>NW_027130568.1:8212500-9670000 GCF_026122565.2 Emydura macquarii macquarii
ATTTAGATCCTAACCCTTTTGGGAGGACCCATATCTGCACACTTTTTAAGGGGTGGCGCTACTGCAGTAGAACAGAATTTGGCACTCTGTCTCAGAGTCGGATTGTAACCCTAACCTATAGTCTCCTGTTGGGATGAGATGGGACTGAGTAAGGGGCCTTGGAGCAGCAATTCTGGCACCCTTTGAAAGGGTATAATGTATGCTTACCCTTATACCTGGCCAGTCTACTGTCCAGTGGTTGGTGGGGACAAGATCCTGTCCTCTCAGGGCCCCATATTGTGGAGGCTTGTGTGGATGATGGTGCTTGCCTGGAATAGCTGTCTCCATTTCCCCCCGCTGGATTGTGGCTAGCAACTGTACAGGGGAGAAGAGAGGTGTGGAAGGTACATGGTGCATAAGGTGGAGAAAGGGCCACTCTTATGGCTAGTGACGATACGACACTCACATAGATCTTGGTCTTTGAGGATTCAAAGTGGCAGATATTTCTTTCTAAGTATATATCCTGAGGAATAAGATTTGGCTGAAGATGCCATGGTTCATTTTATTCGTTGGAGATATTTTAAATACCAGTGACTTTAAATTACCAGTGGCAAAGTGGCTAGAATCAAACGATAATCCTTTTAAAAAAAAACAACAACAATTTTTAGCTGGATGAAGGATTCATAGAGTTTATGATTTGATTTTTTGTGAGGGTAGAGATACACAGAACCACTCAGGGTTAATATGCTGAAAATTGTCATCATACAATTTCATCCAAATATCAAAAGTTTGAAACCAAATAAAGGAAATTAAATGGTATTTTTAAACAAATATATAATTATAGTATATCTAAAATATTAGATGGTATACTATTTATAGTAATGTATATACTGTAGTGTACCAATACACTACACTATCTAGTAAACCGTATTAGTATATACTAGAGTGTAAATCTGACATACTTAAAGGTTCAATGAGTTTGACATTTGAAAACAAGGTCAGGTTAAATTTAAGACACTGCCCTACTGATTTTGACATTAATGGCAAAATCATTCTGACTTCATTGGGAAGGATTGGGTGCTTTCTAAGAAAAAAATATGAAATAAGGGGAAAGCACTGAGAACCAAATCTTTCTTGCCTTCTCCATGTTAGTCACCTGATGATTTCCAAAGCAAGCAGGATTTGGCCTTTATGAGTTACATCTTGGAAGACATTTATGTTCTAATTTTGCAGTCCTTGTTGGCAAGGGCTAATCCTTACTCACTCACGACTGCAAAGGGACTTTATTCGCATAGGTAAATATTTTCAAAAATGGGCACTGATTCTTAGTGCCCATCTTGAGCCTGATTTCCAAAGGTTGCACTTGCAGCTCCCATTAAAATCATCTAGGGCTATGGGAGCACAACACTTTTAAAAATCACAACCATTGTCACACCAGAAAAGGAAGGTATTCAAAATCAGTGACCATTTTTGAAAACATGGTCTTTCCTTTATGATGTTGGCACTAACAAATGCTGGTGTTGCATTATAGGAAGCTACTATCATGACCAGCAGCAAATATGGAATCTCAGTCAGGGGAGAGCAGTCAGTGCTCATTCAGAGTGTGTTGTCCACCATTACGCATAACTACAAGAACTGATGTGAAGAACCGAAAGCTTTCAAGCAAAGCAGCTTTTATGGAGTTGGTGTTAGCCACCTAACCTTATTTCTGCTCATGCTGGATGTAAGAATGAGACCAATTTAGAAACCTGTGAAAGGGCTAAATTTTGACATTTGATTCACCCTGTTCAAGGACTTTAAACTGTGATGTAAATTAGTCAGAAACCGGTCTTTCTTCCATTTTCTTTTTTCAAAATGTAACACAGTTAAATGACAGAGATTAATTACTAAAGTAATTACTGCTAGAAAGCAAAAGGACAGTTGTATGAGACAGTCTATCTCATGATGACCAAGTCTTTCCTGACAATTATGCTTAATTCCAACAATGATTATTCTGTGTGGCAAAATCTATCAGCACAAGGGCACACAAGCATTGATGCATTCTCACTCCCTAGGAAATATTAGAATGAGGTAATTATATTTGACTGAAACTCAGTTGCTTTCACTCCCAGGGGCATCACTGGGACCTTTTTTGTAGGGACACATATAATCTCCCAACATCATGGCACTGAGAACCACCCTTTCGTTCCACTTCTGCTGCTATGTCAGTCAGAATTGACCAAGATTATTGTTTTTCTCTACCTGATCAATGGCTCCTCCCTTTCTGTCACCATCAGATATACTCTGAAATTCCTGCTACCAGGATCCTTTTAAAGGCTTTTAGATTCAGCTGCAGAGGTTTCTAATCAAAATGAGAAGGTGTGCACGTTTTTATTGGGTGCATCTTTTAAATATCAAATGACTTGGGCTGTTCACCATGTTCAAATAACTACTTGGAAAAAAAGCAAGAGAAATTAACTAACCAGAAACATTGCTGATGGTAGTAACTGTTTTGTGGAACCCAAACTGTGCAGATTCCCAACTGATTGTCACCCCCACTGCATCTTCTTTTCAGGGCAAGAAGATGTGCTGTACTTATGTGGTTCATTATGCCTCTTGTAAATATCTAGAATACAATCTTCAGAGTGGTCATATCCCTGTGAAAAAAAAGGAACAGTTGCAGATCCGTTAGTCAGTGCTGAAGTCTCTTGCACACAATGCTAGAAGCTACCCGTACTTTAAAAGAGGAAGAGGATGTTATAATCTTGAAACCAACTTTTATTCTGAGCACTTAAAGAGGGGGAACAAAAATGTTATATACCCATCTCTTGCTGTGTGCAGTTTCCTTTCCCTCCCTGAGCTTCTGTACTAAATTAATACTCCTTTAAGAAAACTGGGAAAGGCTCTTCTAGATGAGCCTGAGTGAAATTGCTAAAGCTTGAGCAAGTGAGTATGTGTGTGTGTGTGAGAGAGAGAGAGAGAGAGAGGCTTCAGGCTCTAGTGCTTCCTTCCAGGTGTCTTCGTCTGCATGATTTCATCTGTGAACCATAATCAACTTCCTTAATGAAATACGTAATTAACATATTATAATTGTGGTAAAGATGATTTTGACAGAAATCATTTTCCATATCTAATACTATGCTAATTTAATCTGTTCCTCACTCCCCGACATGACCTTTAGTGATTAAGTTTCATGGCAGAATTGTTTTGTGTGTGTGTGTGTGTATGTATGTGTGATGGATTGATTTATCTACAGTAGCTGAGACCCCTGTCTTGCCATGACTGTCATTTTTTTTTCTTTCCCTCTTATATGAAAATAGAACAGTGATGAACAGGCATATGGCAAAAAGAAGTAAAGACCTATTCCAGTGTTTGTCTTCACGTGTGGTCTTAAAAAGCTGATTACCAATAGGATTCTAGGTAGGTAACGAGTAGATGGGCCACTGCAAAATGCATTTCTCCCACTGGTAAAATATCTACTGAAAACCTGATCTGAAAAAAGTGCACTTCGGGTATGTGATACCAGAATCCAAGAAAGGCAAAATTTGAGAAAAATCCTCTATGGTTATCCATTTCAATATTCTCTCTCTATACATATAGGCATAGTTAACAATAAATATGAGAGTCACAGATTCATTTTAAAAAAGATTCCAGTCCAGTTATTTTGGATCATAGCCACAGCTAGATGAACTATTATAGCAAATGTTTTGTTTGATAAATTTTAAAATTTTGTTTGATAAATTTTTAAAAAGTTGTGTAATTACTGTAACCTGAAGCACACTTGGTTTTGTACAATTTTATTTGTAATTCAATATTGTTCAAAACCCTTATGCAAATGTATTTCAATGTGGAGTTTCCCATGCTACTGAGGAGACTTCCTCCCATTCCTGTGGGAAGAGCTGGTTGAATAAGAACAAGAAAGTGATGTACCCGGTTTATTTGGGCATAATAACAGTGAGGTTTGATGCACTGTTATGTGTGGGGTCATATTATTTATAGTTCTCAAGTATTTTGACAACCACTGGGTATTAATGAAAGTATTTGTGAATCTTGAAGTTGGAAGTGATCAAAAACTTTCCACTGAAATATTTTATCTGACAGCAAATGGCTTTGTGACAAAATTGAAATCTTTTGCAAAACTATTTTGTGTTCATTGAAAAAAATGAAACATTTTTTGTGTTTGGGATTTTTGGTCTTTCAGTTAAAGCAAAAATGTTCATGCAACTTTTTCTCGGGAGAAAATAAATCATTTCCTGACTAACTCTATTCCTAGCTATCCAAATTTTATCCAGGATTATTCTTTGTCATTCTTTGTCAATTTGTCTGGAATCTTGTGAATGGATAATTTGGTTTTTATTATTTTTCTGTTTTAAAAAGTTTCAATCGTTCACCGAGAAACAGAAACAACGCAATTTCTAGATGATCGGTCACACAACAGAAATAGTCAACAGTTCACAAGCAATTTTGAACCTGAAAGTGGTTTGCATAAACAGCATGGTATTTAGGAAATTATGATTAGTAATTACAATTGTAGAAATCTGACTTCACACTAAAGAATAGAAATAGGAATTAAGGTCTAGATCCACAAAGGTACTTATGTGCCTGACTGCATCTTTGGGTCCCTAAGTGCAACAGTTATGTACCACTGACATTCTTAACACCACCACCCAGCTGCCACCTAACTGTGTAGATGCCTAAAGTCCCCTAGTTGCCTCCATTTCTGCAGATAGGCCTACCACCCTAAAGCTACCTAAATTTTGACCCACCCCACAGCTAACAAACTCCTTGGCGCCCTGACTCATGCTCAGACTAGGCAGTCCTCTGTCTCTCTCCTCAGTAGGGCCCAATAGCCATTGGAAAAGGGACATGAACCTGATTTGCCTACATCTCTAGTCACTGGGCCCTAGTCATTCTCTCTATATTTGGCCCAATGAATATTTAATTACTTGTACACAGCGCAACAGCTCCAACAGGAGAGACTGAGAGAGCCCCTCCTCATAATACTCCATAACTTGGTGGTTCAGGCCCATCTCTTTCCTGGGAGTTGGGAACCTGGGTTCAAGTCCCTGCTCCAAATCAGGCACAGCAGGGATCTGAGTCTGTCTCTCTCATATCTCAGATGATTATCTCACCACTGTGCTGTTGACTGTAATGGGGTGGAGAGATCTGTTTTTCATGAGAAAGGGCTGACCTGGCTTAGGTGCTTAACTGCAGGGGAGGGTTCATGGCTGAGAATGTTGATCAGAGATAGACACCTCCCTCTGGCCCCTGAGGCTCAGATCAGGCATTAGGCATCTAAGTACCTTTATGACTCTTGGCTCTGAGCCCCACCCCCTTTCTCTGCACTTTATTCCTAGCTAGCTTAGGCAGCTCCCAACTCAGCTTGCTGGCTTCTGAGGAGCCTTTTCTTAGGTGCCTAACTCTCCCCATGGATCCTGGGTCCCTAACTTGGGGCTGAGGACCCCTCTAGGGGGATAGGCATTGCAATGCCTACATTCATTTGTGGGTCTAGCCCTAAGTTCACAATCAACTGCATTTGCAATGAATATTTCAGCCAGCTCTACTGGTGAGTATGCTTGAAACTGTTCAGGCAAGGAGGGAGCAAACTTACAGACATCGAAGGTTCCCAATGCTGTGGCGCACACTGAGACATAAGTTGCAGAAAGCCTTTTCAAGTGAAGAGCCATATCAGTGGGAAGTTGTTAAAGGGTTGGTATCGTGTCACTATCACATAATGAGGAAGGAGACCCCTGGTCAGTTACCAGAGGGAGACACCTGATTGATTGGTTTTGGGAGAGCAGGTCCACCAACTTTAGTCCTGAAGGTAAAGCTCTGACACCAGAAGTAGTAATAGGCTCCCAATTTGCTGCTCTACCAGTTTGATTTACCATTGAGTGTAAAGATCAGAAAATGAATAGAGAGCACATGGGCTTATATTGGGACTTCCCACAGAGGACAAGAGCCCGCACACGTCCTAGGGCTGGGGTCAGAAGCCAAGACTCAACCCAGTGACTGCTGCATTGGGTGACCATATTTCCCAAAGGGAAAATGGGACACTGCATGGGGCTAGCCCAAACCACTCGCCCGGGCTCCCCACTCCCATCCCCGCATGGGGCTATCCTGAACCGCTGACCCAAGCCCCTCTCCCTGCATGGGGCTGCCCTGAGCTGCTCACCCGAACACTGCCCCCCTCTCCTGTGGGGTTGATGCCATTGCTCGTGCAGGCTGGCATTGCTGAACCGGAGCCCTGCTTCCCCCCCTGTGCAGGACTGGCATCACTGCTCACACCTGCGCCGCACGTTCCTCTGCACCCCACTTTTCTGACAAAAGCGGGCCTTTGTCCCATTTGCTCTTGCCAACTGATCAAAAAAGTCGGAACTGCTGGGACAGGGCTCAAAAAAGGGACTGTCCTGGCCAAAACAGGACATATATTCACCTTACTGCTGCAGGATATTGTATTCAGAGCTATTCTATACTTATAGACTCCTAGCCCTGTAACCACAGGAAAGTGTGGCAGAGCAAGAATGAGGTTTATTTGGCACATCTGTGTGGAGAAGCTTGCATATCAGCTACCTGTACCATGCTCAGCTCTGTAATTAGTGTGTTTAAGACTGTCACTGGCATTAGCATAGAAGTCACACATAAACATCCATGAGGGAAGAAACCAGTTAGATTAATCTAGCTTAAAATCGTAACATGGGAAAATTTAATATTAAGCTAAATACGCTAGCACAGATCAAGATTTTTCCTAAGAAAGTTTATAGAAAAATATTTCACATTTCCTAGTGGTGAAGGTGAAGTACAATTTTAGTTTACACTTAACAGTTTGGTATTAGAGTATTGTATATACAAACCATCCCAAGAGTTGAGGATTTTACAAACCAATTAGATATGTTGAGCCAGAGCCTCAACGGGTGTAAATTAACATTTGTTTCCATGGAACAACTGACCTATGCCAGTTGAGGCTCTGGTCCTTTATGCATGGGAAATTTCAGTGGAAGCAAAAGTGTCTTTTCTGCTCCCACCTAGTCATATGTTTAACAGGAATACATACATTTTGTAGCATCTACATTTTGTTGTGTTTTTGCCTACACTGAATGTTGATAACAAATCTATGTTGTGAACCAGTTTTCGTATTTTGAAAGCAATTGTTTAATGAATGAAGAAAAATACCATTTTCTATAGATAATATTACAAATAACAATGAATTCAGCTCTCAGCAAATGAAGATCCAAAAGAAAAAAAACAAAACCCTTTTTGGATCCAATTAAGTTTTATAAGCTTTTGAATATACATGGTTTGGATCTTATTTCTAGCTCCAGTTTCCCTTGGAGGCCTGCAATGTGTGTTTTTGGCCCCTTTGGGGTAGCTCATCTTCCTGAAGTCTAATTTTCTACATATTCATATACTCTATTGAACATCTTCAGATAATCTGGCACCTCTCCAAATGCTCACATGGTCTGAGAAAGTCATAGACACTTCAGTCAGGGATCTGTATAGACCCTTGAGCTGGAAGGCAATTTCTAGTTGGCATACTATGGCGTTCCTCCAATAGCTCTGCCCTAGCCAAGAATATTAACTCTAAACTCAGTAAGATGGCACTGTTATATATATGAGCAACATGTCATGATTTTTCTGACTCAAACTGACACTAGGGTGAATCACTAGGGTTACACAATGTCTAAATGGCCCTTATGAGACAACTAAGCATGTTCTGAAGAAGTCATGGATATTATAAAATGGATTGGAAAAGGAAATAGGAAATTAGGAATGCTGTGACCACATTGTTTCTAGTTTTTCGGGGGAAGAGGGAGTAGGGAATGACAGTTACAAATTTCAGCATAGGAACGTTACCAAGAGGTTTCGTCTGGACTTGTTATGGGCTTCTTCAAATCTTTTTTTACCTCACAGACTGTAATAAAATACCCATAGTTCATTGCTCTGTGGCATGGACTCAGCACATCACACAAATAACTTGCTAGTGTAATAATAATGTTAAGCATTGAAGTTTTAAAGAAATATAGTAAAATTTTACATTTTGTTTTCAGAAAAATAATATTTTAAGAGGTAAGTGGAAGCTGCTAATCTGGGAGTAAATAGATACCTCCATGATGAAGTAGTGCAAAATATGTTGTTTTATTACGACTTACAGCCATTCATTAAAATTGATCAGCCAATCAGAATGCAAGATTGACTACCATGCATTTTAGAATCCTAATTTGTGCAGGAAAAATCCATGTGCAAATTCTTCAGCCTGCCCCGAGACATGAATTCTGTAGCCATTATGTGAGTCTGACTGTAGGGTAACATTTAAATATCAGTTCCAAATGACTAGAGATGTTTCAATAATTCTAAAGATAGAGATATGTCAAGAAGCAGTTGGCTGAGTCAGCTAACTGAAATATTTGCTGACTCTTACAGCTGCATATGGTCACCTAGCCACTTTCATTCAAGATCCTCAATTTTGTTGGTATACTGGTAAATTGACAACGCATACAGACCTGCAATCTAATTTGAAGATGAATTGTATTCATTTTCATTTCAGCTCGAAGTCCACGAAGTATAACAATATAGTGCTTAAGCACAGCACCACGGTTACAGGATAGAACAAATACCTATTTTCAGCATGCCTGTCCATTTGCCTTGTCAATTTCTGCTCTCAATTGCACCAGTGTAAATCCAGAAGTAACTCTAATTAAGTTACTCTGGAATAATACAAAACCTTTAATTGAGAGCAGAATTTGGTCCACGAAGTCTAACATATATTTGCATTGTTTAAAGGGATGCTGTCAAGATAAAAATCATATTCATCAAAATGTTCTGACTTGTGTTGCTAACAGCACCTTAGATTACTAAAACTGAAATATTTTAAAAGGTTTAATTTACTTTTCACCAGTTATGCTGTTGATTTGGACACCAAATGACAGGCCAATTTCACATCTGTCTCTGGGCAATTTTACTTTCTGGTTTGTATTCAACAGCACAGTGTCTTTGTGTGTGGCTTCACACAACGCTGTCAGGGAAAGGTTAAATAAAGAAAACTGTTTTCGGGAATATATTACAAAAAATTATAATAGTTTTGTTCATTAACCGTGTAATGCAGCCAACTGTCCCTTCCATTCCAGTCCAGGAAGACCCCTAGCTGATGCTATCAGGCAGTACAGGTTGTGTTTATCTAGTCCAGGAGCTGGACAGCAAACGAAGCTAAAGAATCCTGTTTGTGCCTTGTTGTTTCACTAAAAATCCCCTTTATAGTCATTATAATTAAGTCCTTTTTGTACCATAATGGACACTACATGTTACTCCTCCTACAGATGAATCCACAAAAGGGTAAAATTTCCACCTAAAACTTCTTGAGTTACAATGTGTGAAATTCAAGTCATCAGTTCTCTGAAGGTGGGAAGAGTTTGGGCCAGCACAAAAGGGGAAAGGAACTGTCAGTAAAACTGGAATCCAGAAAGAGTCTCACAGACCTCATCCTACTCCCACTAAAGGTCATCTCCATGCTGATCTCTGAGCGCCCTCTTCATCCAAGGGAGACGTGATTTCCTTGCCTCTGGCCTCCCACAACCTCCTGCCCTTAAGCTTGTAGTATTAGAACACCATCTTGGGAAGCATAAGAATACTATCTTGGGGAGTTGTGTTAACATGATGTTAAACATGACTTCATAAACAATATAGATAGGGATTATAATGTTTAACATTGTGTCAGGTAATCCTTAATAGAAACATAAGGTTAACCATGGTCAGCTGACACAATATGAAACATAACTTGTTCCTGTGAACATTATATTTATAGTCTGACTGTGAGCATTATATTCAACTCCTCAAAGTTGCGTTTTAACGCCACTTGATTTTATAGTGAAGAGAAGCACCAAAAGGTATTTTCAGGCACATGAGGCATTAGTGCTCTCTGCACAGCATAAATTGGTATTCTGTTGAGGGGAGATCAGTGCATCCAGCAGCTGACAGAATCATAGACTTTAAGATCAGAAGGGACCATCATGATCATCTAGTCTGACCTCCTGCACATGGCGGACCACAGAACCTCACCCACCCAATCCTGTAATAGACCCATAACCTTTGGCTGAGTTATTGAAGTCCTCAAATCATGATTTAAATATTTCAAGTTACACAGAATCCACCATTTACACTAGTTTAAACCTGCAAGTGACCCGTCCCCCTGCTGCAGAGGAAGGCCAAAAAACCCCAGGGTCTCTGCCAATCTGACTCCAAATATGGCAATCATTTAGACTCTGAGCAAGTGGGCAAGACCACCAGCCAGACCCCAGGAAATAATTCCCTGTAGTAACTCAGAGCCCTCCTCATCTAGTGTCTAATAACCGGTCATTGGAGATATTTGCTGCTAATAGTTGCAGATCAGCTACATGCCATTGTGGACAGCCTCATCATACCATTCCCTCCATAAACTTATCAAGATCAGTCTTGAACCCATTTAAGTTTTTTGTCCTCACTGCTCCCTTTGGAAGGATGTTCCAGAATTTCAGATTATTAGAAATCTGGCTAATTTCAAGCCTAAACTTGTTGATGGCCATTTTATATCCATTTGTTCTTGTGTCCACATTGGCGCTTAACTTAAATAACTCTTCTCCCTCCCTGGTATTTATCCCTTTGATATATTAATAGAGAGCAATTATCTCTCCCCTCAGCCTTTGTTTGGTTAGGCTAAAGAAGCCAAGCTCTTTGAGTCTTCTCTCAAAAGGTAGGTTTTTCATTCCGCTGATCATCCTAGTAGCCCTTCTCTGAGCTTGTTCCAGTGTGAATTCATCTTTCTTAAACACTGAAGACTAGTATTCCAGATGAGGTCTCCCCAGTGCCTTGTATAATGGACTAACACTTCCCAATCTCTACTGGAAATACCTCACCTGATGCATCCTAGGAGTGCATTAGCCTTTTTTACGGCCACATCACATTGGCAGCTCATAGTCATCCTGTGATCAGCCACTACACGTAGGTCTTTCTCCTCCTCTGTCATTTCCAACTGCTAAGTCCCCACCTTATAGCAAAAATTCTTGTTGTTAGTAACTAAGTCCATGACCTTGCACATTGCACTATTAAATTTCTTCCCATTTCTATTACTCCAGTTTTAAAGGTTCTTCCAGATCTTGTTGTATGATATTCTGGTCCCCCACTATACTGGCAATATCACCCATCTTTGTGTCATCTGCAAATGTTATTAGCACACTCTCACTTTTTGTGCCAAGGTCATTAATAAAAATGTTAAATACAATTGGTTCCAAGACCGATCCCTGAGGAACTCCACTAGTAACCTCCCTCCATCCTGACAGTTCATCATTCAGTGTGACCCATTGTAGTCTCCCCTTTAACGAGTTCCTTATCCACCTTTCAATTCTCATCTTATTCCCCATCTTCTCCAATTTAACTAATAATTTCCCCTGTGGAATTGTATCAAATGCCTTACTGAAATCCAGATAAATTATATCTACTGCATTTCCTTTGTCCACCCAATTCTTCCCTTTCCATGGAACTCCTCTAGAGAGTAGGGTGACCAGATAACAAGTGTGAAAAATCAGGACAGAGGGTGGGAGGTAATAGGCACCTATATAAGAAAAAACCCCAAATATCTGGACTGTGCCTATAAAATTGGGACATCTGGTCATCCTACTAGAGACACTTAACTGAATTATTTACTGAATTAAAATAACCAACAAAACATTTAATGAGAAATGTTGAATAAAATCATCTAAAACGAAAAAATGGGTCAGTTTCAAGCCCTGTGAAATGGAAACAACTATAGCAAAATAATTTTTTTTTAAATTTCAACCATCTCTTCTAAAACCAACAGAAAACAAAGCAGCAACAAATACCTTCACCCCCAGCAAACACTACGGTCAGAACAAGATCACCCCAACGTCCAGATTCCCAAAAGAGACTCCCCACCTCCCAAGTGCCCACATAAACCTAACATAGGCTTAACAGTGATCCTAGGGACATGTAAGTTCCAAAATTGAGGGCCCATGATGAAGAAGTTTCCTCCCTTATATAGCCAAGAATCATAGAATCATAGAATATTAATTGAGGGCCAGGAGGTCATCTAGACCCCCTGCTCAAAGCAGGACTAACCTCTGCTATATCATCCCAACCAGGGCTCCCTTACCTCTAAGGATGGAGATTCCACCACCTCCCTAGGTAACCCATTCCAGTGCTTCACCACCCTCCTAGTAAAAAGAAACCCCACCTTGAGCGATAGAGCTGATCAAATATTTTCCAACAGCCATTTCAAGTAAATTTCCTTTAGAAAAAAATCAATACAAAATATTGAAAAAATGTCAAAATGCACCTACCTACCCCCATCAATGGACATGCTGGTTGCTTGGGGCACAGCTAGACACAGGTGGAAGCAAAATAAATTTTAAAAAAAGTTTATTTTCTAACACCACTGATACTTCAAGCATAAATCAAGTTAAATATCTTTTAAAAATCTGTACATACAGATCAACATGCACACCTCTGTTTCAAGACTCTTCATTTTTTTTAAATTTGTTTGCAGCTTATCTAGTATCCTGTCAATGAGACGTTAGTTAATATCTGGGTCATTAAGCCAGTATGTGAAGTTTGCAGTAAATATTTGCAAACTTTGATTCAGTTAAGAAAAACTGCCTGGACTCTCACATACATATGACTTACCCTAGTGTTATTACTGCTGATTTATACTGGGGTAAGTGAGAAAAGAAACAAACCCTATATATTTTTATTAATCCTCATTGCTACTAGAAATGGTTGACCTGGTTAGGAACTCCTTTTCCCCTTGAACCACCAATCAAAAACTTAATCGGCGCCCAATCCAAGCTTTTTTCTTTTTAAGTAAAAAACATTTAACTGCCCTTTATTTTTTCATTTTTGAAACCTCTTCATTTAGTTTTCCACCTAGATGCTGAAGTTCCAAAATATCACGAGACAACATCTTCTCAGGAGGTTCCCAGTTGAATTTTCCAGATCAATGAAGGTCTGAATATCTTGGACAAACTTCAGATAAGCAACTAAACTTTTGAATGTTTATCCAAAACCAAACTGAATACCCTTCATGTTGAGGTTTGCCCTTCACTAGCTCCCACCTGGTCATCTAACAAAATTAATCGCCATATCAAATTTATGTGACTCGTTCTGCTTTATCTCGCAATCAAGAAAATCCTGAGAGGAAGAAGACACATTTTTGTCTCAAGATTATAATTCAGTCAAGAACTTTCTGGATGGTAGACATTCTGAAGTGAGTCTTCGCCACCTTGTCCCAGATATCGGTTATGAGGACAGACTTGTAGAAGAAAGAAATAGGAACTGTATTCCTGGATTTACATAGTATCTGAGCAGCATATGCCTCTCAGGTGGGTATGTTTTTAAACCGTGTTATTACCAAATGTTAGACTTTCCAAATTACAATCTCCCTTGTATTTTATTGCATACCAAGGTTGGGCCTGTCACATGCAGCTGGTGTAGTTGTTATATGTAAACTACCTGTATATATATATATATATATCTATATATATAGTTCTCTCTTTGCTAAAAAAATCAAATCAAATAATAATAGTGTTTTGGGGTTTTTTATTATGTTGGAAAGTTTACATATACTGATCCCTCTCCCCCAACTCCTTCAGGGATTATTTAATTATGGTCTTGTAGAAAACTCTGCTGTCTGGGATTTGAGTTTATGGGAAGTTCAGTTTTGCCTTTTCTTTTATTTCTGCTGAGAGTCTCATTATGCCACATTTGACTGTTTTATTTTTATGATTTAAAGCAATAAATTGTAATTTAAAGAAAGGAGACCAGGTCTTTTTTGAATTTGCCTTTCTATTTCCTACAGCACAGAATACAAGCAATAACTTCTGACTGTAACTTATATACATTTTTGGGGAGCAAGGGAAGGAAATTATTACCTCCTTTTTATAGATATATTTTTAACAAAGCATTGGGGATTTATATGAACACAATTGTTTGGAAAGTCCCAGAAGAATAATTCTGAGTGATGTGAAGTTATACATATATGTAAGTCTTTCAAAAGTCCATATGACCTACAGCCTTCATATTTGAAACAGCTTCTGACTGTTATACAAATAAAAACGTTTAGAAAAATGACATATTTTTATTACTTTTATCTGAGAATCTAACTGAGTCCCAGAACATGCATACATACATATATACATATATAAATGTTAGCAGTACTGGCTTAATGCAAAGGAGAGGCACCTTCTTCCCCCATCTTTTTACACTTAGTCTGAGGGCTTGGCTTGGCTTTTTCATGTTTAGTGTGTCTAAACACAGAGAAAAGTCTTGACTATGCAGCGTAGACTAAGAAAAATTCTCCCCCCGCCTCCAAATATTCTCTACTATTTAATGGAATGATTCAGTATTATAGGTTGCCTCTGACAAACATGGCCCTTGCTGATTTTGTCACATAACTCACATACTGTGTGACCCAGACACATTTTTCTAATATTTAATATTTGACAAGGATTTACACAATAGTGACACAATGCCAAAACTAATACCATTTAAATCTTTAACTACCAAGCTTATTAAACATAGGGGTAGGATGGGATAGCCTATTATTGGCAACACTTATTTTACTCTGAAAGGATCCAATTTAAATAACTCTAGATGCCATAGGAATTGTTGACTATCTAATTACTGTGCAACGGATAATTTACATATTGGGGCAAGTATTGAGCCATTACAGGGCAAATAGATTTAGTTCTTTCTGCTTTCAAAACCAAAAGCCTAATATATTATGTGGATGATTGAATTGGTGCAGATAAAGTAAGAATTGACCTGCATCTTTGCACAAAAGCTGAAGTAAAGCTAAAGCACTCTTTTCATGAACAGGCTAACTGCTCTCATAGAGTGGAAGTTCATTTTGGGGCCACATACTGACCTCAAACCATTAGATTTAGTAGAGAGTGGCATATAGCCATGACTGATAAAAGCATCTTGAATACAACAGTAGGGAATATTTCTAGCCATACTGTGACCCGAAGAACCCCTCAATGACAATTAATAAAGGGGGGTAAGAGAAGATCCTGATCCTGGTATGTACATTCTAGTTCACCAAAGTGTGTCATGTAAAATCTTGAATGAAAGCCAGGATCATGATGATCATTAATATCATTGTGAAATGTATTTACAGATAATATATAAAATGTTATGTGTGAATAATGAAAATCTGTTCCTAATGTCTGGATCAATGCAAAGTTGACAGACAGGTTTCTGCCAGATGAAGGATGTTGATTCACCTGTCAGTCCCCATGTAAATTAAGCATTGTAAGGTAACACAGTGGACAATCATTTATATAATGAAGTCAACAGGAGGATGTGAAATGAACAGGAAAACAAGCGATGGAGGTTCTACTGCCTCTGAGAACAGACAATGAACTTTGGGGATATAACTAGAAGGCAAGGAGGCACCCCTTTATCCTGCACCTCAGAGGAAAATGGACAGCACATTTACATTAAAGAAAACAGAATCCCAACCAGCCTTGGTTGGAAATGATGAAAAAGGACTTTGGGTGACATAAGACTGCTTTAGACAGGAGGTTAGTCTCCTAAGTTAAGTTTGGTCTCCAGAAAGCAGGTATTGATTTTGTTTGATTCGGTTTCCGTTATCTTTACTCACTTTTTCTTAAATCTCAGTATATGATAATAAATGTATGGTTGTTTTCACTATAAACATATCTCAGTGCTGTAGTATTGTACAAGGAGCCGATCGTGAGCTGAATCAATCAAGCTGGTGTGTACACTGTTCCCTTGGGGACCGCATATCTGGTATTACAGCGAGTGATAAGGTGCCGAACTCTATAGGCAGAGTGCTTCAAAGGGGTTTGGGGACTGATGTGCAGCCATTGTTAATCTGCAAGGCAAAATAAGGGCTGATATAACCCAGATGAGATTGTTTAGGTGGCTAAGAGACCGGAGGTGTCGGAGCTGACACCCAGTCAAGCACAAGCAAAGCAATTGCCATGCTTTTACAAAGCTCTAAAATCACATTCGGAGCACTAATTCTTTGTGAATAAGGCCTCTATAACACTTCAGTCAATAAGGGTTTAATACAGATATTGACTAAGGTGTGTAGGGTCCTGATTCATAAAGGACTAGAACTAACAGTATTGAGCATTGCTCATGATTTGCATTCTAAATCAGCTTGCAAATTAATGGGACTTACCTGAAAGGAAAGTTAAAAAGTTAAGTGTTGAGCAATCACTGCTCAGAAAATAACTGATGAAGTATCAAACCAAATGAAACTATAAAAGGGATTTATGCTATTGATTTATGCTGTTTATGCCTTGTTCTAATTGGAAAAAAGGGACATTTATGCCAAAGAGCATAGGAATGTGTTTACACTTCTGATTTATTTTTAAATGGCGTGATTCTTGGCCTTGGGACAGTATCTTCCTGAAGCAGGTTTGGGATTCAGCAGTTGCTCATGACAGACACATATGAACATGTATGGTACTTGTTGACAGTAGGTACACCTTAAATAAGTGGTTCCCAGTCTGTAGCTCTACATGGATTATTTGAGCAACTCAACTATTCTGGAGATGATATCAGAACACTCAATGAATGAACACGCAGATTAGCGTATCAAGATTCATCCCCATCCCTTCAAGCAATAAGGAGGTGACAAGAGAGACACAGAGAGGGCAGGAGGAAAGTGACAGACAGAAGAAAAATGTCTTTGTCCTCACAGCCAAGAAGGAAGAAATAGAAGAGTAAATGTGTTGCACAAAGAAGCACAGAAAGTAAGACACACAATCTTGACACTGCACTGCAGTGTTTGTGGGGCAGCATTGCATATGTGATAACATTTTGCAGAGAGGAGAAGGGGAAAGATACTACAGTCCTTTACTCAAGTGAGTAAGGTTTTGCAGGATTGAACCCAGAGTGCCATGATGCAGACATTCTAACAGAAGGATACTTTGCAACTCTCTGGGATTTCATTTGCTGACGAAGTGGCTCTTCAACTCTGCAAGGCTGCCTTTGATGAGGTCTGGTACTTAACCAATATTCATGGACCTCCCTCAAGAATTGTTACTGATGCATGATGTGTCTTTATGATCACAATGAATTCCAATCTCTTCCCCGTTCCCAGAAATATAAAAAAGAAAATGAAGAAGCTGCACAAGAAAATAATGTCTGGTGGTGGAGGCATCTTTGATAATAGCAAGTACAACAATAAGAATAGTGCCAGGTTCAGAAAGATTGTGAGCTATAACCTTATTGCATGATGTAAAAAGAGTCCCTGTTACTCATACTAGTGTTTATCTGCTGAGAATATGGCAGTGGAATTGTTAAGGAGATAAACCCTTTATTTCAAAAAATGACAGAAAATGAAAGAAGAAGCTAAAAAGTCACATAACGTTCCAGCCGCAAGATTTTAATTATGGGAAAAATCCAGATAGGAATAAAGTATCATTGTTGAATGATGGGCAAACCTACTACAGAAAGATAAAATGAGGCTGATGGTCAGTGGAAAGAGAAAGGACAAAAGAAAGCTAATGTATCCAGAAAGTTACTGCAAAAAAGCCTTGGAAGTACTGTTTTGCCCAGGATCTGTTGTTGTTATACCAATTTGAATATATGTGTCCACATGTGCATATGCTCTAGCAAACTTTATCCCAAATTCTGACAGGAGGATGCTCTGACAGCTGTTCATTCAGTTGGACTGTATTTTATACACATTTGCATATGGTGTGGGTCTGCCACATTTTGATAGACAGTTCCTTTATTGTTATTTAGGAAAAAGGAGATAATGTTAATTTGATATTTGACCTTTTACTTCACCAGCTGTGTAGGGATAGAATCAGAGCCATTCAAAGAGTACAGCATTTTGCAGGTCTATCATTACCCATCCAAAGAGTAAATGTGTCCATGCTGTAAACTGTATGTACTAACCATTTAAAGTGATTTAAAGGGTAGCAGATCATCTCACAGACCTGGAACCTGGGAAATGTTATGGAGGCT
This sequence comes from Emydura macquarii macquarii, assembly GCF_026122565.2. Classification (NCBI taxonomy): domain Eukaryota; kingdom Metazoa; phylum Chordata; order Testudines; family Chelidae; genus Emydura; species Emydura macquarii. Next base: position 8,230,450 of record NW_027130568.1, read on the forward strand.
TCATTGGGATAAATGGACTTTTAAAAACAAGCGACTATTTTTACTAGAATGGTCTAGTGGGCTGAGAACTAGTTAATTCTGTTTTTTAATCAGGCTCTGCCTCACTTTGAGGCCTTGGGAAAGTCTTTTAACCACTGTGCCTCAGTTCCTCTAGCTGTAGAATGGGGATAATAATTCTTACCTTCCTAGCTTAGAAGGCTGTTGTAGGATGAAACATGGTCTTGAGGAAAAGACACAGGACTAGGTCTCAATTGATTGGGATTAAATTTCTGTCTCTGCCAGTGGCTCTGTGGGTTCTTAGGCAAATCATGTAAACCTGAGCTAAAAACTTATGCTAGTAAAATTTTGAGTGTAGACATATTAGTTAGGAGTGTGATTTATTTTTACTGACATTGCTATGCTAACAAAAGCCCTAGAGCTGTTGTACTTATACTAGTATAACTGCTTATGCCAGCTCTTGGGGCTCCATTCCACTCTCAACCTGGACCTGGGGTTAAAAGCCCATAATACAGCCCCACACATTTAATTAGACAATGTTTATATAGTACTCTGAAAATATAAAGCACTCTGGCCTGATCCAATGATCATTGAAGTCAATAGAAGTCTTTCCACTGACTTCAGTGGGCATTGGATTAGGCTCTAAATCAGTAAGTGTTAAGTATTATTAGCAATAATATATATATAGTGAGAGTCAACTTTTGCTGCTTACGGGATTTTTATATTTATGTGCCAGAGAAGAAAATTATCTTATTTCAGCAGTTATTTTCCATTAGTATATTCATCTTCTGTCTAAAAGATATTGGTTTATTATATTGACATCATTTCCCATTGTCACTGTAATTTAACATCTATATTTGTATTTCACAGATATTTGGTATAATTTAAAAGATTACAGATACAATCTGGGCACAACAATAGGCACAGAGTAAACTTTGCAACCAGGTAATAGTTACTGTTCATAGTTTCTAAGAGGAGAGAACCTGCATAAATCAAGTTAATGCCAGAAAAATGAGTAGACTGTGCATTTGGTATAGACAAAGAATCTCAATTAAAGAGTAGATCAGTGTCTGTAATGTGAGTGTCATGGAGATAATTTCCCCTGAAATCTTTTGCATAAGAGATTTCCGAACTCTGATGCATGGAATGCTTGCTTTGGTCTGCAGAAAGTTGACTGGTAACAGTGATGGCTTCTCCTCTGATGCTGATCACTACTTCATATTAAATACAGGTCAAATAAATGCTTTCCTAATATTATTTTTCCATGGACGCAATTGCTGTATTTGCTACAGGGATGTTATATGCGGAATGGAGGGGAGGTCTGTGCATTTAAATGGTCCATTAGACAATCTGCATTAATATGTGGCTTGTAATATGCAAAAGTTTAAGAACCATTGTTCTGCAGAGCTTAATAGAACATTGAACTGAGTTTTCATAGTTCTAGGGAAAGGCTATATCCGTATAATAAAGGATGACAGTCAGAAAGTGTCTTGGCCAAACAAACTCTTTGCTATACTGCTAAATCCAAATGTCTACTTTGATCTTTTAAGGCAACATTCTAATTTGTCATGACCTAGTGATCAGAGCCAGAGTTGGAATTGGGAGTCAGGCCAAAGGTCAGAGCCGGAGTCAGAACTGGGAGTCAAGCCAAGGGTTAGAGACAAGAGTCAGAGCTAGAACTGGAATCGGCAGTTGAGCCATGGGTCAGAACCAAAGGTCAGAGCTGCAGTTAGAGTCAGGAGTCAAGCCAAGGATCAGAGCCAGAGACAAGCCAAGGGTCAGAGCTGGAACCAGAGTCAGAGACAAGGGCAGGTATCAGGAACAAGGCAGGAACGAGGAACAGGTCAGGAAAGCAGACAGCAGGAGCAAGGCATGGAAGCAGGGCTCAAGAGTCAAGCAAGAAGGCAGGGCCTGATGTAACAACCAACCAGGAATTCACCGAGTTGCAGGCACTGTCCTATACCCCATTCTGACTTGGACCAATGAGTGAGCCAGACACTTTCCAGTCAGGACACGCGTAGGCTGTGCCTCAGTTGAGGCCAGAGTTCCATTAGGCACTCAGTCCACTAGTTACTAGCAAGCCACTACGTGGTCTTTGGGATGCCAAGGATACAAATGGATACAAATCCTCACACTAATTCCAAACACAGAAGTTTTCCCGTCCAATATGCTCGTTGTCATCTTATGCTATTTGTCAGCCTTAGAAACTGGTCAAAAATCAGAATTTCCTCTCAATTCCCCAAATGTTGGTGTGTCAGATAAAATGGAATCCAGATCTGACCACCCCTATTTTTTGGTACTAATCTTATAAAACCAAAATTCTTTGTTTGAGAAACATTACAAACCAGAAAGTGTTTACATGAACCCTCAAACTCGGACAAAATGAATCCCAAATCCGAAACCCCCTCCCCATGGTAGACTGGGGTTTGTAATATGAGTGTCATGGAGGTGATTTCCCTTGAAATCTTCTTCATCAGAAATTCCCAAACATTCGATTTGCTAAACCAAAGTCTGGCTGATGAAGGTTTGCAACACCAAAACCTCAGCACTGTCCATCTCTAGTATGCATTGGTTGTCAGGGTGAATCATATTCTTATTACATGTCTTGTAGAAGAACTCACATGGATTCCACTCCTACTGCTGATTTGTGCTCCCCCTCCATCTTCTGCATCAGCTATTCTTAACCAAGACAGAGCAGATGACACAATATCATCTGCTAATAGCCCCGTGACAGAGTGCTAGGAGCCAAGAGCTGACCCAGCACTTTGGTCACCGAGGTACTAGTTGGGGTGGATCCAGTTTGAGGGATGGGTGATCAATGGCTTAATTAGGAAGGAGGATGGATGAACTAAGGAGAGGAATCAACCTGTCAGTTAGAGACAGTTAGAGACTGGAAGGAAGTGTAAAGGGGGAGGCTAGTAGGGGCCAGAGGATACAGGATCTCAGGATGGTAAAATCTGTCCTCTCCCTCCCCAAAGAGTGGGCTGAGAGGGAAGTTTACTTTTAATTGTATGTTGATGCACAAGACTGTTTTGGTGAACTGGTGGAGGGAACCCAATAAATAACACACTGGAACTTACAAACTGGGAAGCCTTCAGCCTGCTTGTGGTGGTCCAAAGGGTGGAAAGGGGAACCTGTTACAAGCACAAATGCAAAGCCCTCAAGACATGGTTGACAAGATGCCCTCAGAAATCAGGAGTCAGATATACCTAACACTTAATGGCTATGAAGAATCGGAGAGGTTAAGGTGTAGAAGATTCCTGTTAATTCCCTCAGATATTGAAAGGAGAGCTGAGAAAACTCAAACACGAGGGAAAAGATCTTCAGAGACTGCTGAGAAGAAAAGAAAAACATTCTGACAAGGTAAAAAGATGGAGGAATGCCACGAATAGAGACCATGTTGACAGGGACTCTAGTTATTCAAGTCACAGAAGATAAAAACAAAGAAGCAGAGTTTTTAGATGAAAATCACACTGGAAACAGTGAAATACTGGTAAGAGAAGGAGGCCATCTAATCGCAAAAAAAATGATTAATTGTTTTAATATCATCTAATAAAAAGACACAGGAAATGAAAGTAGACACAGCCAAAATAAACACAATACTGACTGGAGTACCAAACACAAGTCCATTTTCCTCAGTACATTAGAGCTAAAGAGTGGGATGCAATGCAGCATAAACAAACAGTTTAATCAGTGATAAACAGTTATCACATTCAGAAGAAAAGTTTCTTAGACATCAATCTAACTTGCAACAATTTTATCCCTAGGAAGACTCCTTCTATTCTGATAAAGAGCTTGTCTGTTTTGGGAAAGATGCATCAGTTTAAATCAAATTAAAATATCTGGTTAAACTGCTAAATTGATGCACTCAAGCCATTTCACTCTTGCACTGATAAATTACCAGATTAAGTGAAATAGGTTTAATTGAGGGTTAAACCAATTTAAGTGTCTTCATTAGAGGTTTGCACCAGTTCAGTGAGATTGGTTTTAAGTAGATTTAGTTAAATTGATGCAACTTCTCTAGACAATGTAGACCAGACAAAATTTAAACAATAGAGCATAGCCATCTACCACTCTCTTTTGCACCATCTCTGAATGTGCTGTCCCTCCCCACATTTTCTTTAGCAAAGTGCTTACCTCTACACCTCTCTGCTCCATTAATGATACCATCTTTATAACACCTTTTGCTCTTTCTATGAAGGTCTCATCACCTTCTACTGTGTTGTCCCTTCTACTTGCAATGCCTTTGCAAATTATATTCATCAAGCCTCTGGTCTCTCCTGAAAACCCACTTCAGCAGCAGCATCACCTTTAAAAGTTTGCACTGTTAAAAAGAAAGCGACGCACAACAACTGAACTACTCAGATGTGCATGTGCCTGTACTAAGTAGCCATGTAATCTTATTTCTGTAACCCAAATCTGTTCCATTACCCCTAAATTTGTAATGTAAGTTACATACTTGGCTTGTCAGAATTCATTTTTTAAATAATTTTGACTTGATAATATTAATGTTTATTTTAAGCATTTTTTATTGTTATCAATTTAAATTTTCACAATTGTGGGAAATTACATGGAGGTCAGACAATAATTATTTAATGACAGCAGATGAGGGGATTCAAAATGTTAAAGCTTTATAACTGTTAAAACACAAATTGTCAACATGACATGTCAAAATATATGGAGTAAATAGCCTTAAATACTAATAAGTCATCAAACAGGATTTTTCTTACTTTGCCTATCTGTAAATTTCAATTATTATCATTGGTGTGTGTGTGTGTGTGAGGTGAAATAACCATTTACCAATATTAAGGGATAAAACTCTAATCCTTCCAAGCCTATACATGCTCACTGTCTGTGCAGTTCATTGTTGTCCTGATCTAGCAAAGAATTTACGTACCTGGTTGACTTGAAGCTGTATGAGGAAGTGACCCATCTTTTATGAGTTTTCTGCTAATTGCCTGGCACACTAATAAGGCTGCCTGGAAAACAAGAATTCATGAAAAATTTTGAGGTTTTGAAATTTGTTTTCATTCCACATTGGCTTGGAATTTCACATGTTTGTGTGAAAAAAAAACCAAACAAACCAGGAGAGAGATCATTTCCAGAACAACCCATAGCTTTGTGGTTGGCGCACTCACCTAGGATGTGGGAGACTCAATCGAAGTTCCTGCTCAGCCTCTCTTTCTCGTTTTTGGCAGAAATTCCATCCTGGACTTGAGAAACATTCTCAACAAAATTCTAGCCAGAACTGTATATTCCCATCCAAATTTCAGTGCTGACATACTGACACTTTCCTATGAAAAACCACACTTTGGTGAGTTCTATAAAAACAAGAAGTTTGGAATATAATGCTGCACCACTAGGGCTCTTTGTGTGTTTCAGAGGTAAGGGCACTGCACATAGATTTCACTCAGATAAAAACAGCCATCAAAAGTAAAATCAGAAGAAAATGGACAATCAGCGGTTCCCTCGTTCCAGAGCATCCTACATCACACAGTTCAATTTCTTTATTCAAAGACTATTTAGTTCCAGAGATGTCTCTGCCTCCTAGGACTCTGCAGCAATTATGCTACACCAGTAGTCAGATGCAATGCCTCTGCATCTGAGATCTATAATACTTTTGAAAGGTCTATGGACGCATACACGGAATAGGAAAGCAACATAGGATGGGGCATCATCATTGCCATATATTTCTCCTGCTTTTATCAGTAGCAACATTTGCTTGTCTCAGTCACTGATTTCTATTCTGCCACTGACTCACTGTTTGGACATGTCATTTAACTTCTCTGTGTCTCAGTTTCTACATATTTAAAGTATACATCATTGCAAAATGTTTTAAAATTCTGGGATAAAAGGCATTATATAAGTGCAAAATACTACTTCAGAAGTCAGAGAATACACTATAGATTCCTTTCTAAGTCATAAATATTTCACTTTTATAAAACATCAGTGACCTTGAATGTGGTATCCATGGCCTGTTGAATTTTGAGAATTGGTTTCTAAGTACATCAGGATAAAGAGAAGGTAGGAAATCTGCTTCTAGAGAAGGAAACAGAAAATCTTCTAACAGCATATATTCCAACCTTCACTTCCCTCCAGCCTTAACTTCTTCTCTGTTCTTGTTTTTTCCCAGTCTTCATCAACACCAGTGGAAGTTTGGGAAGAAGATATCCTTTGTCTTCTTAAGCAACAACTGAAGAAGCTTTATGGCAAGTCATAGATCATAAAAAACATTTTACAAAAACAAAAATGTACAATAAGATAACAAGGCACATAGCGAACTAAGAATTCACACATTATCCCAATGAGGCACAGGAAAGAGAAAAATTGTTTCTGTACCATTTAAAATAAAATTAAAACATGAAATTCACAGACTGCATTTTTGATAAATCCAAGAAAAAAAATCTATTTAAAATTTTTATGATCTGGGGTACAGTATGCGGCTTAGAGGACTGGGAACTGAGCAAGAATGTGGTGAATTAAATAACTATAAAATGAGATGTTTTTGCTGAGAAAATCAGGTCAGTGCACAGTAATTATGTCATAATGCAATACAACCTCCAGTAGATCCATAATTCTCAGTGAAATAGTGGCCATATCTTAGGAAGGATGCTGCAGGTTATGGAGCCTTTGGTACCGAACCCTCTGGTACCGAACTGAATCACTTTTCAAATTCCATAAGGCTCAGGAAGAAAGCGAATTTCATTTATATTTCTCTGGGACAGAATCTCCCTTTATCTGTAGCCACACCTGTACTTGAGTCCAACCTAGAACAGTAGTACATATTTATTTTATGTACTTATCTGGCCTCATTAACATAGTATCTGAGTGCCTCACAGACTTATATGTATTTACCCTCACAACACCCCTGTGAGACAGGGAAGTCCCATTATCTCCATACCATAGAGGCAAAGAAAGACTCAATGACTTGCCAAAGGTCTCACAGGAAGTCTGTGGTGCAACAAAGAATTGAACCCAAGCTTCCCAAATCAGCATCCTAACCACTGGACCTTCCTTCTTCCCTACACTCAGAGGAAGGATTTTTAGATAACCCAAAGTCTTTGGTAAGTTCCAGCTGACTATTTATTTAGTGGGGACAGCCAGTAATGCAATGTGCCAGATTGTCTGCTGAGGATGAGATGTACTTGGCACAGCTGAAAGGGGGCCCATCAGAGAACTAGTTAGGCTTCCCTAATTCTTTGCCTGACTCTACCCCAGCATATGTTAGAATAGTTTGAGGCTTTTCTAAACTACACGGGTGACAGAGGTCTCCAAAGTGACTATCTATCAAGACTAGCTAGAATATACTGCTCCCAACACACCAGGGGCTGAAGGAATGGTAGGGTTGGAGATGGCAACTACATCTGCTCCACAGCCAATGAGAACTCCAGGTAGTTTCTCCAAGCAGGACCAAGAACCTGATCTAATATGTTCTTTCATTCATGACAAGCTGCAGCCAAAGTTTATAGAAACTGGGGTAAGATATCTTAGAGCTTCCCCCCATCATGTCACCAATTCCCAGCTCCTTTTTTCATCAACTCCATCCTTGAATAATTACTGAATTCTGAATATGAACTACTATCATCATCCCAACCTTGGCATAAAAATATACTTTCATTAGCAAATCTGAAGATTCATAAGAGCACATCTCTCCTAATCCTAGTATGTATCAGTATTATGGAAGAGAGGAAAAGGGTGGAAAAGAGAGGTCATGATGAGAGAAAAAAATCTGCACACAAGTGGCTATCCTGTGTTTTGGTCATGAACAGAGAATGAACTGAACTGTTAATTCTGAATCTGGGTTTTGGTTAGAGCTATGGATCAAGCACAAAATTCAGCAGTAGATCTGGTTGTGAATATTCTTAAAATTCTGAATGGTTCTGATCTGTGGTTTTGGTTCAGACCTTTCTCTAGTTGTGAGAATAAATCTCATAAATATATACACAGCAGCTTACTTTCTTCATCTAGTATTTGTCCAACTATCTTCCATCAAAGATATTTGAAGACACTGACAAAAACTTTGTTAGTATTATTTGGGAAGAATGCAAGCAGAAAAAGGAGTCTGCTCTGAGTCTGTATTTCATGGCTCCCTAAAGATGAGGGGACCTGGCATACTTAATCTCCAGTTACACTACTGGGCTGCCAGATTCAGTTTTAGGTCTCAGTGAACTTTGAATAATGCCTGAAGTGTATGGCTTTCTTTAGAGGTTGCTGAATGTTTAAAGGTTCCATTGTACAAAGAGATTGAGACCCATCTAGATTCATTCTCTTATTAATCACATCTTCGGTCTCTGAAGATTAGTCCATAACATATTGGATATTGGTAATTATAATGATATATATAATTAAAATTATAAACAATATATACCTATTGGTATAAAGATGCAGCTTAATGGCTGAAAAGTAGAATAAAACTACTTAGCCCTTCTAGAGAGTTTACATTTTCATATCACTTCAGGTGGTGTACATTTTCTGTAAAATATGAGTAAAATTTATCCACCTACTTCATTAGGCTCCCATCCCATTAGACCACATCTCTAGTCTAGGTACAAACAGGTGAAAACTAAGAAGGTATGACCAGGTGAAAGTTGAGAAGAATGTTAGCCTCACCTCTGGAATTTGTGTCTGAGGTTCATTGGCAGCCCAGAGTGAAGAAGCTTGTGCTACCACCACCTTTCCTTTACTCATTCTAATAAATAATAGTAATAATACTTGGTTCTTCTACAGTGCGTTCCATCAGTAGCTCTCAAAGCACTTTGCAAAGAAGGGCAGTCTTATTATCCCCATTTTGCAGATGAGAAAACTGAAGAACAGCGTGGGGAAGTGACTGCCATAAGGTAACCCAGTTGGTCAGTAGAACCCAGGCCTCCTGAGTCCCAGCCCAATGCTCCATCCAGTAGGCAACACTGCCTTTCTCAACAAAGCTCTTCAGGCATCACAAGTGAGACTATCCATCCATTTCACATAAGCCAGTGACTAGTTGTCAGATGTTACAGCTTTCAGTCATTACCAGTTTGAATTACATTTGTAAAAATACACTACAAACAAAAATGAAAGACAATCCCTGATCTCCTGTACTTTGTCCCATATTCAGCACTATACAATACAGATTTCCATCAGAGATGAACAAAAAAAAGACAATTTCTTTTCCATAATTTTGATGTTCTTTAAAATTTGAGTAGAGGTGATTTTTTTGTGGGGAAAGGGAGTTGTTCACCTAGTCACTGAAATACATTTAGAGATGAGCTGAAATGATTCTGATAGTCATAAAACTCTTTACCTGAAACATACATGAGTAGATTCCAAGGCAAGTGGGAAAGTCTTTATTTAAGACTAAACTCACCCTGGTTGCTGCTGGTGATACATCATGCATCCTTGGGTTCCTCTACTCTACCTGGATGAAAGGTGCTAAACAAATGTAACAATTATATGTGGGTAAGGAAATATCTACGCTACACATAGATTGGCATATATTGTGTTCCCATGGCAGGCTGTATTTCTCCAAACTGGTCATAACTTATTATGAACAATTTTTCTTCTTCCTCATTAGCATATGTCTGCTTTTATTTCACCCATATTTGCATGGGTATCTTCACAACATCATATCATAGTGGACAATTTTAGTATAACAATTGGGAATGAGGATTATCTTTCTTAGTACTCCATTTTGAAACTGCTTTTGTTCATATTTTGAATTGACATAAAATGCTTTTGAGCCAATAGGCTTTTCTTTTTGGTTATTTTTATTTTATTTTATTTAAGTTACTCAGAAAGGCAGGAGCTTTTTTCTCTACTTGAAGAGCAAAATTATAGCTCTGCCTGCAGCATAACCCACAGCAACACACTAACTTGTAGTGCAAATCAAACACAGAAGCTGATGAAGAAAAGATGGAGAATTGCTACTGTACCATTTAAAATAAAACTCAAAAAGGAAATTCACAAACTGCATTTTTGATAATGCCAAGAAAAAAAAATCTATTTTAAAAATAATCAAAACAAGGGAACAAAAAAAACATATTCTGTACAAAACAGGATGAGTTTTGAAATTTAGCAAGTGTGTGTTGGTGGCTTCTGCCATGAAATACTTATATTTTAACCAAGGAGTTCAAGTATAGATTAAGAGTAGCTTACTTTGTTCTGGGTGATTTTTTGCTGATCACAATTGTGGATGGTTTGTTTTATTTTTCCTCTTATGGCATTGAAAGATTATGTATAAGATAAGGATGGCAGGATCATCACCAAAATGTTCTAGACATGATGGATGAAATCTCTTGTTTGGCCCATTTTAAAGACAAGAAGCATTTACAGATTTTGGAACTGGATTCAGGTCAGGATTTTGATCGTCAACAAACCAGAGGGTTGGTCTGTGCCTATTTCTAGATAAAAATGACCGAGAACACAGATTTTGAATGCATTCAGCTCCTGAACCTCTTAGGGAACGGAGGTTGTGCCATTCAAATAATTGTTACAGAGAACTTTATTCTTCTTCGAGTACTTACTCATGTCGATTCCAAGTAAGTGCGCACGCACCATATGCACAGTCATCGGAAGGTTTTTCCCCTAGTGGTATCATTGGGTCAATGCAGGCACTCCTGGAATGGTGCCTCCTTGCCTTTGTATATAGGGTCCTGCTGACCCGCTACCTCTTCAGTTCCTTCTTGCTGCCTGTGATGGTCATTGGAGCTTCTTGCCTTCTCTCATTGGCAAGCTTTTTTCTAGTGGTAGAGGGTTGTTGAACCTGTAAATAGTAGATTAGAGTTAGTTTGTAGTTAGATACATGTTATTTGCCCCTCTCCCCCGCCCCATTATACCCCTGGATTGGGGCATACCTCCGTCCCAAGGATTCAAACCATGTGGGACCTGCCACAAACTTACGCCAAAGGGCGATCCCCATGAATCCTGCCTGAAGTGCCTTGGGGAAACCCATCAGGCTGACCAGTGCAAGATCTGCAGGGGTTTCCATCCAAGGACCAAAAAGGACAGGAGTGTGAGACTGAAGCACCTCCTCATGGAGGCAGCTTTCCACCCCGAACTGGGCCACTCCCAGACTATGTGTTCCATCATAAGGGACTTCAGTCGTTTTCCCACCACAATGGTGTGAAATTGCTTGAAATGCCTAGGTCACATGACCTCCTGCACATACATGGTTCAGTACATGAGGCTGAGGCTCAGACCTCTCCAGGTTTGGCTGGCATCAGCTTATCGCCTGAACAGAGACAAACTGGACAAGGTGGTTTCACTTCCCCCTTGGGTCATCGAATCCCTGCAGTGGTGACTCAATGCTCAATTGGTATGCGAGGGAGTTCCCTTTTCCAGACCCCAGCTATTGTTGTCTCTGGTCATGAAGTTGGGATCTGAGTTGGGATGGGAAGCACCTCTGAGGATCCTCAGGAGTCAAGGCCTTTGGTCTCTGGAAGAACTGTTGCTCCACATCAACATTGGGGAGCTGAGAGCAGTTTGACTAGCATGCCAAATCTTCCAGCCTCACCTAGAAGACAGATGTGTGTCAGTCATGCATACAATATGGCAGCAATGTTTTATATAAACAGACAGGGTGGAGCATGCTCCTCTCCCTTGTGGCAAGAAGCCCTCAAACTGTGGGACTTCTGCATTGCTTACTCCATACATGTGGAGGCATCTTACCTTCTGGGATCCTAGAATGAGCTGGTGGATCTTCCACAATCATAAGTGATCCATTCACTTGGATATTCTGAATAACATCTTCCAGCAGTGGGGTGTTTCGCAAGTAGATCTGTTCATGACTCAATTCAACAGGAAGTATCAACAGTTTTTTTCTTTCCACAAACGCAGCCCGGGCTCAATTGTAGTTGCATTCCTCCTTCCATGAAGGCACCACCTACTTTATACATTCCCTCATTTTCCGCTCGTTCACAGGGTCCTACTCAAGATCAGAAGGGAAATGGCATCCATTATACTGATAGCCCTGGCAGCATTGGTATACGACATTGCTGGAACTAACTGTCTGTGGACGCCCCAATTGCCCTGCCATTGGTGCCGGACCTAATCAGGCAGGACCACAGCTGCCTGCAACATCAAACCTCGAGTCTCTCCACCTCATGGCGTGGAAGCTTCATGGTTGAAGCCATACAGTCTTCATGCTTGGGGCCATTCAGGGAGATTCTCCTCAACAGCAGGAAGCCATCCACCAGGGCTTCATACTTGGCCAAGTGGAAGAGGTTTTCCATTTGGGAGATGCAGAAGGGCACTCCTGCAATGCAAGCATCGCTGCTCTTCATCATGAACTATCTACTGCACTTGAAACAAATAGGGCTGGCAGTATCAGGCATAAAGGTACACCTGGCAGCAATCTCTGCATTCCACTTGTGAGAGCACGGATGATCAGTCTTTGCTGATCCTTTGGTGACCCGTTTTCTTAAAGGCCTGGACAGACTCTACCCTCAGCTTCGGCATCCAATACCGACATGGGTCCTGAAGCTGGTACTCACCAGATTAATGGGACCTCCATTTGAGCCCTTAGTGACATGTTCATTCCTCTATCTCTCATGGAAAGTGGCATTCCTGGTCGTGATTACCTCAACCAGAAGGGTGTTGGAGCTCAAGGCTTTGACATCTGACCCTCCATAAATGGTGTTTTACAAAGACAAGGCTCAGTTGCAACCCCACCCGGCTCTCCTTCCTAAAGTGGTATCCCAGTTTCACATGAACCAGGACATCTTCCTCCCAGTGTTCTTCCTGAAGCAACATGCCAATAACAAGGAATGAAGCCTCCATTCCCTAGATGTCAAGAGAGCACCAACCTTTTATATAGAAAGGACTAGACCTTTTAGTAAATCAAACCAACTCTTCATTGCTATAGTGGATAGGATGAAGGGTCTCCCAGCATCATCCCAGAGGAATTCGTCGTGGATCACCTCCTGTATCAGAACCTGCTATGACCTGGCTAAAGTGCTAGCCCCAGCACTAACAGCGCATAAGCTTCCTCAGCAGCTTTTGTGGTGCAGGTGCCTACACAGGAAATCTGCAGGGCCACAACTTAGTCATCGATCCATACATTCACCTCGCATTATGCTATTATTCAGCAGGCCAGGGATGACACAGCATTCGGCCGAGCTATGCTTCAATCAGTGATTCTGTGATCTCCGACCCTTCCTCCTCCTATGGTTAGCTCTGGATTCACCTACTTGGAATCAACATGAGCAAGCACTTGAAGAAGAAAAAAACAGTTACCTACCTTTTGTAAGAGTTGTTCTTCAAGGTGTGTTGCTAATTTCCACCCACCTTCTCGTCTGTTGGAGCCTTCCGGCAAGAAGGAAATGAAGAGGTGATGGATCAGCAGGGCCTCATATATAGTGCCATGGAGGCACCACTCCAGGGGGTGCCTGCATTGACCCAACAGGTACTGCTAGGGGAAAATTCTTCCGATGACTGTGTATGCGGTGTGCACGCATCCACTTGGAATGGACTGAACAAACATCTCAAAGAACAACTGTTACAAAAAGATAGGTAACCATTTTTTATAAAGCCATAGGCAATTGGCATGAAAAATCAAGTGACTGGAGAGGTAGCAAAATCAGATTCACATTGCTAATTGGTGAAAACATACACAATCCAGAGGAAAATATTATTTCCTCACTGGTCTTTGTCAGTATCTGGAACATTGTGACTGAGTATTTCTCATGGTCTAAATATAATAGGATAATATAAAGAAGTCATTGTGCTCTTGTACATACACCTTGCTGCATAGATACTGCATGATAAGACCAATAGAAACTCTAAGACTACAAAGATACCAAAGTTTTCTATTTTGCATTAAAATACATACTGTTGTATGTTTTATTGTTTTATTCTAAACATGATCAAAAACTTTTTTAAAAAGTGAAAAAATGAAGGCTGGGATCTTTAGGCCCAGGAAGAGAGGAATCAATGTCGAAATATACTCCTGTCCTATACTCAAGCGACAGATGAAGTGGAATACCCTCATTTCCCAAGTAGCGAAAAGAAGATTGGGAGTGATATGCAAAAGAGCCGCACCCAACCTTCTTAGGGAAGATTATGAAACCTCTGTGTCTTATATTAAAAAAAATGCAGTCTTACTTCTGTAGTGCAATACCCAGTTTCTTCATGAACTTAGTCGTAAAATATCTTTGGGATCCTGCAGATTCACCTTTTAAACTGCACCATTTCTTCCACCTGCATCCCAGGGAAGAAATAAAACAGCTAGTTTCTGAAACAGAACCAGATAACTAGGGGTAGACAATGCAATGCACCTGCATTTATGAATCACACCGAGATTAACCAAAAAACTAAAAAAAAAACCAAAAACCCATTTTTCAGCTTTCAGCTTACACAGTTCTGCATCCAGCCTCTGAAACAACACTGAATCAAAAATGTGTTAGTAATCTAGCACAAAGCAATTAGATGGGCTGCAGTTTCACTTTCCTGATTTTAGAAAAGGGGGAAAATGTTTCGTTCTTTCTTTTGTTTCATTAATTTGTCCAGTCCCAGATTGAGGGTACACATAGAAATAGGCTGAAGGGAACATGAATATTTGGCAATGGTAAACTTTTGAATGCTGCTGTTTCCCCATCTTGCCAATTACTTTCAGGTAGTTTGGGAGATCTAAAAATGTACGTTTGATTCGTCTTCTCCCCCCAAGCTCTTCTGATTTTCTGGGTTTCCTGGTTATTCAACTGAGCACAAATTGCCATTCATACAGATGCACTGCCATGATTTCTGATTTGCAGGCTGTCATTCCCATTAATAACCTACGAGGCTGTCATACTGTCATTCCTTGTTGCTGCAACGATTTGTTTCAAACATAGGGGCTGATTCATGAAGAATAAAAAAAAACCAGTTGTCCTGTTTTACAGGAACCTCAAAATATTTATGCAGAAAATGTGTGAAAAGCACACACACCATTTTTATCCTAAAGAACGTGATTGCCAGCCAACTCCTTTTCTTGAAAAAAGGAGAGAGAAAGAGAATATAAACTAAATCCTCTACTTCAATTAAAATCTTTGGAAACATAACCCTTTTAATTAAGGCTCCCTTCTAAATGACCCCAGTGGAACGTGCCAAGTGTTATGGTAAAATGCGATGGGATAATTCCCCAAAATGATGTATTGACTTAAGAACTTCAAAGCAAAATGTTTGCAAACAGAGACGGAAAACTATATCAGTATTTCTTAGTCTTTTATTTTATTTTCCTGCTACCCATAAATGTATTGGGCTATATTTTGCTATCAGTTATACTGGTGCAACCACATTGACTTCAGAGGGGTTGCGCTGATGTAACAGAACTTGGCCCGCTGGATTCACTGTTCAATATATGCATTTATTTCTTTGGCTATTGTGTGTCTATTTATACTTGTGAAAGATTGGATTATGCTAGGGATGGACAAAAAAATGGATCCATCAACACAAACTTTTATGCAAACTTAATTTGAATCTGGAATGCACCAAAATAAAAAATGGAGTCCTTGGTCTATCTATAGTTATATAATTATGCCGCTGATGGACGTGCAAGTTAAAGGCAGCTGGTTCATATGATATAAATGAGTTTGGCTAAATGGCATGAAAAGAATCCTCCAGTACTTTATCTGCCTGTATCCTCTTTTTTTTTTTTCTCTAGAATTTTCTAGATTCTGGACAGGACACTGTGTAAGCTCTGACTGCCAAAAGCTCAGCTAGCCAGCCATCTCTGGAAACAACTTATTCTGGAATTCACATTTCAGCTCACAAACTGTCAAGGTTCAAAGTGGACTGGAGCTGCCAGGAGCTGAGCTTCTGCACTTTTTCCATGGCCGAAGACCAATGCTGGCACTTCTCCTGAAGAAACAAGCACAAGAAGTTTCTTAAGAAGAAGTAGAAAATGAATGAAGCTAAGATTAAAAGAAGAAAAAAGAAAGCTAATGTAAATCAAAATGGCAAGGGAGAGAGAGGGGGGTGGGCAGGGCAGGGTATGCAGAGATCTTCAGGGCTCCCTCCTATTTTCCCATTTCCCTCAGCTGCTTCTTTCCAACCCAAACCTGCACTACTACAATATTCTCAGAGTCCCCCACTATTTCCCTGCTACCCAGAGCACTGCATACACTTGGCTGCTAATGAGTGAACTACTGTAAAATATCTACTCAAAAAGAATACTTAAGTCATTAGACTGACTGTGCACACTAATTTAGGCTAATATTTTAAAGAGGCAGGATCCCAATTACCACATTATCATTATCTTCTATGAAACTTACATTTTAACCCACTTGAAGATTTGTCACTGCCAAACAGCATCAGCAGCCAAGCCCCAAACCTGTCAATGCCATGGTATTTTCTAAATTGATGTTTAATTAATGAAGTACTATAGCAACAGGTTCTCGCTCTCCTTTTTTAATTTGATCTCTATGGCATTATAGGTACCTAAAGCTTACACTTGGCATATATTCCCACAATTTCCTTGTCAGGAAATGTATATTCATTTTAGACTTGCAGAGGCAATTACAGGAACCACCAGTTGCCTACAGCAGCTAATCAAAGTGATAACCTGCAAGTTCTCAACTCCCCTTGAGACAACCCACTTGCCTCCAGCTGATGAATGCCAAAAGAGCGGCATGGGCCCAACAGTAATGACACTGTCATCTAAGGGAAGTTTTTAACTAACCCATAGTTTTTTAAAGACTCTATTAACATCTCATAAAAAAGAGGCCCGGATAAAACATTCTAATGGGAATTTTAAAAGGAAAAAGCCAGCCCTTGAGTGGATGGATGCCTGTTGTAAAGTATTAAACAGGTACTTGCCTGCTGACAACGCAGATGAAATCACCCCAATATGCTCTTCAGAGTGTGAGCATCAGAATGGCAGTATCCACTTTGAGCATGTCTACACTGTAGCTGGAGATGTAATTTACAGCTCAGGTTGTCATCAACACACCAGCCTTTATTGAGCTAGTGCACTAAAAATAGCAGTACAACCACAGCATGGGTAATGGCTTGGGTTAGCTGCCCAAGCAGGTACTTAGGATCTTGGACAGGATTGTATTAGGGTGGCTAGCTTGATCTGTTGCCTGTGCCACCATGGCAACAGTGCTATTTTTAGCATGTTAGCTCAATCAATGTTAGCACATGTATGTCTACCCGTGCTGGAAATTTCACCTCCCAGCTGCAGTGTGGATGTAATCCTAGGCCCCAATCCAGCAAAGCATTAAGCAAATGAGTAATCCCATCGCCTTCAATGGGACTATTCACTTGCTTAAAATTAAATACATGTTTAAGTGCTTTGTTGGATTGAGGCCACTACAATGCAAGAAAGTTAATACTAAGGCTTGGGATGGTCCTTTCGAGAAATACTTCCTGACCTCATTGCACAGCACATAGCAGCTACAAGCAGAGCAAATCCAAAAGAGGTTAAAAAAACGGCACATTTAAAAACAACCAGCAAGTATTTTTGATGGGAGAAATGCACCATGCTGTTAGGATTCCCCCAGATTTTTCTATGTGACCCATCTCCCGATTTTGTTAGATCTTTACTGCTCCAGAACATAAATGTATTCGTCAATGATGTGAGCCTTTCCACCTCTTTCCATTGCATTAGTGACAAAAGCTACATAAAAGACACACCCCTTATTTTCATTTTAGCACATCTGCCTATTCCAAAGAGCTAAATGTAAACATTTAAAAGTAAAATATGTGAACAGGTTTGAATACTGATTCTAAGAGCTACATTTCATTCAGTACAATAGAGCATGTAACCAGAAATATAATAACAGCTTCATCACTTTAATAGGTTCCTTAAAATACACACACAAGCCACCCACACAAAGAGTTTCTCAGTGGCTACACTGTTATTCTAATTTTGTTATTAAATGTGAGGTTTCTCTTTAAGGCTTCTGGCCAGGTTTTGACATTGGAATTCAGGATATTCTAATTAGGCTAGCAACCCAAAGGAGATGTTTCACTGGATTTTTCAGTGTGAGATAAATCCAGGAGGATTCCACCATTGCAATCTGGAGGCTGTAAGGAGAACAGGTTATGTTAGTACAACTTCCTATCTGTGTTGCATGCATTGTCCAGGGAATGGATTCATGTTCTACCATTAAGAAGTTAAGAAGTTTTTAAAAGCGATGGGTGTTTTTTGGGGTTTTTTTTTTTAAGACTGTCACCGTCTTCAGCAGTTTGTGCCTTGAAGGACTGTGCTTCAAGGCAGGTCATCACCATAACAGGAATCAGCCATTATTATTATTTGTAGTTCAGTAGTGTCCAAGGACCCAACCAAGGTCAGGGCCCCATTGTTTTGGGCATTTTGCAGCTATATAGTCAGAAGCAGTGTAACTAATTGTAATGAGCCAGGCTTCTTTGCTATGGGCAAAGAGAGATTCTTTCAGTAAAATTACCCTATAGGTAGAGAGCACACTCACTACAGCTGCAGAAAAGGCAGGGAATAAAATAATTTTAAACAACCCATAGCAAAAGTACCTTAAAATTACTTCAGTCTACTAAGAGATGTCAAGGGTTGAGCATTTAGTACTGAACAAAATTACTCACAAAATCTGGCCCTTTTCCAGGACCTTCCTGGAGGGAGAGGGAGCCTATAGGGTCTTTATCCATTTTACTCCTGCTTTTCAAACCTCAATTCCTACACACAAACCTATCAATGTCTCCTATCTCCTTGCATCCCAGGGTCCTAACTCTCACACCGGGGCTTGTAGAATCCTTTAAAAATATGATACATAAACCCGGCACACCCACACCTAGATAGCTGAGATCAAATGTGTGTGCAGATGTAATATACGGAAAATACATGAGAGAAAGAAACACAGAAAATGCATTGTGGTGTGGTATAATATCAAGGTTTTATTGTATTATACAAAGTGATGAAAACATGAGTAGGCTATGCAGCTCCCACACAAGAATTGATGCAATCTTCATACCACACCACATCATTATGTACTGTGCCCATGTCAAGTATTTTACAGAAAAACTAATTTAGAAGATGTTTTTAAAAATGCATGGATTCTCTTCTTCATATCCTATCAGCATCCAGACTCCTTCAGTTTGATGAGTCTCTGGGAGAAGAGGAAAATTATAAGGAATAAATTTTAGAAACACGTGCAAATTAACTAAAATGATTTTATTACAAATTAATGTCTTGATATAAGCTCTCATCACAAAACCTACCAAGGACAGAAGCAAGTGCTGTATACCCCAATTTGGACTCTGCCCTCTCCATTGGTACATGATACCCATATTCATCACCATATCCCACTGCACCTGTGGCAAGATATTGGAGCTTAAACGTGTCATTTGTCTAAAACAGTGGTTCTCAACCTGCAGCACACGGGCTGCTTGCAGCCCAACCGGCAGACAGCTGTGGCCCATGTGACATCCTCAGGACCATACAGGTAATATATATATTGTGTGGATGCGGCCCACATAATGCATAGAGAGCTGCATATGCTGCCCACAATGGTAAATAGATTTAGAACCACTGGTCTAGGACTAAATATTACCTTATCCTAGACCTCAGGCCACTGTGTGTGTGTGTGTGTGGGGGGGGGGGGGAGGGAGGTGGATTCCACATT
Organism: Emydura macquarii macquarii; assembly: GCF_026122565.2. Classification (NCBI taxonomy): domain Eukaryota; kingdom Metazoa; phylum Chordata; order Testudines; family Chelidae; genus Emydura; species Emydura macquarii. The sequence continues at coordinate 8,249,994 of NW_027130568.1, forward strand.
TGGGTAGGAAAATGGAAAATGGAAATACTTTCCCTGGCATTTTTAAAAAAATTATTGGTGGCTATTTCAACTGGCTGAGAGGTTTGGGATTTTAGAAGTAGACCTAAATGAGATGGAGTAATTGGCAGGAACATAGGTATGCCAGTCAAAGGTACATGACAAATGCACCTTATTACATAGCTATGACATCCCTCATCCTTCAATACATGTATATACACACAGCATACACACATTAGACCCCTCACTGAGTGATCCAGTGGCCCATGATACTGTGCTAATATCTGGAGTATGTCACTCAGGCTTGGTGGCTCATGGTAGCTCTGGTACTGATTTATTTTTTTCACAGCAGGCTACCCTATCTGAAGTCATGAAGTCTATGGAATTATGAAGCCTTAGCATTTACAGTCCAACTTCAGAGGGAGTTGTACATGCCAGAGCAGCATTTAATCTCATGTTTACAGAGACCCTTGAAAAGCTCAGTAGATAATCATGGGAGAACAGCATTCCAGCTCTGTGTTTCCCCTCTTTCAAATTTCCACCAATAACGAATATTTAAAGTATAGTTTGAAAAGTGACCAGGTGTGATGTTCCTCCCCCCCCCCGCAATCTGGACTGGTATGTAGCTGTGTCACCCCAATTCCTCACTTACTCTGCTTTTACTCCAACTTACTCTGCTTTGCTGTGTGAACCATCCATCCTGGGTCAGCCCACGCTCAGCCTCCTGTGGGTAGTCAGTCCCTGGCCCAGTGAAGGAGCACTTCTGGCCAGCCGCTCAGGGGATGGACTCCCAGAAAACACCCCCAGCCCCAGATTCAACTCCGGGAACTTCCATCTTGCAGAGTTCAGTGCGGTACACTGCACCCTGCAAGATCATTTACATTTGTCCTTCAATTCATCAAAGAAATTGATATGCACCAGCTGTCACTCCAAGCAAAATCTTTACACACACTCAATCCACATTCACTGTTTTAGATAAAACAAACAAATACGTTTATTGACTACAGCAAGATTTTAAGTGAATATAAATCAGATTAATATAAATCAAGAGATTAATAACGCGTCCAGGAGTTGGTCACAATCAACTGAAAGGTAACTCGCATCCTAAACTAAGATTAATATTTTAGTAGCTTTTCAGTCTGTGATGTTAGCTTACTCACAGCTGGCAGTGATGTCTCTAGCAACCAGCCTCCCCCCGTGGGTAGTTGTCAGTCCTTGAAGTTGCTTAGAAGATGAATTCCAAGGCAGAGACCACAGATAAAGATGCCTCTTTCTTTAAAGAAGTTTCCTGGATCACCTCAAAGGTGCTCAGGCCAGTCATTGTTCCTGTATGCATGCCTCTGTGGGGTGTAGAACCTCAGCTTTGTGTTTGTCTGCATCTATTCAAGACATGTGAGATACGTAGTTGGGGCTATGACATAGCAGAGATTCATATGTGTACATATGCATGACACTGCAGGAAACACGCTACCATAACAATGATGTTCAGTATGTCATGAGCATTCCAAAAAAACCTACATGATATACTTTGCATTAGAGAATACACAGTTACACTACAACAGTGAACACGAATGATACACAAATCACACTATATGGGTGTACATGAGGTACAGTGTATCACACCAGGAAAAAAGATACCTTCTTACTCTGTATATTTGCAACTTGTTTGTGTTTAAGGTCAGAACTGCTGACTTGAATGCCAGAAATATTTTTTCTATTACTTTTTAACTTCTGTTAGCATGGCATAGCCCACATATATATATAGGAGGCTAATCTAAATCCTAATCTGGGTAATACAACAACAACAGAAGATTAGAACTTGTTGAAAAATGACATAGCATTTGCATGAATATTTTCTCAAACATTTTCAAAAAGTTTCTGAAACTTTTCCATTCAAAATTGCCACAAAAAATGTAATCTTAATTACAAAATTCAAAATCTTTCGACCAACCTTGCCAGTGAGGCTTAATTACATTCCAACTGCAGAGCCAAATCATACCTCAATAATGATTTGAATGAAAGACAATTAGGTTGCACACATGGAACAGAGGGCCATATTTTAAGAGTGGGATTGTACAGGCTGAAGCAGAATTTTCCTCCAGAGTCATTATTACTTATTATGACACACAAGCAAGAAAGATACCAGCTTGGTTTGCAGGTTCTAGGTGGAGTTTCAATTAGAACAACAAAACCTTTTTTACTTGGGAACAGAGCACATTTGATCTGGAGTCATTGACAAACAATAAACAAGGAGTCCTGCAGTACCATTTTTACAGTCACTTCTCAGAGCAGAACCAGACATCAAGCTTGCAGTTTGTGCAGCCTGTGGAGTAAAGCATTCAACCTTTGTATATAAGATGCCTATTTAAACAAAATTATGATATACTCTTTAACATGTGGTATTGTTTTCCTCCAGCAGCACAGATAGATGTCACCTAAGAGAGGATACCAATTGTCAGCTTCACACAACCACATCTGTAGACTTCAGATGATTATCTGTAATCAATAGCTATAGCACCATGGTAATAAAATTATAGTACTTACATATAATTACACTTATGTTCAACTATATCCAGCTCCATTCAGAGCTACTTCTGCATATGTCACAGGTGGAAATCTTCATAAATTAGCAATTCCCAGTAGAGGGGAAGGAGGTCAGATTTTGGTTTTCAGAATTATGCCAAGCAAGCTGTAGATAAGAAAAACTTGTCATTTATACCTAACTATTTGATATTGTCATCTCTGGGTGTTTTGAAAGACTGCTCTGCATTTCTGAGTACTGTAAAACATACCTCTGCTGTTCCCTGTTAGTCTGGTCCTTATCTTTATACTAAACAAAGGCCAATCATATATGTAAATATTTATTTTACTGAATAGAATGTTGTTTATTCCCATGATGATTTTATATTTAGCACCTCAAATTAATGGAGTAGCCTGTGGCACCAGTCACCAGTCAGATAGTCAGAATTCTGATTCCACAAATGCTTGTAAATCCATCAAGATGATTTTTCTCTGTCAGCATAAAAGAGGCCTCTCTACATCTCTCCCCTTAGGTGTTTCTCCCATTCATTTCTATATTCCATTTTACTCTCTCTCTTCCTCTCTCTCTCCTATGCCTTCCTTTTCTACTCTTTTTTTCTCTTCATTTCCCCAGCTTTCTCTCTCAACCTTCTCTCTTCCCTCCCTGTTTTGGTTCCCAGAATTAATGCCTAGGATGCTGTACCAGGTGTGCTTACTGATATAAATCTGGCTTCATTTTTAATGGCTTCGTTTTCTTTCCCTGGCTGAAGATACGTTGTATTAATTTAGATGGAATATATGGGTCAAAGGTGTTAACATAACCCAATCACTGTCCAATATAAAACAATGTTAAACAAATCTGGTATACATAGAATTCAGCCTGCTTTGTACCATGGCAAACACATCATTAAAAATGAAAAAAGGAAAAACAGTTAGCGTTTCAAATGTTAAGTATTAAATAAGGCTTTCATTTTAATATCCCTTGTTCTCTTTCCCTTTAGCTACAGAGAGTTTTTGGAAGGTAAAAAAACCCTTGGCTGACAGTATCTTAGATGGTGCAGATCGTAATAACTGTCCTTTTGGGGAAAAGAGAAGAAGTTAGCTGAAATGGGCTGGAGAGGTGTTAATTTCATCTTGGTCTTTCTCTCTGGCCTGTTCTGGTCAGGATATCTCTCAGGATCAGGACTATGAAGTCTCAGGTTCCCAGAAGATGGGAATGTTAGCCATGATGGTGAAGTTCACTCTTCCCAGTAGACAATTTTTCTTCCCAAAGTCTCTTTCTTTATAACCCACAAAGGGAATGGTGGGTAGAAAAACCCATCCTCTCATTATTTTGTTCACTAATTAGGCCTAGTTTCTGACACACCAATTTTGGTTCATTGGTTTCTGGTTCCACACTTTTCTTGTTTACCAAGCATGTTCTTAACACAGTTGTTATAGATTATCATGACATCACGTTTGTTGTTAGAAGTTATTGTGACATCTCATTAACTGATATTCACTTTTTACAGTATAACTCACAATTAGCATAAATTTATAGGCCCAATTATTACAACAGACATTATGGGTGAAGCTACTGGGGGTTTTGCTACTGACTTCAATGAGGCCAGGATTTCATCCTGAGGACTTGATGTATACAGCAATCTCCATCATCCTACTCTGAGCAAAAAAACAATTCACATAGAGAAAAGTTATACCTCTAAGCGCAGAAAATGGGCTGTGGTACATACCCACAACCATCTTGGTTAAATACATATAAATAGGTTAAGCACAAGCAGGAGTAAGTGGAGAATGAAGTGCCCCAAGTCCATAAGAGGACTGATGGGAGCATAACCCCTGTTCTTTTTTCTTTTCTTTTATTTAGATGTCGGGGTAGTACGTGGAGAAGTGAAAACTACTCCAAGGGGGAAAAGTTTTCTGAATGAATATAGTAGAAGGCTTTTTTTTAATTAATAGTGTTACAAAAAATACCTCCCTTTTTTAATAAGTGCTAGAATCTGTTCATTAATATTCCAGAATGTCCCACAAACAGACTTCAGATCTTTATGAATGTATATATTATTCCTGAAGAAGAACTCTTTGTAAGCCCGAAAGCTTGTCCCTCTTACCAACAGAAGCTGGTCCAATAAAAGATATTACCTCACCCATCTTGTCTCTTCATTATTTACAATTAGTTGCTGAATGGTTTAGGCGAACATATTTCAGACTATAGATTGTTCGTGAACTATTTACTGTAACTAATGTTAAGTATTAGTTATTTACAATTCACTGTACTTGCTATATGAGGGATCGTATGGCTTTGTTTTCCTAGTTGGGTTACACCAAAATTCACAAAGAATGTTCAAAATAGTAAGCGAATATATCCAGCGTGGATTGTATTTATAATGCTTTCTTTCTTCATACACCATATTTTTGCTTACAAGAATTCACTAGAATGTGCACAATTTTTTTTTCACAGCACACATCTAGGCCAAGAAAAGTGTCCCTCATTCTTAGTTTTAGTTTGGGTTATGGTTTGTGTGGGTAATTTAGCTGGGGGCATTGGGTAGGGGGGAATTTGGACAGGGGAGAGGGTTGTTAGTAAGTATTTTCTGTCATTTGTGGGTGTGTGTAATTTTTTACCTTGATGGTAGGGAAATGAGAGTGTCCATCTGTTGAGTGTTTGTTAAACCAAGTGCCTTGTTTTTGTTATTAATTTTTGGGTGTAACTGGAAGATGGCTTCATACAGAGAGATAAGGGGATGGATGATGGAACTGAGCTAGTGCTTTTAAAAATACTCATGAGGGGTATTCTCCATAAAGGCTGAAGGCTCACATTTTATAGACTGAACATTTGTAATACTTCCCAGTTCTTATTGTGAAATATTATACTGATGTAGCCTGTAGATGTCATTCAGATTCACCCTGCATGAGGTCTTGATTGAGCAACACCAAATCTCTTGTATAAAGCTTATACACTCAACACAAATTCTCAAGATCTGTCTGAATAATGTTGCCATCCCAGTTTTGGTATGTCTGGCTCTACCCAGGTATTTACTGATCTGCCAACCTTACACAGAAGAATCTGGAGAATGGCTGAGATATTTTGATTTCGATTTCCATATAGAAAGTGACAAATGCAGACTTTAGTTTATCTGAGCATCTTGCTGTTTCCTGTGCCACTGAGAACTTTGCGTTCCTGCTAGTATGTGGACCCCATTTATGGGGATTTCATGATTGAGTTCTATGAGCAGGTGTTCCAGCTGGCCTTGGAGTCTTCACTGAGTCCTCAGAGGCTTCAGTAGGTATAGGGTTCTCAGTTCCAGTAGAACAGCTGCTATTCTTTGGCAGTGATAGACTCTCCAAATTTTTCCCAGAGCAACAAAGAGAGCTTCTATAGAACCAGTAATTACCATAAGCTCAAACTTGTCTTGGGTCTGGTTTGAATATTCCACATATTCACCCCTTGGATATTAACATCACCTCACATGTTTTAACACTGGGAATTTTCCACCACTAGGATCAGTATCAGAGCCATTCTATTTCATTATAACCTCAAAAGCTGATTAATATCTTGGAGTTTTGCAACCTCCAGGCTTGGTATTAATTCCTGTCTGACTTCCCTTACCAGTCAGCTCCCCCTGCAGTTCCTATCATATGTTAGAAAGGACCCTCAAAGCCTTGGATCTTCATCATTTTCAGTGATGTGTAATGTTGTTTATAATCATAGTTCTCATCTACACCAAAGGACCCGATTGTTCCTCCAAACCATGCATGTGGGGGACCCTGCCTATGCAGATTTCTCCTCATAAAGAAAAGAAAGTCAGTCATTCCTCCCAGCTCCTGGTCTTCCTGGAGGCCTCTCCACAGGTTCAGCGAGGAAGAAATGGTGGGCAGTAGGTCAGCTACAGCAGGAGTGGGCAGGCTATAGGTAGAATGTGACTCATGTGAATTCCTCCACTCCTTGAAATTGTAATACAGCCACATTGTCAATATAGATTGAGGTGCCTAAATTGAAGCATGCAAGATTGACATTTTCGGCCAAAGCTTTTCTTTTGGGAACATTATGCCAAATCCTGGAAGATACTGGCCACTGTTTGGGCGTTCAGAAGACAGTCAACATCTCTCAGGAAATGGTTGATAGTTTCTTAAATGTTAGATAAAGACATAACATGCTGTCAGAGAAGCAGGAATTTTCTTTCCCTGTATAATCTTCTACACATGAGATTTTGTCTCCCCTCACCCCCCCCCCCCTCCGGCCCCAACTTCAGTTAAAAATAAGGTAACCACACCATAATTACAGCTTTGATCACTTCTCAGATGAAGACAAAAATGATTCTATATAGGTCACTGGTTGATGCATAAAATTATCAAAAGAGACTTATATCACAATGATAGCAATTTAAAATGGTCTGTGGTACAAAAAATCTCTCTACAGCTGTTTCAGGTATTGTCACTAATGGCTGATTATGTATATCACCATAAACTATGTTTATAAATTATGTTTATTGTGTTATAATTAGTACTGCTAACAGTGCATAATATCAATAAGGTCATTAAATATGTAAATAATAAATAATAGTAATATTAATTCCACCAAGCAGCAAAGCTTGACAGATCATGTATATTCAGTCAGTCTAAGACCATATTTCTCAGCGTGTCAGCAGCCAGGCATGGAACAGTGCCAGTCACTGGTTTAATGAACATAAAGCCAAATGCAGAAGTTGCAGCCTTGTTCAGCAGTTGGTTCAAAAGAAGAAAGAAACAAAAGGAGGCAGAATATTCAAGGTGGAATTAATACATTACAAGACACCTGTGTTTGGGGGGAATTCCAGGTGTGGCCATCATGACCATAATGATTCTACATACTTACCCTCCTAGATCTGGAGAATTGGTGAGGCTGTAGGTTCCATTTGCAATATATGATCTGCTGGTCTGGATAGTCTTAAGATTATCTTGAACTGTACTGGAATGAGTCTCTAACTGCTGATTTGTGGAAGAATAAATCAAATGGAAACAATGAATCATTAAAAGCTAAGCATTTGATCTCACGGCATCATTTGGTATACTTCCTGTATTTCTGTTTAGCAAGGTCTCTCGGGTTTCCAAGTGGGATTTTCACAGTCCACTCTACATTTGCCAGTTTTCATTGTGGCTGGTGTGGTGTGACAAAAATCAAAGCTATTTGCAAATTGTTGGAATCCCTATGGAATCAACCAGGCATCATTATATAACAACTCTTCAGGTACCGTATTCTGTGTTGGGCAAAGATGCCTTTGTATTTACTGATCACTGTGGAATGTTTACATTTCTCAGTCTCTCCATCTCAAAATATTGAGACTACAGTGATTTATAACAAGCAGATAATGAACACTGTGTGCTGTGAAAAGGATTTTGATGCCACCTTTTGCCAGGGGCAAAGTGGCACATTGAAAGGGATCAAGAGTCTTGGATGTGATGCTGAAAGCAAATTGGACATTTTACAAATTCTTAATTTGTTATTCATTCCAGACCAAAATAGTAAATCTCTAGCTTTGTGTTTTCACTATTCCCATGTGTCTGAAATTAATGATCTTCATCAATTTGGCCCTCAATGCTTGTGGTACCACAAGTCTTTTAGCTTTAAAGATCAGATCATCCATGATTGTTAGTTCCTCATGGAATGTCCAGAACTCTATCACTGTGGCAGATATAAACATTTTTTCTTTTGGCCAATCAGCTATTTTAATTTCTAACAATGCGCATAACCAAAAATCTTGCTTAGATGTCACCAGATGTCTGAAAATGTTTTAAAACAAAAAAAGGAAACATGTTAACAAAAAAAAATTCTATTTTTTGTTAAAAATATTTCAACCTTTGATATTTCCCCACCAACTCTTGTTGAAACCTTTAGCTCTGTTAATTTCTTCTCAGACACAGGTAAACTGGACATGACTAAATGAATTATACTTCAATGACTTCTCCATGTTCTGATGCCTTGCCAGAAGCAATCTGCTTAATAGATCAGTGACCAGTCTAGCAATTTCTGGTCCATGATATTAGCCATAATATTGCATTTTAAAGGAACAACATCATTCTTTGTAGCCTAGCAATGCTGCTGCAAGATTTTTATGATTGCCTTTGTGGACTTATGGTTAGATTTCTCTAACTTTTCTTCAACGCTCACACTGACGGAAGCAATATCAGCTTCCAACAGCTGCATACATCTCTTTTTGAATCCATGCATCGTTTATTTCTGTGGATGTGAGAGACCTGGATGCATAAAAGACTGATTTCCTTTCTTGAAGTAATACACCTCCTCATTTCCACTTCGATGCATCTATTTACCTCTTTTCATGCGACAATGTGCCTGCATTGGCAACGTGTTGCTTCACATTAGTGAAGGCAGACTCTTGTTGAGGGTCCTACTGAAATTCTGAGTCTCTTTTCAGGAGATATCTTAGGCTATGTCTACACTGATGGCGGCAAATTCACCGCCATCAGATTGACTTATCTGGATCGACTGAGCAGTCAGTAAAGACCCGCTCAGTCGATCTAGAAATCGATGTATTAAGACCACCTCCTCAAGGCTACGTCTACACTGATAGCAGCAAATTCACCGCCATCAGATTGACTTATCTGGATCGACTGAGCAGTCAGTGAAGACCCGCTCAGTCGATCCAGAAATCGACATATTAAGACCACCTCCTCAAGTGGTGTAGCGCTGCGTCGACGGGAACGTGGTTCCACCAGCGCAGTGCATTGAAGATAGAGCGCAGAACAGAAGTACAGAAGTTGACAGGAGTTACGCAAGTTTTTTGTGTAGTTTGCGTAACTCCGGTCGACTGCCACTGAATCTCCAAGGTAAGAGTAGACAAACCCTAAGTGGTACCAAAATGTCTGCAAGGTGTGGTGTCAATGTTATGTGGATAAATAACTATCTCTGAGATCTTTTCCAGTTCACACCTCACATTCTCGAGAAATCCTGTCTATTCTTTTTTCTTTTTCATATATCATTTTAGAAAAGCTTTTACAGAGGCCACCAAGAATCCACGCCACATCCATAATATGAAAGGTCTCATATGGTTTGATTCCTCTTAAATACATCTTACCTTCATCATATAGCTGGAAAAATTTATTCTCATGTAGCTGGGAATACAAGCAATTATTTAACAGTTTGATTTCTTCAATAGGATCTTACCATCCTTTTTCTCTGTTATAATCAGTGCATTTGTCATATACTGATGGTTTGTAGATATTTGCCTTAGTCTACCTACATAATTGGGAAACAAATACTTCACAGTCTTTGTTGTGAAATGGGACCCTTTAACTTGAGTGCCCATAGGCTTTCTCTCTGAGCCTGAAGTTATATCTTGACCATAGAATCATAGAGTTGGAAGGGACCTCAGGAGGTCATCTAGTCCAACCCCCTGCTCAAAGCAGGACTAACCTCAGCTAAATAATCCCAGCAAGGGTTTTGTCAAGCAGCTTAAAAACTTCTAAAGATGGAGACTCCACCACCTCCCTATGTAACCCATTTCAGTGCTTCACCACCCTCCTAGTGAAAACATTTTTCCTAATGTCCAACCTAGACCTCTTCCACTGCAACTTGAGACCGTTGTTCCTCGTTCTGTCATCTGCCACCACTGAGAACAGCCTAGCTCCATCCTCCCTGGAACCTCCTTTCAGGTAGTTAAAGGCTGCTATCAAATCCCCCTTCGTTCTTCTCTTCTGCAGACTAAACAAGACTAGTTCCCTCAGTCTCTCCTCATAAGTCTTGTGCTCCAGCCCCCTAATCATTTTTGTTGCCCTCTGCTGGACTCTCTCCAACTTCTCCACATCCTTTTTGTAGTGGGGGGCCCAAAACTGGACACAATGCTCCAAATGCAGCCTCACCAATGCCGAATAGAGGGGAATAATCACTTCCTGCAATCTGCTGGCAATGCTCCTACTAATGCAGCCCAATATGCTATTAGCCTTCTTGGCAACCAGGGCACACTGCTGACTCATATCCAGCTTCTTATCCACAGTTACCCCCAGGTCCTTTTCTGCAGAATTGCTGCCTAGCTCATCGGTCCCCAGTCTTTAGCTGTGTATGGGATTCTTCCATCCTAAGTGCAGGACTCTGCACTTGTCCTTGTTGAACCTCATCAGATTTCTTTTGGCCCAATCCTCCAGTTTGTTTAGGTCCTTCTGTATCCTATCCATACCTTCCAGGGTATCTACCACTCTCCCTAGCTTAGTGTCATCTGCAAACGTGCTGAGGGTGCAAATTACCCCATCCTCCAGATCATTACTGAAGATGTTGAACAAAACCAGCCCCAGGACCAACCCCTGGGGCACTCCGCTTGTGACCGGCTGCCAGTTAGACATGGAGCCATTGATCACTACTTGTTGAGCCCTATGCTCTAGCCAGTTCTCGACCAATACTGTGAGAGACCGTATCAAAAGCTTTGTTAAAGTCAAGGTATATCACGTTCACCGCTTTCCCCACATCCACAGAGTCAGTCACCTCTTCATAGAAAGCAATCAGGTTGGTCAGGCATGACTTTCCCTTGGTGAATCCATCTTGGCTTTACTAGTCCATTTCCCATTCTTTAGCCCTTATATGAGGAAAGGTGTCCACAATTAGAGATGTTTCAAACACTCCAGAGATATCCTGCTGTTATGTTGACACTAAAACTTTCATGGAGGTATTCAAAATGTAAGTAATGCAACTAGAAAGCCCCCTTCTTTCTCCCTGGTTTTCAAGTCTTCCCAATTAACCTAAAGCTTATCCATAAATGCTTCCACCTATCTTACCAAGATCCAGCCTCCCTTCCTACTCCAAAACTCCCCCCCTCGCTTTCCTTCTAAATCTCTCTCTCTTCCTTTACACTTACCTCAGTTGTCCCAATCTCTTCTCTTTAGCTTAACTCCCATAAAGCCCCCTTTCCCCCCCCCCCCATTTTTTATCTTTGACCCCACTACTCCAATAATATTTAGTCTCAGCTTCAGTGTTCTCTGTATTAGGGCTTATTATCTCTATTTTGCTATCAATTTCCAGGGGGGTACATATTCCCTATAAGAACGTAAAGTGCACTGCACAGCAATACCAAATACTTAAAAAGTGCTGAAAAATAAGTGCAATCAAGTGTTCTCTCAGCACAAGGAAGGAAACAAACAGTGCATAGAACAGTGACTTGGAGAAGTGGGTACTATATAAAGGAAATGGATGTTTTTTCCATGGAACTGCAAAATGATCATGTTCTTCTATAGTAATTTTGCTGCCTCAGAATGACTGCACATGACAACATGCCACGATGATGGAAAGTTCATAGTAACTACTCAAAGGCAAGACCAAGAAGCCACCTAAACTTACACTGCTCCATATTGGGTGCCTTATATTTTAGCAAATAGCACAAACCTTACACGGCAGTCACAGCCTGGAGATAAATGAAGGGATACTTAATAGGGTAGGAAGTAGTACTAACCAACAGTATGCAAAACTCTAACTACACAGGGTTACAGACTAAACTGCTGCGGCTGAAGCCAGACCAATTTGCTGATGAAAGGCTTCCTGGAGTTATATTTTTCAATACAGAATGCACGTTATATGAGCATTACCACATCAGGCACCTACAAGGGGAATAATTTAAAACAGCCTACGACTAATTTGCATTATGCTCGTGATAGTGTTCTAGTTTTTCAGTGTGTGCTGTACAAGTGAAAGGATAAGGCCAAGTAACTTTCATATCTATTCTAAGAGACACTCCAAACACTGTCAATTCCCTTCTTAGGGTTTGCCTTTATTAACAAGTTAGTAGATAGTAAGAGAACGAAGATCAGTTCCAATCTTCTCCCCAAGGTTTGACTGCTGCTCAGAGCATCTCTAACTATCGGATGATCAGCCTACCCCCCCTTAAGTCCATTTTGCTTCAAATCCAGACTCTTTCCATCAGGGCAGCTCAGCTCTGAATCCTGCTTCCTCCATTCCTGCATGTCTCAGTCTGAATGATACTCCCTTCAGGTTTGAAATTACTGACTGGAGTTGAGAGCCTTGCCAGTTTCAGCCTTCAGGACAGACTAGTAAGCCCTTCCTACCTTTATCAAGTGGGAGATTTGTCCATCCCATCACATAGGATTTTATAGACCTTTGACCGCTGCTTCATTTATATAATAACTTCCCTATTTCAGGTATTTCCATGGGATGTGTACGCTGCAGCAGTCCATAACTGGCCCTACTTGCAATCCACGGAGGCAGGAATTATTCTGTATACTCTGTCTACACAGGAGATTTCTAATAAATTGTTCAAGTTTTGCAAGCATATCCTTTTCGTATGCTGTTTTCATATGCTTTGCAATGAAAAACAAGGAGGTTAGGAACAAGGGTCTTCTCTCACGCTCATTCTGCTACCTAATCACCATCTCTCATACTCTTTTGCTCTGCTTCCTTCCCCTCTTTTCTCTCCCTTCCCTTTTTGTTCTCCAGCCTCTTGCTTTCAATTACAGAAACCCCGCCATACTCCCACTAGGAATACTAAGCTAGATGTTTCACGTAGGGATTCTGCAAGGTGCTGGGCACTTCCTGAAAAGTAGCAAGTGCCCTCCAGTAGCTTTGTTCAGGGTTGGCTTTGTCCCTTACAGGAGCAGGCCCTTACAAAGGGCTTTTCCATTTTGGGAGCTGAGCCTGCACTATCTTTCAGCACTCCGGCTGCTTCCTTTCCTTGCATTGACTTTCATAGAGTACTCCTGGGCTCCCTCTCAATCTACTCAGAATGCTATATTTAGCTATCTTGGGTTGTGGCAAATTCCAATGTGACTTGAAAAACTGCTCCCTAACTCAGTGTTTAAAGGGACAGCCAATACTGGAAAATGAACTTCAGAAAGCTCAGTCTCCTTTGATATTTTATGCCCCAAATTTGAGTAGATTTGAGTTTCTAGGTACTCTGTTAGCATATCCCTAACTTGGAGTAAAACAATGGATCGCATGAAAGTAAGCAGAGGTTCTTCTTCATGTTGTTCTGAAATATGGGTCGCATTTATCAGCAGAATAGGTGTGTTTCATTTTTAAAAACTCCAAAGTCTCAATTTGAAACCCTGACCTTACTGCTTCTGCATTCAGTGGTCTCTCCTAGGATGCTATCAAGCTGCGATAAGGGCTATGAAAATTAGCATTTACCTAAAGTTGACCAATGGAGAGTATAAGTAAGAAATGTAAGCCAAATCCTCAACTGTTGGAAATCAGCGTAGCTTTATTGAAGTCAATGAAGCCAGAGTGATTTACATCCACTCAGAATCTGACCCACAATCTAGAGTTAACACTGAAATAGGATTCCATCATTTAGGAGCCAAGATATAAATAAAAGATATTTCCTGTAATGAACATTCATACAGTAAGTTACTTTCTAAATCAGTTTTCTTCTCTGAAATTTGCTTCACTTCACTGCATCTCACTCCTGAGATGTATGCAACCATTTCCTAAACAAAAAGAAAAGCTAATTTTAATACAGGGCCTGCTTGATCCCTCAAAGCAGGTCAAAGTTGAGATAATTATGGGTATCTGACTGATGTTCAGATGCTTACACTCCCTGATGAATCCGTAAGTAACTCTATGTGATGGAAATATCTCACATTATTCTTGTGTTTGCCAGCTTGCAATGTCATTCCAGATGGCAAATACAAAAATAGAATGTAAAATTTCCTTCTGAAATGCAGGCTCTAAAAGGGTTTTGTTAGTCCTACAACAGATTTTCCAAGATGTTCCAACTGTCCAATCCTTATTAGCATAAAACACCCCAACAGGAGTATCTTGTAAATACTTGGTTACCGTAAATTTCTGACAATTACTTATATCATCTCATTTCATTGCATACTAAAAGCATATTTATTTCTTCACCACCTCATAAGAAATCTACTACTGCTTGTTTTTCTTTTTCTTTTCCTTGATGCATAGTAGGAGTATCTCCAGAGCAATAGAATTGTAAAGGTCTCAGTTGTTAACATGAAAGTGGGACTGCTTCAATTTGATTACTGTGTTTAATGAAGTGTCACATGTATTTACAAGATGACATGATGAATCACATTATAGTTATTATAAATCAGCTTATAAGGATGGACAAATGGTTCAATAAAGCGATGCATTTACAAATCTAAGATGAACGCATTTGGGTTCGTTGTCATATTTCCCCTGTAAAAAAATGGCAGTGCACGATTTACTTTAGGCTAGGAGCTAAATTGGCAATTTGCTTAAAAAAAAAGAAAAGAAAATGCAAACCTTTTTTTTTTTTTAATCATTTGAACTACACATTCTATCTCATTGACCAAAAATGTTAGATCATTTACATGGGCAAATCCAGTTCACCTCAACCTACACATTACCCTTACATATACATGTATTCAACACCCCACTCCCTTCAGAATCACAGACAAGATACATTTATTTTCTTCCACGTCCCATTCTATATACCATACTTCCTGCCAATATCCTTTTGGATGTTTCCTCCATTTACCAACATACAAAACTGAAAACTCCCAGGACTATCAAACTGACAAAGCCCAAACAATCTCTAGAGCATAATCTTTTTATTAAAATAAAATTTCATCTGCATGTCTCAGATTGTCACTGTTCAGCACTTGCCCCCATTCTCCTTCTCTTAGAACAATAGTGGCTTGAATTGCTCAACGCCTGAAAGAATCAGGAACTAAATAAGAAGCCTTCCATTCTCTGCCCTCCCACCCTTGGAGTCTTCATTAAAAAGGTCTTAGTTCCTTCCAAATCAAGGGAATTGGCTCATTTATGTGCTACAAACTCTCTCTGCCTGACTTGCAAAGGAATTTGTATGAAACATTTTTTTTTTTGCAGCACATTTGTATTTACTTGTGTTTGCCCTGCAGAAATGCTAATGCAGGTTCATTGCGTTAAACAGGCCTGATAACGTTTGAGTGCACTCACATATGTGTGGACTAAAAAACAGTCACATATTGGGGGGGCAGGGGATTGCCTCTGTGTGTGTGTGTGTTTTAGGGAGGATGGGGTGAAGCTTCCAAGTGGTTGGACTCACGCTTTCATGCCACATCTGCATTTAGCTTTCTTTGAGTGACAGGTGTACAAGGATGCCACATAGGCTATCAATATGTTATGAGACCCTGGTAACAATCGTTCATCTCTGGGGTGCTTTTGTGCTCCCTCGTTCTTCACTATGAGACATGAAAGAAATAATTTCAGGTGCCAGAAAAGGAACTCTGATAAAAGAAAACATCTTGACTTTCATGGCACTGACTTTGCCCTGAGGCAACAGCTTTGATAAAAAAAAAAAAAGTGTCTCGTTCTTTACATTCACAATTAATCCATGATTATCTAAAAGCAATCCTTTGGCCTGTAGGATAATGACAGAATTTTTTTTTTTTTTTTTTTTACACTTCATCTCTGTTTTCCCTGCCACATGCACCTACTGTATCAGACAAACCTTCAAACCCCGCTGAAGCTAAAGACAGCTCCCCACCCCCACTTTGGGGAAGCCATGTAGATATCAACTGTATCTATCTAGAATAGCTATTGTTAGCGAAAGTATTAACATATAAAACACATAAAAGCGAGCTATTATGTCACATGTGAAGGTAAACCAACCCGCCTTCACCTCTCTTCCTTTGGTGCATTGTAGCATCTAGTCAAAAGAAAGCTTTGGAACATTTTAGAAAGGCATAACAAAGGTTTTCTTTTAAGAGGTGATGTTATTCGTATCTGCACTGATCTCATTTCATTTGATATTGGTTGGATTTGGTGTTTGTATTGTTGGTATGAGATTGGCAAGACTACATTTCATTCTAAGGGCTAAACCGTGCATAGGTAGATACAATCTGTCCTTGGGTTTCTCCATGAGTATTGGGATGCACAATCTCTTCCAAGGTGATTGCACCTCCATTACATGGTGTAATGGGCCTTATGATCCCACCTCCTCACTGCCCATCTCCACCCCTTTTTGGTCATCTTGCTCATAAGAAGGGAGAGAGAGAAAGAAAAAGCAAGAGGTAGAGTACAGTGACCATAAAGACTGCTATTGTGGGAGATTCTTGCAGTCAGACAAGATTACAGGCTTCTAATGCACCCCTCTGCCCTGCCTGCCTGTGAAAGGCCAGCTCTCAATCTGCCCTTTAAATGTTATGAGTAGAATATGCCTTTACATAATCTACCTTTACTAAAGAGCATGGAGCTTTTAGAGTTCATACTCCTGATGGACTTCAGTTGAGGAAGTTGGCTTGAGACCCATAGTGCATCCCAGACTTGCAGGCCTTTGAGTACAAACTCCGGGAAGACTTCTCTTCAATGTGCTCTGAGGTTACAGGTCCCCACGTGCTTTTCAAACCCCACTGGCTAATTTTACAGAGCACCCCAATTTTCCCCTATTACATTGCGAAAACTGGAGTTATACCATGCATTCCTACTGATACAATGGGCCTCATTCTCTCCCAGGTTATGCTGGCTTCCACTGCCACAGCCCCAGGATGTGGGCATCATAGCTGCTTTTAAAATAGGTGGCTCCGGATGACTGGGGGTGTGACTAGGATGTCAAGAGGATGTCATGATTCAGCATGATTGGGGCACCCTCCACTAGTAGGCTTCTGTGGAACCCTGGCTTCCATTGGCAGTGATGCCATCGCAGGGAACAGTAGCCCATACACCAATGGCTGTGGATCAAACCTGTTATCTATCCTTCTATAACTGTGAAATATTTACAGTAGTTTACCCCACCAATTATTTATTTTTTACCTTCTATTGACTATTTCCAAGGAATAAAGCCTTTTTCACTTAGCAGCATTAATTGACTGAAACTGCTTTCTCTCTAACGATAATTGTACAGCGTCCCCTTCTTATTCTACCATATTAGCCAAAGACTAAAGCACTGTCATCTAACAGATAGTCTACTGCCTGTACTGTTAGTTAGGTGACGTCAGGTAAAACTGTGGCCCCACTGAAGCCAATGGAATTTTCACAGGATTTCACAGCTGATTTCTATTCCCAGCCATTCCTCTGATTTGCTGTGGGCTAATCTCTTAGGGCCAAATTTTTTAAGGTATTTAGGAGCTTGAGGATGAAGATAGGCACCAAGTGTCATTTTAAAAAGTGCCTAGGTGCTAATTCCTTGTGAAATCAACATGATTAGGTGCCAACGTGCTTTTGAAAAACCCGGTAGGCACCTATCTGCATCTTTAGGTGGCTAAACACCTTTAAAAAACCTGTCTCTTAGGTTTAAATTTTCACATGTCCCCTAATTTTGAGTGCCTCAATTTCTGGATGTCAAATCTGAAGTGCCTGATTTTCAGAGGAGCTGAGCACCAAAAATCAGGCCCTATGTGACTTACTCTGGGCACCCAAAAATAGTTTTGAATATGTTGGTCTTCACATCTCTATACCTCAGTTTCTCCATCTGAAAAATAGGGATAATTTTTCTTGGTCCCTTTTGTAAAGTGCTTTGCAATATCTAGGTAAGTGCTAAGAATTAGCATTGTTATTATATGCTTTAAACATCACATAGAAAAGTGAATTCCTTCTCATTTATCTCAGTCAGTTTGCTGATTCTCCACCTTTAAGAGTGTGCCTTCTATTCAAGTTTTATTCTGCAGTTTGCAAGAGTCCAACCACAGAGAATGCTTTCTCTCCAGAGAAAATGACTTTTGGCAATACTACCTACCTCCTGGGGTACAAATAATTGAGCAATTTGTGCAAGAGAAGAGATACAGCACAAGCTAGAGAAATCATCTTCTTCAGAACTCTTAAGAGAAACATATTGGGAAAATTTCAGCTACTATGGTTGTAGAAACCTTCTCTTTCTGTTTCCTTCTGTTCTCTTCTCTGTCTATATCCATCCATCCATATGGATGGATGTCTTGTTTTGTTTATCACTCTCTCTCTCTCTCCCTCCCTCGCTTTTTGCATCAACATGCATCCTTGTCCAGTTTTATGTTACTGTCGTCCGACTAACCAACCAGCAACACTTTTAAAGATGGGCTGATTTATGGAAAGGAATAAAAACAATCTGAAGGATAATAACAAACAGATTGGGGAGATGAAGGAATTATCAAGGAGCAAAACCATAGCCTGGTATTGCTAAGTTATATACTGATAGCTCTCTTTTTCTAACAAGCAGCTGCATAAAGGTAGGTAGCTTTTTTCCCCTAAAAACAAAGCTGGGGAGGGAAAAAAACCCACAAAGCCAGGCTTCTGTTTATATGTTTGTACGTGTTTCGTGGGGAAAAAAATGCAGGACATTGTGAGCAAACTGGCTCTGCAACGGATCGACAAGGGTTTATTATTCTGAGCAGCACTCAATCAAATGTGGCCCCTATGAACAGAGAGTAATGTTGGCGAATCATCCTGGGGGCTTTTTTTCTGTGTGTGAGTGGTATCCATCTGTCAGCTGTCAGTGCCAGTGAGAGATATACAGAGCTGTCACTTCTTGTCAGCCAGCATTTGTGAGGCCTTTTGCAGCTGCTACACAACACATACTGTCCTTATTGAAGGCCGGCAAGGAGTCCTGGAGAAGATTCTGCTAGGCAGGGTGAAAAGAGGGTGAGGGGAGAGATGTCAGGGCCACTCTAGGAGAACAGTTTTGACCCATAAAAGGCTTAATAGAATTCTATTCTTTTCTGAATATTAATGATAATAAAATGCAGCTAGAAAGCTGAGATAGTAACATAGCTATAAGGTCTGTGTTTGGAGATTCCAGAGATAGGTCTTGTATTCCTTTTGGTGCTTATGGAATCTGTAATAATAAATGGAATGCAGGTATCCCTAAGGTATCACATCTAAGGAGAGGTACAGGTTGTGATACATTCTGAAGAGTCAAAGACTGTGCTCTGAATAAAATGAGAAAGGGGACAAATATCTATTCCTCCATCCTCCCCAAGTTTAGAGATAGAGCGATACCAATGCACTTTGAAGGAGGTGTTTGGATCTGTATTAGGCTGGGGCTTGGGCTCAAGGCTGAACCAAAGCTCAGGTTTCAAAGAACTGAAATCTTGTCAACTGTTTTCTCAAGATTTTGATTCAAAGGTTGGAAATCTCATGAGATCAGCTGTCCCTCCAACCTGGGCTGCATCAGAACTGGGTCCAGAAAACAGGAATTTTTCCAACGTGGGATCTGATGCGGGATCTGATTCATAAGGATCGATTTGGGATCAGGGATTTTATATCTAGACCACTTGAAATCCAGATTGTATTTCAGATTCTTGATTAGGATTCTTTTAAACACACACCAATGGATTATCAATAACAGTAGGAATCAGGATAATAGTCCCAGGTGGAATGGAATCCTGGTGGTAAAAGCCTACTGTTAAAATTTACATATTCTAATTTATTCTATAAAGTTTTAAATGTTAAATGATTTAAAACTAAGATAGAACTTTCTTCCCTTTTGCATATTTATAGTTGCCCTTGTACCAAAGCAAAATTACCACTGCCAAATAAACAAAGTAGCAGACCGCATGGTATTGAGTAATGAGTTCAATATCTGGAGTCATGAAGTGCTGACTTCTAATCTCTGCTGTTTTACAAACTGGTCTCAAAGCAAGTCACTACAGTTCTCCACTTCTGTTTCCTATCCAGATGTTAATATATCAGTATAACCTTTATATCAATCTAACTGTATCCACATCAGGATTTGTACTGATTTATCTGCTTTAGGGTCTCTCTCTCTCTCTCTCTCTCACACACACACACACACACACACACCCACTAATTGAAATAGTTAAAGAGGTTCAAAAACTATGTGTAGACCAGGCCTAAGAAGCTTGGTCTTACACAGGATACCCAGCCTGTTTTCCAGACCAAAGGAATCTGAAATGGTATTAGGTAAGCCACTGAATCAAACCAAATCTTGAAACCTTCAGAAGTTTGCCCATCTCTGCCTAAAACAGAAAAGCTTCCCCTGGCAGGTCTGATGCTATAATTATGTGCAGGAGAGAAAGACCTTATATTAGAGAAAAACATTTGTAGGATATCTTACTCTTCTGCTGCATTTAAACTTTTCATATATTTTCTAGGGAAATAAGATTATTGGGGCCTCAAAATGAAACAAAAATGAGCTTCTGGTCCATGACTGGGGTTAATAATACAATACAATACAAATAATAAATAATAGTACATAAAAATACACACCCAACTAGGATGCCAAGAAGTTCTCCACAAATTATGAGTTTAAACAAAATTCTAAATCCAATGTGAACAATGTGATGCCATTAAAGTTAGGGTAATAATCACTTCTATTAGTATATTTCAATATTACATGGTGTGTCAGACTAGTCCAGGAAGAGCCTGGGAAAGGAGAGAAAAAGTGACAGGGGGAGGGGGAACTGCAGTAATTATGGGAGCAGATTTCCATTGTTAAAAATAAGTTAACTGACAGGATATTAATTTAGTGTATTTAAAATATTTGTATTTAAAAGATGAAAAAATATTATAATTTATCTTGGGGTTGCTTGAAAGCTGGCTTTGTTTGACTACCAGTTTCAAATAGACATGGTTTATCTCATATTGCTGCAAGTAAAACAAGATTGACTATTTCAATGAATATGTCTAATAACAGGAAGAAATCTACATTAAGCATTTTTAACTCAAATCCTTTTGTAGAGTAAACTTAAATGGAAAGCAATTAAAGCTGGTCAGAAAATGGGATTTTTTTTCCCCCACAGAAATTTTTGACTTTGGGTGAAAAACTGAAAACTGAAAAAGGTCATCTGAGAACTTTCAGCCAAAACTGAACATTTTGATTCAGAAATGCTGCTACAGTGCTTCATAGGTATTGTAATTCGAGTGCCTCATGCCCCCATGTTCCTCTCTGGGCTGGGCTCCCTGGCTGGTCTACATCTCTGCCATGATTCACCACAGTCTTTTCTATGAGTTGAAGATGTTAAGCACCAGATAGGACTAACTCTTAACGAGCTCTATCGGTTGAAACGTATGAAAACCATGTCTCCAAACTGGGCCATAAAGAAAGTCAAAGGCACAGGTATACATAAAAATGTCAAGGTCATAGGAATAAAGCCTTTAGTGACCCATTTGGATGTTGTACTGCACTATGGCCTCAGTCCAACAAAGGAAAATTGAATAGATTACAATAGATTGCCTTATGAACACTATTCTTTCCTGGGGAAGGACAAGAGATATGTGTTGCTTCAGAGATGGGGAACATAATAGGAGTTATCATGAGTAAGAACCCCAACAAGCTCTTCATAAACTTAATTAATTTCAGGGATGGAAAATGACAGACCTGAAGTAAATCAAGAGTGAAGACCTGAAGCATGATCATGGCATCTTGTCGTCCAACATGCTTTTCTGTAGACTCTAGTGGAGAAAAAGACTCTTAATTTTTGACATGCCACATTCAAAACAGTGGGGTGTTCTGGGCAAAAACATAACAAAAAATCAGAGATGTTATGGTTGTTTTGTTAGGTATAGACTTGGATATCCCATATCTCTCAATACCAAAATATGGGACATCATCCTCCACCCAGAAATGATGGTTGCTGACTCCTGAACTGAGTGTAATTGCATCCCTGACATTTTATACACTCATTGACCTGCAAATAGACATTGCCCCAGTTTTCCCACTTCAACGCAATTTTTCCACCTGTAACAATTCTGCCAGACAGAGCCAGCAGGAGCAAAGGGCCGGGTTCTATATCTAGGGGTTCTTGTCAATGATACAACACCAAACTGGATCGAGCCCCCACTCAGTCACCTGGGAAACCACACACTAACCCCTGGGCATCCCCAAAAGGCAATACTTCCCCTCTTGCAAGCACAGAGTCTGAGTGTAGAAAGTAAACTTTTTAATAAAAGGAAGGAAGTAACACAGCAATGGTTTGGGAAAATGGTGCAAACAGAATTCATGAACACAATGAAGTGAAACTACCCCACCCTAGAGTACATGGGGCATGTCCTTTGCCTCTCCCTTCTCGCTTTCCCCCTGGCCCCACTGACCACCGTAGTCGCAGTGTCCACCTCTCAATTGGGGGGCTCAGCCAGTCTCCTTCTGGTGGCTCCTGCCAGAAGCAGGCTTGACCGGTCCCCTCCACGGTCTCCTGCCGTCTGTGGGCCCTGACTGCTGCTGGCTCCTGTCACCTCCAGGCTTCGCCGAGTCCCCTCTGCTGCTCCCGCTGTCTGCTGGCACCAATCGCTGCTGGCTACCTCCAGGCCACATCAACTCCCCTCTAGTGGCTTCCATTGCACTGGCTCCTACTGTCTCTGGGTCTTACCAGGTCCCATCTGCTGGTGGTCAGTCTTTAGGTTTTCTTGCTTCCTTTAGTGATTTCAGCTCTTAGTGAGTTTCAGCTGTGAGCTCTCATTCATAGGAATACCTTCTGCTGACATAGAAGCAACATTCCTACTTTTTAAACAAAACAAAAGATTTTAAAAGGAATAATTAATTCCACCTTTTAACAGACAGTTAATCCATGCCTAAGGATAACTCTTTGTGCAGACTAATACAGCCAACCCCAATCCCACTCTGCTTCCTTTCATGGGCTTGGGCATCTGAACACCTCCTTTCCTGAGTTCTGTTCAGATGAGTGTGAAACTTTCATCAAAACAGAGTAAGCACAGTTCTGCTGCCATTTGTTTATACAATAGGGAGACAACATTTTATTACTGCTGCAGTTAACACTCCAGTGATTTGTAACCTACAACCAGCCAAAACTGACCATTTCCCATCATGCTGCTCAGCACCTAGGTGGGCTTATGCAGATATAGAACCCATGCAAATAAAGTGCCCCCCCCCCCCCCCTTGAGCTGACTGAGCAAGGGAAGGGCCATTCTGACACTCAAACCTCGCTTACACACTTGTAGCTCAAAATGTCCCTTTCCCCTGCAACAGCCACTCCATTCTTCCCCAACTATCCTCCTTTCCCTCAAGTCATTGTATTGCCCTCCAACTACTTTTCCCTGGTCATGTCTTTGTCTCTTAACAACCCCTCACTTATCTGGCTCTTCAGTAGACAGTTAACAGGTCCTGTCCCACTGTGCTGGCAGAAGAATACAGCAACAGCAGAATCAGGGAACAGTGGAAAGGAAGTTGGAAGAGGTTGGAGTAGTAGAATTAGGTTCTGAGGTACAGATCAGATGGAGAAGACTCAAAGGAGAAAGAACAGAAATGGCCATTCGCACTCTGAACTGAATGTCTAAAGGAGCCTGACAAACCCAGCAGATTAAATCATTTTTGGCAGGAGGTAGATCCCTAGGGCATAGGGCTTCTAGAGTAAGTGATGTAGATTCAATTCCCATGATGATAAAGTAACTGGAAGAGGAACTGTAAAGTGAGCTCAGTGAGGAACAACAATGCAGGAAAATATGTAGACATAGGGGGGCAGAAGGACACATACACAAAACCCACCTGTTTGTGTGATATCCCACAAAATTCATATAGCTGAGAGTTACAATTCTCTCCAGCTGCATTTTCTTGAAGGTATCTCAAAGACATGGTATATCAGTTTAAAAATCTCACGTTTCCTTGTATCCACTTGATAACACTGGGAAATGCAGTGAGGAGAATTTGCACTTTAACGGCCAAATTCTTCCCTGGGATGATTTCAGCAGCAGCAGTGTGAATACCAATGGGCAGAATCTGGCCCTAAGTATAAAGTTAAGCATATATAGACTTTTTTGCAGGATTGGGGCCCAAGGAATTTGTACTGAAGGAAGGAGCTGCTTGTATTGTATGTATTGTAAATAAATACACCTGCCGTATATTCAAAGGGAAGTAGTAAACAAGCAATGACCAAGTTTATTTTAGGTGTGGCAGGTAGAACTGTGTATTATTAAGGTTGCCCAAAACTTCCCCTTATAAGACCCTGTTTTCAGTTGCTTACAATTTTGTCAAACTTTAACTGTTCTAGTTAAAATATTCTATGCTTGGGTCTGCCTGAATGTTTCTGGAAAATTTCAGCCATAACAGCTCAGCGGTTTCTGAGAACAAGGCTAGGGAAAAATACACTGTTAACAAAATTCTGGCAACCCTTTCTTTGAGAAGTGCTAGCTCTCCCATGTTTTAGAGCAGGGACTTGAAATTTGGCACAAGGATGTCTTTCTGTCAGGGCCCCATGTCAGGCACCCAGAAAATGAACACTTTTGCTGTTCTTGTGCAAAACTTGGCCAAGTCATAAACCACTGAAAAATCTCAGTTTGCACACGTTCAATAGAGACTTCTCAGATTTTAGCAGCTAAAATCGCCAATGATTCCATTCTCACTGAGCATGCTCCATTCCTTCACAGTTCCTACTGCTGACCCCACAAAATAACAGCGGATGCTCCCACCAGACTAGAGGCCAGGGCAAGCCCGGATTCTCCCTGTTATAGTTGCTTGTAACTGCTCCAGACTGTGGTGGGGCTGGGCAGTAGAAATGAGATCAGTGAGCTGTTTCCCCCTCTGCTTTCTGTTCCCCCTGCTGCCCAGGCAGCATGAAAAAGGGATTTCAGGAAGAGAAAAGACAGTACCATGGTAAGGCATCTGAAAGCTGCCCTGGAGAACTGGATTCTATTCCTGACTCTGCCATAAAGTTTCTATGTGATTCTGGCCACTTTTTACAGTGGTCAATAATGGTGTGTGCTTTGTTTTCTAGGTGCCTGACTTGGGACTGATTTACAGAAGTGGTGAGCATTCACAGCTGCAATTAAGTCAATGGCATGTGGCTTTGAACATATAAAATGCTATGTACTATGAAAAATCAGGTTCTAGGCATCTCAAATTGAGCACCTAAAGTTAGTGGGTAATTTTGATTTTAATCTCTCTGTGTCTCAGGTCCATATCTGTAAAATGGGTTTAATATCAACCCATCACCTCACAGGCTGTGAAAATTAATTCATTAACATTTGTGAAGTACTCAGATATTACAGTGATGAGCAACACAGAAATGCCCATAAGAAAATGAATAATTCCTATCCTATCTTCAGAGCAGGGTTTGAATAATATGCAGTAAATAAGGCACAGGTCACACACTGAGCAACAAGGAGAAAACAAAATATTGAATAGCTGCTCACTAAGCGAGCACTATCCAGTGCTCTGAGTAAGCCAGGCACGCTATGGAAAGAACAGTAAGTGATCATGTAATTAAAGACTGTACCATAATGCATACACTCAAGCAGGCCTCATTAGGGTTGCACAGGCAACCTTAATTCTAGCATTGCGTAGCTTCTGAGGGCTTGACTTTGCAACCTCAGTAAGGTTCTTTTAACACAGGGAGGTGTGTGTGTGTGTATGTAAAACATATATTTATCTATACTATCACATGTTCTATGCACAAATATATATGTAAAACTGGCATGAGTTGGTAGTGGCCATATTACTCATGAGTGACAAAGCCATAAGTGTGTTATGGAGGTCATCTCAAGCATGTTACAGCACCATACATCATCACCACATATTTTGTTTCTGCTACATTTTAGAGGAAAGCTTTTACAAAATTATTTAGATGTCTTTAAACATTTTATTGGTGCTATTCTTGTATCACTTCACCTTTAAAGTCCAATTGCTTTAGTTACTAGGTACTGCCACCGGGGAGAGTGAAATACTAGAATAAATTTGAAAATCCCTCTATAAATCATCAAAAAAAGCTTTTCTATGTCACAGAAACATTCTGAGAAGTGACGGATCAGTAACTGAAATGTTAAAATCCTTACAAGCAGGTTGTAGTTATCAAAAAACAAGCTTTAAAAGCAAGGAAATTCTGAGTTAATGTTAAACTTAAAAGGAACCTGAGACAGATGTTAGGCCATGACTTCAAGGAATGGGTGCCAGTAAGATTTATTAGGCCAAATTCATTCCATTCAAACCCATTGAAGTCAACAGAGTTTTGGTGGTCACTGATAAGAAGAAACCGTAACGGATGGGTAAAATAGTCTGATTTTCTCAGGTAATCTATACATGGACAGATTTAAGGTGGTTTGGACATCTTAACCATGAACTTCTATAGTTCAGGTGTTTGAATTCCCTTTCTGTTTATGCATAATGCTAATCTTCCTGGCTATTTAAAAAGGTATTTTTTTTTTAATTTTAACCATTAAGTTACTGTTGTGGAGACCTAGCCTTAGCTTCACTATCTCAAAGATTTTTATTTGAATTTTTATTTTTTTAATTGTCTTGCTTTACTAGATAACTTTTAATTGTCATCTTTCGCAGCTGTGAATATGATACTATAGGAAGGCATAAGCAACATTCAGTAAGTTTCCTATCTCTTACTACCAGAGAACACCATTCTGGAAATTAGTAACTTTCTGCACAGTTCCAAATAAAGAATCTTGTGGAATTTATCTCATCTTTTGTGGTTCATCTGGCCACTTTGTTTTTAAAACATACCAGTTTGGCAGCCTAACTAGGTCCCAGTCCTGCAAGTAGATTAATATAGGCAGACCCCCACTCATTTCAATGGGGATCCATGCAGTCTAGTCCATGGAGGAAAGCAATGTTGCTTGTATGAATCCAACTGCAGGATTGGGACCTTTGTTAGAAGGAGAAGTACAACTGAATGGACCCTTTAAAGCTGTCCACAGCAGATTCTCAGTGGGAGATGCTAAAAACAATACCGGTTCCCGTAATAACTAAAAATCTAATGTCAGTTTCCATAAGGGCATTATTTCTATTTTCTGAGCGGTCTGAAGACATACAATCCCAGGAAAAAAGTTTGTGGATAATGTATACAAAACAACGTTACTTCACTTGAAATGTCTGAACAGCTGTCTCTCACATGAGGTGTTATCCTTTTAAATGATTTAAAAAAAAAAGATATAAAAGCCAACAGTGTTAATATATACAGCAATCTACATTTCCTTGCATCACAGCTGAAAGAGGAGATGGGTCAAGCTGGTACAGAAAAAAAAAAAATCAGGTACCCCCAAACAAGGGTGTTTCTCTGCCAACAGAGATGTCAGTAGTTTTGTTTAATATAGTCACTTAGAACATTACAGCACCAGAAGTCAAAGAACAGAAACAGAAGACAGGAAAGACCGCAATTGCAGGGTATAAATCATATGGGATATGCCCACCCAATCCTAACTGATGATCCCTGTTCAGTGCTCCAGAGGAAGGGGACACACTCCTCAAGGTCCCTGCCAATATGCTGTGGAGGTAAATAGACCTGTGCAAAAATCTTTACCAATGATAAAGTCTTTCACGGAAAGCAAATGTTTTCTCTTGAGTTATTTCCATCTGAATTAGATTTATTGCCCCGCATCCTGAAAGCTGGTATTTTGCAGGTGAAAACTGCTTTTTCATTTTTGAGAAGGCTGCACTTCCATTTTCACAAGTGTGAAAAGCTACTTTTTGCTGGCAAGAATGACTCCAGTGATCTTGTATTTGGTAAAGATTACAAAATTCCATGAGATTAACCTGACTTGATGTCAATGATGTGAACGGTTATAATTTAAATTACAAGGCATGGCAATTAAAAGCACCTTCATTTATGGTCAAATCAACTACTAAAATAGACCCTGGCTCCCTGAATTAGCAGGATGCCTAAGCTAAGAACATAGTCCTGGACAGGTTTAAGCATATTTGCCACTTCACCTAAGGAATGTTTGAGGAAATCTACTCACATATGTAGGCATGGCCTAAGACAACTCTGTTCCTGTAGCCACAATCCTCCTTCACCACCTCCTCTTCTCACTATTTATTACCCACATTGTGTGCATTTAGGTCCTGATCCTGCAAACACATATGTAAATAACTTTACTCAACTGAGAAGACTGGTTAAAACCAACACCTCTTTCCATACGAGTAAAGTTATTGATATTCATAAATGTTTGCAGAAATGGGTCCTCTTTAGACAATAAACTCTACTTGGAAAAACGAGAAAATTAAATCAAAGTGAAATTAATGCAACCCACATCTGTGTGCTATTGGGTTAGGAGCACAGCACAGTCATCTATGGACATCAGCAACAATGTCACACTGTATAGCATACTTTCAAGGAGGTGGCTCCAAAGCCACAGCAGTAGTTCAGGGTGAATAGCTTGTAAAAGGAGCTACTTTCAGTGCTAGCATCCAGGGCCCTAATTACATATGTTAAAGGACTAGAAGCAGTGGCAGCCTCACAAGCCTTTTATAAGGATTAGCCACTAGAGGGAGACAAAGACCCACACGCTGCTAGCATGGTTTACACCTACACTTCATAACCCCATTCTACAGCCATAGCAAAGGATTGAGTGTCCTTAATTAATTAATAGGCATTTGTGCAGCAAAAATACTAGCCTAGAATTCTAGGGGTAGAGCAGGGGCAGTATGACCCTCTAGCCTTTCTGTTAGGCCAAAGCTACCATTCAAGTTGATAGTAATTGGCAGCAGGAATAAGGATTGGGTCAAAATTGAATGGGAGAGGAGAAAAGGATTGGGAATTGATTTCTTTAGATTTACTAAAAACCTAGGCACCATGCAAATATTGAAACACGCCAGAATGTCCTTAATACAAAATCTAAAGTACAAGGACTCTACTAGCCAGACCACAGAACTGCATAATGATATAACAAAACAATACATTAAGTCTACAAAAATTGTTTCTTAATAAAGCCTGTACCATATAAAAAGCCACTATAAGGAATGTGATGCCACAATCCCTCTAATCATTCCCTCAGCCTGAGAAAAACCTGGGCAAATGGATGCGCTTTCCACACCCTAGAACACCTTTCACTGTGTTCTAAATATTAAAAATGAGGATTCTCTTGGGAGGAAGTAGAAAGCAAGTTCCAGTGTGAAAAGCCCTTCGTGAAAATGCCCTGCTGCTAGGCCACTCTTCTTTAAACCACAGAACTGTCATCCTGGATGCCCCAATGCATAGTCAGGCAGCTCAAATATGATGGTGGTGTGTGTGGAATAAAAATCCTATGACAGAAAGTTAGGGCTTTACATTGATGGCTTTGGATTAGGTCAGGATAGGCATGGGAGTGAGGACAAAGTAAAAGAGGAAGAAAGAGAGGGAGTGGGAAAGAAAAGGGATGGTGAAGGCATTGTTGGATAAATTTATCAATGCAAATCTGTTAAGAGATTAGGGTTCAACTGGTAGAGCAAGGGGAACATCACAGAAACATCCTGTAGTTGTTGAAGAGAAAAAAATCTCTCTTCCTGAAGCAAATACTAGATGGTAATTATGGTTAATGCAGCGTCTCAAATGCCTGCCTAGACTAGAGAATGTCTTATGGGCAATAATCTTCTCCCCTCCCTCCAAATAAAAAGGATAGAACCCACAGTTTTATAAACTCTTTTTTGTTTTCAATGAGATTTTGCTGCCAATTGGAACAAAGATGCTTGTCAGTAACAAGCCAGCTGCACTGGCTTGCTATTTGGTTCCTAGGCGTTGATTTGGGTTTTTACAGGCCTACACACCTTGGTGCTGCCTGAGTGGTTGACTTGGTGCTCTCCCTCTCTCTCAACTGCCACAGCAGTTACAGGCTGCTGAGGTGGTCAAACTAATGCTCACTAGATTTTAAAGTCTGCTGGCCAGAGATGTAGGGTGTCCTCATTAGAGGGTCCTCAGCTCCAGAATTGGTTTCTTCTCCCATGTTGGGTGTGATGAAGCACAAGTTTGCTGACTTTTAGGGCAGAGTGCAAAACAATCTCTGTTCTCTGGTGTTTGAGAGGGGCCTCTGCCCTTTCTTATTTTGGTTTAAAAAGGCACATCTGTGTGTGTGTTTTGGTTAAGTTATACACACTTGTGCCCTCCAGAGCCATATGAAAGGGCACATTTTATACAATTAAACAATAAGATAAATAAATCAAGCAAACAAATTGCATGTTTATCTCTCCCTCTCTGCCCCAACCCTGTCTACCACTACTCCCAGTGGACACGCTCAGGAGAGAAATGCAAATATATTCCATAGCATAGAAACAGTACAGTATGTCCCCTGGCTACCCCAGAATTACTGATTGTTTGGGGCTATGATGTAATCCCTCCTGGAATTGCTCTCAGCATGGTGGTTTAGCTTTGCAGATGTTGTTTGGGGAGAGTGGAGGAAAACTATTCCTGTGGCAGCCCATCTCCAGTTTCCAGTTCACGACTGAAATCTGGAAATATCGTTTTGTCATTGTTTTATAATGTGTTGTGGCTGACTTCAGACAGTTCTCATGGAAGTGAATGAAGGATTAGTCACTGGTACTAGCCAGGCATACTGAAAGCACGTAGGGCCTGATTGTGCAATGGAACAACTCGTGTGAGTAAGACTTGCATTATCTGGCCCATAATATGCAAGCTTTTCTAGTCAATTTTATTCAGAGACTTATAAACACACACATCACAGTGGTATCTGACTGCCTTCTAGTAGTACACTAAGTTAGTTACATGACTACCAGCTGTCAAGTGTCGTTCTTTCTTTCTTTGGGGGTCTTTCCAGATTCTAGGGAGAACTCCACGTATCTAAGAACTCTCTGTGACTTTAAAGCCAGAACCCACAGCAGGAGTGTACAGAAGCACACCACCTTCAGGCAGTTATCAGTAAGCACGATGCCTCCAGAAGTACAATACGCAGAGGCCACTGTTGTACCTTTTAAAAGGCTCAACTCCTGGTCCCTCTGGAGTTTCTGGTGCAGCTAACAGAGCCAGACTTGCCCAGCCTTTTGCATCTACACAGCACAAGAACAAGGACCGTGGTTTTTCTCTGTGTAGGGTGTGGGAAGTTTTACACTAGTCCTAATTTGTGCATCCACAACCTAGCCCAAATGTCTTTTTTTATATGAACAAATGCTTCCAGGGAATGATCACCCAACTCCGTTCCATTTGTGGCCTAAGAAGGATTTAAAGCTATGTCTCTAGAAAAGAAATGCTGGAGCAGCAATCCACTGTACCACCTAGTGCTGGACAAGCAGACAAATAAATGACCTTGAATTCTATGCCCTTTGATCTAGCAATGTTTGGAAGTGCTGTCCATTTTTTTTCCCCTCTCCCATCTGGAAATGATGAAGTAAAATTCAGTTTGAGGTCACACTTGTCCCTGCATCCAGTTCCATCACATATTATAGCCTCTCATGTTAACACAAACATCCTTTAAAATGAAACTTTCCTATTACCATTTCCATTACAGAATCATTTCATCTGTAATAATTTTCCATCAGAGGCAGAAGAGGAATCTGCTGCAGCTTTACCTGCTGTTCATACCAGGCACGATTGAGAGATACCATTTTTCTTTGTGTTTGAAACCAACAGGAGGAGGAAAAGGCTCCATAAATACAGCCGATCAAGAGTATTTTATATCTATTGCTGCAATGTGAAAGCCCACCTGTAACAAAATAGGAGAACGCAAGGTGAGGAGAAAAAAGATTTAGGGAAAATCAGGGCAGAATTAATACTTCATGTTGAACTGCTTCTGTAGTATACAGTAATACAGTATTGCAGACTCTAAGGGCTATTTTTCAAGGGTTAAATGTCACCCATATCAGCCTCATTATGAACTGAGGTATGGGCAGGAGTTGTGGGGGGTAAGATACTGCTTTCTTATGCATTTCAAATTGAGCCGCGGTGGCCTGGAGATGACCCGCCACACGATTTTAAAATTATCTCTGTGTGCGCTCTGCTTGTTTTGGAAATGCTCTAAATAAAAATAATGGACTGTCTTTTAATAAGTCTCATTGTGAAGATTCCACATATCAAACAATGCAGCGCAGCTTGGAGGCAAGCAACGGGCATGTGTGATCTAGCTGGAAGAGAGACAAATGGTGATGGGAGCAACTCCATCTAGGGACCGCTGACAAGAAAATGGCATTCGCAAACTGACACATCTGTCATGGTGGAGAATATTGGCACCTGTCACACAATTTCAGTCATGACTTTTAATAAAGCTGCTTTCCCTTAGGTAAAATTGGAACTTGACTGTAATATTAGCTGCAAGCACGTCTTGTTTTCCCCTTCAGAGCTCTTTTGTACGTGAGACATTTCAAATGAATCTTAAAGCTGAAGTAATGATGTTTACTATTTCTTTCCTTTTTTTTCCCCTCTCTCTCTCTCTTCCTAAGTCTGAATTTGAAAGAGATGTTGTACTGAGTTTCTTTTCTTTGCAAAATGTCTCCCCTTCATCTACTAATACCAGATTTTTTCTCTGTGTGTGTGTGTTGTTTTTTTCACTTTTTTTCCCTTCCCCCTTTTCAGCTGGGCTGTTGTTTGAGTGAATTTAGCCTGGGGAAGTATGTATATCATAAAAACTGGGTTGGGATTTGTTGGCTGTCAGTCAATAAATCAGCCAGAGTTTAATTACCAGGCATGTGATGGGAAGCGGTGACAGGCACTAGGTCTGTTGGATAACATTTCTTATGGGGCAGGCGCTATGAAAAACTAAGTTCGAGAGTGTGTGTGCATGAGGAGACACCAGGGCGGAGGGGGGAGGGGAGGGAGAGGAAGAAAGGAGGACGGGGAAGGGAAAGTTGAGGAGTCCTACAGCTGGAATCTACTATTATGAGAAAAAATGTTTTGTGTTCTTAAAACAAAGACCTTGAACGGTCATTTCAGGAAAAAATAAGATTCTTAACTGAAGCGTTCCCATGTTTTGCTTAAAATATGTCAGTGTGTTCTGAGCACTGTCTGATCACTGCACTAACTTATGCTGCACTAAAGTGAATCCTTTTGTTTAACACTTACAAATATATTTAAGGAAAGAAAATAACCACAGTTGAGAAAGCACATCAGGGGAGAAGGGGCTAGAAGGAGCCAGAGATCTATTGTATTAGAAAATGACAACATGTGAAAGGGCCTTCACAAAGTGGGAGTAAAAATTTTTAATAAACTATGAAGGTTATATAACATTCCCAATGAGGAAATCAATAACCTTCTTTTTTTTTTTTCTTCCCCCTCCCTTTTTTGGCAAACTTCCAGGATGTGTGACCATGGAAATCATGTATGCTTTTTTTTTCAAAGGCAATTCTTATTTGACATGGATTTTATTTTTGACTAGTGATGAGAGATGTCATCTTCTTCCTGTCATATGCCATGAAGCATTATGTGGAGATACCGCAGGATGTTTTGACTGAAAAGATGCTCTATTTTCTTTTAACTATTCTCCTGTGGTGTGTCTCAGTGTGTGTTTCAGAAATCTTTTGTCCGCTTTAAAGAATTATGGGTAATGGATAAAAAAGTCTCTGGCTTGAGGTAGTGTAGCTTCTCCTCAACTGGCAAAGCACTGGCCTGGGAATGCTGGGGAGCTCGGGACATTCGAGAAAGGAGGGGGAAATGTTAGGAATTGTGGGTAACAGACAGAGACGAGCTGATTAGAAGCGGGCTTCACTTTGGGAAAATTTAGAAAAAAAATAGAATGTTTCAAATTTCATATAAAAAGTCACGTTGCACAGTGAATTTTGCTTCATCTCATATGAATTTTCCATCATTTAAAAGTAGGATCACAGCAAGGGTGTCTGTTTAGCGAGATGAACTCACACTCTGCCAGTGTTTGCAGCCCTGTCTGCCTAGTTGTCAGCTTCTCCCACAATCACCTCTTGGTTTCTTTCACACAACTCTATGTGCATGGTGTGACCTTCCTGAGCTCCCCTGCAAGGCCCTCCCCTGTCCACACTTAAATCTTTTCTGAACACCCACTTCTGCCATGCTGCTTACAGTGATTCAAGCTGTCTTGTAGATATGTTGCCTATTGCTCCTTTTTCCCTATCCTCTGCCTATTTCTCTTTCTGTTCTGAGGGTGTGAGCTCCTTGCAGCAAAGATGTTCCTTACTGAATGTTTCGTAGGGGACCTGGCATATAGTAGACACTATCATCAATAAATAATAATGGCAATAGGCCAAACTGTACAGATGCAAAATCCAGATGTAGATTTTAGGGTGTATCTCTACAATTCAGTAATATTTGGGAGTGTATGAGGTGAGCGGGGTGAATAAGTTGAAGGGGTTTATAGCCATGTAAAGAATCTCACAGCCAAACAAAACCCGTCAATTCCGGGCTCTTTCTTGTAATAAATTTACTCTTTTTGCCTGGAATTTTTGCAGCAATGAAAAGCAGCTTTGAAACCAATGGTGTTTTTTTTTCCTGTCACAAAGCCACCATCGCCACTGGGGCTGATCAAATCAGCTTCACAAGGCCCAGACCCTAAAGATCTTGTAGACCTGTGCAGAAAGAAAAAAATTTATTTCAAAACATTTCTCTGGGGGTTCTCACATTATTCCCTACATCCTACCTTGGTTATTGTGTAGGTCCGAACCCAGATTTTCCAGTAGACTGCTAGGATGCCCTATGACAGTGATCTTCACTATTTTTCAAGCAGGGGCCACTTTGGCAAAAAAATCCTTCAATGTGAGAGTTGGTAACTCCTGCCTTTGGGGAGACTGGGCTGGGCCCCCTCCTTGCCCTGCCCCGCCCCTTCCTGAGGCCCTGCCCATACTCCCCTTCACCTCCCCCTCATTCCCTTCCCGTTGTCTGTTCTCCTCTCTTGAGCCAAACCACAAGGCCTCCTTGTCCAAGTTGAGTCAGGCTGGTCCCTGCCCAGCTCCGCTCAGCAGCCCAGCCCTGGGACATGTTTTCCACTGTACCACGTGATCAGCTCGGTGCTTCAGTCCATCCCCCAGTCCAGGTCCGATCCCTCCCCTAGCACCAGCCAGGGACTCACCTGGGCTTAGTCCCCAGGTGGCTAGGGGGTCCCAAGACACTTCCCTCTCTCACCTGGAAGGAAAGTTGGGGCAGGATTGGCCCCTCCACGTGAAGGGGAAAGGAGCTGTGGGGTGAGGAGGGGGCTCTCCACCTAGGCAGCACAGCCCACCCTACCGGGGAGAAGGGAAAGAACTGCCCCCTCTGCTCTCCACGTTCCCAGAACCCTGTCAGTGAGTGAGTCACTGGCAGGTCAGCACTGCGCGGGGCAGGGGAGCCGAGGCCAGCAACTGAGTTTCCGCTGGGAGCGGCGGCCACAGGAGTGGGAGGGACACTGAAGGAAGTGCTCACTTCTGCCGCCAGCTGACTTGGGGAGCAGCAGAGCTGCAGCTGCCACCCATTTCTGTTTGGCATGGCTCACATCCTTGTTTATTTGTGATAGGATCAAATTCCTTTTGAGTGGTTGTCATTTATACAGATGAGGCCAGCCAGTTAGGGAAGAAACCAAATACCATGTGATTTAATGAGCCAATTACAAGCTCAACGTTTTACTTTTTTTTTCTTATACAAGTGAAAGGAAGGACAGGTGCCAAGAGGGTACTAGCTAACCTCTGATGGCCTTTCCCACTGGAGTTTTGGGATACTTCTGCACAACACTAAAGTGTATTCATTTGTTTACCATAACGGCTATAAAACATGCAATCAGGGAAGCAATTTCAAACCAGTTTCAGCCCACAGTAACACAACAAACCTACATAAAATCCCAGCAGGGGTCTAATACCATGACTATCCTTGGCGTGGAGTTAACAACCAGATGAGCCGATGATGGAGGCCTCAAGTTGTGAATGTGAATCATCCTCCTGACTGAATCATTTTCATTACTAATATAACAAAGTCAGACGATCATTGTCAAAGCTTGGCTGGAATCAGAATGCTGAATCTGAACACACTGGACTTCAGGGATATTCAGATCTGGATCTCAACATCACAGCTGGTCTTTAAGCATAGAGCACTGGATCTGAACATGCTTGAATTTTAGGTAACTTCTTTTTAAACAAGTGTGTTTGGAGTGTATGGGCTTGGATAGAAAATTATTTTCTCTTTTAATTGGATTGGTTCCTTGATCCATTCCTTCATTATATTTCTCCATGTTTTTCTTTCATCTAAATGAAATAAAACTCCTATAATTTTATCCTTCTTCACTGTCTCCCCCAAGCTACTTATAATCCTGCTTCCATATCAGAATAAACATTTTTTAAAACTGGTTTTCTTTTCCCAAACAGAGGAACAACATACCCAATCATTTAGAAAGTTTTATTTTTTAGCTACTGATAATTAACTTCCCCTTGCTACCTAAATACATACCTCTGGTACTGCTGCCAATGCCCATGCTCTCCTCATTGTAAGTACATGTGCTACATGAGTGTAGAACTGGGTGAAACTCATTGGTGTCACATCACAGGGTGAACATCTTTAGTTTTGTCTCAGGGGGTCAGTTTTAAAACCTTCCAGTTTTATCTCTGAGCCTCAAAGCTTAACTGTGTGTCACTTAACAGAAGTGAATTTTACCCAGCTTTGCATCAAAACCGTAACTGTAACTTGAATTAGGTGGAAAACCGATATGGCACCAGGATCACTCAAAACTGGGCTAAATGTGTTTGAAAGTAGAGATTACTCCAAGCCATAAAAGACCTGATTATGATACCGTTACTCATCTTGAATAACACCCTACTCTGTGAGCCGTCCCACTGAAATCTATGTATCAGGATCTGGCCCAAAGATTGGGGACGTTTGGATCTCGGATTCTGGTTCAGGCCCACCCCTGCCTGAAACTCCAATGAGTTTCTATTGAAACAATCAGTGATTGTGCTCTAAGCTTCAAGTTTGTAACAGAAACTGAAAGCAGGGGTGTGTTCCATGGTTTCAGGTTTCACTGTAAATATTATGCACAGCTCCTCTTGATGGATCCGGGACACCTACAAACAAAATGTACTTCTGGCCAGTCTTTGCTTTGCTATGCACCTTGTCACGCCCTAAGTGAAAGGCAGTTTTTAACAATTTCTGTGAATGGGCCTAAAGAGTTTTTATTTTTGTCATTTTGTTGTTGCTTTGTTCTGTTTTGTTTTGCCTTTTCTCCCGAAAAATATTTTGCACAGCTATATGAGCCCATGGAACTGTTCGCTTAACTCAAGCATCAGTACCTAGATGAGGGAATGCCAGAGACAAAGGTCCCATCTCCCATTTCTCCCTGAAAAATGAATGCTCTAATTGGCATTTATTTAGGGAAGTATGTGATGGCCTCTAGTGGTGCGTGCTGCATGTGTACACAAAAACTTCACAGCATCTCTTCTCTATTTTTGAGTGACACTGGAAAAAGTGTGTTCTGGATCTACTGACATCAGTATATTGTTACAATATGAGTAACAAGACAGCCCACTGACAGAGGGGCCTGTTCCATTTATAACACTCACATTCCTCTTTCTTCCACACTCGAAGGATACACACCGCATGCTGGGAGCAAATGCAGAAATTGATATTTAACAATGACACATTATGTACTACAGATTTCCTGTGAATATGCCATCATGTTCCTATGCCCAACATCAGGGAATGACAACATACTGACTTCGACCTACCTACCTACCTACCATGCCTGCGTGCATGCATGCATAGAGATAGAGCGAGCGCTCAAGCACATGGTCAGAAACTAAAACCAGGGTTTTGTTCTGTACTTTCAGAGGGATACTCACCACTCCATCAGACCAGGATTGATGCAGACTAGCCAAGATCATGGGGCATGCTCTTTCTCACGAGCACTAGGTGTCTTGCATTTGGACACTACAATGTGAAGAAGTGCTCTTGCTATAAGTGCAGTTTCTGCTATTACCGCAGTGATGCCATCACTGAATATGATAGCTGCTAACTAATTGCAGTCAGAAAAAATATAGCTCTCTGTCCCTCCCCCACCCCACACGCAGACACATAGCACATAAACATAATAAAGGACTGTGTGAGAGAGAAACACACCAGGGGCCATGCTAAACCACATATAACTCTGCTTTGAGAAGAGACTGTTATTCAAAGTAGTGAAAGCTATCATATACTGTAAGACCAGAGAGTCTGATGTTTTCTGAATAGTTTTCTAAGCAATAATATATAGATAAAGAGGTCAGAATCTGCCATCCCCTTTATAACATATGCACATCTATTTATGAAGACACTTAAGCATGGATTTAGTAAGTCCAAGACAAAGCTCCAGAGGCGCCTGTCTCTTTAAATCCGTCTCCTACCAATTGAAATTTGTGGCCCTGATGAATGGCAAAGCGGAGTCATCCATAAAAGGGCAGAGGAAAATCACATTCATTTGCATACAGTAATTATTCTCTGAATCAGGCCACCTTTATTGCTGGCAGAAAATCTACTGTCAGCATCGCTCTATAGATCACGTTTGAAAAATCTAACAGCTGAGAAAAGTAATTGTTTGGAATCCATGTGGTCAGGCAATCCTGTCGTAGACATGTCAATTACCATGTTTCTAGGTAGACAACAAAGTTTTTAAATGTCAGTCAGCAAACCTATATTTTCTTTCCTTTCCTCTTTGTGTTTGTGTGTGTAGATTTGTGTTCTTTTGGCTAATGTCCTGGGTGTCTGCAGTAACATAGCAGGAGTGTGAATGTTTATACACACGTTAACTGTAAGGTGGTGTGAACTGTGTGGGTCGCTGTGGAATTTTCAGATTGCACTAAAATAAATTGGATACTTCTTTTGCCTTTTTCTATTTTTTAAACCCACTTCCTTTACAAAAATAGGGAACACCATTTCACAGACAGAGTAATGTAACTTCATCCTTTCAATGTGTTGTCTGTGTACAGTTTATACACACTCTTGGCGCCAAGTCTGTGGGACTGAGAGGACTGAAAAAAATAACTGACTTGCATTTCAGCCCTTAACAGTCTGTTTACAATGGAAGTAGTGGGGTGCTGGATAGTGGCCTGAATGGAAAGAATTGATATCATCCTGAATCAGCAAAGGAGTTCAGATTCTTTGTGCTAAATCCTCTACTGGGGTAAACTGGCACAGTTCCAATCAGTAACTTCTCTATCTCCCAACTTTTCTCAAACTGTGATAGTTAAGGTGTTTATTTTGCAAAGATAAGACATACGTAATTGAAACAAGAAGTGTTCCCCCTGTTCTAGTTCTTCAAGTGAAGTACCCTTGCATTCATGCCACCAATGTATATCTTCCTGGGATGCTGCAAGGAACTGATCTCTGTGTCAAGCGTTTCTTTACTGTAAATTCAGCTGTGATCATTGTTCTTAAAAAGGAAGACAGTAAAATCTGAGGGGCAGAAAACACATACTCTAACTAAAACCAACTGGGGAGATTAGAGCAGTTGGAGCTGCAGGCAACAATGGAACATTTGGTGCTAATCCCCATGCTAAGGAAAACTAGCCAGAGTTGCCAGCTACTAGCCAGCATTTTCCACTCACTGCATTAAAGGAACCATTCAGGGTAGTCTTATTATCCCTGTTGTGCAGATAGGGAAACTGAGGCAGAGAGGCTATGGAAACATTTTCAGACTTGTCCAATAATTAGGGTGTCTCTGTTTCTTCTTGGTACTCAGTGTGAAGCACCTGTGACCTGATTTTCAGAGCTGATAGACACCCACAATTCCCAGATGCAGAGATTTCAGATGCAGAGTTAAGAGCACCCATATCTTCAGACACCCAAAATTAGTGGATTATTTTGGAAATGGTGGCCAAAAGAACTCACTGAACAAGACCAAGTGAGTCAGTAGTAGGGCCTGAATTAAAAACTCAGGAGTTCCTGTGGGCAGACTACTAAACCACACAGCCTTCTCTTTGAATTGTAGCCATGGTAGGCCAAAAAGCAGGGGCTGGATGATGAGTGCCTGGAAAATGTTGGAGGCATTCAGATCTACCATGGAAGTCTCTCTTGGATGTTAGCAACAGAGTAGCCACCTTACCATTATCAGTGGATGACATCATGGAACCAGGTTCAGGGAATTCATTTTAGAAAAGGAGAATCAGAAGTATGTTAGAAACACACCATCTGACAGGATGAAAAGTGAGTAAACGAA
Organism: Emydura macquarii macquarii; assembly: GCF_026122565.2. NCBI lineage: Eukaryota > Metazoa > Chordata > Testudines > Chelidae > Emydura > Emydura macquarii. The sequence continues at coordinate 8,290,102 of NW_027130568.1, forward strand.
AAGTTCCAACAATGAAGGCCTACAGCAGACTCAGTAGTACTTCAAGATGTTAGTTATTCTCCAGCAAATCCTGACCTCCTTCACTTCTTGCTTCTTCAGCTGGGTGGAACAGGAGATAGAGAGGTAGTACTGGAGCAGGGAACTATGATTCCTCTGCTGCACAACCCCTCATAATCATTCACAAGTTTCTCTGTCATTCTTTTTTGCATTCGCCATCACTATCTTTTCCCAGGACAGCCAAACAATTCCACTTTTGCCCCCATTCTATTATCTTTTCTTCCCACCACAGTACCCATTCACTTAATTTCCTACCATGCTCCTCTCCTCCAAATACAATCAACTCCAGCCTCTCCCTAATGAGATCTTCACATGTCTCTGACCCCATCCCCTAATTCTCCCCACAACAAGTCCTGTTTTTGGTGACAGTGAAGTCATAAAGTCACCGTCAATGATACTTTGGTACTGCGGTGTGAGTGTTTTTGGTGTGATGTTGTACGACTGGTACAATAAAATCATGAAGTTTGTGTTTAACTTCTGTCTAGCAACTATCTCAGCCTTTATACTCCACTCATCACAGGAGTAACTGAGTACCCAAGTCTAACAGGACTGTTGAAGTGAGGATGTTATTTTCCCACCTGGTAGAACTAATGAACTTTCATATAATTTAACCTTTTCAAGGATTTGTCTGAACCATTTTAATGTTTATAGTGTATAGCCAAGATATTCCAGTTTGGGTCTCTACTGTGAGGCTCCTAAATCCATATTTAGAAATGTAAATAAAAACAATCACATTTGAAAACGATGGCCTATTTTCATAGCCCAGAGAGAGATTTCTAAATATTACAAATATCTCAAAGTTGCCATAAATGCAACTCCTCAATAAGAAGTGCTCACAGCACCTGTCTATAATTATCTCCACTGGTCACATCATGGACCAAGTTCAAATGACGTGAGTGACAGACAGCAAATGTGTAACAGAAACAATTACAAAAAAGAGAGAGATCGTGAAGGAAACGATTAATTATTTAGATATGCAACAAGTATGAAATACCTAGAGCTGGGCCCAAACCTGAACTCTGAAAACCCTGATTCTCTTCTGCTCTGTACTTTGCTCAGTCATTTATACCTGGACACTGGGAGTGCAAGGTGCATGTCAAATTTTATTATGCTGAACTGGTGGCATTTATACCCTCTCTATATATGTGTAAATGATTACACAAGGCATAATGCACTGTAAGGAGAATTAGACTAATTCTTAATTCAGGTATTGTTTAGGACCTTCTATCCCAGCCACCCATATGTCTTTTTTTCACTCGTATAGCTGTATGCACTCATTCTCATATATAGTTTAAAATATAAAAGAGTATTTGTTTTATGTACCTTATTGCTTGGAAAATACCTGGTTTTAAATGGCCCCAGGATGTTGACTGGGTTCAGAGCCTTCCGTCACCACCCAGTTCAAAAACTACCTAAGGCCTCGATTTTCCATCATGATCTGCTCTTTTTTCTCCAGTGCAGTGGTAGCTAGGGTCTAAAAGCTAGCGGAAACAGCTCCTGGAGAAATATTTCCAGTACAGGAGTCCTTCACAACTGGTTTAGAGTTCTTCTATCCCAGATCCTCGTAAAGGTGACATTTCAGGAGCAGTATGACGGTGGGAAGCAGCCAGAGCCTCCTGCACTTCTGTTCCCAGTCGCCCATGGTCCTATCATAAGTTACAATAGCAATTTGGCTATTATAAATTACACTAGAGGCCAAGTAAATCCCTGGTTCCCCCAAGCAAGCAGAGGTGGCATAAAGTCACCTTGGCCTCCCACCCTGGTTCCTGTGCTCAGGAGAATCATGGTGCAGGATGGCAATGACTGAAACCTGTTACCATTTAATGGATCTTCAGAGGCCTATATAAAATGGGTGGTTGTTCTTCGTTTAGAATGAACATATGTCCACATCACAAAGTTCACAGTCACAATCGGCACTAATTTGCAGACTTGTTCGCAGCTGCAGGAAGCAGAGTATAGAATGCTTATGGAGAACAAAGTACTCCAGAGGAAGCCTTTGCTAATTAGGGTTGAGACATATTAGCAGGGCATTGTGGAGAAAAGCTTTCATTGTTACTGTTCCTGTTCTGTGTATAATATGGGAATTTTAGTCTCCGGTGGGGCACCTTTTCCGAACATTAAATTCATTTAAAATACAAAATAAAAAGGAGCAGAAGGAGAAAAGAAATACTCCAGCATTGCTGCATGGTGATACTCTTTCTAGCCTAAAGCTCTGTTAAAGTACCTGACCCCTGACGGATCTAAAGTAAAGCCATGTAAATGATGTAAAGGATATAAAAACATTTTAAGCAAGTGGCACCAGCTCATGGCTCTGCTGTTTATTAGCGGACAAGCTGCCAATATTGGCTTGCTCAGATGAGCACTTAAAAAACCACACCGATATATGTGTTTGCATTCCTCTTCAGTTAAAAATTTGTCAGAGAAGAAAGGCATTAAACCTGTCACCTCAGATAAAGATCAGATGTTTGATTTCAAACAGAAGAAAGCAAACACTCCACTATGGACTCCATTAACTCCTTGCGTACTTTAAACTGTTGGACGGAACAAGAACTCAGTACTGCTTCCAATGAGATGCAATGCTTTCTTCACAGCCACTTCGCTGCTGAATTTTCTTGAGGGAATGTGACAGCTACACACATTTTTTTCTCCTTGGCTGTCTCTCCAGTATTTGCAAAGCAGAATATATTGATTGTCTGAAGAAAATGTAACTGTTCAATGGAAACTAGGTTGGATATTTGTTTATGATGCTGGTGCCTCTGCTCAGGTTGACATTTTAAAAAATGTTCTCTAATGGCACCAGAAGAATAGGAAGTGCTATGATCTATTTCACTAAAATAAAGATCTAGAGGATTTCAGAGATCTCTCTGTCATTTTTCATACAACAAGAGAAATATGTATATGTCCTCTGATCCCTTTTTCACCTCACCCATGTGCACACCAGGAGTGAGATTACACCCTTGATTAAAGTCTAGACTCTATGTTATATATACTACCTATGTTAAATTCCCAAAAGAAAACTGAAACCCTTCCATATCTAATTGGCCTAATGGAAGAGTATTGAGCTTTAGTGAAGAAAAGGACTCTAGAGGAAATAGCAGACTTCTACCCCTTACATCTAAATGTCTTTACGTATATACCAAGGGATAAATTATATTTGGGGTATTGTCATCTGGAAAATACGAGCCATGCAAGACTGGAACTGTAAGTAACTATGAGTCAAACTTTTATGATCTCCAGTTTGAGGCAGATTATTTGGAAGCCTGTGAGATCATGCCACACAAGTGTTTGCTATATTAATCAAACTGCACAATAGTTGCCTGGATACACACATCATTTCATCAGCCATGGTGGCCTGTTACCAGTTTTCAGCAAATGAAATGTGACCCCTGAGGACTATAATTGGGTGAGTATAGTAACTGAGGAATGTTCAGAGGGAATCTGGAAAATGTGTCCAGCCAATTCGCTTACAGTCAGCCATGGCAGAAAGGTATTAGAACAACTAAGATCATGTATGGTACATGTAATCCATGTTTCTACTCAGAACGTTTTTGTTTGCTATTCGGTGCCATTTACGTTGAACTCCAGAACCATAATGAGCATACAGATAATTTTGTTTAACCCTGTGCTGTTGAATAACTAAAAAAGCTATGCCAATTCTGTAATGGCTGAAACAATGGTGCATTCACAGTACGAACTACTGTCTCCTCTGACACAGAATATTTGCTGTGATACAGCTTGAAACATATAGAGTAGTGATCTCATATTGTAGTGTAGGAGGCAAAGGTCTGTTGGGATTCAGCAAGGTTTGTGGCATTCTGTTTAACCCAGTGTAACCTGATGCAGTTTTGAGGCAGGTATTTTATTTTATTTATTTACTTATACTTTCAAAGATGATTTAATTTATTTATTTATTTATTTATTTATTTAAAGAATACAAATTTTCACATACATTGACAGATATATTTTCCTGTTGTAGTAAACTATGAAAAACTAACCTTTTGTACACATTTTTTCCTAGTTCATATGGGGTGTACTTTTTTAGTCTTTCATTTATTATATTTCTAAGTACTTATAATGAGTCATATCACAATGGCAGCAGATTAAATTAACTATATGATAAATGAACATTAAAGGGCAGAGGAAGCCCATATGCTCTATATAGACAACATTTTAATCCTTGAAAATACCAAATCATTAACTTAACCTTCCCAGTTCTACTCAGTGATTATATACTATAGTCCCTGAATCGAGATGGGGAATAAAAGAATGTTGAGGGCCAGAACTTCAGCTTCTATAAACTGGTGTGGCTTTATTGATGAAAATGATAGCTTTATTGGTTGCACTGAAGAGCTGGCTAGATCATTGGGCTCAACGGGTAGTGATCAATAGCTCCATGTCTAACTGGCAGCCGGTCACAAGCAGCATGCCCCACGGGTCAGTCCTGGGGCTGGTTTTGTTCAACATCTTCATTAATAATCTGGAGGATGGGATAGTTTGCACCTTCAGCAAGTTTGCAGATGACACTAAGCTAGGGGGGGTGGTAGATACCCTGGAAGATAGGGATAGGATACAGAAGGACCTAGACAAATTGGAGAATTGGGCCAAAAGAAATCTGATGAGGTTCAACATGGGCAAGTGCAGAGTCCTGCACTTAGGACGGAAGAATCCCATGCACCACTAAAGACTGGGGACTGACGGGCTAGGCAGCAGTTCTGCAGAAAACGACTAGAGGTGGACTAGATGACCTCCTGAGGTCCCTTCCAACTCTAGTATTCTATGAAGTCCTGCCAATTTACACAAGCTGAGGTTTTAGCCTGACACCTTCAGATCAGTGGTGACTTGGCTAAGGAAGAAGTGAACATTCCAGAGCTTCTTTTCCAAGCAAACACTGACATGGTGTTATTAATGAATAATTCTGCCCAAAAATGTTTTGAACATTGGCAGAGGCATCATTGTAGGATAGCATGATTAGACATATTTCCTTTTCTTTGGTAAGCTCTGGCAAGGTCTTCTCCTGACTCCTCCTTCATTTCCTCAAACAGGCAAGGGCTGGATGCACCTGGTGTATTGTATGCTGACAGAAAAAGTGCTATTATTCTGTGGTTTGGTTAATGCTCAGCTAATAGACTCTCTTCAAGATGGTTGTGGGCTGCCCTATTGGGTTTGTTAGTAGGTTTTCTGATATTTTTCAATTATTCTTTTGAGTTGCCACTCAGTTGGCAAATGCCCCAGGCAGGCATGGGTGGACATTTTAATTTTGTTGCCAGGAACTTAAGCTTTTTATGATAATTCCAGCTGTAATTCATGTCCCATTGCCATTCACTTGGCAAGTTACCCAGGAAACTCATAGTTGTCCTTCTAGTTTTGTGCCAGAGTCTAAAGTTTTTGATGATCATTCCAGCTGTTCATTTGTACCGCTGCTATGTACGGTACACTTCCCATCCTGTTGTCCCATTATACTTGAACTGGTTGTAGTCCAAAAAAATCACTATCACAAATAGCAGAGACATTCTGGGCTCTATTTTCTAAGAGAGCTAGTTTCACCCTGCTTAGGGTGTTCATAAATAGGGTTGAAGTGAGAATTAAGTAGCATATAAACCTGGCATGAGCTGCCTGAACTGGGCTGAATTTTAACCCTAATGAATTTCAGGTACAATTTTGCACTGGGATGAGAGAAGTCATCTGGACCCAGATTTTTTAAGATATTTGGGTGTTGCTGCACTCAGCATAGATTTGGGAACCGAAATCTAATTTTTGAAAATGATCTATGCATTTAGGAGCCTAAATCCTATCAACTGTCAATGGGATTTTGGCTCCCAAGTGCCTAAATATCTTTTGAAATTGAGATTTAGGTTCCTAAATCAGTTAGCATTGCAATGCGGAGCACAGCCAGGCTGAAATACCTTTAAAAAGGCCATTACGCTATGTGTGAACTTAAAATGGCAAATCTGTGTGCAAAACAAGTGTCTGTTGTCAGAAGAAAAAAAACTGTTAAGAACCATCTGTGAGCCCATCTGATGAGAATTTGCCCACCCAAGCCATACTTGCCACTCACTGGTAGACACAACTTTAAATAGATCACCAAAAAACATTTAAAATTATTTTTAAAAAACAGCAACAATTCATTAAGAAATAGCCTGTAGATCTTTTGGTTGAAATTTCACATGTTGTGTGTGGGCATCCTGAGAGGTAGATGCAAAGTAGAATATTTACTGACTTTGTAAATATTCTCAGCTTGCACACCATTTGTTGTTTCATTGATATACCCCACATCCAAAAGACAGATTTCATGATAATGATCCCTTCTTATCCCTGAGAAGAAGAGAAAACTGAAACAAGAAGATAGGTGCATAATGCATGGCTCCTTTGAGGCGGACATTCCTACCATTCAAATTATTCAGAGGTTCCTGCGAAGCAATATTTACTATTCTGCACTACAGAAGAAAAACACTAAATTTGAAACAGCTTTCTAACCACTAAACTACACCAAAAATATTCCAGACCTGGTGCATTACTTTCAAAGGCTGAAGAGTGTATTATCTGGGGTAAAAAATATTGTAGATATTTTCTCTTTGTAACGCTTTCTGGTTAAAGAAATATTCTTGTTAGAAAGAGTCCACTAAACAAAAGCCTAATGAAAAGTTAACATGGTTGGGAAAAGAACACATAATGACTTTGAGATTTTAGCCTTTTTGCAAACCGTCTGTGTATAGACTAATTTTGTTTTCACTGTTCACAACAGTGAATCAATGGATTGCTTGTGAACTGTTCACTAGAAGTATTTGATATTTGTGATGTAGTATGTGCACTGTGTGTTTGGTCCTCTAAATCACATAGCATTGTTGTCAATGCTAATCACATAGCATTGTTTTATGGCAGGCTCCATTACACAGTAGAAAGAGCTTGCAATCTAAGTCGACAAGACAGACAAAGTGTGGAAAACAGGTAGCGCTATTATCCACCTTTGACAGATCAGGAACTGAGGCAGAGGGTCTGTGTACACTGCAATTAAAAACCCACCTTTATCCAAGGTGATAGAGAAATTCTGCACAGCAGCGAGGAATTTAACCCATATCTCCTCAATCCCAGACTACTACTTTAAGAACAAGACCATCCTCCCTCTAGAATTGACTTTGACCTGAACAAATGACCCTTCCCACTCACAAATGGACTTCAAGAAGGCCACACAAGCACTTCCAGTGCAAATACTTAAAATTCTTATTAAAAGATTCTTGTGAACAAAAATTCAATGATATGAATGTTTGCAGGAAGTGAGTAAGACGAGTCACAAATATTGGAGGACAGATTCATAGCTTTTATTTGAAAGTAATTTGAAAGAAATTATTTGAAAGCAAATACCTTTTGTGCTATATTTGCCCCCACTCTAATTGATAAAATTATTCATAACACTTAGAGCATAGTTACAGGTCTTCTAGAGTTTACATTGTTCCAAGAGTTTATATCTCAGGCGTAAAAACTACCTAACTGAAATTTTCCATAAAAGATCTCAGATCAGATGTGATTTTTTAAAAATAATTTTTTTAAAATTGACTTTTTTTGAATAATAAGAGTTACTTTTAATCACCCTTATCCTATACAACTGTTTCACAAGTGATTACTGATTTTGGGTGCCCAACTTGAGCCCTTAAAAAAAGGGCCTGCTTTTCAGAAAGTGCTGTCTACTCACCCTCTGAAAATCAGTTCCTTTTAAGATGTCTCAATTTAGGCACCCAAGAAAAAGGGCACTCAAAAAATCACTAGTTGCTTCTGGAAATCTTGACCATTGAGTTTTGGGTTTTTTTGACAACTGCTTAACATCATTTGGTCTGTCTTATCTGTAGATATTGCCTAGAGGTGATTTAATAGGACATTCTGTTTCTGAATTTTTGTTGGATTTCACAAAGTAAGGCTTTCACAAGTGAGAGACACAAATACCCCATGGCAAGGTGAAATGCGAACTTTTCCACAAGGCCCTGTCAGTGTATGTCTGTGTGGAACGCAAGTACCCTCAACACCTTCCAAGCAGAGATTGCATTCACCTTTTTTCTTATGTAGACAAGAGCTCCCAAAGGACCAAAGTAAACTCACCACACTCCTTTTATTTGTGATCTGCACTATGTTCAAAAGCACATTCCTAGATGTGAGATAATCCCTGGTGTCAGCTCTCATGTTGTTACCAAACAGATTGCCAGGTCTCTTCTTTATAAGCTAGGTGATTCGAGGACAGTGGGCTAGATTATCCTCTTTGTCTGGCTCCATTGCATTGTTCCAGTGCTACAAAGACGCCAGAAAGCCTGCAGATCTCACCAGCTGGGGATTTCCTCAATGTGGGGAGTACCTAAGTGACACAGAGCCAGAGTATTTAGCTCGTAGGTCCCAATCTCCTTGGCAGCCCCTAGTTAGGGAGCAGGTCTGGGGTATAGGACATGGCTGGGGAGCTACTACACTGATTAATCTCAGCTCATGTGCCAGTTCCTGAGGGCAAATCAATCTGTTTCATAGCAGTCTGGAGGGAGGCAGTGGGGGGAGGGGTGGCAGTGCAGAGGTGTAGAGCAGGGATACTCAACCTTTCTGCCCCTCCACCTTCCTCAGTTGTACCCAGTAGATATTGGGCTCTGCTGAGAATCAGAGCCAGCATTCTCACCTCCTTCTGAAGTGTCCAGCAGAAGTCTTTATGAATTTTCCTTGGCCAGATAAAATGTCAAACCTCCATCCTTTTTCCATTTATGCTTGTTCTCATCCTCTGAAGCGCTTTGATCTTTAGATTGATTCCTTTAAGCTCATGCTTGATCTCTCTGTCTGGACTTCTTTTGTCTGTTCTAATTCTGGTTTTTGTGCTGGATTTCTTTAAAAGTGTTACTAGACTTCATTTTCTGTATGTCCACGTAAGTGGGAGCATACACTTGTTATGTTCTGCCACTTGTCATCACAGGTTGCCTGCAACTGCCTTTACATCTATATTTAAACACAAGCAGCTGCTATTTAATCCACTGTCATTCCCCTTTCAGTCTGTGTCAAATTGTAGCTGAAGCTGCTGCTTGAGTATTTAATAATTTTGACTCTCTTCCCCCCCCACTCGCATACAAATCTGTAGGGGATTCTCTTAGCTCCACAACACCTGCACAGATGTGGGTCTTACTCAGTTTAGATTGTAAGCTCTTTGGGACAGGGGCCATCATTTATTATACCTCTTTACAATGCCTACCTTGTTGGGATCCTGATTTCCACTGAAGCCCCCAGGCACTACTGTAATATAAAGAAATAATAACCAATAATAATATTCTGATTGTTATCAGAGGCAGACTTATTGCACTCAGATTCTCATTTACTTCTGATGTCAACTATAAAGGGATAATGGTGGGGAGGGAGATACCTCCCAAGGAGAGTGGAAAACAAAAGGTCTTGGTCAATTATAGAGGGGATCAGGTAGCTAGCAGTCTCTCTCCCACACTTTTCAGGCTGAGGAGGGCAAATCTTCCACTCAGAGAAGAACAGTAGCATCTCGCAGAGTTATATACTCAGTGAAGACACTAAACTATAGATGTTTGGTAAATCACAGACATATTTCTATTAAAGAAAGGCATCAGCAACAACATCAGCACTGGGTAGGGGGACCAGATGTCCCGATTTTATAGGGACAGTCCCAATATCTGGGGCTTTTTCTTATATAGGCGCCTATTATCCCCCATCCCCTTGTCCCGATTTTTCACATTTGCTATCTAGTCACCCTAGCACTGGGGAGCTGACATAGGCCAGACCACAACCAGTTCAGGGACAAACTTGCTACCTCTGTTTCTGCAGAGCATAACAGAGAAAAATAAAAAGCTGCTTCTCTTTTCCAGATGTGGACAAATCTCCACAGAAGTGAATACACTACGGACCATAAAGTATTCCCCTCCCTTCTTTAGTGTCACCTCTGAAGTGATGAGGGTAACTAATTCACTCTGAACATCCATTATTACACTGATGAGGTCTGACTGGCTGCCCTTACTGATTGACATGAAAAAATGAGCCTTCTGAATATCGTTCTAATCTATATTCCAGTGAAGAAAAGAAAAAGCAACAGGAAAAATCACTTCTGTCTCTTTAAATTTTAGAAATTACAACAATTAGGCTTTCAGGTTTCTAATTTTCGATTTACAAATGTACTGAGTCACTTGACCTCTCTAAGAAGCAGTCTTGTCCTAGCATCCTCATAGGTATCTGTGTCCATCTGGCAGAGACATTGTAATTCAAAGCCCAAACTACGACTGACTGCTGAGCTGTGAGCTGTGCTGCTTTCATACACTCTGTCATTCTCCCTCCTTAACTTCAAAAGATTTAGAAAAATGCAAAGGGAACAATATCAGATGGTGAATTCTGTTTACGTGCATGGCTTAGTCATCCTTATTTACATCACACAGACACCTAAACAGACTGATTCTCAATACATAGCTGTCACTCAGACTGAGCTTTATATTACTGTTAATATTTGCAGAAGAACAGTTATGCAACTGACAACAGCTACACTACACAGTATACGATGCCCTAGCCCAACAAAAACTCAGACCAAAGTGACCTAAGGAAGTATAAACGTCTATTAATCAGATTGAAATGTATGATTGCACTAGATACAATGTTGTAATGAACATATTTTTAAAAACTGGCCAACTTATTTACAGTCCTCCCCACTATTGACTATAATTGTCAAATACAGCATGTACCAAACTCTGGCAGAAGTCAGCTAGTAAGATTTGCATGTAACAAGCAGAATGCTTATCCTTTAATTTGTGTATAACATTATTACAGCTTTAAACTGATGGGCATTTTCAGATTGGTGGAAGTGGATGGGAAAAGGAAGATTAGGTAAATAATGGGGGACTCATAAATAAACTGGTTATGCCAAAAATAGATGAAAATACATCAAACTTAAAATCCAATTTATTAACTTTGACCCTGTTACTTGGTTGTATTTGGGCTGCCATGCTTGCTGCCCTACTGACGCCAAGCAGTCCCTAAAAGTAGCATAGCTAGTAATGGGAGGATCACCCCAATGTTAAGGATTCCTCTGGTGGCACAGAGCTGGTGAAACAGCTCCTATACCACAAAACCTGTATGTGTCCAGGGTTTCCATGACCCATGGTAATCCTCAGTAACCATAATGGTTCCTTGGGGCCGTTGGCAGCTGGCTTATTTAGAGCAGCCCTCAGACTTCTCTAACACACATCATGGGATTGGATTGATACATACCCACCCCAGGGATTCTTTGAAAATGGTTATGTATATTCTGCTGATTGAGTTGCATTGTGTGCTTTGTGGCTACAGCTGAGGTTCAGGGCCACTGTGGTTATTATTTCTTATTACATTTTACCAGGCCTCACAACATCAAACATCTTTAAAATGCAAGTTGTATAAATTGTTGGCTTCATTCAGTCTTGCGACAGTAACAACTGCAAACTCCTACTGGGAGCCGAGAATCAAACTGGGTTCTTTCCTTCATTCTTTCTTCAAAAAATAAAGGTTTTGCTGGCCAAATTAGGACTTCAGTGACACATGTGCAACCCCATTGTCGTCTATGGGCTTGCACAGGTGTCCCTGATTGGAACTCAGTAAAAATTCCTGCTGATAATGCTTGAGAAAAAACTGTCTCCTTGGGCATATAAGATAAACAACACACTACCTGATATACTTTAACTAACTGTAAGACGGGCTCCGGCCCGATCTGGTCATTGCGGCCCTTCCTTGGGCCCAGGCTCTGAGGAAGGCCACTGCACATTCCAAAAAGGGGAATGTTAGCGTCCATAGGAGTCATAGTCCAGGCCCTCAGGCAGGGCGGGCAAGCACGCAGGCTATCGCCCGGGCCCTCAGGTAGGGCGGGTAAGCACGCAGTGTCCTCTGGTCAGTAGTGCAGGGGACTGTAATCACTCCCTGGGTGGCGAGGACAAGGGGAGAGGGGAGAGGGAGGCAGGCCCACCCAACCCCACTGCATCCCAGCCCAGGGCCCTAGCAGTGGCAAAGGCATTGCCACTGAGTTGGCGGGGCTCCCGCCACAACACGCCGACGGGGTATTGCCCCTGTCTCAGCCACGGCTATGGCTGTCCCTGGGCCACTTCCTCCCTGTATCCCCAGATACCTGTCTCCTCTGGGTTCTCAGGATCACTGGAGTACACAGCCCACGGCAGGCTCACCAGTCCCTCTTCATCCACCAGCGGCAAAGCAGAGAGCTCCTCAGCGGAGGGCAGCTCCTCTAGGTCGCAGGATTCCTGGGGTTCCTTGGCGGAGGGCAACTCCTCCAGGTCACAGGGATCCGGGATCTCAGCGTCCGGCAGCTCCTCCAGGTCAGGACCAGCCTCTGAGGGTATCCCCCAGCCCTCAGGCTCAGGCGACTCGGCCCAGTTGCTGGGGTCCAGAGGTCCTGTCCGGTCCTTGGGGCCTGGTGGCCCAGGCCAGTCTAGGGGGCCTGGAGGCCCTATCCAACCCTTAGGGCTTGGTCACTTGGGCCGTTCCTGGGGCCTATGCTCCGGGAGATGCTCGCTTGAGGCAGCGGCCCGGCTGGGTTCAGGCTTTTGCTGCAGCCGGCGAGACAGCACGTCTGCCTCTGGCAGCAGCCTGGCCCTCACTGAGCTGCGGGGCCTGCTTTTTATACTCCCAGTCCCAGCTGAGACTCCGCCCCTCTGTTGCCGGATTGGCTGGCCGGCGGGACCTATCACTTGCAGGCTACCTGGTTGCTGGGCAAACTGGCCTGCCGGCCCTTCCACTATGTGGTCTGGTCGTGGCCCCGGCTCTGAGGAAGGCCACTGCACCTTCCTACACTAACACAGTTATAAACAGAATTTTGCACGTGGAACACACAGGGCAAGTCGTGTTTAAAACAGAGTTAACTGGTTCTGGTCAACCATAGAGGGGATCATCTAGCTAGCAACCCCTCTCCCCCACTTTTCAGGCTGAGGTGGGCAAATCTTCCACTCAGAGAAGTACAGTAGTATCTCTCACAGTTATATACTCAATGAAAACACTAAACTATAGATGTTTGGTAAATTGCAGACATATATTTATATTACAGAGAGGCATCAGCAAGGTAAGGCTGCTGATGTACCTTAAAAATCCCAGGCATAGGGACCTAATAATTATGGTCCCCTTGTTGAGGAAATGTTAAAATAGACAGCACATATTGCCTTAAACCAGCAAACATTCTTGCTAGAAAATCAGTTTGGAATAGGGGATTAGAGAAAAAAAATAAAGGACCAGATCCTCAACTCATGTAAAAATGGAAAGATATACCAATTCATACCAGAAGAGGAGCTGGCCCCAAATGATCCTGCAGTACAATGACATGACAGATCTCTAGAAACACTATCCCAACATCAAGTTGGGCAAAAAATATAAAGAGGAGAGACCAGAAAGGGTAGGGAGTTAAAGCAGGAGGTAGAGAATGGTGCAGATCACAGAAAACCCTAACCATTTTAACCATATTTGTCTGCCTCCTCAACAAATATTGCCCTGTTCTCTGCACTGTGACTTAAAATCGAACAACAATGTTTATTTATTGTTAACCATTATAATTTATGAAATAGAGTCCTTATCATATAAGCAATTATTTAATTAGACAATCCTTTAATTTTTTTCTTTGGAGAACAAGGACGAGAAGCCATTAGTAACTTCAAACATGTAAGTTATCATCTATGCTCTTCCTAATTAGCACTAATAAGAGAAACAAACTTGAGCTTTCATGGTCATTACAGCATATATGTTTTAATAAAAATCAGCCAAATAATAGAAGACTATGATTTCACTGAGTGTGTCTTGTGATATGTAAAGCTACAATGCCAAAGGTCTAGGGCTTTGTCATCATAACTGCGAGCTGGAATTGCCTCCTATTGCAGAAAGACTGCAGAAAGAATCTGCAAAGGAAACACTGGGAGACGTTATAAATGCCATGAAAATAACAATTCTTTCTGCTAGGAGAGCCTTACTATAGTCACAAAGTGTCTAATTATGGAAGGTGCTGAATCACCTCAATTCACATTGACTTCAACAGGAAACATGAGGTGCTCTGCACTTCACAACTGATGCTCAGCACCTTTGAAAATTGGGTCCAAAAGGAGAAATACAAATAGTTTTCAGAAGTCCATGTAGCAAGATCTAAATTCCTCTCTAATAAGATAAAACACACAATATTTAAGCATTAGCATATAGAAGAAAGAAATCCCAGCTTGGGTGATATATTTAAAATAATTTTCCGCTTACCTTTTTCAAAAAGAATTCTAATGTAAGAGTCATGAGGATATTTTGAGAGCTCAAGAGGAACTTAACTGGTGCATAGGCTTTGTGCTGGCCTTCTGCACAGGGGTGAACTGTACTCTTTTCAAAACAGTTCATGTAAAATGTATAGCACATGTGATTTTCAATGAGTCACAACTTGGTCACATCAAAACCAACTCGCATCAGCAAACACAAATACATGGTTCTTCAATGAGGACTATTTCCTTGACAAATTTTCATTCTACCCCAGCAATTTCATACATTCCATGGCCAAAAGGGACCAGTGTTATCATCTAGTCTGATCTTCTGAATTACACATGCCACAAACTTCCCCCCAAAATAATTCCTAGAGCAGATCTTTTAGAAAACCATCCAAGCTTGGTTCCATCTGTAGCTCTGTTCATAATTTTCTGAAGTATATTTTTTCACTCTCCTCATGCTCAAAAATGGCTTGGGGCTAAATCATGCCTTTTTAGGGAACAGCCTGGGTTGGGGGAGGTGCAGAGGGAGGGTTTCTTTGTTCCTCATGGTCGAACAATTCCTTCCCAAGCTTTCTGGAGCCACCAAAGTGTATATAAGCTTCACTATCCTTTAGACTGAAACAGACTGCTTCTTCTGATGAATGCATCCAGAGCAGGGCCATGATCTCACCTCTTCCTGTCCTCTTTGAGGCATGTGGAGAAAACAGTCTTTTGTGCTTCTGTTGGAGCAGGAATTGTAATTGTGGCTGACCCTTATGCAAGTAATACAAAGAATCCCTAGCTAGGGCATAGTTATTAAATCAGGATGCCGAAGGCAGCATCAAAGAGGTAATGTTCAAGACAAACTTGGATAGTTCTATTTAAACTGTTATGGCATTTCAGAAGTCTGTTTGCATACATTAATGTTGTAATTGCTACACTACAGCATCAGGAAGCTAAAACTGCAAGGGATCCTAAAACACAGCTTAAAAAGTTATTTCCACCCTCCATCAGGATGACTGGTGATTCTGGTGGATGAATACAGCCATCTGTTCATAAAGATGAACAAAACTCAGTGAGTTTGGAAGGAGTAGGTTAATGAAAACCTGGGTTTTTTGTTTGCAGGGTTTCACATCCACTGAGTTTTGGATTTGAACAAAAAGCCAAATTCAAAGCAAAACAGATAAACCTACTTTGCTTAGTACCAGCTCAAAACCAAGTGAAAACAGCAAGGATTGCAAGGTTCTCACCTGAAACCAGAAATTAGACTGCGCTCACTCAAAAATTTGGCCAACCCTTGCTGAAAGAACCTTGATGAACCTGAGGTTTGGATTCTTAATGAAACCTTATGAATTTCTGTGTGAAAGCTTTGCATTATTCTCTCTACTAGCCTCTGTCCAAGTGTGATCTTGGGTTCGTTTCTGAACCTTGGATCTCTGAACTGGCTAAATCACTTTGGCATCTGCTATATTTTTGGTGTTTGTCTTGGTTATTCAATCATTATTGTACAACGTCAATCTGATTCCAGCTTTTCCTACTTTCTGCCTTTTAAAATTCTACTTCAAAAAATTCATTTTTCACATTTTCCTCATATCCTGAAAATCTCTATGGCTGGTGGCTGCTCGACATCATAGGTTAGCCCCAATCATTCAACAGCTGAGTGACATAACCCAAAGCCAAATAAAACAGAATGCATACTCTCCATCTTGAAATGTTGGTATGCATTATGGATGCATATTATCAACCAAGTCATAAATCGGAGTCCTGGGAATTCACACCTCATTCTTTGGTAATGAACTGTGGTTTCTATGTGCTGGAATTCCACTAGCTGGTTGCTAAGGTGTGAATGTTACAGAATCTGATATGCCCTATAAAAATCACACAATTCCAAAAAGAAACTCTTTCTCACCGAGCTTATCTCCATAAATAAAGTTAGACTATAGTAAGCTTTTCCAAGAACTTTCAGTCCCATATGCAATGCTTATACAGGGATAGTGATTTACAGCACAAGAAATAAACTTCCATACTTGAACTTTTGGGACTGATTGTCCAAATTCCAGATTCAACTATTCAGAATTTATCTTAGAAAGGGAGTAAATAAAGAGAGAGAAAAGAGAGAAAGCAACAACAAATTAAATAGTGCCATATTTGAATAGCACATAAAATGATTGGCATTGAAATTATGTAATAAAGCAAGTGATATACTACTATACACCAAATATAAATGCTTAACCAAGCCCTGGCTTGATGAGGTTTTATTGTTTTTCACCTGGGTCTGGAAAGGTTACCTGATTCTGCTCTTGTTTGGGGGCAACACAAGAGGTAAAGAGGCAGAGATGTGTACTGCGGATGCACATCCCTACTGTAGAGTAACTACTGTTACTTAAGGAATAGATTCCACAGGGTATGGTGATACTGATTAATAACACCATGTCTGTGATGTGTTGTGAGATATGAGTAGAAAAATAAAGCACCTTTGACCACACTCCTTGAACAGACCGTAAACAGGATCACATCATCCCTATGCTTTTATAGAATGATTTCATGAGGTCAGGAAGGAAAGTCTAACCACATCACCTTCCTTTCCAATTCCTGCTACAGATTTATTTTTCACGTTGTGAATTTCTATTATTATATATTGATGTTTAGCCCCCAAAATGTGTTACACACCATACATTACAGATTAAAAGTCCAGAGGCTGAAGAACTTATGACAACATTTCAGACATAGTGCAATGAGATGAAGTAACAGAACAGAAAGAAGGGTATAAAGAGGAAAGATAAAGGTTACTGTAGTGAGATCATTCAGTTGAAACATGTGTTCATCATTTTTTGAAAATGTATCATGTTAAATAAAAAATTGCTATTTTAAATTGTAAGGTTGCCTATGCAACTGTAATTCTATCCCCTTGGGTATAAGTATTTTGATATCATCTTTAATTACATGATCACATATTATATTTTCCAGAGGATTCTTTCCCAAGGAGCCACTCTGCTGGACAGGATCAGCTGAGTGCACTGTTCACAGGCCTGTCCCTGTATGCCCCCTATACTGCTATGTGACTGATTAAGCTTATGGCAGTTGAGGATTCCCCCACAATAGAAGAATCCTAAACTATTGTCTTAAGTCAGCTTTAAATCCCCCCCCCCTTCTTTTTCCCCAAAGAGGGACTGCATTTACTTTCAAGAAGCAATGGGGATCATAAATTCAAGGGAAATTTCTCTGCAACAGTTTTCCTCAGTTTTTCTACATTTTTTTTTACTATTCTGTGTCTTTCAATAGCAAACAATGAGATCAATATTTTATTTGTGGAAATACCCATTAATACAGATAAGTGGAGAAACACAGACCTTCACTTTTTTATTGTAGTTCCAAATAAAAAACATCTGGCCAGTCTGGCCATAACCCTACATGTCACAGATAGGATGTGCTTTGAGGTCCTGATTCTTTAAATCAGTGGGACCACTCATGCTTAAAATTAAGCACGTGCTTACATGCCCTCGATGAATCATGGCCCGAGAGAGACAGAGAGAGAGAGAAGAAAAAGGGATGACAGAAAGAGACTCTCTCCTTCTTCTAGAGTGAATGAAACACAATAAGCATTGAAACAGATTTAAACAGTCCTCAGCTTTGTGGGTGGAGGCCCGCAGTTGATTCAAGTCCCTCTTGTTAACAAAATGCACAGTCTAGCAGAGAAATTTTCTAATAATCACGTGAAATTAAAGTTCTATTGCTGACAACAAAATTATAATTTACAGTTTAAAGATGCGCTCAATTATGGTTACCCAGAGACAAAGACAAGAAAAATAAACTACATCTGGAAAGAAAAGAAAGGACTGCAAATTTACATCCAATCTTAATCCAATAATCTGTCATTAATTACACACGTTAGGATCAGTGTTAAGGTGATCATTTCAGCCTCTGATCACCACATCTTTTGACCCAGAGACACAAACGCTTAAATGCTCTGTAACTTGACACAGATCACCCAGGTCTGCTTTAGAGTCAGCAAGAGTATTTGTAGCTGGCCTACATCAACTGTCATTCTGAATTTGGTTTAATCTGTGAAGAATCTTCATCCACTTCATTGTCTGTTTCACACTTTGAACAAGCACCAAAACTTGCATTAACTCAGTTTTTCAGGGTATAAAGCCAATTCAGCCAATTTCCAAAAGTTCACACTTTAAGATGTTCACACTTTCTCTATATCTGTGTAGCTCTGGCCAGCTATGGCAAAATATGCAATTGGTGAATCATGGGAGGAGAAGCAATGCCACATATGTCTATTCTGATCATTTTACTTTTTTGTCCTTAGACAATAGAGATCTAGTGTATTGGTAACTGTAAAAAACTAAAGAAAGCATTGCTAAGGATAATCTGATCACTGTTTTCCACTGCTTAGGAAGTGGTAACATACAAGGCAGTTTTGCCGGCTTTATTTGTTGTTTGCTCTGCCAGATGGGCTGCTGCTGTTGCTACACCTGGTTTTCTCCTTTCCTGATTTCTCCACCTTAGCATTTAAAGAAACAAAACTTTATCACCCTAGTTAAAGGACCTTCTGGAGCTCACCAATTTCTAACTTTATGGGATCTAGTTCTAGTTCACTGAAATACCTGTTGTGAATAGATGAATGTGAACAGAAGGCTGAGCCATATTTCTTAAAATGCCTAGACACAACAAGTGCAGCGTGTGTGCACAGGGATCCTGCCTCATTTTCTGACATGCCCGTAATTCTTAATTTATGATGATCTTCAGAATGACACAGATGCTTCAAATGGACAATTCTATGTCACAGAACACATCAGGACATGGTGGGGGCAAAGCAATGGACAAAGCCTTCCCCTACCCAGGAAGTCTAATGTCCCAGTAAGAAATTGGATGCAACAGCAAGTACTGCTTCAAAAGCCAAAAAAAGCCAAAGTCTTTCTGTAAAAGGACTTTATTTAGGGAAACACTCTGAAAGCTTACATAATCTTACCCTGGGAATCCTAGTAAATATTTTCAGGTAGCATTATTATGGGATACATAGGAGTACTAGGATGGTACTGAATCCAGGAAAAGACCGGCCTTTATTTATTGGACCCAGTCACATGATCTGGGTAATAGTTCCAAAAAATTGTACCCCTGTTCTGTTGCAATTGTTTTCAAAGATTATATCTCTGTCCTATTTCTTTCTACTGACACAGGCAGTTAATGTTATATCTCCCTTTTTTTTTAAATCAAATGAAAATAGAGTCTAATATCAAACAAACCAACAATTATGAATTAATACAGCTGATTAATAAAACACATATTTGGGATGGAGGTCAGGGTAGATTAACTAAATTTCTTAACAGATGAGAAGGGTACTTGGTCTCTTATTGAACAAATGTTAGTAACTGCTGTCTCTGAACTTGAATGGCTTTTTGACCACACAACTATTTCTAGTTCTCAAATCTGGCCTTGTGCTACACACTGTTCAGCCATTGCGGTGGCTTTGTCACATGGTACACAAGACTAGGGAGTGAGGAGATTTGGGTTGTATTCCCAGTTCATCCTGTGTCCCACCAATATCCTGTGTGGCCTTGAGCAAGTCACTTTAGCTCTTTGTTCTTAAAGTTGTCCTCTATAAAATGGGATTAATAATACTATGTCAGCTGACACAGGTGGTGTGAGGGTAACTCAATGGGTCTGACTGGCATTTACACCCTCTGTCAGAGCTGCATAAAGTAGTCTTAGTTTACAAGAGAATCAATCCAATATTTGTAAAATGCTTTGAGACCCTCAGATGGAAAGCATTATGCAGTAGAAATAACAGCTATTGTTATAATTCTACATAGATTGTGCTTATAATTATGAGTCACTGAATCAGATATACAGTTTTATTAGTTTCCTTCAAGTTCCAAAATGTTTCCTTCATACGCTATTTAATTATATCAGGCTTTCACCTATAAATCACTGGGTGAGCTCTAATTTCTTTCAATGAAGTAGTAGGTACAGAAAAGTAGATAGGGAAGCTTAAAAGCTTGTTTCTCTCTCTAACAAAAGTTGATCCAATAAAAGATATTACCTCACCCACCTTGTCTCTCTATGGCAGGTAAAGTCATTCCTGTGTTTGGGAACCTCTTAGGGATGGAGGGAAATATATTATGTCCATGTAAGATATTATTATATGGTGGGATATGCATGTGGCCATATGTAATGTCTAATGCCAACAGAGAGAAGCAGCATCAGCAGGTCATGGCATGGATGAGACACAGGAAACAGTTTGAAGAGATAATCTTCACAGAAGAAAATTGGAACCTGATTGTGGTACAAATCAGAAGTAATTTCATGTTAAAGGAGTTACACTGATATAAAGCTAATATAGGTGAGATCAGAATCAGAGCCTTGATGTCTTACATACAAATTGTTGGGTATCTTCTTGAAAGTAGGAGAGCACGTCTCCCAGGCTTTAGCAGATGCACTCTCCAGGTGTCCTAATTTGAGGTACATTTCTGACTAAGGACACTGGTAATATTGTGAATGTTGTAGGAAGAACTATATACCATAAAGCACTGTAGCATGCACGGGATAGTACAAGAACATATTGTTATGGTTCACTGTACTTGTAAAATTCATGACATTATTGGCTTCTTTCAGTAGCAGTACAGTACTTTTACAGTTATTTGTCACTCTGTTTTCAGCAGCGATAATTGACCATGCCTTTTCTAGGAGCACATTATTTGGCCAGTGGCAGCTCTTTCTATTTGTACCCCAGTAGCAACGATGCCCACTCCCCTACTATCCTACTCAGGATACTGTAGGCAGTAATATATCTGCTGGATTAACATTTCTTTACCAAAAATTAATGATATCTATGATAGCCAGTGTTAATTGTTTTCAACACTTTGTTGCTACTCTAGTTCTCCATTTGAGCTGTGCTTTATTTCCTCCATACAACAGGCAAATGGCATATCGCACTTTTCACTGGGGCCAAAAAAAGTGGATAAATACTATACCTTTCCTCCCCTTCCCACAACACCCATGCATTCTCTTTGGTTTTGCCATCTCTACTGGACCAAAATCTAGAAGCTAATAACAGCCTTTTCTACTATTGGAGATGAATGTGATATAAAAATATATGAGAAAAAAGAGCAGAGAAAAAGCCCCTGTTAAACCAAGGGCTGATATTTTTCAATTTTAATATTCTCTTCTACCTACGCCATAACATCAATGGTGAAAATACCCTTCTTTATCTTATTTGAAAACTCTCACATGCTACTGGCATTGTTTTCCATGAGAAATGGTTGGTGATGTTCCAGAACAGACTGCATTTGGTGGACATTGTTTTTATGAAAAATGGTGTTTAATTGTAGGGCATGATTCTAGTCTTCCATCACACGATATGAGAAATTTACATAACATCCTAAATCAATGGGAACTAAGCATGTTCTATAGGAAAGTGAGTAGATATCCAAAGTGATATTGGGACACAGTAACAAGTGCTACTAACAGCTTTTCATTTCATTATAGGCCAGGTCTACATTTGGAGTGCTTTGCCAGTATACCAGTATTCTGGCAAAGTACTCCTAGTGTGGGTGCAGCCGTGCTTTTGCCAGTATAGTTTATTCCAGTCCCTCCCAAGTGAAACAAGCTATGCTGGTAAAAGCGTAGATTTTCTGGTATAACTGTGTCTACACTAGGGGCTTTTGGTGGCACAGCTATGTCAGTCACGGATCACTCCTCTTCACATCCCTAACCAACATCGCTTTTCTAGCAAAAGTCTGTTGTGTAGACCTGGCCTTATTAAATGATCTATTGACTGCAATAACCACCTAGAAACTTAAACATAAAATGTCTTTCTCTATTGATTTTGACCCCAGTCCAGCATGATACTTAAGCATGTGCTCAACTTTAAACATATGAGTAGTCCCAATGTACAATGAAACTACAACAGACCTAGCCACATGCTTAAAATTAAGCATGTGCCAAAATGCTTTGTTGAACTGGGCCTTTGTCATTTTGTCTCCATTTATTAACGTTACATTCTACTGCACCTAGCAAAGCAGAATAGGGTATTTCTGTTTTTTGTATCTGCATAGTTAACCATATCAGTAGGAATGCATGCACTGTTCTGGAAACGGTATTAGTTCTCTGCTGTTGCAAAGCATCAGGGAATTCACACTTTGAGTGAAATCCTGATCTCACTGAAGTTAATGGGAGATTTGCCACTTACTTCTGTAGAGTCAGGATTTCTCCCACTATATCTTTTAAAAATCCTAACTGAGCTTTTCAGAAGCTTCCCTGAAGCCCTCATCCAAAGCCCACTGAAGTCAATGAAAATATACACATTTACTTCAATGGGTCAACAGATCCTGATCTCCAGATATGAAATCTTATACTTAATGTGGAAAAGATAAATCCATCAGATGTATGGTTGTTATAACAGAAACAACCTTTTACATAAGTTTTACATAACAAGCCTTTTACATAAGTGTTTCATTCTAAACCTTATTTCCTCTAATTTATTTAGAAATTTTGAAAACTTATGCCTTTCAGGTTGAAATTTTACAGGCTTGGTCTCTGTTTAAAAGTAAATATTGTATGTGTGTATGAGCATAAACAGCACAGCCATTACCAAGTGAGAAAAGAGTTAAAAAAAAAATCAAAATTCTTGCAAACTTTTTTGAACAGCTCTAAAACCAAAAAGGTTGGTGGTAATAAGCTAAAATAGCCCACTTTAGGACGTGCTTATGCGTATTCTGGTGAAAACTAGCTTTGATTTGGCCAAGTTATGATCCTTTGAAAATTGCAGGCTGAGTATATGCAGTAGATATCCACTTTTTTTTTCCTTTTGAGCTAATAAAGTGTTCTCACAAGAAACACTGGACTACTGATGCACGTGTGCATAAGTCAGCTGTGTAGTAAAAAGGTAGTGAAGGTGTACATTGTCATGGAAATAATGTAATCAAAGGCTATACAGTAAAGCATATGCACAGACTGGAAATTTGGTGCACGTGCAACTTTATGGTCTATATCTCCAAATTTTGTGCAGACTTAATAATGCAACCTTAACATTCTTTAGCTAAGTTTTTGTAGGAGTAGATATACTATATACTCAATAGACTACCAAAGAAGACTGGTCAGTGAGAGATGGATTCTGCCCACCTTTGTCTACCAAAACAGCACTGAAACCTTTAGATCCCATTACTAGGCAAGTTTTGTAAAACCCTGAGACCCTTACGAAGGGAAAAAGAAATCTTGCCACTTCCTTAAAGCCCCTGAGTTTCTAAAAATGAGAAGGAATGCATCAAACAGTGCACCCTACACTCCGCCCACTTGTGCATAAGCAAGTACATTGGTTGATTTTGCATTTAAGATGAATTAATAAGTGAACGAATTGTGGTGTACTTTTTGTTCTTTTCATGTTTCTTCAGTTCTAAATTGCAACACCTGAAAGGCAGTTTGCCAGTCATACCCTTTATATTTAGCATGGGTGAGAGTAGGGAAGGAACAGGAGCAGTTAAACCATTCTGAAAAGGTGTTTTCCCATGGCCTACTCTCACCTGTGTCATTCATCTTACCCTTTCCTTCCCAAACTGAACTACTGGTGGTGTGCTGCGAGCTGTGCAGATGTTTCTCTCGCATTATTGCAGTGTTATTTTTGTCAGAGGCTTCTTAGAGCAGATGTTCCTTCTGTGTGTATACACCCCACTTCCCACTGCAAACACTTTAACTACACAAACAGCAGATTGTCTTGCTTCTGTCATACTGATCAAAGGAGAGAAAATGCTGTTGGTTTTCTTTTCAGAGTGCTTAGTGTCTCCCATTCCTTCATCACTAGCCCTGCTCACTGCAGATATCTTCTCTCTCAGAGCTTTCTAAGGTTTTCCATTGTATCTTACCTTTTACTCTAAGGGTCTCTCTTTTCAACTCCTGAATCTCCAGAAACTGCCTTCATCATCTCTGCTCTCATCGTCAGTCCCTTCAGTTGTATCCCCCTTCTCTCACAAGATTCACTAAGCCATTTTCAACTCTGGCCTGAGTAGACACAGTCCTTTTAAATAAATGGAATTGCTCTTCCTTGGATGGGGCTGAATTTGGGCCAATGTGTGCATGTCTTGTACATTCCTTCAGCTGAGATAATAATCAGGAGCCTCGTGATTCAGTTAAAGACTCTCCACTGAGGAGCCAAAGGGTTACCTTGTTCTGGGTAAGCCAATAGAAGCCATGGCAAACTTGTCTCAATTGTAGTATTATGAGTCCTTACTAAGAGTTTAAAATCATGAGTCAGATCCTCCCCAAAAAATCATGAGGTTGATTTATAAGTGATACATTGCATAGACTTTTGGCCTGTCTCCAGATATTTCTACACCCATCAACGTATGTGCACATAAGAAAGTAAAAATGACCATACTTGGACAGCCACTTGGCCCATCTAATCCAAGACCCTGTCTTCCGACACTGGCCAATGCCAGGTGCTTTAGAGGAAATGAACCAAACAGGGCAATTATCATCCGATCTATCCCTTGTCATTCAGTCCAGCTTCTGGCATTCAGAGGGATAGGGACACCCCGAGCATGAAGTTGCATCCTTGACCATCTTGGCGAATAGCCATTGATTGACTTATCCTCCATGAACTTATCTAATTCTTTTTTTAATTCAATTATACTTTTGGCCTTCACAACATCCCCTGACAATGAGTTCCACAGGTTGACTGCATTGTGTGAAGAAGTACTTCCTTTTGTTTGTTTTAAACCTGTTGCCTATTAATTTCATTGGGTGACCCCTAGTTCTTGTGTTATGTGAAGGAGTAAATAACACTTCCCTATTCACTGTCTCCATACCACTCATGATTTTGTAGACCTCTGTCATATCTCCCCCTTAGCAGTCTCTTTTCTAAGCTGAACAGTCCCAGTCTTTTTAATCTCTCCTCATATGGGAGCTGGTCCAGACCCTACCCAGATTTGTTGCTCTTCTTTGTCCAAATCTGAAGGCTAAAGACTGACTGAAAACAAAATGGATGTGGTGCAGCTGCCTTTGATGTCCTTTGGCCTTTTTCCATGCTGCTTGTGGAAATTTACAGAAATAAGATGGAGTCCAGGGTCACATGAGTAAGTCCTGGTGACTCATCGGGTGTAGCCCCTGGGTTCTCTCATCGGGTGTAGCCCCTGGGTTGTACCAGTGAGTTTCCTTAATGGGACATTAAGCAGCTCATTGCTGCAGCCATCCTGTCTGGGATGTCACCCAGAAATACAACACAAGTTGAAATACAGATACATCAGATATATCCATAACTTCCAATACAAATATGACACATGCACATAAACAATATCATCATACTTAGCAAATTATAACCTTTCTAACGGTACCTGACATGGCATATCTCATATGAATTATTGTAATTTTGAAATATTGATGTTAAATAATATAACAAATGGTCCCCCTACTTCAGCCAGAGTCACAAAAGGGATTTGACTTCCAATTTTTAAAGGAATTTTTTGCCTCTAACCAACTCTTTTATTCTGTTGTTTAGCCATGGTGACCTTTTTTTGATTTGTCCTCTTACTATTTTTTTTTTATTTGGGGTATACATTTAGTTTGAGCTTCTATTATGGTGTTTTTAAACACTTTCCATGCAGCTTTCAGGCATTTTATTATTGTGATTTCCTTTTAATTTCCATTTAACTAGCTTCCTCATTTTTGTGTCGCTCCCCTTTTTGAAGTTAAATGCTACTGTAGTAGGTTTCCTTGGTATTTTTCGTCTACAAGGATGTTAAATTTAATTACATTATGGTCGCTATTACTGAGTGGTTAAGCTATATGCACCTCTTGGACCAGGTCCTGTACTCCACTTAGGACTAAATCAAAAATTGCCTCTTCCCTGGGGGGTTTCAAGACTAGTTTCTTCAATAAGCAGTCATTAATGGTGTCTAGAAATTTTATTTCTGAATTCCATCCTTAGGTGACATGTACCCAGTCAATATTGGGATACTTGAATTCCCCCATTTTTACTGGGTTTTCCGTTTTTGTAGCCTCTCTAATCTTCCTGAACCTTTCACAATCACAGTCATCATCCTGGTCAGGTAATCGGTAGAGTATTCCTTCTGCTATACTCTTATTATTCAAGCATGGGATTTCTATCCATAGAGATTGTATGGTACAGTTTGATTCATGTAAGATTTTTACTATATTTGACTCTATGCTTTCTTTCACATGTAGTGCCATACCCCCACCAGCACCACCTACTCTGTCATATTTCGTATTCTGGTATTACCAGATCCCATTGCTTATCATCATTCCAACAAGTTTCTGTGATTCCTGTTATATCACTAGCTTCATTTAATACTAGACACTTATGTTCACCAATCTTAGTGTTTGGACTTCTAACATTTGTATACAAGCATTTATGAAACTTGTGAATATTTAGTTGTCTGCCTTTATGTGATGTAACAGCATGGGACTCTTTGCCAGCTCTGCCCACACATCGACTCTAGTGACATCATCACAGGTCCTAACCACATCAGCCACATTATAAGGAGCTCATTCACCTGCACATCTACTAATGTAATATATGCCATCATGTGCCAGCAATGCCCTTCTGTCATGTACATTGGCCAAACCGGACTGTCACTACGCAAAAGAATAAATGGACACACATCAGACATAAAAAATGGTAACATCCATAAACCAGTCAGAGAGCACTTCATTCTCCCAGGACACTCTGTAGCTGACTTGAAAATTGCCATACTTCTACAAAAAAACTTCAAAAACGGACTTCAGCGAGAAACTGCAGAGCTGGAACACAAATGCAAACTTGACACAATCAAACTGGGTCTGAATAGGGACTTGGAATGGTTATCTCATTACAAGAAGTAATTGTCACTGTTCACACATTCTCACCTTCTAATCAGTGGTTGTGAATAGGCCTCGTCTACTCTAACTGAATGGACTTTGCTAATACCTACCCTTCCCATTGTTATTCCTTACCCTTGGATGTATATATATACCTCCATCTGATTTCTATTTCTTGCATCTGATGAAGTGGGTTGCAGTCCACGAAAGCTTATGCCTTCAGAAATTAAATTTGTTAGTCTTTAAAGTGCTGCATAACTCTTATTTCATCTGACAGTTTCTCTTCAGTTTCTGCCTGTACTTCATCAACTTCTGTCATCTCCCCTTTATTAGGATTATTAGAGCAGTGGTTCTCAACCTGCAGCGGCCCATAGGCCGCTTGGACCCAATCAGCACACAGCTGCAGTCCATGTGACATCCTCAGAGCCATACATGTAGTACATATATTGTGTGGATGCAGCTTACATAACACATAGAGAGCTGCATATGTGGCCCACAACGATAAACAGGTTGAAAACCACTGATATAGAGTATCCCCTTTAATAAATGCTCCCCTAAGGGATGTATCTATCTAAACCGTGTGCTCCTCTGCACCTGTCGGCTTTCCCCCAGTCCTTAGTTTAAAAACTCTTCTACAACCTTTTTAATTTTACATGCCAGCAGTTCCATTTTGGTGCCATTTTGGTGCCATTTTGGTTTAGGCGGAGCCCATCCTTCCTGTATAGGGCCCTTCTTTCCCAAAAGTTTCCCCAGTTCCTAATAAACCTACTACCCTCCTCCCCACATCTTTTTCTAATCCACACATTGAGATTGCGCAGTTCTGCTTGTCTTCTTGGCCCTGCATGTAGAACTTAAAGCATTTCAGAGAATGCAACCATGGAGGTCTTGGACTTTAATCTCTTACCTAGCAGCCTAAATTTGGTATCCAGGACCTCTCACATGTGATCATTTCATATTAAAAATTCAGACAAATGTACATATAGAGTTACCTCTTGTCCCCACAGTCTCAGTTCCTCCCTCTTGTGCTCTGAGATGAGCTTTTCTGACTTCTGGGATGAGGAAGCTGCCATTATATTCCTCTCAATTTCCCTTTCCTATCACTATCCTGCTTCCTTCCCCATCCAAGACCCTCCCCCTAACAGTCTCTGTCCCACACTTACATGTTCCCTGACTTTTTCCTCAATTTTTGTCTACACTAAGAAAATTACCTGTTGCTGATAATCGACGTAGCAGAATGAGTGCTGACATAATTTAATTGAAAACGTAGACAAGGGCAAATGGTGTTCAGCAACAATTAAAAAATAGTCATTAAAACTTGATAGCATAAACAAATCTCCCTATTCCTGCACCCCACAATCTCCTTGCCTGTCCCATAACATTGTCTGCCCTTCTGTCAACTTACATTCTGTCTTCCTGCCCACTTACCTTCCCCTTCACATTCTCCCTCCCGACTCTCTCCTCTCATAAACACAATGCCTCCTTATTGCCCCCACTGCCATTTCCCCCACCTTCATGTAGTCAGGTTCCTTGTCTGGCCCACACATGGTGAATAAATGGCCACCTTCCTCCCACAGGCTGGCCTGGTTTCAGCCTCATGGGAACCGATGTGAGGTGGCAGACATCTTTACTAGAGACAGCCTCACTTTCAAATGCAATGGCTGTAGAAGAAGGACAATTATCTTAACTAAGGATAGCTTGTGGCTTAAGTCCCAATTACAGGAAAATAAAATTATGGCCATTTTGGCTAAAAACAAAAAAACATGAGTTTGAAGATAGAAATCAGGACATTATGAGAAGCCTAACACCTCCCAAATATCCCTAGACTAACAATAAATATGTAATCATTGGGACTTCTTCAACTGGAAGATAGTCTCTGCATAACTGAAACTTTATTTTGGTTACCTATGCAAGTGGATATATCATTTAATGACTTCAGTATAGTACAGCTGCAGTTTGTGGCACTGGTGACCTTGAATTAAATGAGATCTTATTTTCAGTGTTTATTCTTATGCATATTTGACTCTCTTACATGTTGATGATAGATGTAAAAAGCAAGGTACTACATGCTAGTGAATTGGCGATATAGCAAAGCCCATTGTCAGATCTCCTTTCCCACAAATTAATCCTTATGAAACCCAACCCTACTTAATATTATACATGTTTCAGCAGCAAATTTTAAGTCCATAGTTTTGTGAAGTTTATAATGTCCATTTGTAATATGTTGCATGTATATAGTCCATGTCACCAGTGTTACCAGCTTTAGTATTTGGTATTTTTCTTAAAGCCCCAACTCATGGAGGCAAGTGATTAAGTGATAATCTCAGATCTGATTTGGAAAAAAGTAAGTTTCTAACTCTCACAGGTGTGAAAAGCTAGAAAACAAGCATCCTAACGGCCAAGAAATTAGAAGGCAAAACAAAAGAACCCCAATTTTCTTATTTTTCTAAATCTCTTGAATTTGGAGTGCCAGATCCATGATTTTTGAACAGCTGAAGTTGGCAATACTGAGTCACCTAAAAGTATTACAGCTGTGCCCTGCTACCCTACAAATGTAACATGTTTCTTCAAAGTCACAGAGCGAGTGAGTGGCAGAGTCTGGAATAGCATCCTGTAATCCTATCTACCAGTCTGCTACTATAAACAATTCTAGTTAACAATAAAATTTAAAAAAGTTAAATACAGTATTTTCAGGATGTCATGTGTGAAGTGGGTCAAGATTCAGTAAAAAAAAAAAAAAAAAAAAAAAAACTCAGTTGCCCTAATGTGACTTCCTTTCTCCATCTCCACCCAGGTCAGAAGAATAGGAGCATGCTCAGTTTCATTCTGAGATACCTTGTGCCATCTGCTGGATTTTGACCGTAATTGGTAGCAGCAGAAGCCTGAATTACCGCCCAGCTTGATCATGACTTGAGGCGTTTCTTCATACTTATAGCACCAGTTTAAATATGGGTTCCCTACTGTGTAAGACAATTCTACTGCACTAGACCCATAATAAAGATTTTTAAATGTGAAAATTAGTCTTCGGAGAATAAGAGTTATTTTGCTAGCTGCTGGAGAGACTCAGGTAAAGGCAATGACATTCACATGAGTGGGTCATTGTGTTATTGTTAACGTTCGACTATTATTGCTGTATACACAGCAATGTACACAGATGTTACCACTTTTTTATCATTTAAGAATAAAGAGGTAATTATATTTAACCTTTTTTTCCCCAAGAAGTCTAAACAATCAGATGTCACCAGGTCTGGCAGTTAGTGATATAAATGTTTATTTAGGCAGTAACTATATCTCACTGAATATAAAAGAGATCCTAACTAGATCAAGAACATACGTGGGCCATCATTAACTACAATACCCTCGCCACCTGTTCACTACCAGATTATTGTTGACATCAGCAAATCTGACATACAGAGATTCCCTATCACTTTCTCAGACAAATACGCTCTTGTGAGTTAAATTCCTGAAAGCAAACTGTGGAAGTGTTACCTCATGGTTGCCCCAAGATACAAATGATACTGGAATATCCTCCCTCTGTGTCATCCCCATACACCTTCTAAATTCTATCAGCTAGAACAGATGTAGCCCTGGATTTTTCATAATTTACATCCTCTCCTACGCACGTGACTCCAACTCCTGTTTTACTGAAGAGATTAGTGATCTCAGACTATTGAAACTGAAAACAAATAGCCACATTCTTTCTTTGAGCTACACCAGTGTAAATCTGGAGCAACTCCATTGACCTCACTGAAGTTAAACTGGATTTACACCAGTGAAGGGGAGAACAGAAAACAGAACCTGGTGTATAATAAGAGTGTCAACCTGCTGTAACCATAGGTCAGGCCTGAAGAACTAGAAGTCATTCTTCATTGGTCAGTTCAAGACTGGCATACAGCACTTTCATCTACCTTAAGAAATGAATTTTTGAAACTTTCATATGATACTTTTGTATTGTCCTTGAAATGATACCATGAGTTCAATACTTCAGTAGAATTGATACTATTAGCTGACGGTGTACTGTATGAAAGACAGAAAATACCTGTGCAACTATACTAATGCAAAAAGCACAATGTGCCCCTCGGTACAAACTGTTTCTAATTTGCTTACTAATTTAGGAGCATACTTAGCCTCAGGGACAGAATGGACTTTGCAAGCACCTATACATCCTAACAAACTTTATCATCTGGATAAAGATTTTTTTTCTAAGTCAGAGAGATATGGAGCAGCTGCCTAAAGCAGAAATACTACAAAACTCATTAGCCATAGTAAAATTAAATTTGTGCTCTCTAGATAATTTGAAATTATTTTGTCCATGAATCTTTGTTCAACAATGCTGCACTTCTCTTCTTCCCATGCAAATATTGTTCTTGCCCTCACTTTCAGTTTCTCTAAGAGTCTGGCAGTCCAAGTCACTGAGTCGCTGACTAGGCATGATCCCTGCAATAAAGAATGGGGGTGCTTTCCTTCAGCCACATTGAAACTTCAATTTTATAATCCTGTTCTGAAACACAAGACCGGATTCTCCACTGCCTTGCGTGCTGTGAAGTAATTTACATCTGGGAACATTATCTTCAATCCTTGTCTATGATCAAGGTGTTCGAAGCACAATTTAGGAGGAGGATTGCTGGGCCTGTCCCCAGGCATAATTTAGAGCACTCTAAATTATACTTGGTGCCAGTGACACAAAGTAACAGATATGGCAACCAGGGATTAGCTGAGCATACAGTGGCCCTGACTTGTCCCCTATGCCAGCAGAAAAGAGGAGAGGAAGGATGTGGGAACTGCTATGCTGACTCTGTGCTGTTAGAAGTGATCCTCTCATGGCTGGCTATGCCAGCTTTAGGGCCAAAATATGCAATGATGCAACATAATGAAGCTGCACTCAGTGGATACTCCAGTGCCTTGTATCTCATTTAATCTGATTTGATAACACTTCACACTCACTTTGCATATATTCCTCTGCTATTCTGGAAGCTCCAAAAAGGAGGAAGACCCCAGGACTCCAAAGAGCTGGCTACTTGAGTGTCTGTGACATGAACAGCCAATGGGTGGGGAGGCGTGAATAAGGATCTTGACTGACATGGCAGCCAACTACAGGCCCCTGGTAGCAGGTACATGGCTGGGACTGCCCAATTATGTGAACAGGCATGGTGTTTGGGGCAAAGGAGTTGATTTCAAGGGATCTGCTTCCAACAATGGGAGGAGACATAGCCCCTCACTAGCTTATGGAGGAAGGAGAATAGGTGTACAGAGAACCAAAGGGCCACTGGTTGTAAGTGGGTCACCGAGGAGTGAGGAATAAGTGGAATGTACTGTCTTGGGAAGCAATGGTGGTCCAAGAGAGGTCTTTATGTAAATGATTAAAAAAGGTTAAGGGCAACAGCAAATCCAGTCCATTGATGATTTTTAAAAAAATCTCCTTTCCTTCTTTTAAGTGAGAAAATGTATGGAAGTCTGGGAATGATGCATTACTTCCCCTGTGATCTTACCACTCACTCTTAGGCAGTGAAAGACTGTGTTCCAGGTGTAAATATAAATATCTACAGTATTTCATAAAGAGCTAGAGGGGTTATTGTTTGGAAAGAGTTTTCAGTTACCATTCACAAGGAAGTAGTCCAAACTCTCTACAAATGAAAAGCAGTAGGGAGGAAAATCAGAATTTATGTCTATTTGTTGCAGCTGGAATTGAGGTTGGGGAAACTAAAAATGAAGACTGAGGTTTAGTTGGTGTTCTATAGTGGTAGATGGTTTTAAATACAGCTCAGTTTATGAGGGTGTGGATTTGTTGGTTTTTTTCTGGGGGGAGGAGGGGTTTTTTGTTTGTTTCTTTGTTTTGTCCTGTTTGTTTTTCTTTTGAGAAGAGAGCAATGTGGTAAATACTAATGATGGGTTAAATCTTGAGGACCCCCTGTGTCATTTGGCCCCTTACTATCATTTATTCCCGCTCCACACCCAGCGAGTTGATTTTATGGATGATCACTTCTGGTACAGAGCTGAGGAGACTTTGCACCTACTGTGCAGGTGCTTTGAGGAAAAGGGTTCCCATGGAAATCAGCATACTAGTCCCTGATTACCCCTGTGTTGATTCTGTCCCAAGAGGCTAGCTCCTAAAACTGTAGCAGAGAACCTTACAAGAGGCATGGAGGAGGAGTGTGCTTCTTTAACACTTTTTATGATTGTCAGGAAGGTGCAACAAGAGGTTTGTGTCTCTATATCGCCAAATCACAGGGAGCTGGGCAATGCCACACTCACCCATGTGTTGCTATATCCCAGGTTTCTGTGTGCTGCGGTAAGCTGAGGCACTCCAGCAAAATAAGGAAAAACTTGTCTGTCCTTCTGGTCACATGGAGGGAATTGAGAGAAGGCACCGGAAGATAATCAGCATTCAAATGATTTAGCCTGCATTCTCAGAGCAAAGTGGGCAGGTTACCAAATCAACTGAAAGTGGCACTGGAGCTTTAGCCTACAACCTTACAATACAGCCTGATTTGAACACACCACTGCACTCAGTTGAGAGGGTTGTGCGTGTGTGGACAGAAGAGGGATTAGGGACAACACTTAAATAAAAGTTTGAGTTAACCTGGCAGTGAAGACCAACTCCCAGTCTCTCTCTTTGCTCATTCCCACCACCCTCTCTCTGGTGTATATGTACAGCTAGTCACTTTGGGATTTTTTTTAACATAACATTTTTTCCTACAAAAATGGTTTTTCATGGAAAATTTTTGCTTTGATTGAATTTTTCCTGTTTTTCAATGAAAAACTGAAAAACCCATCAGTTTTCAAAAACCTGAGTTTGGAAACCTGCTTTGCCATCAGTCTAAGTGGTGCTGAGACTATTAAACAGCTTTGTAATAAACAGTCTGGCTACTTTGGGAGCAGTTTGGGAAGCATTCAACCATCTTCAGATAGGGGGTACAGAAGTGGAGGAAGAAGATTTAAAGAGAAAATGACTGGAGAGGTGGAGGGTTGAGCTCGCAAGGAATTTCCCAACATTATTATATATTTTTAGTCAGAAATTGCTGATTTGTCAAAACAGAAAATGTTCACAGGAAAGAGTAGGGTTCGATGAATCTCACAATTCTGAATTTTTTTGAAAAAAGTTTTTAAAAAGTTGAAATGTCTCATTATGACATTTTCGAAACAAAAAGTTTTATTTTCCAGTTTAAAATGACTTTTTTACTTGATGGATGGGAAGATTGTTTCCCACACAACTCTAATGGAGGAATTGTAAAGCCCTAACAAACCTCTCGGGGCAAAAGCATTAAACCCATAAAAATGTATCCAAAGACAACATTAACAATCTTTCTCTGTGTTTCCACTCACACCGCATCATGAGGAATAAGGCGTCTTGTACTGACAAACACTTTTGTTTAAATATCAGTGGGAAAGCCAACAAGTCAGTTGATAAGACCTCCATGGGTTGAAGATTATCTTATACCTGCCTATTGTAAAGTTTCTTACACCTCCCTCTGAAGCATTTGGTGCCAACCACCATGGGAGACAGAATTCCAGATTAGATAAACCTTGGATCTGATCCAGTATGACAATAAAATATACAGATTTTAATAAAAGAATGATCCTGGGTAGCAGTCATAGTTGCATGGGTTCTTGTAGGCTACTCCGAGGCACTCCTTGTTAACGTTCTGATGTCAAACTGAAGGGAAGCCTTACCTTACCTCTGATACAGTCATCCCCACTCTAGATACTACTAAAACATCTCTGCCAGACAGAAACTTTGGAGCTCATAAAAATACTTCTGAAAAACAATTTTGGGGCCTTTGGAATGGAGCAGGTTACACCAAATAGAAATAGGTATGTTTTGGGGGAAAAGTCTCAGACAAGGACCCTCTACATAAAGTCTTCAATCCATCCCCCATTTCAATTTCCACAAGCTGAGCTCTGTGCAGTACTATCAATAAACTTGGTATATTGTTTTAGAGAAATGCATAAACATTCCAAGCAAATCGCAGCTTAATATCAGTTTGTTTGACAAGTGCTTCTGCCTCCCTCCTTGGTGATGATGATGAGAAGGCATTTTTGCTTAAGTGGGGAAAAAAATGGTTACATTCCCCAGTCACGTCTTCTCTCTGCAAACACATGCAATCCAGGTTTATCACAAACTAAGGCAATTGTCTTGTAGGGGCCCTCGTTAAAATGTTGATAGCACATCGCTGCATAATAGATACCCACAGCATGTAGCCCAATATTACTTGTTAGGCACAGTGTGACAATAGATGGCCATAGTTGTCTCTGTATTAACAATATTTTTTGGAACTGTATTCAAAATGTGATCTTTGTGCTTGATTTCTAAGTATGTTTGTTAGACAAACAGGAGGAACTGAGGGCACTCCACCTGTTCCGTCAATTTCAACATCCTTACCCACACAGGAGACAGTCATCAAACCAGTGATTGCAAACTGTTAAGACTGAAAGGGTTCAACCATCCAAACAATGGTGTAGCTGAGACTGGGGCTATCTCCTTGGTATACCTGATTGGATCCTCTGACCTATCAAAGGGGGAAAAAACAGCCTGAGGCAGGTGCCTGAACCCAGTCAGACCTTCAGGATGATAATCAGTTGATACACAGGGAGTAGCGTACCTGGGTCCCAGTCTAAGAGCGGAAGAATCGTGAGACTCCACCTCAGGACAAGTAAGGCCAAGATGCCAAACACCTGACGGAGTGCTCTCAGTGAGACCAGAAACAAGGTAGTGGTATAACTAGCCCTGTAACAGTGATACATGTTGAAGACTGAACTCATCATCTTTTTCCCTAAAACATCCTATCTTTCCAACAATCAGCAACTCCAGCATGGCCAATAGGTCATCTCCCGTTATTCTCCATTGTGCAAACACAGCTTTACTAGCACCTCTCATCTTCACACTCATGATTATGTGCCTGGCTTTATCTCCTTCTCACACCCATGATTATGTGTCTAGCTTTGTGCACTATCCCTGGAACCAGGCAGAAACACTATTGCAGGCTTGACATGCTATCCAATAGAGGGTGTTGGTGCACAGGCACACTACACGATCGGTTACATGCCTCATCTCTGATTTCCACTCCTTCTCTGACATTTACTTTCTCCCATAATTTTCAATGTCTAGTTAAGCAAATCAGAACCATCAATTATGCCTTATCAAATTTTTGTCTGTGACCTCCTTCTAGTATATGTGCTGCTTGCTATTAGCTAATGCCATACAATTAATTTCTTCTCGGTATTCCTTCTGTGTTCAACAGGTGGTAGTGGTTGTGGCCAAACCATCTTTTCAATGTAAACCTTCCCGCTCTAACATGGGAATGAAATCACTACAGATCTATTATTTCTCGGAACAGGATATTTCAATTTGCATAAAATATTCTGCATTTGACATGGTGCCAGGAAGAAACACCTAATGCCCATTCTTCACATTGATCTTGCTGTGGCATTAAGAATATAAGGAATCACCATACTAGCCTTAAAACTATTATTCCCACCTTTCTCACTTCCTAGTTCCTTGTTTGATTTACAGTCTCATGACTCTTTGAGAGCCCTGTCAATGCAATGACCAGGATAATGGACAAAAGGGAATTTTTTACATGATGTAATTTCACATTAAGCGGGACGGTTCACAGGTTGTAATATAAGGTCAACTGTAGATATAATAACCCCTAAATTGGTTGAAAAATGATGATTTGAGTCAAAATTTAAATAAAGATGTAAGTCAGTCTTCTCAGGGGAATCCTGTTCCTATATTTAAGTGACACACACCTCAACATCCACACACACAAAATTGTACAGACAGAACCTTTATAAAGACTTTCTTAGGCTAAATTGGCTGGAATTGGCCCAAAATGTTTTTCATGGATATCACCAAACCTGCAGCTTTCCTTGGAGTCCCTTTTCTGATAATTTACAACATTTCAAAGAACCCTACTTTGTTCTGTGATAAACGCATTCTCAGTAGAAAGTTCTCTTTAAACTTATTCAAAATAGAATTTTCTAAGAAGAAATATAACTATTAGTATAATTGCAATGAATATTAACTAATTAAAAAACTTAACTAAATACTTTTCTCAATAATTCCAGGTCTCAGCCATCATCATCCATCCTACTCAGACCAAAAAAAATCAACCATATTGAGTTCTGAACAGTAGAGTTAAATTAGGTGTCATCTATATAATACAGATTCCAGGATTGTCACTCTGTCTGGGTTTCACTCTGAAGTCCATAATGTCTGTTGAGTCAGTGTGAAGCAATGAAAACACCTAAAAGTGTGTCTTAGAGCTGTCTTTGTTTAGAATATTACCAGGTTCAATCATCACTGGCCCTTGCAGTCTGTTACCATCCAGTTTTTAAGTCCTCAGTCATTTTGACTTTATAAATTATGCCTGTGTGACAGCATGGGCTTTCAACCACAATAAGGCTTAGAATCATAGAACTATAGGCTCATCTAGTCTACCTCATTGCATGAAGGATGAAGGATCTGTTGCATCTAAACCATCCAAGACAGATAAGAACATAAGAACTGCCATACTGGGTCAGACAAATGGTCCATCTAGCCCAGTATCCTGTCTTCTGACAGTGGCCAATGCCAGGTGTTTCAGAGAGAATGAATAGAACAGGTAATCATCAAATGATCCATCCCGTCATCCATTCTCAGCCTCTGGCAAGCTGCACTCCCTGCCTCTCCTGGCTAATAGCCACTGATGGATCTATCCTCCATGAACGTACCTAGTTCTTTTTCGAACCCCTTTATAGTCTTGGCCTTCCTTGGTCAGCTTAGTTCCACAGGTTGACTTGCATCGTGTGAAGAAATAATTCCTTTTGTTCGTTTTAAACCTGCTGCCTATTCATTTCATTAGGTAACCCCTAATTTTTGTGTTATGAGAAGAGTAAATAACACTTCATTATTTACTTTCTCTACACCAATCATAATTTTAAAGACCTCTGTCATATCTGTCCTTAGTCGTCTCTTTTCCAAGCTGAAAAGTCCCAGCCTTATTAATCTCTCTTCATATGGAAGCTTTTCCATACCCCCTAATCATTTTATGTGCCCTTCTTCTGTACCTTTCCCAATTCTAATATTTTTTTTGAGATAGGGTGACCAGATCTGCACACAGTATTCAAGATGTGGGCATAAAATGGATTTATAAAGAGGCAATATGATATTTTCTGTCTTATTATCTATCCCTTTCCTAAAGATTTAGAATCATAGAATCGTAGAAGATTAGAGTTGGAAGGGACCTCAGGAGGTCATCTAGTCCAACCCCCTGCTCAAAGCAGGACCAACCTCAGCTAAATCATCCCAGTCAGGGCTTTGTCAAGCTGCAGCTTCAAAACCTCTAAAGATGGAGATTCCACCACCTCCCTAGGTAACCCATTCTACTGCTTCACCACCCTCCTAGTGAAAAACTGTTTCCTAATGTCCAACCTAGACCTCCCCCACTGCAACTTGAGACCATTGCTCCTTGTTCTGTCATCTACTACCATTGAGAACAGCCTAGCTCCATCCTCCCTGGAACCCCCTTTCAGGTAGTTAAAGGCTGCTATCAAATCCCCCTTCTTCTCTTTTGAAGACTAAACAAGCCTAGTTCCCTCAGTCTCTCCTCATAAGTCTTGTGCTCCAGCCCCCTAATCATTTTTGTTGCCCTCTGCTGGACTCTCTCCAACTTGTCCACAACCTTTTTGTACTAGGAGGGCCCAAAACTGGACACAATACTCCAAATGCGGCCTCACCAATGCCGAATAGAGGGGAATAATCACTTCCCTTGATCTGCTGGTAATGCTCCTACTAATGCAGCCCAATATGCTATTAGCCTTCTTGGCAACCAGGGCACACTACTGATTCATATCCAGATTCTTATCCACTGTAACTCCCAGGTCCTTTTCTGCAGAACTGCTGCCCAGCTTGTCGGTCCCCAGTCTGTAGCTGTGCATGGGATTTTTCCATCCTAAGTGGAGGACTCTGCACTTGTCCTTGTTGAACCTCATCAGATTTCTTTTGGTCCAATCCTCCAATTTGTCTAAGTCACTCTGTATCCTATCCCTACCTTCCAGGATATCTACCACTCCCCCTAGCTTAGTGTCATCTGCAAACTTGCTGAGGGTGCAATCTACCCTATTCTCGAGATCATTAATGAAGATGTTGAACAAAACCGGCCCCAGGACTGGCACTCCGCTAGTGACCAGATGCCAGCTAGACATGGAGCCATTGATCACTACCCATTGAGCCTGATGATCTAGCCAGTTCTCTATCCATTTTATAATCCATTCATCCAACCCATACTTCTTTAACTTGCTGATAAGAATACTGTGGGAGACTGTATCAAACATTCTGTTAGCTTTTTTGACTGTTGCTGCACGTTGAGTGGATGTTTTCAGAGAACTATCCACAGTGACTCCAAGATCTCTTTCTTGAGTGGTAACAGCTAATTTAGACCCCATCATTTTATATGTATAGTCAGGATTATGTTTTCCAATGTGCATTACTTTGCATTTATCAACACTGAATTTCATCTGCAATTTTGTTGCCTAGTCACCCTGTTTTGTGAGATCCCTTTATAACTCCTCGCAGTCTGCTTTGGACTTAACTATCTTGATTAGTTTTGTATCATCTGCAAATTTTGTCACCTCACTCTTTACCCCTTTTTCCAGATCATTTATGAATATTTTGAACTGTATTGGTCTCAATACAGAGTCCTGGGGAACACCACTATTTACCTCTCTCTATTCTGAAAACGGACCATTTAGTCCTACTCTTTGTTTCCTATTTTTACCAGTTACTGATCAAGGAGAAGATCTTCACTCTAATCCCATGACCACTTACTTTTCTTAAGAGCCTCTGGTGAGGGACCTTGTCAAAGGCTTTCTGAAAATCTAAGTACACTATAGTCACTGGATAACTTTTGTTCACGTGATTGTTGACCCCACAAAGAAGGTAGATTGGTGAGGCATTATTTCCCTTTACAAAAACCATGTTGACATTTCCCCCAACAAATCATACTTAGCTTCTTTTTGAAAAGATACAGTGATAGAGCTTTCACAATCTCCATAGGCAATCTGTTCCATTGTCCTACTGTTTGAACCCATTGCTCTTGTCCTGCCCTCTGTGACAAAAGAGAACAATTTTTCTCCATTGTTTTATGGCAGCCCTTTCTAGTATTTGAAGACTGCTATCATGTCCTCTCTTAATCTCCTCTTTTCCAAACTAAATATACCCAGTTCCTTCATTTGGCTTGCATTCCATCCTCTGATCATTTTTGTTACTTGCCTCTGGTTCCTTTCCAGTTTCTCTATATCCTTTCTATACACTGGTGACCAAAACTGGACACAGTCCTCTAGCTGAGGCCTAACCAGTGATGAGTAGAGCATTACTATTACCTCCCGTGATTTGCATGCTATGTCTCTGTTAATGCAACCAAAATTTGCATTTGCTTTTTTTTGCAACAGCATCACATTGTTGACTCATGTTGAGGTTGCGATCCACCACAACTCCCAGATCCTTCTCAGCAGTGCTGCTGCCAAGCCAGCTATCCCCCATTCTGTATTTGTGCATTTGGTTTTTCTTCCCTAAGTGTAGCACTTTAGATTTGTCTTTATTCAATTTCATTTTGCTGTCTACAGCCCAGTTCTCCAGTTTATAAAGATCCCTTTGAACGTTAGCTCTGTCCACCAAAATATTGGTGATGCCCCTAGCCTTGTGTCATCTGCAAATTTGATCAGTATGCTTTTTTTTCCTACATCCAGGTCATTAATAAAGATGTTAAACAACACTGGACTCAGAACAGATCCCTATGGAACCCCACTTGAGACCTCCCTCCAGTCTGACATCGTTCCATTAATAGTTACTCTTTGTTTGTGGTTGTTTAACCAATTCTGTATCTACTTAATGGTGGGTCTGCCGAGCCCACATTTCTCCTACTTACTTATCAGAATGACATGTGGGACTGAGTCAAAAGCCTTGCTGGAATCCACATTCCCTCTATCCACCAAAACACTTACCCTGTCAAAGAAGGACATCAAGCTGGTTTGGTATGATTTGTTTTTAGTAAATCTATGCTGGCTGCTAGTGATTACCGATTCATCCTCCAGGTATTCGCAAATTGAATATTTTATACATTGTTCTACTAGCTTGCCAGGTATCAAGGCATGTATCCATGTTACGCCAGGTGTGCTAGACCATTGTGATATCAGAGGTAATTCAACCAATCACCACCCTTACTGCAAAGTTAATTTGCATGCAACAGTTTCATTGGTTATTTGAGGGAAACTGCACAGATGGTGGCTTACTTGGCCCAACTGCCACAGTTCATCAGGTTCAATCATCACTGGGATTCACAATCTGCTATCATCCAATTTTTAACTTTTCAGAGACATTTTTGGCTTCTTTTTTTAATTTTATAAACACAACTTTTCAGCAGTATAGGCTTTCATCTACTAATTTATTTATATGTGTTTCATCAAATACTATGGGCCGCATTTTCTGCTGGCATGACTTCATTGACTTGTACAGAGGTATTCCAGCAGAAAGTTTAGCTCTACAAAATATATCTACAGATGTATATTAATGGTTAACTATCATTAACTTAATCCTAGAAAAATAATCAATCAGTTGGATAGGCTACCCCCTATATTTTCAAAAAGCAATGAGCACTAATACATAGTATTTTAAATAGTGTGCTGAAGTGCAGAGATGTTAAAAATTGACAAGTAAGAGGAGTTTCCTTTTTCACCACCTGATTAACAGACCTTTATTCAAACCTTCCCAAAGGTTCAGTTTGAGTGTTGAGAGAGGTACAGTTGGTTCATATGACCATCCCTAATCTTAGTACACAAGGAGGAACTCATGACCAGAGGGCAAAGAGAAGAATACCATCACCACAGAACACCAGCAGCAAAAAACATTTGCTTGTACATAAAGTAAAATCCAAGCTTTCTGCTCTAGATTCCTCTTGCATCTTCCATTTGAACTCACAAGCCTGTGGACCTGCCTCCTGTCAGATCTTTGCTCCTTTCCTTTTCACAGAACAAATATGACATTTGTGCATTTCTTCAGCATCTCCGTGACTTCATTCTCTAAAGACTCTTCCTCCTAGAGGTAAGCAGGGAAAACTAGTTCAGGGGTGTCAAACATCTGACCTACATCCGAATATGGCCCGCCAACCTTTTTGGTCCGGCCCCTGGTGGCAGCACGCACTGTCGCGACATCTCATGGCATTGTACTCTCTGGCGGCATCACGCGCTGCCATGAGATCTGTGTACTCTGGCAGCAGCGCATGGAGCGCTGTGTGCACGAGGTACAGTGCTCCAAAAGTGCCTAGTATTTCGATTTATGGTAGTATGGCCCACTTTAAGTATATTTAATTCAAATCTGGCCTGCCATAGCAAATGAGTTTGACACCCCTGAACTAGTTGATACCTTATTCAGATGTCACAGTGATGGGCATGGCATAAGAACCCGTATGCCTTCCAAGAAAAAAGAAAAGCACAAAACATGCATTCTTGCAAGGTTTGGACTGGCTTCTGGGAGAACTAGGGGTAATAATGCCAATCAGTCCTTTTCCTTCCAGGAATTCTTTATCATTCATTTATACCCTCTGACTACTCCTCTTTTCAAATCCCAGCTTTCTCCCACCTTCCACCCCCAGAAATTAAGCAAAGAGCTTTTACTCTCACAGGAATGTTTTAGATATTTAGCAGATAATTTAATTCTCTGTGAAAGGCATTCATTGCTGCAGAGTGGAGGCCAGATCCTTATTGCAGGCAGACAAGGCTCTACTTATTTTCCTGGCTCTTCAGATTTACTATTAACACACTGGCAGGCAGCAGTAGTGGATATGATGTAGCATTGGAAATAATCCTGGCTTTTAGTAATATCTTTGCATTGCCAGACAATTATGGCCATAAAGTCCAGATTTTTTTTAGTGGTACTGTCCCACCCTCCCTTCTGTTGGAAAGCCTAATTTCCTCCTTGCCCTTCTCTCTTTGTTGTCAGCACTGTGTTGTCTTTAACGGTCAGCTCTGGATATTTAAATATAGAATAAAAAATTTTTAAGGGAAGAGAAAATCTGGCAATGCTCTGTGGCCTAACTGGTCTCACTAAACTAGTACTGACTACTCAGGACCACTTCCAACACTATCTGGCCCTTTTACAATCTCCTGCCAGTGTTTTAGAAATCAGGATTAAGGCAGTAAACAGAAATACAATTATGCTTCTGAGCTTTTTTCCATGGACCAAACAGTCTCCCAGTTTCAATCTCTCTCTCTCGTTATATGATTCAGAAATGCCTCCTTTAGCTTATTCTGTTGGAAGGATGGTTACTTATTAGAGAATATTTGGAGCTGGAAGAGCAAGAGTAGACTTGGTGCTTAGCTAGTACAACAGATATAACATAGGGGTTACTTGAGAGATCTAATTTTGTGGAAAAGGGTAAAGGGCAGTCTTGGAAGATGTTGTAACAGTGGATGTGGTAACCCAACCCTATCCTCCTTCCCCTTCCCTCAAGCTTTTTTGAAGGTTTTTCAACAATCATAGCCCTGAAAATATTATCAGTCTTTTCTATTTCTTTTTGTTACCTGATCTTCTTCCAGAACCTAGAGTATTCCTAGTCTTCCCTGATCATTCAGACAGGGTGAAACAGTGTAGAGAGCTGGCACAACTTCAGGAGCTCAATAAAAATTACTAACTTGCTGAAAGGGGGAAAAATCCTAATTCTTTTTTATTTCACAGACAGTAAAATTCTCCCCAGTATAGAGGGCTAGCACCAGGCTTATGCAACCACTTTAATGACATGTGCATCTGCAAAATAGGGTTTATATACTGCAGAGGCCTTGTGTCAACCCACCGTACCCAACGCCCAATATTAAG
This sequence comes from Emydura macquarii macquarii, assembly GCF_026122565.2. Classification (NCBI taxonomy): domain Eukaryota; kingdom Metazoa; phylum Chordata; order Testudines; family Chelidae; genus Emydura; species Emydura macquarii. The sequence goes on from NW_027130568.1 coordinate 8,334,022, forward strand.
GTTGTCAGGTTCAAGTAATTTTAGAGAGTCAGGTAACTAAGGTGCTTTCAAAACAAAACAAAACCCAAAACATTTACTGTTATTTAAAATAATAGATTGCAGCAGGCCTTCTGAATGGCCATCTTTATAAATAGTGGGTTCTGATTGTAGGATACAATGCTGAAAACTGATCAGAACAACTACATTTTGATACCCTTAATAATAAAATGCAGCCAGAGTGCCATGAATTGCTTAATACACATATAAAGCACAGAGAGCACATAGAGTTGAATTTTGAACTATCAAAAACAAAAAACCAAACACCTTGGTTCTAGCTGCCACAAGACATTTTTGTCAATAAAAATAAAACATAACCCATATATATATATGTGTATAATTTGCTAAGACATGTCATAGGATATCTCCATCATATGTAGAAATGAGAACACATTCAAACTTAAAAAAAGTTACAGATCCCTCTGCGGCTTGTTAAAAATGATTTAGAAAAATATTATTTTTTAAAGCAAAACTAAAAGTTCTGCAAAGTTAGTGGATATACACCACCTCTGTCTTGATATCTGGAAATAAAATCTCTGTTTCTATGCACTTCCGGGAAGCATCCTGAAGAATAGGATAGCAGCTCCTAAACACAGTTGTTTAAAAAGCCTTTCTTTTTCTTTTGGTAAAGCTATAAGGATCATGCACCCTTTGTGCTAGGTTCTGTACAAACATACTGTTAGACGTAGTTCAGCGGGAAAAGTGCCCCTTATCCATCATTAGAGGATGGCAAAAAATGGAAAGGTTGAACTATATGGGGGAGTCAGAGCAACTTGAAGCCTGCAGCGCTCAGGTGAATAGTATCCTTGTACACTATGCTCTGCCAATCCAAGGTAAATGACTGTGCCTCATCAACACATTGTTCAGCCTTTTATTAATAACAAATGAAGGACTCATGAATCCATTCAACTAACTAATTTCTTGTTGGTATCCTTTTGGTACTTTACAGGTTGATCTGTCTCCAAAATGTACATTTTCCTGCATTGGCTTGGGCTAATGATGTTTAGATCACTTTTTTCCTTGGAATAAGGACATTCAACTGAAAAATGTAAAAAAGGCACTGTACACATAGAGCTTGTGCTAGCTCCATAACTTGCTATTAAACAACGATATGAAAATGGAGAAGGATGTGATGCACCTTCTTTTGTGAGTGCCTAAACCCTGTGAGTACTGGCCTCTCTGCCTGACTGAGCCACCTACTGACCCCAGCCCTTCAGGCCAGCCCTACGGCACAGAGCCTCATCTCTCCGGTTTCCTTGCTGGACAGAGCCTGTGCAGGGGAAGCAAGCAGACAGGGACACACTGGAGGACTGGCTGGGTCAGGAGAGGACTCTGTTTGGCGAGGTGGGGGGATGCAGTACTCACAGGTGGGCAGCCTTCAGCTCCACTCCTGACTCCAGCCCTTCAGTGTGGCCCCGTCTGCTTCCTCTCTGCAGTGGGGGGATGAGATGGGTAAGGAGCCAGGACCCAGCAGCCAAGACCATCTGATTGCACCAGGTAGCAGAAAGATTCCTCAGTTACCACATGGTGAGTATCCCTCCTCCTTCCCCTCCCCCATAACTGCCGTTTGTTTTTGTTTTTTACCAATTTTCTTCCGTTTTTAAATTTTTGAATAAAAACATAAATTCCTGGGGAAATTTAAAAAAAAACAAATCAAATCAAAATATGACAGGCCATAGAAATGAATCAATCCTTTGTGCAGTGAAGAACCTGCTTTACTCTGCAAACCTCAGTTTGATTTTGCTCCTACGTAAGTCAATGTTCCCTCTGTTTACTATTCCTTGGTTTGGCCACCTTCATTCTGAGTACTCCACCAGCAGTCCCACCAAAAATCCACCCTACATCCACCGGCTTAAATGGAGTACAATCATGCTCACAGTTTATGCAGGCCAGATTCTGACAGCCTTACTCACATTGAACACTACCGTACTCTGTGAAGAGCCCAGTTGATTTCAAAAGGTGGGTTTCCACTGCTACACCTCCACCGGCTGGATATCTCCATTGGCTGGCTGTGTTAAGGGGGGCATGTGAAGCTCCTTGTGCCATTTCCCAGGGAACGCTAGGCAGAACCTAGTCACTTAAAGTGCATTTCTTTCTTTCCTGTTCATGGCGGTTGTTGCATGGTGTCACCCATAGAACTTCGTTTTATTTGTGCAGCTCATGAACCTGATGGCACCAACCTTGTGACACTTACCAATTTAATGAACTTTTGCGGCTGATAAACTTACAATTAGAAAAAGATCCTTTTTCACAACCTGATGCAGATTTGTGGATGTTCCTAATACCTATTTCTAATGCTCAGGGTTTAAGAATAAGTGCCAGCCACCTGCCAAGTCAGTTCCCATTGCCACTTGTATAAATATGCTTTTGTTCTTAGAATAAGTTACACCAGGTTTCATAAAAGCACCCATACAGTACAGATATAAAAGATTTAAAAGATATAAATAATAACCTAGAAGCCACGATTAGCATTTAAAGACAGGATCAGCAAATTTCAAGAAAGGGATCAACCAACTTTGGTAATTTAACAACTGTTTAAAATACATTAGCAATAGCTAGTTTAATCTTAGTGTAATTTATAAGATATTTGAGTCTTTGCAGAAAAAAATCATTCTATTATAAGAACATCAGGAATTTAACACAATAAAAGCCTTAAAAACATAAATGTGAAGTTTATGAAATAAAACATCATTAGTTTACGATTTAATAAAATTGTTGAAAATATATATACATTTTGAACAGGGAGGTATACAAATTAGCCAAGATATTCTGTTCTTTCCTTGCTTTACTATTATGACAGTGCAGCATCAACAAAGAGCAAGCACTCACAAATAGCATGGATATGTTTTTCATTCTTAAAACAAATACAGATCATAAAATAACAGAAATCTATGGCTGGAAGGAACCATGAGAAGTCATCGAGTCCCATCCACTACACTGTGGCAGGATCAACTAAACGTAGACCATCCCTGAAAGGTTTTTGTCCAATCTGTCCTTAAAAACCTCCAAAGACAGGGCTTCCACAACTTCCTTTGGAAGCCTATTCTAGAGCTTAACTAACCTTACAGTTAGAAAGTGTTTCCTAATATCTAACCTAAATCTCCTTTGCTGCAGATTAAACCCATTGCTTCTTATCCTACCTTCAGTGGACATGGAAAACAATTGATCCCCATCCTCTTTATAACAGCCTTTAGCATATTAAGACTGTTATCAGGTCCTCCCTCCGTCTTCTTTTCTCAAGACTAAACAGGCCCAGTTTTTTTTAAATCTTTCCTCATAAGCCAGGTTTTCTAAACCTTTTATCATTTTTGTTGCTCTTCCCTGTACACTCTCCAATTTGTCCACAACTTTCCTAAAATGTGGCACCCAGAATTGGACACCATACTCCAATTACCTGTGCAAAGTACGGTAAGACAATTACCTCCCATGTCTTACATACGACATTCCTGTTGATATACCCCAGAATTATATTAGCCTTTTTTTGCAGCTGCATCACATTGTTGACTCATATTCAATTTGTGATCCACTATAATCCTCAAATTCTTTTCAGCAATAATCCCACCTAGACAGTTATTCCCCATTTTGTCGTTGTGTATTTGATCTTTTTCCTTCCTAAGTGAAGTACTTTGCACTTGTCTTTATTGAATTCCATTTTGTTGATTTCAGACCAATTCTCCACTTTATCAAGGTCATTTTGGATTCTAATCTTGTCCTCCAAAGTGCTTGCAACCTCCCCAGCTTGCAAATTTTACCACAAAACTCTTCACTCCAATAAGTCATTCATGAAAATACTGAATAATACCAGATCCAGGACTTACCCCTGCAGGCCCCCACTAGATACGCTCTCCCAGTTTGACAGTGAATCACTGATAACAACTCTTTGAGTATGGTCTTTCCACCAGTTGTGCATCCACTTTATGGTAATTTCATCTAGACCACGTTTCCTTAGTTTGCTTATGAGAATGTCATGTGGGAGTGTGTCAGAAGTCTAACTAAAATTAAGATATATCATGTCTATTGCGCCCCCATCCATTAGGCCAATAACCCTTTCAAAGAAGGAAATTAGGTTGGTTTGGGATAAAGGGTTTTTGAGCAGTCTAGCCCCAGCCCAGCAAAGCACTCAAGCATGTACTGATTTTAAGTATATAAGTAGACTCACTGGAGTCAATAGGACTTTATGCATGTTTACATGCTCCCTTGGATTGGGTCAAGCCCATAGTCCCCACTCCTGCAATGAGTCCTATGCATATGCCCAGACCCCCAGTGAGGTCTACAGGGTTCTGTTCAGGAAACCTGTGCAGATCTCACTGCGTGATCGGAGACAAAAGGACTGAATGCAGGGAACTTCAGGGAGGGAAAACAAAGCAAGTGTCCTATGCAGAAAGACCAAGAAATTACAATAAAAGATGATAAAGAGACTATGAAGAAGACAAAAGATACAATTTTCAATAGAACTAAGTCACTTAGGAGCCTCATTCCCACTGGCACTCAGTGGGATTTAGGAGCCTAAATCCCTTTTTGAAATTGGGTCTTATGTGTTTTTATAATATGTGCCATTAAATGTAAATAAAATTTTCATGATCATTTCAGTTGTTCACCGTTTTATTCCTGTCTTCCCTCTCTCATGATAATATTAAAATTAATGGAAATCTTTAGAGTGTAAGGCATTCACTACAGGGGTATGTGTGATCTAGTAGATAGGGCATTGGATGTAAAGTCAGGAGACATGAGTTCTGTTCCCACCTCTGTCACCAACCTGATGCGTGACCTTGACATGTCACTACTTCTCTCTGTGCTCATTTCTTCTTCCACCCTTTTTCTGCTTAGATTGTAAGCTCTCACCAGACCTGGATTCTTTGTCAGTCCTTTTCTGTCCCTTTGCCAGGACAGCCACCCCAACCCTTCCTTCTGGTGTGCAATCTTACCCTCCACAACAGGAACTCCCACAGCCTCTCTGCTGGGTCCATCCTTGCGAGGAGAACATCTCTCACACACCCTGGCCTTCTGATGGTTCCCTTGGGTCCAGCTCTCCTGGAAGGAGATGCAGCAGGTAAATACTTCTGCAGGTCCCCCGCCTTCAGCCCTCTCCAGCCTCTGGCCCTGGCTCTTTAAGGATGCCACCCAGCAAGCCTCTCCTGCTTTCAGATCTCTCCCAGGAACCACCACCTCTCTCTGGCTACTTCATCTCCTGCTGTTCCTGACTGAACCAGTCAGCTAGATCTCTTGGGGTCTCTTACTCACCATGCCTCTTAAAGCTCACAAGCTGCTGTCCCGCCTTTTAAATTGGCCCAACCAGGAGTGCCACGGACTGGAAAAAGAGAACTGAGCCCAGTTTCATTTAACCAGCCAGATACACTGTTACTAACACAGCTCTGTCCTTGTACCTCAATCCCAAACTGCAACACTCACTGCTGCTCCACTGGAGCAGAGGCCATCAATTGTACTAGATAGGGAGGTGGTTTAGAGATATTAATATATGGGTGTTTTACTTGACTTTGGCCTTATGGGAAAATTTAGAAACCATAAAGTATGAACTGGTGTTTTTCCAAGGTATACAATGAACCACTCTGTCAGAGTGGCAACAAGAAGACAAAACCTTGCAGCTTGTTATTAACAATTCACCTACACATAAAACAAAAACCATCCTTTATACATATATCTGAAAATGTTATAAATTTCTTCCATTGCTGACATCTAGAATGCCAATATAGGACTAGAATATATGCCAGATGTATTCATAGAGTGAAAAGATTATAAATGCAAGAAAGGACTTAGTTCAGCTTGAAGTCTTCAGATTTTTCTGAGTATTTAGGAGACGTTTCAAAAAGAATTTTTTAAAAAAAAGATATTCCCATCTCCTTTTTCCCATATATTCTGTGGCATTTTTTCCAAACTTGATACTCATAAAAATTGGAGATGATGTTCTGATATGGAGAAAAGCAAAACTTTGCATTTCTATTGTTATGCTTCTAAATCCAAGGAGGCTATTGTGAGTTTTATCAACATTCCTTCTGACAACAAAGTGGGTCGAGAACTGGAGTTGATACTTCATTCTCTTCTTCCGTTTGTTTTTGAGCAAATTCTTTGGATAAATGTAATTCTGTATGTCTCATTTAGATTAAAGTGCATCCTTCCACCCTAGATTCATCAATTACCACTTACCAAATCCCAACTGTTTCTCTTATTTGCTAATTATTCTGTGCAATTTTCTCTCTTCTTTAAAGGGATCATTTTTACAAATGCTAGGATTATTTTGAATGGAAAAGTCTGAATTTTAAAGCATGTATCATACACTCTAAAGCATACTCACTCAGAAGAGAAACATCTACAAGGTGGCTCAGTTCTCTATGTAACCTGCAGGATTCCCTGCCCTTTGTAATAGTAAGATTTTTCTTTCAGAATGTTTTCCCATCTCCAAACACACCGTTCCAAGACTACAGTTATCCAGGAAAGTTCATAGAAAAGAGCCACACTTCATTCAAACTATATCTACTTTATCTAACATCTAACATGGTACACACTAAATGGATTAAAAACTAGCTGATAGTTTGTAAAATGTAATTGTAAATGAGGAATCATCATTGAACAGATGTGTTTCTAGGGGGTACCACGGGGATCAGTTCTTGACCCTATACTATATAACATTTTCATCAATGACCTGGAAAAAAACGTAAAATCCTCACTGAAAAATTTTGCAGATGACACAAAGATTCGGGGAGTGGTAAATAACAGAGAACAGGTCAATGATACAGAGTGATCTGAATCACTTGATAAGTAGGACACAAACAAAATGTGTTTTAATATAACTCAATGTAAGTGTATACATCTAGGGACAAAGAATGTAGGACATATTTATAAGATGGGGGACTCTATCTAGGAAGCAGTGACTCTGAAAAAGATTTGGGGGCCATGCTAGATAATCAGCTGAGCATGCATTCCCAGTGTGTAGCCAAAAGGATTAATACGATCATAGGATGCATAAACAGGAATCTCTAATAGGGGTAGAGACATTATTGTACCTCTGCATTTGGGACTTGTGCAACCAATACTGAAATACTGTGTCCAGTTCTGGTGCCCACAATGCAAGAAGGATATTCTTGATAAATTAGAGAGGTTTCAGAGAAGAGCCACAAGAACAACTAAAGGATTAGAAAACATGCTTTATAATGATAGGCTCAAGGAGCTCAATGTATTTGAATGACCAAAGAGAAAGTTAAGGGGCAATTTGTTCTCTGTCTGTAAGTATCTACATGGGGAACAAATAATCAATAATGGATTCTTCAGTCTAGCAGATAAAGATAATAACAAGATCCAATGGCTGGAATTTGAGGATAGACAAATTCAGAGTGCAAATAAGGCACACTTTTTTAACAGTGAGTTTAATTAACTATTGGAACAACTTACCAAGGGTTGTGGTGGATTCTTCATCCTGGGCAATTTTTAAATCAAGGTTGGATTTTTTTTAAACAATATGCTCTAGCTTAAAAGGAATGTTTTTGGGGATGTTGTTTGGTCGATGTTAAACCAGAGGTCAGACTGGATGATCACAATGGTCCCTTCTGGCCTTGGAATCTATGAATCTCTAACTTTTTTTGTTTGTTTGTTTGTTTGCATTTTAAGATAGTTTTGTTGTTTTAAAAATAGCAAATAGGGATAAGGTTATTGTTCTTGTTCCTTTTCTGCTCCCTGTTCTGGCTCACTCATTTGATGGAATAATACTAGGGAATATTGTATACTGCATTGGCAAGGATATGATTCAATGATCCAATAGTTCTTTTTTGTCCATACCTTCTATGAGTCGATGTGTATTGGAATATGTTGATTTATTATTAGCAAGTATGTAATTATTTATTTAAATGTTAAGGTTTTCAGAGGCCTCATTCAATGTTTGCTTTTTAAAGTTGATGCTCTGTCTTCAGCCCCACATTGGCCCAGAGCCTTAAATCTATACCTGATCTTTAATTATCTTGTTGATAATGCAAAGAAATACAATCACATAAGCTTATGTGATCACAATCACTTTTGCTTATGCATTGCTTTATTTATTACCCCGAGTTTACTATCAACAAAAGATTGAGTTTGGACTCACCTAATGCTGGTTTTAAAATCTCAATTCAGGGAGTAGAAACATTGAAAGCTCTGTTGTGCGAAGACACAGTGCTTATTTGGGTCAGTAGTTCTGTTGCCTTAAGTGGAACTACTCTAGGTAAAAAGCCTCTGTACGATTAGTAAATGTTTGAGGGACAGTGGTAAATGTGGAAATTCAACTCCAGTGCTGAACTGTCTTAGCCAAGGACAAATCTGAAATAGTAATGAAATTATTATAAAATTTCATGTTGTTCTTAAAATATTTGACATAATATTACCCCTATTAAGACAAACTATTTCAGAATAAGGTACAATCCTGTCTACTTAAAAGTCTTTCACTACAAAAAATCACCGAGGAACTCATTGTTATACAATGATATTCACTCTGCAGGGCAGCAAGTCCCTTGCAAAGAAGAAGGTCTCTTAAATGGACAGGACATCTCATCTTAATGTATCATAATAATTAAGTGAGCGTTAATATTCCACTGTACTTCTCTCACTTTTTTCAGTATCATTCCCTTTGACTAGATTTTAAATCTTCCCCACATCACCAGCTCACAGGAAGAAAAGGAGTTGGCAACCAGACAAACTACTATACACCACAATGGATAAGATTAAACAAAGCCCTCTTCCAATAAAAGCTAGAATCCTCCCCTGCCTTTTCTGCAGGGCAGGCACTTTTCTTTTCTTTCCTTGTTTTTGCCAAATGTGTCACTTTAGAAAAACAACATAATAGTTGACAAATATACCTTTCCTAAATAAAAGTATTAATCCCTTCTCTGATCTCTATTAGAGTTTGATATACAACCATACAGATGGCATATGTCTGGCCTTGTGGGCACATGCTATTTATCTCCAAATACTTTTGAATTTGCAGAAGGTCCAATGAGTATTACAGGGTAATCTAAGACTCCTGAGCTATCAACAACTGTGATCCTCAAGTGGATGATTTTCCAATAATGGAAAGGATTTATAAAATATAAATGGAGATGCATCAGGATCTCTGGATAGTCAATAGCATTGCTTCTTGAATCCTTATAACAACACAGCTTCTTTCACTATGAATATGTGAGACAACTCTCTTGCTTACACAAGAGACTGTGACAGGAGTTCATTGACAAAAATATGAGCCTTTAAAATTATGATGCTTCTTTTTTGTTACAAAGATTATGAGACCAGATAACAGTACAGTGGTATTCCATTCCTGTGACCAATGACTGACTTGATAATAGAAATGGTAAAACGTACTCCCCTTTCTTGATAAAGTCCTGAGATTACAATCAGTGATATCTTCTTTGGATGCTACAGGCCTCAGAATAGGAATACAAGCTTATTAGGGGACTGGATGGCTCAGGGAATTGGTAGGAGATACAGAGAAATTCACCTTTATATCACTGATTCAAATTTTGCCCAAGATTGGTGAAGAATGAAAGAAATAACCATTTGAAGGCAACCTATGTGAAATGAGTTGGAGGTCTGAGTCTAATTCTTATTGGAAAGGCATTTACGCCCAAAAACCAGGACTAAAAATGGAGCTCTTTGTTGACAATGTCAGAAGAATCACGAAAGACTTAGGGAGACTGAATTTATTGAGTCTACATACAGAAAGAAACAATAGCTCTAAGAGAGATATGGTCCTCTTCTTCTTCTCAATGCAGTGTTAACCCTTATCATAAGGATTAACTATTTAAATGCTAGATATTTCACTGGTGATAATTTTAGCATAAAAAAAATCAACTATTCTCAGCTTATGGGTGGAGTTTTGAAATGCCAGTGTGGCTTGAATAGAGTACTTCCAATTTTTTTCGTTTCATTTCTATGCATGTTATATTTGTCCAGCTAACCTTTCACAAGTACTAAAAACAGTTTACATTAAACCCCTACCCCATCCCTCCCACCCACACACAAATATATACCATAGCTGTAGAGTCATAGAATCATAGAAGATTAGGTTTGGATGGGAACTCAGAAGGTCATCTAGTCCAACCCCCTGCTCGAAGCAGGCCAACCCCAATTAAATCATCCCAGCCAGGGCTTTGTCAAGACAGGCCTTAAAAACCTCTAAGGATGGAGATTCCACCACCTCCCTCAAGCATGTTCAACTCTGTTTAGTTAGCAACCATTTTATCTTCACCACAGGAAGAGCTAGTGTGCTAAAAGCTAGTAACAGAGTGGTTATTTACATGGACAGCTTGCTGAGACAGGGCAGATTGCAGATATATTAAAAGTTTATTTTTCCTAAAGTCTAATGTTAAAACTCAGTCTTTTTTTTTTCTTGCCTTAAACCCCAGTGGAAAACTGTGAAGTAATCCAACCAGATATCTTCAAAATCTTAATAGGCAAAGTGGATTGACCTCAGTTCATCTTCATGGAGCTTAGGACAAATTGATCAATTTACTTTCAAAATAATTACCATTTGAATGTTGACTTTGCCTTCCTAAGATTAGCACATTAAAAAGCCTGTATTCAGGAATGTTAATGCAATACAGCTACACACACACACACACACACACACACAAATTAAACATACTTTATTTAGCCACTCCTCAACTGACACTGGATAATGAGAATTTACTAATTCTTTTGTTAAAGAACAAGAAAAGAAATAAAACTCAGAAATGGATACACTTAGAATTGCAGGGAGGGGCCTAATATCTAACGTTTGCATATTTGAGGTTAAATAAGTATGAAGATTCCATAGTTGGAACTAAATCAACTCTTATCAAAACTTTCTCTATTTAAAGCTAAAGCCTATGGAGTTCAAAGTAAAAATGAAGTCAAGTTGCAGAGGGTATATAAAGAATAGGAAAAAGAAAATATGATAGGAGACCATCTAATAATTATATAGAGGTAATTAGGTGACTGATAAGATTACAGTGCAACAATTTATAGTATCTGTGATATCTAAGAAATATATCTCACATATTTTGAGTCTCAAAATGAGCCAAACATCTGGGAATGCTAGGGCCCCCAGCTGCCAGAGGATTGTCTGTACATTTTGGTAAATTTTAGATTATCTTAGTATGAATGGGGGAGGGTGGCGTGGTTAAGGTGCTTAACTACAATCCCACAGGTCATGAGTTTGAGTTTTGCTTGATTTCACACTGAAAGGCTGTCTCCAGTTCACCTACATGCAAAATGGGTATCTGAGCCATAGGGTTAGGGAAGTCAATGGAAGTTGAATAAGGGATGCAAGCCACATTACACCCTTTCGTTTGGTTGGCTATGGAAACTAACATGCTTTAAACCATGTCAGCCTGATGAGCACCTGTGGCTTGGGGCAGACTGACTCTTTTAATATGAATAGGATTGCTCAGAAGATTTCCAGTTGGATGAGGACCCAGAAATCTGGATGCTTAGCCAAATCTATGAAGGTCCAACTCCATCCCCACAATTGTCCCCCTTCAGCAGGCCCTCCCTACCTGCCATTATCTTCTTGGGAGAGGCCTTCTTGGTTTCTTCAGGGGAGGATGACAGATCCTTTTCATCCATCTTGGCATTTTAAGGGGAGAATAGCAGACTTATTCCTTCTGGTCTTCAAAGGGCATTTTCTCCACAATGTTTCCAGGAAATCTGAGTGGGGATGGAATAGAAGTTTCTCTCATTCCCTAGAGGGAACATAGAGCTTCTCTTTTTTGCCTTTCATCACCTGTGAGGGCTATGATGCATATGGTGGTAGTCAGGTTCTCTATTTTCCTCAAGTTTCTCCTATATTTCTTCATACAAAAAACTTTCTATTTTTCTCTGTTCTATTTTGTGTCCTGACTCTCCCTTCATTTATCTCCCCTGCTGTTTATATCTCCCTATTTTGCATCTCTCAGCATTTGTCTGAGGTTCTCTCTTGGAAGCTTTCAGATCATTTATTGTCTTATGCACAGAAGCCATTTGTTCAGTAAGGAAACAAACCTTTCTACTTTTAGAACATTTTTGAACTGTGGCTTCAGCATTTCATACACAGATCTGCCTTCTCTTTGTCTGGAACAAGGATAAACTGTGAGGGGTCCTCCATCATCTTGGGTTACTTAACTTCTCCAATATATAAAAATGTTTTTTTTAAATTAAATTAATCTTATATGGCTCAAAGAATTGGTAATGAGATACAGAGCTCTCTACCTCTAGGTCACTGGATCAATTCCAGCTCATATCACTAGTGTCCAAAAGTTATTACTACCTGACAGCTGTTTGATGACCCCTGTTAAATGAGTTAGTGGTTTCAGTCTAGGTCCTCGGGGACAGGCAAATGTGGCGCTAATGGGCATCTAGTGACATTAAAGGACTGAATGGGCATGGAGACTGAACTAGCTTCTGAAGTAGTCCTTCCAGCTTAGAATTGAGGCTGGTGGCATGGGAAATATGAACTGCCACTATCCTTGCTTGTATGTATTGCATGCACGAAGGACTTCAGTATTTGGTGCTCTTAATTTGACTCCTTTCATAAGTAAATTCAATAATAAAAATGTACTGTAAGGAGAAAGGTACACTAGACAATTATATCTTAAAACACCCATAGATACAATTTGTTAATACATGGGGAAATGATTATTATTCAGTCAGTTTAAATACTATTATTTACATGCTTCGTGTAAACCCAGATGAGTTATATTTGTATCAAAGTTGGGCTATTGCATAGTTCAATTGTTATGTCTTAGAGTGGGCCTTCTTACCTCCTAGTTCTAAGGATTACCCCAAGACCACATTGGTGTCAGATGGCAATTACACCAGGGAGCTGCTTTGGTTACACAGAGAAATATCTGTTAATCACCAAGAAATGACAATTGCTGTGAGTTGTGTCCTAACCTAGGTTTCATTTAGGGTTTCCAGATGCCTCATGAACAAATAAATTAGAAATCCCATCACCTTTTTCCATTCAGTATTTCTCTGTCAATATTTTTGCTTGTCTTCATGTATTTTCTTGGTACATTTTTCATTGGTGTATAATTCGATCATGATCAAATTTATAAATGTGCTAAAATCCAACAGGAGCACACCAATACTGCCAGACATAAGGGATGTAACAGGACAGCTGTATGCATCACATTAAAAAGTGAGTTTATTTCAATCTTGACAACTATATAGAATCCTACTATCTTTTCAGCTAGCCAAGCACTTTGTTTCTTGCAGAAAATATATTATTTGGAGTAGAAGTGATAGGTGTTCTACAAGTTGGCCTCAGTCCTAAGAAGAGAGATGCTTAATTAAAAACTTCAAGAACCATTGGTTTAGAGAAAAAGACCCAAAAGTGACATTTGTATTTTTCTGTTGTTGCTATAAATACTTTGTCTTTTTTAGGGAAAGCTTTTCCTGAATGTTATTCTAAAAGGATCAATCATAGTGTTTTTGACCTTTCGCTGTACACTACTCCATTTACCTCCCATGGGGAAATTCTCAGTATATATGTAACTGATGCATTTTATGGGACACAAATCAACATAGTTAAAAACATAGGTAAGGTGAAGCTCAAGAAGATATGCTTGCCTGAGTCCTTCTTTGTACACAGTGTAATCTCAAAAACTTGTCTCTCTCACCAACAGAAGTTGGTCCAATAAAAGATATTACCTCACACACCTTGTCTCTTTGAGTAAGTCTTTGGCATATTGCCTATAGTTGATAGTGTCAGCTCAACATATGGCCCTTCAAATATACCAACAAATCCCCTCACTGAGATAAAATAAGGCCCACCTAAGGCATTATAAGTTTCAAATCAATTCAACAAATAAAAGTTTGAGCTCCACTGTGGATGAGACCTTATGGAACTGTGCTTAAACGCAACACTGTTCCCAATTAAACTGTTTTCTAACAGCTTGGCAGGTCAACATGGACTAGATTAGAGCAATGTTTAAAAAGCCAGTGCTTGAACAAGAGAGGCCAGAGTTCCTTTAAAGGTCCCCTTCTCCTTTGGGTTTAAGAAGGGAGGGTAAGGAGGTATTGCCTGAGCCAGGGGATTGACCAGAGATGGCGCAGGGAGGCTGGAGGAGAGAAGGTATTTATACACTTTTCGCACAAGCCAGAGTCCCCCTTTGCCTCAGAGCAGCAGCACCCCCGCTACCTCCCCCCTCCCACCTGGGATCAGAATAGGACTGGGTTTTTGTGGTATGGTGTGGGCATTGCGCTAGTTGCCTTTTTCAGAACTGGGAAGGAATTTTTCCCTCACCACCAGATTGGCTGAGATCTGGTGGGTTTTTTCGCCTTCCCCAGAGCAGCTCCAAGAGCCAGCTGGGTAGGTCAGGAGGCAAATTTCAAACTCTTATAACTCAGCAGCTGGCAAGTGTCCAGTGCAGGTAATCATCCCATAGGGGGTCTACTTCCCTGATAAACCAGAGCTGGAAGTGGACTTAAAAGAAGACATCCCTTAAGGAAACACAGGGAAGGAGGTTTAGGAGACAACCCCCTTTCCCTAGCACCTTAAACCTCATACATTGGTACAGCGGTGAGGTTCCAGCAACAAGCTAGGCCCAGAGGGGCAATCCTCCACAAATAGGTGGAAATGATTAAAAAAGAATGGACCTTCTCTGTACAATTTATTGCCAGCTATTTCCCAGATAAGTTAATAAAATCACGGTCTAATTAAAGCAGAGCTCTTGCATCTTGTCTTTCTTCCTGCGCGCCTGGAAAAATGGCCATGTAAACACTTGAACCACAGCAGTGATCTAAACAGGGATGTAAATTCTATGTTCAGTTAAAATTGTGTAAGAGTTAAAGTAGAGTAATTTGAACCAATCTGGCATTCCACATGTATGTGCAAAACAAGTAGACTCTCCATGCCAAGAAATGAAAGGGTGTGGTGCAGGAAAAGCAACAGAAGGGATGTATGAAAGATAGAGTAGTCCCAACCTCCTCCATTATTTGAAAGAAATGAAGGATGGGAGCATTTAGCATCTGACATATGAAGGATATAGAAGAGCTCTGGCAACAACCTGGTTGTCTTTTTTAATGTTATTGTTAAGAATGAAGCAAACGTGTATGCCACTGTGAAAAGCTCTCTTTTCAGTGGGTTTTCACCACTTCTGTCTGGCTTCAGGCAATGCATAAAACCCAGTATGGTGCACAAATGTTCTTGTTATTTTAAAGGGATCAAGGGTCAAAGGTGGAAAAAATTCATAGAGTAGTTATGATTAAAGGTAGGTTTTTAAATGGTTTTGATAAAGGCTTGTAAAACAGCCAAAAGAAATCCTGCAATTTTAATGTTAAGTGGCTTTTGTATTGGAAAAATGCCCAAGGGCCATGTCTAGCACGGTCACTTATAAATGACTGATGGGAGATCAATACAGACAGAGTGGGGATGCAGCTTTGTCACTGGGATATGTAGTTAGTATGTGATTAGCCTTAAGTAGCATTGACTTAGATGTAGATGGGCAGTAAAGTGCTTAGTATCCAGTCAGCATGATGGCTGGATATATACAGCAGTTAATGTAACAGGAACACTACACTAGCATTACACACCCATGGGGGCACACCACACCCATTTGAGGATTTTAAAAGGTCAGTTTAGAGTTGAGCAGAGCTGGCAGTCCCAGCTGCATTAGCCATGAGTTTGGTGTTCCTCTTCTATGACAAGCAATCCTTTAGGATATAGTAAGAGCCAGTGCCTCGTTAATCTGTATGTGCAACATTATTATGGGAGGACAAGCAGTTCAGTTTATCTTTCCCAGAGAAAGAAATTTTTGTAAAAGAAGCAAATAGAAGCCAGATAGTGGCGAAAGTGGGAGAGAGGAGGAATTTGTTTACTCCTTTGAATAGCTGTAGGATTTAGAAAAATAAAATTGTCTGGCATTGATAACCATCCCTTGAGTGTCTCACACTTCATAAGCCAATGGCCTTTACACTTATATTTCATTAGACGTTTCGGAAAGTTGTCTGCCACTGCCTCTTTTCAACAGTGATTTTATTATTGGCGAAAGAGGGATTTTAAAAACATGCCTAATCAAGTGTTTTGTAAAATTTTCCCTAGTGACGATATAGGCAAAAAAACTAGCAACTTCTCATTTTCTGTCTCCTGCAAAAACCCACACACACACTTTAGTGTCTATTTGTAAGCCCCATTAGCCGGTCCACAGAACTGTAGATAACACCGACAGTGTTGTGTGTGTCTGATGCTGTGACAAGCATATAACATAAAATATTTTAAATTGCTAATTTCCTATTCTATAATGTTTAATTCTCACTTGATTAAAAATAATTTTCTTTGTAAAACCTTCACCTATGCTGTCTTTAGTGTCTTTCTACATAGCTATCCTCCCAATACCAGAAAACACTCTAACATTTTAGTCAGACAGTGTAAAGTGAAATTATTTAGCTTAATATTCCCAGGGCCATGGGGAGGCCAGTAATCTGTGGCCTACGGCTATCATTTACCGGCCTAGTGAACCCACAGCACACAATTAATTACAGGGAGAATTTGGGTACCCAGCTGTCAAAAGCTGATGAGCTACAGCACCAGCTAGGAGAGCTCCAGTTATCATGATATCTGTTACATTGAACTCGGACATCCTTACATGCTTTCCCACTTAAACTGGAGATGACCCAGAAGCGCTCAGAAGGTGTAATGTTGGACATTGCAAATGTAACATTTGGGTGGGACTTTACAGCAATATGCATCTAAAATCGTAGCACCCTTTATTAGCAAACTGTAGTGCATATATCAGCTAATTAAGAATGGACAAAAGCCACTAATGGAGCCGTAACCTAGGTCAATGATTCACAAAGCATTTGTTCTTTTACTAAACTAAAGGAGAAGCTCTGCTGTTCAAGTGAGACAGAGCCTCTGCTATACTTACTCCACCTTTTTTAACTACCATAACTCACTATTGACTAAGGTTCTTCTGGAAGCACAACACGCGGTTAGTAAAGCAGCCTTACAGTTTGGGTTATTTCTTATTATTTATTCATACTTAATAGAAGGAGACATGTTTCCTTCTCCAAAGGGTTTGCAGTCTAAACCAGAAGACAAAATCAATTCATTCTTCAGATTACATTTATGCAATTTACCAAAGCTGAACACCTCTCTCAAGCAATATTTTGACTATTTATAAAAAAGAGCATGATTGTCAAGTCGCTTTTGAACACAAACACAGATATACTTATGTCTTATTAACACCTTTAAACATACAGTTGGATTACACTCAAGAGGACCGTTAAGGCTCCTACCTTGGATTCAGCACATCAGCATTCACAGTTCCCAGGAGTGTTGCCAACCCCCTGTGTGACTTTGGGCAAGTCACTTTATCTCCCCGTGTCTCAGTCCTGCATCTGTAAAATATGAGTAATGAGATTCCTTCTCTTCTGCCATTTGTTTTGTCTATTTAGAGTATATGCTCTGGGGGCAGAGACTGTGTCTCACTATGGCTGTATGTACACTTACAGCAGTGCGTAGAGGACAGACACTACACAGTCCCCTTGTATGGGTATAAATAGCAGTGCAGATGGCGAGGCACTACTGAGGCAAGTAAAGACATGCTAGAAACTTAGGGTATATATTCTACATGGATTGTCTATGTACCCAAGCAGTGCCTCCCATGTCTACACTGCTAAAAATAGCAGTGTGGTGTCCTCCTGCCGCCCTGCTGCTGTAGCTTTTCCTCACAGCAGTGAAAGGCTCCTCAGCAGGGATTTTCTAGAGCCTTTCCCCTTTACCTCCCCTCTACCAGAGGCTTTCACTTCCATGAGCAGCTACATTCTGCAGGATGGACACAGCCAGATTTTTCACTCTGGTGTGTAGCTACACATAACAGCGTAAACAATGTCTATGTGTATTTACAGTGCCCTGAACCTAGTTGGGGCCACTAGTTGCTACTATCACCCAAATAATAAATAATCACAAAATCATAACTGAAGATTCAGCCATGTTCATTTTCTGAATGGGTATCTATAGGCTTATGGTCCTTAACCCAGACCTGGAGAGAACAAAGCTTAAGAGTCCATAACTCCATATTTAGTGAAAAGAAGGTTGCTGAAGCATATTTTGTACACAATTGTTTTTATTTAAATGGTGGGGGTTGTTCTGAGGCTCATTAGATTAAAAAAAAATCTAGCAAAGGCCACCGAATATAGCTAAAATTGAATTGCAGGATTCTTGTCCTCTCCAAAATTCACAGGATGAATTCAAGATTGATGTTTATATGATTTTCTAATAATTTTGTAAGTTTTGGAATGATCCTGTGGTTTTACCCACTTGGCACAATGAGGAAAAGTAATTAATCTGGTCTTACATCTAACCTTTTATCACCATTGCCTTTTTTGGAAGGGGTGGGTCGGGCCATATTCACACCTTATCAGGATTTAGTCCCCACAAACTACAGCAGCTGCCAAAGAGAGGCTTCTCATGATCTGAAAAGCTAAGCAATGTCTGATATTGATTAGCAGCTTCATACATTAACGGAAATAACTAAATTGGAAAAGACCCTCTTTACACACCGTGGCAAACTGTATTTGTTTGATTGGGTAGGGCAACCTTTTATTGAACTGCATAGTGCTTTGCTTTCAGTGTAGTTTTCTTCCTTTCTATAAGGCATTCCTCCATTTGTGCTGTGCCCTGAATAGTTCTTCAGGTAGAATATATTTTTCCTCTTTCCAGACCATGTTTAGTCCATACCTACCTCAATAAAATATGACGCCATGCAGGTAAGTAAAACTTGGCTTCAGTACATCCCTGTGATATAGGGATGGGCAAAGCAAACTTCTTGTGGCAAAGAAGCCCTCTTCAACAAAAGAATAATTTATCCCCAATAACAACTGGCAGTATTTCAACCATTGCCTTCCTCTCGAGGTTTTGTCAAGGAAATGCAGATTTCATCACCACTGCGAGCTCCATAATAGTCTGTCCCTGGAGGCTGCTAAAGGCTGCCCTAGCCCTGTCCCTCTCACAATAAGTGCTACCAATTTTTAGGATAGTGCTTGCTGTCTAAAAATGCCCATGCGAAGAGGAGGTTGTAGTTAACTTGTGACCCTGCAATCCACCCCAGGAGAATTTTCTAGTTCTGGGGTTCTGTGCCACCATCTGTGCCAGTTTTTTCCGGTGCCATGAGGGACTCCAACCTATTGGATGTAGGGAGTTGCCAGATCATTAACTCCTCCTCCACGCCCCACTCCCCCTTGCCATCTTAGCAGAGCTAAGATGTGCCAGGAAAATAGTGGATGCACCCCTGGAGCAAGGGGGAAAGCTATGCACTGCCCTTGATTCAGGCTGGAATATGAGATGCCGATAGAGCACTATATTACAAAACAACACATTTGGTTACAATTCAAAGTCTCAGTTATGGAGAGGCCTAAAAGAGACCTAAACAGAGGTGGTGTAAATCAAGCGTAAACTGCATTTCTGGGATTGTCTTATTGCTTAGCCTCTGACTGCACTCTACCAGGCACTTTTTCTCTTTGAAAAATCACAGCATTCGATATTTATGTATTACACATACAAATAAGATTGGCAACCAGTCCCTTCAAGTAAAATGCATGGTGTGATATAGATGAGCATAAAATCCTTGAAGAACACAGAAAGATTCTTCCTGCTGAGATGATGGCAAATATAGACTAATCCAGGCTCTTGATCAGCTGGTCACTTTCATTTAATCCTGTCACGCTTTCAACACAACATTCCCATTTAAATAATATTCTAAATGATAAAGATTATTAAGTAAATAATTGTTTGCATTGCAATATTCTTGCTTCACTTAGACCTAAATTCCATTTGCCTTTACGCATCTCTGACATATCTCTGAAGTCTGCAGAAATGAACTATGGATTGTTGTCTCCATTGTGATCAAGTTAGACTCTCCTCATTTTGTGTTGTACCCAAACAAAAGGAGCAGGAATGAAAATATTTATTGCTGATCTTGGTCTGAATTTAAGTGGCAAAAAGTTAATAGAAGGAAGATGATCTTTCTTCTTGGAGATCACTCAAGTCTTCTCATTTCTCTTGATGCTGTATTTATAATTGGTAAATATACCAGGAACACTTTTCCTCCCCATCACGTGGAGTTATTGCTTAGTCATGTCACGCAACACAGTGATGCATCATCCTAGTTGATAATGAATGGTATAGTATGTCATGCCATTGAGAAAGCAGGGAATCAAGGACCTTCAAACATAACCAATTTGTGGAAAAGATTATTCAGAGGCAGCCTGGTTTAGGGAATTCAGTGAGGCTAGAAGACTTGAGTAAGTTATTTAAAATTTCCTCTCTCAGTTTCCCCATCTATAAAATGAAGCTAATGATACATATCTAAACCTCACAAGAATACTGTGAGGATTAATTAGTGAATGGGTCAATTTCTTCTCACCACTGACATCAACAGGACTACTCATATAGGACAAGAAAGATTTGGCTAATGCTTGTACAGCATATTGAAAATATTGACAGCTAAATATTCCGTGGAGCAAAATGATTGCAATTCCTCAGCATGAAAATGTGATTTTCATTCTTATTCCTATACAAATTATGTTGCGAAGGTTCAGGTCACAGTCACCTCTTGTAACCCCCACAGCCTCACTTTCAAACACTTCTTCCTCACCTTCCAACATGAGCTGGTTCAGTTCAAAAGGTTAAACTTCTGTTTCCAAAGAATCCAGAATAACAACAAGTCCTGACAAGGAAGAGCTGTAATAAAGTAACTCAATGGTAAATTGTGTACACCACTCAGTTTTGGAACTCACCCATCTACAAGGTACTAAAGTATGTTGTGCTAACATTGACCTATGCTGACATTAAAAAAATATTATTCTTATATATAACCTATAAGGGACAGAGGATTATATAGACTAGGGATAAATACTAAAGAAAAAAAAAAGAGTTCTGTGGAAATCAATCTCTCCTTTATATACTCCCAAATTATACTCATAAAGAAGAGGCCTCCAGCAGCTCTGTCAGTCATGATAAAGCTATCAGTCTGAGATTTATTACAGGTTCTCTCTTCATGTTTTCAATGAAAAACATCCCACAGGTGTGTTTGCATTACCAGAGATATATGAAGATTAATTACATGTCTGAGTATTGAAATTCATTGACATATTTTCTACGATTTAAGTTGTATTAAAACAAATTACCTGAAAAAGGTACTATCCAGAAAATTCAGAGAGGAATAAAGTTCTTTCAAGGGCCAGAAAACACCCATCATTTAACTTTGGAAAATGGGAATACAGTTTGAGCTGTATTTCCCTGTACACCAAGGAAGGTCAAGAGAGTTGCGATGTACTGCGAAGCACAGACAACCACATACACTCTTTCACTCTGGCTCCACAAATTAAGATGTGTGCACCAGAACCTCATTTCATTAACTCCTTAGGGTTCTAACTGACTCACACTGAGCAGTATCTTAATATCATAACAGTCCTGAACTACTCAACATAAGCAGAGCAGCAGAATAAACCCTTTAAACAATGGGAGGACCGGGAGGTGGGGGTGGAGGGGACAGATTGTGGCTATTAAGCCACAGCCCTGATTAGGGGACAGTGTAGAGTTTTACTGCCCAGCTGCCTGTGCAAGGGTGAAACATACTGTGTTTTGTCCTAGGGTGGAACATTTTGCTAGCCAGATGCACTGTTCCCAGTCTTTCAAGTGGGGAGAGATACTGGAGGGCCATGACCCAGCCTTCTCCGTCCCAGTACTGCAGTAGGAAAGCTGGTACCTGTTTTAAACACACCATCTTGACAAACTTCATCTATACCAGTGGTTTTTAATCTGGGGTCCGCAGACATTGGGGGGTTCACAGATTATGTTAAAGGTGTCCGCGAAAGGTTGTCATTATCATAGAGGTGGTTTTCAACCTGTGCTCTGCAGACTCTTGGGGGTCTGCAGACTATGTCTATGATTTCCAAAAGGGTCCACACCTCCATTTGAAATGTTTTAGGGTCTGCAAATGAAAAAAGGTTGAAAACCACTGATCTATATAATCTACAGAGGTTCAAAAGTGTGGGTCCTATCCTGAGAATTGAAGGTAGCCCAAAATAGTGATTTGATTTACTGTTTTTCAAAGTCTTAGATGAACAGACATATACATGCATATTATTTATATATACTTTCAACTGATGCTGAAGTAGCACTTAGGCAATGAAGTATAAAAGTTGCAATCTAAAAAAAGGGGAGGGGGGAATATATGTGTGTGTATACCCACACACACACCCTATTCAGCAGAAATTCAGAGTTCCCAGGTGCTGCATATCTAATATTCTCCCAATTCAAGTCACGAGGGAAAAAGTATCCTCTTTGGATGCTGCCTACAGAGTCTATCCCTTCCCTTCCCCCCTCCCCCAGTACACACAAACACAACAAGCACATGCATGAGCTGTGTATTCTGCTTCCATCTGATTACCATGTACGAAACCTGCTGAGTTCATATCCAAGTCCATTCATGTCCTTCCTGGGGAGAATTCTGCCAAGCCCAAAGGCAACAAGCCAGATGCAGAGCAGCCACACAAGATCTTGAAGCACAACAGGATCAGATTGATGGGATCAAGCCTCATGTGCCTATACAGCAGTAAATTTGGCCCAACATTGTAACAACAGGAAAGATGCAGCAAATCTGAGTCAGCCAATTCATGTCAGAGTAGGCAATTTTTTAACACGTAAAAAAAAAACCCTCTGTTCAAATTTTAACAGCAACAACAAATTTCTAAGCAAAGCAAAGCAGCCCTAGTAGCCTTTGTGATTCACAAAGCTCTATCAAAAATCTTTTTCATTTCAGTCTTGGTTGCTCTCTATATCTTCATCAATAGCAAGACATTTTATATAAAATACTATTATTGGCTATTGTGGATTCAAAAGTTATCATGAGTTTTCCCAGAAAGGCATTGAAAGGAAATCATCATCTTAAATTTTTTAAAATATACTAATTTTGAAACAATTCACTTATCTGGTAGATACCTGAAATACTGTCTTCTACGTTTTTGAAAAGCCATGTAAATAAATGCAAGGATTTTTATTCGGCTTCCCAGTGAAGTCTTTTGTAAAGACCTGAGAGCACCCTCCCCAAACATAGCCCTGATCTTTTCATAGTCAATCTTCAACAGGACTACACACATGAATAAAGTTAAGGGTCTGCTTAAGTGTTTGCAGAATCAGGGCCATACTCAGGACTACATGTCCATCCCCCTTTCCTTTCTCCGTGTACACTGCTGTCTGTTGCATCTTCCGATTCAGTTTTGCTGTTGCTGCTATGGGTAAATACCCTCTAGCCCAGCCATCTCCAAAATAGTGAAATTGACTATAAACAAAATCCTGTCGAAAGCAGAGAAGAAACAAACTGACCTAATAACCTTGGGAATTATTTGTAGGCAATAGTAACTACAACATTTACAGGTGGCAAGTTGATGGTATCCCGTTAATGACAAAAATTTACAGTTGTTAAAATGGATTAAGTCCAGCAGATAAGTGGAAAGACATTTGCCTGCAGCAGTCAGTCCATCAGATTGCAAAGAGTCCTCCAGGGTCACATCTGTCACACAAAAAAATTGAAAATGAAAATTGCTGATCAAGGGCTTATTGACAGGAAGCTACGGTAGGCATTGACAAGAAAACAAGGTAAGACCAGTTTGGAATGGCAAGGAGATAGGCACCCAGCAAGTGAACCATGAATCCAAGAATAGTTATTCCATCTATTTTAGAGTAATTCTCATCTTCCATTAATGGGGTCAGTGAGTACACAGGAACAGTTTGAGGCCTTACTGAATTCAAGTGTGGTTTTTGCCCAAAACACTATTATGGCAGGATTTTACATGAGCACCACCTCCTAGGGCATTCTCCCTGGAAGACTTTCCCCTCTCCCCCCCACTACATATTCCCATTTATTCCCCTCCCAAGGAACTTCCTGCTGCTCCTGCTCTCTGAGCAAGCCTCCTGGTTCTTGGCCTGTCTCCCTATTCCCAGGGAGCAAGCAATGAAAGTCCCATGTCTAGTCTCTCTGCCTATTTTCTGACTCACTCACAGGCCTGCGTCACCAAGCCCTCCTTTCTCCTTCCCCGACAAGTGCTAGTCCAACTGGGGGTCAGCTGGCCAGTCCCACATGCACTGGCCTCTTCCCTCTTAAAGGGTCAGTTCCACCTTGTGGCAAACAGTAGGTGGCCATATTATTAAACTAACCAGAAGTATTTATTTCATACCTTGGAAATGATGGTCACAAAGAATAGCATCATTAACTCCACACTTGTGAGCAAACTCATGGCCAAAACCATTTAAAGATCCCTATCTCCTAAAGGAATTGTTTCACAAAGATTCCTTCTTGGTCAGAAAGAGACCCTGATTCAATTAAGTTTTTAGTATTGATAGATGCATGTTATGAGTCATGTTACACAAATGAGTGTAGCTCCTCAGCCCCACTCCCTGTACAAAGCACCCCTAAAATATACCTGGGCATGGGCAATTCATCCCAATGAAGTAGGATATTCTAATACCATACAGCTAGTATAATGGCTCTTTGCAGCCAGCTTGGGAAAATAACATGGATAAAGTATCCCTGTTACATATTGCCTCAGTTTATCTCTGGTTGCCACTGGCACCCAATGCAAGTTAGAGCTCTAACTTACACTCTGGTACCAGACTAGGACACAAACAGGCCAGGAACTTAAAGACATCTTTGCATCCACATTCCCACAAGTTCTGTTACACACTTCTCAGCCCATATATTCTACTTAATATTACCCTGCCTCATACCACATATGGTAAGTCCTGGAGAGCTGTTCTGGAAATGTAGTACACATTCCAGCATTCTGGAGCAATAGGTTTCAAAGCCCTGGACTCCGCATCCATGGACTCTGCTCCAATTGCCCATGCGGTCCACCTATTGAGTCTCCCGGGACAGGCAAGGCCCTTTACCCAGCCTAAGCGGAGAAGCTACTGAACCTAGGGTTCAAATGAGTTTGGGGGACAACAAATGAGAAAACAGGGACGGAAGTGAGGGTCAAAAGCAGGAAGCCAGAGGGTGGAGCCCATGCAGTGGAGCATAACAACGATAGTCCTAGATGGCCATTGACTGTGTACCATGCCAACAGTTGCCAGTTTGGTGAGCTGGCAAGTAACGCTATTCCGGGTCAGCAACAAACAGCCAAAGAGTTGTTCACTGGATAGGCTGCAGAATACGCTAACTAGAAAACTATCGTTTTTTTTTTAAATGGAGTAGCTTGATTTTTTAAACAACGATTGTACTAGTTCGGTGTTGTTATAACCAGAGGTCAGTAACCTAGACAATAAGACCACTTTGTCCCTTCTCTGATTCAGGGAAACCCATTAAAGTCTTTTTGCCTGCAGGCACCTTCCCGAACAACAAAGGTGGTGGTTACTCACTCTATTTTCACTGAACATCAGTCAGCTCTGGGCATAGAAATAGTCTCTGTCCTGGCTCCAATGAAGCCCAGCAATAGATTCCATGGTTTCCTGCTTGGTCAAAGGCCCCAGCACCTTCTCAGCAGCAGCTTCTGGCTTTTTAACAGCAGCTCTTGACTTGGACAAAACTCCTCCACAAAGCAATCTTCACTCTCTTGCCCATCTGAGCTCCCCACCCAGATGGAGCTCATTAAAGGGGCCCTTCCTGCATCCCCCGGCAGCAGAAGGCTAGTCTCTTTCTCAAAGAATCATGGGAGTTATAGTCTGCAAGGCTGAATTGCAGCCATCAGAATCCTCCTGGCTGGAACACTCCCAATTAAATTCAGAGGCCCCTCTAGCAGAGGCTGCCTACAGACCACTTCAGCTACTGAATCATTAGAGATCTGGCCTGTACATTTACTGAAATATAATTGTTTCAGCATAGCAAAACTGTGGTTGTGTGGTGACTGAATTATACAGGAATTTGATGTCCATAAAATGAAGATACTCCCCCCAGTGTAGCAAAAGCCGTTGTATTAAAGAACATGGTAGTTAACATCTATGATGTAGGAAACTACGAAAAAGGGAAGAGAAGCATAAGTATCAGCCTGTCATAGGGCTGGAGGTGGAGGGAAGAGATGGAGGAATAGACTGGCTTAAAGTTAACTAAACACTTTTTTCCCCCTTAATTAAATTATTTTCTATTCCTGATGTGCAATGGAGCTAGTAGCAGAGACTTTGCTTTGATACCAACCAACAAGTGAGAAATGACAGGCAAGTGTGTTTAGGAAAACTGACATGACAGCCAGTTGCTTAGACTCTATACTCCACAGATGTACTACTTCACTGGGGAAGAAGAGTCTCATGCTCCAGCCAGAAGGCAGAGCAAGGCATTTTAGGGAAAGTTTTCACCGCTCCCAAGAAAAAAAACCAGAAGCCTTGCCAAGAAAAACTGGATCCTAGACAAAGCCCTAAAAAGCTTCTCTAAGAAGAAAGTTGGCCTCGCGGGCTATCATTGGAGATTCTTTCCAGGTTCCAGACAGAACCTTGGAACAACCATATAGGAGAATGTCCCACAGAGAACCCATCAAAATCTTCACACAAAGCACATTGTATGCTGGGACTAGATTTTAGTCAATGCTGTATGAATTCTCAGGGCAGACAATCAATAACGCTTATCGTTATCAACTCACTATCAAATCTCCGTGCCTTGATTAAATAGCTCCTTGTAATCAGGGACACAGAAAGAAGTATATCTATTGCAGCAGCAGGAAGAAAGACAGTTAAGAGGGATGGATAGGAAGGCTGTTGGTGGGAGGGATCCTGCTGTGTGCACAAAAGAAAAGCAGAGCAGTAGCAGCCTCCCCATCACTCTTCAGAAATGGGGAGCAAGCCAACAGAGGCCTCCACCTCCATGCCAAAGAGCCCTCGTGCAGCAGGGACTAGTGGCTTATACCATCTCATGTGTTCTGCTTTTCTATTACTCACAACTAGAAAAATTGGTGGGTACACTTGTCTCCAGTGCCAGCACCTGGATGAACTAACATCGTATGAATTCTTGTGCTAACTTCAAAGGCTACCAATGACAGTAGCAGAAATTACTTACCTGCCTCCAGTACAAACTTGGCCGTCATGGAACAGGAGATGCATAATGCATGCTTTCTAACTGTTCTGTCAGTGATCTCAGTCCTGACCCATGGGAACTACTTTGAAATTAGTGGGCTTCTAATTACATTTTAATGTAAAGCAATTACAAAAGGGGGCACTACCAAACACCATTTGTACTTGTGGGATCATACATTGAGTATAACAATGGAAAAACATGTTGGACAATTTTTGTTAGAATTATAATTCTATGCATAATGAATGCTGGAGTGTCTGAAAATCAATAATAGATGGAAACAGAAGTTATAATAGCAAGACATAAGGATTTATCTGTATTATTGTCCTAAGACCTTTATTTTATTTTAGAATTGTGCAGTAGGTAACAACCACAACATTCAATATGGCCTGAAACTTGTGGTTCATGCTCTCAGCTTCATAGCAACACTTTTTGTTTTTTAATTAGTTTAGAGACAGATACCAGCCTATCCATTATTAAAAATGAATTGGACCAAAGATGCAACCACAAAAGAGACAAATCTTTGATCAACATCATGTTAGCTATCTGTGAGTCAAACCTATGGGAGACAGGGTTTATTCATGACTGGCTGACATGTTCTTGAACATGACTTTGTCCGGTTCTTTACCTAGTGCAAAGATGTGGTCATAATGGTGTTAATTAACAGGACTTCTCAGGTCATGTTTTAACTTCTTGTAAATTTTCTAGTGAAGACAAGTCCACTGAAGGAGACATCAACACAATTATAATAAAGTATGGGGCCAGTTCCCTCAAAAGTGGCAGTTTCTCCTGCAGCAGTTAGTAAGGGAAAAGTGGCATCTCCACATTGCTGCTTGAAACCCACAGTTGCTATCTGAAGTGACATCTCCTCAGAACTATTTGACGCCCATGTTAATTTCAGCTTGATCTAGGGAAAAGAAATTTTCGAAAAACATTACAAGAGATCCTCAGAGGAGGACAGGTACAAGTTAGCATCTCCGAGTCTCATGTACTAGAAGGTAGTTAGCCCCATTAATAGAAAAATAATGTGGCATTATTCCTTGAGATATAAAACAGATCACCTTTGATTTTAAGAATGGATAATTCTGTTTATTTGAAAGGAATAATGACACTTTATCTTTCCTCACCCAAATATGTCTTGGGAGGAAAGTAGAAAGCTTTCCCATACATATCTAATCAGTTTTGTTTAAATGAAGGCAAACTTCCACTTTCTTTCTTCTCCTGTAAGAAATTACATCCGCAAAGAACCAGATGCCTGTTAAAAGGCAAGATTACCTCCTAATTCTATAAGGACTGATCACGTCACCAGCTGATGACTGGCTTGGAGAATTTACTTTTTAATTTTAATGGGTTTAATTAATATTTTTTTCTGTAGATCATGTTTAAAAAAACCCCCACCAAAACCAAAACAACAACAGCCATCACTAACCACACACTACTACACATTTTTCTCTATTTTGTTTAATGTATGGAAGAGAAATATCTTCCCTCACTTTGATTCTCTTTCTGAAGCTATATTACAGATTTGTACTTTTCCTTTCCTAATATGTTAGTGGAATTTTTCTCCCCAAGTGGGGATATTAAAACTTGCTGTATTTAATAGGCACCTTAGTCTTGTTTTTGTATATGTGTCTGGTTCACAATTGGCAGTGACAGGAAGGTGAGCTTTTATATAGTACAGGGGAATTCAAACTTTTAGCACCAGTAACTCTTAGCTCTTACCTGATGTAATTTTAAGGGGCAAGGTGAAAACCCATGAGTAGAAAAAGTCATCATTCACCTCAAATAGGCAGATTTACCTGTTTTTAAAATCTAAGGTCATCTGTTTCACATTCTTTCCACCTTGGACTGATTAGAGCAAATTAGATTCTGCACTAATCAGCTCAAACCATGTGACCAAAATGTGAAAATCATCCATGATTTGCTTTGCTTGCAGTAAATTTTCACATTATTAGCACAGTGTGTGAACAGTTTAAAAATACCTTACCAGGACAGGATCCAGTCTTGCAACCTTTACTCATTTGAGTTGTCCTAACTACTGTGAGTGGTCCCATTGACCTTAATAGGACTTCCTGCATGAGTAAGGGTTAATGAATTGGTAGATTGTAAAACCATCTGTCAACAGTATCTTTTGAGCTACTTACTGCAGACCAGTAGGAGATCATACATGAGCATAGTATTTTTACAGAATCTAGAAACTACTGTTTTTAAAAGATGTATTTGTAGAATAGATGGTTCTTTTGGTAGTTTGATCAACTTTCACACTAATCTGAGGGATATTTTCCCTTATTAAGAAAGAGAGAAAAAATGAACAAAAACTTGTGCTATGTGAAATGTTTTCCTTCACTAGAGTGGGAGAGACCTGTATGACTCGCCTTATCAACATAGTGGGGTTCAGGAAGGAAAAATAATTTCAAGTTTACCAAATCCTACAATCCTGTTTATGGGACCATGGATTTTGTGGTGCATATGTTCAGTAATGAATGGAAAAATCCATCTTTCTCACTCTTGTGAAGAATTTAGATTGCTGTGGTCATTGTTTGTAGGATTTAAAATCTTTAATACAGAAGTTAAATTAGAGAGAAGCTAAAAAGTGCATATTGCACATGTTCCCAAATTTGAAAATTTTCTGAAAATTCTGTCATAACTTGTAGGAAATGTTGGTCCCAATTCAGAATTTTGTTTCAAAGTCTCAAACAGGTCTGAAAACATGCAAACAAAGCCTACCTCCAGTCCCATATATTTAATTGTTAGGTACAGCTGTAACATTATGCTATGTTTTGACACTACCTTACTAAGCAAGGAATAACAAAGTTAAAGCTGCTAGTGTATTAAGCATATTCAGCTGGGACCAGGTATTACATGGTAAGGGTGAGATGTGACAGGCAATGAATTTCCTAAAGTCACTGGCATGCACGATAAGGCATCAACCTGAACTTTGCATTTCTTGGCTCTTGTCAGATTGTACTAAGAAAATGAGGTTTAACAAAATTCAGCTTATATCCTACAGTCTCTAAGACATCTACAAGTTGATCTTCACTATACTGTTCCATCAGTAACCTAGAAAAACCATGTGCCCTTTTCTTCTTTAAGGGTGGAAAATGCAGTCTAGCTTCATGCGTCCATGGAATTCCTTCTTTACAGGTGAAATTCACGCCCAGGTTGAGAACCAAGGCTATGCCCTACTTAAATCCTCAAATGGGGACGAAACAAGAATTAAGTGATACAGACCTGGTATTTGACCTCTGCACAGAATTAATTTCACTCTAAATGTCAACTGCTGTGTTAGCACATACCCTTTTCCTATCACAAAACCAGAACCAAATAAATCAACCCTAAGATAGACTTCAACAATATTTTAGTCTCCATAATGTCTCTCTATCAGAAGTTGTACATGATTCAAATTCATTCTAATAGCTAGCAATGAAGAAATTACAGTTGTTTCCATTCACACATTGCTCTAATGGGAAAAGCTTGACAGTGGCTACAGTTTGCAAGAAAATCTAACTTTTCAGGTGTTTCTTCATATGGGTAATTGTGTCTGGATTCTGAGTTTTTCCAGAAAAATTAAACAGAATAGTTGTCTTCTGTATTGGAGAGGACTAATTGAAAAGGGAAAGTAATGCTGTCTAGGTGTGAAAAAATAAACTGATTGTGATGGTAAAAGTGGATTACATCATGCATTTTGATAGCAACTAAACTTGTAAAATGACAGCTATGCTAGCAGAAGTTATTTGCAATAGCTTCCTTGATACTTAATATACAACTCCAGTGAAAAGATCAGACAGATAAATAGAAAGATTTGTTCCCTGTATTCAGAGTAATCCACTATTTATCTCTGTTCTTGATTTTCCCCCATTATATTGTGAACTTTTTTGTAAGAGATATCCTTTTATCTCTTTGATAGTATAAAAGCAATGCTTAAATTCTCTCACTCTCAAATTTTTTTTTCTATTTTAGAATAGGTCCACTCTCATTTCCTTTATTCAAAGAAAGCTTATTACACAGTCAGCGTTACAACATATGTAATGTTCAAATATATAAAAAAATCAAAGATGAACCCCAAAAGAACATCATCAACAAAAATCTAACTGCTGATGAAATCCCACCAGCAACCCACATCAATGAAACCGCCTATAAAGTTCACTCTTCTTCTTCTCAAATAGTACAACATCCTTCCTTATGTAGAGTTAGGTTTCAGCTTTGAGGCAAAACAACATTACAAAGCAAACACAGTGGGATATATTTATCTAGTGGAATCAGAATATCCTATTCTTCCTGTGTCCTTTTTATGCAAATATTCTTGTAATTTTGAAAAATATATTTAAGGATAGACTTGCTAAACTTTACCCACGTTAAGTAGAAATTTGCTCTGTGAGTAGGCCCAACTGATTTCAATGTGATTACTCTCAGGGTAAGGTGCTGCTCAGAAGGAGTAAGAGCAGTAGATTCAAATTCATAGAAAAGCGCAGCATAGAAATAGTCCTAATAATGTTATGAACTTTGCTTTACAGCCAACAATTTTTTTTACAAGAAATGTGGAAAACATTAGCTAAAATTGTGTTGGTCTGTGCAACTTTATTTTGTTAAAGACAGGTTTTATGATACATTTAGCTTTTTTAAATGACACTAATAGTCTCTGGAGACACATGGTCTTTCCTGCAGTTCAACAATTAAGTCTATTTCAATGTTATTTGGATAAGTTGAAACAATTCAGTTACTGTATGTCTGTTCAGTGGTATGTACTATAAAGCCAATGGAAACCACATAGAGTTACCTAAATAATAGGGTTTAGCCAGCTTTAGTCATATAGCAAATATTCTTTGTTTGGGTTTTTTTGGGAAGGCGTTGGAGGAACAGAAGTGTGGGGGGAGTTTTTTCCCTCTCTCTTATTTTTCTTATTTCTACCGGGAAAAAAATACCGTGAAATTTGTACAGGTCAGAAAGCTGACTTGGTAATCAGCATCATTAATCACAATTGTGTTCCTGTTTTTCCTTTTTAGTTCCACTTTTGAAATGTGTTTCTCACTAGATTGTACCGGCAAGGTTTTTAAATTTACATACACACAAAAGTGTGTACATTGATGTATGTATATAGTCTGAATCTCTGCACATGCCTTTATGTGAAATATGTATGTTTACAACTGAATTTATATAGAATTTTGTGTAACGTTTTCACATTGCAGTTATTTGGTCTAATCATAATTTAATTGTTACTGCATGATTAAAAAAAAAAAAAAAAGGAGTGAAAGGAAGCAATTAAATGGACTATAGATCTCAAAATTTTGCTTACTTTAGACTCCCAAGCCAAAAATTATTCATGAGTGAGAGGGAAGTAGTGATACAAGGACAGTGAATTAGCTGCAGACTACACTGCTGGCTTTTTGTGAATAGTTTAGATACTAGAAGAACTGGTTGGGAACTTTCCATGTAAATGTTTTTCCAATAGAAAATGCAATTTTTGCAAAACTGAAGTTTTCCTTGGGAAAATTTTGATTTTGTCAAAAAAATTGATTTTCTATCAGGAAAATCAAAACAAAATATTTTGGGTTCAGTCAGGACAATCCAAGCTGACGCATTTTAATTTATCAAAACAAGACAAAACATTTCATTTGGGGGCTCTTCGACATCCATCTGTGTTCATCTAACCTGTTGTAGAGTATCATGGGAGGTGTCATTCAGGTGTATCATGCTTCATTCTTCCCTATGTGCAGGGGGCTCCCTTCTTGGACTACATCTCCCATGATGAACATGATGAATCAGTTCAACCAGAGGGGAGATCAGGGTGCATCATGGGCAGTGGTAGAGCTAATAGGAAGGCGGGGGGACTGCCCTCACAGATGCAGTTAGGTGTATGGGTGGTGCCTTTTCAAACATACTATTCACAGAGGCCAGTCTCGGCATAGGCAAACTAGACAGCTGTGTAGGCCAGCACAGCTGTTTAGGGTGGCAGATTCACACCAAGCTACAGTGTGATCTATCCAGCCCTAGCCTACCATGGTGAGGATTAAAAGTCCATTGCATTAAAAAGGACCAGATCAAAGTGCATTATCAACCTGTTAATGCGCATCCTCAGGGTGCCCAAGGTTGCACCATGCAAACATTAACACACGTTCAGAGGCCTCAGCACAGACCATACAGCTGGAGGACCTGGCCTGACGGGGGCAGCCTGGGGAGAGCCCACAGTAAGGCCTGCCCTTCAGCAGGCCTCCTCTGGCTGAACCAAAGGATGAGGGGCCCCCTGAGATGGGGGGTGAGCAGGTAAGTAACAACGTCTGCCCTCCCATCTCTCCCCTGCCCTATTCCACCTGCCTGTTTCCAACCCCCCCATGTCCTACCCCCACTCCACCTGCCCCTGCCCACCTGGAGTCCTATTCCCCATTGCACCCTGTGTCCTAACCCCCCTCTCCGCCTTAGCCTTCCTGGCATCACCCCTCTTCCCCTGCCCTGTTGCAAAACCTGGCTCTGCCACTGATCATGGAAGTCACCTCACCACGGTGCATCCTGTGAGATGTGATTGGGTCAGGGATCTTAGTGCACAGAGGAGAATGGTGGCATGACACACTCTACACGACTCCCGCAAGACACCATGGTGGCATTTCTGAATTGAAATGTTTCCATTTTCAACCACAAAAAATTTTTAAAAGTGAATAAGTGGGACATTTTCCCCACAAAAATTAAACAAAAGATTTCAAATGATTATTTGGAGTGAAAAATTTCAAAATAAGTCATTTAGAGATGTAGATTTACTTTGTTTGTTTTTAAATTTAGAAAAAATCTTTAGGCTTGGGTTTTTGTGTTTATTAATTTTTCACAAACTATTCTAACCTTTATTCAGCCAACTTTAATTTTCCAGTACATAACCAAAGGGAGCATGTTTTCCTGATATTTCATCTTGGAATGCATCAAGTCTTGTGCAGATATAATCTCCCTAGTTAATCAATACACCAGCAAGTCTGACAATTCTAGAGGAAAACCTGAATATTCAATTTATTAAAGCAGAGCAAAGCTATTCTGCAGCACTATCCAGTTACGTTAAGATGGTAGACATTTTACTTTTCAGCAGTAACTCTGTTACAATATCCGTTCATATAGTCAGCTATATGTTGGTGGAATAAACATTTTTGCAGTGATGTTCTGAGCCCTTTGTTTTCCTGAAGACACCTCACATGCTGGACAAGACTGCATGTACTTCAAAGCTTGGGCACAATGGAACTGAATGAATAGTGCGAGGGCAATCTTAACTCAGAAGTGGTAAGCTAATGACAAATTGCCATGTTTTAGTGCTGCTGCTAAGGTTTGAAAATTTCATGCTAGAAAGGTTCAAAAGGTGCCTTTTTCAGATCATACCAATTACCCATCTTTCTGTGGATAAATTAAGAACCCCAGAAGCCACAACGTATTATGGACTAAGTATTCAGACATGATTTTCAAAAAAGTGGGTGCTTAAATTCCTAAATCCTTACTTTGGGCTTATTTACATGGTACAGTATGCACACCAACATGTTGTACACTACCTGGCCTGTATACACCCTGCTGACATGTACCAAAAGTTCCCTAGTGGGTGTTACCCTAGTACTGTTGAAACAATAATCACCATTATTTATTTATTTATTTCAAGAGTACTACGTTATCGCTCACTGGAGAACTTTTAGAGCACACTGGCAGGGTCTACATGGACCAATTAATATGCCACACGTCAGTGCATATTAGTTCCACACCCCATGGTGTGCATTACTGCCCACGTAGACAAGCCCTTAAGATCTGTAAGTAATTACCGTAATTTTCAAAAGTCTTGAGTAGCCAGCAGCTCCCAGTTACTTCATTCCATTAATTACACATGAAGTCACAGAGGGACTACTGAGTGCTCAGATTTAAAAAAAAAAAAAAAATCAGTTGAATTGTTTAGAGTACCTAAATAAGGATTCAAAATTATTATTATTTATTTGTTTGTATAATGTAGTACCTAGGAGGTCAAGACCCCATTTTGCTAGGCACAGTACAAACACAGAACAAAAAGATTAAAGTACCTATTTCTGAAAATCTTGGTCTCCATTTGTAATTACTGTGGGCTAAATTCTGCAATCAAATACCCATGGAACCCCATTATCTACACTGAATGTTGAACTTCGGTGAAGCTAATGAGGTTAGATAATGTGGAATTTGACCCAGTATTTTTACAATATACTATGATGACTATAACCCTCTTTGGCTACAGGAGAAGATGGGTTATGAAAAGCATATTTAACCCCGGCCTTGTTCAATGACATTTCAGTAGACAACAGAAATATATAAGAATGCCTGTGGAAGAGCATTTCTTTGGCCTAATACATACATTCTACTATTCTGCAGCCTGCAAAGGTACATTTTAATTACCGCAGTGAAAGTGGATGTAAAATCAATACACTGTTTTATTTCTCTCATAGATATGTATAAATACTTACTTTACAGCAAGGTTAAACTCAGTTTTCTATCATTTAATATGAGGATTAATGAAGGCCATTCAAACTAGATTAGAGCATCAGAAAATAGAGTAGACCACAAAGGAGTGAGACTTACCCAGCATTCCTTGAAAATGTTCATTTGGTGCTCAGGAAACCATCTTCTGAGTTATTTTGTTATGTCTATCATCACCCAGGTAGATTTGAAGGTCACATCCCACATAATCGTGTCACAAATAAATGGGACAATCATTCCAGTATTTATATAATTGTGTTTGTTCACTTTAAATGCTCCACTTTAGCTTTTAGTTCATTCTGCATTTGAATTGTATTGGGACATCTCATTTCAAATTAAGCCATTCATTCCATGCTCACAGGATGTGCACAACCTGATGGGCTGTTGGAGTTCTTCATTTTCAGCAGAGATGGGTCTGAGCCAGAACCCCTCATCCAAACCCTCAGACTTTGCGGAAGTTTCAAACTGGCTCAGGGTATGTCTATACTGATGGTGGCAAAGTTGCCACCGCCAGATCGATCTTTCTGGATCGATTGAGAGGTCAGTGTAGACCCGCTCAATCCATCAGGAAGTCGACTGAGTAAATCCGCCCCCTCAAGTACCGTAGCGCTGCGTCGATGGGAACACTGTTCCCGTCAGCGTAGTGCAATGAAGACAGAGTGCAGAAGGGAAGCACAGCAGTCGACGTGAGTTACGCAAGCTACTCTGCGTAGTTTGTGAAAGTCCCGTCGACTGCTGCCGAATCTCCAGGTAAGTGTAGACCAGGGCTGTGTATCTATAACAGACGTGTAACGAGATTTAACACTCCTCATATAGTTTGACTTGCCTCATGTTCAAACAGGCTTAAAACCACCAACTTTTGTAATTTAAGGAGAACAGAAATCATAAACTCCAACTGCCTTTGATTGGGTCTCAAGACATTACCTCTAGACTCAGCCTCCTATGAGGGTAGACAGAGGTGCAACTTGTTCTCTAGAACAGATAGGTTCCATCTCTCAAAAACAAATAACAAAATACAAACGAACAGGGAAGAAGGCTGTTCCAGTAATCCATGGAAGATTGTGGATTCTATTCCTGCTCCACTCCAAACATCCTGCATAACCCAGGCAAGTCACTTTGGCCTGGATCCACAAAGGGGTTTAGGCATGGAGATGCTGAGCATCACAACACCTAACTTTCAGGTGCCTAGAAAATCACAGGGTCAACAATGAGATCCACAAAGCCTGAGCTAGGCACCTAGGCTCCCTGTCCAATGAATGGGGAAAGCTAGGTGCCTAAGAATCTGATCCACTAATGCCAGCATGCTGGGCAGGAAGTCACCTAGAGTAGTCAATGGGAAATGGGACAAGAGGGATGTGTCTTAATTCCCACCCCTCTCAGAAAGATCGGCACCTAAATCGGAGCTGCAGGGAGGCACCTGTCTCTGCTTGGGACCCCTTTCCTGAGTCACATGGCTTAGGCACTTCAATCATTTCTTGTGAGAATGAGTTAGGTGCATGCCATATTTCACAGAGAACAGCCAGAGGAAGAGGTGCTGGTGATGTTCATCTTATAACTTTTAGCCCATTGGTTTCAGCACTCACCTGAGATGTGAAAACCAGGTTCTGTTCTTCCTCTGCCTAAGAGGGAGAAATGATCTGAACAGGGGTCTCCCACACCTCAGGAGAGTATTTATCCACAGTGGAACTCCTTTAACAGGAAAGACTGAGGGAGCCCCACAACAGAATACCCTATAACTCACTGGTTAGAGCTCTCTCCTGAGAAGTGTGGGAGAGCCTGATCAGGCAGAGGGGGAAATTGAAACTGTCTCCCACACATCCAGGTGAGTGCTCTAACTGCAGTGCTAAAAGTTATATAATGGGCTGGATCGGCACCGCTGCCGTGAGTTAGGTGGATCAATGTCTATCTTCTCTCAGTTTGTGGATCACTCTGGGGGCGTAGGTAGGAGGTGTCTGGATGCCAAGAGTGAGGCAGCAGTGTGCATGCCTACAGGAAAAAGCACTGGTGCCTAGAGAACAACTTAGGTGCTGAGTGCATTTAGTTACCTACAGCATTAGGCAGGCACTGAGAAGTTTGTGGATTGCAGTGAAGCCAAAAACTGGGACATAGGTGCCTAGGTAGCTTTGCAGATCTGGGCCTTAAATGTCTCTGTGCCTCAGCTTCCCATCTGTAAAACGGAGATAAGAATACTTCCCCATCTCACAAAGTGTAGTAAGGATAAATATAGTAGAGGATAAGGCATTCAGATACTACAGTGATGGGGAGAGTGGGAGAGCATATAAGTATCTTAGACAAATAGCCCAGGTTAAAAAAAAACCCCAAAAAACAAACTCAGATATGGATTTTAAATGTCCACACATTTAGGTGTTCTGATCTTGGGGTTTGTTTGAATTAGCTTCTAATTGTTTTAGGGTTGGGTTGAGTTTTGTTTTCCCCTCAATCTACTGTTACGTATTAGAGTGTCTGAAAGGCAGTACAATCAGTTCTATAAAAATCTATAAAATAGTTCATCATGCTTTCTAAAAACTGAGTTCTATATTTTAAAGTTTTGTTTTAACTTGGTTTATGCCTCGTATTCACATATTCCTCATGTATTTCATAGTGATGGCTCTTTGAGAAATCTGCAGAAAGAGGTACTTATGGTGTTTGTGCAATGGTGTGCAGAGGGACACGAACTACAAAATACCTGGTTATGTTGT
Source organism: Emydura macquarii macquarii (assembly GCF_026122565.2). Taxonomy (NCBI): domain Eukaryota; kingdom Metazoa; phylum Chordata; order Testudines; family Chelidae; genus Emydura; species Emydura macquarii. Next base: position 8,372,207 of record NW_027130568.1, read on the forward strand.
AACGGACAGGGGAGCAATGGAGGCAAGTTTGCCAGTATCAGAATGCTAGTTTTTGAATGCATTAGATGGGAAAGACTCATTCACAGTTTCTTTTCTGTCTAAACTACAGTGTACGAATATCAGATTAATATGGGATGGGAGCCCAGTATGAACAGAAACTTTATGATTCAAAATAGAATATCAGAGGTAGCATATCATACAAAGGAGGTACAGTAAGTACAAGAATGTTATGATTCTTTAGCCTATTTTTATTACAATCACAGAAGATGAACTGTTATAGAGACATATGCATTAAGGAACCAATCCTGCGCCTATTCACATCAATGGGAGGAAAAACTCATTGAGTTCAATGTTGCTGCATAATGTCTTTAATGAAAATATTTATCTTATGTTAGGGCCCAGTATAGCACCCATTTAAGTCAATGGAAGTCTTTCATTTGACTTCAGTAGCAATGAAACTGGTCCTTCCTGCAACAGTAAGATTACGATACCATGCATTCAAAAATTGAAAAATTTTGAAAAGTTTCTACAGCAGTGTTAGGTTAGCCATATTGCACATCCTGGCTGTTTCAAGTTTAGATTAAGCCACAAAATTTGTGATCCCGAAAACACGTTGAGACTTCATTTGAGTAAATTAAGCATGGGCTCATGTGCTGGCCAAGTAATAATGCATTAACATTTTTATTCTGAACTTTAAATATACTGAAGTTATTTTCCTCAAATATGAATTGTTTTTCTTAATTACTGAGGATAATACAAGCAAGCCACATCCAAATTTTTTGGACTCTGTCATTTTTGCGTTACTGTAAGTTAATGCAAAAAATTCCATCAGAACATATAGGAAAGACATGTTTTTTTCCCCTGCTTTTATAATTCCACCTTAATAATGACCAAATTAATTTTGCTCAGACTTATTTTTTAAGAAGTCATTTTGGCACTGAGACCAAGCATGGAAAATATTAACCCAAAGGGAAGTTGTTGAGAAAATTATGAACAGCTGATAAGATAGGGTGATCAGGGAAGATGGAACTCAGTAGCACTCTCTATTGCTCATAAATGTTTTTCAAGGTAGAATGATTGCACTGAACACTACTTTCCATCCAGATCTAACCAGCAGGCCTTGGGGGAAGAAGCAGCTATGCTTCCCAGACAAAATATGTGTCAGGAAAACAAAGCCTCTGGTGAGTACTCTTATAAAAGAAACAAACCCTCCATATACTACTGTATGCCGGATTTCTTAGCTGAGTTATGGGGGGGGGGGGGGGGGGGGGGAACATTTTTTACTTATGTAAGAAAATTGCTCAAAACTATTGATAGGTAAACAGATTAATTCTTGGTTTATTGCCTATTGCCTTTTCCTCTTTTGTCCCTAAATGCCCTCCCTTACTGTGTTGTACTAAGAATTCTGTGTAATTAGGGGTCCAGACTCAGAATAAATCAGAGCTGTTGCAAGCACCTTAAGCACTGTGTGATCACTGACCACCACACTGTTTGTATTCTGAATGGTTTACTGAAACCTGAAACCACTGTGTGATCCAGAGTATACACTAAAATTGTTCTTGGATGCTGTGTGATTCTCATTGTACACCCAATTGTCTTGAAAGCAAGGTGTACCGGGCTGTAACACCGTTATATGGTGACATTGGATTAATGGCCAGGTCAGTCTAAGAACGGTATACGTTGGCTTGCGCCGTGTAGTGGACTATGAGTTACATACAATACTGCTATCTTGAATGTCTCTTCTGGACCTCTTCACCAGCATTATTTACAGGTATCATCCTTTCCTTCCTCCTTCACTAGGCCGAACTCCAGGCTTCCTGATTAAACTGATGATTTGATATTAAAAAGACCCCACAAATTTTAATAATAGAGGCCAAATTCTGAACTCCAGTACCTATGTGGAGCTCTCATTTACTTTATTACACATATAAAAAAAGTGCAAGATATTGTGTCTGACCCAGCTGGGCTCATTCAATATCAGGATAAGCGTTACCCTCTGCAATGGAGTAACCTATCCCAAGTACTGGAAACACTAGTTCCTTCCTCAGTTCTTGTCATTTTCTGTGGCTTCCCAGCCATCCAAATAACCAACAGCAGGAGAACAGTTTGGAGCCAATTTGGGCAGCGGGACTAGAAAGTAGCACGTGGTAAGGGCACCAAACACTTTACCTTAGAGCTAACAGAGTTTTACCTTAGAGCTTCATCGGACTCCCGGGTATCCAGATTCTCAACGGCTGACAGTTACTCCCTGCTACGACTGCCGGGGAAACTTGACCCATTACCAAGCGTGTTGATTCTCATGTAAGTTTGCCAAGGCTTTTCTCCAACAGCACAGCAAGGGGAGACATATGGGCATATCTTAGAGAAGAATTTCAGCCTAAAAATGTTTCAAGTACAACTAGAGCACACTGGAAATTTTCCACAACTCCCTCCTCTTCACTTTGATGCACTCTTCACTATCATTGAGCTACTCAGAGAGAAGAATTGGCTCATGGCATAAGAGAACCTTGGAGCGGCACTTGCTTATGTTAGCAGGGATTATGGCCTGTTTCTCATTGGGAAGGGAGAAGAGCAGCAGAGACTCCTGGAGCCAGAAGTAGCACTTACAGAATTCAGTAGACGCAGCAGAGTAAGTGAGGAGGGTAGCCTCTCTGATCAACCAGATGCCATATACTATATAGCACAGCACTATTAATCATATTAACATATATAATATTGATAAAAATATACTAAGTTTTAGAAAATATAAGGAGAAGGGACAAATAAATATTCTGCTCTAATTAGGATTGGTGCTATTTTGTGGTAGGTGCTGTACAACACATGAAAAGATAGAGCTCTTTGGGGCAGGGACAATCTCACACACACACACCTCTCTTGAATAATGTATCAGCATCTGAAATCCTGAAATTATATTTTGCAGTGTTTAATTAATAGAGAATAATTGATTACCGCCAATTTTAGTCCATATTTTTACAATATTGTTTCAAATTATTTATTTCCTTCATCAGCTTTGTCTAACCATATGTCTCATAGCACAGAATCATAGAATTGTAGGATTGGAAGGGACCTCATGAGGTCAACTAGTCCAGTTTCCTGCACCTATGGCAGGACTAAGTATTATTAAGACTATCCCTGATAGGTGTTTGTCAAACCTACTCTTAAAAATCTCCAATGATAGAGATTCCACAACCTCCCTAAGCAGTTTATTCCAGTGTTTAATCACACTGACAGGTAGGAATTTTTTCCCAATGTCCAATCTGAACCACCCTTGCTGCAATTTAAGCCTGTTGCTTCTTATCCTATCCTCAGAGGTTAAAGAGAACAATTTTTCTCCCTCCTCCTTGTAACAATCATTTATGTACTTGATAACTGTTATCATGTCCCCCACCCTGTGTCTTCTCTTCTCCAGTCTAAACAAACCCAATTTTTTCAATCTTCCCTCATAGCCCATGTTTTCTAGTGCTTTAATCATTTTTGTTACTCCTCTCTGGACTTTCTTCAATTTGTCCACATCTTTCCTGAAATGTAGCACCCAGAACTGAACACAATACTCCAGCTGAGACCTAATCAGCACAGAGTAGAGTGGAAGAATTATTTCTTGTGTCTTGCTGACAATACTCCTGTTAATACATCTAACAATGATGTTTGCTTCTTTTGAAACAATGTTACACTGTTGACTCCTATATATCTTGTGACCCATTTTGACCCCTCTTTCCGCAGTAGTCCTTCCTAGGCAGTCCTTTCCGATTTTGTTTGTGTGCAAATGATTGTTCCTTCCTGTAGCAAGGCGCTGTGGCCTTCCTCGGAGCCTGAGCCCAAGGAAGGGTCACGATGCCCCTGCTGGGCAGAACAAGGCCCTACAGGCCAAACTGCCCGGCAACAGAGGGGCAGAGCCAAGGCAGGAAAGGGAACTATAAAAGGCCAGCCTAGCAGCTCGGTAGGGAGGAAGCTGCTGCCAGAGGCAGATGTGTCTTCCTGGAGGCTGCAGCCTAGGCTTAGGCCTGACCCAGATCCAGTGGCTGTTTGGAGCAACTGCACCATCAAGTGGAGCATCCAAAACCTGCACGGATTGCCAGGCCCGAGTGCTTGTCCAGGGCCGCCGAGCCCTAGTGCTTGGGTGGGGCCACCAGGCCCTAGTACCTGGAACAAGCCAGCCAAGACTCCTGGGTGGGAAATACCCCCTGAGGCCGGCCCTGACCTGGAGGAGCTGCCTGATGCCGGGGACCCCAGGGAGCTGGAGGACCTGCCCTCCTCTGACGATGCAGAGGACTTCCCGGACCTGCCGTTGATTGATGGGGAAGGACTTTTGGGTCTGCCACTCGCAGTGTACCCCAGTGACCCAGAGGGAGACTAATGCCTACAGGTACCCAGGGACTGGGTGGGAGGAAGTGGCCCAGGGATAGCCGACTAGAAAGTGGCTGAGGCAGGGGCTAAACCCCATCAGCATCTTATAGTTGGATCCCCACTGACTCAGTGGCAAACGGCTTTGCCACTGATAGGGCCCTGGGCTGGGACGCAGTGGAGTCAGGTGGGCCTGCATCCCCTCCCCCGTTCCCTAAGCACCCCAGAAGTGATTGACATCTTCTGCATTGGCTAGCAGAGGATACCGAGCTCTACTGGCCCTGCCCTCCCTGAGGGCCAGGGGCACCAGACTGCTTTGCTAGCCCCACCTGTGGGAAGGCCGGGGGTTATAGACTGCTTGCCTGCCCCACTGTGCCTGAGGGCTGGGGGCATCAGACCACTTGTTAGCCCCGCCTGTGGGAAGGCCAGGGTGACAGACCCTGTATCAGCCCTGCCCTACAAGAGGGCCGGAGGGCTACAGACTGGAAAGGAAGCCCGCCCCCCTGGGGGCCAGGGCTAAAGACTTGTAAACGGGCACTGTTTATTCCTCTAAAGAAAGGCGCTGTGGCCTTCCTCAGAGCCAGGGCCCGAGGAAGGGTCGTGGTGCCCCGGCCAGACCATGCCACTGTCATACGCTTCCTAAGTGGAGTACTTTGCATTTATCCTTATTGAATTTCATCCTATTTACTTCAGAGCATTTCTCTAGTTTGTCCAAATCATTTTCAATTTTAATACTGTCCTCCAAAGCTCTTGCAACCCCTCCTACTTTGGCATGCTATGACAGTATCTACAGAAGTCTTTGTTTCACATGGCTCCACCAGTCTGTAAACAGTTCTATTTCAAAGTCGCAACACTGGGCATCTTGCTGTGTCTGGAATGTTCATTGACTTTCATTTTCTCATATATTTTGTGAGGGATAACTTACTCTGGAATTTCACTTTGGATTCCATACATTGTAAGGTAGAGTCACACAGGAAATGTATCAATATTTTTATGACATTCCCAATCTTCAAGACACCAAATGTTATCAGGCATGGAGAAGGAAGGGTTATACAAAGAAATGACCAGCATTGTCATGCCACATCTCTGCATAAGTTAATGCAGATAGAACACTAAAACAGTGGATTATCATATCTACTGTACAACAGAATAGCTTTGTAGAAGAGACTACTAATGAAACATATAAAGTGGGTTTTGGGAGATTTGAAATCACAGCTAAATGTTATTGAACATTTTTATTTTGGTTCCCCTTTAAATTCCCTGAAGATATTCTATTTTAAAAAGTGCTCACATAGGGCCCATTAATGGGAATTGAAAAGACTTCAGCCATATAGATATGTGTATTTCTGAGTGCCAAACCCTGACTTCTCAAATGGGATTTTGAAGCAGAAACCCGAGCTCCAAAGGTGGAGGGCACAACTCTGCTGGCCATAGCTATTTCTGACAAAGAGTGATTACTGTGAGACACAGATTAGTAACAGGATATGCTGTAACAAATTGCAGATGAATCACTAATAACTGAGAAAGTATAAGCAGAGGAGAAAAAGGATGATGCTCAGTCCAGAATTTTTTTTATTCTTAGGAAATCAAATTCTTCCTTATTTTATTTAACTTCAGTTATTTATATTGATTTACAAACACTGAGTAAGTTCCCACCCCAAAGCTTTGGATGCCTTTGTAGGAGATAAAATTCAATAAAATACAATCAAAATACGTAATCACTTGGCAATACTGGAAATCCATGTGCAATATTTTAATGTGTCAGCTAGGATAGAACAGCAATACATCCCAGCTCGAAGGCAGCCCTTTCCCAATACTGTTCTCAAAACATTTTAAAGTTCTGGGGTAACACTTCTAAAAGTTTCTAAGTTACTAGGCTCCTGAGTGCCTAAGTCATTTGAAAATTTACCTCCGATCTACACTGCATGTTCTGCTCCATGCTGACACCCTGCCAGTGCTCAACAAACAAAAGGATGTAATTTTGAAAAGTACTCAGCAGCTCTGGCTTAACACTGCTTGCATGGAAATTAACGGGAGTTTTACCATTAATTTCCCTGGGAACAGAAGTAGACCAATGCTGAGCACTTTTAAAAACTCCCACTTTAAAATAACAATGGTCGCTTCTCTGCTGAGGAGTAGCAGATGTTAGGGCCTTGCAGGTCAATTTCCCATTGTAGAAGAAATCAGTGACAGAATCTGGATATTTTCTTACTGCAACTTATTTTTGTTTTTTTACACTGTACACTACGCTCTTGGAACAGATAAGGTCACAAGTGACATGCAGACAAACTCCTATTTCAGGAATCTCAATACAAACACTAAATTCAGGTTCCCAGGAAGCAACTCTGGCCCAAGAATTAATTCTAGTTAGAGAGGTTAAGGCAAAGAGCAAATGCCCTTGCTGTTTACAATTGCTCCCCCAAAGAGAAGAACCTTCATCACAAAAACAATACATACTTCCTCAAAGATTGTACAGTGCTTTCACACTAAGACCTTACAAAAATATTTTACCAAAGATTTTTAATTCTCTTCATTTCTAATAGATTTTCCCTCCTTGTCACATTCCTTCCTATGCAGTTTCCTCTCCATGAAACAACAAACCCAGTAAAGTAAGAAACACTTCATAGTCAGAAACACAGTAAAGATTCTGATTCTGACCTCACTTTACATGTTATACTTGACATTACACGTTATAACTCCATTAGCTATAATGGAACTACTCCTGATGTACAACAGTATGAAGTCAGAATCATAGCATCACAGAATCATAGAAGATAAGTGTTGAAAGGGACCTCAGGAGGTCATCTAGTCCAACCCCTGCTCAAAGCAGGACCAACCACGACTAAATCATCCCAGCCAGGGCTTTGTCAAGCCACACCATAAAAATCTCTAAGGATGGAGATTCCACCAGCTTCCTGGGTAACCCATTCCAGTGCTTCACCATCCTCCTAGTGAAAAAGTTTTTCCTAATATCCAACCTAGACCTCCCCCACTGCAACTTGGGACCATTGCTCCTAGTTCTGTCATCTACTATCACTGAGAACCGCCTAGCTCCATCCTCCCTGGAACCGCCTTTCAGGTAGTTGAAGGCATCAATCAAATCCCCCTCACTCTTCTCTTCTGCAGACTAAACAAGCCTAGTTCCCTCAGCTTCTCCTCATAAGTCATGTACTCTAGCCCCCTAATCATTTTTGTTGCCCTCCACTGGACTCTCTCCAATTTGTCCACATCCTTTCTGTAGTGGGGGACCAAAACTGGACACAATATTCCAAATGTGGCCTCACTAGTGCCGAATAGAGGGAAATAATCACTTCCCGTGATCTGCTGGCAATGCTCCTATTGATGCAGCCCAGTATGCATTAGCCTTCTTGACAACAAGGGCACACTGTTGACTCATATCTAGCTTCTTGTCCACTGTTACCTCCAGGTCCTTTTCTGCAGAACTGCTGCCTAGCCAGTCGGTCCCCAGTCTGTAGCAGTGCATGGGACTCTTCCATCTTAAGTACAGGACACTGCACCTGTCCTTGTTGAACCTCATCAGGTTTTTTTGGCCCAATCCTCCAATTTGTCTAGGTCACTTTGTATCCTATCCTTACCCTCCAGTATATCTACCACTCCTTCCAGCTTAGTGTCATCTATAAACTTGCTGAGAGTGCAATCTACTCCAGCCGCCACATCATTAATGAAGATGCTGAACAAAACTTGCCCAGCACCAACCCTGGGGAACTCTGCTTGTTATCAGCTGCCAACTAGACATTGATCCATTGATCACTACCCATTGAGCCCGATGATCTAGCCAGTTTTCTATCCATCTTAGGCTACGTTTACACTGACAGCGGCAAAATCGCCGCCGCCAGATCAATCTTTCAGGATCAATTGAGCGGTCAGTGAGACCCACTCAATCGATCAGGAAGTCGGCTGAGTAAGTCCACCCCCTCAAGTAGTGTAGCGCTGAGTCGACGGGAACGGCTCAGCGCAGTGTGAACAGCACGCAGAAGGGAAGCTGAGCAGTTGACATCAGTTACACAAACTACTCTGTGTAGTTTGCGTGACTCCCGTCGACTGCCGCCAAATCGCGCAGTCAGTGTGAACCAGCCCTTATAGTCCATTCATCCAACCCATACTTCACGCCTCATATCCCTCTTGCATGCGCTCCAGCTGGTTTGCTTTGGCAAATCACAGGCAGAATCATAGGATGGTGGGAGAAAGGTGTTAATGACTTTGTCATTTTGAATCTGGTTCCACCTTGTGAGTTATATATGAAGATGATTGGACTCTGGTATTTACGCCCAAAGATTTTAAGATGAATTCCAATTTACAGTGCCTTCATAGTTAGCCCTTAGTATGAAACACAGTCCTTATTCCATTTTAATAAGTGCTCTGGGTGGGGTGTCATCCATGAAAGTTACAATTGCAGTTTGGCTTCAAACCAGCAGGACACAGGTTCATTGGATATGTCATGAGAAGCAAAACTACATCCATAGAGATCTGCCAGGTCTCACAGTTTTTTGACACATGACACACAGTTTTAGCAGGGCGGGTGACACTGCAAAATGTTTCATTTTTCCCAGTCTATACTGCTCTTTTACCCTTTCACTGCCTGCCAAGTGGCCTGCATCTGACACCAGACACAGAGGAAGTGGGGCAAGGTTTCAGCTGTCAGCTCAATGATGCAGAAACACCATGGCAAAAATACAGGAATATAAACTTTTTGTTTTAATATGGTTTGAAGTCACTGTCTCCTGATGCAAAATTGTCAGCAGGGACCTCTGGAAGTTTCTTTTGTTTTGTTGTTTTGGTTTTTTTATTTGTTTGTTTTTTTTCATTTGAAGGATGCCAACCAACCAACACACACAGACTTCCACGATAATAGTAAGAATTTTATAGACAACACTGAAACAGATCACATGTATCTATGTGCTTAATTGATAATCATAATGAAAATTTGTTGAGCTACGAAGAAGACAATGTAGTAAGAAGTGAGAGCTTAAGGCCTGTAAAACAAGCTAAGGCCTAAATGGAAAAAGCTGAGTGAACAGGAGTATAAGGGGTCACTCAAGTTAACTGAAATTGGCACAGGAAAGTGCTGATACTGCAAGATTGCCAAAATATTACTAAAATATGTAGCAGGTGCAGAAGGCACCAAGACATCCTGACACCAAAGAGATAACCAACTCCCTAAAATGACATTTTGATTGATAGAAATGACAAAAGGTGATACATGGAGTTGTTTTGCCCAAATCAGCCAATTAACGGAAAAGGGTGGCAACTACCTACGTCAAGAGGGTGGCAACTACTTATGTCAAAGGGGGCAGAACAAAGTGTATGTAACAATGCATAAAAGAGGGTGTCAGAGGGAATTCCGGCATCCGGTCTAGGGGATAACGGAAAGTCCCGCCGTTGGACCGAGGCCATTGTAACGCTGCCTATACGAAACTGCCCCAGAGATACTCTGTAAGTCATTTCTCATTGGGCCGCACACAATAAACCTGGCCTGGGTGCCTTCGTTGCTCAGCTAATCCATGGTCGTGTCGATTCATTCGATCGTGAGAGCCGTCTCGGTTTCCTGGCCAGCGCTGGGATAGCATCTACACGGGGGGACACGCACGCAGCCTACACTGATAAACATCGGTGACCAACACACCGATTACCACAGACAGTAAACTTCAGCAAATTCTGATCTGTACTTGAACTTAAGGACAATACACACAAATAACTCAGGTCACCCTGCTGGCTCTTTAGAAAGCATCGAGGTAAATACGACCCATTCCACTAGTTCAGCCTTGCACAGATTCAATCTGACCCTCTCTTATCCTTATGGGGAAAATAACTACTATAGAAAAAACAAAACAAAAATATTCACGGGAGTCAAAAAGAAAAAAAAAATAACAGAGATAGACAAAGACAGTAAGAAAGAAAAGAAAAACTATTGAAAGCCTGTGCAGACAAGTATGAATCAATTATTCTAAAAAGCAGATGTAAAATGAAGCTGCTTAAACATATAAGGCACTTCTACATTGTATTCAAATAATGCTGAAATTATAGAGCTGTCATTCGCAGACCTGTCGAGGGTGCCTTTCTTACCACATTATGATTTAACATTTCTCTTGGAAGGTTGTAGCAATTTTGACATTAGAGTCATTGGACAGGAAAGCCATAAAATGTACATGGAGCACCTCCTCTATTTTTTTGTGTGTGTGTGGTCTTATAAAAGGTTCTATGAGTCAATTATGCCACCAGAAAAAATGAGTGAGCCAAAGGGGAAGAATTTGTAAAAGTGCAGGAACACTGGTCTCAAAACAGAGAGAGCAGATTGTGGAACAAATGTAACTGTGAAGATTTAAATAATTTGATGGCACATAATCTAATCTGACATGGCAGCAGGTTATTTTACAAATTGTGAATTGCTCTGCCCATGAGTGTCATAATAAGAGCCTGTTTAAGAGACAACTAAAAGATATGGATTTTTCTGGAAGTGAATGTTCAAATGACAGAAATGGAGAACAAGAGAGAACGGTGCTTCCCAATTTGATCACTTATTGATGTGGCTGCTATCCAGCTTCTTATACAGTATTTCCATCTGGACTCCCTTTGTTAAAGCCATGTACTAAATAAATAGTGGATACACCAAATCTAGAAGATAAACTGTGGCATCATATTAAGTATCTGCCCTATTATATACATGTTTCCAACTCATTTTAACAACTACTGCATAGTATGCTGAATCCTAGTTTCATCAAACCCTTTCTACTTTAAGTTGTTTGAAAATAGGAATTCCTTGAGCCCTTCCAGTTGTTAATGAGCCTGAGGAAAAAGGATCAAGCATGTTTTAGTAATTAGTAATGGACACATTGCTCTGTGCTGTACACCAGGACCCAGCAGTATTTTATTCAACTTGCAGACTGATCCTGGAATTATATAGTTCCATGGCTAGTGACGGGCTCAGCCTACTCTGAGCAGCACAGCTTGCTTTTCCCCAATGCTAGGTGAGCTCCTTGACTGTCTACGCATTGTTGTTCAATGAAGAGCTGGCTTACAGATAAAGGTGGCACTGTCAGGATAACTCAGAGCTAATTGCTGACCCTAACAGGCCCAATTAGCTGCTGCCAGCTCAGTGAGGCAGCCCATGGGACGAGTCCTTTCTTACACACACATATTGAAGCTCTCGTTGCACTGCTACGTTGGCTACAAGCTTTGTAGTTACCTTTCAACAGATCAAAGGTTTATTAGGAAGAACGACTGCTGAACCATCTCTAGACATGAACAGACACACATACACATGCATGTGACTAAGAGACTTGAACTGCAAAATGCTGATGAATTAGAATCAAATGCAATATATTTAAGGGAGGGAAGGGGGTATTTTCAATCAGATTTCCTGATTGTTATAATTTGATGAGATAATCCTAACCATTTAGGTCTAATAAACTCACAAATCGTGAACAATGGCTGCATTAAATCTATTGTCGCTAGCGGTAACACTAGAAGCCAAGGCTCACAGACTCTCCTTACAGCACTTGTTTTTATTCACTCAGTCTCATTCCACATCAGCTGCCATCTGGACAAAATTGAGAAATCATGACACCTGCCTGAAGAATAAGATGCTGATCAGATGGAATGAGGGGAGGCTTTATCTTGAGAGCAGAAATGTGAACGGTTGGTAACACAATCACTTAAAAGGTTTGTAAATTATGTGCCTTCAGAGCAGCATATGGCTCACGTGAAATATGGATTTGTAGAACTTTTCACTAAACTTAGGGCTCAGATACTATTAGCTGCTGTATAAACATGTGTAATAAATACATAAAACTTTACACACACACACACACACACACACAGAGTAAAGAAGGTACCGATGGCTTCCTTTATATGTTTTAATAATAATAATAAGTTCCACTCATATAGTAACGTATCTATATCAGTTTCATACAAATATCTCCAAGTGCCTTACATTACAGCTATGTGGAGCTGGCTAACGGAATTTGGGAGCCGTAAGCACATCACAATATGGAGCCCCCTGCAACCATAACCCCCTTCCCCACCTTGCGTGGCAGACGTCATTAGTAAGTCTCAAGACACATTGTCAAGCTTATCTTTGCAGCCAGGAAGGCTAGAAACTTATTAGCTGAGATTCTGACCTTACGTGACTGCAGAAGGTGGGACCTAGGCATGGATGTATCATGCTCATTTTTTAATCCAACACTGGCTCGTTAAGATCAATAAGTATTATAGTATCAGTGTTGCAGATGGGTGAACTGAGGCAAACAGAGGTTAAATGACTGCCCTCAAGAGCCCACAAGAAGTCAGCAGAAAGGTTGAAAATCATACCCAGCAGTCTTGATTTTCAGCCCTTGCTCTAGCCACTACACCACACTGCTTTTGTCTTATCTCAAAATAATCCTAATAAACTTAATGCACAGTATAAGAATCACCCAGCCATCCCTAAAATGAAGCCAATGCTGCATACTACACGTGCACCACTGTCAATGGGAAGGGATGTGAAGCATAAGTTTTACAGCAACAAAATTGGTATTTTTAAGTAGGCAGAAATCTGTAACTGGAGGGTGAAGTAAGTGCAGCATTCACTGGAATGGGTCAAATGTTTTAAAAGTCCTCTAAAAATGTGGTAGTAAAATGTATAAGCAATCATCTGCTTGCACATCCTTTGCATGTACAGCATGCACTGAGGCACACAATAATATTTTTTGTATGTGTGACAGCTGCCATCTTGGCCAACACACCAAAGACTGAAACAGGGACCTCCAGGGATAAAAGTATGAGCTCCTACATGGACTCCTATCCTCTGTGGACTGGGCACAAAGTGGGACCTGCAATACATCCAGACCAATGAGTTACATACTTCCTCTGATTAAAGAAAGGTCATCCAAAACATCTGAGGCCCACAGCAGTTTGACTCTCAGAAGAGACCCCCTACCCCCAACTTTATATGTTGACTTCCATCTTGTGTGACACACTGGGGATTGACTGGGGACCTGCAGAGCTAAAAGCAGGAGCTTCTTGGCTGTAACAGACTTCTATTCTGTGTGGATTGGGCTCTGAGGGAGACCTGTAACCCACCCATTAGTGCGTTTTACACGCACAAGTGTCTGTTTGCACATGCAAATATGCATACCGCGAGTGTTTCATGCACACTTTTAGCGACCCTTTAAAATATTTGGCTCTGTATGTTTCTAAGGCAATCTGAGTGCATTTCTTGGTACTGCTAACTGGGGGTTGAATCTCAAGAAAAATGGAACCTTATTGCTCTTCCTGACTCCCAATGGTTTCTGTAGTTGTGAAAGCGCTTATGGATTACACATTTGTATCTGATTTGTTCAGGAATTATTTTGAGGCTGGCAGGAATTAAATAAAATTAGTCTACCACTACCTTGCCAGTGTATGATGCTTTGTGGCAGCCAGCTTTGTGATAGGAAACAGGCTCCTGCAGCCTCATCTTCCCACCTGCCTATAAAAAATAGTAACAAATGAGGTGGGGTCGGGGAGGAAGAGAAATATTCCATTTTTAATTGCCTTTTTATTTTCCTTTTATAGTTGTGTTTAAATTGCGAGTTATCAGAAGCCATTCAAAGCCTCTTTCTTTTACCCATTTTAAAATATATTCCTCCTAAAGCCAGATGAAAAATACTGTTAGTGGGGCTTTGTGACTCCCGCAAAGTCCCCTACAACTTAAGGGACTTTGAAAAAATGTCAGCTGCCCAGTTCCCAAGAAAGAAAAATTAAACAATAATGGCTTATCGACTTGTTCCTGAGAAGATAAAGTACTTATGAATGAGACCCTTTCATATGCTCTGGTTTGTGATCAGAGTCTACAATTGCCAAGATTCTCAGAAATTATTCTGATTAGCAAGAGAAACTCAGATTAAATGAGTTTAAAGATTTTTCTACTGAATCCCCATACTCCCTTCAACCTGCTTTTGTACAATATGCCATCTGGTTTTGTCATGCCACTATCACTCCCACTTATAACTGGTGCCATAAAAACATCACATTCATGCAGATCAGCTCATTGTGCTAAGTTCAAGAAAGGACACTAGGGTAGATAGGACAGCAACTTCTCTCTGTCTTTGCTCCAGGATCAATGCAGGCATTTTTTGTTGTTGTTCTTCATGACAGACCCAGAGTTTCTTACCTTCTGTGTAGTACAGATCCCATCCCACTCTCTTTTGGGGTCTTATACAGCATTTACAATGGTGAAGCATTGGCATATGTTACCTAGGGAGGTGGTGGAATCTCCATCCTTAGAGATTTTTATGATGCGGCTTGACAAAACCCTGGCTGGGATGATTTAGTTGGGGTTGGTCCTGCTTTGAGCAGGGGGCTGGACTAGATGACCTCCTGAGGTCCCTTTCAACCCTATTCTTCTATGATTCTATGATTTATTGATGTCAATGGGAGTTTTTCCATTGATTTCAATAGATGATTTATTAGGTCCTTTCTGCAGTACAGATCTTCTGCCACTATTACTATAGTATTGAGGAAAAGAGGTTGGGGTTCACAGCCATGGAAAGCAAACAGTCTCTCTTAGTATTTGCCTGGAATGTAGAGACATGGATGTCATTCTATACGTACAATTTGAAATGGACCTCTAGGGTTAGAGTTATGTAACTCCTCTTTATTTTTAATACAACTATAAAAAGAGTCTTCTGTAAGTGACCTCCATCATTTATGCATCCAGGATTCTGGAGCCTTGCTGTAAGCTGATAGTGATAAGTGAGATCCGGACAGCCCAGGAGAAGAAAAAAGGAATCCTCTGATAGTGACAACATCAACAGTTATCTAAATATAGCAATGAAAGTCCCTAAGGGACAGAAGCTCATAGGCGAACAATGGGAAGGAATCTAGGTGGCTCCTCTGACTCAGTTTCTTTGAAAAAAAAAAAAAAAGAAGTTAAATTAATTGCAATTGGTTTTAAAAGTATTATTTTACTTTATTTAATGCTTCATTAGTCCAGTGTTTATTTAAGGGAAATGGAAACTCACTAGTTTATTCAACTTAAGTCTCATGTTCTTGCTTCTATTGACATAGATACAGATATTGCATCAATGAAAGTAAGATAAGAGGTTAAAAATACCACTCTCCCTTACTTCATTTTCCCTATTCAGAAATACCTCCAACACCTCACAGGCAACTAACGACAGAGAGCAATAACTCTCACTTCTCCATTTCAGCAGTTACAAAGGCTGGTTTAAGCCACTGGCGGTAAAATAGAAACAACTTTTTAACTTAAAAGGTGTTTAATTTTTTATAAGACAAATTACACATTTTGATATTTTTAATTTTAAATGTAAAGTTATTTTATAAACTAGACCACATCTCAAGTAGCTCAAGTATAATCACTACCCACACTTCAATCTCTTGCCTCATTTCCTTCCCAATTTTGTGAGTTTCTGAAATATAACTGCATTCACTGGGCAAAATGCTCCAGAGCCAGAATAAACAGCTGTGAAAGATGTTGGTGCTGGACAGTTTTCAAGGAGAGATTGCTGTGGAGGAAAGTGGCCACATTCTCCCTGTGACATGGTGTCAGCTGTTATGACCCTGCATAGCAATGCTGCTGATTCATCCTTGCAACTGGACCAGATGAATCCTGATAACTTCAAACTAAGATCATAAAAGTGGTTGGAGTGTCTTAGTATTAGAGACAAGAAAAAGGAATTCCTGTAGCTGCCGACCTAGAAACAGGCCAGCTTATGCTGAAGTTTATAGGTGCTATGATTTAAAATAACAACAAAGGAAAAAGCCAAGAGAAAGATATGTAAGGACAACCTACAAATGTGTGTGTCTTGAGTTTGGTAAAAGTTGGGAATGCCATCTGTTTGCACCTCCCTCTGCTGCCAGAACTTCAGCTTTATGAGCGCAACCATAAAACTGGGCTTTGCTGCCCAAGAAGGGCCAGGATCAGAGAGGCCAGGGATTCATTAACTCATTAATTCTTAACCCTCTCTACCAAACAATCCTCTATGGAACCGCTGATGGAATTTAAAACTGCCAGTTGTCCACAGAACAGTTGTGGATGAGTAGTAGTGGAGAGAAGGGGGGCACTGGATCAAAGTTCATGTCGCATCCCTTGTCAGTACCTGGCAAATCCCTGGGAAGCTAATGATGCAACCTAGCAGACACAATTCAGTGAATCCCGGTCAATTGCCAGCCCTTACCCATGACGTGGTGCCATCCCCTGGCTTTCTAGTCATCAGCCCAGGCTTTAATAGTTGTCCAACTCAGTGTCAAGGATTTGTTGGCATCCAAATGCAACATAATCAGTGGAGAGGATTCCTGCTTTTTCCAGAGGTGAATCTATCCCATATATACCCAAAGTCCTAGGCCCAAGAGTAAGCATGGTGCATGACAGAGTGCAAGTAGCCTAAAACTGACTCACCAATATGTACACATGACAAGTATTCCCACATGGGCCAAATTGAGGAGATCATTAGTTAAGGACTGGATAATTACCCAATTAACAAGGTGAGTCAACTCATCAGCTGGGGACAGTAAAACAGAGACAGGAAGAGGAAGAGGAAACCAGGATCTCAGGAAGGTGAGATTTCTTTTTCCTCACCCTGTGTCTGGAGATAAGGAAAAAGCCTTCTGTTGTGTGGAACAAGCACTTGTACAACATACTGTAAATAAAGCAATTGGTGTTGAATTTCCATGGGAGTGCATGAGGACTGTTTGCAGCGAGGAATCCAGGGTGAGGGAAGCCTATCCTGTGACAAGGTGCAGTTTTGACCTTCCTAAACCAATAGGAGTGAATCTGGCCCTAAAATGTTGCAAGTAAAACTAATAATTAAAGATTCCCTGGTGCTTTTGTAACAGGTGATGGAATCTAACAAGTGATCAGAGAGGAAAACGTTTTCTAAATTCTAATTAAAGGAAAAGTCTTTGGGGCTCCTCAAAATCATTGCTCCAGATTTTTTTTAAAAAAGAGAAGGCTTCCCCCATCACTATTCCTGAAAACATCCAACCACCCTCTTGCTATCCTTCCTGTGAGAAGGACTGAATACACCATAGCAACACAGATCAAATTCTAAAGAGGTATTTAAGACAATACTGTACTGTATATAAAATGCATGGACAAGCTGAATAGGTTTACATAATGTTAACATAGACAAATGACAAGTACAACATATCTAGCTGCAATTTAATTCGATCAATATGATTAGCAGTGCTATATTACACTATCTAGACTTAGCCTTGCAAAGCATGCTGCTTAAAAATGGTTTACAACCCTAAAACATTGTAGTAGCACATGCTGTATCAATGCTAGCACGCATCAGTATCACCCCTAACACACCATTAATACTGGGAGTTTATAGGGCACTCCAGAGACACATAAAATATTACCTTTGCAGGGGGAAATTTTGACAATGTAGCCTGCAAAATTATTTCAACTGTCAAAAAGAGCTTACTTGAAATTAATTCCAAACTGTGAAGCATGGTCATGATTACATAGCAAGGTAATTTAACCAATAGTTACAGCAGTAGACATAATGAACAAAGCAGAACAAGGTAGCATGGTTTACCAATGAGTATTGTGCTGGAAGTCCTGCTTATGTTACGTACACACAGTAAATCATGGATGGCTTTTTAATTGTTGCATCATCTACTTCAACATGGACTAGATGTCATGTTTGATGAAAGGTGATATGATTTTTTTTTAAATGACAAGTGATTTTGCATGTAATAAGAGTATGGGACTGCACAAGGACACCTCAGCCAATGTGGTAAAAAAAGAAAATATCCACTTCCATCTTTCGTTGTTCCCATTCCCCTGGGGTTTACAGCTGACCACAGTCATCCATGCATTTGTAACATCAAGGCTCAACTACTGTGATTTTCTGGATCTAGCAATGAAGTCCCAGGTTCTGAAAGAAACTCCATCTAGTTCAGCACAGAGCAGCATCCCCTGCTTAGCAACACAACTCATCAGGATTATATCATTCTGAATTGTCACTGTCTGAGCTGGCTTCCCGCGGAAGAGAGAATACAGTTTTAACTAATCCAGCCAGAATCTTAAATCAAGATTTGAACCAAATTCTAGAAGGGGAAAGCCTAGTACACTAATCACAGTGCCATGTAAACCCGTCTCTCTCTCTCTTTGCATTTATACACTTTTAAGAGTGAATATGATGCTCATGATGGTGGATTAACAGCCCTGGTGACTGAAATCCTCCCTTTATATACATACAGCATATGGCCATGAGCAGGCATCAATGCAGGATTTTGGACACTACCTTACTTTGCTCATGTGTCACAGCCCTGAATGGTGAGAGGTCAAATGCCCATTTGACCTTGACACTAGTCGAGAAGCAACTGGATTGAGATCAACAACCCATTTCACACAGGACACCAGCAACTATCAGATAGTTCATAGTAATCCCATTCATATGTTCAATTTGTTTATACAAGATATACCGATGATCCAATGCAGGAAATTTCAGCAATGATGGCTTGGGGTTTGGAAAAATATACATAACATTTTAAAAATCTTCCAGTCTTTGTGAAGTCAATGAATGAGCTTCTATGAAAGCTCTTTAACTTTTTATTTTGATGATGTTTTTCACTCCACTAGTAGTATAGCTTGCACGTGTCTGCGAGGTGGTTGTGACAATGTCCAGAAGATAGTCATACTATATTTTGCTATTTGTAACGGTGTTTTGCTATTAGTAAAGGATCATCTGAGGTTAAATTAAATTTGTAACAAGAGATATTTGTGTGGATTATATATTTTGCTATTCTACTTTTAAAATGGCTGATTTAGGACTTTCCATAACATACTCATATTTATTTCATATTAGAGTGTACACAACACACACACCCCCTGACAATTAGAGGACAAATTTGTCTGAAATGGAGCAATTCTTTGAGGATTTAATTATAACTCATGTAGCATATTAAAGAAAAATCAATGTATATTTAGTATGAATAATTATCTTGGATATTTTCCAAGTTCCAAAATTCAACTTCTCAGTTTAGTCAGTTTTAACTTGGTCTTTTCTAAAATAGTCTAATTTGAGAATAAACTTGTATAATAGGGTTACCACATTCCTTTAAAAAATATATTTGAAGTAGTCCTTTTCTACTGTAAAATCTGTTCATTTGATGTTTAGACCAAGGTTTCCCTTGCTAATGGCATGTCTATTCATAGAAATGAAAAAGGGATGCTCCTCACGGATGGCATAATTACCAAAGTCCCAGGACATATATGATATTCGGATCTTGAAAAGCTTCACCCAGAGTTAGGGATCTGTTCTCATCTTTCAATTTCTGTCAAATGACTGGACTGAGGACATGCAGTAGTTTACCGAATAGTCATGGGGGAAGGAAAAAACTTTTGTCAGCCCCATGCTAAAGAAATTAGGTTTTTGTTGCAGGTATTTATCATAAATTTTAACATGTAGGCTTTCTTGGTTAATCTTTGTTTCTTATGGTACCACACATCAAGTACAGGAATATCCTTTGTCAGTTCTTCTATCATTTTAGGTATTATGCTTTTGTGTTCAGTGATCCAATGTACAATATACTGAAGGTGTACTGCTAAATAATAAGTATAAACATTGGAAAGTGCCAAAACACCTTTTTCTGGTGGTAACTGCAAGACTGAGAAACAACCCCTGGATCTTTTAGTTGTCCAGACCAAGGAGAAAATGCAAAGGTTAAAATAAAAATGTGTTGCACAAACAAAAGAAGATTTTGAAATGTAAACAAAATGGGGGGGCGTATATCAATTAAATTCAAAGAAAAGAGAGAACGTCCAGTAAATATTTATTGTCTCTAGTCAGAGAAGTGAGACTTTTTTAAACAATATTTGGTTTTTAGTTTTATGTATAGTTATCTCTAAGTACCTAACAGAATCTTATTTTAATATCATTTCCTTGTTGAAGTAGGATCAGCAACTGTATACTCAATGTTAAGTTATTCGTTTTTATCCCCATCAACTGAGAGTATTGTAAAACTGATCTATTGTTTGTAGGATTATGGGGAAATGATTGGGATTATAGGAGCAAATCAATATGTCATCTGTATAGAATGAAATGAAATTTGTGGCATTTCTGATTTTTATTCCTTGAAGCAACTCTTGGGTACTGAAAAATTAGGCTAAAGGTTCAATTACAATTGCAAAAAGAAAAGGGAATAATGGACAGCACTACTTAGTTCCCCAGTGTCATTTTGAAAAGGGCGAGTTTAAACTGATAGTATGTACAAACTTGGACAGCACATTATACAAGATTTTAATCCTATTTTTATGAAGGTCTTTCCAAAGTTGAGGGGTTTTTTGAGATCAGTCATCAAGTATTTCCATTCAAATGAATCTACAGGTTTTCCCAAGTCAATTGAATGTATAAATCTAGAGTTATCAAATTCTTGCAGTGAATAAACACAGAATAGTCTTCTTAAATTATCAGCAGTGGGACAGCATGGAAAATAAAACTTCGTTGATCTATGAGGACAATGTCTCCAATTACTGGTGAAATGCAAAGGTGTCTCACAATGTCTATGCACCACGTTAGTCCCCCAGAAAATCTACACTAAAGGCTTAAAGAGAATTTAAGTGTGGGCCCTCTGCACACAGATACAATTTACCTTAGTGAGTAAAAGAAGAGAAAGTTTTAATGGTCAGAGCTATCAGTCGGTAGGATGAACAGTTTCTTAGGATTGTCAAGTAGTGCAATAGCACTTTCTCAGTTTTGGTGGTTCAAATGCATGCTTAAACACTGCTAATGACAGTTCTGCAACTGAACTTATGGTTTCTCCATGAATGTTTACTGGGAGACTATTTGAGCACATTACTTTGCCTGATCTTAGACATTTAAGAGCTTTTGCTATGTCTTGATAAGTCTCAGGTTACACATTGATCAATTTGGTGAAGGTTTCAATAAAATGCTTCTATTTACGAACTCTGTCTTTGGATTTGAAGGCATTTTGGAAGATTAGAGTGTCTGACATTGCTCTGAAAGTGTTATTTGTGATTTCTGGATTATACATCAAAGTTTGAGCTTTAGTTTTTATGGTTGACATGTGGAGCCTTGGTGTGAGGTGCTTACTTTGGTCTTCCCTGCCTCAGAGATAGGCTGCTGTTTATTGTACCAGTTTCCACATCCTGTTCACAACCGACCCCAGGCAGAGTACACTGAGGTAATGCAACACAGGGGCAAATAACTTGTGGTCACTGCTCCTACATCATCTTTCAAGGGAAATGAATATATTCTCCTAACTAGCCAATGATGGAGGATGGTTTTTTACACCACTGTTCCCATATGCACGTCTATGAGTAATAAAGAGTCCAACAGAACCTTAAGTCTTCATCGCATTGATAATTGATGGGCAAAGACTTCTATAAAAGGTGAATTCCTTAAAATATTCCCTTTCCCTCCCAGCATCACTTTGTCTTAGCCAGAATGAGCTGAATCCAGCTTCTTTTCATCCATGCGCTTATTTCTCTCAGGCACTGGGACATCTGGGTGATAAAACTGACTGCATCTGCAAAAAGCACACATGCAGCTGTTTACTTGCATCACTGATGACAGATCTCCCAAATATGTTGGAAGAAAATAGAAGATAGGATTAAAACTTGCATATTCCACATGGGAGGGCTTTCTGTTATCTGTCCAAGAGGAATGAGCAAAGCCAGTTTAGTGCTGCACATCCAGTCCTCCTAGGTCTTCTAAGTGAATCAGCAGCACCTTGGGATTGGTGTAGTCAAAGGCTGCTGATAGATCCAATAGGACTAACATACAGGTTTTCCCTCTGTCAGCTATTATAAAGAGTTCATCTACCAATATCATTAGACTTGTCTCCATGCTATATTCCCAGTCCAAAACCTTATTATGAAGAGTTTAGGATGCTGGCAGAGAGCTGGAGTTACCCTAGACACTACTTTCCCAGTAATTTTGCTGAGGAATAGGAGTATGGATATTTTAAACATTCATGTTTCACAAACCTGTTGATGGATGACAGAAAGAGGTCTGAAAAGTTTTGCAAGCCATAGCTTTCAATCATTTCTGGGCTTAGCTGTAATGTAAACTCTATTATTTCAAACTTTAAGTCTCCTGTTAGAATTTCAACCTTAGAACCTAAATCTTTGAAAAATGCCTTCATTTTTTTGTGGATAGTCAGACTAAAAGAAGACAATGCTGTTGGACTTCTTTTTTTCTTTTTATTTTGTTAAGCACTGAGCATGTTCACTGAGCATGTTCTTGGCCCTGTACTGTACAAGACACAAAGAAAAAAACACAGTGCCTGACTGGTGGTCTTATACTGAAAATATTTTCCAGGAAGATACAAAACAACAGAAACTAGGACAGCAGCTTTGTTATGCATAATAGTTATTGTGCGGAAAGAGAAATGGTGATGCATTGTTTGCTACAGTGGTGACACACACAGTAGTAATTGCACAGTTATCATGGGAATTATCCCAAGATTTTGTGGAGGTTGCAATAAATCTCACAAGATCTCAAGTGTTAACTGCCCAAATGCTATATGTTACCACTGCCATTGAGAAATGGGCAAGTAAGTTCGCAAATCTGAGATAAGCTCCCCTTACTTTAGCATATGATGAGAGGCTGGTAAGATGCTGGAATACTTAAATTGGTTATCTTATACTGATGTCCCAAATTGAAATATGAAATCAACACAAAAACAGAATATCCCAGAGAATCCCTAATTA
Source organism: Emydura macquarii macquarii (assembly GCF_026122565.2). Taxonomy (NCBI): domain Eukaryota; kingdom Metazoa; phylum Chordata; order Testudines; family Chelidae; genus Emydura; species Emydura macquarii. The sequence goes on from NW_027130568.1 coordinate 8,395,233, forward strand.
AATACAAAAGAATGCTGGAAGACTAATTTAGCTCTCCTATGCCACATTACCACATATGACTAAGGATGTAGTCATACCCAAGGTCCTGAAATGCTATACACGGATTTTAACTGACAACCATGAGATCCAACATGCTGTAAAGGCAAACATATGAGGAAGCACTAGAAATATATTATATGGGTAATTAGAATAAAGCAGAAGCTGAATCTTACTTTTATTAACATTAATATCACTGACTAAACCAGGCAGATCACCCTCATAAATAGCTCTCATTTGGGAAGGAAAAAAATTAGCTGAAGGCTTAAGGTTATGATTTGATTGAAGATTTTAGGCTACTGAAAATCTATTTGGTAATTAGCTGAGGACTAAAGGGAACATTTTATCATGGAGTGAGGTATGAGTGAGTTATTTGTTGGGACAAAGAGCCAAAGTCCCATAGTGTGGGTGCTCTCATCTACCTTTGGCAAAGACAGGAATCTCGACTTCTCAGCAGTGGTCACTAATCAAATGTGAAAAACAGGCACACTAGTATTTTCTGAATTACAAAGCTATTTAATGTATTGTTTTAAAATAATTGAAAATAGGCATTTAGAAAATTACATCAGTGGAAATAAAATTCTCATTTAGAAAGCTTCCCTGCACAGGAAAGTCTAAACACAAATATGCCAAATGGCTCCTTTTGTCTCCCAATGTATTATCAGTGCCTATATAAATGATATCAGGGTCCAAATCTACGCTGCTTTATTTTATATTTGTTCCTCTGTTTTGATTCAAAGGCTGATTTTACATACAGTAGGTGAAAAGGAGCATTGGGGCAGATTGGAAAAACATAGTTTGCATAGAACACGAGGCTTTTACTACATAGCTAGTGTACACTAATGGATATATACTAATGGGTATACACAGAAAAACTTCTAACATCTTCTCTATCAGGGTATTTCCAAGAAAACATGCTAAATGGGAAGTGCAGTCTCAGGGATTATGATCTTGACATGCAGTTTCCAAACAAACTGGCAAGGAGACACTGTATAGTCATGTACAGTAGGTAGCTTTTCAGTGAGTATAATCTGTCCATTTCTGCAGCAGTAGCAACAACAAAATAAAGACAGGAACAGAACACCCTGTTATTTCTCCCAACATGAACTATATCCAAATATTTTGACACAACCTCACAAAAGCAGAAGAGTCGCAGCGTTAAATCTCCAGTACATACTAAACAAGGCACAGTCTGCAACCACTGAGATGGTTTCTACAGAACTCATGGAACTCGGTTTTTGTTCACAGTGCTTCTGATTAATCTTTTTTCTGGTTCATGTGGGTTTCTACCTAATTTTCAGGTTTAAATAAACAGAAAACAGAATGAGAAAGCACAATTATGACACAGTATTTGTATTAGAGTAGTGCCCTGAGGTATCAAAAAGAGTTGAGACCCCACTGTCCAAGGTCTTTATACAAACACATGTGAAGCATTAGCTCAAATATTGGAACAAACCTGACCTGCCACCATAAATGAGTCCTTTGTTTCAATCCTTGCAGTGAAACATTTCATCACCTGAATCACACATTTCCTAGGAAGTGATGAGATCACATCAATAAAGCAATACCCGATTGATAGAATAGAAGCGGACCCAGCATTTGGGAGATTATTTTGTTGCCAATATGGCATTTCAATGTACTCCCTGAAAATACATTTAGATACCCTGGTGTCCCATTTGCTGAGAACAGTTGGGGAGGGAAAGAATATGAGTTAATTAATTGATAAGCCACATGTCGGGGGGAGAGGCCTGATTTGAAGCAATTGTAAGACAGTTCTGTATGTAACTAATAACAATATTAATTCAAATTTATTATTTTAAATACTGGGAAGCACCAAGATTGTGAGATTGATGCTATAAAATCTAAGGCAAAAACTGTCAGATGGTCATTAATTTTGGGTTTCCTATCTGTGATATTTTGGGTCAGATTCTCAAAGGCCAAGAGCACCTATAATTGAAATTGAAGTCCGTGGCAGCTCAACAGCTCTGAAAATCATGCCCAGGAAGACTAAATTTGGGCGTCTAAAAAAGGAGGCACCCAAATGGAGACAAATTTTGAAAGTTTGGCTGTCTGTGAATAAATATACCATCCATAGGACTTGTGTGTGAAGGCAATTTCATTATAGGAGCCACGACCAAGGAACAAAACAAGAGAATCAGACAGATCTCAAGAAATAGAATTTGTCTGTGCCAAGAAAGAATCTTCCAAAAAGAGCATGCTGCAGATTTAAGAATGGCTTTTTAAGTGGCTTTAAAGTATGCCTTAGGAAAACTGGACCTGGTTCCCTGACCTTCTTTTACCATTTGTTTTCCAAATAACATTTATATTTTAAAAATATATATATAAAAAGTGGTAATGCGCTTTTTTTTGAAATTGCAAAAAATCCATATCACCAAAATATGTGCAGCTAAAACAATCAATTAAATAGTGATTAAGGGAAAAAATGATTGCGAATGTAGCAGACAAAACTGCTAATGTCACACAATATCAACTTAATGACTGACTAATTCTCATTCTTAAGGAAAAGCTGAATGAACAGGGACTAAAAATCATTCTTGAGGACACACTCTTTCTCATGACCAATTCTTTCGTTTGTATTGTACAATGTTACACAAACTAGTTCAGGTTAAAATCCTTAAACATAAACTTGGATTGATCCCATGTGGCAGTTTATTCAAGGATGTTAATCAGATCTGATTCATAACTTTCAAAATGTCATGAGAAGAACTTGTTTTTTAAATAATAATCATTCATACCAATGTAAACATCTCTTCTGAGGATGATTCAGTCAACAGTAGCCAGGGTCACCCAGTGCATTTAGCTGTGTTACTGGCTGAACTGTAATTTGAGTCAGTGAACTAGCCTATTCAGACTGAACCCTTCCAGAGCTAATTTCCACTGGTCCCTCTGTAATTAATATTTTCCCCCTTCTTCTTTCTTAAAGTGACAAGTGAGATATAAATAAATGGAGTTGCCATCAACAACTATGGCCTCAATTTTACCTTTAAAGCTACTACCACAAGTCCTTCTGCGTGTCTTAAAAAACCCAACAACAGACATTAGTTACCAACCCCACATGACACAAAAAACAAAAAATGAAATTTTGGATATGTCATTTATCTATCTAGCAGATGTGACCCATAGGAGAAAATTTTATATTATTGGTTAGCTGACATCAGTGTTCTTCTGGACTAAGTTGTAAAAGGAAAGACCAAACTTTTCACCATTTTTCTCCCCTACTCTTCCAATCTTTTCAGGATGAAATGCTCCCTGGAGAGAATTCTATAAGTGTGAGAGGGAAGTGTGAGCACTGAGATGGGATTTATGCTAAAAGTTTCTCTTTCAGAGTGTTCTTGATTAAAAGGTGTTAAGCCCATCATCAGGTTAGCTAATTAAAGAAAGGAAAATGTTACAGTAGCATCATTAAATTAGAATCTTAGGTCATACAGAGATTTTAGTTGTATACAGCTGAAACAGAAAAACAGAAAAATTTCAGCCAAAAATCTTAAATATGTTGGATCATTGGAGATGTAGACAGGCCACAGAGTCTGGACCACAGAGGAGAATAGAGACATGAGACAACCAAACTACAACTCCCATAAGACACTTCATCAGCATTTCTAAATTCAAATCTTTTGGCTTTTGGCAAAAATATTTCAATTTTTTCTGGTGTTCATGTTTTGACAAAAAAAAATTCTGCAGAAATAAATTATTTAGTCAAAAATCCAATTTTCCATCAAAAACAGTTTACCTGCAAAGTCTGACAATCCTTAGTCATAATCTTTAGATACCCAGTCTGATGGCTACAATGAGCATGAATTATGTAGATATAAACATTTATAGGAAAGGCAAAAGAAATTCAGCAGCACATCGTATGGCCCCTATATCTTCAGAGAATTCAAAAAAATCTCAAAGGGATCTCAGAACTACTCCAAATGAAAAGGCAGAGACATAATTTTTGTATTGTTTCATTTTTTAGAACAAATTAAACTTCATAAAGCACAGAATCCATCCTTTACATGTCTTTATATAATGTCATGAAGGGTAAAGAACAAAGGTTTCATCACTGTCAACTTGAATATACAGCTTGTGAGTTTTTTTCTCTCTGCTTTAAGAATAGTTGGAAGGGGGCGGGAAGATATTAAAAAAGACAAAACTAGAAAAAATATAGGCAACTGACTGAGGCCTGAACTAGACAGTGAGAAAAATAAGAGAGTACATTTTATAGACCTTCTGGCTGACAAATACCCTGAAATTTTATCATCTACTTCTTACACGTATTTTAAAAAAATACCTTTTACATTCTTCAGCCTGCAAGCCAATCCAAGTACTGTTTGTTTCAAATTTCTGACAATAGAGCTTTAAAATATGTTCTAAATAGATATAAAACCTAAAAGCCCATGTTTTTAAATACAGTTATCCCTCAGTGTATTTCAAATTTACCATTCCATTTAGTTTCTCTAAAAAAAATTAAACAGTCTTGTGTCTCTCAATTTCGGGTCAATCTAAACTACATTCCATAGATTATTTTGAAAACAACACATTAAATCACTCTAATGAGCTGTTTCGATTCATACCTCAGTACAAGGTTGTTAGGTGCAAGACCATACCTTTACACATTTTCCCCTCTATTTCGTATAGCAGTTGTCAAAATAGACTTTGATCGTTTTCCATTGTAGAAAATGTGACAACTGCTCATTCGGGCAAATTTAAAGGAATACATCTGGGATGAGGAATGCATGAGTGCTAATCCTGGTTCTCATACTGACTTGTGTGGCTTTAGGAGAGCCACTGGAACTCTTTGCCTTAGTTGCCCCAGGATAAACACCTAACTCATCAGAGTGTTGAAAGGGTTAGTGTTTGTACAGCGCATTTCCTCGCATCATTAATATGGCAGATTATCTCCTCACATAATCCTGTGCAAGTGTCCAAGTAAATGGATAAGCAGGTTGCATTTAAACTACTGAACTCACTAGGATTAAATGCTAAAGATGGGAGACAGCCAGATTGCAAATAGCACAGTTCATCCTTGCACTCCCCCAATCCTGGAGCTGCTGCATTCAGTACCAGTCCACTGATATAAATTACAACATCCTGAGGATCAGCTATGTCCCATATCTCCTTTCCCCTAGTCACGCCGTCCTGTGCTGACTGCCAGGCAGGTGGTGATGTCAAACCCTCTAGGTTGGTTCTCTACCATTGAAGGATCTCCCTTGCCCTCCATTTGCCAGATATGCTAGATTTACAGCCAAAATCTATTCGCATTATTGCACAAAGACACCACACAGTGCCAGAGGATCTGGCTGAATATGTGTGCATTTAGCTTATTCTAATAATATCGCAGAAGAAGGTAAATAGTTAGGGTGTTACCAATACATTTTCAGACAATGATATGTTCTGGAGAGACTATTGAACAAGGATGGAAATATATCATATCCACACTATAAAGACACAGTAGAGTGTCACACAGTGACAGTGCCAATGTCACAGGAATGATACCAACATCATTTTTGTGCATTCACCAGTCAGAAAAACATTTGGATATTTCAGTGTCTGAGTATTCCAAGTGAAATTTAAAAGTCCATTTCCCCCGATACATATATATGAGTTTGCAAATCTACATTCAAATCACTAGGAAGAAATTATAATATCAAGAATAATTCCTGCACAGATTTTTGGCTACCATCAGGGTACTTTTGTTTAAAGACATTTTCTGTCTATTGCTGGCTGCTTGCTGCTTCGTAACACTTGACAAATTCTCAGTTCTTAAAAGCAGCCGTAAATGTTTTGTGAATTGTTTCATTTTATCAGGGAGTTCTCAGTACCCCACCCCAATAGTCAGTGTAGTTTTGTCTTCCATTCCTTGCTTATCTTTATTTTTATGTATTTCCAACATGTAAAAGCTGAAATTTTCCCTACTCCCACTTTCAATCACCAAAAGAGAATTACCATCTGTGAGATGGAAATTCCCAGAGCCATGAGAATTTCTTGGGGTTTCCATTGTGGGAATGGGAAAAAGAGGGGGAGGTAAGGAACCCTTATAAAACCAATGATTACAAAATATAAAAACAGCGGGGTAGTTTGAGATTGTGTGTGTGCACACATGTGAACACTCACAAGTGTTGTGAATTCATAATCAAAGTGGTAAAACAGGATTACCAACGCAGCTATTACATGATCACACCTCAAAATTATAATATCATCATCTGTACTGAATAATCATTCAAGAGGCCAGAAATAATATATTAAAAAGAGGATGGGGTGAGGGGTGGATTTTAGGTAGTAAAGTTAACAAAATTACATGGTGGGAAACAAGCTAAAATAGAAATCTGAAATTACAGTCCTGCTCAGAATACTAATTCCCACAGCTGCAAGAATCAACCCAGACAGGAGTACTTTGTTTGGAATATTTTCCTTGATAAGTTCTATTAAAAATGAGATACTATACTGTAAATACAGGATCATGTGTTCAAGCGTTTTGTCAGCACTCCTGGCTCCCGGTTCATTCCCAAAAGCACAATATGCTGGATATTATACCAAGACTGTACTGTACACGTTTCCATCACTCAGAATTGCTTTTAAACTAGAGCATGCAAATGAAATATTTTACAGGGCAAAGCTAACCTTAGCACTGATGTAATGTTACCTTGATTCACTGCAGTATCCAATGCTATTGGAGATGGAAACCTTAATTTGTGCTTATGAAAAATATCAATTCCGATTTTACTATGCATTTGCACAGGCACCTGAAGAATAATTCCAGGCAGCTAGCAAAACTAACAAAATAACACCAATACCAAAATGCAAGGGGGGGGGGGGGGGGGGGGGAACACTTCAGAATGAAGCTCAACTTACATTGAACATCTGCATCTGAATAGTTCCAATTTTGCTGTGATTGTATGTTTGACGTCCACTGTCCAGAAATTATCTAATAATTGCATGTATAATATTTGATTTGCATGCAAAGAGGGAAATGTAAGTAAGCAATCTATTTTCTCTAGAATTGTATGGCTAATAGTCATGACAATATCTAAAACATTTCATATTATTGTTGTAATATTCCTTACTTCTAAGAATGTGAGGATAAAGACTATATCAGAGGACATTATTCCTTAAGCAGCAAAAGCAGACTCAATTCAGTTATGCAGACAATATACTTGTCAGGGAGATACCCTGGGAAATCTTGGAGATGCTCTCAGGATCTCTCACTCATTTCTAAGGTAGTCCTGCTTGACACTCTCTCTTTGTGCAATCAAAGTGACAGTTCAAGAGGGAAGAGAAACTTCTTTGTGCCCTAAGAGATGTGTATTCAGTTCCTGTTCATCTCAGTGTTGTGTTAAACTTTCAACACTGCATTTTAGAGTTGTGTCAATTCTGCAAACTATTTCATAACTGCTTAACGTAAACAAATTTGGGGTTGGGAGTGGAGTTTGCATACAGTGCCTCTCTGGTGTTTTCCTCCATTACAATTTGACTGCAGGCTGGGGATGATCAAACTTGTGTAACTCACTCTTAAGTTTTCAGCATATGGAGTAGCTTTCCCTTGGCTTCTTCTCCATGCCACTCAGAATTGTGAGGCTCATAAACAACTGTAAAAGCTGTGCAAACATGTATCTGAAGTCAGTCTGAATAAAATTCACCCAATGCAGATGGCCCACCCAAGGCACCATATATCACTAAGTTCTTAACATGGGCCTCAAGTGGGACATGAGCAGAATAAAGTCTTGGGCAACCCTTAGCACTGGGAGGAATTTTACTCTTTGCATATCTCACAGGTTTGTTCTTGAAGCCCCAAGAGTGAAATGTGCTCATCCCTCATCCTGTGCCTCTCCCAATCATCCAACACTGATGAATTTTTCTAAATCCTCAAAGACCTCAAGTGCTGTGATTAATTATGAACAGGGTTTTTTTTATCAATAGACTATCAGACTGTCAGCTGTAAACATGATTAAATTATATCTAACACTTAATATGTGCATTTTACCTTTCTTTTCAAACTATTTTTATATTAACTTGTTATTTGGCTGTACTGTATTTTGGAGTGTTGGCACTTATAGACTTATTTAAAGCTTCCAGCACCTTAGGGCTGGGTTGTTGGCTCAAGTTGCGACACTGCAAGTAAGTCAGTTATAACTCCCTGATCCTGCACTTTCTGGCCATATGAAAGGTAAGTTACAGCTGTTCCTTAGCTCCCTCAGTGATATTATACCATTGGAGCACTGGTATAGCAGAGCTTCTCTCCATATGCCTGTGCCCCACCCCTGGCTACTAGTCCTGTCCTCACCAAACACCCTCTATGCCAGTTTGGTGCCAGTTTGGTGTCTGCTGAGCTTTCCCCCAATGCGGGTTAGTTTGTCCACTTTGTGCTGCTTGAGCACATTCTCTTCAACTTTTGTTGTCAGAGCTTCCATGGGCAGTCTCAACATGACTTAAAGTTGCCCTCTAAGGGAACACATCCCATGTTTGGAGAAGTAATGGAAAGGCCTCAGCGAGAAGCTCCCTGTGGTGGGCCAGTCACTGTGTAATTCCCTGCACCAGTAAGGGATGAATCTGCTAATTTAAAGAACATATATCAGGAAGGACCTCCTCAGCTGGTGTAAATCAGCACAGATCCACTGAGTTTGGTTGATCTATGCCAATTTACACCAGCTAGGACCTAGCCCATGATTTCAAGATTCACCTATGGGTTGTTATGGGTCTAATTCCAGTGAGAGCACAACAGGCTGTGGAATGCCACTCTGGATAATGTCTTAACTCTACTCACTTTTCTATACCGACGTGTTTCTTCCACTCCCTACTACCCTTTTAGAAAAAGGAGATTCCCTCTGCCAGCCTTCTACCTCAGGCTGCTCTGACAGATATGTATGCCTGGTGCTCAACACTAGAGAGGCCCTGTGCCACAGAAGAAAGATCAGCTTTTCTAAAACATACACTCCAGAATGCATCCTTTGCCTGTAGAATTTAAGCCTGGAGCACAACACCAAAGGGATGTTCAAGGCAAAGATGGCCATGGAATTGGAGATTTCCCACTTGGACTCTTTCTTTCTTTCATTTTTTTTTTTTTTTTTAAATAAGAGTCAATTTACATCAAAGGGGAGGAATGATTGAGAAAAAATTAAATGAGGGATTGAGGGAAAAATATGGACTAGCTGACCTCTTGAGGGTCCCGGCCCTCCATTTCTGATTATGAATAATGGGTCAGTGCACAGGACTTATTCCTGTTCAGAACCAAGATAAAAGTCATTGGTTTTACTGTGCCAGTTGCACAAGACAGGGTGGCAGGAGGGAATTCAACAGATGCAGGAGTGTGTCTGGCAGCACAACATACATATTCTTCCTCCTTGATTATTATGGCACATTCTGATTTGCATATTTAGAACCAAAGAAACCAGGGAAGGCTGACTTTCAATGGTTCTCTCCCAGGATCCCAACAGAGGAGTATGTGGATGTGCTTCTTGACACCTGCCCTTTTCCTCTAGGAATAAATGTACCTCCAATCCCATTTTGTGCTTTGCACCATGTCGCAAAATACCTAAGCCTCTGGCACAATCTATTTTGTCATTATCAACATGTTTATAGGATTGTAAATTGGGGGTGGAAGGGAGTTGATAAAATGCTGTTGGATTTTATGAGGTTAGTTTTTAAGCTAAAAAAGTTATTGCAATAGAAAAAGGTTTGTTGCAGTTCTCCACTGTTATAGGCACATTCTTTGCCACTTCAGCTGCTGAGTCTTAGAAATGCTATGGCAGGGTATTGGAGTCATAACTATGTAATTCTAGTCACTGGCTATTAGGACTCTGGCCAGGAATTAAAAAAATATATACACATCAACCATAAGCTTAGCTGCTGCTGAATTCCACTCCAGCCTATTCATGACTTCACTGGTATATCTGCTTTCCAAGTGAATGAAACCTTATGAATATTTCTATTCCTCCTGAGTTAGAATGGCAAAGGAGTTCTGAGATTCAGAAAGTCAGCAGCACATCCACTGGCTACTGCTGGACTCCGAAACACAGACCTTGGGAAACAGATGGTTTAATACATCACAATAAATCTTATACCAGCCCCTTGCAACATTGTAACTTCAGATAAAAAATATGGTTAAGTTACAATCCGTGAACAAAATGTTGCTCTCAGATGAACGTCAAAAAACTCCTTTTGACCTCAAAAAATGTATCTTCACATCTGAAAAAAAATAAAAGAATTTAATTTTATTTTTAAATGTGCAACTCAAAAGTCTTTGTACATATACAAAATTTAAAACTAATAATTCTACAAAAAACACTTACAAATTGATTCAATGCCAACAAAAACATCTTCAGCTAAAACATCCCCACTCAAACACTCATCTTCTTCCCCCCTAAAAAAGCCTGAGAAAACAGAATTTGGTCCAACAGCTTCATGGGCATTAGAAAGTGCAGGACAACTATCGAGCAGAGTACAAATGTCATTTGATCAACAAAAAAGCTCACATTATATACAGCTGACACATCAGAATACCCGCCTTGCAGCTCTGGATTTGAATAAAAGAAAGAGCTACAGACCATGACTGACACAGAGATGTCATGTCACAGGGACCGAGAGGGGGAAGGGTCTTTCTTCAGAAACCAAGTAAAAAACTTTGGGTGAAATAATGCAATTGCAAATTCAGTTTTCAATAGGTTAAAAATCTTATTTTTAGAATTAATATGCTATGTGGGTTTTAGGTATAAGTTGACCATTTCTCCTAGTATCTCAAAACATTAAAATTCATTTTATCTCAAATATGCTGGCATGCATCTTCAATTACATCTGCAATGTTTGTTCCATCATTTGCTTTGTTCCACATGAGTTATTTCATTTAAACAATATTCATGTACAGTAGGGACAAGGGGGCTTTACATCCCTCCATTGACATCAGCAGCATCTTAAGAGTCTCCCTCGTAACAGTAGTTGGCACAGGGCAAATAATTTGCACTGGGTAATTTAACATTCTACTCAATGTAGCCTATGAACAAACTGCGTTTTTACAGGTTTGTTTGCTATTTGAAATTGTCCAACAAATGTTTTGTGCAAACCAGTTTCAGCCTATGAATTACACGTAAACTGTTCTCTGCCAACACTACTTCCAGTATTTGATATTCACAATTCAATAGTCAATCTTTGTGATTGGTGAAGTAAATCATGTGTCTTGGTTTTGTTCTCTGATTGGTACGCTAATGTTTCTAAACTCCAAGAGGAGGAAGAAATCAGTGAGCTGAGGGACATGCTGGGTTTCAGTTTAGGGGGAATGGAGAGGATATGAAGATCAGTAAGGAAATACTCGCGAAGGGCAATGTGGGAAATGCCAAATGGAATATTGAGGGTAAAGGAAAATCTGAAATGTGCAGAAATTGCTGATGAGGAGCTTTGAGGTAAACCAATATCTAGCTAGTTGTTCTTTGGTTTGTACAATAGCTTGCATGCGAGGAAGTTCAGGCAGCACAGGTTTGATTCCCTCACCAGCCTCTGCAATAAATAATGCTATTTGTTTTCATTTCCTTTTAAATAATGCATTCCTTCATAGTTTACCAAATAATGAATCTGTGCCCTGCCCAGATTTTCTTCCAAACACTTGAGTTCAACATAATCTTTTTACAAAAGTAACTAGGTTTGTGAAAGAACCTGAAGGCTGAAGAGATGGATGACCAATTACACTACACCTTTTAATATAAAAAACCTGTAAGTGCCACAGCATTCTCCATGCTTCCAGTACATAGATATCAAGAGAGTCCCCTGCCTTAGAGAGCTAGCATTCTAAAAAACATAAAAAGACAAGAAAAACTCAAATATCCTGATATTTGGATATAAAACGTTCCCTTATATTTGAGAGAGAAAGAAAATAAAAATATAATATTTCCCCATATTACACATTGATTCAGTGACAATGCATTTTTCCCCCACGTAAGGTCCTCAAGGAGATCTTTGGGAAGGATGTTCCTGGTATTGATAGGTCATTCCATGTGGAGAGGGCGGTCTAAAACAAGGCAAGAACACAGGAGTGGGAGGAGGACACTAAGGGTACGTCTATACTAGCGATATTACACATGCCCATAGGTGCGGTTGTGCCATAATCCCACTATTTTCCACACCCAAACCCCAACAGTACATATCTGAAGGTGTATAGAAGGCAAATAAGCTAGCACTCCTGAGGGATGTGAGTAGATACAAATCTTAGGCTGTGGCATAGCCCCATACCCATGCCAATGTGGATGTAAAGGGCGTGTACCAGGTCTCAAATTTCAGTAGTCCTACACCTACATTCCCACAAGGCAATGAACTTTTTTCTTACTGACTCTTATCTAATCTAAAAAGGTCTCTATCCCTCCCAGTTGTCAGCGGTAATAGTGAGCTGTGCTGACCACATTAGAACAGTTTTCTGCTGCACACTTTACAGCTCAGTACAAGTGATCATGGATTCTGCTCTGAGAGCAGCCCCCAGGCCTTCTGACCACCTCTGGGTGCTGGTTGATGTGGGTCAGAGGCCACAATCCTCCACGACTTCCCCCAGAGTGGCAAAAACATATTGTACCCTGGATAGGGAAATTTCAGAGGGTGGAGCAGGTGGGCATTCAGCAGACTCTGGCCCACTGCTGGGACAGTTCATCGTCCATGCCCCTTCTACAAGAACTTTGACTAGGTGCTGTCAATGGCCCTAGTAGAAAACTGAAAGTAGCTCCTGCTCCATCATCTGCCTTAGGGACCTGGTGATGCAGGGGCAGGGGGGAGGATGTGGAAGTGCTCATGGTTCCCTTTGCATGGAAAGTCCATATGTGAGCCGAGAATATAGTCAATTTCCAGTCCTACAATTTCAGGAAATTTCTGATCTAGCAGAAATCCAAATGGGTCTTGAGGTTCAACAGCTGTGCAAATCTGTTTGGTCCACCTTCAGAGCTGACCAAACCCCTCCATTCAACAATACTTAGACAGGTGGCCATTAGATCACAGGATCTTCTCCACAGGACTGGAAAGCCACCTCTCTTTTCCATTTTGGTACCAAGACAATGTTATGTTCTCCAAATGATGGCCAGCCTTTGAAGAAGACATTGTAACTGGTAACAAACTAGCCCTTCGAAGGAACTGCCTCCCCACAAACACATCTCTTGAGACACTATGAACATTTAAACATTTTTAAAACGTTAATACAGTTTTCTTATCATTACTAGCCTCTGCTCCTTCTTTATGGGCTGCAAAAGCTGTCTGAGAACCAAGGATAGTTTAATGACTGCATTCCTGGAATATTTAAAAGTATCAACATTGTGGCCTTCTCCAGCAAAGTTTTGTTGTGTGGGGGGATTTCTTGGCTTCTTCCAAAGGGTAAATATATATATATATATAATGCTACACTTGTCTTTGAATTGGCAGGACCTTTAGCTCCCAAGAAGGAAACTACTTCACCACGAAGCTGGAGGAGCAACATTCCAGAGACAGCAGGGGCAGTTTGAGAATGACCGTGGAAGAGCTGGATGGACAGGGGAAAGGAGGAGCAGTTTGAATTCCTCAGGACACAGGAGGAGTGGACTCTTCAGCAGGACAAGACACTGAGGAACTGGTTCATGGAGCAGGAGGCATGCCATAGGGAATGGGAGCATTATTAACAGAAAGGCTCATTGAACTGGTAGCTGAATGAGTTCACGAATCATCTGCTGCCATAGCTACTGCATTCCTCCATAAACTGCCACTTCCTCCTCCTCCTCCTCCAGCGGCCATCCAGGGTGCTACTGAGCTGGAGGATTCTCTTTCAAGGACATAAACCTCCATCTCCCCTCCCCCCCAATAGACTAGGAGGAAAACATGGGGCCTGCAGGACTCCCTGGACTTCACCGTTCACTGGTATGCAACACACCTCACAAGGAGACCAACCCCCATAACACCTCCCCCAGGAAAACCCAAGAGGGGAAAGTTGAGCCTGCAGGAGTCCTGGAACCCCACCAAGTGCCTGCTCCCAAGGCCTGCATAGGAGACATCCCCAGTTTTCCCAAAGAGTGATTCTCCCCTATCAGTGCCCCCATGTCAAGAGGAGGTCAAGGAGACAGGTGTAGAGACATTAATATTGAGCCAGCGTTCACTGTTGCATTCCCTTAATGTTTTATAGATTTTTGGTTGACTTTTTCTTTTAAAAAATATTTTTATTATGCATTCCATCTCATGATTTTAATAAATGTTATCATTTCCTTGGCTTGTGTGTGACCCCCTCCTTCTTAAATATGATGCAATGAAGATCAAGTTTCAAGTTTGGGATTGGGGGGCCCCACTGTTCCCAGCACATGAAATTGAATGGTGTATAACTGTCTAGTGCCATGACACTGCCAGTACTTTTCTGTCTATGCCTCGCTCAACAGATTAAAAAATATACAAAATCCCAAGGATATATGGGAGGGATGGGGAAAATGAAGTTGGTGCTATGTGCTTACACCAAGCCCTGCTGGTTTTCAAAGCAGCAGAAGATTAAAACACAGAACGTCTTTATGGCTTAGTTCACATGCAAAAAATCCAAACAATTCCAATAACAATACAGACAATGACAGCATCTGCCACTATCTGTGTATAAACAGCCCTTCCTCCCCCACAAAAAAGCCCATAATCAGTTTCAATGGTAGCAGGGACTAGTGCTCTATAACAGCCATGAAGTGCAGTTATCACTGCTGTATCTGTGGTCACTAAATCTTGCAGAATGAGTGAGTAGTAAACTTCTCATTTCACATAATCACTTGCCCCTTGAGGTGGGTAAAGTATTGGGATATGGATGCCATTGATAGCCCTTGCACAGTTTGTAAACCCCGTCCTCTCAAATCCAGCTATTATTTCTTAAACTTTTCTTATTGCAAGCACCGACGGGCCAATAACAGTGTTAATTTCCTCACAACCCTGCACAACCCCAACCCCAACAATGAGCTTCTAACCACAAAATGGTTTGCAATCGACCTATTGTGGCCACGTGTTGCCAGCTTGCACAGGGCAATAGCAACCCTCTTCTGAAGAGGTATGGCTTCCCTGAATCAAGTATTCTGGCACTGGAGGATTGGAGTAAGCTTCTCCCACAGTTCCATGAAGGTCTGTTTGCTCATTTAGAAGCCACTGCTGGTCATCGCTGGTTTCCAAATCAAAGTAATCCCTCTACACCATGCTAGTGCTCCTACACTTTAAGCGACAGCCCACGCAAGGACATACCCTGACATTACTGGCATTCATTATATCCATATGATGGGTGCTGAATGAGTTATCATTGATCCTCAAGATCAGCCATTTTCAGTGTCTCAGTTAATTCTGCCCAAATTAAATCCAGCATCTTGATAAACATCTACTCCTTTGAATGACCATTTATCCCACAATAAAGAACAGAACCGGATCATCATCGCCAATGCTCCATGTCTTCCACCCAGTTTGTCAGGGAGTAACAATGAGGACTGTTGTGATCAGGAACACAAATACCTGCAACACATAGCAAAGTGCTTCCTAGAATGTCTCTCTATCTACACAAAACCCTGGGATACCACCCCTGAAATGGTAGTGCTAATGTCACATAACAACAGCAGCAGTGTGGATATGTGTATACAGCATTATACCCATGTCCAGCACAGCATAATGTGGACACTCAGGTACGGGAGCAAGAATGAGCATGTACACAGTCCAGTACTCAAGTATGTGTGCCAGTGTAGACAAAAACATAGTCTAAGGTGGCACTATTGGCAAAGAGAAGTGGGCAAAGTGGAACATAATAGAGAGAAAATCTGAAATGTAGGTCAGAACCAAGTTTTTCAAGTCCTTGGAGACAAGAACATGTCTAAAACTACAGCAAAACAAAAGAAATGAGACAGAGCAATTTACCAGATCTACCACCTGAATGTTTATCAAGACATGATTGCTCATGTGACTGTTACCAATAGGGGAACCTGAAAAAATTTACATTACAATGCAACTTTAATTTGTGTAACATGTATCATAGAAAATGTATCCCAAAATACTCTGGAGAATTTAATATACAAAGGAAGAACAGTATATGGTATGAATTATATTAAACAATAGTCCAAATACATATTATGGTGAATAAATAAAAGCACTAAGCCCTACCATGATTATCAATGGGAGAGAGAAATTCACAACCCTGGGGAAAGGAACTCTGAAGAGATCTGGTTGCTTGGTTTTCAGTTTAAATAATCTCTCAAAAAGTGTGGATTCTTTTCTTAAATTTATTCATGCGGCCGTGCCTTTTCCACTTGGTGAGGTTGGGTGCTGGTTCAACTACAAAAATAACATGGAACTTTCCAGATGGGAAGCATCCAAGAAAGCACCATGACCCTTTCACCCGAGAGAAACCACAAAGTGCATATATTTTAGAGATGGTATCCAGCTCATCAAGACAATTTGATATGCTAAAATGCCACCATGGATTTTGAATTGGCTGAAAAGGATGAGAAAAATTAAGAACAAAGAGAACTCTCTGGGGTTTATTATCTGAACTTTTGTTTTGGGGGGCATTTGGCCTGGGTTTGGGATGGTTCTCCAATCACTAATTAAAAACCTTTTAAGAAAAAAAACCAGTTCCAGTGTGAAGTAGTCATGAAGGAGATAGAAGATTAGGAAGCTGAAGCTAATAAAGATGAAGTGAAGCAATCAATCAGGTAAGTTTTTATATCCATTAACAACATGTGGCAATTATGGAAATTATGACAGCATTGCAGATCCAAATATTCTCCACCCTTCCCACATATATATGAACTGAAATGTTGTGGCTTGGAATAATTTCATCAGTCAATAGTACCCAGCAATTTAGTAGGTGTCAAAGGATTGTGGTCGTGTACAGACACATACCACTACACTTTCCACTGCTTACCTTTGCACAAACTATTTCAGCATAACAACCAGAGAAATGGAACTCTGTTAGCAGTGGTATGTAAAATCCAGGGACACTTTGGCTATTAAACTGATGGTAGTAAAACCCAGTGCCAATAGCAATAATAAAACCATTTGTCCAAACACTGTTGGATACACAGGTTTCCAACTCCTTGGGATGGTACTTACTGTTCAGAGACTTCTAGAACAATAACGTGTTGTGCATGTAACTCTGTTAGAAGGCATAAAATAAGAATGGGGGACACTGATGATCTTTCCAACTTCCACTCACTGGATTCTTCTCAGCACTTGGTTTCCAGTCTATTTCATCTGGTCACTTGGGATGTCAGCTAACAGCGATGATACCGGTAAACAGCCAGGTGCTGCTGTTTACTGTATCAGGCTACACCTATTGCTTGAATAAATCTGAACAGCGTCTTAAAGCAAAGGAGACACTGCTGCAGTAACATTGACAGAAGACCTAGCTATTAAGCTGTCTACAGAGTCTGGTATCAGTGAAATGTTTGACAGCCGCAGGGACAAATATGTATTAGCAACATTGCTTAATCCATGTTTCAAGGGCAGAATTGAAACCATGCTTTCACCCTATGCAGGCACAGATTGCTGGAAGGATACTGTCATAAATAATAGTGCTGGAGGCCATACCATTACGCACCTCCTCTTCTCCCTCATCCTTCTACTTAGCTCCCTTAGGCCAAGTATATCTCATAAAGCAGAAGATGCACAAGTTCCTGGAACATCACAGAGTGCAAAAGTAATCACAGCAACACCCATAGTTCTGGGGTCTTCTGTTATCTGCTCTGAGTGGTAGCACCACCCAGGAAAACTCAGTTTGTCTATATTATTGGAAAAATCTGTCCATTATGAAAGGTCTATAGGTGTCATGGGAGGCCCTTTCATATACTGGGAAGTAAGAAGTTGACTTTTAAAAGATATGCTCTAGTTCAGACAGAAATTAATTCAGGAAAGTCCTGTGGCTTGTGTTATGCAGGAGGTCAGACTAGATGATCACAATGATCCCTTCTAGCTTTATAATCTATGAAGGCAAACCATTTCAGGAAGAATAAGCATTGTTCTCAAAGCCCCCGAGTTTCCCACCATCCACTATGTACTCAGATTTAATTTTCAGTCATGCTGATGGCATTGTGACAAACGGAAGAATAAGGTTTAATAAAAGGCAGTATAGCATATCGCTTTCTTAACATAATAATCTGGAAATCTCAACAAGTTACACATACAACATACAAGTGACCATATAAAAATTAGACTAACAGAGGAGGCTACACAGAAACCTATCCAACTAAATTCCTGTAAGAATGAGGCAAAGATAATATTAAAGAGTTGCTTGCAAATCTCAGTTTTGTGAGAACCTTTTCTTCAGCTTTGATTCACCTGAGTTCACAGGGGCTGATTTTTGCTTTGAGGTTAGGGGATTGAATAAGCTACAAAACTCAGTTATATTCTGAGTTTCAGATGTTCCCACTTTAGGACATACAAAATTACACAAATTACAAACTGGTCCTGGTTTGCAGCCTTAGGAACAATGGGCTAAACTTCCTATCTGTATAAAAACTTACAAGCAGGCAGGTTTTATCTATTTTCACCATCCAGCCATAGTGCATAGGTACAAACACACAGAGAAGTTTTACATGCTCTGAAGAGTGAAGCAGTCTTTATTGGCAAAGCATTTTTAACCTCTTCATTATGTTCTTTATGTTTTCACCTTTATTTTCCATAATGGTAAGGAATGTTAATCAGATAAAACCTTTATCACGTAAAACAAGAAATCGGACTGTTAAGCTCATAAATGCAGTGTTCTGATGTGAGCATCTAAATAGGATGTCTAAATCCCTCACTGGATGCTCAGACAGGACTTACGGGGGGTAAATGCTACAGTAATGATAAAGCTGCTGGGTGACCATTTTTCATATTTTCCATGAACATTTCACTGCAAAGCAACCTGCACTGTAAAAAAGGTAAACTCATTTTGAGTTGAAAGTGATTTTTTGGTGAAAGAGGGTCTATTCTGAAGGGGAGAAAGGGATTTCTTAAGCAAAAAAATAGGACAATTTTTACAAGAACTTTTCCCCATATTTTACCACAAAAACCCAAAAGGTGTTACTGACACCGCCCAGGACAGCTGCATAGGGTTCACCAGAATAGCTTGTTTTCATGTTCTCTGCCACCTGTGCTAATTTTGTGTAATTACTTACAGCTAGACACACGTCTCTGATGCACTCATGTACCACTATTCTTATTATCATTATCAATATTTATACTGGGGTAGCACCTAGAGGCCAATCAGGTTGAGACCCCACAGTGCTAGGTGTTGGGCAAAGATATAGTAAGTGACAGTTCCTGCCCCAAAGAGTTAATTTAGTGTGCCTCAAAGGCAGATCTTTCAGGCCAACTGCAACTCTTTGTACCTTTAAAACTGTGATGTGAGCAGTAGTTAAACAGAACCACAGAAACAACTTCATTTACATGGGGACAGATTTTTAAAAGTTATTGAGGGCCTAAAGTCGCAGATAGACACCTAGTGGGATTTTCAAAATTGCCTAGGCACCTAACCCCATTGAAATCAATTGGCACCTAAGTGCTTTTGAAACTCCCACTAGGGGCCTATCTGCACATTTAGGCAACTAAATACCTCTAAAAATCTGGCCCATGAAACAAAAACAAGCATCAAACATTCATAAGAAAGGGGAGATAAAAAGCACCATTCTTCGCCCTCATGTTAAGGCCTTGTCAATACCAGGGTTCCTCCAACATTAGCAACATTGGGACTCCTATGTAGATTGGTCACTAGCTGTTCCCAATATTTAAGACACAGTATCATCTATACTAACTCAGCATGATGTTTAAAATAACCATCATGTCTGTCTAAACTAAGGCTCCCAATGTTTTTATACCAGTGGAATTAACAACAGTGGGACTTATTTTTATTTATTTATTTATTTTTTTGTACAGAGAAGGGGGTGGGCAGAGAGAGAAAAAGAAAAGATTGGTTGAAGGCAGACCCAGCAGACAAAAGTAATCTCTCAATGTTTCCAGCCCATAGAGGTTTGGATAAATCTCCAAGCTTCTGACTGCTTGTGTAAATTGGAAATGCAGATCCTTTTAAAGTTCACCCATTGTCCACAGTCTATGCTCACTGCTCATCTGAGTTTATGGAAATTCTGACCAATTTCATAAGTGATGACAATGCTTGGTAAGTTCTCCTTTTTCATTCAAGTCAGTGGGGGTAGTGACTTGGCAACCAGGGTTGCAGCCTCACCAACTGGCCCTGCTTGCCAAGTGCGGCAAAGTTCTAGCAAAAATCCCTTCAGCGTGAGGGACTAGAGCAGTGTAAGAGGCTTTGCCCAGCAGCGGGCTGAAAGTGGCTGATAATGAATGACTGATGATGATGACATGGAATTTTTTACTTCTTGCAAAATGATAGATATGGGCCAAGTCAGCACCACACTGATAGAGCATTGTAATGCCATGCTGGAAAACAGGCTTGACGGCAGACCTCCTGCTTACAATCTCTAGGCAAGTGGACAGGCATAGCATCCAGATACAAAAGGTTAGCTGTCCCAGTCGCTCACAGTAACACTTTATATTAGACAACTCCTGGCACCATCTCAGCTGGCAAAAAGGTCCCATGATAGGAGCAGTCAAAGGAAAAGAATGTCAGGTGGTAACTAATTTTAAGGCAGTGGGCAGTGGGTGGAGAGACACAGGTTACAAAAATTATGATGATGAATGGTTCAAAGATGAGAAGGAAAGTTAACACATACAATAGGGGAGTAAAAATGGTGTTTCTAAAGCTTCTTCCAGTACAAATGCAGGAGAGAAACATGGGAGGAATCTATTACTCTGTGATACAAATAATTGATCTCTTTCTGAAGAAAACCCTTAGTAAAGCAGCCGAAGGAATGATTTTTGTCAACCCCAGCTTGCTTTTTACATGGGGCCTTTCCAAATGCCCAGGCCTGTGTTTAAATTCAACCCGCATCCCTCTTTTTCTCACTCCTGTAAGGTGGGAAAGAATGTGAAGACACAATATGAGTAAAATCTTCATCCTCACATCTCAGCAACAACTGCTGTTATTCATAATGCACCTTGCACGCATGGCTACCTGCCAGTCAAACAAATACCACTCTACTGAGTCCCCTAAATAGCCATCTGATCCTTTTCTAACTGTTGTTTAGAGTTGTTTAGGGGTGCCCACAGAGTGATGATTTACAGCTCCAGGCAGTGCACAAGCACTTGGAATATGCATTTCTTACTAGTAGGGACATTTTTTTCCTTCATATTTTTATTGGTTGTGTTTTATTAGTCACATTGCTCTTCAGCCTCCCTGCAACATTGGCAGCACTGCCATTAGCTCTAGATAAAGGTGCACATCCTCTATTCACGGCTGAGGTGAGGTACCACAATAAAAGCAATATCAATAAACAGCATGTTGCAGAAAATTAATAAGCAATATGCTGGCGAATTGTTGGCAGCCAGTAGTGACTACTGAATATAATATCAAGTAATTTCTTGTTTTGGTTGCTAAGTAAGGATATAATGGTCTTGGTAGTATGTAGTAAAACATAGTGAAGAAGGTCTAAAAACAATAAGTGAAGTCCAAGCATGTTAATTACACAGTAAATAACTGTAATTGTCTGACAGCTATAGAAGACAGGTCATTCGTTGGTCATAATCTCCCTAATAATAGCCTGTGGTAACATTGGGGAACCATTTACACAGATTAATAAAAATATGAATACTTCACTCAATAAAATGCCTGTTATCCCAGAATCTCAAAGAACATTACAATAGGAACGAAGGCTCACAATAGTAAGCATTTTCATACCCATTTTATAGATGGGCAAACTGAAGCAGAATGATTAAGGGTCTTTAAAAAATTGTACACCAAGAAGGAAGGAAGGATGGGCTAGAACTCAGAACATCTTGGTTCAACCCCTGGCCCTCCCACGTACTTCCTTTGGGATCATGGGCAAGTCACTTCATCTTTCTGAGCCTCTGTTCCTCCTAGCCCTCTCACCCCTGTAAAACGGGGATAATAATCCTTCCTTTTACTCGTCCTTTTGTCTTGTCTATTTAGGTCCCAACACTGCAATGGCTAATACATGTGCTTAACTTTGACAAAAGTTCAGTATATAACAGTAAGATATTATTATTACACGTCACTACTCACATGCTTAAAGTTCATCACCTGCATAAATGTTTTCAGGATTGAGGTCTTTGAATGTAAGCTCTTCAGGGATAGGAACTCTCTGTTACTATGTATATGTAGCATGCTTAGCACAATGGGGCTCTGATCTTGATGGGGTCCACTAGTTGGGACTGTACTACAAATAATCAAAAAGAATTAGCCCTCACTCCTGGTCCACTGCTGGGATAATATGTCGATAGGCCAGATCGAAGAATGTAGAGAGAGAGACAACACTGCCAGCTTTACAAAGGGAAATGACTGTTATCATTATAATTAACATGTTTTGACATTCCTGGAACTTTTTGGAATGCTTTATGGCTGGCAGTTTTAATTAAGTTGTTTAAAAACAGGAGGAGGAGATAAAATACTTGAAGGAAAGGAAAGAAAAAAAAAGGATTAACATATTTCCTTCTAGGCCATAAAAATAATAATCACCTGATTACCACCAGAACTTCATGGGATAAATTGTTGGGGGGGGGGGGAGGACCTGATGCAACATCCCATCCAGATGGCAGTTTCAATGCTCCATGGTCAGCCTGTTTATTAAAGAACATCTGTTTTTGTTATAGAACAGAGTGGACCTTCTCTCATAAATTCTCTTTTCAGATATTTCTTAGAAAACGACATTCATTGTCACACAGCTAACCCAAAATTTATGTTTAATATTAGATATTGCATATTCATCATAGCAGTTTCCTCACTCACTATGTTATTGATGAACAGATTGCCAATATCTACAGGTGGGTGAATAATGACTGACTGTTGACATTTTTTTAAAGAGATTTGGCTTCAGCCATGTTAGCACTCTTTTCCTCTTAGCTTTACACACAAACCAAGTGAGTATTGCTGGCAAAAATGTTAATAGACAACAAATATCAAAATACTATGTGCCATTATTCATGGAGACTAAATTTTAAATTAACTGGCATAAGTATTCACATTAGCAATGACTGCACATTGATGGGATCAGGAAACAAACAATACCACCTGACTCATCTGACCAACCACGACTAAGCAATAGCTTGCATTCTGAACAACAATGATCAGTCCATACAGTAAAAAATTCTGTAAGAAAGATATTCAAATAAATTAAAATTATTAGATTTAAGCACCCTGCAGTCTGCTCACAGATGTTCTGTGATGTGAAAAAGATGCCTTATTCATAAAATTAATAATTCATTACAAGTTATTTGCTCATCCCTACCAATACCTTACTGTCAACTGAATGCTATGCATCCAACAGTACAGTAAAATTCAGAATTCAGTAATCCTGCAGCTGGTTTGCCTCAGTCTTTTATTTAGTAGCATAATTACAACTACAGTACCCGAACGCTTCGGTATTTCAAATGAGCACAAGATAAAAAATGTGGGTCTAGATTCAGGATTTCAAAACACACCAAAGTTGGAAGGCATTCAGGAGGAGCATTTGAGTGTAAACCATAAGAGATATTGACAACATTCAGAACAAGATCCAGGTTTAGACTTCAAGCAGATTTCAAAAGTTTAAATTCCTATCTGAATCCACTCCAAACTATATGAATCTTCCAAGAGTGTAACACTGGTCTGGAAAGTCCATGAGAACATTTGCTTCCAGGATATAACTAACCATTTTTTTATTTCCAGGCCTAGACAGAAGTCTAGTCTATTTATGTCAACCCTGTATTGTTTTAGCATTATCAGGTCTGGTCTTGGATGGACATGAAAAAAAACCAACACCTATTTAATCTACAGGTTTTAAACCCACATAAAAGTTTTGGTTCCAGTTTACTTCTAAAAATAAGTGACAATTCAGTGGGTTTGGAGTTGAGGGGATATCATGTTGTATGCCTGTTTTTACACTGTACTCATCACCACAGTATCCAAGCAGCTGTCTTAAGTGCTTCACCCATCCCTAAATCCAGGGGTGTAATATTACTATAATATGTGACAGACTATACAGTTGTGAGAAAACTGCAAACTTCTGCATGGGGAGGCACAACACCAGGGGCAAACTGACTAGATTACAGGATATGTTACTGAGATCATATCAGCCATGGCTTCTTGCCACCTTCATCCGAACTATTTAGTCTGCCCACAGTCAGACTGGTTTTTCCATCTTCATCTGTGTAGCAAGTGACCTGTTGGTTTTGGTTTTTTTAACCTGAGGCAAATGCCAGACTGAAATGCAGGCCATGTACTAGACCGGCTGGGATGCTTTCAGTTCATCCTGCAATCTGCTGTTCTACTGAAAATGTGGATATTTGCATAGACAATTAGGCATGGCCAAATAGTTTTGCGCTCAGAGGTCTTTATCCTTAATTTAATGGATTTGGCTTTAGTTAACCAATGAGATTACTCCTTCAGCTCTTCCTAGTTTCTACAATTTTTAAAGAGGCTTGCAGTTGCTGAAATAACAATAACTGTATGCTGAATGATTGACTCATCTTATTTGGAGGATCTCACCATCCAACAACAAGCTGTTCAATAATGGACAAACACCCATCCTGGCCTTAAATGGGGCTTTTGAATTGTGCCTGCAAAATTACTCTTGAAATTATTTGCCGGAACAATTTTGACATGCAAGTATCTCATTTCTGGCTTTAGTCAAGTGCTTTGAGCTCTGAATGACATGAACTCCCCCACAAAGAATTGTGTGCGCAAACTTGAGCCCAGGATTATTTTCACCTTCAAATTGTGGGGTTAACAGCAAAGAACAGGTTTTCAATATCTGGCCTTAAGTGCCTTTAAAGTTGTAAGTGAGGAAGCCTAGTGAGGAAGGATTGCAGTTAAAACATGGGACTGGAATCCAGTAGATCTGGGTAATATTTCCAACTCCATCACAGACTTTTGTGTGACCTTGGACAAGTCATTTAATTCCTCTATGCCTCAGTTCTTCATTTTTAAAATAGTGATAATATACTTCTATTCTCTCACCCTTTGTCTTGTGTATTCACAGTGTAAGCAATTCGGGATAGGGACTATCTCTCAAATGGTGTTTGTACAGTACATTTAGCATGGATCTCAGTGGAGGCCTCTGGGCAGTACTGTAACACAACAAATGAAATATGTATTCTCTATTGTTATAGCAAATCTCTAATAAAAATTTACCATAAAGTAAATAAATTCACAAGCAGGTAGAGCATCTTCTTGTATTTAATAAAAAGTGGGGATGGGGGTGTGTTAAAATTTGGCATCATCTAGAAACATTAACATAGAAAACACTGTAAGTCTTCCAATGATGATACATAGCATCCGAACACTGCTCTTGGGTGGGATTTTCAAAGGAGCTTAAGAATGTAGGCATATGAATCCCTTTGGTTCTTTGAAAAAACCTAGCCCCTATTCTTAACATAATAGCACCATTAATTCTTCCCTTGATAGGAAATGTGGATGGCTTTGGAGGGAAGTCAGTGTGGCTTATTGGATAAAGCACTGGACAAAGGGGATAGCTGGGTTCTATTGTAAGCTCTACCACTAGACCTTTCCTAAGGTCCCCAGCAGGCATTTCCCCTCTCTGTGTCTTAGCACCTGTAAAATGGGGCTATTGATTCTTTGAGACCTATTGATGAAAATCCCTAAGTATTATTATTAAGTAGTATGGCCCTTCTCACTTTCCATTTTCTTACTCAGAGAAGTGTGTGCTTTTTCATTAAAAAACTAACTTTACATTGTCATATTTTACTGGCACATTAAAATAAGTAATCTGGGAGTTGGTAAAGGAAGTTACATTTTTGCACATTTAATGAAGAGGGTTTTCTAAGAAAACAAATTCTTCCATGCACAAAATGAATGCTTGGTAGGTGAGTTGTAAGCACTTCTTCTCATTCCATAATTATAAGTGAAATGTTCTTTAATGCACAGTAATAATGTTCAAGCTGTGCTATTTTGCAGTTAATAATTATACACAACAGCGTGGGGCATGATAGCTAACAGAAAGTTTTTCCAGCTTAATGTAGTACCCCTATTTACCTGCCTTATTTCCTGTGACATGGCTTTTTAATCCGTCTTTTTATTCTGGAAATATGAGACTGAGTGGAGCACTAGTTACTTACCTTTTAAAGGAAACAGTGTGAGGCAAGACTGCTGACTAGCTCAGGACATTTCCATAAAGAGAAGCATATAATAGATTTCTTTTTTTGTTTGTTTGCTTCAAATAATACTCCAGCCACAGGAAAAAGATTGAGATGGGGCTGCTTGAATCCTTAGTCTTAAAAAGTCATGAGTTCTTTCCAGACTTACACAATGTTACTCAAACAACACTAGAAACTGACAATAAAAAGCAGAGGTCATCAAGACCCAGAAATGTGCATCAGTTTTGCTCACAAATGAATATATCATTGCACAGGCTGCATTAGTTACCGTAGATGTGCACCATTTCCAAGATTTCTCGTGGGGTAAGAATCCTGTGTATCAGAGCCAGCTTCTCCATTAGGCTTTTAACCACAGTACTTCCTGGGTTTGGCTATTAGGAGTTACATCTAGAAGAAGGGGAAAAAAACCCACAAGTGTCGGAGCTCAGCACTAGCTAAATTAAACTAAAGCCTGGGTGAAGTCTCAATGGGAAACTTGCTTTCCAAATTGAGTCTCCAAAATAGAGGAAATTAATTATGTGATGTACACCAATGAAATAGGTAACACCTGGAAAATAACCTGGATAAAACTATTGATTCAGCAAAAACAAGCATTTCACCCTCTGTCTAGCCCTAATGCTGGCTTGGACTGCTGCCTGGCTGTTTCCAGCTAACATTTAGGTCATTTGCAGATGCTCTAAACACACACTCTCCCCTAATAGTTCAGAGGAAATTGATCATATGAGTTAATATATTGATCAGTCCTGTCTTCTCTTTCTTTCCTGTTACTGATCAAGGAGAAAATATTGTGTGTGCAAAAAAGGACCCGTTTTAATACTGCAGTGTAGGTCAGAGCAACAGCCTAGGTATCATACATGAAAGCAACATTGAAGATGATAACCTTTGAGTGGTAGATGGAGTTGGTGAAGTAGGTTCTGTTCCGTTCTGTTCCTTCTATTCTGAGGGATCCCATAGGAGCACTGGGCAATTGCTCATCAGGCTGTCTCATTCATGGGTTCCACATGGTTCTATTCTGTTCTGTCACCCCTTCTATTCAGTGTGATGATGAGAACCTGATAGAAGAAAGATACATGGCAACAGTGACTTTAGTACACAGATGACACACAGTTCTAGATCTTGATTTGATTGATCCTGGGCACTATAGTAGAGTGCCTTAGCTTTGCAATCTGAGAGTCTTATTGACAACTGTTGCCACCTCACCATTCAACAGCAATTAGAGATCCACAATTGCACCTGGCAATTTTTCCCCTGCACTAACCAAGGCCTTTGTAACCTTGAGACTAGAATTGAGCTTTAGCACCGAGCACAAAGACAATTCAGAACCTCCTGCTAGAACAGAACACAATCACTCACATGTTTAATAATGTATTTCATAAGAAGTGCCATACACTTGTGTTTATAATACACTGGCTTCTAATACATTTTTAGGCATCCATTTTGACCCTTAAAGACCAAAATCATTTGAACCCTGGGAAACCTTAAAAACCACTTCTAATCATGAGGGACAGATCAGTGGATTTGTTTATACTCACAGTCCTCTAATTTAAAATGGGAGGAGGCTTGACCTCAGGACATTTTTAATACGGGGTCCTCAGTTCTTGAATTTCACTTCTTGATTCACCAAAGTCAAGGTTTATTGATCTCCTGGTCATGGCGCAAAGCCTAACTGTTTTTCTTGGCTTTCCCTCAAAAGGTCAGATTGGGGTATTGAGTAGATTGTGGAATTTTTCTTTGAAGTTGTTTTTCAGATGCTGATTAGTAAAGCATCTGTATTTTATAGAGATTGCAAAGGTGCCCAAAGTTTCAGATGGGTACAATTCTATTAACTGAAATTCATCAACAGACACAGTGTATGTACATGTCAGTGAAACCCCAACCCTCCTAAATAAGGAGTTAATGGCCCATGTTCTTTCCTCAGCTTCTACAGTTTTAAAGAAACTGAAAATACATTTAATCAAAAACATTTTGATTGGAAAAAGGCAAATATAGAGCCCATCTTCAAGAAAGGGAAGAAAGAGGATCCAGGGAACTACAAACCGGTCAGCCTCACTTCAATCCCTGGAAAAATCCTGGAGCAGGTCCTTAAGGAATCCATTTTAAGGCACTTGGAAGAGAGGAAGGTGATCAGGAACAGTAAACATGGATTCACCAAGGGCAAGTCATGCCTGACCAACCTGATTGCCTTCTATGAAGAGGTGACTGGCTCTGTGGATGTGGAGAAAGCGATGGACATGATGTATCTTGACTTTAGCAAAGCTTTTCATGCAGTCTCCCATAGTATTCTTATCAGCAAGTTAAAGAAGTATGAATTGGCTGAATGGACTATAAAATGGATAGAGAGCTGGCTAGATCATCAAGCTCAATGGGTAGTGATCAATGGCTCCATGTCTAGCTGGCATCCGATCACAAGCGGAGTGCCCCAGGGTCGGTCATGGGGCCAGTTTTGTTCAACATCTTCAGTAATGATCTGAAGGATGGGGTAGATTTCACCCTCAGGAAGTTTGCAGATGACACTAAGCTAGGGGGGTGGTGGTAGATACCCTGGAAGGTAGGGATAGGATACAGAGTGACCTAGACAAATTGGAGGATTGGGCCAAAAGAAATCTGATGAGGTTCAACAAGGACAAGTGCAGAGTCCTGCCCTTAGGATGGAAGAATCCCATGCACAGCTACAGACTGGGGACTGACGAGCTAGGCAGCAGATCTGCAGAAAAAGACCTGGGGGTTACAGTGGACAAGAAGCTGGATATGAGTCAGCAGTGTGCCCTGGTTGCCAAGAAGGCTAATAGCATATTGGGCTGCATTAGTAGGAGCATTGCCAGCAGCTGGAGGGAAGTGATTATTCCCCTCTATTTGGCATTGGTGAGGCCACATTTGGAGTATTGTGTCCAGTTTTGGGCCCTCCTAGTACAAAAAGGATGTGGACAAGTTGGAGAGAGTCCAGCAGAGGGCAACAAAAATGGAGCACAAGACTTATGAGGAAAGGCTGAGGGAACTAGGTTTGTTTAGTCTACAAAATAAAAGAATGAGGGGGGATTTGATAGCAGCCTTTAACTACCTGAAAGGGGGTTCCAGGGAGGATGGGGCTAGGCTGTTCTCAATGGTTGTAGATGACAGAACAAGGAGCAATGGTCTCAAGTTGCAGGAGGGGAGGTCTAGGTTGGACATCAGGAAAAAGTTTTTCACTAGGAGGGTGGTGAAGCACTGGAATGGGTTACCTAGGGAGGTGGTGGAATCTCCATCTTTAGAGGTTTTGAAGCTGCAGCTTGACAAAGCCCTGACTGGGATGATTTAGTTGAGGTTGGTCCTGCTTTGAGCAGGGGGTTGGACTAGATGACCTCCTGAGGTCCCTTCCAACTCTAATATTCTGATATTCTATGATTTCAGGTTATATGTCCTTTTTATTTAAACTGTGCATTTTGCCATTTAATCAGTGCCAATATGTTGCATATGAAGAATTTTAAGCACCCATCATTCATTCATTCTCTGCATTTTGTGACGAAGAAAACCTTCCCATTTTTATAAAATAAAATTTTCGACTCCAACTCTTAGTTTAAAAAAAAAAAATCTCATCTTCCAAAAGAGATATGATGTACTTCTACTTGCCAGCAGAGTGGACTCCTTGCAGCTGAGCTCACACAGCAGGACTGGAATAGCATGATCTCACTTTCACAGAACTTCTTAACAGCTGACATCTGGTGGATTGAAGTGTATCAACACTAAGGAGGAAGGAGTTATTCTTTAAGGTGGTAGAAGGAATTATAGTAATGGAAATGGGATGAAGACAGAGATCTCTGTATGTGCAATGTATTATTACATTTAAAAAAAAAAAAGAAAATGTAGGCTGATTTCTAGGAAGTTTCCTGAGAGTAAGATCTATTGGACTATGAAATAACATTTCAGATATAGAGGCAGTGGTGGGGAAATATAAAGGTCTGAGAGTCCATGAAGTCCATTAGTGACACTGCTGTTCCTATTGCTTCTATGTGGAAGGCACTCAGCTACTATGGTGATGGATACCAGTATAAAACTCTATAGAGTTGTAACTCCTGGTTTCTATTTCTAGCTTTGCCTGACTAGTTTTAGCTCCACTGTGAATGCAGACTAGTTGAAATGGTTACACTAGTCGTCCCCCCCTGCTATTCCACAGGGCACTAGTGGCCTCTGAAAGTTTTCCAAAATGCACTGTTTCTGAGAACAGAGATGAGAACTTTAGGATAAGTAACTAATAGAGCATTAAAAAAACCTAAAAAGATTCTTAATATGATTCAGCATGAATGAAGTACTTAAAGTACTTAAGGACCCTAGTACTTAAAGTGGTTTCATATAACAAGTTGATTTAAAAGCAGTTCAGCTCTCTAGTGGCAAAGCTCTCCAAAGTTGCCTTTCATTTTGGTGTCTCCGTTTTTGGGTGCCCATTTTGACACATGCAGTCCCTCATTTGCTTATCTCAGCCAGAGTTTATGAGGCTTAGTTAATGGTTGCCTTTATTCCCTTTAATCTATTGTTCTCAAATTCTTTATTTTCTTTATTTTCCTAGACGAAGAAGGCCCATCATCAACTTGTGTTACTTGAAATGAGTCTCAGCAAAATACTAGAGGGAACAATCAATTCACAGGAAGATGTACCAGATAACTTAATAAGTAGTAGAAATCATAGAAACTAGAAATCAAAAAAGCCTATTTGTTTAAAATTAACAGCTAGGAACTTTTGGTACTGAGATGAGGCTCATCAATTAGCACAACAGAGCAGAGAGACCAAGTGCAACATTATCCATAGAGCTAGGCATAGCATTTACAGTGCATAAGTTATTCAGTGATTTTAGTCCCTTTTTCTCTGCATAAGTTACCTGCTAAGTTGTGATTGCTTCAAATATGTTTAACTGTTCAATGAGTAATTTATATGGACAAGCTATAGCCTTTGGATTGTGCATAAACTTGTGGCTATGAATATTAATGAACTGCCATTGGTCATGTGGGGTTGGTCACTGTTTCTATTCTCTGACTGGATGACCTAATTTTCTTTTTAAAAAGTACCTAAAATGATTGGGGCTTGCTTTCTCTTAGGAGGTTTTATATATGTATATATATATATATATATTTACCCAACCTTCACCCAAACCATTTCTCCCAACGATTAGCTGCTGCTCCTGATCTTTAAAAATATTTCTTATTCCTTCTGCTCCTTTGTAACAACCTCTCTCTTTCCAAATCCCAACTCACAAAAAAGCTTGGAATGTAGCCATGGAAGCACTTCTACCCCCAAAAAGTTTTGTGAATATTATTTGCATCGTTATTAACTAAATTTTTCCCTTCTATGAACTTTAGTAAAAGAGTCACTCACCTGAATGTTCATGAGCAAGTGAATAAACGGGGTGGAGAAAATCAACAAAGCATAGAAACAGATTTTATTTTTAAGGATTATCACACTGTGGGGGAGGGGTTGCACTAACCATGGTGGACGAAAGAAGCTTAGCATCAAAAATGTTCTGCACCACAGCTGAAAATAAGCATTTCTCCAGGTGTTACCTGCTTAATATATCCAGATAACCAGCACTTATTTATAATAGTACCATCTGCAGAATTCTTATAATGTTAGAAAAAAAGATCAATGTATCTTGTATTTTAAGTAGAGATGGTCCTGGACATTAAAATTCAGATCTGGATTTTAAATACCCCAGGTATCAGAGCTATTCACATTCGGGGTTTTGTTTTGCTCATTAAAGATACAGGATCAATAGATGAGTCCTAGCATAGCTCACCACAGTATCTACATAACACAGATGGGTGCATATTATCAGATGGGATGGTGACAGGGTGGGAAGATTCATTCTTCTTGCCAAAGTGGGCACCATACCCACTGAGAATGGCAGGCAGAATCCTCATTATTGAGAGACCTGAGATTTTGGATAAGGTACCATGTGGAGATTTCAGATTGTCATTGTTTAACACAATGGCATCAGGGAATTAATGGGCAGTTTAAAAAGGTTATTGCTACACACTGTTGTTCCAGGATTTTTACCTACATGACCACTGGTGGGCTGAGGGTTCCCAGCAAGTTTCTGCTAAATACACAAACACAGTATATTCCATTCTAAAGTTAATGCTATACCTATGTATCTTCGTTTTTCTCTCGCCATTCAGAGCAACATTTGCACTACTGAAAAATGCCAGAATGGGACAACTCACTTGTGAGCCCACATGGAACATGCATGAAGGACTATGTTGAATTACACCTCACCAGGTATTGTGCTTTCCATATATTTTCACAAGCCAAGAATATTTATTCCCAAAAAATAGTGTTTCTTTTAAACTTTACAGATACAACAATCGTAGAGGCTGAAACAAAAGCAGTCTGTGATCTCAATGCACGGCAGTTTCACATATCCATTTAAATAAGAATATTGTTTCTCTCCTGCAGGTTTGTAAGGATGAGTACTAAAGAAAGTCTCCAGGAGTCCCATTGCAAATCAGTTTTCCAGGGGGGGGGGCATTTATAAATGCCATAGTCATAAAAAGAAAAAGATAACTTATAAACTAAATCTTCCATACAATTCTGTTGAAAGGCTAGTTCTGTAACACCCTGCAAGCTTCACAATATCCTGCATGGAAGTGAAAGGAATGCTTGGTCTTAGCTTATTCTTTCGTACTGCTGCTAACTTTCCCCATCCCCACCTTCAGCCGTGCATGACAATAGTCAGCGGAGCAGCTAAATTAGTAAAATTGTTCTACATACAATAAAAATACGTGAAAGATTTACAATTAAACAGCTTTCATCTACAATAGAAAATACTTTGGTTAAAGGCTATATGATCATATCAAAATAATTACATACATGCAACCATTCAGAGACAAGGATTACACAAAAGGAAAAATGTTGTGAAGCTCTATCTGAAAAAAAAAACAAAATAAATCCCTACTAAGATCACTAGATCACAATAGGAGAAATAAATAATTTTTTCAAAAGTAGAAATTATCAAAATAATGTAACACACAGGATTTTGGCATATAATGAATAGAAACATTTTATTCATCCATAATGTTTTAGGAATGAAGGACTTAATATATATTAAACTAATACTTGGGCAGTGCAGAACCAGCCAAAATCAGGATCTAAAACCTTCTTCCTTAGAAGAGCTTATATGAAAAAATAATTTCAACTAGGAGAAAGCTGTGTTGCCTGCTATCATGAGACTAATGATACCTGAAGTTTTTTTTAATTATTTACCTGATCTCCCTATTCCTGCCTTCTATTTTGTAAATTCTTATTCAAAATGGCTGATATTTCCCATTACTTTCAATGGAATTGAAGACATGCAAAATGGCCACCATTTCCCTACAGTCTCTGCATGTGGCTTTGAGGCTGCTCCTAGTAAAGTTTGGCCACAAACTTCCCTTATTTTAAATGAGACTTATTACAAGTCGTGTCTGTGAGCTAATAGGTAAAGATGCCAGTAGACTGCATTCTGTAATATGTAGCATAGTTTCTTGGTTTTGTAGGACTCATAAAATTTGTTGTTGTGCACAGCAAATATCTTATTGTGTGCAGTTTTTTTTACATGGAGCTCTTAACAGGACCAAAACCCTGCTGCCCTAAGGAAAAATGTCTGCCACTATATTTAGAGATAGACAGAGCAGTGTGAGAAGACAGGTGAATATAAGAAGCAGAAGAGAGGCCAAAGAGGTGAAGAAAAAGAGCTTGGGGTGTGTGGGTGGCAGAGAGGTGAAACTGAATAATATGTGGATGTGAGGTTTATCTCCATATGCATATCCCTCTGCCCTAGGCTTCTAAATTTCCCCCCCAGCCTACCACGCTCACTCCTTTCCTATTCAGATATCTCCAGACCCACAGAGAATCCTTTGCAGAGTCTGGGGGAGGGAAGGGAACGTCACAATGGAGGCAGCCAATTTCTCCTTCCATTCTGGGAAGAGGAGAGCCACAGAAAGAAGGAATCCACAGCATGTAGATCACAAAGGTATACTCTGGGCCAGCATATACCAAAATATGTGAACACCACTAATTTAGAAAAAAAAAGTTTTAAAAGGACTTGAATTATTATCTTTTTTTTCCCATTTAATACACTAAACTTTAACAAAAACAGGGATTTTTAAAAAAATCTTTAAGAAACTAGTTATATTTCTTGTTGGGAGAGTAAAGGAGAAGTATCTGGGAGGGAAGAAGAAGTCACATGAGGAGTGAAGGGTACAAAGCCTGAATAGGCTTATGCTCAGTGTTTTAGGAGTGAAGCTTTTCTTTTTGTTTGCTTTACCTGGATGGTGCTTGTTTGTGTGGGAGGGCGGCGGAGTGTACATTTAATCCTACAACCCTCTGTTCCTCATCCTTTTAGCACAAACTCTGATGAAAGAAGGAAAGAATTGTCACTCTGGTATTATTGTGGAAAAGCTCTGCAAAAAGCCTCAGTGCTCAAGGTTTTCATGACCCTAGATAAAAATCCACAGGAGGCTACAGGGAGGCAAGAAATCACCCCTGACAACACATTTTACCTGGCAGTCCAACATTGTTTATCAGCATAATAAAAAGTGCCAATACTTACCACCTGTCTAAAATATGCAGTAATAATAAACACAGTTACAGGGCATATTATGGTCAATGATGAGATATTAATTTATATCCCTGGAAGAAAGGGAAAAAGGGAAATGCTATGATGCCTCACAGGGGGCAAAGCTTGCAGTGGATGAGGCCAAGGCCTTTTTCTCTCTGATGAGCATCAACAGAAAATTGCATTGATTTTTTTTTTAAGTTATAAAATAATAATCCCTGTGTTATATGATCAAATTACAGAAACAAATGGCCAGGATATTACCTTTCTGCTCTTTCGTTGGCTAGTTAAATGCTAGTGTGTTGTACATGGTTAAAAATGAATTAATTCAGCTGATTTTTTGTGCCAGGACAGAACTAAATATATAGTGCTTTGTCATCATCCTCTAAAGCATTTACTAAACTTTTTCATTTATTTTCTCAAAAGCACCTAACTGCACTTCACAACAGCTTTCAAACTGGTTTTCTCTTCCTATAGTTTCTCCCTGCCGAAGTCTTGAGAAACCCCCTAGGTCCCAGGAGGTTCAATCCTGGTGATGGAGGAAGGAGAGCTAGAGAGGTGCAAGATTCTTATCAGTAACACCTATAGCCTGAGCAAAAAACTCAGCTAGTTTGCAATGTGAGCATGGTGAAACCAGCCCAGTCCCAGGCATAATTTTTGGACCCGTGACCCTTTACCTTTTACTCTCTGTGCACAGTAGGCATTATTGTTGTAGATGAATCTAAGGAGGTGGCTGCAGAGATCAAAATGTCACTCTCCATATAGGAATGCAAGGATCTGTGACTGAATCAGTATGATAGAGAGCTGCAGATTGCGGCTAAAACCAGGCTCTGATTTCTGTGAAGTGGGAATGAAATAATTTAATTATTAAAGATAAGCTCTTCTTGCTTTAATATGAACAATACTTTGTCTCTTTACTGAAATTGATGCTGAGTTTTGTGGTTTCATTTTGGTTTTGTAACCAAAACTAGTGACAGTCAAACAATTAGGTTATATCTGTGGGCCAAACCCTTGGTGATTATGTACACAATGCAAAGAATTTATGTTAAATGTTGCCTTTGCTATCCTGGGTGTGTATCAGCTTCACTGATAGGAGGTGAGCCAGACCTCCCTTACTAGGGACAGTGAACATAGAGTGCAGTGTCTTCAGAAATGGCAGCCAATACTGGGGCAGGGGACACAGAGCGCGCTCTATACACATGCACAAGCACGCACATGTTAACACTTGAATTTTTAGTTTTAGTTTTTACAAGTGTTAACTAACCGAATGGCACATTCTAATACAGACAGGACAAACTTTTGTTGATAATCATCTTAGCACAACTAGGCACATGTATTTGTGTCCCAGGACAAACATTTGGGTATTGTCTACATCAGGATTTACAACTGGGTTAGTTAATGTGTGCTAATTAATACCTTTAAAAATGACTAAAAGTTTAAGTGTAGAAAAGATCTTATATGTTTTTGTTATATAAATATAATGTATAAAACATACAATTGTCGGATTTTTGGAAGGAGGGGAACTGAACTTATTTATGGAGCTCTTTGTTCCCCTCATGTTTTGGGTTAAAATTACTTCACTATATGAAAATGCCAAGGAAAAACATTTTACAATAGGCAAAGAAAATGGGAGCAGAAATAAAAGGACACAGAAAACTAGCTCCTCTACTAACATACTTTATTTAAATATTTTCATACTCATGCACCATTTGCCACCATATTTTCACCATGTTGTTACAACGTATTGCATGAAATCACCTTACAGATGAAACAAAGAAAATGTAAATGATTTTAAATGGCTCTGGGAATTTTGGGGGGTGGGGAGAAAGTCATCTATAAGAATCCTACCTGGACTTTTCGTTGCCCTGGATAATAAAGTAGAATGTAATTTTTCCCATTTAGTTGTATCAGGAAATATTTAACTGGTCTTTCCCCCCCTACTCCTTAGAATGTGTATAGCTCCAGCTGCATACTAACGATTGCTGGGATTCTGAAAGAAATGCTCATAAAACATGACTTTCACAGATTCTTTGCTCATCTGGAGCACTAGGTAAGCATATGGTGGGGCAGCACAGTAACAGTTTATGGATGTAACAGACTATTTTGGTCTTGTATACTACCTGACTAGTGAGGTGAGGAGGTGCTCTTTCACCAATGCTAACCACCGCCAACTTTATTTTTCAGGTGTTTTTTAAAAAGTGGTGTTTTGGACAATAGTACAGGAATGACATTCCTCATAGACTACAAAGATGCTCACAATAAACTGGCCACTGCTGATATTATTAAACCTTAGGATAAATGGGGGCGGGTGGGGAAAAGTGCAAGAAAGGAATGTTTTTTAATATAAAGTGTAGGGTTATCCTTGGGCTAGAGAAAAAGGTATAGTGAAAAAAAAAGATTAGGAAATAATAACTAAAGCTCCATGCTTTATTACTTCAGGTAAAAATATCTTATGAATAATATAATCATTGTCTCTGGTTACTGGGTATGAAAAAGATAAGTGTAATCAGTGTACTGTGATACACGAACATTAACACTTTCACACTGACTGGATACAGACTCGGAAATGAGTTAAGAATCACTGGGTCATCTAAGTGGAGGATTATTCTACACACAGGCCCTAGGTCAATTTAAATTATTTAATTTATCTCAGTGACCGCGGGGGGCTAAACATCCGTTCTTGATTTTTATCTTTCATCCTGTTAGCATAGGTTTAATGCTGGGGGATCAGGAGGAATAGATTCTAGAAGAGAAATGTACAGCAATCCAGGTACTGGCTTTAGTAGGGTTAATAATGGAATAGCAGAGCGAAATGACTCAAATTATATCAAGGACATTTTCTTACCCAGCAGCTTTAATCAGTTTTTTCCACCCTTAGTTGTATACTAAGGGTTCTTTCAGTGCTCATTGGCTTGTTACAAGCTTTGAAAGAAGGGATGATGCATTGTAATTAATGCAGTATCTTGTCCTGTGTCTCACTATTTCCTTTGGAGTAGAGCTGGGCTGGAGGAGGGATACACAGCCCACCCAGATGCCTAGAGTTATCCCCAAAAGTCGTAATGGACCATGAAGCAAAAGGTAGATATAACAGGTTTTCACTCAATCCTTTTACAAACAATTGTTTGTGACCAACGTTGGGAGGGTCTTTTTAGGGGGCATGGGATTAGAGCACCTAAATATTACTCTGATTGGCCGTTAAGATCCTGTCTAATTTAGGTATTTCTAATGAATATGACAGTGTCGTGTCACACTGTGTGGAATGCAGAGAGAGTTAGCTAACTCAGTCAGTAAAGTAAGAACTGCTGAGCACCCGCATTTTCCATTGACTTGAGTTGGAGCTATAAATGGTCAGCACTTCAAAGAATCAAGTCCTGAGTGTCTCAAATTAGGTGCTAAAATACATATTTAAATCAAGGTGCCCAAAGTTAGTTATGGTCTTGAAAATTTGACCCAACTACCTCTATGGGGAGAGGGGATGCTCGTGAGATAGACAGATAGTCAAAAGAGGAAGAGAGAAAGCCTTGGGATTAGCATTTCAAGGAGGAACTAAGAGCTAAGATTTATATGTAGGCTTAGTAGAATTAGAATTTTTTTTTTTTTTTATAGTTTCAACTGATAATACCACTGTTTGGTTTTAAGCATATTTTTCAAGTTATCAATTTAAATTTTCACAGTTGTGCATAACTAAGAGGGGTCAGACAATAATTATTTAATGGCAGCAGACACTGACATTCAAAATGTTAAAGCTTTATAACCTTTAAAATACAAATTGTCAACATCATGTGTCAAAATATACAAAGTAAATAGCCTTAAATCAAACTCTAATAATTTCTCAAGTAGCATTTTCTTACTTTGCTTATCTGTACATTTCTATTATTATCAATGGAAATGTTTTTTGTTGGT
This sequence comes from Emydura macquarii macquarii, assembly GCF_026122565.2. Taxonomy (NCBI): domain Eukaryota; kingdom Metazoa; phylum Chordata; order Testudines; family Chelidae; genus Emydura; species Emydura macquarii. The sequence goes on from NW_027130568.1 coordinate 8,433,883, forward strand.
TTGCGTGCATTCTGTGAAATCAATATTGACCAACATTTACCAATAAAAATCGAATCCTTCCAAACCTAATTATATTGAACTATTCGTAATCATAGTCTTGTCTCAATATTTCATTCAAATTAAATCACTGAAGCAGCGGAATATAAGCTGACCGCAAGTACAGGGCAATTTGAAAAAGAATTTACCCCACCTGCTTACAGATAAGACATGACACCATACAAGAAACCAATTCAAACACAGCTTGAATTGGCAAAATAGCCAACCTACCTATGAGACTCCTAATGCCCCTGAATATTGATGTAACTAGATTTCAGTGAATCCATTGGGTTAAACTACATTGGCTCAATATTTTTGAACTTCAATTTGCTTCACTTTTGGATATGAAGTTAGATCTATACTGGTATTTGGATAGTTTTTCCCTAGTATTGATGGAAGAACTGAATGGTAGGGCCTCATCATAGCACTGCAATGACTCTAACTGTAAGAAGTTTCAGCAGAAGTAATCACATATGTTATTGATCAAACAACATAATCCTTTTGAAGAAAAAGCTGCTTAGCTTAAAAAGTCGAGGGGACTCAAGGGCCAGCATACCTCCCTAATTGAAGCATTCCATGAAAAATTTCATCTCTCAGCACCAAAAAACCAAGTATCTTACAAATCCAGGCCATTCAACGTTATTGCCAAATGCATTGCTTTTTAGCAGAGTTACCAAGAATAATTAAAAATTTGGTTAAAAAAAACCATGCAATTTTGAAAGACTAATAGGGGTTCTGGGCACAATAAAGCCATGTCAGTTCACAACATTCTGGTTTCATTTTGTGAGAGTGTATACCACTCAGTTTTACTTTTAATTCTGGATGTGAATAAATTCCAAACTTCAAGGAAAATTCAGCTGAAATCATTGATCCCTCCGCCCCGAGTTCTTCCTCCAAACATAAATTAATTCAGGTTCCGGTGGTCACTTGAAATTCAGCCCAGATTTGCTCAAAAAGTAGCCCATTTTCACTGAAATATTTATAAAACTCAGCAATTCTCTCCATGAATCTGACTTACATTTCCAGTTTATGATAAAACCTGAAACCAAGAAAAATCAAAGGCCAAGTTTCCAGCAAGAGATGAACCTAAACCAAAATCTCAGATACAAGACACCTCTGATCTCTGGAGAAGTTTTCATCTATATCCAAACTTTGCAGACAGGGCCCATCTCTATGTTTCTGGATTTGTTCCAAAAGTCTGATATGCATGAGTAATAAGACATCTGTCATCCTAATAGGCCTTGAAGACTACTGAAAGTTTTCAGTGCTGGAATAGTGGTTGGGGAATTTTTGTTCTCTTTTTAAATCTTTTTTGTAAGCTAATAAAAGAATCAAGTCCGAGCAGTGTCCTCCAGCCTCAGAGCTTTCCCATTTCTAGACACAGTTGCACTTAGCAAACATAAGCTAGTGCATCAACTTTTCATATAGATCGTATTCTGAGAGTTTCAGTTTCTCTTTCCCCTCCTACTGTTAGTAAGAAGCGGGGTCATTCTCTAAGCTGTAGAGATGCTCTTATGCAGCGTTAAAGACTCTGAAGGAAACTCTGTTAAGAACAGTCAAGAAGGAAATCACTTGCTACATCTAGGGCCAAAAGGGGAACTGAACAGAATGTTTGCTGTTTTGCATATGGACAGCATTGAACTGTTTGCTGTTTTTTAATGGCAGTGCTGTTCTTTTTAAGTTAACATTAAAGTTTAATTTTTTAAAGGTTAATATTTTGTATGGTTGTTGTCTCTTGTTACCTAGGATTCTGTGAGGACAGCCGCTGCAGAGCTGGACCATACTGGAGTAATTGTAAAGTGAGCTACATGAGACCGGATGTCAGCCAGGAAGAAGAAACTACCTTTTTCCTGAAATGAGCAAAACCAGAATTGCACGGGATAGGGGATTCTATCCTGGGAATCAGAGAGTGAAATAGATTTGGGTGTCATAGTGGATAATCACCTGAAAATGAGCTCCCAATGTGATTCTGTAGCCAAGAGCTAATGAGATCCTAGAATACATGAATAGGGGTATCTTGAATAGGAATAGAGAGGTTATTTTTCCTCTGTATTTGTATTGGTGCAACTGCTGCTGGAATATTGTGTCCATTTCTGGTCCCCACAATTCAAGAAGGAGGTTGTAAAATTGGAGAGGTTTCAGAGAAGGGCCTCAAGAATGATTAAAGGATTAGAAAACATTCTTTATGATGATAGATTGAGATATTTGAATCTATTTAGCTTAAGAAAGAGAAGGTTAAGGAGTTACTTGATTGCCATCTATAAGTATCTACATGGGGAACAAATATTTAGTAATGGGTTCTTCAATCTAGCAGAGAAAGGTATAACACCATCCAGCGTTTGAAAGCTGAAGTGTGACAAAATCATACCTGACAGTTCTGGAAGGGTGGTTACAGGCAGGTGTATCAGTTTTAGAATGGTTCAAGCCCTATTTCCTATGAACTGAAAGAGAATGCCTCAGGTTAATTAGGGACACCTGAGTCTAACTAAGGGCAGCCTGAGACCTTTTAATACCTCTTCCAGGGACAGCAAAAGGGGAGGAGAGATGAGAAATAAGCTGCAGGAGGGATGTGTGCAGCGGTAAAGAGCTGATTTTCTCCATCAGGGAACTCTTGTGTTTATTTCTCTTTAGGGAGATTGCCTAGGTTCCAGGCATAGCTGGACCCAAAGTGGGTTAGAGAGAGTGGTTGGCAATTAGTAGCCAGCACAAAAAGAGGCAGCGCTCCAGTATCAGTTAGGAAATGGTTTAAAGGGCCTCTTGGCCCACCCTAGGGCCTACCCTATAAATAAACCAATGTGAAGAACTAAGCCTCTGGAGTAAGACTGATTTCCCCCAGATTTCCCCCCAATGCCAGAGGGAGAAAGTCTAAGCCCTGATGTGATGAAAGACGTGCACTGTCACAGAAGCTAAACAAATCCAGGCTAGAAATAAGGTGTATATTTTTACAGTAAGGGAAATTAACCACTGAAACAATTTACCAAGGGTTGTGGTGGCTTCTCTGTCACTGAAAACTTTTAAATCAAGATTGGATGTTTTTCTAAAATATATGCTCTAGGAGTTATTTTGGGGGAGATGTCTGGCCTGTGCTATACTGGAGGTGAGAGCAGATGATCGCAAGGATCCCTTCTGGTCTTGGAATCTATGCCCAGGAAGCAGAGGCAGTTTAGATCAGAGCAATCCTGAAGGGGCAATACCAAATGGGAAATTCATAAGTTTCTGAGGAAAACAGGAAGGGCCAGCCCCATGGCACCTTGGCTGAAAACCTTTGAAATGAGTGTAGGAAGCCTATTTGGAAAGTGTTTTTAAGCCAGATATTTCAACATTTGTTTCTTAAAAATGCTTATGGAATAAAGTGGCTTGATTTGCTATTTATTTTAGAGTGGTCAGTAGCGTTCCAACAATGTTTTCAGGAATTCTTGACCTGTTCAAGGGCTGGATAGGACCCCAGTGTAAAATTGCCCTTCCAGTACATAAGCGATACCAGTTATTCTCCCACTGCATCAATATTCTTTGCTGCAATTAAAATAAAAATGAAGTGAGAAGTTACTTTGTCTTTCTTCTCTAAGTAAAGTACACACAAACAACCTTTCTACACAGGCTTCACATTTTTCTCCTCTTCTGCCTTCAAGAAGTGAACAAAATCAAAGTTTGTAGACAGGCTGGAGCTTGTAACGGTTGAAACCCTTGCCAGTGTTTGCAACTCCCCAGATACACAGCCTCATTTGCTGCCCAATCAAACTCAGTAGTTGTAACAGTTACCTAGGCAGGCCTTACTCTAGAGTTTAAAATTCCCCACCTACAAAATATATAGTTAGTCTTAATAAATAAATGACTTGGACCATGCATTATATATCACTCAAATCCATGAGGACACAAATTATGTATAATACATTGGCTGTGTAATTTATTTATTAAGGAAAACGTGAATTTTCCATGCTTGTGTTTTGAGGCACAGTTTGTCACACACAGCTAAATGATGTATTCTTATTAGTCCCACTCAATTACCAAGTCATCCCTCTGTGCACTGTATATTTGTTAATGATAGTGCCACAACACTGCGTCTACAATACCTGTGATTTTAGTGATTCATAACCACTCACTAAAACTGTGAAAATGATAAATTGACTGCTGTTGATTAAGTGCCGCCAACAGTATGTTTCATATGTGTTTGTCGCAGTTAGAAACCAAAGAAACAGCATTGCTCCAATCATTTAAATATCTAATTAAGCAGAGCTCTCACTAGATATAGAGAGCTCTCTCTGGAATATAAAAAGATTCTAAAAAAAATTGTGTGTCGATGGTTTTTGCATGCATATGTACACAAAGACCTTTTCTGATACTGCCCTGCTGGCCATCAATAAATAATGAACAACAAAATAAAAAAAGAGAGATAACATATGAATTAAGAAGACTGAAGAACTTAGTCTGGAGTGGAGTCCTTCCAGGCTCACTGCACCGGGCTGATTTGATCACTTTAGCTGATCTGAGATTAGTTTGAAACAACAGTGAGCTGCAGTAACATATAAGGCAGTCCTTGATGACAGCACTTTAAACTGGGGCAAATGGAGGGGGGTGGGCAAACCTCTCAGCCTCCATTGCAGGGAAAAGATTTGGGCATTTGTGCCTAAAGAATGGCAGATGAAGGGGGGAATATCCCTTTCAAACACAGATTAATGATCCTTATTTCTTTGGTTAATGTTTTTGTCTCCCTTCAGATTAATTCTGTATGGAGTCCTCAGAGCTAATATTAGAAGCTGAGTGGAGCGAGACCAAGAAAAGAGGATGTTCCTCTGCCAAGAGTTTGACTCCTATCTTAGCATGCCAGAGTAGACAAATAAAAATAGAGTCCTGCTGACTCATGGTCGTCTTATTAAGACAAATCAGGAGATTATTTCCCCTCCTCCCTTCTTCTTCTTTATTTTCACTTTTGAACTAAGACAGATAGAGTATGGGATTCTGCTTTTTCAAAAATTAGTGTTCTTCAGTTAGGTAGTATTCCTCAAAATTGCATTTAAATAGGCACCTTTCATCTCAAACCACTTTACACATTTGATATATAAACCACTAAGGAACTGCATGCATCTCCCTGGTGGAAGGCAGCAAACAAGTGGCACATAGACCACCGAGTAACGGGGAAAAGGGTGACATTTGACCCTGAGGCAAACCTTTGACGCCTACAAAATTCATCATAGGCTCTTTAACATGTGCCCCCTCACACAGCCAAGAGAGCTTCACATTTTAAGATCTCACCTGAAAATAAAAATAGAATAAAATACATTCCTTGCAGTTTACCTCAAGAATGAGGTTTGAGCCAATCTTGCTTAGATTTGAACTGCTGTCCTCAAGGAGACTAAATATTTTAAACATGATATTAGGCTACTAAGCCACTTCCTGCAGTAGGAGCTGAAAGCTCCACTATTATGGTGAATGCTGTCTTCCTCACTTTATTTTTAAATCACCTCTCTCCACAGAATATATTTGTGCTCAGCATTCCACATGCCCTTCTCATCCACTACTTGTGTCCTCTGAGCCTAACCTATCTGGGATCTGTAGACGGCAATAAAATAGGAGAGAGTGAAAAGTATCTATCTTCCCTATGTAGTACTCTCTGCTCCTCCAAGATGTGGAGGACAAGTAGTAGTAGTAAGTACTTACTTTAGAGCTGTATTTTTTCAAATAACTGAACAAATATTCATCTATAAATCACACAACTCTATCAGGTGCAGAAATACATTTTAATTACCCCATTTTACTGATGTTAACAGGAAGGCTAAGTGACATGCCCAAGTTCACACAGCAAATAAGTGCTCAACCCATAAATCAAAAGTAGGTCTTTTAGCACTTGGACCCAAGCCTAACCCACAGGATAAAACTAAAAATTCAGCCCTACTATGTCTTACTAAAATGGATAAGAATTTTTTGCCTTTATATAGCCCTTTCATCTGTAGATCTGCAGGGACTTGACAAAGATATGTTAGCGTGAGTAGCTCTGTTCACCACATATATAACTAAAGCATGTAGACTTCAAACAATTTTTCCGAGAGGCCTCATGGTCTAGTGAATTATGTTACGGCAAAAATCCTGGTTCTGTTCCAAACTCTGGCATAGGTGACCTTTGGTAAGTCACTTATTCTCTTATGGATGGGACTGATCTGAAGCTTTTCATAGAGACTAGGAAGTGCAGAGAGTTCAGTGGTCTGTGGAAGGAGAATGGAACTCAGACTCCATCTGGCTCCTCAGCTCATGCATGTTCCCTGAGGCTAATAGGGCAGCGTGGGTGATCTAGCATTCCTCATACAGGCTCCTGCATTTCTCAGAACTGGGTCCCAGCTAGTTCATAGCAATACAGGGGCTACAGACTTACAAGTGTGGTTAACTGAGCACAGGTGAACAATGCAGTCGATCTGAGCTGTGTGTTTTTTAAACAAAGGGTGATTGTAGTTAGCAATGTGCTGTGCCTAGTGATTAAAATGTACATCCAATGTTGTGGCTTAAATAAGAAAGCAAGACTGAGATGGGGAGGGAGAAGAGAACTTTCAATTAGGGGCAGAATGTTCAAACCCTTGTACAAGTGCAACAGGCCTGCCGTCAACTCCAAGCAGAGCTCAGCACATTTCTGCGCTCAGGAGGTTTTTTGGGAAAAGTTTTTTGGTTGCAACTAATTCCCCTGAGTGCTCTAGCGGATGGGCAGTCCCAGAGGACAGGTGTCAGAAAAATGGCTGGCTACTCACTGGGGATTTTCAAAAGCATTTGGAGCCCCACTATGAGCCCAGTTAGATGCTCCTGATCTAGCTGAGCGAGAAGCACCACTACACCAGCAGAAGCTGATTGAACCACTCTGGCATCTGCCCCTCATTGCTTGTTGTACACATACCACACGTAAGAATTCTATTCCTAACTGATTCGACCAATTCCCACCCCCAAACACAAGAGGAAGTATGACATACAGGCAGTGGGAGAAAGAGAAAGCAATTCCAATATTCAAAGAGCATGAGACAAGAGTTTTTCAGGAGCTTTTGGGCTAGGACTGGCAAGTAACCAGTAACATTGGCAGCAACAGGACATGGAAAGAAGAACCAATGGGGGCTGGAAGAAAGTGCTGCTTGGGTTTTTTGCATTTCCAGGTAGGAACTACACCAGCAACTGGCTGCAGTACATCACCTGACCATGCTATGATGATACATGATGAGTTAAGAAAGCAGAAAAGGTCAAAACTTGCCCTAGCTCAGAGACTGAGGACACAACTGTAACTTCTAGACATGGTCTGTGTGAGTCAAGGAGGTGCAGGTAGTTTAGCAATACATATCACAGTTCCCACCCCAAAGAGCTTTCTATCTTTTCATTATGTGTATACAACGCCTAGCATAATGGGGCCCTGATACTTATCTGGCAACTCAAGGTGTTGCCACAATATAAATTATAAAGTGAGCTGAGAGAAGACCTGGAACTGGGCTATGCATTCAGATTCTTGTAAACCCAAAACAAGAGATAAATAACTCTTTATATTCATGTGTTTATATTTTTAATTTGCTTTGTTAGTGTCTAAGGAAGCGTTATCTGGGGCCAAAATAACTCACGGTCTAGTTTTTTCATGGTAGATTCACCATCTAGGAAATTAAATACTTTATTTTGCACTGAAAACCCCACAAAAAATATACAAATACAAACACACTAATTCTTCAAATACAAATGCTAGACTATTCACAAGCCTAAACTTTTTATACACAGTGGCTATTTGAATCTTAAATATATATATCTGGGGGGAAAAACAACAATTTTTTCAAAATTAAGACCCAAAATACTAGGTGTCATAAAAATGCACCTGTCATTTTCCATAAATAAAGTTGTTAAGCAGATTTACTGTGAAAAAAATTTATACTGTGATATGTAAATGGCAAAATTCTTAAGACTGCTTGATTGTAAAGAACAAACCTGTGAAAAGAATCCATTTTTACCATCAGCCACAATATACATTTAGCAGGCATCTAGTTTATCTGCAAGCCCTACAGATCTGCAAATAAATACATAAAATGCCAAAGAGTATCGGAATTTTTTAAGGTCGTTTTATTAGGTCTGTACTGAAGTCCTTTCTGACATCTGTTTAATGGGAAAAAATAGGTGCTAAATAAACATCTTTAGAACAAAATATCCCTGTAGAAATAACGGTTTGGCTACTTTGCTAGGTGGGTGTGCTGTAAAGGGAAGTCCCACTCTTAGCCGTGAGTTAGACCATAAGCACTAGCACCATATTCTTGGTTACAGAGAAGAAATTGGTAGGACAGACTATTATCTACCAATGGGAAAAAAAGGAAGTCTAAGAAATGAGGCTCAGGAAAAAGTAAAGAATGAAAACAGACATTACTGGTAGAATAGTCAAAATTAAGGCAAAATATAGAAAAGTGGCATCAGAGGATTAGTGAAGCCAACTAGTGAATCAAAAGGTACAAAGTGCTAATCATTTTAAGCCACTAGGGGGACAAAGTAGTGATAATGGCATGCAGCTGGGAAAAAAGATGGGAAACAATTGAATGGGAGAAGAGAAGAGACTTAAAAATATTCTATAAAAAAGGGGAAGAATAAAGATAATAACACAGAGCTGAAAATTTAAAGAGAGGAAAGACAAGAGGCTAAGAAACCAGATGAATGTTTCACCTTCCATGACACAATCCAAACTGGAAAGGAAGATGCAATGACACAGAAGCCATTAGTGAAAGTCAGTAAACAATTAGGTGAATTGAGCCTCATTTCCTGTTTGTGGGTAGTCCAAAGAGAGACAAAAAAACAATTATTCTGTTTTCAAAAACTTCAAATGAATGTTCTGCATATGTATTATAGCCTATTGATTGTTTGTGAACTGTTCACACTGAGACATTAGAGCATTCAATGTTCATGTTGAGACATTACAGCTGTATGACTGGTCACCTATATCACATGAAATTATTTGTATTCCCCAATCAGAGAACTTAACTTTTATTAGCTACTTCCAGCCAGAACAAATTTCAAATAGTCATGAATTGAAGTTCATTTCATGTTTAAATAAATTTGTGCTGCAGTTGCCAAAATTTGTTTTCCAGGCACATTTATATGAACAAAACTTCAGTAGTGTGAGTGCTCATGAAAAGGGATAACAATGCAGTCAGAAAAGATTCTGTTTAAAACATCATTGACTTCAAGGTGATAATTTCTCGCTATTCTTTCAATATGCAAAATGATAAGAGAAAGAATGGGTGGAAGGTATGTGGAAAATATTTTCTGATGTGTGTAAATGAGAAATAGTGCTACCTAGTGGTGAAGCTGTAACCTAAAGTTTTAATAGGTTAAACTTTCACCACATGTTTCTTTGATGCCTATGTTCTCTCCTAGAAATGGTAAATATTTCTTTTATCTTCGTAGACAATATAAATACATAAGCAGGGCTTGGTATGGCTATGATAGGCACTGACAACCACCAGGTTTCTACCAGCTCTAGTAGTCTCTTGGAACCAATACATCTGGTAGGACTGAACAAGCAAAGTCCAACCAGTAGTGATTGATTTGGGCTCCTGTTCAGTTGAACCTGGGAAGTTTCAGTTTTGAATGGGCCCTGCCTATCCTATCCTCATGGCTGTTCTACCAGTTCATCGACATGGAACCGAGTTTATATGTGGCAGCTGGACTCTGACCTTGGCAAGAAGTTAGCTTTTGTTTATAAAACTGTAATATAAGATTGTGCAAGCCAGGAAATAAGGTATTTTATTGCGATGGCATTATCTCAGCCAAGGTACAAAGATGCTGATGTAAAACTATTTTCCTCAGTTATGTAATTCCTTGCACTATCATAAATGTTCAATGTGTATATTCTTTTTAGTTATTTCTCCACAGTCAGTCAGTGTGATTGGCTGGAGGCCTTTATCAGTCTGAGTATAAGGATTTGCATAGTGTGCTGCAAATATGCAAATCTCTCCTTTAACTGGGTAACTAATCAGTCTTCTCCAATTGGACCCTGTACTCCATTTTCAAGTTGTTTCAAGCCAGCAACAAAAATGTCACCTCAGCTTCTCACTCCCTTCAGTTAAAGAAGGAAAACTTCAAAGTTTACATGGAAAAAAGGTACCACAGATAGCATAGTAAATGGGGCTTTTAAGCAGATAAAAGGGAAATTTGTTAAAAGATCAAATAAAGTTTTGAACTATCTCTCTGCTATCTTTCTCCTCCTACACCCTCCACAAGCCAGGAAAGCTACTGTCTCCACAATAATTAATTTGTGTTTACACTGAGAGGCTCCCAGTCTCTCTCTCTCTTTTTTCCTTCAACTTCTGAAACACAATATAAACAAAAATAAATGATGGTTATTCTGGGGACAAGAACTTGTTCAGCTCTCGGAAGGGAATGGGGAGAGACGTAAAGAGAGATATGGGAAATGGGGTGGGAAGAAATGGAGGAAAGGAGTTATTAAAAATAGATTACTATCAGAAGCTTAATGGCCTGTTGGGTGGGTTTTTTACATTTGTCATTTTTATTTAAAATTGGAATATTGAACACAAATATTCAGCTTAACGAGGCTTCTTGTTAATTTTGTAATGACCATATTTTGAGCTAAACACCACATTGAATTTTGGTTTGGAAAAATATCGTAATACATTTTATTTGAGTGCATAGACACACAAGTGCTCCTGGTACATATCAAATCTTTACAAAAATGACAAATAATTTTTAGAATCCTTTCTCCAAAAAGTAAGATCCACCAGATACCACAAAACCACAATTCCCATTTACTCAGCCCTTTAGCTCTCATCCTCCAGATAAAACTTGGGAGAGCCAGAAAGATATTTGGCCTCTGAGTTTATTCAGGTCAGGTTACAGCTAATGCTTCATAAAACAGAAGCATCACCAAATTCTCCTAATAGTGAGATAGTTCCCAATAACTTGCAATGTTACAGATGGAGTGTTTAGGCCTTTTTTAGGAATATACAGTAAACTCTGATTTCAGTGGAAATTTATCCTTCCAGTCTGAGCAAAACCATAAAATAATAAGACAGCTCCTAGGAACTAGAGGAAATACAGAATAATGATATATTACTGCCTGCAAGAATTAGAAACACAGGAGCTAGGAGAAATTTTATTTTAATCAGTAAAATCAGATAACATGGAGACTCTTTCCAAGAAGCCAAGTAGACATGTATCTTCTGCTTATTTGTGCTCACCTAGACCAGGTAGGATAAACTTAGTCAATCTGGAACAAAGAAGAAATACAGTGACTCCAGTATTGCTAAGCCCAATTGTTCACAATCATGAATCAGCATCACCTTCCCACCAATCATGGAACTGTCTTAAAAATCATAAAACTTTTTTAAAATAGATTTGAGGCTCTTTATATTTGCCTTTTGGATTTTGAGCCTTTACAGTACACGATTTTTCAAGCATTCCTCCATAACCATGAAGGCTAGGGGAAAAAAATTTTAATTGATTTTCTCATAGAATTACTCTATTCCAGGAGCGGGGGCTTTAAGAAAAATCCCAGATATCTCACGAGATGTGATTAAAATCAGAAGAGTTGGTAACACTGTCTCCCATCATGTGGCCTCTCTCAACAAAGCAGATCCAGATTCTAAATACAACATGAACTGATAAAGCAGATAAACGTCATATATCCACATCGAGCCAAAGGGTTGCAAACAAAATGGCACAAATGCTTTTACATACTGACCACAAAACAAAAAAAAATCTAAGCAAGCCAATGCTGTCTGAGAAGTTGCACTCAAAGTTGCACTCAGTTTCAGTACTTTTGTGGTTCAATTCAGTTTACTAAACTATATGCCTAACTTTTTAGTATAATGCCAGTACAGACCAGAGACACAATCAATATTAAGTTACGGTTTGAGCCTACTTCTGGCGCTGTTCCTTGCAGTTCTTACTTCTGTTTCCTTAAATAGTAAATGCATTAATTACTAGCATGTGAGGTTACTTTTAGCAAACATGCTGTTTTGATTTCTGATGCCTTCTTTTTAGCATATTTCAGTCTACCTACAGTCAGATTTCATTTGCAATTTACACAAATACTCTCTAACCCTGCATTTTCAGCCATGGTACTGGTTCTGAAGGTGCCCTCAGTCTGACATCACCAAGTAAACTGAAGTGCCTGCATGAGTTAAGGACGGAGCTGCAGGCTTTTAGTGAGTTTCCTGCATCAGATTCTGGCCTCAACTGCAGCAGGGTGTAAATCCAGAATAATCCTCCAGTTCTAATCTCATCTATACAGGGTCTGAATCTGAAGTGATAGCATTGAATGAGGTACTCTGGATTTATACCCTGCATAGCTGAGGTCAGAATCTGGCCCACTGGATTTATTTTTTCCTTCAATATTTGCCACACCCTGAATATAAGTTGTGTGCGCCTGACACAGACTAGTCTGTTTGAATTTAGTCATTTGTGCTACTTTGCATCAGTTTTTACTAAATAGCAGAGTGCCTTTCATTTTTCCTTCTCAGATATTTTCTTTCGTTTTAGAGAAAGCTTTAAAAAAAAGTGAGGAGTGCTTTTCTTCGTGAGTCTTCGGCCTTACGTAGTGGCCTGTCCTCCCAGTGTCCTTCCCCAGGCCCCGAGTCATGCATCACTCATCTTGTCACATTGAACTCCAGATGCTCCTACCCTAGAGAATGCTCTGACTCTTGCAATTTTTCTTCATTCTCACTAACAATTTGGTAATGAAATATTGATTTTTAGTTAGATTCATATTGATGCTATTAGGTTTGCATTGATAAATCATGCTGGCCTCCTGTCTGAGAGGCTAGAAAGTGCTACACTGAACCCTGGAGATTACAATCAACTCATTGATGTGTTAATTTGATGGATTTTTTCGTTCTCGTAGAAGGAGTGGGAGGGGTAGGGGAAGATTTTTCAGTAGGGCCATTGTAAAGTTTTCACAGTGAAGTCAGGGACAGTAATTGCAGGTCTTTCTATGCGCATTCACTTTAAAAGTATCATTCTGCTTATTTGACCAGGACATTAAAAAAAAGCACGGAGGGGGAGGGGGGAGGAGGGAGAAGAAGTCAAGGGTAGAGAGGATATGACACACCTTGTAAACAGAGCTCCAGACTCCCACATGGGGTGAAAAAAATATAGGAGCAGTTAAATCCCAATTAAACCATTTAAAGGCTATAGTAAAAAAGCATTTCTTCCTGATAAACAGGTCTCCATGTACAGCCCAAGCACTGGTGAAATGAAAATATGGTGAAAATGGGAAAGCCTCTGCTGGTTCTATCCTACCTGGAGACTATGCTATGGGATTTCCATCCCTCCCCCCTACCCCTGGTCTCTAGCAAAGTGCCACTTAGAGAGCCAATGTCCACATGCATCTGCAGCCTATTTAAAACAGCCTCTAGCTTTGATTTATGGTACTGTGCAAATGTAATTCCTGTCATTAAGGGACAATACGTGCTGAACCAAAGGATTATATTGTGATTTTTTTCAAAGACACAGGACTTCATGGGGGTTGCTGCAGATGCAGAACATGGAAGAAAGGCTTTTAAAGAATACGTAAGCTAAAATAAGGGTTTATTTTTTCCCGCAAAGCAAAACTCTTTGCATCCAGGCTTCACATTATTTATCCCGGAAAGCTTCCTATTTCCCACCCCCACCCGGCCCTGCCTCCAGCATTGAGGGACCTTCATATCAGCACAGCCAGTTTGATAGAAGAGAGACTCTGAAAGCAGAACAGATTAAAACTCTACTTATTAATAAAACAAGCCCAACAGTTGAAACAATCTATAAAACACTTAAGCCAGATGCATTTCTTTACTTGCTTGATTCCTTTCTATCTTTTTTTTCCTATTATTTAAAAAATACTGACTAACTAGCCAGACCTACAGCATCTTAACTGACACTGCATCTGACACAGCAGCTTGGGCCAAAAGAGTCACCAAAAGAGCCAGATCAAAAGAAGATATGGCTACTTTTGATTAATACACATTGTATTGCGGGGTGAGGGTTCCTTGAAGAAACTCCATTATCAACTCCTTGGCCGCCCTTGCAAAAGTCAGCACTGCCTCATTTATGGTTGAAGTATTTTAAAAAAAGAGAACACAGGACCATTTATTATTATCCAAGATATTTTTCTGGTGACAGTTCAGAGCAAGGAGGGTGCCCTGGGAAAATCAGGATCTTTATGTTATGTGGATGACCTCATTTAAATAAAATAAAATATATAAACCATTAGAAATGTTTTGAATTACCTTCACACCCAGACTCATTCCCCCTCCACCTCCCTTCTTCTCCCTCCCTTGCGGAGGCTTACAAAAGAGTTCTGTCTTAAAGAAATATGTCCTGATGTGTAAGGAAACAATCATCTGTACTTTCCAAAGTCGTCAGTGATGAAATTGTTAGTTAAATTTTGTTGTACTATTGACATCTTAATGCCATGAATCCAGCTGGTAGGAGATCAGTAACGTAAACAGCCGAGTTCAGATTAATCTCTTTGAACCTCATTGCCAAACTGAAACCATTGTTTGACATTCTAAACCACCAACTTCATCTTCTTCCCCTTATACAGTAGGCTAAATGCAAAAAGCATCCTGTTAAAGCAAAGCCAGGACTGAGGTTTCACATGCAGAAAGAGTCAGGAAATTTAAATTATGACATCCATTGCAAGCGTAACTCTGCCCCTTGTACATTACCAGATATGCTGTTGTGGTTTGCATTACCAGATATGCTGTTAACTAATTTACTTATTTAGACTTCTACAGCACTGATCCCAAGCTGTTTACTGTTCAGTTAAGAATACTTCTACTATGGCCTAGCAACAAATTTAAAACATTCTCCAGACCCAGCCCAACATCCCTCACTGCAAACCCACAGGGAATTAAAGCTCATTCTATCAGCCTAGCTCTGTCCCACATACCTGTTTCAGAAGACAGGCCACTGTGTTTCCCAAAGACAATCCAGGAAGTTTTTGGAGTGTTGGGGACAACTTCCTGGTGCAAGTGATGGAGGAACCAACTAGGGGCCGAGCTCCTCTTGACCTGTTGTTCACAAAAGGGAAGAGTTCGTAGGGGAAGTAGAAGTGGATAGCAACCTGGGCAGCAGTGACCATGAGTTGGTCGAGTTCAGGATTCTGACAAAAGTAAGGAAGGAAAGCAGCAAAATAAGGACCCTGGACTTCAGAAAAGCAGACTTTGACTCCCTCAGGGAACTGATGGGCAGGATTCCATGGGAGGCTAATATGAGGGGAGAAAGGAGTCCAGGAGAGCTTGCTGTATTTTAAAGAAACCTTATTAAGGGCAAAGGAACAAACCATTCCAATGTGCAGAAAGAATAGCAAATATGGCAGGTGACCAGCTTGGCTTAACAGAGAAATCTTCGGTAAGCTTAAACACAAAAAGGAAGCTTACAAGATGTAGAAACTTGGACAGATGACTACGGAGGAGTATAAAAATATTGCTCGAGCATGCAGGAGTGAAATCAGGAAGGCCAAAGCAAAACTGTAGTTGCAGTTAGCAAGGGACGTGAAGGGTAACAAGAAGGGTTTCTACAGATAGGTTAGCAACAAGAAGGTGATCAGGGAAAGTGTGGGCCCCTTACTAAATAGGGGAGGCAACCTAGTGACAGATGATGTGGAAAAAGGTGAAGTACTCAATGCTTTTTTGCCTCTGTCTTCACAGACAAAGTCAGCTCCCAGACTACTACACTGGGCAGCACAGAATGGGGACAAGGTAAGCAGCCCTCAGTGATGAAAGAATTATTTAGAAAAGCTAGACATGCACAAGTCCATGCGGCCAGATGCAATGCATCTGAGGGTGCTGAGGGAGTAGGCTGATGTGATTGCAGAGTCATTGGCCATTATCATTGAAAACTCATGGCAATCAGGGGAGGTCCCAGATGACTGGAAAAAGGCATATATAGTGACCATCTTTAAAAAAGGGAAGGAGGAGGATCCAGGGAACTACAGACCAGTAAGCCTCAACTCAGTCTCTGGAAAAATCATGGAGCAGCTCCTCAAGGAATCCATTTTGAAGCATTTGGAGGAGAGGAAGGAGATCAGGAACAGTCAATGTGGATTCACCAAGGGCAAGTCATATCTGACTAACCTGATTGCCTTCTAAGATGAGATGACCGGCTCTGTGGATGTGGGGAAAGTGGTGGATGTGATATAATTTGACTTTAGCAAAGCTTTTGATACAATCTCCCACAGTATTCTTGTCAGCAAGTTAAAGAAGTATGGGTTGAAAGAATGGACTATAAGGTGGATAGAGAACTGGCTAGATCATCAGGATCAATGGGTAGTAATCAACGGCTCAATGTCAAACGGAGTGCCCCAGGGATCAGTCCCGTGTGGGTTTTGTTCAGCATCTTCATTAATGATCTGGAGGATGGAGTGGATTGCACCCTCAGCAAGTTTGCAGATGACACTAAACTGGGGGGAGTGGTAGACATGCTGGAGGGTAGAGATAGGATACAAAATGACCTAGACAACGACTTAGGCTAAATGACCTAGGCTAAAAGAAAACTGCACTTAGAACGGAAAAATCCCATGCACTGCTACAGATTGGGGACCGACTGGCTAAGCAGCAGTTCTGCAGAAAAGGACTGGGGGTTACAGTGGACAAGAAGCTGGATGTGAGTTAACAGTGTGCCTTAGTGGCCAGGAAGGCTAACAGCATATTGGGGTGCAATAATAGGAGTATTCCCAGCAGATCGAAGGAAGTGATTATTCCTCTCTACTTGGCGCTAGTGAGGCCACATTTGGAGTATTGTGTCCAGTTTTGGGCCACCCACTACAGGAAGGATGTGGACAAACAGGAGAGAGTCCATCAGAGGGCAACAAAAAATGATTAAGAGGCTAGAGTACATGACTTATGAGGAGAGGCTGAAGGAACTGGGCTATCTTAGTCTGCAGAACAGAAGAGTGAGGGGGGATTTGATTGATGCCTTCAACTACCTGAATGGGGGGTTCCAAAGAGGATGGCTCTTCTCAGTGGTGGCAGATGATAGAACAAGGAGCAATGGTCTCAAGATGTAGTGGGGGAGGTATAGGTTGGATATTAAGAAAAACTTTTTCACCAGGAGGGTGGTGAAGCACTGGAATGGGTTACCTAGGGAGTTGGTGGAATCTCCATCCTTAGAGGTTTTTAAGGCCTGGCTTGACATGATTTAATTGGGGTTGGTCATGCTTTGAGCAGGGGGTTGGACTAGATCACCAGTTCTCAGCCTGGGGTGGGAGGCCTCTTTGGGGTGGCACCAAAGATTATAAGAGGTCCATGGGGCTTCAGTAATATTGAGGTCATTTGGCCCCCCCCGAGCTTTGTGCTGGGTGCAGCAGCCTCGACCTCCGTGCCAGCCGGAGTAGAGGAGCAGCCTGCCCCGCTCCTGAGCTCCTCACGGATCAGTCACAACCCCCGCAGTCCTGCACCGGCTGGGTGCCTGGCTGGAAAGGAGCAGCCCCATCCCAGTGGGGGCCTGGAACAGACTCGACTAACCTGCCAGGGTCCGCCACCATTACCCTCAATCCATGAGGGACAGGAAGAGGCGGGGCCACACGGGATATGCAAAGGTGGCTGCGCCAGGGAAGTCTTAGCTTCTTGCTCAGGTAAAAGTAATTTATTATTCTTTTTGTAATTTTGTGTTATTATTATGAACGTTATTTGTGTTTGTTTATGGCCGATGAGACGTGGGGGGGCAGTGCGTTTTACTTAGTGTTAACTAGTGGGGCTTTCATTCAAAAAGGTTGGGAACCATTGGACTAGATGACCTCCTGAGGTCTCTTCCAACCCTTTTTCTATGATTCTACGAAAGGCTGATAAGTCCAGGCTCTTGTGGACAAAGCAGGCTTGACATAATCTCTAGGCCAGTTGTTTCAATTGTTGTAAATCAGCATAACTTCATTGACTTCAATTTACACCAAATCAGGATCAGGTCCTATACACTCAATGTGAATGAGTCATAATTGCAGTGGGAAGTGACTTTTATACATGTGCAATTTTTACCAGAACTTTGCACTGAACCTTTTTTTTAAGTGAGGGAATTTTGATAGTAAGCTTTAAAACATCTGAAACAGGGGGTTGCCTTTTCAACTGTATTAGGCAATAGGAAATGTTGCTGTGATGCGCTAATAACAATATAATGTTCTCTTGCTATTACCACTCATAATCTCAAAAGATTTGGGATTTAGCCAGGTTACATCATCTGAGGATCTGACCCTTTTCAGTGGTAGTATGGAAATTTCCAGGTGAAAATTATTAAAAAATCAACTTTACTTCTGAAGACTATAAGCATTTGACCTAATCCCACTATTTTTGCTCAGGCAAAAGCAAGTGGGAGTTGAGATGTGATTTAACTAAAATTCAAATTCTGTCCAAGCATAGCAGGGGGAGAGAGAAGACATCACATACATGGAAAATCTTTTTCTGCCTCCCAGCATATCTTAATTGATGAAGCCCACAACATTCCTTGCAAATGTTAAATTAATTTACAATTTTTTAATGTGTTGTTCTTACCATGAAATGCAGTCATCACTTTTCTTTGGCTATTTGCCTTACCTAGGAACAGAAAGGAAAGCTTAATAGGCCACACACACACAACCCCATAAAAAACTGCAGCCTGTAGTTTAGCATGATAATTCGGAAATTCCTATGGCTAAAATATACAAAACATTGATTGCATTGATAGCTTTGCATTGAATGCAGAGAATTCAGACTTATTAATGATGCTGCACTAACTAACAAAGGAAGTCAGTTGTCCTTAAAGGAAAGGAAAGGTAAATATTACAACTTTTTTTGGTTGTAGACTTCATACAAAACCTGGTTAAAGGTTCAATATCTGCTAGCTCTCCAGACAAACAAGTATATAGATATAGAAAACAATATTACCCAAATGTCAAAGCAATCTAAACATATCATCTTCTGATTAGTTGGAGCTGAGAATGTAGAATTCTATTGGGCTTGACTTAAATGTTATAAGGAAGCAAGAATAATTCAAATTAAATCCTATGGCACAGGGACTTTTTTAACTTTATTGTCAAAGATTCTGTTCTAAATTAAATATAATTTTGCATTGCTGCTTTAGCAAACCATAGATGCCTCCAAGTGTATCTGCTCTCTCTTTTGTTGCCTGTGAACTATTGACTCTATTTTTTGTTAAGTTATTGAACCCTCTCTCTCCCTGACTTATATTACAGAGAATGCTGTTACGTATTATGACATTCTGTCTTTTATCTATTTAGTAATTTTGATTATTTCTTTCCTTCTCAGAACAGATTTTTTTGTTATTAAATCCGGTTCTGCATCAAGCCACTAAATTGCAGTTTGACCTTTAATTTTCATTTTGCTTTTGGGCTTCCATTTCTTCCCTCCCACCTATTTTTAGTATTTCACCTTTCATTAGAAGTGATCCTGAGCTACAAAAATACCCTAATCTATCTAACTTCAGAGCTGTTTGGATCAGGTTTGGTTCAGCTAGTCACAGGGATGCAATCCAGCTGTGAAAGCTGGAACTGGATCCAGGTTAGGATCCCAATTTCTCCAAGGTTCAGAGTATTGGGATCCAGTGTTTCCATCTGATCCATTTTAGAGGGAGGGCCACAAACTTTATTTTAAAAGGCTTACAACATACTAGCAACAGGAGCACGACTCTTGTTTTCCCAGCAATTACCCAATTCCCATGTAAAGGAAGAAGTTTTCTGGTTCATCCATTCAGGAACTAGCTTATTGCCTCATAAAACAGAACAGAACTCCCCTGTTATCACTTTGCTACTTTACTGAAGTTTAATTATGAGATACCATGAAAAAATGTTTGTTAAAAGCTCACTTTAGAAAAGCAACCTTGATAAGAGTAATACTTTAAATAGGCAAATACCAGTCAGGTTTGTTTGGGGTTGTTTTTTTTTTTAAATAAATAATCTCCTTGATGCAGAAGAATCAGGAAACTTATTTACAAGACAGTACCCTGTTAGATAGTAGTATGAAGAACAGACTTGCATTAAGATTGTAATAAAAGGAAGAGTGGCAATCTACTTTTGAAACCTAAGTGATTCTAGAATAATAAGGGGAATAAATGATGACCTCCTCCTTCTTAACCTAAAAATCTCACTATCCCTTTTACTGAAAAGGTACAGAGCATCCTATTCAAGACATTAAACTGCCTTGCCCCTCCACCCCATTATTTT
Organism: Emydura macquarii macquarii; assembly: GCF_026122565.2. NCBI lineage: Eukaryota > Metazoa > Chordata > Testudines > Chelidae > Emydura > Emydura macquarii. The sequence continues at coordinate 8,454,053 of NW_027130568.1, forward strand.
TTAACCTATTAACAAATGTGTTAATGGGTTTGATGTTGCCTGATTCTTGTGCTATGCCTTTCCTGTGTCATGTCACACAGCTAGCAGCCAGTGTTAGAGCAAGGAACTTTAAGTGAAGACCACCAGATCAGTTCTTGCATCAGGAACAAAAACCAAATCATGCCCCACAGCATGGAACAAAGCCAGAAAGATCTGTGTCCAGTGCACAGAGTAAGACTGAATAGACATTTATTAATTTAAGATTTGTATTACAATACATGGCCCCAACCAAGAATGGGCCCCCATTGTGCTAGGCACTGTATACACACAGCAAGAGCCAGTCACTGCCCCAAAGAGTTTACATTCTAAACATACAGAATAGGCAAAGGAAGGATCTCCATTTTATAGATGGGAAACCAAGGCCCGGAAAAATGAAATGACTTGGCCGGTGTAACAAGGGAAAGCCAAGAATTAACCTCAGACCTGCTGAGGTCCTTAACCAGTGCCTGTCTAGTGCCTTAACCATGAGACCTTCCTTCCTTTCTATTATTCTGTTTTGCTTTCTAATCTGTTGTTCTCATTTGACCCAGTTTTCTCTGCACTTTTGACCACCACTCTGCACCTCTGATGGAGTCTTCTGAATTTTCTCTTTACCCCATCTAATCTATTTGAGAAGCACAATGCCTTATACATACTATTCAAGTAATGTGGGTTCATTGATGAGGGAGGGGTAGTTTGTATCCTCTTCATTAGCTATGTTGTCACCTCGGATTCCAGTGCTGGTTCAGTAGCTTATTATTGGCCTGTGCTAGGAGTGGCCTGCCTGTTTCCAAAACCAGTGCAAGTGTTGTATTGTCAGGCGCCATAAGTAATTTTTTCTCAGTATCCCTCAATTAAGTGGTCTTGTACCATTTAATTCAGTAAGTCTGCATTTGCCACCCTCCCCTGCAAAGCTACTATATACTGTTTTATGGACTTCCTCCAGTTTTATTTATAACAAGGGAACGTGACTTACTTCTTCCATGACACCCACAAGCTGCAAAAAAGAGAAATTAGATTACAGTAAAATAACTCAGAGTTAACCCTTCCTCTGGGATTCTCACACCTTTGAGGTAAAGATATTTTGCACAAGGATAGCCTGCAGAGGATGCTTGTACAGTGCCAAGCATTCTGTCTGTACTGAAATAATACAAACAGCAGCATGATCAATGTATTCTCAGGCAGACCCCAAATGTTGAACTAGTTTTCAATAGAAGTGTTCTCTGCACTGTGGGATTGCCAGAACCCTTGTGTCACCTGTTTTTGATCAGTGATCACGTTCTGTTTACATCAGAATGGTAGGACTACAGGTAAATCTTAGAAGACGGGAACCATCTTATCCAAGCACTGGACTATTACTCAGAAAGTGCCGGAAGGTATCAAGTCTAGAGAATGCAGGGGATATCATCTTCATCACCACGATTTTCATAATGTGCTACTGTGGGAGCAAAAAGAAGAGATGCACTAAGATTTTTAGAAAGAGGTAGACATTTCTTAGAACATCACCTGCTATTCAATAACAGGGCAGGGGGAGATAGATAATTTGTTTCCTGTTTATCTCATCCATTCCTATGTACCTCTTTATAAGATCTAAATACTGCTATTCTCTGCTCCCTCTTTGTTCCCCCAGCCTCACTCCTCCATTGTCTGTTTCTATTCCCTGAGCACCCTAACGCCTAATCAATTCACTGTATAAACTTAAATACAATATAAACAATTGGCCTTTCATTGAACACTACACACTGTCTTGTGAATGACACACATTAGAGGTGAATATACCAGATAAAAGTGACTGATTTAATATATCAGAAGTACTAGTCATGGAGAAAACCATGCTCTCAAATAATCACAGATAGGGAAACTGCTGTAAGATTGTGTGGCCTTTCAGTCTACACTTGGAAAGGCAACCTCGTGTGCAAACATTGCAAAATACACAACATGGAAAATCCTTTTAGGAAAAAAATTTGGGGTTAAGTTTTGGAAGAAAAGAGAATTACTTTACTTTAAAACAATTAGAGAGGGAGAACTCCATTATGTGCATTTTCATCAGTATATTCCTTACATCTGATCAGTAAAGTATCACTTTGGACATACATCCTGACCAGCATTTGTTATAGTGTGCTCTTGGGGAAAAGGGGCAGAAGAATTACTTCTAAACCCGACCCCCAGCTTTTTAATTGGGATCCAGGTTTAGTTCTGAACACTGCCTCCTTGGCCCATCTCTAAGAAGAGCCATGAACCCTTTTTCCTATGTGAACTAGCCACAGCTGGCATTCTACAGGACACACTGATTTGACTGCAATCCTCACATATAGGGTTTAGTAAGTAATACTGTGTGGCATTGGTCTTCTGTGTGTGCCTATTAGGAAAAATATCTATCTGTATAACCTTTATTCCATATTTTAAAATCTGACCATTTACATTAAATCTCAATATCTCTGTTTCTAGAAGCCATTAGACATTGTTGAATATGCAGGCAGAAGTCTCAGTAACACTGCCTGATGTTTTATGCACATGGTATACTCAATGCACTGGAAATAAGGTTTTGTAGAGTTGCAAATCAGTTTTATTTTACTTTAAAAAAAAAAAAAAAAGGTTTATCAATCCATTGCAGTTTTACAAAAAATCCCAGTAAGTGACACAAGATACATTACATGAGTAAATGAATAAAACCAAACAGAGGAAATGTTTATCTTCCTGTTTAAAATATGTTATTTAACTTCTTTCTAATATTTAAAATCTGACCACCTGCAAGAGATTATCGAGAGCCTCCATGGATTTACAGGAATGCTTGTCATTCTTGGAGCAAATAATGAAAACGTCCCCCCTACACATATACACGCGCGTGCGCACACATGCGTGCACACCTCCCACCCCACCTCCTGTGGCTCATTCACTGTGATCTACTAGGAGAGAGAGACAAGATCATCAACAATGTGGCTGTTATTATTATTTATTATTATTATTATTTGGTAAAGGCTGGTGCTGACTTATGAGTTTCAGAATCCAGCTTCCTTATTGGTGTAATGCAAAGAGATGATGATCTCCATTTACTACCACTTTATAATATGTGGCGGGGGACAATATCACTTTACAGCAAGCTTGTCAGCAATTGGCACCAACACTAAAATACTCCTATATGATTTTTGCAAAGAACCTATGCCATATTAAGGTGCAAATATAGGCCCTGATCCTGCAATGGATAGCATGCAGATGGACCGCTGCACTCACCGTATATGGGGTTGGGAAGGAATTTTCCCCAAAATCATGTGGGTGAGGATCACTTGCCAGGTTTATTTGGATATATCTCACTTAATCATTTCCTGCCACTGCAAGAGCCTCAGGCACTGGTGCACCTTGGTCCCTCGTATTCTCTACCTGTGGCAAATAATAGTCTAGTCTCCTGTGGGCTGTAATACTTTGATCTAATGTTCGCTGTTGGGTTTAGTGGGCAGGTCCTGGGTGGTGTTGGTGGCCTGTGATATGCAGAAGGTAAGACTAGATGATCTGGTGGTCCCTTCTGGCCTTAAACTCTGTGATGTCATGACACACACAGAGCCCCATTGTCTTCAATGGCAGAATCTGGGCCAAAAGGTGACACTTCTCTGGCATACATATACAGCCTAAATTCAGTGGAGGAAGGATGGTCTGGTGATCAAAGTGATGGATTGTGACAAGCTTTCAGTGTTAACTTGAGTAAGTCACCTAATCTCGCCTGGCTTCATATATGTATGAAAATGAGATAATAATAATATTTTCTTAACTCACACTATCATGTGGCTAAATTCCGTAATATTTGTGAGGTTCTCTGACAGCTCAGTGATGGGGTCCACAGGAAAGCTTTCTGAATTAATACTGTAAAAAAGTGGAGAAGTTTGAGTTTTTTAAAATGGCATACCAAACGTGATAGTTATATTGTGAGCTCTTTGGGGCCGGGGCTGTCTTTTTTGTTCTGTGTTTGTATAGCTCCTTGCACAATGGCCTCCTGGCTCATCACTGGGACTACCATAAGAAATAATTAATAAGCACTACTAGTAATAATGGTGCTGGTGCATGCTATTTGTCTCTACCCCTGAATAAAATTACAATTACGCTTTGAATCCTGGTCCTGGTGACTGAGGAGTGCAGTAGAGTAGAAATTAATATGCACTGGTTAAAGAATCATCACTTCCATTCAGATGCTATTTGAATACTCCAGTTTTCCACTGGTGTAACTCCATTGACTTATAACTCCACTGACATAACATTGGAGTGATGCAATGGAGATTCAGGCCCATTAATTCTGGCAGACTCAATTTACTCTAGTAAGTTTAATGGAAAACACAAACCAGGGCTGGGGGTTCAAACCAAAGCTATCAGCCCTCAATATGCCCAGACTTTAGTAGGACTTAGAATCCAAACATGGCTGCAAACACTGCAGCTGTTCCCAGCCAATTTTTATCTGAGGCACTTATATGGCTCCCATTGCTATCGTTTCTAAGTGCCTCATAACCCCCGCTGTGTGGTAGGAAATTGCTATTATCCCCATTTTACAGATAGGGAACTGAGGCACTGAGAGACTTAGGAGTCTTACACAAAGTCACACGGGAGATCTGTGGCAGGGCAGGAAACTGCACCCCAGTCCCCTGAATCCCAAGCTGGCACCCTAAACCCTGGACTATTTTTCCTCACTAGTCACAGGAGCAGGAAGAGAGTTCAGACTTCATATTCCAGTTTTGCGTCTTCGTATTTCAGTTTTGCATCTTAGGCTCACCACTAAATTAAAGAAAATGTGATGTTGCTAACTGGGCGCTAGCAGTTTATGCCTTTGTTATGTGACACCAACTTTTAGTACATTATCCCATTGCCATTTGCAAGTGCTGGGGGAAAAACCAATCCAAGCACTAACTAAATGATTAACATGAAGTGTATGTGCCCATGGGGATATAACAATCTAACCTGCAAACCTTGTTAGTAAATATCAATCTGGCATTTGGAGCATAGGTGATGTACCCCATTTAGTGACAAATTGCAAGTTCTTGGCAACTGAAGCCCATTACAATCAGTGGAGTGATGGTGAGAACAAAGAAACAATTTCATTTGCCTGGAAGTAGATTAAGAGATATTTCTACTAATTTTAAGAGCTGCTGGGACATAGGCAGTTCACTTGTGTTTCAAAAATTAGTTCTCCAAGTTAAAAAGTTGGTCACAAAAAAATTACAGTTTAGTTGTACTTTCATTATAAATTAGATTGAAAACAAGGATGTTTTTACCAGGTATAAAACTCTGCACTAAATCTTACATTTATATTGTGCTTTTCATCCAAAGTGACCCTAAGGTGAAGCAGAAAACTATCACTGAAATTCAGTCACCTGTGGGATAAAGAATGGCAGACAAGGGGACAGCCAGCACAATGTAATCTAGGCCAAAAACCCAGGTGCAGAAATCTACCACCACCAAATGTGTCATGGGATCTGGCTTTTAAAGACTTTCCCACAGCAAATTAAATGAAAGTATATTTATCTAATTCAGAAAGATGAAATGCCAAGTTGATTCAAGCCTCAAACCTACTGTTCTATGGACCCTAGGAATTTCAAGTCTAGTGGAAAAACCACCATTTCTATTATCTTCTGTTATTGTAATAAGTTTGAAGTGTACCATAGCAAATCTATGGCCACGTAGGATTTCTGATTCTTCACTGTTCCCCATGTTGCACACAGTGGATCTCCTGAACTTCAGAATGACAGCAGGTTTAGAACTCAGAATCTCCTGTTCAAAAAAATCATAATGCCTATCATTTCAACGAAAGGAGAATCACTGTTAGCAATATAGGACCTGTGCAACATAGCTAAGTGGTTCTGATTCTATTTAGTGCAAGACAATGATACAATGTAAAGTAGCTAGATCAATGCAATATAATTCATTATATCCAGTGATCTTTTTATAACAGCACTTATACATTTAAAAATTCAAATTACTCCCTGAAAAAGATTCTTTTGATTTAATGAGCAAGTTAAAGGATGGAGAAGAAACATGTGATACTGGCCTTCTAAACCATAGTTAACAGAAGAACAGATAATGGACACTGCTACATTGCTGTTTATTCTTATGGAGCACTGGGTTGTATTTCCATTTTTAACCCCCTGAAAAGAAAAGTAGCATTAATAAGTGATTAGAGGGCAATCAGCATTCTTTTGTAATATGTATAGGGCAATTTTGGGTTGCAAGGTGGTCTGTGGGTCATGTGAATATAATTGTCATACACAAACACGCAACTTTAAATGAATCCCTAGTGGAATAGCACAGTTGTATATCAATGAGATAAAATAGCATATATATTTTGTATGCTAATTTATCAACAGAACTATGGGAATAGTCCATTAGCTATAAAATAAAGATAACATTAAATATGCCAAATAAATTTCCTTATGAAACCAGCAACAAATAGCTAGTTAGTTGCAAAAGACTCCAACAAGTCCAAACAGCTCAGAGCTTTGTTACACAGACCCACTTTCCAACATTTTAGCTAGAACCTGAGATGCCCCTTTTAAAACCGTTCTGTTAAATAAAATGCCTTGAAAGACACGCCAGGGTAAATTGCAGGATAAGTAAGATGGAAGGTGGAACTTTTCATACACTTTTACAGTAAGGGGAGCTAAAAAAAGGGGAGCTAAAAAAACATGATGCTCAGATAAAGATGGTGGTGGCCATCTTGTTAATGCACGATACAAGGTCAGAGGTTGAAATCCTGACCCTATTTAAGTCAATGGGAGTTTTGCCATTGACCTAAGTGGGGCCTTGGATTTCATCCCTTAATTTTGATTATCCCCAAGAAGTTTCCCCAGCTCACTCCTCCATACTCATACTGCTCACCAAGTACTGAATTCCTCTCTTTCTCGCTCTCTGTTTACACTGTCTCACTCATACTGGTGGCAGAGCCTTCTTCTCTACATTTCCTGCCATCTGGAACTGCCTGCCTGTACTGCAATTCTCTACTCAGAGTTCCAGAATGGAGAAAAGAGACGTTTTCAGAAGTAAATGTACTTTCTCGTCCTCTGTTTTGAGTTATGTAGAAGTTATACTAAACAATGTAGTGTGTTTCATGTTTGGAACAGCAGTTACTAGTGGAATTAGTACACTAGTTTATCAATACATGTCTTAAGGTAGGAATCTTAAGGGTCTTTTATTCAGCATCACTGAAAATATTTGTCACTTTACAGTGATTAAATTATTGTGGTCTCACCTATTCCATGTATAGAAAGATACCAGTTACTGCAGATATCTCAGGCAGCGAAGGATGAATTTTCAGTAGCGTTTGCTGTAGCTCCAAAAAAAAAAAAATCATAGTTGAGTCTGAAAATCTAGGCTGCCACTTTTTTTTTGCATTATTGTTATTATTTTGGCACAAGGCCATGAGTTGAGACCAAAGCTGCAGTTGGGATTTTCAGACTTAACCCTGAATTTCCTGACTTTTATTGGTTTAAAGCCAACCTTTCATGTTGCTCAAACATAGCACTATGTAGCTGAATTGATTTAACGACATGCTTTAGTTAAAGGGAAAATCTCTGCAGCAGTTACTTGAAGGAGCTTAAAAGTAGCTCTTTCTGTCCCACAGAACTCCAAATCACCCTTTTAAATGTGCTCACTGATAATGTGTTAATTCCGGGGCTCCGGGAATAGTTTCTCTCATATCAGACACATAATAAATCTTTTTATTTATTTTATTTATGCTATATTTTAGTAATACAGTCATCTAAGAAGAAAAAAGACATCCATGGCTAATTGTTGTGTCTATGTTGATGATGATGATGATAACATTTACAAAACATTTTTCACCCTTACAGCTATATACTACGTGCTGTGGACAGCCCTAGTGTGTCTAAGTCATAGTTTTGTGCCATTCTACTAAGTATTCTATGCGGATCTCACAGCACTAAATAGTTGTTCCTAAAAAGTATCATGTTGCCTAGATTCCACAGGGAGTGACGAATGTAGCTACAGACATGCAGTTTTGGGCAGGGTGGGATCAGTATCTCTATTTGATCTGAATGCTCAAAAGTTAGCTACTATAGGCTGTCTGCACATCAATGTTTCTTTTCTAGTGCTTACTAATATTGAGGGCACAGAGATAACATTCAAAAATGACTGCACCAAAGAGACATCTTGCAATAAATTGCTACATAGATATGTAAAGTATTTAATTGGCTACTTGATTCTTATAACCAATATCCTACTTCTTTTTCTACTGGTTTGGTTTTACTTTACTCAGTAAGCATTTTGTGGTATTTAAAAAAACAACAACACTGTTTCATGCTTATATACTTTATGTGGAGGGTGTTCAAAGTATAAATCATTATTCAGAATTCTAGAGCTTTGAGCCTGAAGTCTTGAACCTGCTGAAGTCTAGTTTTGAATTCCCATCTTTTATATCTGAATACATAGCCTCCATATAGAGGGGGAAACTGTCTGCTATACTTCTATGGTAACCAGCTCAGAAGTGGTCCATGAAGCACTTGAAATCAGCACAGAGTATGGTAATCCAGATGACCAACTGATACTGTTTCTCAGTCCAGTTATGGATCACTGAGAAAGTCAAGTATGAAGTCTCCCAGGTATTCTTCCAGCCCTGTAGTGGAAGCTGTAGAAGAGAAGAAAATGCTGCCTTGGCTAATTGAGGGCTAGGGAGCCTTGCACTTACCCTGAAGGAAGATAAGAACGATGTTGCCAACTCTTGTGATAATGCAATTTTATCACAGGTTTCCATGGAAGTTTAGTGTTTTTCCCAAGGCCCAACTCCTGGAGTCACGGGATTATAGGGCAATATCAGATTGGTTGTTGTTGTTCTTGAAAGTAAGTTTCTAGCCCTCGTGGCTGTACAGCCTTCTGCCAGGTGCCAATGGAAGCAACAAGGGTTGGGTTCAGTCTATTTGAGTTGAGTCAGAATGAGGGGGAGCCTTCACTCACTTCTTGTCTTTTAAGTTTTAATTAGAACCTGACCTTCTCCATTTGTTTTCAGTATTGCCAATCCCAAGTGTTCAAAAAATCAGGAGTCAGGTCCCAAGATATTTTAATGCGATTATTTTGCTTCTGATTTGAATATTTATGGCTAATGTTTTCAAGGTTTTCTCCACAGCTGTGAACATCAGAGTTAAAAGACTTTGGCTGGGCTGGGGTGGAATGGAAATCCCTGCTTCAGCTCTGGCCAGCCTCATTTATATGAATTATGATGGAACTTGGCGAGCTATGCCCCAAAGGGAATGGGTCACCCTGACTGCACAGGCAGCAGACTCTGGTTTGGGAATGGGACTCAAGTTCATGGAGAGAGTGTAGGGGGCTCTGTTCTAGAGACTAGGAGTTCTATCCCAGGAGAAGTGATTCTCTCCAAGTGTCCTGTCTTGCTCAAGATTCCCCACCTGAAGATTCTGAACTGTGTGTAAAGTGATCTGTGGGGCTGGTCCAGGCTGAGCTGATGGTACTAGTGCAGAGATAACTTGGCAGCAAAATCTGACTGGACCAGCAGTAGTGGTGCAGAAATGACTTTGAAGAAATTGATAAGGCAGCTATACGTTGGAGGGGGCCATGATGTCTTGGACTTCTCTGCCACTGATTAGCATAGAGTCTAAATGGACCCATGAGTGAGGATTGCTTTGTGACTAGGAATTCTGGACCTCAGTAAGATGGGCACTTAATACATTAGAACTATGGTGTTGACTGTATTCACTGATTTGTGCTTTGCTCCTTTTGTTTTACAAAAATACAAACATATATGGTTATTGTGTTGCTCTTGCTGGTTTTTCTGCCTCCTTTGCCCTGCCCCCCAAATAAAAGGTATTTGTGGTTTCAATATCCTCAAGGACTCCTGGATTCTTGTAAGTAGGGATGAATCACCAGCAAAGGTGAGCAGGGAGGTTTTATTTTTATTTTCCAGAGCCAGAAGTAAGAGGGGGGCATTGGGTAGGGGGCTTGAGTCATAGTTCTTTTCTTTTTTAGAAAATAATTTCCTGGGGCCTGACTCATGATTGGCAATACTGAAAACAAATGGAGGAGGTCAGATTATAATTAAAATTAAAAAGACAAGAAGATTGTGAAGGGTCCCCCTCATTCAGACTCAATACAAATGATAAAATAAACAGTGTAATGATAAAGTGACATCTTAATGGTGGATATTGTGAAAGTCAGAAAGCTATGACTGTTTGTTAGACTTCAACAAAAGAACTCCTACATTGCAAGATGAAACATTTCAAAACACAATCTTCTGAAGTTATTTAAAGATACCGGTGTAGAATATTATCATTCTTCCACCATTGCCACATCACTCCGGTTACCAGTGAACTTATAAACTCAGTGTGATGCTCATATGATAAGACAGTTGTAGCAAGAAGGCAAGAGAGTGTTAAACCTTGCCATTGCCAGTCTGAGTAATTACAGAGTATAGGAAATGAGCCATTGTCACCAGGCATTGCAGAAATGATTCCATATAGCCATTGACCTAATTGATGCTCCATACAGCCTGCAAACAAAAATACTAATTAGCTGCTAGTGTACCATAGACTTGAATTTACCATTCTGGCAAAAGCTGACTACTACATGAAGCTGTCATTGCTTCATGTTTCCAAAGGTATTAATACCTTCCCAGTACACAACAAGGGGAAAAGGTAAACTAGCCATATCATTGCTTTCAGAAGAGCTTAAATAAAAAAAACAGAGAAACTCATAAAGAAGAAATTACTAAGGTGAAGACACTTCTCTCCTCACAATAATAGTTTTCTACAAATATCCAGGACAATATCCCTGTATTTTACTTGTCAAAACACACTGTTTATTATTTGATCTTGTAAGAATACATTTAATGAACATAAGAGATGTTCTAAAAGTAAAGCAAGCATTTTTATAAGACATCAACTCACGTTCCTCATCAGATCTAAACCACCATGATTCTACATTCCTTTATGTATTCCAAGATCCTATATGTCTTTCCATATAAGAAAAATTGACATGCGGTAAACCAGCATGAACGATTGATTTAAATCTTTTTTAAAATATCTGTCTTAAACACTAAAGTGGTCCTTTTTAGGGGGACTGGGATTTTTGTTCTTGAACAATCTATTTTTTCTGTTTTTGAATCTTACTATGTTGTTCTAGAGGAAGTGAAATGCTAATTTCAGCTCCTCCTCTATTAGGTCATCTTCAGGTCAGCAGATTAGAGAAATCAGCAGAAGAATGAAGACGGTATACTTTAACTGCAGGGCAGGACAACCCAGTTATTAATCAGTCTGATGGCAACATTCAAACAATGACAGTCATCTGTCAGAAAGCAGGAGGTGGCACCTCATTAACACACCGCTCACCTGCCCTGAGCTACAACTGTCTTATAATAATATCTATCATTCACCTCCAAAGTGTTGCTTCTTTCTCCTGTTACATGAAATAACATACACTCCATTTTCCACCTCCCTCCCCCCACCACTACTTCCTTCTCCTGGAGTTCACTCAACCTAAGTTACCTTAGAGATTTATAATACGAAAAACAAAAGAGAGAAATAGACCAGTAGAAGGGGTATTATTTTTAAGCCTCTAAATCCATGAACTAAAACAAATTAAAAATAAAAATAAAAAATATGCCAAATGGATTAAACACTTCCACCACCCCACTCATCAACACAGTGGCATTATAAATCATTCCTTTTCTCCTAAGCAAGATGATCCATCCTTGATTCTTATGCCCATGTGAGGCAATCTTGTTTGGCCAAGACGGTCTCACTGGACACCCACCACCTTAGCTTGATACAGCTTTGTAATAACAGAATTACCTTTTGTTTCATGCTGCCAGTTTTCAATCCACATTGTTCATATCTAACTCCATCTGAATGCATTTTTCTAATATTTCATACTGATTTTTGTGATCCATCCATGCCTAGGGTAGCCCACCTGGAAATGCCAAGGTCAGGGCAGGCTGCAAAAAGGAGAACAGATTGTCCCAAACTGGTGGCTAACACTGCAGTTAAATTTACCAACCAGTCACAAACAGTACTTCTGATCCCCCACACTGGTTATCAGAAAGCTAAAACAAGAAGTTACACAGCCCCCGCAATTGCATTTCAGTCTCTGGCTCCCAATCAGCAACTGGGTGGGTCCACTAAATACGTTATTTAAACTCTATTCCCTTTACCAAAATGTTCTCCTGATCCCCAAAGGGTCAGCCACATTGCCAAATCAATATGAGTTTGGATTTCACCCAAAATACCATGCTGCCAGCCAATCCTTTAACTAAAATTAAAGGTTTTTTATAAAAGAAAAGAAACAAATGAGAAGAGAAAAGTTAAATGGTCAAAGCAATCAGATACATACAAATGACTCTGGTATATATGGACTTTAGAGTCTCAGCAGAATTGTGGAGTTTGCAGGCTTGTACAGTTCCTCTGATGTACATCCAGTACCTGGATGGGTCTCAGTCCTTTGTTTCACAGCTTAAGTTGTAGCTGAGTTGATCCAGTGGTAGGAAGCAGGAATGAAGACAAATGGGGCTGGTGAACTACATTTTATAGTCTCTGGTCTGCCATGTGGCTTGTTTGTAACACAAGCTCACAGCACATGAGCAGGGAAAGGAATTTGCAGCCTCCCCATGGCCACAGACCTGTTTCTACATGTCCTGGCGACTCATAGGTGACACTCTGGCTCCTCTCCCTGGGTTTATTGTAAAGGCTGACACCAATCTACCTGGAGGGTGTAACACAGTAGCACCTCACAAGTTTTTGGATACAGATATATAACATCTATCCACAATTTACAGTACCAAGTGTTACATGCACATAAACAAAATCATTCTATTTAGCATATTACAACCTTCCCAATGGTACTTGACATGACATAGCTCACCTGAATTATTGAAATTTTGTAATATAGATATTAAATAATATTATAAATGGTCACCCCTAAGCCAGATAGCATCACAATTTTCATATATTTTATTATACAAACACACACGCCACATCCATTGTGTTGCTGACTCTAACAAATAAGTCCCTGATTCAGCAGTGCTCTATGTGCAAGCAGACTCTTGCCAGGGCCACCAGTCCCCATGAGTTCAATTGGGCTTTGTCCACAAGAGAGCACACTGCAGGGCGGAAGGGCCTCATTTAGTCATTTATTTTTCTTGAAGGCAACCAGATGTATTTGGCAAGTTTTGTTCACCATTATGCATGTGTTCATTGCTTATCATTCTGTTAAGCTTCTACGTGCCAACTGATTTCCTCTCCCACCCTGGAATTTTTAATTCCAGTATTAAAACTTTCAAAGCACTTTATAAATTCAGGCCCCAATCCTGCCCTGAGAACTATGTGGGCACCCATGCAAAGCACCACTGTCATCAGCGGAGTGTTGATGTTATTATCAATCGTGTTTCTTACAATAGTGCCAACGGATGAATCAAGACTGGGGGGGGGCTGTTGTGTGAGACTACATATAAACATATAGTAGTATCCTCTGCCCTGAAGACTTTACAATCTAACTAGACAAGAGAGACAAAGGGGAAGGGAAAGGGTTTATAACGTACAAGCAGATTAACCAGTGTGACTGTGGCAAGCATTATGTTAGTTTCATGATATATTGTTTTTGAGTGGGTCTATGACTCAGTTCAGGATTGGGGCCTTAGGCTCCAACTTGCAAACATTTATACATATATGAGCAACTTTATTCACACAATTAATCCCTTCATTGCTGCCCTTGAAGAGAAAGCAGCAATTATTTAAATCAGTACATCACAGTTTTAATACACAGAGCATTTGTTTTACCCTCAGGTCAGGTCCTCCCTTTGTTCCCATACTTCTCTCTTTGTAGGTCCTGCTCTTCCCCTTCCCAGGTGCTGTCAGTCATAGTCCCACAGGTTCTTCCAGAATTCTGGCCAGTCCCACCCCAATACCACAGGATAAGCTAACTTGGGTATCATACCAACCTGGAAGATTTTGCCCCATCAGTCAACCTCAAGCTGTACCCAGGCAGTTGAGTTGGGATGTATATCCCCATGGATACATTGTAAAGGCATCTTCTTCCTGAATACCTTGAGGCCAGTAAACAGCCCTTCCCAGATGAGTGTCTGACTACAGCCAGAGTTCACTAAGATTGTTGTGTGAGTCCCTTCTACTCAATCGGGACCAGGAGTTTCTCTGGCCCCCACTTCCAGGCTCATGCGCTGGCTACACAGACTTGTCCGTAACTACAGTCCATGTAGAAGCAGTCTTGCCAAAAGTGTCCCTCCTGACCATACTTACCGCATTGGTCTTGGGCTCCCCATGCCATGGAATTGGCCAGCGGTGAACTTGGCCCCTCCCGTGAGTCTCAATCCCCTCTGGGCTTGGTCTAGCAGTTGGTTAGCTTTCAGTTGGGGAGGGTCGTAAGGTTCCCTTGGCTCCATTTTGTGGTGGCTTGCCCATCTCCCTTTGTGGGTTTCTGGGCCCCTGGGGTTGGCTCTCCCGCCTGTCAGCTGCCAAGTAGTTCTCCATCAATTCTATGGCTTCTGCCAGCTTCACAGTCAGTGCTACTGCACCCACTCCTTCCCTCTAGCTGGGAGGATCTTGATAAACTGCTTGAGGACCAGTGTCTCTGCCACCTGGGCCCCCAATCATTTCTCCAGCTCCAACCATCAGCAGGCACTGTCTTGCAGCCATTGTGTGACCGCACAAGGCCTCACCCCCGGCAGGTACCTTTCCTGGCGGAAGTGTTGGTGGTACATATTGCAGTTAATCCTGATCAGGTCCAGGTTGGCACACCTCATTCTCCCATAGTCCAGGACATCCTGGGGATCCAGCCCCCAATAGGCTGCCTGCACTGTCAGATAAGGGGCCAACAGGGTGGCCCAGTACTTGGGTGGCCACCTGGCAGCAGTGGCTATCCACTCGAATGTCACCAAGAATGCCTCGGGGTCAACACTGGGCCCCGTTTTTGACAGCCGGACCAGGAGTCTGGCAAGAAGGGTTCCTGTGCCTTCCCGGAGGGCTGGAAGTCATAGTCATAGTCGGATGCATCAGAGCGGCCATTTGTTGACTCAAACGCTCCTGTTGGTGCGGTGCTGTGCTGCCAACTCCCTCGTCATGTGGTGATGTTGTGTTGTAAATTTGTTACAACAGCTGCGCCTGATGTTGCTGCCTGTTGCTGTTGGCTCTCCAACAGCCATTTCAAAATCTTCCCAGTGCGTGATCAGTAATAAACCTGAAGGTAATAGCACAGGGCATTGAGAGCCCACTTTACCACCAAGACCTCTTTCTCTATTGTGGAATAATGTGTTTCCCCAGGGAACAACTTGCGGCTTAAATACAAAGTGAGGTGTTCTTCTCTGTTGGCCTCCTGAGAGAGGACAGCTCCTAGTCCTATTCCTGAGACATCAGTTTGGAGTATGAATTCCCTCATTAAATCCAGGTGAATGAGGATGGACTCCTGAGCTAGATGTTGCTTTAGGGTCTGGAAGGCCTCTTTGCATTTGTCAGAAAAGCACACTTGCTCGTATTGCGAGCTCTTGGTCAGGTCAGAGAGGGGCACCGTGATCGTCACAAAGCCAGGCACGAAACACCTGTAGTACCTGGCCAGACTCATAAATTGGCACACCTGCTTCTTTGTCACTGGTCTTGGGATGTCAGGTAGGGCCTGTACCTTATCGATCAGGGGATGTAACTTGCCCCCTCCCATGGTGTACCCAAAGTAGGTCACCTCTTCTTTCCCGAGATGGCATTTAGCGGGGTTAGCCATGAGACCAGCATCTCAAAGAGCTTCAAACACTCTGGCGAGGTGTCGGAGATGGTCTTCCCACTTGTTGCTGTAGACCTCAGTTTCGTCTATATAGGCCGCTGCGTACCAGTCGTGAGGCTGCAGCACCCTGTTCATCAATCTCTGGAAGGTGGCAGCCACCCCATACAATCCAAAGAGCCTTGTTACAAACTGGAAGAGTTCATAGACTGTAGGAAAGGCAGTCTTTGCTCAGGAGTTTGGCATCAGGGGTATATGCCAATACCCTTTCCTTAGGTCAAGAGTTAACAGGAATCTGGCTCATCCAAAGCAATCTAGGAGTTCTTCAATGCGTAGCATCGGGTATGCATCGAAACAGGAGATGACGTTACCTTACGAAAGTCAATACAAAATCAGATGGCCCCATCTGGTTTTGGGACCTGGACTATCAGGCTTTACCATTTATGCCATGATTCTTCCACCACCCCCAACTTTAGCATTGCCTCTAATTCCTGGCAGACAGCTGCCCACATCTTCTGAGGCAGGGGCTGGTGGTTGTCCCTTACTCTCTGCCCCAGAGGTGTTGTGGTGGCTGATGATGGTGGTCCTCCCTGGTGTGCTGACATCTGGAAATTCCCTTATGAGTTGTTGTAACTGTTTCCGTTGTGTGGAGTTGAGGCTTTCTCCCATCAAAAGTGGCTTCCATTCCTAGGGTTCCTCTGATAAAGGTCTTAGCTTGGGTTCTAGGGGTGCAGGTGCTATGAACATATCTTCCCTTGTCTTCCAGGCCTTCAGCAAGTTCACATGATAGGTATGTACACCCTTCTGTCTGTTTGGCAACTGGATCTCATAGTCTACTGATTCTACATGGCAGGACTCCTTGAAGGGGCCCTGCCACTTCGCTAGGAGTTTTGAGTCTGTGGAAGGTAACAATAAGGTTCCCCCACTAAAGGTCCTAGCTTGAGTTCCGGGGGTGCAGGTGCCCCAGTGTCAGGAATCATCCTCCCCTAATTTGTGCAACATTGACTTCAGTGTCCCGTTGAAGCATTCAAATAGCCTGTCTGTTTGGAGATGCTGTACTGAAGTCCTTAGGGTTTGAATATTCATGAAATGGCATAGCTTGGCCATCAACCTGGAAGTCACATTGGTGCCTTTTTGGTCAGGATTTCCTTGGGTATCTTTACTTGAGCAAAAATCTTCATCAGCTCCATGGCGATGTTTGGGGCTGTAGCTGCGCACAGAGGGACAGCCTCAGGGTACTGTGTCGCATAATCAACAGTGACTAGGATAAAGCAGTTCCCTATCTTACTCTTCTCCAGGGGTCCAACGAGGTTCATTTGATGCATTCAAATGGCATGCCGACCACTGGGAGGGACATGAGGGGGTGGCTTGGGGTACCCGCTTGGGACCTACCCGCTAGCATTTGGAGCAAGAGGTACAATAATCCCTTACCTCTTGGTGTACGCTGGGCCAAAAGAAGCAGTGGGAATCCTCTGAAAAGTCTTCTCCCTGCCGAAGTGTCCTGCCCAGGGTATAGCGTGGGCCAAGTGCAGGAGATTGGAGATCCTCTAGAGTTTGGGAGCCATGTACCACTCAATAAAGGCTGTCTTCTTGGATCTCAAACCACAGTCCCTGGGGAGGGGAGGAGGGTGTGGCAGAGTGTTGTCTCCTTCCTGTTCAGGACTTCCCAGGCCAAACCTTGAGTCTGCCCAGCACGGTCTGTAGGGCAGGGCTTCCACCGCCCATAGTGTGTGGCCAGCACAGGATGTATCCACCCCGTTACATACCCAGATTAAGTTACAGGAGAATTTTAGGAAGGCAGCACCTAGTTATTAGGGACCAGCAAACCTCAAAGTAACTGGAATTTTTCTTGCTTGAGATGCTGCTCTAAATTTTATCAAAAGTAACTGAACCATTTCAGTCTGTTCAAATGGGCTGGGAATATCATCAGAGGAGACTTATCATGAAAAATATAGTAGTTCCCACTTCCAATCCATTCACATATATTTCAGGAATAGCCTCTCATTGTACCATGGCATTTTCACTTTTGACTAGAATCAGACATTACTAAGATGCATACAAATAGAGAAAAAAATAGGTTAGTTACTCTTTTTCAAACCTCTAAGAAGATTTACTTCAAATCTTGGACCTGTTCCTATTTTATCCAAACCATGCTTATCCACTCCTACAAATAGTTATTCAAATTAGAATTGAACCAGGACTGCAGAGATGCAAATTGCCATTATACCCAATGAAATACCACTTACAGTAAAGGAGGGCAAATCAGGGCAGATTCTAGATTGTATCTGTTTATGCGCTCTAGAGATGGGTAAAACAACAAACAAAACCAAACAAACCAATTGGATTCAAGCACTGTAAAAATCTTGGAAGTTCAGATAGATCCAAAGTTTGAAGTCTAAGCTCTACAGTACTTTTTTAGGTCAGAATATGATCATAGAAAATTGAAAACCTGCTACTTACTCATTCTGATCTCCCTATAGTAAGAGTTCCTTGTAAGTGAAAAAGGGGTGGCTAAATGCTAGAATTTTTGTAATATGAGAAGTGGGGGAGGGGACAGGCATCTGAACTTTGACCTCAGTTGATGGTATTCTGGGAAATGTACTCTCTTAGTATCTTGCTTTTATTGTGTTCTGTTTTTAACCAAAGAATGATATATCTATGATAGTGTATTATAATAAGGACAACATATTGTAAAAAACAGCAGCCATCAAATAACTTCCATACTGTTACTATGATATGACACCATGGCCCCACTAAGTTTCATGCTGATACATCCTTCTGCTTCAATAGCATAGTCCCTACTTCCTGAATGAAAAGAGAATTTGAATTAACTGCTAGTTAGCAGAAGCAGGCCTATAAGTCACAGTGGTGTAGTTTTGGTTCCAACAAATAGAAAGCAGTAGTGGCACAACAATAGCTAGATAAATATAGTATGGAATTCTCTAGCTCGTTTACACCACTTATGGAACTTAAATTTGCTGTATGTGCAAAAAGGCTGAAAGGTTAAAGCACAGCTATAAATCAGGATATGGCAGTTCCGTTCCTGGCTTTGTCACATTCTCCATATGTGACCTCGCGCAAGTCATATAATAACTCTAAGCCTTAGTTTGCCCATCTGTAAAATACTACTAATATTATCCTATCTCACATAGCTGTTGTGAGTCTCCTCCTCTGACTTACATTAGCGCCTACCTTAAACTGGACTACTGTTAATATTAGTTCTAGCCCAAACTGATTCATGGTTTGTTTTTTATCTTCCCCCCAATGATGGCTGAGATGAGGCCACTAAATAAAATACTCACAGTAAAATAGTCACTGGTTCTTTGCTTTTTAAAAACACACATTTTTCAACTGGAGCTTTTCCTTTAATTAATTTAGATTTTTATATAAAAATTTGTAAGCTCTTCTTTTCAATAATTATAGTTTGGTTTTCTTTCATATTTTTACTTTATTCCTGTATATAGATACATACACAATGTTATATTAGGTATCTCCTGTGCAGTGTGTGTATGGATGGATATGTACTTACATCTCCTACATATATAAAGTAAATATATATATGGTGATAATAATATTTCCATATATATATATAATTGGCTGGGCTTTACAAACGGATGCTAACAACTGAATACTCGTCTATTGCTTTGTCAAATGTGACTCGCTGGGAAAGCTATTGGGTTTATAGAAGAGACAAACATTTCAGGCACGCCATTCTGAGGTAATGAAGCATGGCAACAAAATATACCTGTGCAACATTTGATAAAGATGAGCTGACACACCAGTCCAAATAGGTTCTTTTGTGTGTCTGCACGTGTCTACCATCATTGCTTTCATCTTAAAACAGGAAGATAGCAATAGAACCAGCAGCTGGCAGGAACAACAAGAGGAAGAGCAGCTCACACAATTAAACGTAGTTTACCTCTGGCCTTTATTTCACTCCCTCCTCCCCTTAATTTATTATGTCTTTTCTCCATCTCTATGCAAAAAACGTGGGCTCAATTTTTCTTTCTTTCTCATGCTATCTAGTTCTTTTTCAGGAGGACTGGACAAGACAATAGGCAAAATCCCAGGATGTTTAGCTTTGGATCTTAACTTAAAATGCTTCTTAGCGGGGTTTTTATGGCCTTTATTGTTGTTTGATTAATGTAAAGCAAAATTAAACCCTACAGTTACACATTAGTACCTCAGTTAGAGAGAAGGAGAAATGTGCTGCATACCTTGGTTTACAAAAAACATCTTTTATTGTATTTAATCTTCAGAGAATAAAAATGGAGGGGATGGCTTTTGAGGGGAGGGAGAATGCAGACTTCAGTTGTAAGTTGTAATGCTGAGCACCAGTAACTAAGTTACCCAAGTTTCAACAGTCCACATATACTTTACACTCACAGGCTTAATATTGTATCCCTACTAAAGGCAATGGGAGGGTTTTTTTTTTTTTTTTTTTTTTTTGACATATGGAGCATTGGCGTGGGCAGGCCCTCTATGAGTAATATTGCACCTTTAAGAATTTAGTTTAGAAGGGACATGACAGGTAGAGGTGGTAGAATGTCACCAATTCAGTATTATGTGAATCTGCACAGATTTTACAAAGCAGGTTTGAGTTTGTAAATCTTTTTTCCTGATGTAATTTAGACCCTGTTTTTTATTGTAGAGTGATGGAACACATGTGTGTGTGTATGTTCTACCCAAAAGAGGCGCCTAGGTTACGTACCCTATTACCAGTAACATCGCCTAACTCTGGATTGGCAAAAGATGTTACCTTATATATACTGAATATGGTACATATAGTGTATTTATTTTTTGTTAAATGTTTTTCCTCTCTTCCCATATTTTCTCCTTATGTACAATCTCTCCAGCTTGTTCGTTTTTCACTCTGCCAGCTCAGTACTTCATTTTT
Source organism: Emydura macquarii macquarii (assembly GCF_026122565.2). Taxonomy (NCBI): domain Eukaryota; kingdom Metazoa; phylum Chordata; order Testudines; family Chelidae; genus Emydura; species Emydura macquarii. Next base: position 8,474,682 of record NW_027130568.1, read on the forward strand.
TATTCTGATTTTTCAGTGGATTTTTTTGTTTGTTTCTTTCTTTCTTTCTACAGTCTTTTCTAAGCAGAACCCAATAACCTTTCAGTTCAAGTTAAACTTTCAAAGCTAAGATGTTTGAGTGGGTTTGAAATTAGACAAAATGAGTTTGGCCATCCCAAATTTCCATACCATGACTGTGTGAAACTGAAGTGGATCAACATTTGCCTTGTAAAACTCTTCCTGTTAAGTCTGAAAAATGTGGCATAGATTACTTTATCTTTTTCTCAAGGCACCAACAGTTTTATTTATTTGGTACTATGCACTGTGGCTCATGATAAATGCCTTTGAGCATGCTTATTATTTTCAATTTTCATTAGTAGTTGGAATATGGGAAATGTAGTTTCAGCCTCTAGTTGCCCCTACCCCCTACTCCTCACACACACAAAATCTATTGCATCTTTAGCTAAGTTCAGATCTCAGATGAAATATCTGTGACCTTTTTCATTCATTTCAGCTGACACTAAGACAATTCAATTGATGTTCAAATACACACACACAAAAGTTATAGAGGGTATGATCTTAGATTAAGGAAGGATCAAGACCCAAAGGAATTTAAGCAAAATGTCTTCTATGCACAGGAAGTAGTTAATGTATGTAATAAAGTAAAAGGGATAGCAATAGGTGAAACTTACATAAAGTTTCATAAAAAAGAATTAGACAAGTAGTTGTAGCAGAAAAAACAACCAAGCACTACCACCCAGCATAGCGTGCAGAAGTCACAGACATACCCCCTTTCAGCCTAAAATATCCCAGGCAAAATGACCTTAAACAGATGAACTGCAAAAGTTTATTGTGAATGAGTTTCCATTTCTTTTCATCAGAGACAAACTATTTTTAATTCTCATTCCTCCAATTTACAAAGTAACAATAAAATATCCTTTAGGATTTATGGCAATGTGAACTTTTTAATTGAATTCCATAAAGAAGTTGATTTGACTGGTGAAAAAGTAATGAGAATGCACTATTTACAATGGGAAATACAGTTTCACAGAGGGCTTTGAACAGTCAAGCAGTGTAGAGAAATGAGTATTTACAAAAGGGATTTTTGTTTTGTTTGTTTGTTTATTTTACAGAGAGAGAGAGTGCCCATGATATGCCAAACAGCACTTCTGCTTAACCCTAAAAGCATCTCCAAAATAATAAAATTAATAAGTACTTGGAAAATATTTACCAATGATGTCCAAAAATATGATCTCATTTTGACTGCTACTGCTTCTCACTGTGCATATTGAATTTGAGGGTTTATTTCTAGGATTGTAAAGTCATTTGCATTTTAGCCAAAACTATGACACTGTTCTAGGTCATATCATTTTAGTTGTGAGCATAGATTCACTGTTGACTGACACTTTTTTAGTCATCACTACTCCACATTAGACAACAACCTATACATCAGATAGGATTGGGGAAGAATATAGACACCAGTGGTGAAATCCTGGCCCCAGTGAAATAAATGGCAAAATTCCCACTGACTTTAATGGAGACAGAATTTCATCCCAGGTTCACTATTCCAATTGACAACAGCCTGATAGATTGATTCCTGGGATGCTCTGGATTCCAGATGTGGAGCTCATAAAATTTTGGAGTAGAATGTAGGGAAAAATACCTTTTCTCCCTTTAAATAAGTAATAATAGTAATAATGATACTTAGTGCTTATGCAGTGAAAGGGAGAGTATCTGCCTGGTTTATCTTCCTTCTTCCAAGAAACATCTCCTTCCCCTTTCTCTAATATCCATGTTCTCACACTAACTTGTGTTGCAGGGTAAAAACAGCAATGAGTTGCATCTGGTCCAAACTATAGGTAGAACTGAACACATGGGTGGCTTGGTGAAATGATTTCAGCAACACTAACAATAGAGCTGTTCATCTGAAATCAACTCTAGTGCGACATACTCAGGATAGAAGAGTACTTTTGGAAGGCTGACTTTCGTGAGTAGATAGCCTGTGTGCAATCCATACCCTTAACTGTTTTTTTCATTACATTGTCTTCAGCCTTTTCTAAGTAGAACATACACTGTTTGATCTGGAGTGGAATTTTCCAAACCAGTGCTTAAGGGGATTCAAAACTAGTCCAAAGAACCAATCTCCAGCAATATACAATCAGTTTTTTTGTTAATTGTTCCAAAGAGCCATGTTTTGATAGTTTTACTCAGTAAGGACCTAATACTGTCCTCTTTATCCACACTGTTGTACATTGTACCACAGCAATCCCTGTCGCTTCAATGGGACTATTTTCAGAGTTGGATACTACTCAGCATGAGTAAGGGAGACTGAGTGGGAATTTAAGTGTTCAAGGCCATCACAGGTACTGACCATAGCCTGCTTTCCCACAAGGCAAAGCAAATGTGTACTAAAGACAACTATAAAGCAGGACGAGGAGGAAGTTCACCAAGCACAATGAGTGGCAGAACTATGAGTATTTTAATCTTGCCAAATGTGGCTCCTTGCAAGGATGTTCCATCAACAGAAAAACAACAACAAAAAAGAACAAGCAATCCTAACGGTGCACACAACCCTATTCAAGTCAATGAGAGGCTGCAATGGGAGTAGGACCAGGTCTCAAATGAGCAAGGTAATCCTGTAAAACTGTTGGATAAATAGCTGCTTTGTACAGATTTGATCCAAAAAAGGATTAATGCATTATTATATAGAGAAAAGAGATTTCATATGATTGTTATGTATAGTGTAGATTAGCTACTACACACAGAATAGCATAGCATATCTACTATCAGCAATACACATACATGCCAAATATAACTACCTAAGAAAGACTGTCCCTATTTTTGCTTGCAGTATAGTTGCCATTTTTAAACTTTTTGAAAAACTCTCTGTAGCCAATGTATTTCAACAGAGATAAAAGACATGTCTGTATTTTTTTCTCCACAAATGCCCCTATTTACAGCTTCCTAGTGTTGGCAGATCTGACGTGTGTGTGTGTGTGTGTGTGTGTGTGTGTGTGTGTGTGTGTGTGTGTGTGTGTGTGTGTGTGTAAGTGTGTGTGTGTGTGTGTGTGTGTAAAAAACATCAGATGCATAGACTGCCAGTGGAAGGACACACAGTGACAAGGTCAAAGGAAAATATTCTTTAGAATAGCCCTTAAGCAGGCAGAGGAATTAGGCCTGATTTATGAATGTATTTCCACAATTTACTTGAAAATTTGTAATGTCTGTGCAGTCTGGCAAGAAAAAAAAGGTGAGGGTAATGTGAAGGAATGCTTCTATTCCACTTTATTGTAAAATTATCCCATGTTACCTGCTCTAATCCCCTGAAAACAAATTAAATCCTCACTAAACTGACTTTAAATCAATAGTTTCATTTAAGAATAGTGTGACTTAATAAAAATAAAAAACTAACTGGTCCAGCCAATTTAAGAGGGAAATAAATCATTGCCCAAGGAAAAAAGCAGATTTGACTTGTATATGGGACGCAGTTTTGTGCGGGGAAGAACCTGCTGTCTAAATTAACTTGGAGTATATTACAAATTTCATAAGCCTCAGTCAGAAATCTGCCCCACTGTACATGCACTAGGAAAGAAGATTGCAAAAAAATGGGAAGTGGTATGAATTTAGTGAGAATACTCAGTAAATCACAAAACAAAACATGCCTTTGAATCCCACTGAAATATCACCTCACACGCCAGCATCTTGCTGATCCAACTTGTTCAACGACGATGTTCTTGAAATAAGAAATATGTCATACTTGCAACCATGCCAGAACCAAAAATGGATACAGTAAGGTGTGGAGGGGAAAGAGTGGGTCAATGAATAAATAGTCAATAGATTTGCATTAATAATTTTTTAAAAATATTTGTAAATTATTTCATCAATGAATAGAGTAAAATTAATTTTAAAATATTCCAGAATATATTTGTTGGATTATCTTCACAAACTCTACAATTTAGTGAATAATATTACTTATGTGAAATTATAGTAATCCAATAATTTATTTTAAAAATGTCTTAATGTTTCTAATAAAATATTTAATCCATCAAGCTCTAGTAGTTAGTACTGGAAAATGAAAATTGAGGCATAGTGTTCATTCAAGTTCAGCCAGTGATAGATTTCATTCTAAGCCATTGATGGAACCAAACAAGAGAACCTATGAGTCTTGACTCCAACCCTGTTTTAAAATATTTTCATTGTTTAAATAAGGCCCTAAAATGACAAATGCTTCTATGGATATTCTTACCCACTTGAAATGATGCACTGAGATTAAAAGAGGGTCTTTTCACTCCCAGGCAAAGTGAGGTAATTAAAAAATTGTTAATAATAAGTAGCTTACATTGTTCACATCCGAGACAAGTTGCCAATACGAACATACAAATTTGATTAAGAAAATCAGACTTGCTTCTTACGACCTTGCAAGCTAACTGTACAATTCTTACTTTTTTGAGTAATCCTTACACATGCAAGTAGCCCCATTGCAGTCACGTGGCTAAAGATTACTCAAGCAAGTAATGGTTGCATGATCTATCCCTTATATATTAAATCCCAATTTGCCAGTTTTATACACAGAGATAGTAAGGGTATTCTTTACTAATGAAAACACTAAGAGGCATTCCATATGTGATTCTTGTGTGAAACTCCTATTTATATCATTGGAAATTCTGTAAGATACACAGACCTGTTGTACCTACATGAAGACTGTTTATTTGTTGCCATTTGGTGACTATCTTTCCATGGCACTTACCCTCTTCAAGGTTGCTTAACTCCCTTTTGTGACTTTGCAAACTTCCCTGTGAATAACTTTCACCAGGTTACCCAGTGAGTCTGTGGCAGAGCCAGGAATTGAATGTGGTATTCCTGAGTTCTATTCAGCTGACTTAACCACAAGACTGTCACCCTTCCTGACATAAAGCACCTATGATACATTATGTGAGCTGTCTAGATTACTAGGTTTGCATGGAATACAGGAAATCACAGAAAGTATTGCAGGTGAATCTAGAAGCTCGTTGTTCTGATTTACAACAAAAACTATTCCGTTTTGCACTCCCTAACTTGACTGACAACCTCTGTATGCAGACTTCTGAGCATTCTCAGAGGACACTAAGATGTACCTCTTTATCTCTTCATTTAGCTGTAGTCTATTGAAAAAGAGGTAGAGGCCTTGCCGATACTAGTGATAAGACTACTATGAAGTCAGATAAGGACTGGGAGTCAAACTTATAGATAAATGTGAGAGCAAAGATACAAGGCCAGATTTTAACCTAACCATTTTCCACGCTCTTTTGCCAATACATTGTCACCTGGAAAAAGCGTTGTGTTAGATGCAATAATAATCTTGCATTATATCTATGCCAAGATGACTCTATAAATCTGTTATACATATTTTGAACTGATAACATAACATTAGCTGTAACATCTAAGCAAGTGCAGTTGGGCCATATTCTGTCATCACATAGGCTTAGGTAACTTCTTTTGACCTATATCTGGTTAGTGATGAGCACTGGAACAAGTATGTAAACAAAATGGCAAGGTGTCATCATAGCTGCATTCAAACACAATATACAGCCTCTCTTACTGTGAGATCACTACGTTTGGGACATTCTTTTCTGGAAGTCTTTTCTCTTTTAAAAATATCAGTACAACTAGTTGGTTCATTTGGAATGTGCAGATTCATTGATGCAAAAACTTTTTGTGGAGATGTATCAGTTTCAATGACGTTTTCATCCAGAGGGTTTCTGCGGTGCTCTGTTGCCACTTTTGAAAAGAGAGAGAGAGAAAGCAGAATTGAAAACTTGACCTATTTGAGCGGAAAATGAACATTCCAGCATAAATCCATTCCACAAAACATTTGGAAGGTTTTGTTCCAATTCAGAATGAAAACAAACCCTGAAAGTTGTAGTGAAATTAATTTATTCACCAGTCAGCTCTAAATATCAAAATGGTAGTTCCTTTAGGAAAGAATTACATAAAGTCGGAAAATGCCTAAGGCTCATTACATTTGCAAGGGAGCTGAGGGGGACAGAACTGCTTTCTTGGAATGTCCAGAGCAGGGATAGAGCACTTGGGGTTGGAAGACCTAACTGAACTGAACCTAACTTGAATGAACACTGTGCCTCAGTTTTCATTTTCCAGTACTAACTACTAGGAACCTGACAGGATATTACATGACAGGATATTACATGACTGTGTGCTTAACAGGTAGTTTTAGTAGAAGTTATACATATTTTCCCCCCAGCTCCTGGGCTGTGCTATCCCACTGTATGTTTGAGATATGAGGTCTTAAGGTGAAGTAGATCAAGCAGTGTTCCACAAAATCATCTGAACCAGGGGTTTTTTTCCTCTTTGCTTTTACTTATCATTTTTCTTATCCTTACTTGATTCTGAGCCTCGCTATTTATTTGTTATAGGGATAACCATCTGTGTTAGAGCTGGAATGAAGGATTGTCGTGTATGCTACATTTGTATTTGATGGACTCCTACTAGCTAGATGAATATGCAGTATGCTGTGTGTACTGTGTATGATTAAGAATGTGGAAGCTAATTTTCCTTTCAGCCTCTGAATCACTTAATTGTGCTTTAAGATGAGCTTTATACTCACCAGGAAGATTTATGTTTGTATTTTCCCCTCAGGGAAGGTCCTCTATTGCCTACCACTTTTTCATTTCTCTTTCCAGTTTCCTTTGAAATAAGTGGTTTCAACAAGAATTCTTTGGGCCTCCTTTTTCAGAAAACTCTCCAAGTTGATTAACTCATCAGTTAAACTGATGTCCAGGTATCATAATCAAAGTGTCCAGTCATTTTGGGTGCCTCTGTAACTGAGCACCCAGCTTAAGATACCAGCGCTTGATTTTCAAAGATGTTGATAACCCACTTCACCAAATGAAACTAGTAAAAATTGTGGATGATCAGCACTTTCTAAAAATCAAGTTCTAGGTGCCACAGGTTGTGCACCCAAAAATTGAGACCCCACAAATTAGTAGCCACTTTTGAAAATTTGGCCTCAAGCTGTAGATAGCTTGTTTATACCTAAATTTACCTTCTCAGTCTTTCTATAACTGATGTGGTGAGGCCAAATTTTCAAAACACGACATCCATTTTTCATATAAAGTACTTTCAAATCATCTATTAACTTGGAATGAACTTGGAATTCGTACAACTTGGGTGTATATGGAGTGAATGTGTATCATTTTGTGGTATTGATAATGCTCAAAAAGTACACATGTAAAGTTGTATAAAAGGTCCAAAAATGTAGGCTACATTTGGAATATATGCCCCTTAAATCCTATTGTAGGTCTAAGGCAAACCTTAGGGTTTCTTAACATTCAATTTTTGACATGTCAGTAAATTACTGACAGCGGTTAATTAATTGCTTAACAAAGTGTATGTCTACACAACAGTAGGAAGGTGTAATTCCCAGCACAAGTAGAGATAAATGCACTAACTTTGCTTGAGCCACCACACTAACAGTAACAGTGTGGTCACCGTGGCGTGAGTGGTGGCTTGGGTTAGCCACCTGAGTATGTACCTAAGTGTCGCTGGGCCTCAGTGGGTCACGGCTGAGGAGGCCAGATTCAGGACAGACTGTTGAGAAATAGGGCAGCCTCACCCCAGACTGGTGGTTATCCTATCGTTAGATTATACTGAGCCAGTAACAAAAGCAAACTTCTGTCTCACCATACTGGTTAACCACAAGTCAAAGATGCAGTCTCCTTAGGCATTCCGACCCTTGTGTCACCACCCAGACACTGGACTGTATGTTGAGTGGTTCCTGAAAAACAATTTAATCAAATAAATAGCCCTTCTGATCTCAAGAGATCAGCCACTTAGCCAAGTCAATATATAACTGAGGTCTTACCCAATAATCACGCTAATGCCAATCCTTTAGTAACTATGAACTAAAGGCTTAATAATAAAAGAAAAGAAGAGCGTATAAAAGGTTAATAGGTCATATACATACAAGTGATCTTTCAGTGTTTCATATATCAAGATCATAGCAGAGATGGAATAAATTGCTGGCTTGTAAAGTCTCTCTCTGTTAACTTCCAAAAGATTGGAAGGTCCTCAGTCCATAGTTCAAAATCTCCTTTTAGTTGTAAATCCACAGTCCAAAATCATGAGGAAAGAGGCAAAATGGAGATATCTCAAGGGTTTTCTATGCCCTTTGCCATGTGCCTGGAAATTTACTGTCTCAAACAGAACTCATAGCCTCGGCTTGTGGAATGCTACTGGCCTAAGATGGAATCCAAGGTCACGTGAGCATATCACATGTCCTGACATGCTTTGATGATTCACAGAGGCAGCCATTATCCACATACTTCCTGAGGAAGGCTTACTGGATGGGATGAATTTCTACCATGGCCCATCATTAGAGTGAAGTGTCTTTAATGGGCCATCAAGCTTGACTAGTCCATTCACAATGGGCTGGCGAGACTGGATACAAACTACCTTTAATATCTGAAGGTCTATCACACATGTCTTTAGACAGGCACTCAGGCCACATAGTTTGCATAGTTTGTTCATTGGTGGCTAGGGGCAGATTTAAAAAACACAAGTGATTGCTTGGGTTATTGCATTGTAGGGGTTCTGCAATATAATTCACTGGCTGGGTCTATCTCCCCGTCTTTAAGAGAAGTAGAAAAATCATGGCCACAACTTGGTCTCCTATCTTCCTCCCTCCAGCATTGGAACTGGAAGGGAGGAGGCTCATTGGCAAATTTCTACCTCCATCTTATTGTTACTTGGTAGCTGTGCCCCCATAAGTCATGAGGGCAGCCCCAGTAGCAGCAGCATGAGGTTCCTGGAATAGGCAGAGAAGTACTACATGAGCTTAGTTAACTTTGCTAGCTCAAGCTAGCAGATATACTTTCAGATTTTTACCCACAATTCTTTCTATTATAGTATTACTCTTTATCGTTTAATAAGTTTCCCCACTGTTATGACATCTGACAAGCAATGCCTGTGTTGGTGGATGAACCAAAATGTGAACAATGCATTGTTGACTGTAACAAATACCTGTCAATTTCAGATTGACAATTTCTACTTATGTTAACTTACAAAAGGAAAGGTAAAACACCCTCTCCCATAGTATTATGAAAAGAAATAAGGAAACATTTGATATGTGTTTTTACAGTTAGAACAAAACCTAAAGCTTAGCTTAACAGCAGAAAAGATAATAATAGAATTGAAAAAATTTAACATGTGACCTGATTGACAGTTGCTACAGAAAAAGCTATACATATACAGATATTCTTATATGAAAAATCTTATTTGACTGGGACTTTGATGAAAACCTTTTTTTTCATTCAGTACTGACCTAGTTGTGCCATACGCCAATCAAAAGGTCATGATCTGTAGATGTCAAAAGTGACTTTGGTTTTTGACATTAGGTTGTGGGTGACCCAATAATAAGATAACCAATGGGTCATGTGGATTTATTAATGGAGATAGCTTGTTTACGTCATGCAACTTGTGTGGGTATGAGGTCTCCTAGAAAAGCCAAGTAGTGTTTTGGAAGGGAGTGTTCCATTGATTCCCTCATTCCATCCTCTCCCTTTGGTATACAATGATATAATTCGATTTTCTTGCTACACTGAGCCATGCATAACAACTATTAAATGAGCTCTAAAGAGGTGGAAATGTACAACAAAAACATTCAATTACTCTTTAATGGCCTGGATATTGACATGCAGAGATATGACGTGGCAGGAAGAATAAGCCCACCTGCCACATGAGTTATTTACTGCTGCATGATGGGCCAGACTTGAGGGTGCTTAGTACTTTGCAGGACTGGGTCCCATGTAATGGATCCTCCAATTTGAATATGTGGTTGGTTAGAGAGAGACAGACAAACAGATAGACAGAAAGAGAAATGGCAATCGTGTTTCAATAATACATTTTCTTAACACATCATTTTCTACTGTCTTCTATTGAGAAAACGGACTTCATTAATGGTACCGCACATAAAGTGAGGCAGAGAAATGTATCTGGATTAAAAACCATATATTTTAAAATTGAAAGAGACCAATTACAAGAGCTATAAACATTTTATCATTTCTCTGAACATGTGAAAGAACATACACTGTGAATCTTTTTCACAGGAAACTCTACAATTCTTTCCTTAATGGAACATTTTCTTAATGGCTTTACAATTCTTCAGTTCATTTCAAAGGACTGCTATTTGTTACGTGGACAGAAGATTAAATTATGGTTTAGAGTATTGAGAGCTGTTTGAAAGAATTTTCTGGAGAATTGAGGCAACTACTTTTTGCACTGTCTTCTGTTCTTTCTTTGAAATATGTGTATTTTTTTGAATGCTTATGTGCTAAATATTTTTTTAAAGATGTAGAGTGAAATCTTGGCCCACTCAACTCAATGGCAAATCTTCTGTTTAAGTCAACACAGCCAGGATTTCACCCATGAAGTTTACTGAGCAGTAAAAATAAAGTTTACAAAAAGTGATCTTTATATTCCTTGCATTACTGCATTTTAACTGTATGCCATGACTCTTTCATCTTCCGCAGCATGAAGACAGTATGTGCAAAACTGAAAAAAGGAAACAAAATGTGTTGTATAAAATCATGTGTTGTCATGATGGTAGCATCATAGATTACAAAAACAGAATATTGGAAAGTATTAATAATTTCTGGAAACAAAATTCTATTTGTAAAAGATGAGACGTGTGATATGTTCATGTCTTACAGCCTTAGCTGGGAAGATTTTGGCTGAAATCCTGTTGAAGTGAATGGAAGTTTTGCTATTGACTTCAGTGAGAACAAGTTTTCGTTTGCACTTCACTGTAAAGGCATACAGAGGTACAGAAAAATATTTTGTTTGGGCAGTCACGTTGTTCTTTCATTTCTTTAGCTCAGTGAAAAGGGATGTTCCAAAAAACAGTGCAGCTGATACCTTCATTGCTAAAAGCATTCCATTAAGCAATAGATCTTTAAATTTAGCTATTCCATTTGCCTGCTCAACATATTGCCCCCAATAAACTGCAAAGCTCATTTATATAAATTGTTATGAATAACCATTTGAAACCCTTTGTAAAAAGGTGTTGTAAATGAGTACTATAGATAGATAGATAAACCTTTAGCTATTGGGCTGTAGCCCTGGAGGACTGTGACACATGGTTTTAAAAATAAAGTCTGGAATTATCCTTTTCAACTACAAGCTGAGGACACTGAACTGTATTTTTAAAACAGAAGCACATTGAACATCTCCTCTCCATTTGCATCATGGAATAGTGCTTGCCAGAAAAGCTTTTCACATGCCAGTGCTCTAAATTACAGTGTTGTCATGGGCAAACATTGCCCAAAAGTTTTAGGATAATTTATATAATTTGTGCAATTAATCTGTGGTTTGCACATTGCATAAAATTGTTGGAATGTTCTCACTTATTGGAGGAGAGCAGGCAAATTCACCAAATGTCAACCTCTAAGGAATTATTCAAACAATGATGTTGTTCTATGCCTGTGGGGAAATGCAAGCCTGGAAGCCAGATGTCCACTGTGTTCACACATACGAAGAAAGAGAGTGAGAAAAAGAGAGAGCGTGCGCCAGAGAGGGAATCCTGGAGTAGAAGACTTCTCTCTTTATTTTCATAATCAGCCTAAATTGTACGAGCCTTACTAACCTTGAGGAGCACCTACTGAAAAGAGGGGCCCTGTTGAAGTCATTTTAAGTTGGTTTCCTCACTTGAGAACTGGAGCAGAAGATTTGATTGATTGATTGATTAATTTTCATGCCTTGTGGTGAGGGATTCCATTAAGAATTTTTACCCAAGCAGCTGTCTCAGTCATTTGCAGGAAACAGGATGACTTGAACAGCTCATTTAGGCATCTTTCCATTGACTTCAGTGGGAGTTAGATCAAGTCCTTAAACGATTGCCTTCTGCCAAAAGAGTTTGCCCACCTCTATATCCTTGACTATGGACATAGAATCTCTGTCCTTGGTGTCCTAAGGCACACTGAAGAAGATGCAGATGGGCCAAGTTTGAATCAGCCAAAATGCCTTTTGGATGCTCCTGAAGTACACATAACAAAGCAGCAGCTATGCTGCCTCTAAAGAAGGTACAGTATACTCACCACTCTGTGCCAGGTGCAGGCATTCTTTTGAGCTGCTAGGTGGGGGAGAAGGTGCAAGGAGGGAGTGGGGGTTGTGCTCCCCCCTGAGATTCTGGCTGGCCTAGGTACACTATGTGTATGAGGAAAGTTCCCTGCACCTCCCCACCTTGGGCAGCCACACAGGGAATGTCTATACTACATCTGGGAAGGAGCCTCCCAGCCCAGATCCACAGACTTGGGCTAGGAAGGTTTGGGCTAGCAGGGCTTGCCCTAGCAAGCTAAAAACAGCTGTGTAGGTGTTGTGGCTCACGCTGGAGCTTGGACTCTCAAGCCTGTAGAAACAACAACACCACAGTTATTTTTAGCACACTAGCATAAGCCCCGCTAACACAAGCCTGTGGATGCCGGCTGGGAGATTTACTCCCAGGTGCAATGTAGATGTATCCACAGTGGTTGGCTAGAAACTGGCCCTGCAGGTGAGTCTGAACTGAATGGAGGTTTCAAACTGAGGTGAACCCCTGTCCCTATAGCACATGTTACGGGGTGCTGCTTGTCAGCCTCTTGAGAGGTGCTCTCAGCTCCCTTGTCATTGAAGTCAATGGAAGTGAGGACATTCAACCCGTCTCAAGAATGCTTAGCATAATTGGAACTAGAAAGTTCAGACTTTCAGCCTGGAGTTTAAAGAGAGAACTAAGAGAGAACAAATATAAAGTCTCTATGAGAGAGCACAGTGTACATCATTAGAGATGTAACTGGAGCCAGCTTAAACGCACAGGGAGTTCCCCACCAGACAGCTTTGGGTATTCATTGTGCACTAAAAGGTACAGTGCTTATTGTTACAGGTACAAAATGACAAACACCGCAGTAGGCAAACACAGAGATCCTCTGGACCAAGAAATGTACACTGCCAGTAGTGGAACTTGACTGATTTTATTGCTTCTTATTTATAAGCAGTGTCACATTAATGCCAGATCAGCCATCTGGCCCATACACTCTGAAAGGGTCACACTATTTTTTTTAAAGGTACAGCATGCAGGTGATTTGCCTACCAACTTCCCAAAACATCAGTCTATCTTGGGTACTTATCTGGCCCCTATTATCATCACAGTTGAGCCCTTCACAATCTTTAATGTATTTATTCTCACAATACCTCTGAGATGTACTAGGGAAGTGCTGTTATATCTGTTTTACAGATGGGAAACTGAGGCAGAGAGAAACTGAGTAACCAAGGTCACCCAGTAAGTCTATGGAACACAGTTTTCCTGAAGCCCAGTCAGTGCCCTAACTATTGGATCATTCTTCATCTCTGTGACATCCACATGTGATTTGCCAATATTCCCAGAAGTACAGGTGATATAGTTGCCATCCCCTTCCACCACCTAGTAAGGAAGTTTGGGGGCCATATATTGATGTTTCAGGTTACATTTCACATTTTGTCTTTCCATCTCTGCACAATCAAATGGAGAAACACTTGTCACAGGTTCAGTGAGGACACTTCTGCTAGAAGGTGAAGGACACTGAAAATGGAAGACAGAAAAAAGAAACAAAAGGACATTGGCTAACCTTAGCCCTGGGGAAAGAGATCAAGAATTGCTATTTCTCAAAGGTGGTTACCCTGTCCAGGAACATAAAACAAAATGAAAGAGAAAACTACAGCTGAGAAGCAGATTCTGTAACTCAACAGATGCTGGCAGTAGAGGCAATAATTATAATAATTCCTTCCCTCAGAATTTGTGTTTTGATTTCAGAGTGTTTATCATTCTTTTTTACTATTGTATTCCCTTGCTCCTTGGATGCTGGTTCATATTCAAATTCTAGTTTTACTAAAAACATTTTGTTCCGGTGGAATTAGAATCCAAATTAGATTTAGAACATTGCTTAATTTGAGTTCAGATGTCCCAGTCGTTGGTTAGGTGCTGTGGACAGTGTAAAACTTAATAATGTTTCACACCCAAAAGCATGGAGCAATATAATGTTAAGAATGAGAGCGTCTGCAAACCAGTGAAATCCAAAAGGAGTCTGAGGTAAGCTGCCAGAGTGCTCATTACCAGACCGCTCCCCATGCTTGAAGCATTGCAGCATACTGCAGCATACTAGGAAATGCTATACAGTTGTGATTCTGTAGAACAAAAGAAATAGTCTAACTTTATGTAATATTTAACCCAGATTTGTAGTTTCCTAGTGTGCTGCTGTAAAATCACCTAGTGTTGTGGGGTCCTCTGGCAGGGCTGGTGTGCCAAGTCTCAAGGTGGCTGAGTTAAGGGTTATGTTTCAATTTGGCAGTGTAACACAGTTTCCATAGACAAATTAACATTGTTTCATTTCATTTTGACACTATAATGTCTTTTCCATAGACCTGCACTGACACTGTCGTGAAATCATTGCATCCCAATCAAATGAATAGGGAATTAGCACTGTGACACAAAAGAGTCTCAAAAAGTAACCACAGCTTAGTTTATTTATCAAATCGAAATACCTCAGTCGTATTCTAACAGATTTTCTGAAGTAGCAAAGTGAATATGGAGATCAACACCTCACAAAAAACTTACATTTTAAAGTAAGTTGCTTCCATTAAAGATTTTGCAAAGCTTCTAAAAACTGACATGTATTGCAATTTATGTCATATTATTTCTCATTGTTCCTGATTGATAAATGCATCTGAACTGATAATTTGTAAGAAAAGATTCACTCCAATCATTTTTTATTTCTGTACCTCACTTTTCCCATCTGTCCAATGCATTTAGGTATTGGGAGAAATAATTAACATTTGTGAAGACAGGATGAAAAGTATCATACTCTGGTTTTGGGTTTTGGTTGTTGTTTTTTGGTTTTTGTATGATTTACTTCAGGGTTTTAGTGGGGGTTGTGGGGTTTTTTTGTTTGTTTTGTTTGACAATCAAAAAGGGAAAGGGAGAGCAAAATATTAAACTACAAACAACTTTTTTTATAACAGAAACACCAACTTCATCTTGCTGATAACACAAACAATAGCATTGTGGCCCAAACCACTGGTTCTCAGATCTTTTGCTGTTAGATCCCACTTATAGATAATTAGCTCATGTCCCTTGGTTTGATAAAGAAAATATTCACTTATATCAATTATTAATTAAATATTACAACACTAACGCATATAAAACTATATACAAAATATATTTAACGAATGTTAAGGTTGCAAAAACAATCATGCAAAAGTTAGGAAATGGCAGAATTAAGTTATGTGGTGTATATGCAGTATGGTACTATCTTTAATTATATGATCACTAGAGCTGGGTGGGAAACAGTTTCCCCCATCCCATTAAAAATTGTGAGATTTTGAAAAAATTTCTCATCCCAAATTGTGATGAAAAATAAAAATCTCAAAAATTTTCATGAACCAAAAATCGAAACACACACACACACACACACACTCCATAGAAAATTCAGTTTGCATCAATTGGCAATGTTTGGTTTTATAATTTTGAAATGTTTCATTTAGCTTTTGACCATTTTTATATCTTTAAAACTGCATTACTAGAATCAGCTTAAATTATAAAACAGGAAGTCATTTCAAAGGAAAAATACACAACATTTTTCATTTTGAAAATGTTGAAATGGGACATTTCAAAAATTTTGAAACCTTTTTTTTTTTTTTTTTTTTTTTTTTTTTAAGGTTTTTTGAGTTGGGAAATTTATCAAAATCGACCCTTTCCCATGAAAAGTCTGGTTCTGATAAATGATCATTTCCATCAAAAATTCCCACACGCCTCTTAATGATCACATACTTTTTTCCACAGCTCCCCCGCCTGATCTCATACTCTTCCCAGTCCCCACCCTTAGCAGCTTTTCTCTGCCTCTATACCCGTTCCCACACCAGCTATCGCTGAACCCCCATTCCTCAGGATTCCAGTGAGGAGTCCAGTTAGGATTCCTTACCTTGGGCACCAGCCAAAGGAGCATTGAGAACATGGACAGACAGTCTCCTTGCTCTCAGTTCCTGTGTCTAGTGCCACAGTGGCCCCTTGGAATGAGGAGGAGCAATGGCAGGGGAAGTTCTGCTCAACCTCTTGACCAAATTTGGGCAGATATTCCGAGAGGTGGCAAAAGTCACCCCCTGGATGAATCATTTTTGCTGCAGTGTTCAAAAAAAAAAAAAAAAAAAATCAGCCTGAGGCAGACACCAGGCATGGAAAATTTCAGCCCCCACCTCTTGAAGTTTGGCAAAGTTATAAGCAATTGAAAACAAAGTCTTATAATGGGCAGAGTCAGGTAACATTAACTATAGGTGGTCCTGCCAGTTCCATCTACGCTTATAATAACCTTACCATGAAATGTTTCAAAGAGATGGATGAGCATGTTTCTGTGTCCATAGCTTATTCAGAGGTGGGGAAATGGACACAAACTGAAATTGGCAAGTTATCTACAAGTGCCACGGGGGGAGGAAGAGCTCAAGGGGGACAGAATGGAAGTACAGGGACTCAGAGGGTAACAAGAGCTACAGGGGAACACCATCTTCCCAGATTGTTCCTCCTTGATCCCAATCCCTCGTCATGTTCACCCCTCATGCCACTCCCCCAGACTAATGCACCATTCAGGCCCCTCAGCCTGTGCTCGTCCTGCTCCCTCTCATTAAAGCCCCATTCCCTAGCCTGTTTCCTCTTGAGCCTTTTCCCTTGATTCCAGTACACCAACCTGTTTCCATTTCTCTCCCCCCGTCCTTTCCTTTTTGATCATCGGTCACTTGAGCTTGTTCCCCTTTGAGCCACTGTCCACTAGTCTATCCTCCCCTTTGCCCCCCTTCCAACCACAGGACCCTAATTCTGGCTCTCCCACCCCTTTGTCAGCAAGGCCCAGAGGCAGCTAGCCACTGCTTCCTCCTCCTCCCCTGGCAAGGCTACACTGACTGGGCACCTGCACTGCAGAGCAAGTGTTGAGAAAAGATGGGGAGAGACAGCCTACCAGTCTTCAAAGCAGGTGGTAGAGTGGCTGCTAACAGCCAGGATAGGTCACTGCAGCCCTTCTGGACATTGGAAAATGCAGAGAGGGGATAAAAACAAAAAACTCCAGGTACCCATTCACATTTTCTTAATTTCAAGATTGAAAATAGAAAAGAGAAACAAATGTTTCAGGATCTTTGCAGGCACTGTCCAGATTCCAACAGTGGGACGAGGCTCATAGTTTGAGAAAGTCTGACCTAAATCATCCCCATACAGGAGTTATTTCCAGCATAGGGGACTTGAAACTATGAGGGTGTATTTGCCAGGTCTTTACCTGATCATAAATCTAGGGACTGCTGCTTCAGATTTCCCCCTCACCCCTCCCCAGTGGAACAGACAAGGGGTTCAATCCCCCAAAACTCACAGATCTCTTGAGATCCATAGAGGCCAGTACCATCTACGAAGAGGTCATGTGCAGCAGTACCCACTGGAGTCATCATCAGAACCGTGTGTGTCACACACCTTTGTTACAAATCTGAATGGCTGAACTGATTCCCAGTCCCCTTAGCTCCAATGAGTTCATTCAAAACCCTAATGGGAGGAAGGAAAGTTTGTTGTCTGGTGAGGGAACCAGCAAAAGTTAACACTGATGGGGTCCACATTAACTCATGTCTGAAACGATGCCATGGAAAATGGCTATGCCTTCAGCCTGTTATTTGGCCCTTCTCCTCCTCACCCATGGACCTTTATCACCACAGAATGGGCAAGGGGGAGTTTCTGTAAGGTTGATGTGAAAGAGGATGTGTCTGCCACACCTCTATCCCTATAGTTGGGCTCCAGATTTTTTTTTGTGCTTGTGGAAGAGGAGGAAAGGATCTGGCACTGGCAGACAAAAAGGTAATTGACACAAAGTTATAGCTGTTTTCCATGTTCAACATCAAAGGGATTGTGTTTCACATCTAGTGCTTCTATCTACTTTTCAGTTTGCATTCGCAGAAGGTAAATTCTGTTTACAGAGTTAAATTCATAGATTTAACAATGGTCGGTCACTGTTTTTTAATTTTCAGTCATTTTTTTCCCCTTTGATGTGTTCATATAATTTCCATTAAAATTATGTAAGAGTCATTGGCATTCATGAACAAACAGCTAAACCAGTTCTCATGTTGTTTAACTCACCTTAGCGTTGCGCTGGCAGTACAAAGCAGACTAAACATAGTGGATCCTGCATTTTGAGGATTCTCTCCTCCTGATAGGAATCCTTCCTTGTCATAGGGCAGTTGTAGAACACCTACATGACCAACAGACTGGATTGAAGGATGTGTGACAAAGGCAGCCCTGTACGCACCTCACCGCAAGCCACTGGAATAGACTATTGGGTCTTTGGACAGCCGGGCAATAGTTTGAACTGGGAACTTGACTACCTCCCAGCCAATCTGGGAGCACAAAGTCAGAGTTTAAGGACAGGAGGGACCACCAGATCATCTAGTCTGAGCTCCTGTAGATCACAGGACACCACTATCACCCAGCATCTGCACACTAAACCCAACAAGAGTCATCTTCTACCTACCCTCACGCCTCTGGGCAGAGATTCTGGACAGGGCCACTAAAGCTACATCTATACTACACACCACTGGCAGCGGCATGTAGAGAATGCGTAGCCACATGCCACGATGAAAAGCCTCCTGCATCCACACTGTGGTGGGTAGCTATACATATCAGTGAAAGGCTCTGGCATGTGGGAAACAGTGGGAGAAACTTCAGCAAAGGGGAGCTGGCAAAGCCTTTCACCACTGCCAGAGTCTTTCCAGATGGCAGGGAAAAGGTCCCCAGGCGAAATTGCCCCAGCCTTTCCCCCTGGACAGTCATTTCCTGTGAAGGGGAGAAGGCTGCTGCAGGGAGGAGGCAATGGGGAAAGATGCGAGCAACTCCCTACTAGGATCACCTATGGGCCAAAATGCTCCTTAAAATCTCTTCAGCAACAGGATCTTCTGCCCCAGCATGCCACCTACTCCAGTGCTTTTGAGGGGGGATATTCAGAAGACATCCTGTAGCCATCTTTCACAGTTCTTGCACCAGAGGAATTTTTCCCTGGCCAGAATCAGGCTTTTAAGTCATTTTTATACCACTCCAGCCCTTTTACTTAGCATAAATGGGTCAGAGTGGAAGTAGAGATTTCATCCTTGGTCTTCCACTGACTACAGCTCAGATAAATTGGCTCAAAATATCTAGTGGTTAGAGACTGGGAATGAGGACTCTAGTTGGAATTCCTGACTCTGCTACTCACTTACAAAGTCATTTTAGTTATATTATATTCTGACTATTTTAAACAAAGAACACATCTCAAAGTTCTAACCTGGTTTTCTTGAGGATTTCTTTCCAGCATTCTCTAGTCTCAAATTTATGTTTATTCAAAATCTAGTTAGTCTATTGATAAGAACCCCATGCCGAAAATATGCTAATTGGCAGAAAAAGTCCTTTTTTCAGTGTCAGCTTGTTTGTGCTGAATTGCTTACAAATGGAGCTGTAGTTTATTTTTTGGGATACATAACAGAGCACAACTTCCTCAGGTATCCAATGTAAACCAAGAAACGTGCATAGCTGACATCCTCCTCAAGCTCGAGCTGATTCATGAGCTGAAACCACAATGGTGATAAGTGCATTCAAAAGATTATTAATGAGGAAGCTATATAGAACAATGCTGTGTATGGTTATGTTGCTTTCATTTTAAAAAGAAACACAAGGTTGCTGCACTGGTATAACTCTTCTGAAAACTGGCACTTGTCTATAATTCAAAATCTTTGTGCTTGTTTGGCCAGTAGCCTGATTGTGGGGGGAGAGTATGAGGGAAACAGAAAGGGAAAAAAAGAACTTGGGAACCGTTTCAAGGCCTAAATGCGGACAGGTTTGCTGAAAGATATCTTGGAACTGTACAAGGTAAACATGGTCTAAGTCACCTGCTTTAGGAAGATAAGTACTCTGAGTTCTCTAAGCTAAATGTACACTGCTGAAATTTGATTGAAAACTTTGTGATGTGAAGACTGAAAATCACAAGAAGGAGGCAGGCAGCATTTAATCTTCTGTTGGATGACAATTCAAGATAGGCTGATAGAGATACCTGCTGTCTGATAAACCAGTCAATAGATTGTAGATAGTTGCAGGAAACAGACACTGCAATGGGAGGGAAAAAAACCTTCAGCATTTCCACATTGTCATTCTGTTCTCAGCTCTCTTCTTAGCAAGCTGAGACCGATTTTTTGCTGTGTTAAGTCATCAAACTTTAGATGCTACAAACACGCAAATTCTTCCAAAAGGCATTTAGTCTAAAGTTAGGAATTCTATATACAGGAAAGACACACACACACAGTCAGAGTAAGTCAAAATATTTATTAACTGTATCAGAATACACATGGAAGAAAATGGACCCTTGAAAGAGAGTTCCCCCTTTTTAAATGATTTTTTTTAAATCAGGAAAAAAAAATCAAGACTTATTTGCCCATCAGCTTAATCGAATACTAAATTGTTTTGTTCTTTTAAGCTGTGATAGCAGTGGCTTCTTCTCCTGTGTTTACTAACAATATGCTTTTTTAAGCAAGGGGCCTTGAGGTGAGTGTACTGGAGTGTGAGCTCCTGTTTCTAGAGAGAATAGGGAAGTCACAGACTGATACAACATGACTAGTATTCATCCCTATATTTGAAAGGACTTGGATAAGTATGTTTATGTGGTTTTTCACCACAACATCATAGGACTGTACACACCTGCCCTTTTTGTTATATTTTTACCATTCCTGTACAGAGGGTTTTCTCACAACTTTTCATTCATGCTATTTTAAATATGATTATCTGTTTTAAATTTAAAAGTACACTCTACAACTAAGCCAAATGTTCAATTCTCAGTAAAATAAATTCAGCAGAGAAGCAAGGAAAACTTTTACCTGTAATGGTTTGCATTTACTCTTTTTTGCCTTGGGATTAGACAAAACATAATATATGTAATGTTGATGGACATGTTTCATTATTTCCCCCTTCCCTCTTTAATGCACATTTCATTTTGATGTAACTTGTGTTTCCTCTATGTTTGCTGGACAGTTTTGTTGCCATCAAAGCTTGTTGCTGTATGTCGCCACCTGCTGGTACAAATTAAGCATTGTCAGAGTTTATATCTTATTTGTATAGATAAGATAGTTCATGCAAGTATTTTTGTCTCTCTTTGTTGATAGATAGATAGCTGGATCTACACATAACGTTATTTAAAAAGACTTTTTTGGTCTTGAATATTTATTTGCACATCAAAACTGGTAAATTATCGTATACGGAAAACCATTACTCATGTGATTAGTTCTTACTCACCTGAGCAAACCTATTGAAGTAAATGGGCATAATTGGGTGACAAAGGCTACTAATTTGAGAAAAGGTTTGTAGGCCTGAGTCCTAAGTTTGTAAGATAAACAAACGAAAGCTAAGAAATACACAGTTTAGGTTAATAACTGCTTAACTAGTAATAGTGAAAAATAAACTCACAATAACTTGTGTTAAAGACAAAATTGCAGCCTTTTAAGATCTTTTATAAATCAGTCTTTTGAAAATGAATATATATGTTGAAGCATGCATTATTTACTCTATGCAGCATAATAGTTAAATGTGCATTACACTGTGGGCACTAATGTTGATAATTTATATCATATATCTGATAGATCAGGGACCATTATGGCCTGTTGTGTAAATTCATATTTTGGCACTCTTTAAAAAGTGGATTATTATTGACCCAATAGACCGTAACAGCTCCAAAGAAGTCATTACTGACTATTGTGTAAATCCTTCATGGTGCATGTTTTATTGACCCTTTGGGGCTATCCTGGTCTGTCTTGTCAATCCAGCCACCATGCATGCGAACTAAGTCTGTGTGCTTAAGATCCTTATGAAACTGTAGGCACATTATTGATATGCACACCTAAGAAACCAGATTTGAAGCAATAGTGGTGAGCCATTTATTTATTTATTTTCTCTTCCCAAAATACCCATTGCTCTATTTCACATTCTGTATTATCGTTTTAAACGATAAAGCCATTCTTTAGAAAATGTGAGTACAAAATAGCACTCCAGTTAGTCATTAAGAGGCTGGCATTTTTTCCACTTTGACACAGCCTATACTGATGGGCTGCCACTGGAATATTTCATGGCCATTTTGGGGAGAGAGAGTGGGTAGAATTTCCCTCAAAGTGTTCTGCTGCACCCATACGGCCAGAGTAGTTCATACAGCCACATTTTGCCAGAGGATAATACCTCATATAAGGTCATAGACACTGATTTGCTGGCCCTGCTATTCATTCTCTCCAACCTATTCCAGGTTTCCTTGTCCTGCACCAGGCCCCTGCAAAACTGAGCTCTGCAAGGTAAAGGGAATGTACATCCTTGTCAAAGTTGACTCATCACTGGCACGCCCACTCGTGGGTGGGTGTGGCATAGCAGTGTCTCCACTTTTCTCTGTCCCTGCTGATAGTCTCGTTCTTCTCGTGATTCAGCTCTTCAGACGGGTTGCGTATGGTCCCACACGTATTGGGGTAAACTGAGCCCTGTATGTCTATCACCCAGTGGCTTCAGACCAGATCTTCAGCCTGACTATAGGCTTAAGTCTTCTCCAGTCCTTAACTCCAAGGCCTCCACCCCACCTTTGACAGAAGGCCAGCAGGGGAACCCAGGCCCTCCCTCTTCTCTGGGTTCTGGCCCAGGGATTCTGTAATAAGCAGCTAAAGTGTGCCTATTCAGACCTGATGTTTCCTCCTACCACTGCCTGCCTCTAAGCATTTCCACCATGGGCACACTCCTTCGCAGATCCCAAAAGGAAAAACCCCATAGTCCTGGGGAACAAAGTACATGTAAGAGTCTCATCCAGATCTATCCATCCCTAGGGAGGCTCTGGTGTCTAGCAGTGTCTGGTCACCTTCCGGCCCCAGTCAGGCCTTTCTTTAAGCAGGCCTGGGATAGGCCATGGAGCCCACAGCCACACTTTTTTTCAGTGGGTTAACATAAGAGGTCCTCTCCTCCTCCTGTTCAGCCCCTACTAAGCTGGGCTTTTCCCCTTTTAACCTCTCCCTCCAAGCTTGACACCACGTGCAGGAAAAGGGGGTGGGGCTAATTGAGCCCATTGACGCTTATTAACCTCTTCCCATCTAGCACAGGGTTTCTACATCCCTCCCCATCAAAACCCCTCTCATAGGGTTCACACAGCCCCTCTTCCCACTACAGCACAAATACATTGGTTCCACTGCATCCACAGCCAAAGAGATGGGGGAGTAGGATTTGTCCTTTTGGAACAAATTGATAGCTGTGATGGGCAAGCTCTGCTTTAGTTCAGATGAAATAAGAGTAGACCAACACACAAAGCTGGCTTGAGGTTCTCAAAAGCCCAGTTGGTGTGTGTACGCCTGTGCTTTCTGATTTCAGCTAGAAGGAGAACCAAAATATAATGGAGTCTGCACTTATGCAGTATTTGTCTCTGTTGAAACAAGGAAGTATGGGATACCTCAGGAGCAAATCTATCCATATAAAGGTCTCATCTATATTTTCATATTGAAAAAAAAGGCTTGGATAAGCTTAGGCTTAATACCTGAGCCAAAAGTCTGCAACTTTTCTGGTTGACCCATCACGAGTATAGACATCAGAATGTAAGCAGTGATTGGTCCATTTTTTTATAACACCATGCAGGCTGGCAAGTTGAAGAAGCTCCTGGCTGATGGAGCGCCTATGTGCCTCAGAGTCCACCCTGCTGCTGGGTCTGATATGTGTTAGCATCCTCTTCTGCAGTGAGTGGCACACGTCCTCATGCCAGTACTCCTCTACACATGGAGTCAAATGTATGTAGGAGTAATGAAGGACTGAGAGGGCCATTGCTTAGCTGAAGAGGGCTGGGTATGCACATTCTTTTGTCTCCCCCCAGCTACCAAAGCCTTTTCATATATTCATACCCAACTTTCATCAAAGCCACCTCCTCCATGCCTACTGCCCTGGTTTTTCATTTTGCATCTATACCAGGAATACACATATGTGTAGAAATAGATATAGTTTGCTGTCAGAACCCCCCTGTGTATCTCTGAGTATAATATAATTCACAAACTATGTCCAACTGTGTCCTAGGCTACTACACTGAGACCAAATAATATGTGCTATCCAAAGATCAGAGTCTTTCTGACACACAGTTAAAGTCAACTGTAGGCTAAATTCACCTTGCAGCAGCCTATACCTATCCTTAGCATAATGAAGATCGCATCTGCTTTCAATATTGACAGTGGTTCCTTTACTTACACATTCATAAATATTTATCCAAATATCAATGAGCAGAGAAACAAATTTATTTCATTTTTGTTAATCATAACATTAATTCTAATGCATTTTATTTAGTCACTGCACAAGTACATTGATTTTCTAACCTACCAGTAAGTAAGCCTGG
Organism: Emydura macquarii macquarii; assembly: GCF_026122565.2. Lineage (NCBI taxonomy): Eukaryota > Metazoa > Chordata > Testudines > Chelidae > Emydura > Emydura macquarii. The sequence continues at coordinate 8,499,083 of NW_027130568.1, forward strand.
ATCCTGCACTGAGAACTGTGTCTGAAGCTTATGGTAGGATTGCGGTCTTAGATTTCCTCCTAACACAGACACAAGTGCAGTATAGAGAAGTAGTGGTGGTTTCATCTAATGTAATTTCTAAAGGCTTCTATAACCATGCTACAGTATGTATATTCATGCAGAATATGCAGTAGAATTATCAATATATTTTTGCTAAGCTCATGGGAAATAAAAAAATCAATAAGGAGAATTTTTAAAACTATAGTAACTACAGGGACAATAAAATACCTACAAAAAGTTTTATAGATTCCTACTATTGCACTAAAACAACCCTCTTATTCAAATTAAGCTTAAGAAATCTTACTTAAGATTTCTGCCTGCAGAAATAGGAATCTAAAAGATGCTTGTAACTTACATGCCAAATAGGAGTGTTAATCTTTCAGGCATCAGACACGGACAACAGACACGGACAGCTTTAAGCACAGAAGCAGTCCCATTGAAGTTAGGTTCCAGCTTGAGTACCTTGCTGACTCAGGGCCTTAAAACTCAACAACTTTTCATCACTTACTTACAGTATGAAAGACGTGGGGAATCTGACCGTGCATACTAACTGATGCTTTGGTCAGCAATATTATTTGTGATGGTTGCATATTTCTTAACAGAAGAAAGTAAACCCTTTTGAGAATTCAGTTATCACTAAAAGGATACTTTATTGGTACGATATTGCGTTGTTTATCTGAAAATTATATCAAGTGCCGTTTGATATCCTGCTGCCTGTTAATGCAAATTTATCATAGCAAACGATCTGTGGCAGCACTAAAATTTGACATGAAGCCCTATAGCTCCTCCTTAGATACTCATGTGCTCACTGAGCCATATACATATATAGCCTCGGTGATGCAACTTCACTTTCGTCAGTGGAATCAAATCAGTGACCCATCTAAGCCATCCATTTGAGGCAATTCAGAAAGTAACCCTAAATACCCTGCATAGTCCTGCTGCCACTTTGGCTCCCCCTACTGGAATATGTCTGGGGCAGTGCAATAGCTGTCCCCAGATGGAGCCTTAATAAGGAATGTGAAAGCTCTGTAGATAGATTTGGGATAGGGTGCATTTATTTTGCACTTATTTAATTTTTCATTGTGCTGAGTGTTTATTATCTAGCATATGTAATCTGGTCAAGCCAAGCCACAGCATTCTTATCAACCATGTTCAAGGCACGAAGACCTCCAGGAAGTTCTGAGTAAGAAAAGTGCCCTCCAAGTGAAATTATATAAAATCTTCTTCCTACTACATTAAGATGATCAGTTAAGAGAAAATTCAGTAACCCTGACATTTGTGATGTTCTTTTATATACAGTATACAATGTTTGCATAATAAATACACTACATGTTTTTTATATAAAATGATAGATTTACTTCTCGTATTTTTAGAGCTAGAAAAGTGATTTGCTTTGCTTCAAGAATAGCGGCTTCACCATCAACTTCAGTGGAGTTACTCCTGATTTAGACTGGTGTGAGCAGGAGCAGAATTTCTCCCAGTATCTTGGCTTAATAGCTGTTTTCTATATCCGTCCTGATTTTCAGAACAGGGAGCAATTTACTGTAATGCCAAATGAGCCCCTTGATAGAAGAGGGCAAGGGAGCACAGCAAAGCTCAAAGCCTTCCCACATTCAATGCTTGTTGAAGCTTATTTTCAGGTCAGGAATAAGGATTGCAGCATCTTCTAGGCACATTATGCACACTTTGTTGGTTTCAGTTTTAGCTACAGGAGAGGGGGCTGGAATGGGCAACCATGCATCTCAAAACTGTGGAAAATTGCACTCCTACACTTGTACGCCCCCACACTTGCTGCAGTTCAGATCAGAAAACTCACTGAAACACTATATTAACCTTGGACCCAGTCAGCCTAGCAGGGTTACAGTTGAAACTCACAGGGTTTTACGCCTATCTGCTTCAGGTCATCTTATCCTGGAGAAAGTTTAACTCCATGTGAACGTGAAATTTAAAAAATTAAAAAAAAAATAAAAAAAAATGCACTATTGCTAAATTTGACCACTGATGAAAAACAATAAATGTTCATGTTCTGAGTTCATATATTTTATATTGTATTGTCACCTTTCTGTTCAGAAAAAAACAGTGTCTGAATCCCTTGTAATAAATGGCTGGTGTGCTGAATTAAACAGCAGCACTTGCATTGTTAAAAAAACAAACCAAAAAACCAAGAATAAAGTTTAACATCAGGATCCACTCAGTCACAAAGCCCTGTTGGACTCTGGATAAACTGGAACTGGGATTACTGAAAGGTTGAGATTTGACCTCCTCACTGCAGCTGACTCTGATTCCCGCCACAGAACACAAACTAAAAACGAGAAAATGTTTGATTGCTTTCTATTTTCTATGACGACCAACCTCATGTATGATCCATTATGTAATGACACGAGCATTATAAATTGAAAAGAATGTAATATAAGACAGTGAAAAGAAACATTTCTGGTTTACAAACAGAAAGCCAGAAAAATCATAGTTGGGGCTGAGCGGATGCGGTTTGATTCTTGAAACCTGTAAGATCTGGTTTTTCTTCTCTTTCTCTTTCAAGTGTTTAATGTTGTATTGCTATTAGCTGAGGCATTTTCTTTTCTCTACACTTTTATAGATACAACTTTAAAAAAAAAACAACACAAAAACAGGAAAAAAAGGCAGAGGAATACAAGACCAGAAGGAAAAATGGAAGTGAACTTAGGAACATAGAAATTGCCATATTGGATCAATCCAGAGGTCAATAAGTTACAGTGTCCCATCTCAAAAAGTGACCAATCATAGAGGTTTCAAAACCTGGCATAAGACCTCCATGAAATAAACTGCCCATTGGGAAAGGCAGCTAATGGTTGGCTGATGGCCTGAACCATGATAGGTTACAACCTTTTAAATTTTTTACTCAGGGTTTGTCTATATGAACAGTTAGTGCTTGGCAAGTGGGGTGTAAATCTCTCGCACTAGCTTCCCAGACACTAACTGTCCATGTGGACTGCCACTGTGCAGTAGAAGTTCTCCAGGGCACTTCAATCTACTCTCATTTCAAAGCAAGGTAGATCAAAGCACACTAGAGAACTTTCAGTGCAATCCATATAGAGAGTTAATGCATGGCAGACTAGTGTAATGAAAATTTACACCTCAGCATGCCATGCACTAACTGTTCATATAGACCAGTGGTTCTCAACCCACAGGCTACTTGTGGCCCAATCAGCACACAGCTGCGGCCCATGTGACATCCTCAGGGCCATACAGGTAGTATATATATAGTGTGAATGCGGCCCACATAACACAGAGAACTGCATAAGGGGCCCACATTCACTGGAGGTGCCTGGACATAAGGAAGGGGAGAATCTGTGGCTGACAATCAACTAAATGGAAGTTTTGCCACTGAGTCCCGGGGGAGCAGGATTGGGCCCTTGCTCCTTTAGATTTATTAGAAAACATTCCCCCTTTTCCACGTAAATTGCCCATAATGGTCGCATGGTCCAGCTGTCACATAAACACACGCTTTTCTATTCCTTCACCTGACTTATTATGAATAGAGCACACAGTCAAATAATACCGCTGAACAATATCTTTTCTCCTGCCAGTGTCATGTGACTTTTATTTATTTATTTATTGCTTTAACCTGAATTTCTAACCTATTTTAAACCTGCCATTTTTTTCCCCACACATTAATGGGAAGGATTCTTTCCCTCCCCACCTCCCACCTTCTTTTTCCCCCTTTCAGAAGATGAACTTTAAATGCAACAGTGAGCTCATCCTGACTGACCCCACCTGCTGTGAGCAATTGTCTAGAGGAGAATAGGAGAATCTGAGAGCTTTTGTGAAAAGGAATAGAGAAGACAGACATTATGATTCTGAATCTGAAGCTTGCTCTCTCTTTCTTCTTCCCCCTCCCCCTCCCCCAACAGCTGTTTCCCATCACAACTGGTGTTTGAAAGACATGGCAAAATTGAGTGTATCACTATCACAATTAGTTTCACAGGCGGCTAATAACTTACTTGCCAGCCATGGCTGATTTAATCAGGACAGTCCTGATTTATGGTTGTTTGTCCCAGTGTCCGATTTTCTCTGCCAGCTCCATCAGGAGGAGATGCATGGAGCCTGCCTCCGCACTCCATCATAGGGTGGGCTTGCTGCATGGAGAAGAGAAAGAGAGAGGAGGCCCAAAATCAGAAGCCTGGAATCCCCTTAAAAATCTCAAGGAAGGTATCCTAATGGTTGGGACAAAGAATGACTCCCGCTGGTCCATCGTAGCTTACGCAATTATCAGGATAGTTTGCACTAGCTCACACATTTATCAGGATATCTTCCCTCTAGCCCACAAACTGCTTCGAGGAACCTTCTGGGCTAGGGTCAAGAGGTGATTTTAAAGGCACACTATCTCAGACCGGCTAAGCCTCTGCTGGTGAGGCTTCTGTCAACAGTGCCAAATTATGCGTGGCTCCTTTTTGTGAAACGATCTACTGCTGCTGCTCATTAGGGACTAAGCTGAGACCATCCGACTCATTTTTCTTAGGACCTCAAGCTCCTCTGGAGGAAGTCCCAGCAGTGAACGGCCAGTTCATGCCTTGCTCACTCAGCAACTCTGTGACTCAGAATTGAAAAAATGTTCATGAGAAGCCGAGCAGTGGGCTATTCAATAGCTTAGTTGTAGCACTTAACAGAGCAGATCTGATGTAGCACTAATCTTGCTGATTGTTACAGAAAAAAACAAAAATTAGCCTGTAGGAATTTTTTAATATAAGCTAGATGTTCCTTTGTTTCTCCGATTTCAAAGGTGCAGTGCAATTCTTTTCCTTGTAAATCTCAGAAAAGTAAACCAAGACGACGCATTGTTCTAGTAGGAAAATTCCAAAAGGAAGGATAAAAAATGTGCATACTCTCAAAACATTTGCATTAAATATAGCTGGCCCTGTATAGCCACACCAATAAACTCAATGGGCTCAGGACTCCGGTTAGCATACTTTGAGTAGCACATTCATGCTGAGTGGAGAATATACTCCATGATTAACGTCTTCAGCCTGAGAACAGATGTGTTTTGCTTTATTCTGAATGTTGTGGGAGGAAATCTTTTGTTTGTTTATTTATTTAAGAATTATGCCTGTGCTCAGAACTTACTGTACAAGATACAGAAGACAATATGGTCCTTGCCCAGAGAAATTTCCAGCTCAAGAGAAAGACAACAGACAACTCACTGGAAGACTCCAAGGAAAGTTCGATTTTAGCACATCCTCTTTTTTTTAGCATCTTGTTAATGGTTGGATGACAGTAGTCTTCACTGGTATGAACTGATGTGTGTGTGTTTCTTGGGAGAAATGTGTTTTGAGAAAAGATCTGAAAGACAAGAATATGGGGGCCTGGCACACTGAGATAGGGAGGGAATTTACAGGCATGGAAAGGAGAATGAGAGAAGACTGCAAAAGAAAAGAGGATTGAAAAGACTAATCATGCTACCAAGACAGATTTTCTAATACTTACCTTTGAGTTGGACAATATGCAGGCCGAGATCATGGTTGAGACACTATAGATGGGCCCAAGCTGCAGAATTTGGATCTAAAGTTGTATTGTGAGCACTCCATCTAGGGCTGTTAGTATCTGGGATGTAAGTTTGGCCCATTATAAACAGTACTAGCTGTGAAATTCAGATCTGGATCTAAGTTCTGAATCTGACCAAAACCACACAGTAGCTCCTACCATTTTAGTTTGTGTTTAGGGCCCAAGGTTTTGGTTTGGGTTCATATTTCCTCCACAATAATGGCAGCATTTAAGGAATAGCCAGTTCAGTCTCTAGGTCAGTTATAAGCATCAATCAAAAAAAATCACTTTGGTAATTGGAAAGGCAGGCATCCCCTGGGGCAAAATAATAGTAATATGTTGGCTTCCTGTAGTGCCTTCCACCCAAAGAGCTCAAAATACTTTATAAACATTAATTAATTAAGTCTCACGTTAAGTTTTATTCTAAATTAATACCCATTTTATAGATATGGAAACTGAGGCACAGAGAATCTGTTTACTAGAAGTCTGCAACAGGAAATCTTTCATAGTGCTGGCAATAAAACCTACATCTCCTGAACCCTATTCATCTGCTTAAGCACTAGGATCATGATTCTTCTTAGGGTACGTCTACACTCTGAGCTAGAGGTTCTACTCCCGGCTTGCATAGACATACATTAGCTCTCATCTGAGCTAGTGAGCTAAAAATACTAGTTTAGTCACAGTACACGGGCGGTGGCAGCAGCGGTACGGGCTAGCCACCCCAGTACATACCTGCCAGGATCTCATGGGTACATATCTGGGGCAGCTAGCCCATGCTACCATGGCTACGCTACTGTTTTTAGCATACTAGGTCAGATGAGAGCTAGTAAATGTATGTCTATGTAAGCTGGGAATCAGACCGGTAGCTCCAAATGTAGACATAGCCTTAGTGTGAACAACTAACTCATGTAGCATGAAAATGCTCTGGCTTATTTTTATCCTGCTTCCTCCATTTATTTAAAAAAATAGCAATAACTGCATTGTACTCCTTTTTATCAATTAAAATATCTTCTGGACCCTTTATTTTCATGTTGTTCTAAGGAACTTTTGAGCTGTAACAAAATGGGTGTGTGTGTGTGTGTGTGTAAATAAAGCACCTCACCTCAAGTTCACATTGATTTCAGTGCAAAACCCCCCATCTCATTTCAGAAGGACAAGATAGGAATTTCTAATCAAAGGAAAAGCAAGCTCAGAGTTTACAGAGTTGTTCCTGTAACACAATTTGTGCTTGACATTATTTCTTACACCCCTCATTTTCCCCCCCTCTGTTTATACAAGACAGGTCAAGTTGACTTATATCAGTACAACCCAACTATGATACTCATTGAGAAGTTCACACACATACACACACACACAGAACGAGAAAGAGGAAAAAAAAAAAAAAGAAAAAAAAGAAAAAGAAAAAGAAAAGTGACAGTCTATCCATCTCACTTGGCATGTTTATATGTCCTTTAAAAAAAAAGTTTGCAAAGTGGAGTGTCAGTAACATTGTGTAAAGGAACACTTATCTGAGAAACTTTGATCTTTTTCTGAAGCCCCATTACTCTGAGACTGAAAAGCTAATGGCTCTTTGGGTGGGAGAAAAAAAGTTTTTGAACAATAAAAGAAGAAAGTTTATTGTGCTATCTAGTGGACACATTTAGAAAATCCTACTCCTCAAAAATAAGTGGTAGCTGTGCCACTGGCAGGCTAATCCCACATCCCGCAGGATGGTATGCAAGGATGCAAGCTGTTGAGGCCTAGTGTAATGTGATAGTGGGGAGGTTGTTACTCTAGGACAGGTCAATTATCTCACTCATTTAAGTATGGACATATAAATGAAGTTGAGAGCTAACCTAGACTCGTGGCCTGTCAGCTGGATCTAATGTTTTTCATTTACAAACTCTGGGCCAGATTCTGCTTTACTTATTCATGTATCTTGTTCATACCTGGGTGGTAATCTCATTGATTTTAGCAGTGCTATATGAATGAGTAAAGACCACTTGTGTCAGTAAAGGTCAGTAAAGGTCAGACACTAAAACATCTAATGATGGGGGAACATTAAAAGGGAAAATGTGGATACTGTACTTATCTGAAGAGGATCCTGAATCTCTGTGGTCCGAAAATTGGGTTGAACTATATACACAAGTCCAAGAACTTGTCAGGAATACTGTGAGAAAAGCCCCATTTTAGGTATTTTGCAATTTGCAAAAACAAGAAGTGCAGAATCCTGCCCAAGGTAATTTTCTTAAGTTTACGGACCCTCCCGAAAGAATTGAGGGTCACTGCCATTCCAGTTACGGACAATGATTTGGGGCAGTTCTGATTTTTTCTTAATCTCACCAAAACAGTTTGTTCCTTCCTGGAAAAAACGTATTTATTGTAAAAGGTAATATAGAATTGAAAACTAATATTACAGATCTTCCTCCCAAACATAAACAATGCCTTTAGAGGTTCACACATCACTGGTCTTCGCTTACCTCTGTCCTACAGCCCTTCTTGCTGTTTTCCTGTGCTGCTGCTGTTGCTATCTTGATCTTTTACATGTAGTCTCTAAAGGCCCAATCCAAAGGCCACTGAAGTCAATGGGAGTCTTTCCACTGACTTCAATAGGCCTTGGATCAGAGCCTAATGGCCCAGTCAGGCAATGGGCTGAGCATCTCCTGTAATGGGCTGACCATCCTCAGCAACCATTGACTTATTTCTTGTACTTTATTTCACTACTGACTGAGGCTGCTATGACACATTTATCTTCCAAAACCCCGTGTGTGTGTGTGTGTGTGTGTGTGTGTGTGTGTGTGTGTGTGTGTGTGTGTGTGTGTGTGTCCTCATACCTACTTTCACAGAAAGACAATATGCAGATAAGCATTTAGCCATCTTTTAAAAGTTGCCTGCTCTGTCAGAGCAATCAGTTTAAAAGATAGATATTAAAACATGCGTTTTGGTGTGAATGTGAACAAAAATCCTGCCGGTTCAGAAGAGTGTGATTTATAATAAAGAAAGAGAAATAATGAACAGATTACTTCAGTGAGGTTTCATCCTGTAGCTGGTTTCCTTATTTTGCTACCTTCTGAAAGTCAGTGCCTACTCCCATGCACAGAGTATTTGTTTTAACTCAAATCCACTAATGAATGATACACCTGCTCTGCTGCAAAATTGTACATTATGCTTTCCTGTTAAAAAAAAAATGCTGTTGTTGAGCGACCGTATTTTTTTAGAGAGTTAAATAAGGCAGGTGTTATTGCGCTATGTTTAAAATAGATGATATCATGCTCAGAAACTAAGATGAAGTATCCTTCTATCTGGCATAGCTGTGAAACATTTACAGAGAGCCCTTTAATGGGGATTTAGTGCATATATAATAACAACACAGAATTTGATACCCTCTAGGAAAAAAATGCCCACTGCTCCCTTAACAACTGCAATTACTGCACAGCTCGTTATTTCTAAAGTTAATAAACTGGGATTAAGGTCATGAATAAAGTTTATTAACCACGATGCAAGACTGGGAGAGCATGGTCTGTTATCCTTGTGATCATCTATACACACGTATCAACTCCAGTTTGTTACCCCTGCCTTTCCCCCTTTTCTACCCTTATTAGGATACACAGCCAGTCTTCAAAGCTCCAGTGATGATTTAAACACACTTGGACCGAGAGAGAGAGAGATCCTCTCTTTTTTTCTTGCATCATCACTATCAATAAAGAAGCTGCACAGCCATCTACAAAAAGGAAAAAAAATAAATAAAAGGCGCCCTGCTAATAATATGAACAGCGACATGTTGTCAATACACATTCAGCACCCAAGCAGTGCTAGTGACATCTTGTGGTAGAAGAGAGTGACAGCCCTGCTTTACACCTTCTCTGTGAGAGCACAAGCTGTCCATAAACATCAAGCTGTGTCATTACTCATACATCAGCAAAGAGACATCTGGGATTTTGATAACTGCTGCCAGATTCTCCTAATGCAAACGGCTCTAACTCTGCTCCCCTCCCCCCCTCCCCCCCTTCTTGGCTGAAACACACCATTCACTGCATTGCCCACTTCTCCCTCTCTCCAAAAGCCCTTGAAATGGAAACCACTTGTTTTCTTTGAATCAAAGTGTTACCTGTTAAGTTAATGTTGGATCGAGACTACTCCTTCAGACAACTTGCAGTTTAGCTGAGAGAGATATTATGCTCCATTTTAGGAGCCCTCGCTGCAAGAGAAGAGTTAAGAAGAGGATTTGCAGCAACACACATTTTTCCGTCCATCAGGTGGCAGGGGGGATGGAGAATTGAGGGAAGGAAAGAAGGACATTCACCTCTTTACCTCCTAACTTCTTATGGAAACCTAGTTTTAATGAAAACTGGTTAAAATAACTGGAGAAGAATAAAACACTCTGTCCTGTGCCTGTGTAGTTTCTAGGTCACAGAGGCTCAGGGGAAGATAGGTTTATTTACACAAAAATGATAAGATCTCTTTTATTGGGCCAAAATAATGAAAATGCATGTGGGTTTGGCCTACACAGGTCTGGCCTCAATGTTTTACCATTTATTTTGATGCTTACCCAAATTTTTCAGATAAAAGTTTGATTCATAGCCTGGGGACTCCAGGATGCAGGCTTCCTCTGACAGAAAGCCAGCGTGCCAGTGGGGAAACGCAGCTGAAACCACTGTCAGAATGCAGGCTGCAGACCCCCTGCGTTGGAAATGGTGGGAACAAAATTCAACCTCTGCTCTGCCAACAAACACCACCCAAAAATGGGAGGAGCTGGCAGGGGTGAGGGCCTCTCCTAATATAATAGGGCACCTATGGAGACTTAGCTATAAATTATAGCTGCCTTCTTCAGGTGGCATTACAATACTGCCACCTGCTCTTTCCAGAGATAAAATCCCTCCAGCACAGTAGGGGGAGGTTAAATGGACTCCCATTCACACACACGAGGGTGAGTTAAGCCCACGTTTATAAACATGTATTTACATTTATGCACTGATGCTTCTTTTAAAAGAAATTTTAACATAGCATTTACCCTTAGTAACCACCGTGGGCCTGATTTTCCATCATATTGCATCTTCATAGGTTTTAAAAAACTACTCAAAGTGGATGTTAAATCAGAATTCTCCATTCACACCTTCCTTTGCACAGGTGAAAATGACAAGCTGTAAAGCAGTGGAGAATAAAGACCTGCACATATTGGGATATTCACTGCCCAAAAGCACAGAATTAAGTTTGACCAGGAGTGGTTCAAACCCTTCCAGAGCTCTGAGTGTATCTACAATAAATCTCTGAAAACCAGGAAACACAGAGTTAAGGTATCTACCAACGCCACTCTCCAATCTTAACTCTGCCCTCTTGACCTGACTAGTGATGTACCGTTCAAGGTTGCCATATAATAAACAGACACGAGGAATGACTACGTAAATGTGTCATTTTATGTGGTGTGTTGGCCCCCCAGACTTGTATTCTCTCATTCATCTGCATGCACTCCAACTGGCCTTCACTGTGCTAGGGATTACTGTATTGACTAGTGCAGGGCTTATATGCAGAAGCTTGCCACAGCTCACACTATGGTATAAGGAGAGGTGAAACTTCACCTAAAGGGCTCATAGATCCCTAATTTCTGTGTTGCGTTATGTGGGTCATTCAAATAGAAGAGCACAATAGCTTATTCTTGTAGAGGGGGTTTGTAGCAGTCTAGTAGCATACATGACAGTTCACTATAGGGTAGAAAAAAGTGCAGGCAATGTTCTAGAGCAGGGGTGGGGAACTTTTTTTCTGTGAAGGGCCTGATAGTGGCCCTGGCGGCAGGGGGGAATTCGGCGGCGGCGCGGTTTGCGGCGGCGGCGGGGTTCCGTTTGGGGGGGGGGGGGGGGCAGTCCCCGCCGCCGAAAAGTGGCAAACGGCGGCGGGGTTTTGGCGGCGGTGTTCCGTGGGGGGGGCGCAGTTCCCGTGAATCCGCCGCTGTGAAATCATTTGGTCTGCCCCCTCCCCACGGAGCCCCACCGCCGCCGTGAAACCGTGCCGCCACCGAATTGCCCCCCGCCGCCGGGACCAGACCAAATGATTTCGCGGGCCTTATACGACATGCCGCGGGCCGGACGTTCCCCACCCCTGTTCTAGAGGGTCAAAGTGGATCACAAGCTAAATATGGGTCAACAGTGTAACACTGTTGCAAAAAAAAAGAAAAAAAAAAAAAAAGAAAACATCATTCTGGGATGTATTAGCAGGAGTGTTGTAAACAATACACGAGAAGTAATTCTTCCGCTCTACTCCACACTGATTAGGCCTCAACTGGAGTATTGTGTCCAGTTCTGGGCGCCACATTTCGGAAAAGATGTGGGCAAATCGGAGAAAGTCCAGAGAAGAGCAACAAAAATTATTAAAGATCTAGAAAACATGACTTATGAGGGAAGAGTGAAGAAATTGGGTTTGTTTAGTCTGGAGAAGAGAAAACTGAGGGAGACATGATAACACTTTTCAAGTACATAAATGGTTGTTAGAAGGAGGAAGGAAAAATTGTTCTGTTTAACCTCTGAGGATAGGACAAGAAGCAAAGGGCTTAAATTGAAGCCCGGGCAGTTTAGGTTGGACATTAGGAAAAACTTCCTACTTGTCAGGGTGATTAAGCACTGAAATAAGTTGCCTGGGGAGGTTATGGAATCTCCACCACTGGAGATTTTTAAGAGTAGGTTAGACAAACACCTGTCAGGATGGTCTAGATCAGGGGGTAGGGCATAATTGGGGAGGGGGGGCACATGTAAGAGGTCATAAGAAAGCTTCCTGGGATCACCTTACTGTCCCTCAGCTATCAACTCTGCCCTCCTTCTGGCCTTTCCATGGCCCCAGCCTGCTGGAGGGACCTGGAAAGGAAGGTGGTAACCATTGGGCTACCAGGAGCATATCTATCAGCTGGAGGCAGCAAGGAAGAGCGAAGGGGAGTCCCAGGCTCCACTCCACTGCAGGGGTAGTGTAAGAGAAGTTGCTCCGCAGAGGATTGCAGGGGTACAAGGTGGCTCATTCATCTCAAGGGATGTTCTCAGATGAATCAGAAAATACAATGTAGATGAGTACAGGCTGACCCAATAGCCCAGTGAGATATGAATGGCCTTAAGGGGTATTCTCCTCTTCCTCTCCCAACGTTTACCCTGCCCTTATTGTGGAATACCAGTTTTCAAGAAAATGTCACTATGTATGTGGGTTTTAGAGCAATTTGAATATTAAAATCATCTCCTTATTGGTGCAGCTGTATCTGAGGAACCCTTGACCAAATGACCCCAACATGCTCTACCGATGCCCTAATGTGACACAGAAATAGTATGATGGGGAGGTAGAGCCCGCAGCTGCATCACCATATCCATTTTAGGAGGGCCTAAAAACTCTGGATTTTGGGTTAGCGTATCACTTGAAAACGATTATTGTAGTATGTGCCCTGCTCTCTTTTATAGCAGTTGGGGAAGGCGGAGGAATTATTAACTCTAACTGTTTTTAAAAGGGCCATGAGACTAAAATGTTTCTAGTATTTGACATTTCCTTTGGACCCCTTCCGTAGAGGGGGATCTACAGCACTTTGAGGGGTACAGCTGACAAGTGTGAACCTTTGTTTCTGAAGATTTGATGAATTATTGTAGAAAGTTAAGATTTGTTTTCTGTGTTTATTTTTCATGGTAAACATAAATTACAGTTTTGACTGACGACAATATCCTGGCACCACATCAGTGAATGCTGACCTTACGCCAGCCCTTAGAAGTGTGCTTTCTGTTATGGATCCATTTCCTGATGCTCCCCAACCCCTTTGATTATGCTGTCACTGGTGAGAGTTACAGCCACTTGCTTTTCTTGGATCATGCTCCATCCCAGTGCTCAGAAAACAGGTGAGGCACATGGGGCATGGTTATATTACCTTAATGCTGCTGCTTACTAGAGTCTTTCATCTTCCCTCCATTTAATTAATGCTCTTTTCCTTGACAATTCTTTGTAAGTAAAATCTGAGTATACATCTACATTTTACAGCATTTTGATATATCAGCACGTAAATCAGAAAGCTAGCTCTCAGGGCAAAATTTCCAAAAGGAACCCTTGGAGAACACAACTCATGCACATAACACAGATTTTCAGAAAGTTGCTAGGGGCAGGAACTGAACTGGAAGCCTACTGAAAACCAGCACAGGCCACACAATGGTCTAATGTGCTCCCAACATGCAACTCCACTTAATAAGTGATGAAGAACATTCTGTACTAGCTTAGGCTTCCTAATGGTTCCAAGGTGTAGGCCCCTGTACAGTTCATTACAGTAATCTAATCTCAAGGTGACAAAGGCATGGATAATTGTGCCATGGTCTATATTGTAAAGAATAAGTTGCAGTTGTCTTGTCAGGCACAGATGGAAAAAAGTACTGTTGGCCACAGCTGCTAGGTGGGTATCTAGGAACAGCCAATGATCTAATAACCGTTCCAAATTAGGCACGTTTTACAAATGGTAACCACATTTCCTCTATGAGGGCTGCCAAGATTAGTTCCACCAAATCTTCCCCCAACATTATCTCAGTCTAGACTGAGTCTCATCCAAATCCCAAATTCACCCAAAAGCAATGTCCCAAAATTCCCAAATTCACCAAAAAACAATGTACAGGGATTAAGAAACCTCACTTAATGGAACAAAGGGTGATCATATGACTCTTCCCTCTGCTGCAACCAGAAACACTGGCAACATACCACAGGGATATCACATGCAAGGACAGACATTCTGCGGTAAATGGCAACTATTATATGAATACATATGAATCAGTAAGAGTTTCTGGAATACAATTATTTTTTTCCTATTAAAGGAAGGAAAAGTTATTTGATGATTATTTTTTAAAATGTGTTGTTAGGTTTTCACATTACTGACAAATATATTGCTTCCTATAACAGGGTGTATTGGCCTCCTAAGCGTAAGTTTGGGCACGTAAGAAGACACCATTCCAGGGATGCTAGCATGAGCACAGGCTCAGAAACCAGCAGAAACTGGAACATAAGAATGGCCATACTAGGTCAGCCCAATGATCCATCTAGACCTGTATCCTCTCTTCCAACAGCGGGCAATGCAAGATGCTTCAAAAGGGAATGAACAGAACAAGCAATCATCAAGTGATCCATCCCCTGTCATCCAGTCCCAGCATCTGGCATTCAGAGGCCTAGAGACACCCAAAGCATGGGGTTGAGTCCTTGACCATCATGGCTAATAGCCATTGATGGACCTGTCCTCCATTAACTTATTTAATCTTATTTAATTATTTTATAAATCCACTTATAGTTTTGGCCTTCACAATATCCCCTGGCAACAAGTTCCACTGGTTGACTGTGCGTTGTGTGAAGTAGTACATCCTTTTGTTTGTTTTAAACCTGCTGCCTATTAATTTCATTGGGTGATCCCTGGTTCTTGTGTTATGTGAAGAGGTAAACAACACTTCCTTATTCACTTTCTCCACATCATTCATGAATGTATAGACCTCTATCATATCCCCCAGAGTCATCTCTTTTGCAAGCTGAATAGTCCCAGTTCTTTTAATCTCCTCTCATATGGAAGGGTATGGATACCCAATCACTTTTGTTACCCTTTGCTGTACCTTTTCTATTTCTAAAAGACCTCTTTTGAGATGGAGCGACCAGAACTGCATGCTGTGTTCAAAGTGTGGCCAAAACATGGATTCATATAGTGGCATTATGGTATTTTCTGTCTTATTATCTATTCCTTAGCTAATGGTTCTGAAAATTCTGTTAGCTGTTTTGACTGCTGCTGCACAGCGAGCAGAAGTTTTCAGAGAACTATCCTCAGTGACTCCAAGATCTCTTTCATGAGTGGTAACAGGTAATTTAGACCTCATCATTTTGCATATATAGTTGAGATAATGTTTTCAATGTGCATTACTTTGCATTCATCAACATTGACTTTTATCTGCCTTTTTGTTGCCCAGTCACCCAGTTATATGAGACCCCTTTGTAACTCTTCGCAGTCTGCTTTGTACTTAACTATCTTGAGTAATTTTGTATCACTGCAAACTTTTCCACCTCACCATTTACCCCTTTTTCCAGATCTTTTATTAATATGTTGAACAGCACTGGTCCCAGTGCAGATACCTGGGGATACACTGCTATTTCCCTCTTTCCATACTGAAAACTGATAATTTATTTCTAACCTTTGTTTCCTGTCTTTTAACCAGTTACTGATCCATGAGAGGACCCTCCCTCTTATCCCAGGACTGCTTACTTTGCTTAAGAGCCTTTGGAGAAGATTTTTCTTCAGAGCCTTTGGAAGAGAAGCGGCGGTCTCCCAGTTAGCAGTTCAGTGGGAAGATCCCAGGACACTGTCAATTGAAAGGCCTGGGACCAGGATTCCTTTAGTGTAGGATGAGGCAGGGCTCCCCTCTCTCTCGGCCAATCGGGAGAAGCTTTCAGAAGAAGGGTAGTATATATGCCACCTTCCCTCTCAGAATAGGACATGCATGAACAGATGAAGGAGGCCTGAGCCAGAAGGTTAAGCTTCTGCTGAGCAGGATAAAGTGTATGTGGACAACAGGAGCATGGGAGATGAGTATGAACTTGGAGTTACATGATGGACTTTGTGTTTGGGACATGGAGGACTATTTTGAATTATGTTGGGCCCTGAGAGAATTTTGATAGCCCTGAGAGAGACTATGTGGCGCTGTCAAAGGTCCCTGAAGAAAGGGAGCAGAGGGACACCTCTGACCGCAAGGGGGTGCCTGGAAATGGCAATTCTTCTACACTCCTCTTGACATCAGAATTTTGCCACTGACTTCAATGGGGACAGGTTAGGACTCATTTAAACCCTGATCCAAAGCCCAATGAAGTCATGGAAAATTTCAACGAGCTTTGGATCAGGCCCTTAGAAGAGAAAAGCTGGGGTGGGCAAACATCTGTATATCGTTTTGCCTACCATTGAATTTGCATTCCAAGTAGGTTCTGTGAAATCATGCAGAGGGATGGGAGTGGCTTCTTATTCCCCTGCACAGCCACTTCAGGATGAGGGCACAATGTAGCTGTCGGTGATTTCTACCCCTTTTTGGACTGCTAATCCTCACAACTACCCT
The DNA here is from genome assembly GCF_026122565.2 of Emydura macquarii macquarii. Lineage (NCBI taxonomy): Eukaryota > Metazoa > Chordata > Testudines > Chelidae > Emydura > Emydura macquarii. Next base: position 8,515,687 of record NW_027130568.1, read on the forward strand.
GACATGTAGGTAGGGTAAGGATTATTGGTCCTATTTTTCAAATGAAACAACTCAGGGAAAAAGGTTAAGGCTATATGGGCCAGATTTTCAAAGGAAATTTAGGTCATTAAAGATGCAAAAAAATGTCTAGCGGGACTTTCAAAAGCACCCAAGCAGGTTATGGGCTTTTGAAAATCCAACTAGATACCCATCTGTATCTTTAGACATTGAAATATCTTTGAAAATCTGGCCCTAGGTGACTTATCTAAAATCATCCAGGGAGTCACAAGCAGAGCTGAGATTAGAACTCAGAAATTACTGAGTCCTAAACGCCATGCTCATTCTTCTGAATTAGGCAATTACCCTCGTTATAGTTGTCTAACTGTAATTAATTCATCCCTAATGAACTTTCTACAGCTATGTTCATAGGTGCAACTACATGCAAATATTGCAGAGGAACCAAGAGGGATAGTTTTATTAAACGTAGGAAAGGAAAGGAAAGGAAAATGAGGGGACACAGTTGGGATGCCTAGGAAAAACCAGTATTTTGCTATGCTAGACTAATTTACATATATTTACTTCCTAATCCTCACTCTGTCCCTGCCCTCTTCTCCCTCCTTTTAATTTTTCACTAGCAGATTACTCATTCAGTGTATCTCTCTCCATCTCTGCCAGTCCTTCAGATTCTTCTCTTTTCCTGTGTTACATTTTCCCCTTCTATCCATATTCTTTCAGTTTCTTTCTCCTTCCGCTCTATTATTCGTCTCTTACACATTTACTATCCCCATCAATTTAGACCTTATTTCTTTTTTCTGTGTTTCTTCCCATATCCTCCATTTTCTAATTCTTTCCCATCCTCCAAATTCCACACACAACCACTCCTACTCCCCCGGATCTCTCTCTTTCAGCTACTGACGATTTCCAACATAAGATTTCTAAGGAATTTTAAATATATACAAAACACTAGAGAGCAGGACAGTTTAGTGGTCTTATCACAGGATTAGGAACCAAAAATATCTGAATTCTAATCCAGGCTGTTTTATTAACTCCCTCTAATACCTTGCACAAGTCACAACCTCCCTACTTCAGTTTAATCACCTGTAATACAGATACTACAATTTAGTTACCTATCTCACAGAAGTTTTTGAAGGACTAAAGAGTGAATGTAATCTGACAATGATAAAGGATCACTGAAAATATTCACTTCGGAAGTATCCATGTACTAATATAATGTGCCAAATTACCTTCATTGAAAGCCCATTGAAATCAATGGAAGTCCTTCCATTGACTTCATTGGGATTTAGATCAGAGCCTTACATTGATTTAACTCCATGGGTATCAAAGGAGATGAGCTAGTACAACCATGAGGAAACTTTGGCCCAGCATCTCTGCCCAGAGTAAAGACATCATTATAAATGGGAAACAGCAGACTTGGCTGTGGTGTTTTCACTCTCCCTAAGTGCAAGAAGAGGCTAACATTACGACACAGTTGTTGAGCTTTAGTAAAGATGAGTCTGTCATTTTTTTCTCTTTTTGGCCCTTCTTTTGGTCATTCCATTCCTTTTCTCCATGATACTTGAGGAGTTGAAAAGGGCAAAACCCAAGTAGTACTAAACAGGAAATTAGCTTGTAGTGAAGATAGTGAAACAAAATGGATATTGTAACAGTGTCGGCACCTACCCCTCGGGAGTTCCCCCAGTCAAGTGTGAGTCTGCAGTCACTCAGTTCTGGGAATGAGGAGGCACCCACCTCTCACAAGCACCCCTCTCCCCCCGGTCAATTGTTTCTTTGGCGGGCCTTCAGTGACTCAGCCCACCGGCCAAGTCTCTCACACAGTCTGTAGATGAAATAAAACAAAACCCTTCTAGGATATACAGTTTTTACCTTCGCCTGGCTGCATGCCTATGAGGCTGCATCCCCAGGGCTTTTTCCCTGGAGACCCTGTCTTCTATAATAGTCCAACAGGGCCTATCATGGTACCCTGAGTTGGTGTGTCCTTTATGGCAACCCTCCCTGGGCTCAGTCTTTAACCAGTCCAACAGGGCCCATCATGGTACCCTCACTTGATCTGACTAGGTGGTGGACTCAGTCCTTGCTCGGTCCCCTCAGCCAGCCAGGAGCTCCTTCTCAGCTCCCCCAGTCCATCCTGTCACAGATACAAGTAAAATAATCCTAGAATTATGACAACTATCTTTATAGTAAAAATTGAGAGGATTGAAATGAACACTTAATTGACTCTTTGCTACACCATAAAAGACACTGTCCATCAGGGTCCTGTAGTCAAGCCATGGCCAGGCAGAACTTTTGGGAACAGAAGGAATCTTCCAGAAAGAGGAAGTTAAAAATTAAATGGCTTGATTCTCCTTTGCAAAATTTACTGTAGTGTAAAACAAAAGTAAGTCCATTGGCATCAACAGAGTTCCACTAGTGGGAGCAGAAAAATAAGACCTATACTCTTTAAAAAGTGCAGATATTTTAGTTCATTCATAAGATGACCATACAGGGAGAAGAGAAGAAAAGCAAAGCAAAAATAAACAGTTGTATCTGAGAAAATTTGGTTCAAAGCACTCTGCCAGGTCATGTGACCTCATTCAACATATGAGGGTCACTCAGTGGTGAATTATGGACCTACTGGGCTGTGAAAGAGCTCACCTCGAATGTAATTATATGGGATTCCCTTAGATGAGGAACAAAAACAGCCTAAATCAAAATCTTCCAGCATAAAACACAGATCATTCTATGGCCCGGATGAGAGTTTAGCCTGAGTAAAGACCACAGGATCAAGAGCTATGTTTGCCATTAACATTTTGTTTCTCCACTATTTCAGAAATACAAACTGCATCCCTATGAGCACTGTACTCTGCTTATGAACTGCCACCCCACCTCACTTACTGACACAGCCATGCTCCTCTCTCCTAGAATATAGCTGTGTGTGATACAGTTTGTCTTAGAAAGGATAAGAGGAAGGGGCTGTCTTGAGGTTAAAGAGGTGGCTTGTCAACAGATCTAGGTTCTATTCCCACTCCTATCACAGACTTGTGACCTTGGGCAATTCATTCATTCATTCTGTGCCTCTAGTTCCCAGTTGATAAAATAGGGATCAAATTACCCACCTGGTACTGTGTGATACAAAAATGGAGGAGGGGTTAAAAGTGATTTTAAGGTACTGCGCATCCTTCTGAACCTGGGGCCCATGCAGAGCAACTTAAAGGTCATATTATTTTGTGCTGACTGTCAACAGCTCCCCAGGGCCATTCAGCAGATGGGATACCCTGGGGCACAAAGCTACATTTATGTATCATAGAAGCTGGCAATTAGAGTTACCAGACAAACGGAGATGCACTTGGAATACCTGAAACATCCCAGATTAAAACAGGAGGAAAAGGTGAAAACTCAATAGCTTATGGAACAGATGGAGGTATGAGAAGATGTGCATCAGTGCTAGTGGGATCACTGCAGACACTGATATTGCCAAGGAAATCAATACCATGTAGTAAATCAAAGCAACTGTAACATAGTCAGCTTTGGAGTCAGTTGTATGTGGTGGTCATGTTTTTTTAGTTATTATTATTATTTATACTGCAGTATTGTCTAGAAGACCCCCTCAGGAATCAGGACCCTCTTGTACATACATATAACAGAATGATTGCAAGCTCTTCTGGGGACTCTCTAAGTATAAATCAAGTGACAACAAGAGAAAACAACAAACAGACAGGTGGCGCACAAGGCAACAGTGAGACAACCATTATGAGGTAGTGAGATAGGTCCTGAAAATATCAGCCAGATATGAAAGGCTGAAGTAAGTGACTATTTCAATTACTTTGGATACTTTTGATTTTATTTCAAAGTTAAGGTGTCAACCTGAAAAAGAGCTAGTTATTAAAAAGAGCTAAAAAACTGGGATCCAAAGAGCAGCATGAAATTACTAGGAATAGAGTGACTTCAATCATGAGACCATGCAGTTAGTATGGGAGTTGTAAGGGGTTGGGTCATCCCTTCCTGTCCGTCTGGGAGGGAGGCCATGCCCGCTCTGTGGGGACAACAGCTCATGGGGGAAAATTGGCATTCACGGGCTTTGGCCCCTCAAGCGAGGGGCCGAGCAGGCCAGCAACCTATGGGCTCTGGCCCCTCCAGCAGGGGCAGAGCCAACAAGCAGTGGATGGCCCAGGCCCTCAGGCCGGGGTGGGGCAATTACACAGTCTAAGGGCTCACAAGCAGGAGGCAAGCACCAACACAGTCTCCTGGCCTATCGTGAAATAGCTGCCACCCCAAGGGTGGGGTCTGAAGCAGGGGAGGGGATAGGAGGCCCCAGCCCCACGCTACTCCACCAGGTCCCAGCCCAGGGGCCTCACAGTGGCAGAGTGTTCCGCCACTGGGTCAGTGGTGCTCCAGCCAAAATGCATTGACGTGGTATCAGGCCACAGCACAACCAGACTAATGTCTGGTTCCCCTGGGCTAGTTCCTACCTCCCCTCCCTGGAGTACCTGGGTCTCAGGGTCATCATCCGTCTCACCAGGGTAAACAGCAAGTGGCAACCCCAATAGCTCCTCAGTTTCCCAGGCAGCAGGCAGCTTCAGCAGCTCCTCCAGGTCCCTAGTGGCAGGCAGCTTCTTGGTGGCTCCTCCAGATCCTCAGCACTGCAGCAGTTGGACTTGGGCACAAACGACAGAGGAGAGACGTCTTCTTCTCCGGCAGCTCCAGCCCAACTGAGCTAGAGGGATTGCCTTCTACACTTCCTTTTGCTTCCAGCAGGGCGGGCATGGGCGTGGGCGTTCCTTCCTGTCCGTCTCCGAGGGAGGCCACACCCCGCACTACAGCGTGACTATGATAATACCTGTGTTTACTCTCTGAGTGTACTCGATTTTAACTAGATATTTCTGGATGTCCTGTGAAGTTAATAATAGGTCTTGGCCTTCTCTCCACCTGAGTACTCACTAAAAATTGCAGTGAGACTAACCAGTCATTCCATGAACACAAACTTTTCAGAAAATAATGAGAGGTTTTCAGTCTCTACTGATCTGGTCTGAATTTGCACCAATACCTAGATATGAAAGGCTCCACATATGTAATAGGAGCTCAGCTGCCATGGTAATAAGTGTGGTATTAAAAACAATAGATATGATAAAGAGATGTCTATCTATCTGCCTATCTCTTTGGACCATCCAGTCCTGACATCCACAGAGCATACCCTAGCAGATTGGTTTAAGGCAGCACAAGTTTTACACAATGGGTTGAGCATTATATAAACATGTAAATACAGAATAGTTCTATAATTTTTATGAGGAATGCATTTAAAGCCTTGATTTTGGACTCTTTACTCAGGCAAAATTGCCACTGAAGACAATGGTAGTAATGACTGAGTAAACATAAGTGCCTTTTACAAATAAAACAACTGTATAAAATTAACTAACTAAATAGTAATGGGATGAAATTAAGCAAAGAAAGAATTAGGCTGAATATTAGGAAAAAGTCCTGAACTGTGAAGTCTATTAAACTGTGGAAGGGTCTCCCAGCGGACCAAATGCTGCATCCACATACTCTCACATGCACAAATCCCAAGTAAACAAGCTTCACACAGGAGATTTAAGATGGTTTGGAGGCAAGCAGCATAGCCCAGTAATCTGTTGCCAAGATTACTGCCCCTGAGCTGTAGTAGCAGCTTGGGGCATTCCGTGTACTATAATGGTTTTGTCTAGGCCTGTGGAACCACGAGAGCCAATTTTAAATCAATTGGAGTTCAGCACCTAGGCTTTTTTAAAAATCCCACTAGATGACTATCTGCTCCTGTAGGTTCCTAACTATCTTTTCAAATTTGGCCCATAGTGGTAAAATCGCATAACCCATAGTGTTCCTATGCCACCCCTCCCCCTTCCAGCAGCCACAGTGAGTGGCACTGCAGAGCAGAGTTCTGCCCTGCATAGGGCATACAGCACCTCCCTGCCAGGCCTCTCAATATCCTGCCCTTCCTAGGTGCAGTGGAAGCATAGGAGGAAAGGAAAAGCCTTTGGCCCAATAGAAGTAGTAGACGACACATCGCAAATTCTTTCAAGTAAAACTAGGCTAAACAAAGCACTAAGGAATATAACTGCAGGGAACAATTCCGCACTGGCAGAAAGATGGACATGATGACCCACTGGTAATTGCTCTTTTCCATCTCTAATTTCTCCGACAAGGTATGAAATAAAGATTTCTCAGCTAGCTGGGACAGAATTGTTAAAATTACATCATTAGTTCAGAGCTCAGCTCTGTCTCTGGTTGGATTTTGGAAGAATATCACAGAATATAAATGCCCAAGTGGAAATATAATCTACTAACAGGGGTATTATGCTTCTAAATAATAATACCTAGCTCTTATATACCAGTTTTCATTAGCAGATCTCAAAACACTTTACAAAGGACATCCTCATTTTGCTCATATCCCACAGAAAAGACAACCCTCTGCCTAGTTAAAGATCACAAGCTAGCTTAACATGAATGCTTCTTTCAGCATTCCAGGAGGTTTCATATAGAGCCTGTAACCCAACCAGATCTGAAAAACAAATGTTCATTTTAATAGCTTTTCCTGTGTATAGGGTGTTTACTATTTCATCCTGGTTTGTTTTTTTTTACTATGGGTTAACAGTGAATTCAATAGAAGTATTTGCTGAAATATTAAAAAGAACCCACTATTTTATATCTGAATTGAAGCCAGTACATACTGTACAGTAGACTCCATTTTTGCTCTGTTTAGGTGTAAATAACACTTGATGTGTACACCGCTTCCCTTTTCATATTCATTACTGTCATAGATTTGAAAAGAAAAAAAGCAGAGGTCATTTATTAGAGGTTACTTTTCATGCAAAACACCCTGTGGTTGCTGTCATTCAGAACTACTTAGTCTACGCCCTCAGTCATCTATTAGCAGGGCTTCAGGTCATAACCTTTTGTGGCATTTGGAATTCCAGAACCTCTGATTAGTGCAGTATTTACATATCCTTCAGTAAAAATACTGCACTATAGAAATGCATGAAGTGTTGTAAATTTGTTTGGCCTTTTGTCTGAAATACATATGAACTCTGAATTCAAAGTAGGATGCATTAAACTATATTTGCTTGTCGTGTTCTAGCTTCTCTATTAATGTGGCATCAGTTAACCCATTAAAGACAAACTGCCCTTTCAAAATGGACTTATAATTGGAACACAAACAAAAGATGGTCTCTGGTACAATAAATAGGCACGGCTTACATGAACTACCCTTAGCCCTGTGTCCCTTTTATAGTTTTTACTATCAGGGAAATATTCATGCCTCTACTAAGATTGATTTATTGGGCTCAGCAGGGATCCAAATGGGGAAAATTTATTGAAAGTTGTCAGAAAATGATTGAATTACTGCATCAGTACATGCTAGGAAGGAATCACTGACCATGCATGTTCCGATCTCCGATAACATAGAAATATCATTCATTTGCATTGCAGAATCAATACATATTTTTGTTGGAATTTAGAAATTAAGACAAATTACCTTGTTCCTCTTGCAGAAACAGCATTATTGAGCCTTCATGTGACTGACTGGTTGATTTAGTTAACTGACTTAAGTTAGTGATGCAGTACTATCCTGGCATCCCAGAAGTTCAAGTATCTTGGGTACTTCTCTCATGTTTACTTGTATTTGCTTATGTATTCCAAGGAAACAGATTTTAACTTGGAGGTATGTTTACAGGACACAGCCAAAACCAGGCAGAATATACTATCTGGGTGTAATGGATTGGCAGTCATCTCTCACCACCTGGCTCGGAGGGAGGCCTGTCCGCCTCACTACATCACAGTGATCGCAGTTTAGTAGCAGGGGGAATTAGCCAATCAGGTGCTAGGATCCTGACCCTTTGGGGCGGGGCTGAACACTAAGCAGTCTTAGTGGAGGCTCAGACCCCCAGACAGGGCAATGCAGTAAACAGTTTCTGGCCCTCAGGCAGGGCAGAGTAATCAAGGAGCTCTAGCTCTAAGGCAAGACAGAACCATATGTAGTCTGGAGCCCAGCTCTCTGGCTGGGCAGACAGCAGGCAAACACAGGCCCCTTGGCCTAAGGTGGGGAGGCTGCCATCCCATGGGTTGGGTCTGTGCCTGGTGCTGGGGCACTCTGGCAGTGGGGGATAGGGGCCGCAGGGGCGTGGGATGGCCACGGTAGGTTGGGCTCGGGCAGTGCTGGGGCACAGGCTCTGGGGGTGTTTGGGGCACTCCAGCACTGAGGCCACTTGGCCAGCCTGGCTGGTGTGCTCGGGCCACCCAGGATGGGGCGTGGCTCTGATGGGAGAGGGATGGCAGGGGCGTGGCTTCAGGTGGAATGGGTGGGGCCAGAAGCTAGCCTCTCCGAATAAGTGGTTTACCAGCCACCCAGGGCCCCCCTTAGCCCGAGGCCCCGGGCTGAAGCCCCTGCATTAATCCAGCCCTGCTTCCTCAGCTATCAATGCCTTTTTACTGTGGGTGCAAATTTTAGTACTCATGATACAAGCCGATAGGCTGACAGCCTTGGAGACTAGACTCTGGTGTTTCTCTACACTACAGAGTACTCACAGTACATGCAGTGACAATGCAAGTTTCCCATTGTTTCTCAACTTTTGCCCATCTCCAAGACTATTCAGCCCTGGGCCACTCTGCTGGAACTGCCAACAAGAATGCCAGTGAGTTCCAATATAAGTGATGTTTATTTTGATGTAGGGCCAAAGGGAATTGGACTAACCACCACCCACCTCCATTTTGCATGCGTCACCAAAGAGATAATCAGTTGTAACAATTTATAATGGAAAAGCAATTCCTTCTCTTAGGCTTTGATTAAACATTTTATCCTTATTCAGCAAAGCACATAAGCACACGCTTACTTTAATGCATGTGCTTGGGACCCATTGAAGTCACTTTGACCATCTTATTCATTACTTTACACAGCTATTAAACTTAAAAGGACTTTTTAAAGAAAGTTTCTCAGCAATAATATATTTAAGTGCAAAGTAATACAGAAGAGTGTCTGTCTTTCTTAGTTAGTGTGATGAGTCATTGGTGAGATCAGAACTGAAAGGAGCAGCCAGTAGAGTCCCTCATGCGTCAGATCTGGGACGCACAGAATAGCCATTGTGGTGCTCTTACTGCCTTTCCAGTCTGATTTAATTGCTGCTATTGGTACTAGAATGTAAATCAAAAAGATTTACTAAATAAAGAAATAAAACAAAACATAATTTTGGCCAACTTTCCAATGCAAACCAAAAATACCTGTCTTTAGTAGCAGGGACTGCACTACAAAATTAGGCTCCAAAACTGCCTTTCAACCGTTCCTAAAATCTCTGAGCTTTTAAGATCTGAGATTCTGAAGCAGGACTGGCATTGAGATTCAGTGTAGGTCTGGGTACAGTTCTGAATAATTCCCTCGCCCCACAGGGAGATTTTAAGTTTTGAAGAAGCTGCTTGGACTGAGCTAGTCCCCCTTTGCAAACTCAGGAGCAGCCATGTAACCCTTATATTTTCACTCAATTCTTGTTACCTCAAAGCACAGTCATCCCATCTAGATGCTGAGGGATGATACTGAGTACATTGGGTTACAGATTACTTCCTCACAATAGGTCATTTAAAAAACCAAAAAAATCTGCAACTGTAAAACGGGCTGCAGTCTGAAATGTATCCAGATTTAGGGTTCTAAGAACCTGCCCCTTCATTCAAAGCTGGCAAATGCAGGGAGCAGTGATCTTATTCATATGAGCATTTCCTCTGTTTAAAACTGCTTCACAATTCCTGGTGAAAATATTTTTATTTAGCAATCCCACTTAGCAGACCAGCCTGTCCTTTGATTTAGTTGGTCTGTTGCACAGTCATTCTCTGAGGCGTCTCACAACCTGTTAGGCTGTAGAAGATCTTGGATGTTTTCTGCTGGATAGAACCTTAAAATATTACTCTCAAAGCTATTTTAGGTGGTCGTGAATTGATATTCACAACTATTGTATTGGAAACAGCAGTTTGAACACAGCAGTTTTACTAGAGACAGTATGGTCCAATGTGGAGGGTATTGAACTGGCACTCAGAAAATCTGGGCTCTGTTCTTGGGTCTCTCATTGACCTGCTGTTTGACCTTGGGCAAATCACGTCTCCTCTTTGTGCCTGTGCTTCACCTTCCATGTTTTGTATATCTTGGTTATTTAGACTGTCATTTCTGTTTAGACTGTGTGTTTATACAAGGCCTAGCACAATGAGACCCTGATTTTTGTTGAGGTCTCCAGGCACTACCATAACACATATAATTTTAATATTATGTACACAATGCTATAGTGTAGATATGCAGGCACCTGATAGACAAATAAAACAACAGATCCCTGCCCCATGAAGGTTACAATCAAGTTGAGCTAAGATTTGAAATGACATAGGTAGAGATAAGAAGAGGCTCTACAATGAGCTCTGCACAGGTGACAGTAGCTATGCAGACCCCTTTGACTCCACTACAAGACTGCTCCCTACAAGAGAAATGAAGCAGAAAGTGATTGCCAAACATATGCATGCATTTGTAAAATAGTCTAATTTTACCCATCAGTGTTCTGTCCGTAACCAGCCTAAAAGTCTTTTGTCCCTTGCACACACCTACCATATTTGTACAAATGTATATAGCATAGTAATTATGTTATTTCCTTACTCACAAAAGTAAAAGTCTAACCTTTATTTAAGAGAAAACAATAACAGCACTTGGAATTCCCACTGAACTATTTCCCCCTTCTTTTTTCACATTAGATAAAATCTAGATGATTTGGGTTGGAGAAAAGAAGCAGATTTTTAAAACCTCTAAATCAAAACTATTTGGAAGGTGTTTGACACATGGAAGTGAGCACATTTATGGATGGATTGCAGTAGTTATTTATTCCCTGTACCAAAAGAAATCTGAAGTGGAACATAAAGACTGAGGCAGTTATAGCTGTGCCTATAGAAAGCTTCTGTTTTGGCACCCAAGCCATCAAGCCAAGTTGATGTTTACCATTTCCCTTTTTCCTTCTCTCCCCCTCCTCAACACCCCCCCCCCCCATTTAAACTGGAACCCATTCAAATATTTTCCTTAACCTTGTAATTATAATTTCTTATAGCTCTGCTTTCAAATGAAAGTGCCTTATTCTATGCAAAATATGGATTTCATAAAGGTGGCAAGGAAAGAAAGAAAAAGAAAATGTATTATTTTGTACAGTATATGGGAAGCCGGCTAATGCTTGTAAAACACTTTTTAATCATGAAAATTTTTATTCTTTCATTGAACGATTATGCTAAACTCTTTTGCCACAGAGAAAAATAAACCTATGTCATTTTATAAACATATATATATTCTCTTTTCACTAAAATATTTGCTAGACTGATCCCTGACAGCTTTAAAAACAAATATGAATGCATTTGCTTAAAATAACAAAACCATACACAATACTTAACTCATTAGGATGATTTAGCAGTGGTTCGATGTTTCTTTTGGCTGAGTGCTCTGGATGAAATCCCATGTACACAATCTTACATTTTATACTGATACTTTTACTTCAGGTTATAAAGTAATCTCTGTCACAGACTGTGCCCCAAGTAGTACGAAAAGATATCTGCTCATGGAATGTTCCTGTCAAAGGGACATGTGCAAGATAGATTTTAAAAATTAAACTTGTTTAATGCATTACATTCTGTGTGTGTTATTACAAGGAATCACCAGGGTAGTAAACTCAGATCCCTCATCACATTTAAAGACAAACACAGACAGTTGCTAAGCAAAGGGATGTAACACAAACTATGTATGGTAAACTAATTATACAACTAATATAGAAAAACTACATCAAAATGTGTACCCTTTCCTTTCTCCTCCTCCATACTTTCTTCAACCCATTCAGAATTGAAAACTGCTAAACTATAAGTTCAAAGAAAGGAAACCATTATAAAAATATATTATTACGTCTTTGTGAATACCCTTCTGTTCCAAACTTTTATTGTTTTTTTTATTTTTTATAATCCCAATGGCCCTTAGTAAAATCCCTCCATAAATATCTTTAAATTATGTCCAGTTGACTTGTGACATACACACTTAGCATTGTTTCCTGATGTTACTAAAGTGGCTGACTGTGTGATGTAAGTGCTGTTACTCTGACGGTACTGAACAAGCTTTTCTTGTGTTAAATGCGCTACAGGCCAGATTCTGACACCTTACAGACAACAGTACTTTATTCCTTAAGTAATTCCTCACATAGAACAGTCCTTGGCAGCGGGACTACTCTAGAAGTAAAACATTACTCCGGATGGCAGGCCCTAAATGGGTGCAGGCATGCAGTCCCACCCTGCAGTACCTACACAGATCAAACTCCCACTGGTTTAAAAAGGATTTTGGAGAGGGTCCTAATATTTTTGATCACCGGTTATTATCCTCTGGTGATCAGCAATTAGTCTATGTCTTTCTCCCTTGCTCTATGCTACGTTTCAACAATAAAAGCCCAAGGAAGAAATACACATCAGAAACCAAGTTATCCTTTTGTCAACATAATGGTTAGCTGATGATGATAATTTCTTTATTCAGAACAGATACAGAAGTATTGTCTTGGCCATTTTAAATTGGTAAGCCTTACCCCATGCTGTCTGCAAATACCAGTATGAAGCCATGAGGAGATGCTGAATATACTATATAATGGAGGTCTTCCTGTCTAACAAGAACTCTTTTTTTTTTTAATGGAAAAGAAATAATGAGACAACCTCACAGCATTTTAGTCCATATTTCTCTGTCTCCTCCCCATAAAAGGTCTCAAAGAAATGCAAAGCACCACTGAAGAGTTCAAAGACATACCTCAGAATGTGACTGCACATTCAAGGCACACTGACATTCAAGACCGGATAGCTCTACTGGCACAAAATAAAAAAATATATATATTAAAAAAAAGAAAGAAAAAGGCTCAGCCTACAAAATACAATACACAATATTTAGTTCTACTGTGTGGAACTCACTGCATTCATTTTGCTCACAGAGCAAACTAGGTCCCAGAGTATAACACATACAATAAATCTATCCTGTTCTTCAGAGGCACTGGTTTCTAGAGAAGCTAGCAATTACTTGTTGTAAATGATGCAGAGGCTGATGCAGCTGAATTTATAAATTGGGTTGCAAAGTTTGACATGCTGAATTAGATTATTCCATATAATGCATCACTAAGTAATTGATACGTACAGTATGTGCAAAGAGAGAGCCCAGTTAACTCAACTTTTTTTTCCCCATTATTGTGTAATTTGGCCATCAGTTCATTGTGAATTGAACAACATTTTTTAAAGAATATCTCCATTTATTAGCGGAACAAAAATGCAACTTTTTGTAGTGTGAGTTCTTCTAAAAAAAAAACAAACCCAGAAAACTAGGTGAACACATAATTCGAGGTATTTTAAAGCCCTTACAGGAAAAAATGGTGGAAGTTTCACATTTTTTTTAAGCTGAAGAAATGCAAAAGCTCATGTTTAAATGCATTATAATAGTGATACACATGCGCCCACACACACAGAACCCTAAGGTTGTCAGTCTCCTCTCAGTTAAAAGAAAAATATTTTGAGAGTTCACAAAAGGCCATTGGGAGCAAAATAGGAATCCTTCAGAAAAGAAAATCTCAATTTTTCAATAGCTATTCAATTTATTTCAAGCCTTTTGGTGATGATCTGCATTTATTTCAAAAGAGACTAAAGTGTTCCCTCTGTAATTACAGTTCAGAGTCTTAAATCTCCGTAATCTGTCTGAAATGTTATTAAATATTAGATTTTTGTATGATTTGTTTTCTTATCACTTTACTTGTAACTTTACTGCCACTCCCCACCAAGAGACCTTGAACGTGAGGCTGCTGCTTTAATCTCAATTTATTATACTAAAAATGCAAAAATTAAAGAAAAATGAGGAAAATGTAATATTACCAGGGAACGTGATTGATAACGTTGTCATTTTTTGGAATTTTAATATTATAAACTGAATTTTATGTTACGCTACCTTAATAGTGACATATTTAACTTTTTAAGACTGAATATAATAATTTTATGTTGCAAAATGTGTATTATTAGACGATTATACTGTAGTACTTTGTCAAATGCTTGTATATTCAATACAAAAAGATCTACAATAAAATAATGGTAATAATCTGATTTCTACTGAGAAAAGCATAATAATCCATCTTTAAATCTGACCTTTGACTTTAGATATCCCAGAGGTGTGCTGTCAGTGTGAGTTGTAACATACAGTATTTGCTGCAATACCTAGTTATATGGGGGTCAGGACAGTGAGAGTTTACAACATAGTGGCAGTTTTAATTGAGGATGACAAAAAAGGAGGCTTTTTTATATCCCTGCAACTTGTGCTTTGCTTCCAGGCAACTCCATTTCAATGTATGCCATAAGGTGCCCAAAGAATGTATATCAAATGGGACAAATGTGAGCTCGCCTTGAAATAACCTGTAGCATGAAAGTAGCATGACAGGAATCACTTTTCTTATGCATTTTCTGACTATAGATAACTTCTTAAAATGGAGATCCTCTCTTCCTTCTTCCATACATGGTTTGACCTCCCTGATGTTATCAGCAAGGATCGTATTCTCTCCACTTTTAAGTCCCTCTTAAAAACCCACTTCTGAAATGCTGCCTCGTTGATTTGTATAAAAATTTCCTTTTTTGTTCTCTTTTCCTAATCTCCATCTATCTCTTTGTCCATCCACGCTTACACTGTTAGGGCACTGTATATATAAATAAAAATTAAGTGGACATTTGAACCAATCCACATACATATTCCATATTCTGACATCATGCTATCGTCTACACACGTGTACCTATTTATAAATACAGCTACATATTTATTTTTAAAAGGATTATGGCATTTTTTCCATCTGGATTGAGAATTTAGTTTTCTACTTGGAATTAATTTTTATGGGTGAATTACAGATTCCTGACTCATGTCCCAATGCTGATACAACTCCAGTACAGCAGCACCAGAGGCTATGACTACTGCAGGCTGTATACACATGCCACAAACTGTTCTGTGTGTGACAGTATAATTACATATGTAATTATATATGTGATATGCAAATATGTAGAAGGGGGCACAGAGGGGTGATACGGGTTTTACAACTTCTTGTAGCTATGGAAATGTTCAGGTTTTTGTACAAACTATGCAGTTATGTCGGACTTTGACTGCCAGTGTCATTGTTAACTACCATCCAAGCAATATTCCACCTTAACAGACTATCCTTAAAGTGCATATAATAAAATGAGGCCGCTGAGATTTGTAGATGTCTGGCGCTCTCTACTGATTATAATTCACTAAGTAGAAATGCTGCACAAGGTCAATTTATGTGGAAAAATCCATATCAGCAGAAGCACACGTTGACCCTCATTTCAGGACAAAATGTTAGGATTTGGACTATGATTTACTAGTTAGACAAATAGGGCCCATGACAAGAAAGGTGCTTGTAGAAGAGAATAACACAAAAAAATATACACAGAGTGAATGCTTTCCAACGAAGCACCACAAATGTATTATTTACATGGGCCTCTTTGGGGAATTTACTATCAGGATTGTAAAGACCCCCTAATTTAAAAATTTCAGATCGCTGACTCAGCAAGAACATGAGGTTTAAAGCATTTTTCAGCATATACTAATTAGAGGGAAGATTTAAGATTAGGAATCCCCAATATTTTTCCTCACTATATTTTTAAAAAATAATATGGCTGCATTTGGGACTCATTAAAGGGTTAATTTCAGAATAGGCAGTTTTAAGATGCTGCTAGAAACAGTGTTATAGCTCCAAGGAATGATCAGCCAATGAGCAGTTGTTCTGATGATGTAATGCTTTCAACAGGAGATTTTATTGGTTAACTGTGAAGTCAGTTGATATCCTGCTGATGAGATTTAGGGGCAGAGTTCTATGAAGAGTCTGTCTCCCAAATGCAGTTCAGTTAAGTTGTCACTAAGCAAAGTTATGATTTTCATAATTCACCTCTGTGCTGCCTCTTCATTGTGATTTTTCCAAATACAATAAATGAAAATGACTTTAAGAGTCTAAGTACTCAAGATCTGCGTACAGTAACCACTAAGAGGTCAGAAGTAAATGATCAGAGTTGGTGGTAGTTGAGTAGCTGCGGAAGGCAAGGGAAGAGGACAGACTCAGTCTCTATGGGTATGTCTGCATTGCAAACAAACAAACAAAAAAAAAAAGGTAGTGAGTCTCAAAGCCCAGGTCAGCTGACTCAGGTTCATGGGGCTACACGTTACGGGGCTACAAATAGCAGCGTAGATGTTCTCACATGGGCTGGAGGCTGGGCTCTGAAATCTAGAAAAAGAGCAGGGTCTCAGAGCCCGGGCTCCAGCTGTAGCAGGAATGTCTATACTGCTATTTTTAGCCCCAAAGTATGAGCCCTGCAAGGCCAAGTCAGATGACCCAGGCTCTGAGACTTGTGCCACTGGGTTTTTTTTGTTTTTTTTTTGCAGCGTAGATGTATCCTGAATGCTTTGGTTATCACAGTGCTGACCTTATACACAATCCAGATGCAAAACAGTTGCCATTTTCAGAGAGGACTAAGAGAGGGTGTATTTTTCTCCTTCCAGCTTTATCAGTATACTGTTGCCCACTCTTAATATGAGTTTCACAATATTTGGTGTTTTCCTTCAAGACCCAACTGCTGGAGTCAACAGATTGCAGGAAAACATCATCTTTCAGGTTTTTTTTAAACAAAGTAAATTTGTAGCCTCCATGCTTTCAGAAAAAAGCTTGAAAGCATGAAATTACTGTACTCTAAAAGGCACAGAAATCAGGACGCAAATAAAAAACACCCCAAATAAAATAATATTTAAAAAAATAATACAAGATTTTGGAGGCCCAACATGATTTTTGAGTGCTTGGGGCTGGCAATATTATTAGTGTACGAGTCATACCATCTGAGAATCCCTTCAACTTTGACACAAAGGGACAAATTTGGAGGCGACATATTAGTGGGTTTAAGTTACATTTCAGTAAAGGGGTGTTAGTGACAGTAAGTGTAAATTGGTGTAAATAGTAATTGAGGGCCCAGATAAAGTTTGAATTATACCTGTTTAGATTTCTGTGAACTCACCTCTCATTTTAGCCCTACGATTCAAAATCAAGGAACTATAAAGTGCCAATTCCATGACTGACTGGAGCACTAGCACTCCAAATCCATTTGTGCTTTATAATACAGATACCGTATAGAAGATCACAAATATAATACAATGCAAAGGTCACTAATGTGCAAGTGAACATCATCTCAGAGATGCAAAAACATATAGGTCAGCAACAGGACCCAAATAGAAATACAACATTAAGTAAAAATGTATCCAATACAACAATCTCTATATTCCTCCCCCAAATTAGACAATCCTGTATCTCCTCAAACAAAAACAAAAACAAAATTATAAAGAATTTCGAGTATCCCTCTCCCAGCCACTTCCTGAAGAACTTAAGGGCTTGTTGTAATGAGAGAATTCGGTATTAGTTTAAAAGAAAAAACTTAAAATGAATTAAGCAGCCAAAAATAGCCCCTATTTTGTTTATAGCAATTCTCAAAGCTAATAGTTTTCTGCTCAATCCCTTTGTGATGTTATAGTAACAGGTCAGAGGATGGTCATATTAGATTTATGCTTTGCCTAGTTAAGGCCCAATCTTTCAAACCTTCTGTGCATTGAACTTCAGTTCACTTCAGTGAGAGCTCTGTAAGCAGGGGACTGCAAGATCAGTCCCTTAATTACTCTTCCTTGGAGTTATAAATAGCATAAAATTGGCTAAGATTTCTAACCCTGGATGTTCCAATTTATCCTTTCTTCTTTCTAACACTGCCTAAGCAAATCAGAGGAAACACAGTTGTAGTGTAATATCCAGCACCAAACTCTCAACAAAAGAATGAGCACAACCACACATCCTTCTAGTGGGCTTTCCAGCCTTGTACTAAATTTTGGAAGCAGTCAGACTTCAACAATACAATACTGGGAAAGTGCTTTCCTGAGATGCCTTAGAGATCATGGGTTCATCTTCAAGTTCTGCTGCACCATCAGGTTCTCCTGTAAAAGTCTCTTATAGCACAAGCCCAAGTCAGATGCTAAGCCCCAAAAATGGAAACTCAAAGCTAAATTCTTCCCTGGTTTATCTCTGTTGATAGCAATCAAGTTAAACAAGGATGAATTTGGCACTCGATCTTCTGCGTGTGATTTAAACCAGTTATCAGAAATGGCAAAGATTAAGGCCTCTGATATTCAGAAAGGCCCTGAGAAATAAAAATAATCTGCCATCCTGGAGTTGAATGGGTGGGGGGAAAGGTGGTAGGAATCTTCCAAGATTCAACCACAAAATAATCTCTGCCTTTTTAAGACACCAAAATGAGATGTTGCTCTAAATTGACTGCTGCTGTTCTGCCTACAATGGAAATGGTGAAAAATATCCAAGGACTCATTGTGGGATAAAAACAGAAGCCAGTTTTGTTTACAGTGAAAGAGAATCTTCTTTTAAGAATATATTCATAATGTAATTGAACAGTGATTCTGACGAACCAGTAACTTTTACAGATGGAGAGAAATACATTTTAATCTGATGATACAAAAAAGCGTGTAAATATATGGTATTTGCTGTTTTGAATCCAAAGCAAGGTATTTGGACTGGATAATCTGCTTTAAATTTTGCTTTTTCCTTTTGTGAAATAAAGGAAATGGGGGTGGGAAGGAGGAAGCTGAAAAAAATAGGAAACATATATCTGAGCTGGAAAACTTCTTTTCCCCAACATATCCGCAAATGTAAAAAGATGTAATAGCAATGAAACAAATCATTACAAATATTAGGAGCCACATATTTTGCATCAAGTCCCAGCAGAGTTGTAATACCTAACAAGGAACAGCTAGCAGCACTGTGACGGTTCTCTGCACTGATGTCTGGCAATCCTAGTAGAGTTATTTTACTGACCTGTGAAACAGGACAGCAGTACAGTCAGGAGCCATAGGATATGGCTCAAGATAGCATACTGTTGAAATCCCTATTGTCCACGACATAGAATAGCATTTCAGTGAAAAGAAAAGTACTCTGTGTACTTAACACTGTGTGGTTCTGTTCTAAAAATGACTGCTTCTGACATATGATTGGTGCACCTTGGCTCTCTTCTCTATCAAAAGCAAAAGGAACATCCATCTAACAGATGAGATTGTTTTACAGAAGCATTATGATTGAGCTTCCAATTGTCAAAAAAAATATTAAGCAGCCTCCTCCAGGGCTGTAATACCACACAGCTAATTGCAGGGACTATTTTATATTATGACATGTTAGAGGCACAATACAGTCATAGTGCTTGGGCTTGTCAAAACAAATAAACTTCTTTTTTTTAAGTGAAATCTATTGCACAAAAGAGCTAAACAAATTATGGGCTAGAGGCAACCGTCTACCACACCATCAGCATTCAAGACCTGAAAAAAAGAGTGGAAACTTTCAGGGACTGAATGCAAGAGTGGAAACGCTAATTGAGCACAAAGGAAAGGATCTATTACGGATGGAAGGATAAGTAAGAGTACAGTCAGGACAATACTCTTTTATAATTCAACTACTCGTGGGCAGTGCTGGACAGCTTTAAATACAATTTACAGCCTTGATTACAAATGACTATGTGCATCAACTTGGAAGGAATGTAAAGACTATAAGAGAGAGAGAGCCTGCCTTGTCTAAAATGGAAGTATAGGGGATACGTGAAGGCAGAACTAGGCTAGACATTCAGTAGCAATTGGAATGTACAGAATCATGAAAGAGCTCCATTTTTTTTTATATGGAGATGAATTGATTAGTGGGCAAGAAGGACCACATTTAAAATAACTGATTTGTCCAATGACAAGATTATAAGGGAGATTAATGCCAGATAATCATGGTGATGTTGGGGAAAAGGAGCTCATATTGCCCTGTGACTTCGGAAAGCCAAATGTAAGTATACGTGGTAAAGGCAATACGCACAGGAAATACAAAACAAGGGCATGCTCGCTCATGTTTTTATTGAAGTCTGTGGCCGGGTTTTTTTTTTTTTTTTTTTTTGACTTCAGTAAGAGCAGAAACAGACCTCAAGCTCACAACAAGGGGCTATTTTCCATCCATAAGATGCCTTTATCTTCCAACTGTTCTAATTTTTTTCAAGTTCTTACGGACCAAACATTACCTCTAACTTTGTTATTTATTTCTCCAAAGATGATGATAATTAAAACATTCCATTAAAATGCTGACAGAATCTGTGCTAAATCAGCTTACACTTTAGAGCTGAAATGACTAGGATTTAACTGGATCACAGGCACTCCCCCCAGGGAGGACCATTAAAACAGCACAGACTCCAGTACTGGCAATACACAGATGACACCCAATTCTACATCACAATCAACCATTTCCCACCTACCCCAGAGCCTGCATGAAATCAGCAACTGACTGAATCTAAGCAATCATTGAATCTAAACCTGGATAAGACACAGGTGACGTTGTCTAGGAAAGGAAAATATTCAAAACTAGCCAGCACCACACCATCACTCTCAGTAGGGAGTAATCAAGAAATCAGTATACAACCATGGGATCCTTCTGAACTCTTTACTTGTGCTGGACATATTAATAGCAACAGGTGTAAACCCATCTTCCTTCATCTACCAGAGAATTTGTCTCTTCCTAACCCTTGCCCAAAGTGATCCAGGCATTCATGACCACTAGGCTTGATTATTGCTGTACACTACATGCTTAAAAAATGAAATCATTGACACTTAAAAAGCTGGGATAAACGGCTTTGGAAAGGGGGAACAAGATCCAGTAACTGTCCTGGAGTGTTGCCCCCGGGCACACCCTCAAAAATTTTGCTTTAGCCCAGGAGGCTGTTTGCCTGAGCCTCTCCCAGGGTTGGACAGCTGGGCATTCTGCCTCTATTACTTCTGCCCCTCTTTTTGGAGAAGTCTTGCCCAGGCTGAGATGGGTAGAACCTCTGGCCGGATTGGGGCTTAAAATGCTTCCCTTGTGTGGAAGGTGTATGGAGCCCCAAAGATTTCAAAGTCACCCTAGAGTTCTTGAGGCTGTGGAGCTTTGAGTCTGTTTGCTCCGAGAACAGCCCTGCTCCTTCAAAGGAGAGGTCCCAGATGGTGGACTGAACCTCTGGTGGGAGGCCTTACACCTGCAGTTGGGAGCTTCTTCTCATAGCAAGTCCATAGTCCTTGCTGCAGAATCTGCTGCATCTAACGCAGCCTGTAGCGATATCCTGGCTACTGTTTTACCTTCCTCCACCATGGCCCCAAACTCCATCTTGGAATCGGTTGGAAGGAGGTCTTTGAACTTCGTCATCGTGTCCCATGAATTGAAGTTATATCTGCTGATTGGTTGGTGATGTGCAGCTGAATACCACCGATGGAATATACTTTCCTCCCAAATAGGTCCAGTTTTTTGGGCTCCTTTGACTTAGGCGGTGGGCCCTGCTGTCCCTGCCATCCCTGCCGCTCCTTTTCGTTCGCTACGGATACCACAAGTGAACCAGGCTGTGGATGAGTAAAGAAGTTCTCATACCCTTTGGAAGGAGCGAAATATTTCCTCTCTATCCCCTTGTCTGTGGGTGAGATAGAGGCCGGTGTCTGCCACAGTGTCTTTGTTGTGGTTTGGACCATTTTAATTAGAGAAAGAGTCACCCTTGAGGGACCCTCCGGTATCAAAATATCCACCATTGGGTCCACTAACAAGTGGACCTCCTCTGCCTGTAGGCCTAAGTTTTGGGCCACCCTTCTCAAAAGATCTTAATTGGCCCTATTGTTCATGGGTATATGGGTGGTCGATGTCCCCACTATTGCCTCATTTGGGTAGGAAGAAGATGAGGCCCAGGGCACAACATCAGCCTCAAGGATGTCCTGGCCACTAGGGTCTTCCCTGGCCGGAATCTCCCTACTGGGGCATCTGTCACTGCATAGGCCAAGGTCCAACGGGGGGTGCCTGTCCCTTGTCATCTTTGTAGTGGTGCCTCCCCAACCTGCGCCTACTCCGCTTCGAAGTGCCAGAGTCTGCCTCCGAGCTCAATGATCTGGACTCTGATCACGGAGACCATGGTGGTGCTGAGCTAGATGGGATCGCCAAACGGTGCTGAGGTACAGGCAAATGGTGCCGAGGTGAGGGCAATTAGTGCCAAGGCGTTGCTGATCAGTGTGGAGGCATAGGCAACTGATGCCTCAGCGATTGGTGCCATATCATTGGGAGGTTGCCTCTAGACAGCGCTGCAACATGCGGTGCCAGAGGTCTTGGGTCTGGCACCCCCTCTCCCGAGACGGGAGACTGCTGAGTCGTCATGGCGATCAGGTCCCGTGCCACCTCAAATGTACCTGGTGTGGAGGGGAGGGCCAGCTCTTCCACTTTGTTCTCCTTTGCTAGGGATCCCACACTCACCGGACTCGCAGGTGCCCTCTGCAGAGCTGCAGTTGACAGCCCCGAGACCCCTGCGCTGAGTGCATCTGGGGGCGCGATGAACCAGCGTCCTTTCCCATAGGCCACACAGTAGGCGAGCATCCTCTGTAGGACCTATGCTTCTTGAGGGGCACCAGTGAATGGGAGTGGTGCTGAGCTGATTTCGGCACCGGCAAGTGTCGGTGCCGAGACCCCCTCTGCGCTGAGGTCTTTTTCGGCGCTGGGTCTCTGATGGATGCTGGGGCACTGTGCATTGATGCACCAGGTGCCGGGTCCAAAGGTTGTGGCCAAAGAGCTGCCTCCATGAGGATCTGCTTGAGGCCTGCACTCCTCTCCTTTCGGCTTCTTGGGCAGAAACTTTTACAGATCCTGCAGCAATCTGTTTGATGAGACTCCCCTAGACACTTTAAGCAAGAGGCGTGCAGGTCACCTTTTGGCATAGAATTATGACAGGATCTGCAGGGCTTTAAGCCTTGGGTCCAAGGCATGCCCCAGTGCCCCAGGGAGGGGAGTCCCAAAAACAGGGAGGACCCCTTAACCAACACAACACTTTTCTATACAACTATGTAACTAGAAAACACTAACTAATTCTAACTATTTCTAACTATTTACAGGAACCACAAGGAAAGATGTGGGGAGAATGCTTGCAGAAGCAAGAAGACAAACTCCAATGACCGTCACAGATGGTAAGAAGGAACTGGGGAGGCAGCAGTCAGCAGGGCCTATATACAGCGCCATAGAGGTGCCACTCCAGGGGGCTCCTGCACCAACCCAACGGGTACCGCTGGGGGAAAACCTTCCAACGACTGTGCACGCAGCGTGCGCACACCTGCTTGGAATCGACATGAGCAAGTACTTGAAGAAGAATAGTATAGATTGCCAGTAGAAACAGTGCACTTACCTCCCAATTATTAATTTTAAAGAACAGTGTTTTTAAAACTAAAACAAAATCAAACTCTATGGAAACTGTTAAATATTCACTATTGTCATTTGTCTTCAGAAAGAAATTGGTGTGGAAGAAAATAATGGCCACGTGGTGCTATACAGTGAGGGTTGTCTTGGACAGGAATTATCCTGATGTTTTTCTAAACAATGCCAGGTGGTTTATTTACCAAATAATGAGACACTAAATGAGTCTAGAGATTCTTGGCATCTGGTAAATGCTTACCTTTGGACTCGCTATTCCTTTCTTCAAGGAATGGTTTGCTCATCCCAAGAATTTTCTGGAATGACTCCTAAACTGCAATTAAACACAAATAACAGTGGACTTGGAATTGATTAACCTGTACATGTTTAATGAATAGCAGTAGCATTTAAGACTCCTGCGATCAGTTTTGTAAACAGCGTCAATGATCAGACCCTGTTTTCACAAGACCATAACTCTCTGAAAAATTCACTTTTTGTGCTGAAAATTTCCATACTTGATCTCTGCCCAAAGATTATTTTTTCCCAAAAGTCTGAGTAAAAAAAAAATCAGCCATGTTTTAATTCTGTGAGTGAAAAATGTGTTTACAATATTTTTTAATTATAACACTTTTTCATGTAAATCTCAAAAACAGCTGAACTTTGACCTTTGAAATGCAGGGTGTGAATTATCTCAGTTAAAGAGTATAGCCATGAAGTCTCCACATATAAATGCACTGGACTATACAATTAAGGAAAAAATGGATCTTCAGTTGTAAGTGCCCCAGGGAAGGTACTGCCTTTTTTTAGGTGTTTGTACAGTATCAAAATGGGGTCATGGATTATGATTGGAGGTCTGTAAATCCAACTGCAATACAAATAACCCATTAATAAATATGATAATAATAATAAATTGGTTACAGCACATTAAATACAAAATTTTAATCGGCATAGCCACCAAAACAATTTGGAAAATTACACACACCAAAAAACACTCAAAAAATTTTACAGACATTTTCACCCAACTCCATAAGGAAAATTTCTGCCCAGGTGAGGGGACACTCCTCTGTTTAAGATACTTGACTTTGGTCTCAAAAGATCTGGCATTAATTCCATTTCTATATGGCCTTGGGCAAAACACTTAACCCAGCATATTTATTATTTCTTCTTAATTATAATTAGTATTGCTGGTGTTTATTACCATAGTGGCTAGGCGCTACCACAATACAAATAAGTAGTAATAATTTTCAAAATGGGTGCCCATATTTAGGCATCGAAGTATATGGCCTGATTATCAGGGAGGCTGACCACCCACAGCTCCCAGCTGAAGTCAGTGTGACCCATGAGTCTTCAAGACCGCTGAAACTTTGGCCACTTACCTAGATCATTAATCATTATAGATTTAGGTGCCTAGCTTTAGGCACACCCAAGTTTCAACATTATGGCCTAAATCTGCCCAGTCCCCATCTCCCCTCCTATAAAATAGGTATAATAGACCTGCCCTACTTCATGGGGGTGCTGTGAAGAGAATTCCATCAATAACTGCAAGGTGCTCAGATACTTACATCATCCCCATCACTGTAGTATTTAGATAGGTAGGCAGATAGACCTCCACACAGAAGGCCTCTGGCAGTCAAACTGCTACAGTTCTCAGCATAGTTCCACAGGAGCTTCCTGCATAGCAGCCTTATGCAGACGCTCTGGACCTTCTTCCACCATGAAAAAACCCAAGCCGGCGTAGGGAGCAACCTGGAGCAGCCTCCTCACAACTGTTCTGCTGCAGCCTTGGCAAAGGATCCCTCTTCCAGTAGACATCCCTGCACTTAGCTGAGTCTTCCTTTTTTGGAAGGAAAGTGAATTTAGGGATTCTTTATTTGCTGTGGCTCTAAACAAAGATAACTTTGAGACCATATGCTTCACATATAAACTAAGCAATGTAATAGATAGACATGGGCTTATATGAAATCCTGAGGTAATTCTTGATTTTTATTTAGGTGATTTTTATCCTGCGCCAGATGATAATGTATTAATGTCCTCCTCCTAGCTGCACATTGCCATCATGTGTAGGCGGAGAAAGATAGTTCCCTAAGTAAGGACCTCCATTGACCACAGAATGGGTTGGAGCAGGTCCTGAGGGTACTCTAGTGGGCCCAGGTGGGGATGGCGGCTGAGCTTGATCATATGATATAATATTTTCAAAACAGACATCACAGGTTTTAAAATACTAGAGCTGAGCAAATAATGCAGAAAAAATCAATTATTTGCTTAATTTTGTCTCGTTTTCTGTTTGTGAAATCAGTGAACAGGTCGCAATATTCTCAATTCATTCATTATTCAGAAGAAGCTGACAAGACAATTTCTTTAAATAAATCTTGGTATGTAGCTGTTCATTATGTATTGATATGCAAAATTTGAGCTGTTTCCATTGGACTCACAGGTCAAGGGGTTTGTTTCTATTCCCTGACTGCATGACTATAACCTTTGAAATCAGGCTTCTTGTGTGAATATTCTTATGTAGGAATTCGGAATTCAATTTCTGTGAACATTCTCCAATATTCACTTAAAATCTCCTTGCTGAATTATCTTCCTTACCTATGTAGCTTACCGACTATAATTCAAACCTTTTTTTTTTTTTTGCCAGACAAGATAGAAAGAAAGGCTATTTCAATGACACTCTCCCCCATGGATAGTATTGCCTTTTACTTCCCTGAAATAATTTCCAAGCCAATTTAAAGCCAAGTCTTTTCAAGAGGTTTAAAGTATCATTCTCATTGCTTCTACTCAGGTGATTCATTGGGAAGCCTGAACCTGTTTGCCTCTGCCTTTTTAGCCTCTGTTTTATTTCAGATCGAAACATTTAAATGGGCCTTTTGCCAGAGGAAAAAGTTTTAGTTCAAACATTACGAGGCAAAATATGCCATCAGTTTAAAAGCAGATTTCTTGATTTAAATGGGGAGGTGAGCTTTAAAATTGGGGGTGATGTACTTTGGTCACAAGCATGTAGGGACTAATATCATTTTTCTATCCCAATTATATTCCCTGTCTTTCGTAAAATAACATGAGTATGTTTACACAGTTAAGTTCCAATGCATTAGTGATTGGAAGGCAAATTCTGTGCTAAGTGACACTCACAGATGACAATGGAATTACACTAAATGTACATAGATGCCCATGACAACACAAGTTGGTCCAAGCTAGGATGTTTTGTCTTGTTTGAGAAGAATTATTTCAGAGTGTTTTGATAATGCTCAGAATCTTTTAGTTTATTAAAACCTATCCTTAAAAATATTTTATCCCCTTCCAGCTGGACAAAAGTGATATGTTGTTCATTGAATATGTTGTGTAATTAAAAATTAAAGGCTTTAAAAAAAGGTAAGCATTAAAAACTTTCTTTTTCGAATTCTAGGGGAAAAAGTTTCTCCATAGAGAAAGTAGAGCAATCAGTGGCAGCACCATCTTGCTGGTCCTCATTCTTATTTTCTCTTTTTATAGAATAGCTTCTGGAAGTGTAGAAAGAATGTAACACAGAGAGCCCTGGCCTAGGTAAGACCTTCCTGCATTAAGTATTGTAGGACAGCAAGTGACCATTCCTTCCTAGCCCAAGTCAAATGCAAATGTTCACACCGAACACTTTATGCACTCCCTCGTGGCTAAGGGCCAGCTTGTAGCTCAGTCCATGCAGCTGTACAGGAACATAAGGGAGAGTAAGTCTTCCTAGCAAACTCCCGTGTGGCCTCTCAGGGCTTTGGAGTTCAGTGCATTAAGGATAAGTAGGTACTATATGCTCACTACTTTTCCTCCCAACAAGTGGGTGAGGATTAGGAAGATCCAAAATTCTGTCAAACTGCTGGAGGGAGAGGTAGTAATCTGGTAGTGATAGTGACCACTAGCAGATTGCTATCCCCCTGGAATAAGGTGGAACAAGGCAAGAAATCATGTGTCTCTCAGGCACAATTCCATCTCAGTGCTGCTCCTTGGCCAGTGCAGCAATTTACTGTCCCTTATGCAGGGCAGATTGTACTAGGAGAACCAAGATGTAGATTCCTGTTTTGTTTTATAAATGACATTAATGGTAAGTGGAGAAATAAGTCCAGTAAAGGAAGGAAATTAAATATAAAAGACACATCACCATTAACACAGGCATTGTGCCCAAACATTGCCTGGAGCACGGCTGGGTTTGTTTCTCATCCTTAACATTAATGTAGATTTTAGAATTTAGTTTCATATTATTTTTTTCTAGATAAGCATAACTTGCATTGAGATGGCACCCATGAGATTAGATTGAAATTGCAAGGGCATTTCAATACCCTGGAATTAATGAACTAATTGGAAATAATTGGTAGCTTTACCTCAGGAAGGACTTCAGAATCAGGCCTTAGAGAGTAGAATAATCTTGTAGTTAAGGCACTGGACTGGCATTCAGGCAAGATAGGTCCAATTCCTGGCTGTGCCAAAGACTTTGGGTAAACCACTAAATCTCTTTCTCTCGGTTCTACATTTGGAAAATGGAGATAATAATACTTCTTTTGGACTACTCTTTGTCATGTTGGTGTAGTGATGACTCCAGTTACCTGTGCGTCTCTCTTTAAAGTTGCTGTTGATTTAACAATGGTAATGTGCACACATTTTATCCGTGAGGAGAATAAATTCACTTGAGAAAGAATTTAATTGCCATGTTGAGGAAAGTTAGCACTACCAATTACCTTATAGCTGTTGCTGACTGCTTCCTTTACACTTCCTCCACATGTAATTCTTCACATCATTTTGTATTGTTGCGGCATACAAAATAGAAGCCATCTAAGTACCTTACACAGGGAATTCCTTTGGTGTCTGTTTCTATGAAGGCACTAAAACTTTTGGAGACAGTGTAAAAAATGGAGTAGCCCATAAACAGTGCACTATGAAGTAAATCATCAGCCTTACTGGCAGCAAGTGAAAAGCCTATGTCATTTTATGACACTTGCTCACTGCCTGTCCTTCCCGCTGCCCTGAACACTGTAACTGGTAAATTGCTTGTCCAACATCACCTACAACACCAAGCAAAGGGCCGGATCTATAAAATCATCCATCATATTATCTCCAGCAGCAACAAATGGAGAATTCACCTGAATTTCCCTGGGGTCTGTTTGGATTTATCTCGAGTGCTCAGATCAACATGTCTCCAGGAAAAAAAAAAAAAAAGCTGGTTTCTTGAATGATGCTGTGCTGCCCCTGCCTACATTTGGGCCAAATTCTGCAGTAGTCTGTACTTGCACAATGGCGAGCACTTACTCAGACAACTCATTCCAGGATTACTGGCCTGAGTTCAGGTCACTTAGTGTGACCCTGGAAGAGGCAGCATGCATAAGACAGGTCTGGTGAGTCTCCCCAGCTGGCTGGGAGGTTCCTGACTTCAGACACATTCTGCACCACTCCAGCCTACTCACTGAAATCTCCAATGTGGAAAGCTGATGAGACACTCTCTATCGTTAGGGCTACTCTGGATAGTCTTTGCTTGGAGTTCTAAGTCTAATCCTAGAGACCAGGCTGGGATGACAATAACCATCAAGACATATCCTAGATCACAATATTATGACCTCTAAAGTGACTATCCACCATGTTCTCTGCTTTGGGGCTAGTCAGAGTCTGCCTGTTTCTGGAAAAGATGCATTTTTTTGGAACTCTCTGGGGACTGGAAATGTATTTCAGTTCAGTTTTAGCTACCAGAGCTATATCGGCTTTTCCCAGGCCACACACAGTCATATCTTTTGAAGGTCTGCCAATGAAGGGAACAAGGGTCCCGAAGGTATTTCTAATTTTTTGTCACAAAATAATTCAGGTTCAGGCAATGAGCACTTGTCTTGCAGGATAAGATGACACATCAGCTTTAAAGTGTTGGAAGTTTCCTGTTGCTTCCAGTTTGTCCGCTTTATTCCTTTAAATAGATCTGGAGCCCTAATGAAGCAGGGTGGGGCAGAGACAGACCTTATCCTAGCCAAGTTTCATGATCTCTACTCCATTCCCATCCTTTTAGACCTCACTGCTGCTTTTTCCACATTGACGACTTCGCTTTTCATGACATCTTCTCCACTCTGAGTTCTCATATAGTCCTATATCTTGGATATCGCCTCCTGGATATCTCAACCATCAATTTCATTGTAATATGGACAAAACTATACTCATCAGCTCTCCTAAACCCTTTCCACTAGACCCTTCCTCTGACACTGTCAGCAACATACTCTTTCTTACTCAAGCCCACAATCTGCGGGTCACTCTTGACTCAGTCCTCTCCTTGCCCCATACATCCAAGCTGTGGCCAAGTCCTGTTGCAGCTTCTTACTCAACACCTTTTCTATCCATCCCTCAGCAAAACCTTTTTCACACTGACTGACAACCAACCTAAAAAGCAATTTGGAAATAGTTATCCTATTTAATACCTGTGTATTTCTGTTACCTAACTGCATATAAATTTTGTCACTACCCCTTAGTCCCCATCTTTTTATCTGTCTTTAGTTTGTGAGATCATTAGGGAAAGAGATTGTGCTTTCTTGTTTGGAAAATGCTTAGCATATGACAGGTGCTATTGGAAATAAATATACCTTGAATAGTTAAAAGGGTCAGTCCATTTTGTTAGTTTGGGGTCCTGACAGTCACAGATGATAGAAAATCTCCCCAGATCAATCAGATTGCACTATAGTAATCATTGTTACAGAGCTGAGATCCCAGCACGCAGACTGCTGTCTTCAGGGAATGCCAACATATAAACCCTTACGTGGTGTGCCAGCTCTGCTCTCTGGGGTGGAGGCGATATAGGGCTGTAGATCCAGTTCTCCCTGTCCCCTTTGGAGTGGGTAGTGCCTCGGAAGGCAGTAGCAAGGGGCAGTCTGTGCTGTCTGCAGAGCACAGAGACTCAGTCAATGTCATCCAAATGTTTGGTAATTTATGATGTTATTAATAAAAGAGGTACGGGTGGGTTATACATATTTGACTTTAGTGTCCTCATTTTTTTTCTGAAACATATTGGGTCCAAACAAGTACACCTCAGTCAAAGCTCCCACTGAAATCAGTAGGAATTTTACCTAAGAAGACAGGATTCAACTCTGTATGGAACTGTATGATGAAGGCAAAAAACACAGCAAGTGACTTGGAGGGCAATTAATTGCTTTGTATGAGAGCGATGAATTACAAATCCTGGACTTATGTTTTTTACATGAAGTACAATCTTCTTGACTTACAATCCAACCAATTTAAAAACAGCACAGAACTAATCGTGAAGAGTTATCTTGTTTCAGACTTTTCACTCCCGTTTCTCTCTCCCCACAGATTTTAAAATAGGAATCACAAAAGAGAAATTCCTGATGTGTTGATGCATTCTTATAATTTCATAAGGCTGAGCAGCCATTTTATAGCTAAATACATGAGTCTAGTGAAAAATGTACACACCAGATTGTGAATTCCTTACTCCCAAAAGTGAGCATTCGAGGGTATGTACATACCAATGTAAGTAAAAGTTCACAAACTAGCTAAAAATGAAATATTGAAATTTGAAATATTGAATGAGAAATGTACATGTGCATTCCAAAATATAAAAGTGTTTTGTATCCATTGTGAGGCACCCTTAGAAGGTATCATGTTTACACAGATTACTATGAAATGTGCACAATGTCAAACTTTGGAGATCACTCAAAAGACATATTTTACCTGACAGTTATAGCAGAATATTTCTTCACACAAATACAAGCTGATACTTTCTAAAGGGTAATTTCCTTTAATTAGTTGTTTTCATTTAAGCAGTGTCTTTCTTGGGATGGAGATGGTAATTTGTGCTGAGCTTTCACTAGGTAGTTTAAATGGTTTTGAAACACAAAACTAAAATCTGCTTTGGCTTTATGATTTGCTTTCCGTTTTTTACCATGCAAGAATTTATTCACACTTTTTGACAGTAAGAATTCCAGGACACAAACAGAAACACAATACACTAGTTGATTATCTTCAAGAAGAGGTTACTTTGAGTCTGACTTTTGGTCAATCTAAAACATTCGCTATAGAAAAAAAATATTGTGGCAGAGAATCTTTGTTTCATCTGCTTTTTAAGTATGACGAAAAGTAAAGACAAAAAGAGGGAGAGAGGGAAAAAAGAGGGATAGCAGATACACTGAGAATCTGCAGTATAGATAATCAAACCCTTTATTGGCTAAGTTACATTAGACTGCAACACTGTAAAAACCTGTTAAGGAGAGAAAACAGTAGATTGGTAGAGGTAGTAGAGAGTCTGTAACAGTCAGAAGATGGCTTACAGGAGTGTGTCATGCTAAAAAATTATCATGCTGTTTAAAAAAGCTGATCAAAACCAATTAACTAAATAAATAAAGAACACAAATCATTTTAAATACTATGGTCTAACTGAATTAAAAAATCAATACAATACAATGATAAAGAAGAAACAAGACAGCCTAGAATTCACATCTGAAAATGGCTGGTCTTTGAGGTTGGCTTTCCCCCACCCACTCCCATTTCTTGTTTAATTATGTGAAAATCTCAGTTCTGTGCTATACACAGCATATAATTATTTAAACTGATTTCCCTTACTGTTGTTCTTCATGTAGCTACATTATGATTGTAACTTTGCTGATTAGTACCCCTGTAATGGCAGCGACAGCACTATCCTCTCCTCCGTCAGACATTCTGGAAAAAAAGGCTCCAGAAAGCAACATTTGCTCTCAATAATTAACTATGATTTTCCATATCAGCTTGCAAAAAAAGGAAAAAAATTTAAAAATTACAAATGTACACTACACTTTTGTGCCATTTTGGGTACAGAAGAGATTTTAATAACTAAAACACAAACAAATAGGATAAGAAACTAGCTTTCGTGCATTCCTGAACTGTCACCATTATTTTCATCCAAGAAAAATATGACTCAAAGCAACAACAACAACAAAAAAGCTAGTGCAAACCCCAAAATGATGATCAATCATTAATCCACACAGCAATTTTGTGTGCATGAGTGTGTCTGTATGCATGTGTGTATACAGTGGAATGTGTCTATGTGACTTCCCTCAAAATAATTTCACAAAACAGTCAATTACAGTCACTTATAAGTATTTGCACAGACATTCCTAACTACACCAGGAATACAGAGAATTGTGGTATACATCTGGTGTAAGAGTATGAGGAAAAAAATAGTTAAAAAAAATTACATAAGAAAGTTACATTTGCATTTTTGCAAGTGTTGCAAAGTAACAGGAACTGTCAAGTAATTCAAAACAAGTAACAAGTAGTAAGTAGCCAGAACCAATTATTGACTAGGTTTAAAAACAAAAACAAGCAAACAAAAAGAAACAAATAAAAACTGTTAGAACAGAAAAATCACACTTTATCTTTTGTTTTTTAAACAAATCTTTGTGTCAGAAGCCCATTTACTACAAAAACAGCACTATTCCATTAATGTATTAAGTAAACTGTTGCTCTCGCCGGTATTAAAGGTTAGCATCATTTCTGTACATGTAAAATTATTGCTTTTTTGAAAAATATATTTAGCATGCGAGTTTTTTTTTTAATCCATTTCCTGTCTTTACAAAATGTTACAATTAAAAAAAAACCTAGTAAAGCTTTTGCAAAAAATTTCACAGAACATTTTCTTTCAAGGCAGCAGTAACTTTTGATAATGCATAAAATTATATGTGCAAAATCTGAAACTCTCAGAAATATTACCATCACACATAGTGTCACAGCAATGAGAAAAGAAAATATTTATATCTGTGGAATACATTTTTTTAAATTGCTTACACTGCATGGTTTGTTATGTGCCACAACCTCCACCTTGAAAACTTGCATTTAAGAGTTACTGTAGAAGAGGTATATAAAGCTCTTTTTCCCCCTAACACCATCAGTGATCACCAAGTACAAGACATGACACATTATATGAACATTAACCTGCCACCACAAAAGAAGTTACTCATCTTTTCAAAATGTCACCAAGCCCGGAAAGGAAGGGTAACTGGCTTGCTGAACAAAAATACAGGAGCCTACAGTACCCTAAGGGCCTAGGACTGCCTGAACCTGTTCAGCAACTCCTTTTCTATTAAAAACGTACAGATCAGCGGCTTTAAACAACTGAATAATTTTTTTTTAAAACGTGCAGACTTCCTTTGTGATCAGGTCAAAGAAAGTAGCCGTGTTACAAAAAAGGTCCTGAGAGTAAAACATCAAAGCCTGTTTTTCTTAGTGTTCAATCAGCTTTTCTTTTCCAAAGCAGAACATAAGCATTTCTGTGGAAGTGTTACAATTTCCATATGCACATACTATTAATGGTGCGCAGTCAAAAACAAGAGAACTAGAAATGCAAGTGATCTCCCAAAAGAAACAAACCATTGTAGAATGATGGTCTTATCTTCAGTCCCTCATCAAGCATTGCTCTCCAAAGCACCAAATATCACCTCTTCCCCCCCCCCTCCTTCTTTCTTCCTTTTTTAAACTTTACTTTTCTGCATGAAAAGCAGTGGCAGTTTCATTAATTAATACTTGTTCGGCCCCCAATCCACTGCTGTTTTTCAAATGTATCAAATAGTCATTGTGAGCATCAGGGAGGTTTTTGTTACAGTACTTAAATTCTTCATGCTGTCCAAATCACATATAGTTTAATTTTTTCCAGTGTCTCAAACTTATCTTGATTAATATAGATGCCTTGCACTGCCACAGTGCTTGCCAACTCCACTGTTTATTATAAAGGAAATAAGGAACCATGGGACTGATTAGTACGCCAATTTATATATATCTTGTGTAGCATCTTCATTTATTTTAAAATGATTAACAGTGAAGAGGCATCCCCATTCTAACAGAGCACGCTTTTCACTCTAGCACAGTGACTCCAGAGACCTGATGGCTTGTAGGGAAGTTTTCCAGCTGTTCTTCTATAGGGTTGTTGGGATCATCGTCTTGAGGTTGTCGGAACTGCCAATCGGGGTACTAGCTGTTGTCAAAGGGTACCCGATGCACACACTGTACATGTGTTTTTAGGTTCCCTTTCTGAGAGGCACTGTATGGACAATATCTGCATTGGAATGGTCTCTCCCCTATAAAAAAAAAAAGACAAAGAGAAAAGCTCATTCCTCCCTCTTGTTTTTTAAGTGTAATCTTCCTATTAATACTTATATCTCCACTCCTATTCAGAACCATCATGCAATCTTAAGTCCTCCATACTTCAGCTACTTTTTTTTTTTTTTTTTTTTAGCATTATGCACATTAATTTTGACCTAATACATCACAAAGAGTTATTTTTTAAAAATCTCCAGTGAGAGCAAAGCATGTCAGGCTCCTATAAACTGTTTGACATACTAGAATAGCAAATAATAGTGACTGAAGGAGCACTTAAGAAAAGGTTAAGAATGGCTGGGAGAGGAAGCACTCCAAAAAGCAGAATTTTGCAGTAACAAAAAGTGATGTATAACTGAACAATAGTTTAAAAAAAAAAGGGGGGGGAAGAGGGGTTTGAATTTGAGGGCCACAGAGGCAGAGAGAAAAGACAGGTAAAACTCTGACACAGCCATGTGGAACCTCAGAGGGATTTTTTTTACCGATTTTCATAAATAATTACCATGTTGGAAAAGCAGAAGGGATATTCTTTAAAAAAAATAAATAAATAAAAAATAAAAAATCAAGTGACCTGCAAAATAAAATTGGGAATAAATGGGAGTCTGCAGCTCCCAGGGAAAATTTTAAAATGACATTCAGAAATCACTGGTATGAACAATGCAGTTTACAATCCTGATGACTAAAACAACATGGCAAGATTAATCTGACATAAATACATTAACCTTAAGCTAAAGTCCTGATGAAGTGAATCAGACCATTTTAAATTAGCATGACATAAAATATGACACCCAGCACCCAGCACATTTCTAGCTGTGCCTAGGGCAGCCTTGGAAATAGTTAAAGAAAGCCCAGGTTGACATAATGTATTAAGTGTATCTCTTTTGTTAACAGATTTAGAATATTCCTAATTAAAGCTGGCCCGAGATTCATGACATTTACCAGTCAAAGTTTGGGGTAAGTCGGAAAGATTTGCAACAAAATTAAAGAAAAAAAAAAAAAGCTGCTGTACGACCTGCAGTATATTTGAAATGTAGGAAATAGTAACTGAATGAGAGATGTGATAAAACTTCCTTAGTTGGATGCTGAATTTCCTGCAGTAAACTAAGAAAGATGTTTTACATTTTTGCAGGGCTACATCATGCCTAAGAGACAGAGCCACAATTCCAAGAGAAAGCACTCATCATTAAAACATCTCACACTGAACCAGCTAGAGATACACTGGGGAGCATGGTGAGGATTCTTTGTGCTGGGAGGAGGTGAGGGAGGGAGCATCTTGCCCCATTTTTTCTGGGTAAGAATGTAAAAAGGACCCTGGCCTGAGGATGCAATTAAGGGTAATTCTGTAGCACAGATAAACCAATCAGTGTTTGGGAGGGAAGGTTTGCCCTACAGGTCCAGTTGTAATCCACCCACAGATGGAGCGCCACCAGTAACAGAGTAACATGAAAGGGGTTATCATCCTCCCACAAGACATAAAAATACAGAGGAGACCAAGGGCTATGGTGGTGGGTGGGAGGGGCTGGGAATTCCCTTCCAAACAGGCCGAGTTAACAGAACTCTCCTAACTACAGCTTTAAAGAAGTCGACCACTGCTAAGGGCCAAATTTTCCGACACTGATGTGACTGAGAGGAAATCTCAGCCTTCAGCACTTAGCTGAAATACGTAATTAACAAATGTGAATGTACAATTTCCATCTTCAGAGTAACAGCAAAAAGACACATGAGCGGAGATCACACAAAATGTTATTTCTTCATAATAGGAAGGAGACTTCAAACTTGGAGGTGAATGCAGTCACTCTAGGTTGGGGGAGAGGCAGGTACTGTCACTTTGTAAGCACTACAATGTTTAGGGCACCTCAGTGATTATCAATCAGCTTCAGAGCAACATCTGACTTTGTGCCTGCAAAAATATGCAGAACACAATTGCCTGCTCACCTGCATTTGCATATGCAAATTCGGTAGATGGATGTCCACTAACTGATTTATCTGCTCAAAATTGGGAACTGTACAATTATGTAAATATGTTTTTTGCAAGCAGAAAATTAGAAGCTGCTGCTGAAAATTTGGCCCTTAAAGTATGCATTGCCTTAGGTGGTGTATGGCACTCTTGGCATTTTTTAACATACGGGGATGTGAATATTTCTTCCAGAGGAGGAACTCTGCCATTTAAAATGGTGGATTCTTCTCTCACTAGTGGAAAAATAACTCCTTTTAAGGAAAGGAGAAGGCTGTCTTAGGTAGACAAAACATAAAACTACCAAATCAAAACTGGTTTGTGCACAAAATCTCGGTTGTGAGGACTTTCACATATTCCACTACAAGATGATGGCACCTTGCAGGTTTTTATGCCTATATTTGGATAATTCAGTGTTAAATTACTGACAATATTGCAACACAGTGACAACTATCAATTTGGAAGAAGTTGCCTCTTTCAGTTAGCAGATAAGTGGAAAAACATTGGGACAAGAACTGCATTCACTGAACTCATCCATGATGTTTGTGAACTAAAGGACATACAGTACATGCATAATACCCATATTCGAGTGCAGCTACCTACATGATTCCTTGATTGTTTGCATTATAATCCACATCCATGAATGAGACAAATTAGGTTGCCATTTATTTATTCATTATCTATTATTTTGATTAATGGAATTCTTGTTCTCAACATAACTATTTAAAAATAACATTTGCAATAATGTGAAATGAACTATTAATCATGATCTTAAAAAAACTCTGTAAGGAGCTGGGACATGATATTTCATATGTGAGCAAAACGTTATAAAACAGGACTTTTAGTTGCCATTATTAAAATCTGAAATGTATAAAATATAGACTTCAATAGTATTAATAATATTTTATATGAACGATTTTTGTCCTGGGTGCTCTAGGATAGATAAGGTAGGTTAGTAAGAAAGATAAAAACACACTAAAGGAAATAGCAAAAAATCCAAACAAACTCTAGTAACATAATACTGCATTTCCCTCTTGGTCCTAACAATCCATTCATACCCCAGAAATTTGATGATTTGCATTTATGGAGGATAGATACTGAACATTTTAAAATAGCTATGCTGAAGATAATGAGGGTCCATGGTTACGTCGTCTTACTGAGGTTGCATGGCCTTCCATTATAAGACCAATTTTTAAAATGTCCTAAATTAAAAGGATTGCAAGAGCTGCACTAGCTAAATATAGTGCTGTCATTTGCAAAGTGTGATAGCCAATAAGTTCTAGCACTGTAGGAGTGGCAAGACAGAGAGATTTCCAAGGTGCCAATGACAAATATTTTTCTGATCAGCAGCTTTTAAACTGTTTTTTGCTTGTTTGTTTCAGTTGTACAAATCAGCATACTTGAACAGAGGAATCAACGCTTATGCTTTCAATACCGGAAAGAAGCTTTGAATTACATGTATCATCCCAGTTAGATGAAGAGTCATGATCTTGTCATCCATTTTGCAAATCACGCTTCATGAGAGCGACTTCTTGTCCATTAAAATTTTCTAAAGCATTTTGTTTAAACAAAATATTTGAGCATGGAACCAAGGATGGACTGTGAACTCAACAGGGCAGACAATCGTGTGTTTTTTAAAAAATGAAAAAGGAAGGGTTAAATGAACAGCAGATGTCCCAGAAATTGCTATCAATACTGACGCCATTTTTAATGCAAACTATGGATGTGTTCTTTTCCTATGCCAGTGAATTCATTGAGATTTTGGCCTTTGGAGTACAGTGCCACAGAATCCAGTCTTACCTATAAAATCTATCGCTCAACATTTTAGTAAATGCATTGCTTTTAAAGTCTCAGTGGTACACAAATCTGTCTATTCAGACAGTCACAGTGATTGCTGCAAGAGGGAACTGGCTTCGTCTTGCACCCCATATGTGATCAGAGTGTGCTTCCAGAATTCACGCTTACTGAATCATGTCTTTGGAATGCTATTTAGTGTATTCCAAATCATGATACATATTCATTGTGGAATATGCAATCTTAATTATGGATATATTCGGATATTTAGCATTTATAAAAATATTCAGAATATTCAATGTGTAATATGGCAGTATTTCAAGCAAATCTGCATGAGTTTGCACGGCCTTTATTGGCTCAGGCTATGTAGTGTGTGTTATTTGTCCTTCTTAAAAGACTAGGAATTATACTAGAGTTCTTAGGAAATGTATTTGGTGAAAATGTCCACACAAAATATTTAGATGGTGGTCATGCAAAAACAGAGAGAAAGCAGGAAAAATATTATGACTCAGGCATCCACCTAATTATTTCCTATATTGCATTTGGTTATATTTCTTTGTTGCTGGTGACACAAGGAATCCTTATAAAGTCATAGGCTATGGCCAAAATTGTCAAACGTGGGTGCCTATAGTCTTATTCAGGTACCTAAGTAAGCAACTTGATTTTCAGAGGTGGTCAGCACCTGCAGCTCCCAATGAACTGGTTGCTCATCACCCTAAATTAGGCCTCTGATTTAGGTGGCTAAATAAGGATTCAGGTGCCTAATTTTAGACAACCAATTTTAGTGAAAGTTCTGCCTTTAAATTCTTCTATAAGAAAATCCCCAAATACTAGTGACACTATTGTAAACTGTGATGTTTGGGACTGCAGAATCTGCTAACACTCTTTTATAAAGGAAAGTTATTCCAAAGCTTCATTGTTTGAATACAGAAGGATTTGGTTAGCCATAATATATAGTCTTTCATCAAAATTATTTTTTTTTCACTTTAAGTGCTTAAGGAACAATTTCTTACCTGTAAGGAAGTTTATATGAAATGAATTCTCTTAATGTGAAAAAACCTTTATTCTAAAGCTACTCTAAGTGATGGCTACTGTTTTTTGCTAAGAGCAAGTGCATGGCACTGCTGAAACTTGAATTGACTCTATTCTGTAAACTCTCTTAAATAGCTCCGTCCTCAATTTAAAAAAAAAAAACCAATGGAGTGACAATATTTTAATTGGGAAACAGTTATGTTAGCAGACTGCTGGAGGCATTGTTCTCAGTACATTCTATGCTTTTAAAAGCTCCCAGAGTTGCAGGTTGAAATGCAATTATTCTCTCTAAAACCTCAGGGATTTACAGGTGAAATTTTTGGGGGGAGTATAAAGTCATTGTTTATTATGAGGACAAGGACAACAAGAGACAACTGACTGTTTTCATTTTAATTGACAAAGACACTGACAAACTGAGACAAAGGCTGAAATTAAAGAATAATTGTGATAAAGAAGAGGAAGAGAACTATCTGTGGCTGATAGTGAACATAGTCAAACCTCTGTGGAAGAGTGATTGAATGGCAGTAGACTGAGAAATTGGTTCAGCTCACCTCTGCCCAATCCTGCGGAAGCTGTTGTATTGAGATATGTTGTAGTTCAATCTGCTACAACCAAGATAGACCAACACTGACTAAGACTACAGTAGCAGAGTAAGTTTGCTATGGAAGAAGTTAGTCAATAAACTGCAGCACAGCATTAGTTTGCAAAGACAATAAGCTATGTTACCACAGCTGTTACTTCCTAAAAATGACCTTTTTACAATTTGTCTGTATTTTAGAATAGTTTAAAATAGACTTCCAATTGCAATCTTATTTTTTCTTTCAAACAAACATTGCCTTCAAAATCTCTGATCTCAGCTATGCATGGGACAAGTCAGAAAAGGTAAAGAGATGAAAGGGATCCAATAGCACAAGCATTTTAAAGATGCTTAGGTTTGCTACATTT
Organism: Emydura macquarii macquarii; assembly: GCF_026122565.2. Taxonomy (NCBI): domain Eukaryota; kingdom Metazoa; phylum Chordata; order Testudines; family Chelidae; genus Emydura; species Emydura macquarii. The sequence continues at coordinate 8,555,788 of NW_027130568.1, forward strand.
ACTGTTAGTAAATCTATGCAGAGCTTGCCAAAGACCCCCATTGTGCTAGTTCACACAGTGTTTCACCGCCTGTCAAATACTTTTATTAAGGAGTTATGCCTTTCTACCAATTTAATGGCTCATCGGTGGAAGAACACTTTTGGACTGACTTCATCTGCAATCTCAATATGTAATTCTCTAATTATGGCATAACCTTGCCATTACTATGGTCCTACTCCCCAGCCCCCAAATCAGTGTCTTCTTTGTGGAACAGGACTTGCATTTCAGTTTTAAAGGTCAATGATTCCTGATTCAATTCAAAGCCCTACAATATATGAAGAATCTTATTACAAATCACTGAGATTTTTTTTTAAATCACTGAAGCACAAATTCATTAATTTCCTAAAATAGGATTTTATTATAGAGGAAGATACTTTACAGTCATGAGGATAAAAATAAATTCAAGGGCATGCATGGTTTTGTGATTGTGTTTCTAATTGTGGGTCTTGTTATATTTGCTAAAATCCTTTCACAGAGATGTAAAACAAAGTTGTTTGTTATTTTTCTGAAGTTTCTCATATGAATTTATTTCTGATAAAAGCTGGCATGCTGACAGCCCTGGAGAGGCAAGACCTGTGTTCATCCACAAAACAGGTACAGCATGGACAGCAGTAAATTCAGACCACCTCACAATGACTGGAGAGAGAGCTCTTCTAAAGGGGACAAGATGATTCAGTCTCTAGGACCCATTCGATCCTTGGTGCCTCTGCTGAGATTACCAATAAGGATACCAATTAGGATCAGCTGTGATGATTGTTTAAATGAACACCTTTTTGCTGAAAAATGAGCTGAAAGCACCAAACCCATTTCACACAGGGCAATGAGTGGTCATCAGATAATAGCAACTTCTAGTCGCTCCTGACCTGGGGTTGGTTTAGCACCAAAAGAAAGGTTTTTATGAAGATGGCCTTGGTCATCCCTATGGACTGATGATGGCACAACACACTGCTGTGAACGTGACTTGGCTTCCAGACTAACCTCTAGACCAGTGGTTCCCAACCTGTGGCCCGGGGGCCAAAAGTGGCCCGTGGGGGCTTTCAAAATGGCCCGCGGCTGCCCTCCTGCTGGCTGCAGAAGAGAGCCACTGCCTAAGGACCCAGGCAGAGCACATTTCCGTGGGACTAAAAGAACAGTGCGGGCTCCTTGCTGCAGACAAAGGGATGGGCGATCAGTGCTCCCCTCCCACTGGCTGTAGCAAGAAGCACAGCAAAGCGCTCTGCCTAGGTCCATAGGCGCTGGGGTCCCTGCTGGAGCCACATGGAGGGAAGATCAGCGCTCCCCTCCCCCAGCTCTAGCAGAGAGCAAAGTGCTCTGCCTGGGTCCCTAGGCGCTGGGGTCCCTGCTGGAGCCAAAGGAAGGGGAGCACTGATCTTCCGTCCCCCTGGCTACAGAAAGGAGCTACTGCTTAGGGACTCAGGTGAAGTACACAGTTTCCCTGCTGCAGCCAGGGAGACAGGAGATCAGGAAGGAGGCAGCCTCCTCGCTGAACTCCTTCTGTCTGGCTGCAGTGGGGGAGGGAGGTGGCCCTTCAGGGTTGTAAAAATTATATCTGTGGCCCTTGAGCCAAAAACGTTGGGAACCACTGCTCTAGACTTTTTTCCATAGGCCAACACAATGGAGGAAATTATTAAGAGTCCTCATGAAGAGAGCAGTATATGAACGGCATGAAGCTGTGGCTTCTGATACGGCTTCTTGTGGGGATGGTTTTGAATCATTGACTCCAATGAAATTTTCGATTAGGTCCTTAGATTTAATAAAGGTCTACATTCAGAGCTGGTATGGAGTTGCACCCACTTGCCGCACAGCTAACTTTGGCCCACACATAAAAACAATCCAATTCAGAGAACTGAAAAGTGTTTGTCAAGACAGGAAACACTGTACATTAGAAACAGGAAAGCACACCACCACACAGTGTCCACAGAAACTGAAAGGTGAGAACCTTTCTAAGATAATAGCTACAGGATATCATGATAGGAATACTCTTCAGAAAAACACAGACCAACTGTTATTTTTGTTGTTGCAGTCACCATATTAGGTGTAAAAGCAAATCTCTCTCTAGCGATTCTTAAAATACAATTTTGCATTTATATATCATTTTGTGCACTATACGGTTACCCTTCCCACCCCCACCCCCAGTACACCATTAACATCTTTGTCTACCCATTATTGATCAGACTGACAATCAACAGTCTTCTATATGTAACAGACTTTGGTAAAATGCTAAAAAAGTTTAAGATCTAAAAATCAGAGCAACACTGTTATTATTTGCACATTTGTTATAAAAACAGTCAGTGCTTTACTGATGAGTATCACTGTGCAACGTTTTCCCAGCTACCACATCAAAAAGCAAACACCCAATTAATTGTAAAACATACTTGTTTTGGGGCATCTGCGGAGGTGGTGTGAACTTCAGTACCTCGGAGTCCATTAGACTCAAATACCACTGTGGGAAAAAGGGGGCTTGTTAACAGACGAACATTCAAGCTTCGTTTGTGTGTGTACATTATTTGAGACCATTACAGATTAACCACATTCCAAAAAAAAAAAAAAAAAAAAGACACCAGCTACTAGCCTGTGGCCGGAAAATACCAATTTACCGTAACACTTACTGTAAGAGAGTGTGCTAATGGCAGCCTAGGGGCACTGCCCTTTTTAATTCAGACTTCGGTGCTGAAGAAAGCAATCACTGACAACATTAATTATCAGTGTATGTGTAGAGGGACCCTCTTCTTGCATTACTTACCATTTGGCCTCTGTCATTTTGCATCAGACTGGCTTATGTATGCATCATTCACACTTCTCAAAAAGAACCCGCTAGTCTCACTGTCTCATGTAATGCTTATGAGGTATCTTGACACTGGTAGCTTTAGCTGGCTTCGTTCTCAACAGTAGAACATTCTAGGGTAAAAATGGCTGATAGGGATTTTAGAGTTTATAACTGACCAGTCTGAGGAGGATCTGGTTTCATATAAAACTATCCCAGTCAATAGCAATGATGAAATAAAACAAAGCCTTATGATCTACTGAAAGGGGCTACTCTGATTTCAATTTGTGCTGGTGGCAACAGAATTCATTAGCATATTCATTTCTGAGTACCCTACTCTCTAATTAAAATAAAGCATTTGCAAACAGGCTTATCGCAAATGCATTGCAATTTTATGGAGGTGTGGGGGGGGGAGCCAGGTATGGAATACATAGAGAGCAAAAGCAATATCAATCAAAATAAAAGCCTAGCGTATTACATATTGGAAAGTATATACATTATTTAGGTTAGTATGGGAGGTAAAACTAAATTCAACATTCTATTAGTTGGGTTCAAAAATAAAAAACAAAACAAAATGAAGAACTGGTGAGAAGAGATACCTGAGTGGGACCTCAAATGAGTCCTGAGGTGACTGGGCTGGTTAAAGCATTTTCCACATTCTATGCAGACATAGTCTCCTTGGCGTGTTTGTGTCCTAAGCATCCCTGTGGTAGATAGGAGGGAGAAGAAAGGGAGGGGGAGAGGAAAGTTGAGAAGAAAACATTATGCCAGAAGAAAACATCATTAGTATGTCTAATGTGTCATTATGTGAGGCTACCTTCAGGCCCTGGATGACAACTGTCAGCCTTCATCTAGGCACTGGCTGACAGGCCAGGCACACACAGGACTGCAAGAATGCATAAATTACATTGAATTAAAAAATGCTCCCCATGATGTGCCCGCACCAGGACTGGCATGTCAGGTGTGCGCTTTTCAGAGCAGCTGGATCCACTTTTCAGCCATCACCCAGCTTTGTCAAGCAGTACATCAGGCAAATCAAAGTGACTCCAGCGTGGCGGAGACAAGTCACATGGATAATAGGAAGTGAGCAGAACCAGAGCCCGAATGTCTCCCCCGGGCTGCAATACCTTGGAGACAAATACAGAGTGAGTGGAGCCATCACAAACGGATCAAACCTTTAGCCCCTGCTTACCTGCCTGCCGGTGCTGCTTTGACCTCAGACCTCTGAGGCACAGACGAAAGACATCTGTGAATGAAAGTGTCATTCCGGACATTTTGAGCTAGTAGCAACACAGCAGCCTTCTACCAGCCCTTGGTAAACATGTTTTCTAGGCCATTAGCATTTGTGGAAAACTACTCAAACCTCTCCTTTTTTCCCAAAGGTCAGTTTACAGTATCTGACTTAAAGGGCTGGTCTTTGTCTTTTTGCTGCTGATCAAAAAAGACACATTTGACTTTCATTGGGCATCTCTTTAAAATGCTTGAACATCTTTTCTGTATTGGTAAGAAGCCCCCCTGAAAAGGAAAGAATTGATGTTTTAATTTACCATTGGAATGCCTTGGCTTTTAAAGCAAGTTCTCAGGGGTTTGTCAGTGAAGTCCCAGCTTTTTTTTTTTAATTGACCAACGCACAGAATAAAAGGGAAAATTCTAACAAAAAAAGTGACAATTATTTTTAAAAAGCTAAATTACATTTTAAAAACAACTGCAGCAAGAAAGTGTGATATATCCAAAATGTATATGCTCGGTGCTATGCCCAGAAAACCAAAGTAAAAGAAGATTATGGCCCAGGCTGTCATTCACGGTACAGAATGTAGCACAATGCAGCCTCCAACCTGGTTGAAGCCTCCAGGTTTTACCACAACATAAATGACAAATAATAATAAATAGTAGATTATAAAATTAGTTCAAAAGACCTGCTGTATAAATACGTCCTCTCCCTTCATTACAGCACCCCCTGTGGATGGTGCTACAGATGATGTAATTTAACCGAATACACTCATGTCCAACACATTGCTGCCAGAGACAGAATATAGAACCACGCTGTTTTAGGAAAGCTTAATCCTGCTCACCATTGCTCACATGAAACTCCCAGCGAGACAGTGGGTATTTTGTGTGAGTAAAGGTGAGCTGGATTAGGTTTTACGATTAGGATTAGGCAAAACTCCCATTGATTCCCTGGGAGTTTCATGTCCATAAAGTGAACAGGATTTTCCCCATGAACGATGAAAGACTAAAGCAGATTTTCTAGCAGTGGTCTAGCAGATTTTATAGTTTCTAGCTAACAAAATATAAAAACCCTATTAGCATCTGTTCCCAACAGGACAGAAGTAACTATGGTTGCAATCCTGAGACCAAAGCTACATGGAGTGCTGTAAGGGACCCTGATATGTTTTCCTCCATGAAATCAATGCTATTATCTCTAAATCATTCATTTTGGGACTAAGTCAAAATACATCTCATACAGAGGAAGTACAGTCTAAAGGCTAAGGCACTGGACTTGGACTCAGAAGACTTGGTTCAATTCCCAGCTTGGCCACGAACTTCTTGTGTGGCTATGAGAGAGCTGTTTAATTTCTTGGTGACTCGATTCTCCACCAGTAAAAAGGAAATAATCATACGTCTTTTCTCCTGGCCTTTGTGCGTCTCCATTAGTCAGACTGTAAGCAGGAATTGGCTTTTATGGTGCCTCATATCACAGGGCCCTGATCTTGGTTGGGTCTCTAAGTGTTATTATAGAACCACCATCAACTACACACAACGAAAGAATTTCAGGTATTTTGGTGTGTGCTGAAGCATGTTTGTAGCCTTTGCTTTTATATTTTAAATTGCCTGTATCTGCTCTCATGAGACTAATGCATAATCACACAAAAGAAAGAATAATTTAGGTCTATTTTCTCATCACTCCACAGATGCCACTCATGTTAAAGTCAGTGGGAGTTACTCATTAGGGTATGATACAGATGATCCTAATAGTCCTGGCCAGTTTACAGTTTATTATCCTGGCCCGTAGAAACCAAGGGCCTGATCCAAAGCCTGCTGAAAACAATGGAAAGTCTCTCACTGATCTCAATGGGCTTTAGAGCAGGATCTGAATGTCTTTCGCTTAATCATTCTAAGCCCAATCCTGCAAGTCCTGACTGAGTGTAAAGTCCAATTTCAATCAGTCTGTTGAGGAAATCAGGAATTTTGCTAGCGTAAGGACTGCCTGGTCAGACACTCTATACTGTGCACTCACTGTAGCTAGTGACAACATCTATTTTGGGTTCTAAATTTCTAGCCACCTCTTTGCTCCATGCCTCTGTCTTAAAATTTTTAGCCAACTCAACACCAGAAAAGGTAGTAGTTGTGGGTTTTTTAAACATGTCTAGCTGCATACAAATAATATTTAGTTAACCAGCTGTGGAAACCAGTCCAGAAAATGTTACACTTTAGTAAGGGGGGAAAACTTATCAGTTCACCTCATAATGATGAAAATATTTTAAAGGATGGTTAACTGCTGGTTGCTAAGAGTGTAGAACTTACAATGCTTTAAACACAAATGGTGATTTGCCTGTTCAACACAACACTTCTAGAAGAGAGGGTCATTGCAGTATTTTTTTCTTACATAGTGTGAGCTCTGCCAGCTAACTTACTGTACATGAATACGTAACCTAAGAATTCATTGAGCACCTCCATCTATCCCTTCCTGTTTGCTTTCTGGCTATTATTTAAAAAACAGGTGGAAGAACTGGATTACTTCCACATATTTTTGTCACTGTTTGATTTCTTTAAGACAGACATCCTAAGCTTTTGGTATTTTAGTGCTTTGTCTTGATGGACACCATTGTCACAAAATACTGCCTCTGTGAGATCATCTCTCAGGAAAAACTGTACTTGAATAAGAGGGGAGCGGATGACCACAGATGTTTGGGAATTAAATTATGCAAATGAAAGTGACTATCTTCATGGGAGCTCCTGTGAAACCAGCACTCAGAGCTGGTCTCACAGGAATTCCAGGGGAAAGGGTGCATCTGCTGCTGTTATATATCCTCCCTGGTACCATGATAGTTGTAAATAATCCTAAGAATAAAAAAGAAAAATAATTTCTACCTACACAAATTAAAAGAACCCCCCTCTTCACCTTAAGTGGCTATCAAGCCATCTAGTCCTTGATGTAAAAGCTCTGATATCTAGTACTAATACCACAGGAGTACTTTCAACTCTTTTCTCCAAGGAATTGAAGAAACACTATGCTATTAGCAGAAAACACAACTGTGCACTGGTCTCATGAGAACAGATACAGCCAATTTAAAATATAAAAGCAAAGGCTACAAATGTGCTCCAGCACACACCAAAATACCTGAAATAGAATGTTCTATTGAGATTAAGGCTGATCTATTGCATGAGGTACTGTGCTAAATATCCAGAATTAAGAGGCTTAGGAATGGCCACACTGAACAAACTATATAATTGGCAGAACATCCCTAAATTATTCGTAATGGCAATACAATCTCTCTTGGCAAATTGAAGACTTGTTTGTGTGATGCATAATAAAGACTCACTGGGATAATTTTGCCCTCGGTTGGGATTGACTGCACATAATTGAGATCAGACTTGAGTTGGGCTTGCTATGTGATTCTCACAGGTGACAGCAATTTTACCTTTAGTCCTCTGAAAAATATACAGTGCCATGCCAATTCATTGGCAGTGGCACCAGTGACCTCTAAATTCCATATGAAATGAGCTCAAGGAAGCTATTCAAAGGCCACATGCAAGAAAACTAGGCCACAAAATCCTAAAACTGAGCCATTACAAACGGTTCTAGGTTAAGGAAGAGATTTCCAAGGCACAAATGGGAGCTAGGCAACCAACTCCCATTGAAAGTCAAAGTGCACCTAACTTCCATTTGTGCCTTTGAAAATCTACCCCTAAAGTTAGTATTCACACAGTAAAATCCTACTTCAACAAAAGGAGATAAGCAAGTAAATCCTTCCTACAGAACTCATCCTCTGCCTTGCTTTGCCCAATCATTTTTGTGCATCTTCTGATTTTTGCAGCCTTTGATGTCAGGTTCACGGTGCTCCTCCTGCTCCTCTCCATCCTGATTAGCACAGTTGGGAGGGAGCCCACTGTGTCAATCAGATCTATTCTGGGCAGGCTTACATGATTTGATGTTAAATAATGTCACCAGTAGCTAAGGTGCCCAAAGTTGCTAACGTTGGCACAGCTGAACCAGCATTTGTAGCAGTGGAAAAATTTTAGAAAATTTCGCTAAGAGCAGAGAGGGCCAAATGACAAATAGCTTGGTGTTAACCAATAAAGTGAGCACAAATGACAAAAGAACCAGTTGCTGTGACAGTGTGTTCCTGGAAATGGGGAATGTCCCTGTTCCCCTCCTGCTTCACAAGAACAGGTGCTTCGTGTCAGCTTTTGTAAATCTTTTTACACTCTGGGGCCAACTGAAGGAAACATCCATCATTCCAGAAGATCACCAGCACCATCCAGTTCTTATCTAGCACTTTTCGTACACAGATCTCAAATCATTTTACAAAGAGAGTGAGTAGTATTAAACATCAATTGAGTGAGCAAAACAAACAACAGGCTGGCCAAGATGTGCTCATCTAGGACCGTTTCTTGAGCAGACTCAAATCATGTTTCCCCCCTGCCTCCGAAAAGAAACCTCCAAGCAAGACCATAACCCAGCAGTATGGGTTTTCTATCCCTCCCCACACCATGACTGCTAAAATCCTCATGTACACGCCTTTCAGGCATTCCACCAAAACTGTCCCTACACTGTCCTTTTCCCTAGCCACAACTGTCTTGGTATTTACTTTTAAAATCTAGCAACTCTAACTTTAACTTGACAAAACAGAAAGCATTTAACTACCTCCTCCCCTAACAGAGGATGTCCCCAGATCCTTCCAACTCCATAAGTGAAGGTCTTGAGCTCCTACAGTAAAGATCTGACAAAAGGGGTTCTGTTTGAGTGAAATTCGTTTCAGAAAGATTCATGTTGTACAGATGCTATTGAAAGAAATGTAAAGAAAAAAATTTAAAGTTCTACTCCCAGGGGCTGTTACTTTTTTTCCCCTTAAGAATAAGAAATTAGGGTGATATTCAGTTTCCATCAACACCAGCAGAATCTCACAGGAAGTCAGAGAGGCATGGTGGTGATTAGTTTCAAAACTAAAAAGGTGGTTTTTTGGAGGGGTGGGAAGGGTAGAGAGAGAGAGAAGGAAATTCACGGTACTTTTTTTAATGCTGCTTGTAAAACTACATTAAAACAAACTAGCCCCTGAACTTTAAATTGACTATTTATACATATACTTTTCCTGTCAAAGTAAATTGACAGATACATTTTTGTAAAATTAGACATGTACAAACAGCCCAAGATAGTCACTTGGAAAATATTACTGTCTTTTTTTGAAAGATATGGACTATAGACAATGAAAATCTTAGGATTCTTTGTTTAGAAAGACAAAATACACTGATGTCTGTTCCTGGAAAAAGTGTGTGTAGAGGAAACTGAACAAGATATCCAAAATAATATCAGGAATAAGTCCTAGGGGAAGTTTATTTTGCCCAAAGTGAAAAAGTTATGATGTGTGCCAGGACCAGAATACCACTAGGATCTGAGTGTGACGGAAAATCTGTGTAACTCTAGCCTATTGAAGCAGTGGGACAAAGGAATAGTAAAGCTCTAGGAAGAACCAAATATGTCTGACCTGTGAAAGAAATGTCACACAGTGTGTGGGAGGGGAATCTACCATACTACAGTACATGAGAAAATCTATTCAAACCCACTCAACATTGATAAGACCACTGTTGCACAGAACTCCGAATACCAGCAACTATGTCTACATGTATAGTAGGAGCTAGGGGCTTGGTTCCCAGCTTGTGCACACATTCCCATGATAGATCTCATTGAACTAGCACAAGTAGAAATAGTAGTGCAGCTTCAGTAACACAGGCAGTGACAACACCATGCTAGCCACTCTGGTACAAACCCACCTGAGCCCCTGGGTATGTAAGCAGGTCTGCTAGCATGAGCCACCACTGCCACTGCTCGTGCTACTGTGGCTACACTACTATTTTTATCATACTTGCTCAGATGAGAGCTAGCACAACTATGTGCACATGAGCTGGCCATCACAACCCTAAGCTCACACCGTAGACGTAGCCTAAAGGGTGAGTAGAAGGACGAAATGGGAAAATAACATAACTGACCAAAACGAAAAGCATTCAAAAGCCTTACCCGCAGGATCCAGCATGGGGCCATTGGCACCCCAGGTTTGGTACAACGAAGCAAGGTCCTTTGGAATGTAGGTCTTAAAAAAAATGTCCAAACGTTTCTCATGCCCCTCTGATGCTGATTCTTGTTTGATAGAGTGTAAAGCTGGAGGAGCTCCTGCTGTGCTGCACTGAGGCTGCATGAGTGGACTTGCTCTTGCTCCGGTTGTGCAGTTTGCCAATGTCCTCATCTCATTCCCAGCCTTGGGGTGAGATTCCCGTTGAGGCACTGATGGATCTTCATGTTTAGTGTACTGCTCAGTTTTACACAGAGGGTGATACTGAGGTGGTGGGTTGAATTTGGCCTTTATGGAGTCAGATGCACAATGCTTACTTGAAGGGGGGAAACCAGCACTTCCTTGAGGAATGATATACTTCTCCACCTGTTTAATGTTGGCAGGCTGTGGGGTGGGCCTAGACACAACTGTCTGGGTGGATGCTAGGCTTCTGTTAAAGCTTCCAGCTTGCATAAGTTTGGAGTTTACTTCATATTTAGCTTTAAGCTGAGGCTGTTGTGCTGCTATGCTGTACTGCTCCTGGGTATGGTTTGATTTGGGTTGCCTGTACCCATCAAGACCTGATGACCGTGGACCACAGTGGCCGAATGAATGGCTGTCCTTAGACTGATGCATACTCCCAGGCTTTGTAGTCATCCCAACAGGGGAAGAATTGCTTTTGGATCCCGGCAACGCGCTTGGCACTTGAGTGCGTGTAAACCTAGCAACAGGCAAAGGTTGGCATTCTTTACCACCAAGGAATGGAGGAGGACCAGTGCGTCCACTTCTTGCCAGAAAAATCAAGTTGTTTTTTATACTCTTGAATCCATTTTGTTGAATCCATGGTGGCGCCATCGAGTTACAGCTGACTTTGTGCCAAATTCTTTTGTGCATCCACAGGACTTCAGGGTAATAGGTCTTGTGATTGCAATAAGGACATGGGTGGACAATCAAAGCAGCCTGCAATGATGAGGTAAAAACCTTATTGCATGAATCAGCCCTCGTTGATTTTTCACTTAAATCTAGTGGAACCATTTCTTGTGCCTCTACACCTTTTTCGAGCAAATGGTGTTCCCTGTGCAAGTCTGGCAATTTTTCTTTAGAGTGACTAACTTGCTTTTCCAATGAGGTTTTCAAATCTACTACCGTGTCTGATGATGTCTGGCCCACTCCTGAAGCAAAGTCCACAGTGATACTGGAGCAAGGAAGCTCTTGGTTGTGTTGAAATGCTGGCATCTTTAAGTCTGGAGAACTTCTCTGAGCTTCATACTTTGGAAAAGGCCATTTGATATTGTTTTCCAAGGTAGATACCAAAGTTGATAGTTCTGGTTTAGATTCATTGGCATCTTTTTCTCTGACATTGTCACTTCCAAATTTAGGAAGGTCATGTACCTGAGATGTTACCATTGGTGCCTCCTCTTCAGAAAAACTGCAGTGGTATGGCTTTTTACCTGAACAGGACAATGGAAAAACAAAATTACCATCTTATGTCAGAAACAAGAAATCAAATTCATGATTAAAATAGAGAGAGACAGAGAGGACAAAGAGACAGAGAGAGAAGGGGGAAAGAGCAAATTTTAGGAAGTTATTCTGTTTTTAGTGTCTTAAAGACACACTACAAACTAAATGTATTATATAACCAAGCAAATCATTGTAATAAGACACAATAGTTCAAATTACTTTGAAAGCATCGCTCTGAAGTTTGGATAAACTATCTAATGATGCATGTTCATGACATTTTAAAGAAAGAACAATTTGATAATCCAGACTTGTTAAAATTCAGAGAGTGAGGAAAAGATAAACAAATATGCAGCCATTATTGCTTTTAACAAAAATAAAGATAATGGAGCCAGATAGGACTGAACTAGTTAAAGGTCTATCACTATTTCCATTACAAGCCTCTATTTTTAAAGGGTTTATAACTCAGCCATAAAAATTGGCTCCACACTGAAACCTAGCATATAAGGTCTTATATAAGTACTGCAGCACATATGGCATATACCATAAATCCTTCTCTTAACAGAGACCTTTGCATTACCCAGGCATAATAGGATGAGTTAAAGACAGCCTGAATTCTGAATTTCCTGCTTTTGTTAGTGTAAAAGCAAATACAACTTTATTTTAACACTAGTTTTATGCTTGTTTTAAATTTTAGTTAAGCTTGTGACTGTTGAATTTGCTGATGGGTATGGATGCCTAAAATACATTACCGAAACAGGATTTTCTTTTTTCTTTTCTCTCCTTCCTTTTTCCTATCCTTCATCCCATTCTCATACATGCAACAAAAGTAGTATTTTATCTAAGATATAGTTCAGAAATGAAACATAGTTGGTAGATTTTATATCAGTTCAAAGGGAAAACAGTATGATTTAGATTACTTAGAATGTTCCTAAACTCCAACAGTTCTCAAAATTCTTATCTTTAAGAGCTACTGACTGATAAAGTCTTTGAATCCCTCCAAATCAGTTCACAATCAATTCCACAGAGGTTTTCATCACAGCAGTAATGCTTACTTCACTGAATCCATTTAACATGTAACAGAATTGAGTCATCTGACAAACTTTCAGTTTCAATTAACATGGAGTTAATGAGGCACTGTTAGGCAAATGTAAGGGGACTATGTTCCATCTAAAATGTCAACAATCCAAAGTGATCACCATAACTGGGGGAGTAGTGAAGATGGGGAATGAGTGAACTGTTCTATAGTTGCATATCCTCTCACATCAACTCATAAAAGCCAATGTTTTAGAAAATCAAGCCCTGTTGTTTAATATAACATTGGCGCCATAGGCATGATTCTAAACCTGCACAATGTAACAAGTATGTTTTAAGGTAAAGTTTCACTGCAAATAAAGTCTATTTAGCCTCAACTTCAATTCCGGCAGAAAGTCTTTAGCTTTTGTTAATTCAGTGTAATTAGGTTAAAAATAACCCACAGATTTGTAGTCTTATAAGGTTGAATGCTCACTCTGTTAGGATCATTTTTCTTTTAAATTCTCAAAGGGATAAAGTCTGAAAAAAACTTGTTTTTCCTGTGTTACAGGGAGTAAGGCCTTCTGAAAGCACATGACCAACACTACCAGCTAAATTTATCATTTGAAACAAAGACGCTGCATGCTGGAGTGTAATTTGACACTGCACATCTGTGTTATTTTCAAAGCACATCTGTCAGATCCCAAAACATTCGTGCTCTTAAATAAGATCTTAGGCTTCACTTTGCAATTCCAAATGGTGAGGTTCTTTGACCAACATGCTAAATAATAAATTAAAGTAAACAACAAAACATTCAATTGCAGCAATAATCAATAGAGAGTGCACCAGCATAATGGCTAGGTTGAGCACAATATAAAATAGGTAAGGGGTTCAGGGCTGTTGCTCAATAGGACTGTGGAATTGGGAAACATTGGCTGCTACTGAATCTGAAATGGATTATTATGCTAAATGGACACATGGGATAGAAGCCCATTATTACTGTGAAGCTCTGTGCTAATCAGATACTTCTTGTATTCTATTTAACTTTGGCACAACTTGTACACCTAGTCATGCCAACAAAGGCTATTGAGTTGGACTGACACTGTAGTAGTGATGTACTCCATTTGGGGTTGGACTTGGAAAAGCTCAAGGAGTCTGAGAACCGCAGGGGGGGGGGGGGAAGGTAGCTCTTCCATACCACCTAACAACTAATTGTACAGGACACAGGGACTGGAGCTCTGGAGTAGGCTGTTGGTCTTTCTAGCCAACTAGTGCAGTGCAGCTACTGGGGAAATCAGCACCTTGGGTGGCATGTGCTTTTTGGCATACAGTAAGGTGCCAGGAGGTAAAGAGAAGACGCCATGGGGCAGACCCTCCGCTGGGGTAAAGTATCACAACTCCACAGAAATTAGCTGCACCATTTACACCACTGAAGATCTGCCCCTAAACATTCCAATTATTCATATTTTCACTAAAACAATCCCACTAACACACAAGTTGTCTCTAAAAACCTGCAAACTAGGTCAGCTCACCAGCTCATTGGACTCTCAGTTCAACGCTAACCAGCCTTTCAATACAGCCCATTCAGAATAAGGCACTTTGCTTGACATGAAAATTTCAGTACTCCAGGAAGCCACTCTTGCCATCAATCACTGGTAATCAGAGTAGCTCCCAGGCCTGCTGATTCGGCACTGTCATGGGAGAGGTGATCAGGAAAGTGCACAGGAGAGAAGCAAAAAGACCACAAAAGGAGATACAGAAAAAGAAAGGGGGGAGGGGGTGGACTGTGAGCGAGAGAAACAGAAAGGAGGAGTCTGCTTATTTTTTAAACCTGAAAATAAAGTATAACTATGAAAAATCCAGGACAAAGCTTATTTTAGGACCCTTGTAACTGGCATTATCACATCAGAGCCATGGCTCATCTGAACCAGAATCCTGTCTCTAGCACTGGCTGTAAGAACAGCTTCAGAAGAAGGTGCAAAAAACCCCACAATGGATGATTACAGAATACCCTACCCACTGGGGAAATTCCTTCTTGATCCCAGTCAGCTCATGGTTGGTCTCTGCCTGGAAGCAGAAGGGTTTATATCACTTATCCATTTTAATCCCATCTAATAAAACTGTGAATGTTGTTATTCATATAACTGTCTACATCTTTTTCAAATACTGCTAAACTCTTGGCCTCAATAATATACTGTGGCAATGAGTTCCAAAGGTTTAGTATGCATCAGGTAAAAAAAGGAATGCCAACCCACATTGTTTATCATAAATGGTCCTTTGCAAGATGATTATGTCTTAGTATGGTCTTCGCAGCTCCTTTTCGGGTACAATTTAACTGAGGTCCCATAGCAAATAAGGGCTGACCTCAACATGCAGGATAGATGGATGTTTTAGGCAAAATACCAGAAGCAAATTTAACAGGTTGGCTCAGGAGCGTTTCCACAAGTCACAAGCCAAGATCTATGCCACACGTAGACAGCGTTTTGCCACTATTCACATGCAGGTCCAGTGTGAAGCAAAACACAGCTGTGACATTGTTCTAATCCCCACACTACTTCTCACCAGCTCTTCGGCAACCAATATTCAGATTAAACTGCAACCCTGTAAACACACATAGCCAATCAGAAGTGAGTCACAGCCTATTGTTCCTCTGTTAATGGGTAGGCAGAAGACAATATTTGATTTAGTAACAGCTGTAAAAGAGAAGTTTAATATTTTTTGCCTGCTACCCAGTCTCCCACCCCAGCTGACACAGGGTACTAACTAGCCCCTTAAATCACTGGTATAAAGTATTGCTCCAGTCAGTGCAACGCAGGCATAACTGTCACAAGAAATTTTTTGAGATTTTATTATGGCCAGGTCAAAGCAAAAAGCCATGAATGGGATGCCTTTTGTATGATCCTGAGGGACTATAATTCACATTCACCATAGAAACATTTCTTGGCATAGCAGTCCTTCATTTTCTTCTCTTCACACCCCCTCACCCCTTTCTTGTTTTTATCTTAAGTCATTTTTTTTTTCTTAGCCAAACAAACTATCTCATCTGCTGTACGTAAGAGGACTTTTTGCACTACAAAGCATCACACCAGTACTACAGTTTTGTCTATCATTCTTAGCTGCCCAGCAACCAGAGTGGAAGGATTCTGTCTGGAGTAGTTGGTAGGTGGATGCTATTACCACATGCCCTCAGCTTAGGCACCATTTTAAATATTAATGACATCACAGACCACTGGAGACTAAAGCAGGAATGCATGAAACACTTTACTTTATGGGAATTCAAGGTCTAGCAGTATAAGAACACTCTGGGATTAGACTTGTTCTCCAGGAATATATCATTTATAATTGCCATTGCCTATGCTCCAGTATGCATCCTACACAAGCAGCTGGGAAACACACACATCCTTCTTTTATTCCCTCCCCAGCTCTTCTCCCCACCAAACCAAAATTCAGAATGGGTTGCACATCTGTTTTAACTCACAGGGCTTCTTGCCAAGCAAGGAAAAGCCCTCTAAACCAGGATAAAAATCTGACAATAATGGAACCAGGATCAATATGAAGTATGTGTTTATACAGAACTGAACTAGTTAGATAAATTTGACTGCTTTTTCAGATAGCATTTCAAAATTTGGAGTTAAAGAAAAAGAGGTAAATTAATGTATTTATATTTTAGTAAAGCATCTGATATAGTCTCATTTGGATATGAACACTATTGCGTGATTTGAAATTTGGCAGAAGACAAATGATAATGATAAAAGGCAAAATAATCTAGTTTTGAGAAGGTGTCTAAGTGTGGTACTGTAGAGATCTGTACAAGGTCTTATTTCATTCAATATTTTCATGAATGATCCAGAGGTCGGAGTAAACAACACATTTAATTAAATGTTCAGGTTATATCAATTTTTTCACAGATTCTTAGCTTCCAAGGCCTGAAGGGACATTGTGATCATCTAGTCTGAGCTGCTGTATAACAGGCTATAGAACTTCCCCCAAAATAGTTCCTAGACCATGGGGTTTTTTTTTAGAAAAACGCCCAATCTTGGATTTAAAAATGGTCAGTGATGGAGAATCCACCGCAACCCTTTGTAAATTGTTCTAGAATTTGGAGGAGTTGCAAAAACCAATGAAATCAGTGAAATAATGCAATGGATGAGAGACTAGAGACTAGAAATATTGACTGAAAATAATAAAATAAGATTCATCCTGGAAAAAATGTAAGTTAAGACATGCGAGGAAAAATTACTCAAAAACCAGAGAGCCAGTGGAAGGGACAAATCTGGAAAGTAGTGATGCTGAAAAAGGCAGATGTAACAGTGGACTCCAAATTAGACATGAGTTTGCAATACACATTTCTTCAGCCTGGCCTTCACAAATAAAAGCATATAACAACAACAACAACAACAAATATCCCCCTAGAGAGAAGGCGCTGGATGAAACATGTTAGTCATGCTGCTTAATGCATCGTCCAAAGATGGTTAGATACCATGGTGATGGGCACATTATACGACTGACCTCAAGCAGAATATAATAGAATGGAACATGGCAGCAAAAAAGTGAATACAGTACAATTTTGGGCTACAGAAGCATCACATTTTGGGACAGCACGGTACAATAATCACCCTGCTCTACATCACTCTAGTTACTGTACAAGGAATATTGTACACAGTACTGGACAGCACTCTACTAGGAAAACACTGGCAATCTGGAGAGAGTTCAGAGAACCGCAACAAAATACTTAGGGGACTGAAGGAAAAGACTTAAGAAGAACAAGTAAAAGAGTTAAATATATATAGCTTGGCTAATTGATGGCTAAAGGGAGACATACTAACACTCTAGGCAGGGAGATAGACTGAATAGGCCTTTCCCAGCTCTTTGCAAATCAAGTAAAAAACCTTGGAAGGCTAATAACCACAGACTGGATTTAACCAACACACACAGTCAGACTTGCTTGCTAACAGAACCATTTGGGCTCCGGGATCTTGCTTAGCAGTGGGTTCGTCCTGCACAAGGTATGGGCCAAACTGTCATCAGGGATGTGTTTTCTTATAGTAAATGTGTTCCCTGCTGCAGAGGGTGCTATTCCAGCTGCAGAGTCTCTGCCTTCTCTTCCTGTTTGTAGATCTCTAAACTCCTCTCCTCTGCTGTCCTCTCTCCCAGAGCTTAAATGCAACAGTTTGTAAGTAGTGAGTGAGCGCAACCAGAAGAGGCAGCTCCTCAGTACTTCACTTATCTTTCTCACAATGTTATCAGACCACTGCCCTCCCTGGCAGGCTGGCAGAGGGGTGGGAAGACAGCATGGCACTGTGTAGAATGCAAAATGTGGCTTTTCTTTCCTATCTGCTTCTCTCTCTGGGACAGAGAAGGCAGAGGAAAAAAAGAGAGAAGGAGACACCATGATACTGAGGAATGAAAGCTACAGTGCTGGGGAGTGTAAAAAGATATGCCTATTGAGGCCTACTTAATATATACTTGATCTTGAATACAATGGCGTCTCATTTCCAAATCAAAATGTAGGACAGTATGCATGGGATGGTGGTGACTTTAAACAGTGCCACAAATTTTCTCCTCAGAATTACTTTTTTTTTTTTTTTTTTAAACTCCCACAGGCAACGTATTTCAAGAAGACCGTGTGTGTGCACGCACAAGTGTAATACCTTTACTTTGCCTAAACATAACCCCTGTTCCTTGTTGTTGAGATGCTGCTAAAACTTGAAAATTATTTATAAACTCCTTTAAATGTGTTTCCACAACTGCTATTTACTTCTTATGGGTCTCTTTAATAACCAACTACTAGACCAACTGTTGAACTTGGACTACACAGCTGCTGCCAACAGTAAAAGGTGTAGGTTACTGAAGTTGTGCAATTTCAAAGGTTTTTTGTACCCAAATATTTTTTATCTAGTGGTGGCCAAAGTGCAGTCAGACAGTCTATTACCAGAGTTCTATAGTGATTGATATCACCAATCTGAAGAAAGCCCAAATGGATTGCGACAATGGATTGCATGCTAAAACCTGCAGTCTGGGCAGTTGTTAGATATGAGGGCACCCATAATCTGAGCCGTTTTGTGATGTTTGGTGCAGCCAACAAATTCCTGGCAAGTTGTTAATGCAACCTACTGTTGGGCAGTAACAGGGTAGCTGGCCCCTTTAATGAAATTGGGCCCAGATCTTCTATTCTGGTCCAGGTAGACCTAGTTGGGTGTAATGAGGAGGACAGGGCTGCCCCAAGGAATTATAAACAAGAGAGAGCCCAAAGGCAAGAAAGACTTCAGAATCCAGAGTCCAGAAAAGGAAACTGTCCAGAGTCCGGAGAGAGAGAGAGCAGAGCTGGGCTGAGAGCTCCAAGGAGGGGAAACCACTGCAGGAGGAAGCAGTGAAAGGTCCCTGGTTGAGCAGTGGATTGGGCTGGTGAAAGAGGAAGGCAAGAAGGCAATTGAGGGAGATGGGGGAGTCACCTACAACATTGTCCAGCCCAGAGAGCCGTAGCCAGAAAGGGCTGGAGAGGGCTGAGGAGATACTTGCTGGCTCTCTGAGCCAGAGAGGGCTGAAGGGTGGGGAATGATAGAGGATGAGCCCACCAATGTCTTACATCAGGGCTAGAACCAAACGTGAAAATACAGCTCCTTTAGGCTGCAGAGAGCAGAAGACTGCAGGAGAATCTGAGACTTCTGGGACCAAAAGACTCCATCCAGGTAAGGCCTTCCAAAAGCAGAGAAGAACCAGAATGAAGCTGGAAGGCTTGGATCCTCTCCTGGGAAAAGGGGTGAAGCTCCAGGATTGACAAACACCAAGGGGAAAAAGATTCCAGATGGGAAGACTGGGGAATGGCTCAGGGCAAATGAGGACTGTCTTCCAGGTAGAGTGGAAAAGCCCCACAACTAAATAATATGAATAACATATAAATAAATAAATTAGACCCAGAAGGAAAATGTTTTAAGGACTCTGGACTGGTGGAGTTTATTTAAGGAGCCATGAAGAGGGGAAACTGAGGCAGGACACCACAGAGCCACTCCTAGCCACAAGTGCTGGCAGCTGACCCTTTACAGGAGCAAAGTTTGGGCTGCCCTTATCTAGTGACACCGACTCACAAGGACTAAAGTGGAGTCCTCAACCACTGCTAGAATGAGTGTACTAGCAGTTAATAGGGTAGTATTGAGCTGTACAAGGAACAGGATTAACCAACCCTCCCCACACTCCCATTTCCTTCTTGTACTAATTTTGGACCTAACACTTAATGACTAACTTTTTGGTTGTGTTTGCTGGCTGTGGCTTGAAGTCTTTGTACTGCACAAACTTGACCATAGTTCTTGAGATTCAGGTCTTGATAGATATATGGTTTGGTCAGTCTGATTCAGCAGACTTGACTCACCAATGCACTTGTTTTAATGGAGGTATGGCAATGTAAAACTGGACTAACACTCTGAGGAATCAGAGCTCATGAATCTAAGGAGAACAAGTCCCAACTGTTCCACTCAGCCATATGCTCCCTGATCAGCTACTTGTGTAGTAGGAGTTTCTGTTTTACACTATGCTTATTACATTCCTTATTACATTTCATTGATATACCTCGAGCTGGGGCTATTAAGTGGGGATGTTGCCTATGAGTTTCTGGGTTTTGCTGCAATAGCTGAGAATTTAGAGTGTCTTTTTATTTAAAAAAAAAAAAAAAAAAAGCCAAAGATTAGCAAACCAATTTAAAATACAAGTGTGTTTTTATTTGTAGCAAATACAGAGGCTTGGGTAATGGGTACATTTCTTCTATATTTCTTAGTATAAACATGTTAAGATAATATTATTTTTAAGCATATTACTCCTAACTTGCTGCCTTTTAATTCTTCTTGTTTTACTGATTGTTTATGGTCTCCAGTGATACCTTGGAACGTTTATATTTATATTTCCTAAACTCATTATATTTCCTAAACTGACTTCTCATTTACTTTTTAATCTCATGACTGACAACTTCAGTGCAAGGAGAAATGAAAATTACCAGCTACTTTAATCTGAGTAATTCTTGTGAAGGGCCTGGAAAAAGAAAACCAATGCTTCTACAGGTACAGAGAAAAAAAAGGGAATTTTTGTATCAACATTTTCTTTTGGGGGGGGAGGCCGAATGGTTGTCTACTCAACATAATTTGAAGCCTTTTTGGAATCTTTTTGTGACATAATTTAGCTTTCTTATTTGACCACTCTTCCCATCTCAAAGTGTGTTGCACTATCACACTTCCCATGAGGATTAAATGAATGATGCTTGGATCTCTGAATTCCACATTTATTACAACCAAACTATTCTCAGTTGTGTTTCTTGCACATTTATTTTCACCATTTCTCCCCGCTCTCTGAAGGATAACTCAAGAATTTATTCCAAAAGGCCATTTGTGTAACTTCCAGCTTCACCCACAAACTGCACTTTTTATTCTTCCTGTCAAACACTTTAAATATTGTATTACCCGAGGTCTGTGGTAACCATAGCCCCAGTGCATGAATGGCTAAACGACCCATTATATTGTTCATTTCACTTTCTCAACAGAACTGTGAAACATTCTACAAGATGAATGAGAAATTGCCAACGGAATTCACAACTCATAACGTTCTTGATTCTGTAGTTGACTAATCTCTCTAGCATTGTATGGGAGGACACCTGCTGCTTGTGAAAACAAAACCCACTGAGCTCTTACAATCTGGGCAGCAGAAAACATGAATAGGCAACCAGCAGTCTAATTCAAAAAAGTTTGTTCAATTCTGGGCTGCACATGTAGATTTTTTTTTCCAGAGATGCTAGGTGTATGAGGTTTGCAACTTGGTAAAAATCTGAAAGACCACAAAACTGATTGGAAAACACAGATAACAAATATTTAACTCAAACTTGTCATTCTAAGGTAAAATGAAATCAGTTATATTACACCAGACAAAAAAAAAAAGACCTTTCCACAAAGTATTCCCTAGCTCAATAAAACCACAAATTCCTTTGCATAGACATAAATGTTTTACTTATGTCACACTTAATGGGTCACCTTTTGTAAAAAGGGCCTGAAACTGGCTTCCAATTTTGTGGCACAATTAAATGTTGAAGTAATGGCACCAGGTTGATTTGCTTTTCAGGAATAATAAGGTAGTTTGCACCTTTCAGTTAATTTTGGGCGCAAAATTCAGCAGATTGAGGCAAGGATGATGCCAAATTAGCATGAGAAATAAAGATACTGTGGATCTGGATATGGTGTTGACTGTGTGTGCTGATGGATATTTGTATATACCTGTCCTTATGGGATATTTTGCTTAACTATCTACAGCATTGACCCTCCAGGCTTTCCAAAGACAAACCTCCAGTTACTTTCAGGAGCAACTTTATAGGCAGGAAGCTCTACTTTCCCCCTACACAATAACTTCCTTATTACCCTCCCCTTCAAAGAGCCATCCAAAGGGGCTTATCCAGTCTGGCAGCCTTTGTGCTGAGGCCCCAGAGCCTCCCATTTCAAGTTTATGTGCTCTGGGGTTCTGTGTCCCAGAAATTGCTGGCACTGGGTCCAGCAGAGAGGTTGGGTAGAGTTTTATTTTCATGAATTACAGCTACGTGTGTTACCCATGATGCATGGTGAAGTGGCCAGGTTTTTTTTTGTTTGTTTGTTTGTTTGTTTTTGTTTTTAATTTGCCATTTTTATTTTTATGGTGTGTCTGTGTCCATGTCTTTAATTAAGTTTTTTAATAACTAGTTATATCTGTGATGCTTAGAAATCCATGTAGGTGGGGAAATGGCTCAGAGAACTGGTAACGAGATATCATCTCTGTCACTAACCTAGGGTAGGTGATGAATTAGAATCATCACGTGGCTCCAGCTGAGTGACCTGTGTATTTATTTATAGGAATATCTATAGCTTACTATTATAATATGAGAGCACCTTACCAACAGTGATGTCCTGAATGCCCTCTCAATTGTACTAGGTTTGATACCAGTACAGTTGCATTGACTTCAGTGGGATTATTCCCAATGTACACCTGTTTAAGAAGAACACCTGACTTTACACCCTTGGTGAGGTGACACATGGGAAAAAGTGAGGCACAGAGAGATTAAGTGAGTTCTCCAATTTTACACCAAGATTCCTGTTGTCTTAATCCTGGGCCTTGTCTTCAGACCAGCCTTCTTTGCTTCCTAGAGTAAACTTAGTGCAATTCTCAGTGAACAAGTGTCCACATATAAAAACTACTACTACCACTGATACTAACTGGCACCCTTGTTGACAGTCTCAGGAGAGAGACCAGGGATTCAATGAATATGGAATCTTAACTACATCTCGCACCTAGATGTGTCTCTCCAGATCAGAGCTGAGGCACATTGTCAATACAAACTGTAAATTACCCAAGGCATGAACCATTTCTCCTTCTGCATCTTGTACAATGCTGAGCACACTGGAGGTGTTTAACAAACAAACAGTAAAAACAACAACAATGGGCAAAACAATATGAATACATATACACACCACCAATACAAGAATACAGTTACATATATTGCTAGACTGTACGATCGGATATTCCCTTAAATTTTCCTGATCACAGACACTGTAAGAATATGTACAGGTTATCAAATATCACATGGTCAGGCAAACAAATTAATACCCTCTAACACTAAAAAGTGATTAGGCAAGACCATAGCAATCTGAACCTATCACAACTTAGAGGCAATTCCGCTACCAGAAATTCCAGATGAAATTAGGAAGCTGGTCCCAAACCTAAGCACAATACTTCCATTACATTGTGCAGCGACTAGGCATGCCTTTGTGTGGCCCTGCACATTAGCTTTGGTACAGGTAAGGAAGGGCATAGGATCAATAACACAGCAGGATGCACAATTAAATTAGAGGCCAGGTTTGGGTTTCTAATTCAGGCATGGAAAGAAAAATCCAACCGTGTAGATGCATGAAAAATGTAAATGCAGTGGATATGGAAAATTATGACTCAATTTTTTTTTAACAAGTGGCAGCCTGCCTGTGCAGGCACTCCAAACAGAGAACCAAACAGTTGTAAATCTTCTTGGTTCCAACACTCAGACATGGCAGAATCTCAGTTTCTTCGCCACCACCTGTTCACCTTCCTTAAAATGTATTATTAAATTAATGAGGCTTTCCAAGCCAGGCATGGGGAAAGACTGATCAAATGCTTAATTCTTGCTACCAGAAGCCAAGGGCATTACAGAAGTGACATACCAAACCATTTCTAGAGGAAAATAGCAGGCATGCTACCAAAAGGTCTCAAGATCAATCTTTCTGCTTCTTTCCTGGCTGGAAATAAGGGGCTATGACAGGAAAGGAACCAAAGCAATCAGCACCAAAACGAGGTGGCTGCTGGATAGCAAGGATGGCAGACATTTGGAGACAAATGTAACAAGCAACAGCAATATCAGTTGTAGGCTCCCTTGGGTACAAGATATGACAGCCATTTTAGGCCAGAGGATCATACCCATAGTCAACGCAGCACATTGACTGTAATTGACTGTATTGAGTGTAATACCTAAAGAGGATCAAAGCAATAAGACGAAACGACAACTGGTGTTAAAAAGCATCTCTAAAAACTTACGTCCTTCAAGTGTTACCAAGTAGTCTTAAGAACAGTGAGTCTCCAAAGAGCCAAAGCATGGTAGCATCTGGAAGAATGAGTCAAGAAATGACTAAAGAATGGGGACACGGAGGTCAGTAACCACACCAAGAAGCAGCCAAATGTCAAGTAGCCAAAGAGAAGAAGAAAGGAAGCCCTTAAGCCCAGAAACAGAAGAGGAGTCAAGAATCAGGACAGAATTAAATCTACAATTTTCTACGTTCTTCCTTTTAGAACCCTATGGGCTGAGCAACCCCTACTGAAGATAATGCCTGGGTCATGGTCATGCACATATTTTTCCTGCATACAGCACGATTCGGGCCAAACGTATACAAAATAGGATTCAAGTGAGCTTGGTGCTGGTGAAAGGTGCCAGGCTGAGAAACCTGGAAAAACAAATCCTTTATCCAGAGGTCAGTATAGACCTCCCACACTGCCCCACCAGATGTATCTCAGCCTTGAGCAAGAAGAACCAATAGATGCGAAAGGTGTGTTTCAGACTCCATGCTAACTTAATTTGTGTTATTATTTGTTAAGAACTGTTTGTGTCTTGTACAGCGCTAAGCAAACTAATACAGACCCTGCCCCCAAGGTACTCACTAGGTGTGGCTCCAATGCAATCACAGGTATGACTGTAGCATGTGTAGACATATCTGAGCTAGCTTTGATCTAGCTAGCTGAATAACAATAGCAGTGAAGCTGTGGTAGCACAGGCCTAGGACCCTGGGCATGTACATGAGCAAGTAACCTGTGCTGCCACACTGCAAGCTAGCTAACCAAAGAGTTCAGGTATGTCTACACGTGCTGCAGTCTCACCCCTGACTGCAGTGTAGACATGCCCTATATAAGGAAGGCATGGTAAGACAATGGGATACCAGAGCAAAGTGTTAACATAGAATGTTATGGGTTTTTTTAAATCTTATTGCTGACGGTTCCTCCCCAGTTATCTAACACTGGGGTGGAGAAAGCAGTTCCTTGATGTGGTTCAGCATTTGCAGCCTGCACAGAAGAAGCTAACCTTTAGAAGAATTTGAATGAGAAGGTAGATGGAAACTAGTGCACTGGATCTGGGAGATCATTCCATACAGTACAGAATGAATGAGCAAAGAGACATCAGAGGAAACAATGGTGTGGTTAGGATGTCCTCACTGGAGAAACAAAGGGGTCAGAGGAACAAGTTAAGAAACAAGTTCCAAGATGCAGCGTGGGCAGAGCTGAGCTGAACTCTGAAGGTGAGGCTGGGAAGTTTAAACGAGATATGGTAGGCACGAGGGAGCCAGAGGAAGGATTCACAGGCAGTCTGACAATTGAGATAGTGGATGGATGAAAAATTTATTTTAGCAGTGTCTTTTGCCTGGATTGAAGGGGAACAAGGTGGGAAAGGGGGAGATCAGAGGGGAGGTGGGTGCAAACACAGGACCAACCTTCAGCCTCTCTGATGAGGCTGCCAGTTAGGGTGCCATTAAGTACCCATTTTGGTGATAACAGCCATCCACTAGGAACTGAATTCAAACCAAACTAATTACACCTAAGCCACAGAAAATCTTCAGCAGGTAACATTAAGCCACCAGTGACTTAGGCCTTTGAACCAGTAGCCTCAAGGTATAAGGCGCTCTGTCTCCAGCCACAGTATTCATCCTGATGACCTTGTACGCCAGTAAATTCCTTCGGTTGATTAAATACTAGGTAAAACAGCATTTCCTTTTCCTTTCTTTCCTGTGTCCTCCCATGCTCCTTTGTATAAGAACAGAGGAAATTACAACAATAACTATGTGTGGTGATTCTAAAAAAGTCAATGGGCCTTTCAGCCCAAGCATGAAACAACTCTGTGACAGCCTGACTGACTGAGATCACCAGAGACATAGCCATTTACTGACAACTTCAATAATCCCCTTTAAGAGCTAATGGACAAAGAATCCTGGAATCTATAAGAACCCTCCACGAACAAGAAAGCAGAGGAGGGAACTATTTCTGGGTCAATTGCACTTTTAAAGTTTTATTTTGGGGTAATTTTTTTTTTAATTGAGGGGTGAATTTTAAAGCTGATCAGAAACTCAATGTATTGGCTTACCCAAAGCCCTCAAGTTCTTAGCAATTTGGAAAGCGCACACACACACAAATAATTTTTTGAAGACGTAGCTTAAAAGACTTTAGAAATGTCAACGCAATTCTTCTTCATCTTTGCTAGTTTGATCTTCCTTCCAATTTTAAAGAAAATGAACTCTTCAGTTTGAGAGAGAAACCAGATGAGAATCCTCCCACGGTGCATAATATAGATCAAAAAGGTCAGAAGACAATGGGGGTGGCTTAAAGATGCATTGAAAGAAACAAGGAGAACCAACTGTAAAGGTGTTTTTCTGAATCTTTGAAATAATAGTAAAACTGACGTGGAAAGAAAAGGGTGGGGGAAATCAAACCCATTTTTGAAAGGTTGGTAGCAATATATCATGTTTAAAATAAGTTTCATATACAACAAAATATTAAATCTACAGCTCAGCAGTGAGTCATGATTAGTTCTACAACTCACCACTGTAGGAAAACATAAAGGATTGTTGTTAATACTGTAAACCTTTCTGCATTTGAACTAAATACTGCATTCAGAATGCAGGAATTTTCCCAAGTATTCCAATTAGTAACAAGGTTTAAGCTTTAAGTGCAGGAGAAGCAAAGGAAATGCTGAAAAACACTGCCACAGGCTGGTTTAGTTTGGAAGTTCTCCTTTTTTAAAAAACTAAAAGGAAAACATATCCAGAGGGGCTGGAAAGTGATTTGGATTTCTCCTTTCTCCTCACCCTTTTTTCTTTTGTTTTCTTTTTTAGAAGGCGCACAGGAGGATTGTGGCAAACATTACCTATGTTTTGACTTCTCACCCCAAGAGAAGTAACACTTGCAAATATTGCTTTCAGTTGTTTTAAACATGCAAACTCAAAAGAAAAATGGGGAGTGACCACAATTAATGCTACCAAAAAAGAAAAAGTCATCATTCAGAAAGCAGACCCACTTTTGGTTGCCTGCATCAGTCTTAAGGCAAAGTCTCCATTTATCCACATAATCCTGTTACTGGTACCAAAAAGAAGCCACAAAAACCTTATATTCGAGGCCTCAGACCGCTCCCATTGGCAAAACCACACTGATGTCAAGAACAAGCCGAAGAAATAGGCTCGTATATTCCAGATTCTTAAATAACATTACCATCAGTGAGGAAGACACAGAATTACTGTTGCTATACATGGAAATAAATCTTCCAAAACTGAAAAGGTGAGTAGTTATACAGCTTTGCCCCCATCAGTCAGTCTGATGAGGAAGAAGAAGAGTAGACATAAGCACTATTGCAATGATGGAGATGGGGCAGGGTCAGTATCAATAAAACATTTTTAAAATTCTCTCATACATACACACATGCAGAGTCACATTAAGTATATTCCATCAGACCTGTTTAGTCTGTGTTTGGTTTATCTGTATGTCTTTCTATGCAAGGTTTAGGTGGTAACTAATCTTTAAAACATGAACTTTATACAAAACTGATTTGGTAATCGGATTTTCTTCTTTAATCAAAATGAAAATGTGGCTTCTAAAGTGACTCTGAGTAAGCAGGCCTGACTATATGTAGGTTAATGAGGTTACATATCTTCACAAATTAAGTTATGTATTTTACAGCATTGTAATCAAATCTAGTGTACTTCTTCCACATGAAGACAGGGTCTAACATGTAATTACATGACTTCAACTTTTACATTCCAAATCTCTCACTTCATCTGCAACACAATTTTACTCTGTCATGTCACAAACACACTATAATAAGCCACAGAATCACTGGTTGTTTCCCAAATAGCACAATTTTATACTAGAATTTGTCATGTATATGTATCATTGAGACTGCAATGCATACAAATAAAATCTATTATTTCCACTGCCATTATATAGGTGTGTATAGCTTTTTTAAATCGTAAGAGCAAGCTAGAATGTTTCGGTGTGTACACTTTGATGGGAAAGAAATAGATACTTTAAGATACCAAAGTTGACAGCTATGATGATCTCATACTAGATTCCTCAACTAGATAACCTGAGTTGTGTAAGTGCATCCTTCCTACAACTTCTGCAAACATGCTCATAAAAATATATACCTTTCCCCCCCTAAAGGCAACTGTCCAGCAATGAAGAAGCATTAATGTAACTTCTGTTACATAACAACAAAACAAAGCATAAAAACAAGAGACATGGCTAAAACAACATGGTAAAGGAAACTTGTAGCTCTGATTGGCCAACCTTTAAATCACACCTCCCTGAATAACCTGACCCTTAGAGGGTTTCATTTGGAAGGAGAGCAGGCAGACAGGTGGTAGTTTCCAGTGTGGAGTTGGTGGTGGGGACAAACAGCTTTAGGTTTCAAAGAAGCTCCATAGCTAGAGGCCACTGTGGGGTGAGTGCTCAATGAACTGGGGAGTGTGCTGAATCAATCAATCAACCAGCTGCTTTGACCATACTTTCCCCAGGTGGAACTACACAGTTTTTGAGCAGGGCTAATGCCTGTATTCCTGTGAGAACCTTCCATTCACTTAGAAGGAAGGTAGACTGCAGCCATTTTCCACTACCAAAACCTCCCACCTTGCGGGCTTTCCTCCTTGGGAGCCTTGCATGTAGGTTTTTGTTGGCTTCTGGGCGAAACCTAGCCCTGTGTTAATGAAATTAAACTACTTGTAAAATAAATCAAAAAAAGGAGTTAGAGCAAATTAGAAACTTTAGCCTGCAGTCCAGGTCCTGTTAGCCTTACTCAGGCAAAACCATCACTGACATCACTTCCTGAAAGTCAACGAGTTTTCTTCAAGTAAGGACTGCAGGATTGGGTACCGTATACCAGTCAGCATATTTCCCATTTGGGTTTCCACTATGATGGGTGCCTCTCAGTATGAATATAGCATCTCTGTTGTTGTTAAACATTGCACTAGCCGTAGGTAATCAACACAGGGTCAGTGCATTAGGTTAACAATGTAAAAATTACATTACAGTACCACATGTCATCCTCCTACTTAAACTGGACATTTGTGATATAAAGATAGGTTTGACAATTTGACATACAGTGTGGAGAATAATGAAATCTTTGAAAGACAATAGTGAGAAGTGACCTTTTAACAGCCTTTTGCCAACCTAATAAATTAAAACTCTGTATTGAAACAGTCTGATTTTGTTTAAAAACTTCCACATACAATGTTAAAAACTGGCCTCTGTTTTTAAAGGCAAAGCCATTTCTTCAACTGTTTTGAAACTTTTTAGAACTGCAAAATGTTTATAATGTTCCAGACAAGGAACTTTTGATAATATAAGTGGTCTTTGTTTAGAATGTAATGCAATAAGTTGTTGGCATTCATTCAGAGAACAGCTGTCTCTAGCATACCCACTATATACTGCATTTACTCAAGATATCACTAGATGGCACCAGTTCACAATTTATAAACCAAGCTATAGTCTTTCAATTTGCATTGTGTGTGGTCCAAGCTTCTTTGGAAATTTTAACTGACACAATACCAAGCTTTGACCAACAAGTGGAAATTAGAAGGAATATATAATATCTTCCAGATTCCTCCTAACATATTCCACCCTCAGATACATGAATGCAAGTCAATGGCAGTTTGCAAACAAATCTTGAAGGGCAGAATTCAACCCTGCATTTCTAAATGGTTTTTTTCATTTAATTTTTCTTCAGATGCATGTTTTATTTTCACTTTATCTCAATTTCGGAATGATTAACCAATATCTTCTTACAATTTAAACCCTTCAAAAGCTGACAGGAAAAAGATTTTAAATAAGGCTGTCAAACAATTTAAAAAATTAATCGCAAGATTTAAAAAATTGTCGTGATTAATCACAGTTTTAATCGCACGGTTAATAAAAAAAATACCAATTTAAATTTATTATAAATATTTTGGATTTTTTCTACTTTTTCAATTTATTGATTTCAATTAAAACAGAATACAAAGTGTAGATATTTGCACTGTAAAAAAAGAAATAATATTTTTCAATTCACCTCATACAAGTACTGTACTGCAATCTCTTTATCATGAAAGTACAACTTTAAATGTAGATTTTTTTTTTAAACATAACTGCACTCAAAAACAAAGCAATGTAAAACTTTAGAGCCTACAAGTCAAAGCATGAAGGGACATATGAATGTTTAGTATATCTGGCACGTAAATACCTTGAAACATTGGCTACAACAGTGCCATGCGAATGCCTGTTCTCACTTTCAGGTGACACTGTAAATAAGAAGCAGGCAGCATTATCTCCCATAATGTAAGCAAAATTGTTTGTCTTTGCAATTGGCTGAACAAGAAGTAGGACTGAGTAGACTTGTATAAAGTGAATTGAAAAATACTATTTCTTTTGTTTATCTTTTTACAGTGCAAATATTTGTAATAAAAATGTAATATAAAATGAGCACTTATTGTGTTGCAATTGAAAACAGTATTTGAAAATATAGAAAAACATCCAAAAATATTTATAATCAATGTAAATTGGTATTTTATTATTGTTTAACAGTGTGATTAGAACTGCAATTGCAACTATTTTTTTAAATCTAGTTAATTTATTATGCATTAATCACATTCATTATTTTAAATGTGATTAATTGACTGCCCTGATTTTCAACTAATTTTTTCCCTCTTATTAACCCTATTGGTTTAAAAAACCTCTGAGCAATCAAGGTCCATATTCTTCATGTTCTTCCTTAGGGAAACACAGCAGAAATGTACCAGAACCTTGTATTTTCTGCACTGGTATTCCAAACTGCATCTATTTCTCTCCTTAGTAGCATTCTAATCAGATGGCCACAGTTGCTTTTTTAAATTCTAAAACATCGTTGTATGGGGTAAGAGGAGGCTGGTAGGAATTAATAATTTACTTTAGATAATTAAACAAAAAATTGGGTAATCTTTCTACCATAGTTAGATAATACAATAGGACTAATCTCTTCCTCTCTCCTGGGGAAAGCTCAGAGTAGGGGCTAAGAAGGTAGCTCGTAAAGTTCTCTGATTTTTCCCCTGATTATCCTTGTAAGGGTACTGAACAGGAGGTGCCGATTGTGTCTCCTGGGTGAAAAGCTAGTAGAGAAAATTCTAGTTTTTGATAAATTTTCATTAATATTTTCATCATTTTTTTTTGTGCAAAAATCAGTTGCTCCTTTTTAACCATATGGTAAAATATTTTTTAAAATTTGAGAAATAAAATGTTGTGCACATTTTTTAAATGATGTTTTTTTCCTGTGTTTTTTGACAAGATGTCCCAGGCATAGGCAGGGAGGTTCAAACTGGATAGCCTAGATCTCCAGGGATTTCAGAAGATCTACTAGAAGGTAGTATCACCCATGCAGAGGCGTCAGGAACTTTTATTCTCCACAATTATTTCTTAGCAAGGCGGATCCCATGGAGCCTTGCTATGTTCTTCCTACTTTAAAACAAGATTAAAACTTTTCTGCACAGAAAAAATGCAGTAACTGAACTTTGAAGTGTGACACCTGGGTCTATTTGTATGTTTCTAAAACTCCCATCTACAGAGTTTCTAGGTGCTGTGGTTAGATAATCGGGCGTACGACTAAACGTCATTGAGAACCAGAGGCCCCACATGGCCTGTGCTCCAGATTACATCCTGGAGCTGGGAGATGCAGGACAATCAGCATCCCTCTTCACCGACAAGCCAATGGATGCCAGATGCTCCAAGGGGCAGGGGATGGAGGAGTTACCGGATGTCCATCAGCAAGTGTCTTCTTCCCTCATTGCTAGAATTGCCCCCCTTCACCACTGGCCCCATCAAGTTCCCTCACCGTGCTACAGGTGGGTGGCATTTGTTAAAGGTATTCCTAGATATTTCTGAAAATCCTATTAGGCACCTATCTGCATCTTTAGGCACCTACATATCTTTGAAAATCTGGCCCTAGGTACTTTGTGCGAAAAAAATAAGTGTCTACAAACAAGGAGGTTATAAATAACTTTTAACAGGTCAACAGGCAAGTTAACTTTTACTACTTTTCTCTTTTCTTTATTAATCTTTTTTATTGTTTCAGATTACATGGATGGAAAGCATCATGAGAAGTTATCAAGACAAAGGTAGAGACATTTCAGGCTCAGAAATGCACTAGTGATTGCACCAAATATATACAGCTGACTCAAATCTATGGTCACAGTAAGGGAGGGGAACATTGCAGAGAGTTTAGGTCCATGCTCATTATGTTATTCTGCATAGTTTATAAAGGGTAATTATCTAGCTATATCTGAGGGATAGGCCCTAAAGTAGTTTTTTTCTAGAACAACTAGTCACGCATCTAAGGATAGGAAATTTCAGGTCTCTATTCTGATAATGATTGAGAAGATCAAGATCAAGAAGCAGCACTGACAATGTTGATATGGCTCCAACTCAAGTGATTAACAATTTTAAGGACAGCAAACCCAAAAGGTAGCTATATCCTTTTGGGATGAAATTCTCTCCCATGCAGAGAGCCCTCCCCCAAGGCCTTACACATCACCTTACACATCACAAATTGGGAGTGGTGTTACTGGCACATGTGACCTTGGCTAGGCCTTCTGCGCCGGGGAGAATTTAATCCTTACTGAATATATTAACACAATATAAGAAAATTTGTATTCAGAAGTGTTCAATGGCAGTATAACATCACCGTACATGATTAAAGTTTCTAACAGCTACACAGCCTCTCCAGGGTAAATTCTTAAGGCAGTTGTCCATGTTTCATAGCCCTTTTGGAGTTCAACAAGTTCTTGCACAGAATTTGAAATTATGATGATAGAAATATTGCTGACATATTAGTGAATAATATTAGTGAATATTATTCCATTATACTTCAGCATGAGAGAGATTAAAGTACCTTTGCCATGATGAGATATGTGAATTACTGGCTGAACAGAGAAAGGGAACAATATTATCTCACAGAACTTCATGTTACACCTTTATTTATTGTAGATTTCACTAAATTATTCTTCAACTCGGAGAAGGGGCTGAACAAATTATCTATGCTCTGAATAACTAAATGTATAATCCTAAATTATTGGGATGGAAAGCATTTATCAATAGTCTAAAGGGTATTCTGATCAGAGGGGAAGCATTTCATTTTTGCAAATGATATGACAAAATAGTCTCTCTCTCTGTTACTACTCAGATTACTTTAATCTGGTGGATTTAACAAAGAGGACCAAATTCACCCCAGGTGCAAATGCAAACTCTCGAGGTAAAGGGAAATGAGGCCCTACTTACAATTGAGGATGTATTTGGCCTGAGAAACAGAGATGATTCCTGGATGTCATTAGACATGCAGATAAAAACTAGAGAATGTTAGATATTCTCTTCTAGATAATCGGCAATATTGTACCATTGATTTTTAATTAAAATTCCCCACTGAAATCAATGACCTAATAAGAGATCATGGGTAAATGGAATGTCTACTTTGTAGGAAGGAGCATCTTCACCAAGAATTAAAGGGGTCTAATTTTAAGGAAAACTGAGATGCTAAGGAGATTTCAATTTCAGCTCATGGCTGCACTGGTTAAAAACAATATAAATAAAATAGGGCTTTACTTTAGTTTGTGCAGCTAACAGGAGAATGAGGTAATGCCAATCTCTATCTTTCCTCTAGCAGAGCCATTCCTTGGCTGATGTAAGGTAATCAGCTCTCACATATTTAAGTGCATGAAAATACAATTTAAGCTTAGATACTGGAGCTAAATACAGGAAAAATACAATAAAGGGAGGAGGAGATGAGGGAAGAAATATAGGGTGCTCGCAAATTAAAAAATTAATAGTATCTCCACAGCCCAAACAGAGAGAAAATTATTAAGGCGTAACAGGGTAAAAATATTTTAGTGGAAAAACCTTTAACTAAAATAGAAAAGCAAACAAATTAATAAAAGAGAACAGATGTAATAAGAGAGCAGAGAACTATGCGTAGAGATGATCTGATTTCTGCACCCAGACCATGTTTAAGCTGTTACCGAGGATACCAAATCAGAGCAAGGGTTCCGAGGCACCAAATCTTTGTGAAAGGAGATGTTGGCCTCAAATGATAGAAGTCTTGAGAAATCCACTGATCTCAAGATTTTGGCTACATCCAAATTGGAACCAGGAAAAAAAAAAAAGTGTTTTTGTGTTTTCGATTCAATTTGAAACCAAACTTATAGACCTTGAATTGATTCCGAGAATTTCAGTGTAGCATCACCCCACATTCCACAGCAAAAATTCAAAGGGGTGGGGCGTAGAGAGAGGAGTTTTGTATTTGAGGGCCTACATTGTATTGAGGGCCTATGTTTTCAAAAGTGACTAGTGATTTGGTGCGCCTCCATTTTTAGGTGCCCAACCTGAGACACTTTAAAGAAGCCTGAGGTTCAGAAAGCCGGCATACAGCACTTTCTGAAAAAATGGGTCTCTGTAAAGATGCTTCCAGCTGGGCACCCAAAATCCCTTGGCACATTCATCTGCATGTGGTTCCTATTTTGATCCATCTCAGTTCACAAAAAGTCACAAATATAAACACAATCAAATAAGAAATTCATAACATTGCTGTCAACAGATGCCTAATGAATTGTAAACAAACAAAAATAGCAAACACTAAATATACCATTTAAGGATGTTTTATCATCTCTGACAGAAGAAGAAGAATGTGTTGGCATTATGGTAAATGAGAGGATGCCTCACTTTTCTTGGACAGAGTTCTCTAAAGTTTCCTGGAGACTTGGCATAGGTTATAGACCTTTAGACTTAATAAAGTCAGTGGCTTAATCAAGGGAACGGAAAATTATTCCAAAACATATGCAATTTGCCAGGGAAAATTACAGTATAGTGGAAGCCACAGCTTTCCAGATACTCCCTCTACACAGTGATGTCTTATTTACGTTAATCTGCTTTTGAAATCCTGGAGCTCCCAAACTTATCATCTATAATTTCTTTTTCATCTCCAAGTAGCCTTTAGGAATCTCTCTTTTTTTGTCTAAAATTAAGGACTTTCACAAGAATAAGAGCAAAAGTTTTCATCTTATGAACACACATTCAATCTCAGAAGAAAGTTTAATATATAAGGAACAATATGTTTTATTACTAGTGGATTATTTTATGTTGTCTTTTGTAATTCATTTTCAAATGAAGCTACTAAGGCTACCCTTCAAAGAACCAGTTCAGAATTCAGCAGCTGTATTTCCTGTGTTCCATTAGGTTACTAAGAGGTACAGCCGTGTGAATACCTGATTTTTTGGTTTGCTGGCAGTTCTGGAAAAATACAGTTTTGGGTCAACTTAAAATGAACATTTTTCAAAATTTTTGGCAAACCTAAAAATAAAAGAAAAAATTATTTTGGGCAAAAAGAAACATTTTGTTTAGATTTCTAGCTTTTTTTATATATATAATTAATTTTTAAAATAAGCTTGAAGGACATTTCCAACCAAAAAGTTGCTTCAAATAAAAAAGTAAAAAATGTTTCATTTTGAAAAAAACAAAACAAAACCTTTTGATTTTTTTGGAAGTTTTTTCAACTGAAACTACTCGGCAAAATCGACACAAATTTTCAAAATGTTTTGGTCAGCTCAAATATGCATTTTTTTCTGCTGAAAAAGGTTTGTCAAAACATTTCGCCCAGCTTAAATGAGAAGGGTTAGCAGAGCATGATTTGTTGAATCAGTTTTTTAAAGATTCAAGCAGGAAGTGCAAAGGAGGAAAGCATCAATGCAAGATCCTTTCTCCTTTGCACTTCCTGCTTGAATCTTTGTTTTCTGTATTCCTTCCCCTGAGGTAACTGCTGCATTGCCCAAATTCATAAGGAATATCTATGACACAGCTGGTAGTCCACTCCCAGTCCTGTGCTTTAGCCACAAGGCCATCTTTCAGCTGTAACCACTACCTCTACGTTACTTGTTCCCACTCTCTATCTAACTACATCTCGCTTTTCCTTGAAATATCTCCATATCCATTTCTTCCAAAAATACTTCCTCTTCCTTCTTCTCCTCACCAATTATCTCCCCTTGCTCTATCCTCCATGTATCAAGTAGAACTGTAGATTAAAGGAGGGTTTTATGGTTAAGGAAATCTGAGTTCAACTCTTGGCTCTCCTCCAAACTTGAGCAAATCACTTAATCTCACTGTACCTCAGTTTCCCATCGGTAAAACAGGGATAATAATACTACCTTTCTCCCATCTTTTGTCTATCTTGCCAATTTAGATTGTATGTTCTCAGGGACTGTCTTTTAGAATATATTTATATAGTAGTTAGCACAACAGAGCCTCAAATTGATTTTCAAATCTGTAGTAGTCAAACAACAATTTACATTCTCTCTGAACTCCCTTTTCAGTTCCTCATAATGTTCTTTTAAAAAAAAAAATCCCTTGATATTCTGTGAAATTTTCCGTGTTTTGTATTTGTGTGTGTTCATGAGAAGTGCGAGAATTTACTTCAGGCAATAATTCTTGATTAAAAGATTTATTCCCCTCTACCAAAATATATAGAAGCTCAGACTTCAGTTAAATTCCATCAAGAATTCATGGATCAAAATTTTACTGTCATTTGCATTGTGCTAAAAAGCTAACAAGTTGCTCAGTGTTAGACTTGAGAGTGAAATAAAATTTTACGCTGAATAACTTTTAATTAGACAACAGCTAAATATTTAAGGCCTGTAGCGTACTTTTAACATTGTGGTAAAATACAAATCACTATGTTTTCAAACATGTTATAAAGTATACAGCACAAGTCTGGTTTGGCTCTTGTACAAAAGTCTTTACTTTCTGTCTATCCAAAAATACCTTTATTAGGTTACTGGGAGACTGTTCTGTATTTACAATCTCCAGTTTCCTTAAAATGTAGTCAGATTTCTTTATATACAGTTCAAGTCTGAAATTGATCCATTGTTAATGGTGGCAAACTTCTAGCAATAAAGTTGTTAAGAGTCATAAACTTCATTTCTAAAAGACAGATTGTTTTTATGTAACCTAATTATCTAGGTTACTATCTGAGTCACCTTGTTAGAAGGCTGAAGAAACACCAGAAACAAAGCCATACTTTGTGTATACCATTACTGAATCACAGAAAATCATTCAGATTTTCTGTGAAAGAATGGTGATATACAAAACAAAACATCTGTATGCCTGAAAAGATTTTTTTAAAATATATATATTTAGCTCTTGGAATCATTTCAATAATTTTCAGAAGAACTATATCCTTCATTAAATTTAGAAAGAGAAATTTCAAATATCACTGCAAGCACAGAAATGGAATCTCCACTGCTTCCAGATGCTAGGCTGACAGGTTTTAAATTTCAAGTTAAAAGGGACTCACATGGACCGTGAAGACACACATAAGGGTGCTTCTCTCTCTCCCATCCCTCTTAACCTAGGATTGCCCACTGATTTGTGATTGAGCACCTTTAATTTGGAGCCATTGAGAAGATGGGAATCCCATAGGACTGTGAGAACCCTGCAAGATGTGTGAGTGAGCCACAGGAACTAGATCCTGTGAAGTCTGTTTGGGGGAGCTCGAATTGCCTTCAAAACTGAAAACACCAATAAAATCTTTCGCCTCCCCTTGGAGTGGCCTCTCTATCTGTCTTCCATCCCCCAAAACCCAGAACCACCCTATCTCCCTCCTGGGTTTATGTGGCAATCTCTACTCCACAAAAGAAATCCCCATATTCAGTATGGTCCCCCTACAAACTTCCAAGACGTGAGCTCAGTGAAACACCATGGATGAGGCAGACTATGTAGTGAGATAACCTATTCTAAAGATAGGTCAGCCTACTGCACGAGCTAAAACAAAGAAGCAGCTGTGTTTCAGGGAGTTGTGGAACTGGCTAAGGGGAAGAACAAATGAACTGCTTGTCCTCCCGTACTCTACTATTCCCTATCCTTGGTCCAGACCTCCCAGTGTGAGCCTCAGAACCCACAGGAGTTATTTACAGCCTTAATACTGGATTAATCTCACCGCAAAATTTATGGCCTCTATATGGTCAACAACTAACATTATCATTTACCAGGGAACTGTGGGTTGGAGATGGAAGAGGAGGAAGCAACTTCTGTCCCCTTAGTCACTGAGCTAATGGAAGGAGGACACTCTTAAAACCATCCCCCAAATCTGATCTTCATTTTTCAGGGATAATAGAAGTAATTTTTGGGCTACATAGCTCTTCTCATTTTCCATGCTGAGCTCCGGAATGGAAGTGTCAACTAGGAAGAGCTTTCTTCAGGCTCTCCTCCATTTAGAACGCTTAACAAATGGGGCTGCCAAATGTCAGGCAATGAGGAGGCCTGCCCCCTACATGAGGGCATGAGCCTAGAGCATTTACAGGATCCACAGTTTTAAATAAAACCTTAAAGACAGCCAAATTTCTGAAAAGTGACACCTCATAGCCGGTCAACGCAGTGACACTGCAGAGGCAAAGGAATCTGCCAGGTCTTGTTGAATCCTCAGCACAAAATGAATGCTTTGAGCAGCCAGAATTTGAAACAGAAACAAAAAGGACTGAGCTTCCTTTCGGATTGAGTTCACAGTATATTAGGTGTATACTTTCTGACAAACAGCTAACTTACCTCTTGCTGGCTTTACCGCCCACCTTTGGAAGCACAGTCACCTGTTGACAATCACTCCTGAAACATTAGCAGCAGGAGTTTTCCTCAAGTAACTGCTGGTACCTGATATCTGAGTCAGGGTTTTAACCCCTCCAACATGTAAAACCCTGGAGGTGGCCTGTCCGTTTCATTGTTATTTATTCTTTGTATTATTGGAGTGCCTAGAAGCTCCAGTCATGAACCAGGAGCCCACTGCTAGGTGCTGTACAAACCCAGAACACAAAGACAGTCTCTGCCCCAAAGAGCTTATCATCTCATTAACATTCATCTGCACAACTGCACACTCACTTTCACACATACCCATTTTTAGGAGTGAAATTTCTGGCATAAAGCATTTATTCTTGCAGGAAGACATATGAATTATAAAGGACCAGCTAATATAAATGGATCTACAAATGAGTTGGACAAAGAGATGAAAGGAAAAATGTTGGTATTGCTAACTCACAGGGGGATCCTGATGGGTTTCTTGGCCTGTTTCCATCTTAAAATATCTGATGATATTTTGGATATGATATGAAATAACTGAAATTGTTACAGTGCTTCCCCAGTGAGCAAAACTAGTCAGAAATAGAAATATCTGAGACACTGCCCCAAGTTCTCCGAAGATACTTTGAGGTGCATCAAACTGTGCTGAGCAGCAAAGTATCCCTGAAGCACTATAACTTGGATTAAATTTTATAGTTTAGAAATCTCTCAGTGACCTCATTATCACTATAGCATGGAGAAAGCAGACATGCTTTTGTTATATGATATTAATGACTATTCAGGGAGTTTAATCAGAAGGAATTTATCCATACAAACAGCAGTGGCTCCAGTCAAAGGATTTGGAATAATTTCTAAAAATAAAAAAAATAAAATAAAAAAAGCAAACTGTACAAGTGTTAGAACAGTAAGCAGAATTAAAGCACTAAAAACCTTTAATTAATGTGCACAGCAGAAGGTACAATTCTAAAACCTGTCATTTCAAATTCTAAAATGTCTAATCATCTAAGATGTCTAATCTAAATGTCTGTCATTTCAAATTTTAAGAAATACAAAGAAACGCCAGTCCACTCATACTGCAAATTTGGGGCCTGTTTTCTGACAACAAAGACTTCAATGCAGTTTATTCCTGATTTATATCAGTGTGAAAGGAGAAACAGGCTAGTAATTTCATATTTTTGCCCTCTTATAAAATAAGTTAAAATACATTTTTCTCATATACATAAAATTTAAATTCCTAAAAATAGAGGTTCATATAATGAAAATGTTAACAGATGCTTAATTATAGAGGCACTATTTAGATAAACCCACATGATTGTAACTAACTACCGAATGGCTTAAGTGTTTACCGTACTGCTATTACACTAGAACTTTGCTAATCCACAGTTTGCTGATTCAGACACCTAATAATTCTCTCTCTCTCACACACATACAAAACTGCTGATTAAACCACACCTGTCAACAACCGTTTAAGAGTAGGAGTCTGTAGTGAGGTTTCATGTTACTAAAACTCCATTATAAAGTACACTAAACACCAGTTACTAATATACTATGAAATAACAGACAAATTGCAATACTCAGAATCAAGAACAAAGTACTTTTTGTGATGCAACATCTTTTTCATTGTGCTTATTCATTAATTCACAAAGTTCAGCACTTTGCAGTAGGTCTTTTAGGCATTGATGTAAATGAGCAGGGTTCTGCTGTATGTCAGAGCATGTCAGTGGCAACTCAGGGATGGCACTGCATTCTAAATCCATATTTCTGTTGCTTCTTATGAGATTATTACCAAATTCCTATATTTGATTTTAACACTGAGAAAAACATTTTGAAAAATGAGAAAATCCATTTAGGAGTTATTTAAGCACAAATATTTAGTTTTCAGAGAAACGGAATATTTTCAGATGCTCTGGGCCGCTTCTGTGACTGAAGTTTTGCTGTTGACTTCAATTATAGCAAGATCTGGCCCTTTATTTTCTCAGATAACTATAGCAACTTGGTTTTAAGTCTTTAACCAAGCACATAGTCTAAAATG
Source organism: Emydura macquarii macquarii (assembly GCF_026122565.2). NCBI lineage: Eukaryota > Metazoa > Chordata > Testudines > Chelidae > Emydura > Emydura macquarii. Next base: position 8,596,526 of record NW_027130568.1, read on the forward strand.
AGGAATATAAACTTTGCCATGTTTTTAAATTGTGTACTGAGCATTCACAAACATGAAATGGCTTTCTTACTGATTTAAGCATGCATCAAAGCACAGTGTCTTGACCACTCATGTGTACCTGACATCATTCTATAGCTATACATGATTCTAGTTTTCTTTATAATCAGGAGAAGTGCAAGTCTCCATCTGGTTAGCACATATTCTTTATAGAGCTGGGATCTTTTACCCATAGTGAGCACTGCTCAACAATAAAAATTATTGTTATCTGGTAACTTTTTTTGTTACTTAGTTACAATGGGTAATAGATGGGTAATCTGTCCCTTTCATGTCACAAAGCAACAAACAGAAGCCAAAGATATTCCTTCCCTCCAGCCAATATACTTCCTCACCCTTCTCTTCAGAGGCCGATGAAAGCTTCCAGAGCTGTAATTTAACTCAGAGTAAACATTAACTTTAAAATACTAACACACCACTTCTTTGCAGAGAAACTACTGAAGGGTAGGTGTCTCCACCTATATAGCCAGGTCATGGAAAAGACTTTCCAAAATACATTTTTTTGGTCTTGCTCATCACCGCTATAGGCTGATTGGATCTGAATAGGAATTGGCAGCAACAAAACAGAAAGCTGAAGACAGCAAATAGCTGTAACCAAAGTGAACCATTATCCCATGCCACATCCCAAAGAAACTGAGATGTCTCACCAGAGCAAAATAAAAATTAAAAGCAACAAGAATCATGGAGGTCTGTGCTCTGGGGTGAGGGTATGGAATAAAAAGACTATTGCTCTGATGACAGTTTTGTCAAAAAACAGAGCAACAGAAGCATGAATACGGATGCTATTGTTATTGTGTTTTCTTCACATATGGAGGAAACCCCAGGCAGCCGTCTTCTATGTTGCTCTCTTGAAGAGTTCTCCTTTTAGACCAAGAGGCTGCCACATTTCTAGTAAAATGAACCTTGATCTTCTGTGTACATGCTGGCAAGATCCCTGGTATGTCTTAGAGATGCAGGACCATACAGAACAAACTATTGTCAGCTGGAGCCATGGTTGTTTTTCCCTAACTATCATTAAGGTGGATTGTTGGGAAGGTAGGTGTCTTGTTGTAATTATCCCTGATATTCTACCAATATAAGGGTGATCTATGCTTTGTGTACTTCCAAGGTATATTATTGATTTTCCCCCATCTTTTCCCCTGGATTGAGACAGAAACTGAGGAAAAAGATTTCCTGATTAATGTGTGGTTGAAATGACCTTGAAAATATCTGAGGAAGGCTCCATATTCTTATTCTTTGATTATCGTGCCTACCACAACTGTCCTGGTCCATGACAGGGCTCCTAGGTGCCATGGAAATATAAATTATTAATAATAATAATAATAATTAATAATATACATGGAGAAATACTGGCATACGAGGGATGGATAAAGTCTTAGTGCAAGCAAGTCTCCACACTGGGAACTGCAAGTTAAGATTCCTAGGTCTCATTTGAGTGCCTATATTGCTTATTCACATGCTTAGCTGATATCACATTAACATCTAGGTTACTTTAACAGAAATCAATTATCTTTTGGGCTACAAGAATAGATAGAGATTGATTTCTCATTTCTGAATCCTCCCAGAAAAACAGGAGATCCAGCACGTTCTTTATTTTCTAAATCTGACTGAATTTGTTCTTTAATTTTATTATAGTTTATGAGCATGCACCACATGTGAATCTCTGGCTATCTGCACATTCTGACCTACGTCTCCGTAGATCTGCACTCACTGCATTTACGAAAACATTAACAAAAAACAATATGATCAATAAGCAACATGAGTGCAAAATAAAACAGCTTTCTTTAGTTTTAGTAACGCTGCTCTAGCAAGACTGTGTGACTAAGTTAATTTGTGTACAACTGATTCATGTTTGAATTTTGAACATTTTGTATTACCTTAGATGCACATCTGAAGTATTTCATAGCACAACATATACAGTGTTATTACGCAAAATCTTTATGGATAGGGTAGAAGGGTTAGTTATGATTTTGTCATTAACAGCTCAACTTTAACATCCTATTAGCCTAAACAGGGCTTACAAAGGGGAGCAAGGAGAGCTTGTCTTCCTTTCCCTAACTTAGATTATGCTCGCTGCTCCTTGTCTGATGAGGTGACCTCACACCCTCCTCTCCTGTCACAATCTACTTTAACTATTGAGCATTACATAATATGCAGCGTTTGTGTTCCTACTGAAGTCACTGGCAAAACTCCTATTGACTTCAAGGGAAAGTGGATTGACCCAAGAGTACAAATAGATAATATGAAATAAACTCAGGGCATTCCACCAGCTATAGAAAGCTGAGATTCCTGAACACCCAGTGGCTCTATGGCATAAACAATGAACAGGTTATAAAACTCAGATAGAGGAATTAATAAAATGACCATAAGGTCATCAATAGCCTCTCAATCACCGTACCTCTTATATTTCATACTATGGTAGAAAGGTACAAACATTAGTATTGATATATATTGGCTACTCTGAGATCCATCATGAATAAATGATAGAGGTTATCCATTTGAGTTACATCCTATTATTCAAATCTTTCAACCTGCTTTTAGTCAACAGTAGTAAGTAGAAGTAGTGAGAGTGAAGAGAGCACGCCTGGATGAAGGAGGGAAATAGTTCCCACTAGGACTTCTTCAGTGCTGTAAGGGGTGAGATTGGAATGAACATTTTCTTAAAATAAAAGCTGAACTTTTGCTGAAAACCCAAAGGACCACCCCAGGGAAGCAGCAAAACTGTTGAATGGGCATTTCATCTCACCAATTCTGTTTATTTTGCACAATTTACCTGCAAGAATAAAATACACCAGCAAAATCTAAACCTGATGTTTCAGTCTTAAGACTTTTAAAAGCTTGGTTGTTTATGAGTTGCAGGGCTGAAAAGTGCATTTGTCTCTTTTGTTCCCGCTACATATTTTGCATTTAGCATCTAGTATGTCACTTCTTTGATAAAGTGCCTTTAGCCTGCAACTGAGAAATGAAGAGCCTGCTAGAAATGGTCCAAGGCTAGAATATTACACTTTATTTAAGAAATAATTTTTTAAAAGAGAGCATAAATGTAGCTGTATGTATAAACTATATGGGACTCTTGAGGAACTAAACTTTGCAAACTGACCTACATTACTTTCATTCTTTATACAACAACTACCTGGCTAACTTATTTGACTGACGGTCCTTTAATTCCAATGATAGCAACTGGCAGCACAGCTTTGAAACTGGCATCGAGGGTAATGCACCAAACAGCAATTTTCTAACCACTAACAATCCTCTGAACTGTCGCCTTATAATATAGGGCAATATATTTACAGTTCACAGTCACTGAACTAAAGGAGACAGCATCTTGCGTCCTAAGAAAAAGCACATACTTACAAAGGGGTGTAATTTCATCTTGGATTTACTAAGGCTAACACTTCTCTCCCCCTTCTTCCCCCCGAGTTTTCCTTGTATGGTTTATGATGTCAGAATAATCCCTCGGTGAAACACCAGTGAGTGCACTCAAGAGAATGGGATGTCTGAAAACAGAAGATCTATTGCCTATTTCGTCTAACAGTAACTAATCTTCACCTGTGGTGTTTAGGCAAACCATTCTGTATTTAATACTTTCTTAGGGCCAAATGGCCTCATAAGGCCCAAACACTGCAGGAATATACCATTTCTGTCATACAGCATGCGGGGCAGGCAGTAGAAAGCATGAGTCTTCTGCAAAACCCTTCATGACATGGGTCAGAGCCTTATATTAACTTCCTTTACTGGAATGCAGCATTATAGAGACCCTGGCTGGCTTTAAGATGCTTTCCTGAGTACAAGAAATACTGGAAGTTGTAAGGCTTGTGAGGGATGTATGGTTGGCCTCAACTGTAGCAAATTAGGTAATTCCTTATTCTATGAGATGTGCTTTTCTGAAGCATCTGCTTGATAGAAGCAGGAAACACTGGCTAAAAAAAAACCCTTTTTTTTTAAATTGGACAAACTCAAACTTTGGTTACCACAAGCCATCCTCTCTGATTCCATTCATGAAGAAATCACACTTCAGGAAACTTTTGAACTATCAGTTTACATCTCTCTCTCTCTCTAAGAAGTTTCCCTTTGTTTTGGAGCCTGGTTATACCAGTCATTTGGATTTCAAGACCGTGGGGTATTGGTCCTATCTTTGACTTTTTACAACCACTCACTCACCAACCCACTACCTATATAGTACCATTTACTTGACCTGAAACTAATTAATCAACATCTCACCTCTTACACAGAAGACCATAACTGATCTCTTTTTCCCAAAATACATTCCTCACGTTAAGCATTAGAAATTTTACAACCATTTGTACACAGTGCTCAGGCTCACTCTCGATAGTTATAAACGTCTTCAGACCCACATTGCCTGTAGTTACACTTTGTAGGCCCAATTCTCATATACTCCATTCCTGAGATTGAGGCATGGATAGAGGCATCATCAAGACAAATTGAAAAGAGCAAGTTTGAGATATCAAACCATTTTGCGGACAAAACAGTTGAAGAAAAATTGGATAATTGCCACATGAGAAATTATTGGTGAATAGGTTGAATTCTGGCAAACTTGGGGTAGGGAGAAAACACAAAGAGATGGACTCAGTTTTATAACAGAAAGCCTCACAAACCTCACCTTGGAGAGACTTCAGGGTCTCCACAATTCCACTGGTAGTTACAGAGAAACCAACTGAGTATTCGGTGTTGGTCAGCAAAGAAATATGGGAACATGTTAGTACATTTATTATGCAGATCAGTGTTGCCTTATGTTTGAGCAAGATGCCAGACGTAAAAGTCATCTGCATGCCATAAAATAGAAGAAACAAATTCTAACTGCACTTAAAAGGAAGCTTAGACCAGAATGTAAAATTACTGCACAGTCAGAAGGCAGCTATTTATTAGTACAGTATATAATGATCACATATTTCAGCTCCTTTCAGCTATGCTTATATCTTAAATCTGAGCCTTATATGGAAAGAAGCTTTGAAGACAGTCATTTATTTGTGAAAGCTTTCCCAGCCATTTATTATTTCTCTCACTTGTCTTAAATGTTTAAAACATTTTAAGAATCTCACATCTAGTCATTAAAGCAAGGATGTTGTCTTTTCCATCTTTCCTATTTTTACTTGGCTTTAAGCTAAAAATACATCTGCTAACCAATAAGCAAACCCAAAAATAATGTATATACAAATAGGCAGCCACTTTCATAATCAAGCAAACATAAGTAACATATTTCCATAAATAACAAAGAATACAAGATCATGATTCAGGACATTTGTAAATATACAAATTTTCACAGTGCTTCTCAGTTTGCAGTAACCATTTGCTGGGTTGTTTTATTTATGGTTTGAAATGGAGCTTGGTAAAGGGTGTCATTAAGATACCACTGAACTTTAAATGTGGGCTTACAACTGAATGGTTCATTCAGTCCCTTTTTCTCAGCAGTAATTCATGGTATCTGGAGCATGCTGGGACCAGTAAGACAGTACTGGTTATACATGGTTCAACTTTCAAATATTTTTGTGCATTTGCACGCACACAGTTTTCATGCATTTACATGTACAAATATTCTATGAACACATATCTGGTTATTTATACATGTGCATGCCAGCTGCCTGACAAACTGACTGCATATGCACAAAACAATCACTGTGCATGTCCACATCAGCTTTGTATAAATACACAGCACTGCAAATAGGCAGGCACATGTTTGAAAATCTTGCCCACTGTTTTTAGTCATAAGCATTACTGATAGTCCTACGCCATACTGTTTTAGTTCCATTGTTTCATGCAATGTTTAAAGAGCAACTGAAATTCATGGGAAACTTTGACAAACATTCCATTTAGAAATAATTATGTGAATATGTCACTTGGCTTTTTCTATCCTTTTTTTCTTTTCTTTTTTTTCTTTAAGAAAAAAGATCAGATATTTTTGTGAAAAATGTGAACTGTTTCTTAAGGGAGGCCTGTGAAAAACTGCATATAATTAACTCAGCTGATTGGAGAGGGAGTTTATTTTGTAGTTATTTTTGGTTTTAACAACTGTATGAAATAATGCAATAGGAATCTGATGTTTTTTCAGACTGAAAATCTTGGGGAGGGGGGAAGGAGGGGTAGTTGTTTGCTTTTTTGTTTTGCTTTCCAGATTTTATGTGAAAGCTGATAATTTTTCCAAGGAGGAACTGGGGAATTTTTTTCTGTAGGTTTACGAACACAGCAGTTCCTCAGATATACTCAGTTTACATTCATCACAACCATAAAGGTTAGAGACCATTTTTTAAAAAAGATTAAAGTTTTGCATAAATTGATGGCATTAACCCGGAGACATCTCATCAGAATGGAATGAATATTTCCAGCTCTGTTTATAATTGTCACAACATTTCCCATGAACAACAATAAAACAAAAAATATATTTAATAGTTTGTCAGTTCTTTTTTACATACAGTGCCCTATTCTTTTCTCCCAAAGAAAGTCAAGAGTACCTCACCTCTGAGGACTTACATCAGGGCTGAGGGAACAAAATCCTCCCTCAAACCTGAAACTACCAGCAGAAGGTAATGGACTAAGCTGTTCATGGATTCCCATAGTGCAATCAAATAGCCACAGTTTTCAGACCCAGTAAAAGTTAATGGATCTGTGGCTCTCAGTTTAGTTTGACAGATTATTTTTCCCATTAAACCTCAAGCTATTTCAAACTAAATGACAATATGAGTTCAATATTACATTTTGTTTGTAAAAAAATGTGAAACTATTCATAAATCACTTCACTTCTAAAGAACCACATGAAGTCACTGGAACCTCCAAAGAATGGTTTGGATACGTGTGTCTTTTATAAAAATCACTGGCTAGTGGCTACAAAACACTTGCCAAGTGAATTTTCAGAGTAAGAGAAGATAAAAGTCACCAAGAGAGTTAATGATAGAAATAAGAAAAATATGGTACAACTTCTCAACTTTTAAGAATCATCCAGAGTCAAGGGGCTCAGCTCCTGAACAACACAAGGAAATGGCAAGAAATCTTGTAGTCTGTCATGCTGCTGCCTCCTTGTGCGTGCACATGCGCGCACCTCCAGGTAAAGTTAAAAGCGTCTTAAACAAATAAACCACACCGTCACACGTATGCATGTTTTCTGCAGGAATAGATGAAGATCCTGCTTTCATGTAAGTGCCTCTAAAAATAAAACGTAATTGTAATAGAGTAAGAAAAAATATATAGAAAATGTAACTTTCTATATGAGTAGAACCACCTGTGAATATGACACTCAACATTAGAACTCATGTTGTTAAGCTAGTTACACCAAAACAAAGAACAGAAAATGCAAAGAGTAACATTCTAAAATATAAATAACAAGAAAATATTACTGCCAATGAGTACGAAGTAGAAGAGTTGGTTTCATTAGTGATGGTGAGAATAACTACCATTATATTTTCCTCATTTTAAAATATATGCAAAGGAAAAATGTCAAGAATAAACTGTATTAAATTACAAATTACCCATTGCAAGAGCAATTTGCAAGTTCATTCAATACAACATGCATAACTGCTCCATTAAATCTATTTGCCAGTAAGTTACATATCTGTCTACACTACAGTGATGCATTTAAAATGATGTACAAAGAATACACAGGTGCAGTCAGACCAGTTGTTAAATGGTCATGTTTTCAAAGTCCATTTTAAGTGACGGACAGGCAGGGTGTGATTAGTTTATAAATTCCACACATCTTTAATTTTGTACGTTTGTGTATTGCACCCAGTAAGAGATATGTAGGACCAACTGAACATGCATGATATATTTGTGGTGCATTGTGGGAAACATGTGAGTCTATCATTTTCTTCCTTTTTATTCCAGGATATTTTTGGTGGAAAATAAACAGTCCAACACACCAAGACAAATTAAACAAACTGCAAAAATTACAAATGTTTTTTTTTTAAATTATTTTTCAAACAAATCAAATACCTTAAGTCACTCATTGATGTTATTCAATGATGAATAAAATAAAGTAATATTTTGCCTTTCGTAGAAAAGCAATATACAATCATATACAAAGGAAGACAACTAACATTGTGATTATTATTTTATAAGGATTTTATCAAAATGGAATTGTGTATTTATATATTTAAACTTGCTGTTATCTCTTCTTAACTTACCTCCCTCACCCCTTTAATTTCACCTTACTTCACTACCTCTGTAAAGCCACTATTCTGTCCTCCTTTAGACCCAGTTTTGCTGTGAAGCCTACAGCAAATTGCTGACTGTTAGTAGCCAGCAGGAATTACTGGTATCATCATATCTCACGTAGGCTGGGTTTTAGGATATAAATAACTACTTATCACCTGCAAAGTTGTGCTCAAAGCTATTCTACTTAACCAAATCATGTTCCTATCATGGTTACCCCAATGAGTTTGTGTCCCATTATGTTATCTGTTCTACAAAGAGATGGTAAGTTCCCCAGAGCAGGGATATTCTTCCTATCTGAATTATGACTGGATACAACTTGGTTATAATGAATGAGGGTGTGTGGATGACAGGGATGGGGGATGACTAGTTTATCATTTCACTTGTGGACAGTACCTCTGTACCTCTGGCGCTTCTTTAGTACGTGAGCATCAAAACATGGCTGTGTGAAATTCTAGCCTTAGTAAAGTCATTGGGAAAACGCCCACTGACTTCAAGAGACCCAGAATTTCACCCATTTCTTATACATAAAGACCACGTTTTACCCTTAAAGGCCCAATCTTGCAGTCCTTGAGCACACTCAATTCCCATTAATTTCAAAGGGAAATCCATGTGTGCAAGTAGAAGTGCTGGGATCAGGCCTAAAGTTGGATTTCTTTTTCCATTGTTCATGCGTTAAAATTAACCGTCCATAAAGGAAGTTTTAGTTTCCTGACGTTGTATATGTTGAATGCCAGTTTTGATACATAAATCAAAACATACTAATATTATGTTTAGGAAACCGATTCCTAGTTAGGATAATTTTTGTTATTGTAATGAAGGAATTTTTCATCTTGTACTTCTGCATACTTTCTGTTACCCAATACAAACCCTTGGAGGTATGTCCACATGTGAGGTCTGTCTGGATGCATTAATAAGCTTGAAAGATTTACACTGCTTGTTTATTCTTCAGTCTGTAACATTTGGATGAAGCCCAAACATTAAAACATCAACCCTTTCTCTTTATACATATATATGATATATACGTATATTTTCTAAATTCATACAATATTCTTCTCCACTTTCTTCAATCTTGGTGAGTCTCATGGAGTTTTTATCGTGCAGATTATTTTTGGTATATTCTGGCCTTCATTGTTGCATTTCCATTTTAGTACCCGATTTCTTCCCTCTTTGGGAACTCTCAAAATTCAGGAGTGAAACTGGTTACTAACCAAATACATACTTAATGCACAGTATTTTGTGCATTGCTTCACTCTGACAGAGTAAAATACTTGAGAGTGAATCTAAAATTAAATATTCCAATTTACTCAACACATTTTATAATTTTTTTTTACTTTTTTTAAATAAGGTACACACTGCGACAATAGTTCACTAAGAAAAGGACAGGCAAACAGTATTTTTTTTGCCAGCACATAAACAATTTGTTAAACATTAACAACACACTATTCCCATAAATGTTTTCTTTTATTAGGCATTTGTATCCTCATAATGCAGGAGATGAAAACTAGTAACTCATTTGTAAAATAAAGTTGTAGGGCATAATTACTACCAGCATTTTTATATATAAAGTAGCAAAAATGGGAACCTCTACCTGGGCCCTGTGTTTCCTATACAACTAATGAGATTTGGGGTATCCCTTCCAAACATGCTTGTCATCTGAGGAAAGGCAAATGCTCCTCAAACACATACCTCTCAACCCTCCCAGTTTACCGGTAAGTCTAAATTCTTTTTTTCCTGACTTAAAACATCCCAGATTAATTTCTACCTGCCAGAAAAGTTAATCTTTCCTGTTAAAGTTTCAATTGGTATTCAGTTATCCGACCAATTTTTCTAGGCTTCTCAATACTTCATTAATGTTTCAAGCTAAGACATTTCTGGAAAATCAGTCTGCATATGTGTGATATAAATTCAGAAAGAGACTGCTGCATAGTATTATGACTGAAAGTTTTCAGAATTAATGTGTTCCATGTGCATTGTGCTGCGTAAGCTGTACTTCCTGAATTCTCTATTAAAGAAGAGAAGGATCCATTTGTTTAACTAACTGCTTAAAAAGGCTTTGCCACCTACTGATAAAGGCTGAATCATGGAAACCAGTACACAACAGGTTTATTCAGACTGTGCACTCAGGGCAATGTGTGAAGAAGGTGAGGGAATGAAGAAAATATAATCAGCCTCTAAATGCACTATCTTGGGATAGGTTGGGAAAGGTGACAGATGGAACCTTGTACTTTGACTTCTATAACCCTGATTCAGCAATGTATTATTATTCCTAACATTAAGTAGTCTATTGAACATTTGGATCCAGGCCCCTTAGCATTGGATTCTTGAAAGCTATCACTGTTGGCCTAACTCTGCTCTCTCTGAAGCTACTAAAACTCCCATTGACTTCAATGGAAGCAGAGTTAGGCTAACGATGAGTACTTTTGAGTCTCCTGCCCTAAATCCATTCAGAAATGTTGCCAACTCTCACAGTATTTTGAGTTTTACTTCAAGCTCCAACTCCTGGAGTCAATAGATTTCATGAGAATCTCAGATTTCATCTTTAAAAGTTTTTAGTCCTCATGAATATAGAGAAAAGCTTGCAAACATAAGCCCAAGTGCAGACTAAAGACTCAAAATTCACAAGGCAAATAAAAATAATTAAAATGTATTCTTTTAAATCTTGTGACTTAATTCAGTCAGATGATGGGGAAGGGCGTGACTTGATTCATGATTTTTAAATACTTGGATTGGCAATACTAAATCTGCCAAATTAACTTCCTCGCTTCTAACACTATCCAACCAAGTACACAGATTTCATTTCTGTTCTCTGAACATAATTTTTTTTGGAGAAGGAAAGGGTCATTATTAATGAATGAATTAATGCTGATTTGTGCTCCCATGAGATTTAAAAAAGTAGCCAGCAATGAAAAACAGAATAACTGATCAATTTTAGTAGGATGGTATCATGTATTTAAATATACATAAAACACATTAACTGCACAAAGAATTATAGATTTCTGCCACACCAAAAAAAGTATTTAAAGCTTCTAAAGATTAACATTTTTGGCTCCCTGTATGTGAATTTATGTTTTATCAAAGTTCTGAAATGGCTAACATGGCATACAATTCCCATAGTACACTCCAAACTCAGTCTTTCAGTTTGATGGCTTTTGCTCCCGGCCCTTATGGTTAAAATACATGCAAACTGTTTCACATAGAAGGGGGAAAAGTACTGTTTAAACTGTAGGTTTACATTTCTGAAAAAACTCACAAATTTCCAGTGTAGGGCAAATAATAGTCCAGACATTCTTCATTTTCCCCCCCAATTATTATTTATTTAATTTTTTGCTGACAGCAACTTGCCTCAAATGCTATTTAAGCAATAAGACATGACAAGACATATGCTATTTTGAGATAACACACACCTCAGAAGTGCTGTCAGGTAGAGCTGGTGCTTTCAACACTCTGACGAATCTGTTATCTCAAAGTAACACAAGGTTTGGGAGCGTCTTATATTACAATTGTAAACTAACTCCAAATTCAGTTTTAAATCAATGTTTCTGTATCCCTCCAGAGGGGAAAAAATTGTCTTGTTTGGAGTTTCACTATACTGCTGGAACTACTACTAACTTTATATATTAGTGGTTACACAATAGTTTAACCGTACAATCATGAACTGGCAACAAACTCAGTTCAGCTGATACTTGTTCTGAGACCTGGGGCATACAACTCTGTCTTATTTTCCTGTTATTTAAAGTAACAAGAAATGTTAAAATTAAAGCATATAATAATTTGGGACTTGTGAAAGGTAACAGTTTGAACTGACGGCTTGAAACTAAAGTCTTCTGTTCTCTACAAACTAGGGTAAGCTTCCCAAAAATGCCCTATCTACATGTTTCAGACATGATCTGGATCATGGATCAGCCATTACCTGATAGAGACTGGAAATTCTGCATTGTAAATGTGTAAAATGTTCCTTTTTCTTGTTGTTAACATCATGTTCTAGTCATATTTGTTGGCTTAGCAACTGTTAATATGATAATTCTCCAGGGACTTAATTCCTCCAATTTATCATTTTCTTTATACAACCCATGCACTAACTAGATTTCAGAAATTGTAAGTGACACCATATAACTTATATTGATGTTTGGGTGCAGCTACTACTATAGTAAACTAGTCTAGGTAGCTTATTATCTTACCTTTGAAGGAACTTCCAACAGCTATAACTAAAAATATATAGGTGCAAATAGTCAGGCATGTTTTGATTCCTTGAACCCCATTTCCTCAAAATAGAAAAGAAAGTTGACCATCAAGGAGGAAACATATTGTGTTAATAATCAGGGTCAAATTTAGGCCACAGGTTACATACATGCAATCAAGGACAGATTTGGCCCTAAGGGACTACAAACAAGCCCTAAGGTGCTGAGCACTCCAGGAAAGCACTTAACACTGACTTAAATGGGACTATTCATATGCTTATCATTAAGTAAATAATTAAATGTTTTGCTGGATTGGGGCCAGAGTGTTTAGCAACTAGCAGAGTCAAGCCCACTCTGTATACAAACATGAAAAACAAAGCCACCATCAAAACAACTGCCTATGTTTCTACAAGTCCATTACTGTCATGTAAGAGTAATTCATAGATATGTATCAAAGAGAAATGGCATAATAGCAATAATCACAAACTGCGTACAGTAAGAATCTAAGCCAGAATTCTAAGCAGCCTTTAACAAGCCATCTTGGTGTATGATAGTGAGTCTGGGCCCATGGCTGCATTATGAATAGTGTATATGAAGTACTACCATAGCATTACCACAGCATAACAAAAACCAAACAACCAAACTTGAAATGTCATTCACTGCAGTGAAGATACTCTTGACTTACACTGGTATAACAGAGACTGAGAGTAGACTATATGTTGTCTGAGCAGAGCAAGTGTATATCCATCACAGCTAAAATAATTTTCTATCTGGGTAGGTAAGTGGTGCTATGAAGAAGGTGAATATAAATGTAAAAATAAGGGCAAGAATGAGGTCCTAGTGAACACCATAATTGTAAAACACAATTTCCGATAAAGATCTAACTCCACATTTCAGGAAACGATTTTATGAGTAGGAGTATAAATGTCACATGGAGTGACATAGCATGATGTAATAGAAACATTCAAAAGCCTAGTAATAAGCAAAGCCAGAGCAGCTATACAGACTTTCTTGAAAAAGTCAAGTAAGTTATTCTCCACCTGGACACAGAAATTGAACATGTGTCATGTATGCTGATGTTCTTAACGTTTGCTGAAGAAAAGCGAAGAGTCACATACACAGCGATCAAAATTCATGCAAAAGACTTAATTTTTAAATGTTACAATATTCAGTAAACATAAAACGGATGCAGACATAATACATCATAACGTAGACATGACTAATCTTTAAATGCAAGTATGTCTAGCCTCTGTAACTTTCCCAGACCTGCTCTGTGTGGCTCAAGAGCTTGTCTCTTTCACCAACAGATGTTGGTCCAATAAAAGATATTACCTCACCCACCTTGTCTCTATGTTTTCAGGAAGTTACATCTAGAAGCTACTGGAGTTATATTCAGATATACTGGTGTTTAGCATGTCTTCAACAGAGTTGGTATGATCTTACCATGTCTAGGTCGTCAAAGTTTCTTATACTGTCTTTCAAATCTTTTCACAACATCCTCACTTTCCTAGTTTTCTTTTCAAACACACATGGCCGCAAGGATTAGGAAATTCCTTAACATGCTGGTAATACTTATTTTCTAAAGGGTGGAATTCCTAATATCTATAGCATCATTTGTTAAAATTTCCATGTACTCCAGTTAAACATGCTGCTCCACCATAGTATTTCATCTGCAGTAAACCACAGGTCTACAGAAATGATCTAGTCTAATTGTGGCCTTTTGTTCACCAGACAAATTGAAATGCATAAAAAGAATCCCTTTAAGAGACAGCGGAGGGTCCAGTGCACCTGTGACTGACTACCTGATGTCCAACTGTGCTGAAGGGAAAGCATGTGGGCCTTATAAAGAGGGAAACAGGAAGAGGAAGCTGGAGGAAGGAGAACTGTTATGACAGGAAGCAGTTTGAGAGTTCCGCTAACACCGCCGCAAGAAGGAGGGGGGGGGCGGGAACAGGAGTCTGTGCAATCCCCAATCTCTAGAGGAAAGACAGATTTATCAGAGCCTGGGATGAGCTAGTAACTGTGCCTAATGGAGAGACTGGGAGCCAAAGAGACCTCAGGGAGGAGGGGCTACTGCTCCCAGTGGGAGAGTAGGATGGAAGAGACTTTACTTTGGGTTAATTTTATGTTAATAAATCAGTTCACAAGAAGAGAATTTTTTACTGGGCATAAAGTCTCTGTGGCTTATAACTGGGAGCCTATGGAAGGGAAACAGACACAGGTCTGCAGTCCCACCCTTGGCTACGAGGGTATGCTTGGTAGGTGGCTGCACTTTTACAACTGACCTATTAGAACTAAATGCTCCAGGTGAAAACAGCTGCCACAGTTTGGTAAAGTGCAAGAAATCAGAGAACAGTCCCAGCAGCAAACCTACCATCAATGTATCTGTATCCCCTAAATGCTGCTAATGAAGTTTTCTAATATCTGCAAGAAAGACTTCATTTCTGGGAAAGAATGTCCTTTAACCACTGAGGTGTCCCACAGGTAGGCCAGCAGGCCTAAGCATCAGCTTGACTGCACCACATATTATCTGTTCCATATTAACCTGCTCCACTGTGAGAGGAACTCAAGTTACTGCATACTGTGTGTACACACTCTGAGGTCATCTACCCACAATGCCTCAGCTTCAGTAAAATGGAACCTCGGAAAAAGGAACTTGCCAATCAGCAACACGGTGGATATAACTCCACATGGCTAGAGGGCACAAGTTAGTTTGTATGATGTCAGTATAACATAAGACTAAAGACAGCACAGCTAGCAGGCCAATACTCAACGTGTATCTGTTCCACCCTAATCAGTTGCTTCTTCCATTATCTTCTATGCAAGCTCCTGTCTTCTCCTTAAAATAAGGGAAGGCCCAGCAATTTGGCACGTGGACCTTCAAGCCCATTATAATTGGAGGATTAGCCACACCCATCTCCTGGCTCCTCTTCTCTCTCACCAACACCCTTCGGTGCTTCTGGTCACAAAACCGTTCCTTGTCATCCATTCCCTTTTGGTGCAAAACACTAATTTCTGTTTTGCTCGGCCTTCTCAGCACCTCTCTCTATTCACATTAACCCATGGTCACATTAACCCATGGTAATGCAAGGACAAATGGAAGCAAATTTTGACCACTGCAAGTAATACTAGAAAGATACCCACTTATGACAATTTCCGCTATGGTCCCCAGCAACATACCACAACCCTTAAAGGGGTGTTGCAAGGTTCTGCTATGAAGGGACACACTGGCCCCATGCTGCTCAATGGCACTCCGCCATCCATGCTTTACAAACACATCAGGCCAGGCAGCAATACCACACTCACCACCGTCTTCCTGTGTGTGTTAGAATGGTGCTCTCAGAGTTTTAATAAGAATGGTTCCAAAGGGAAACCAGTGGCACCAGTAGTTCCTGAAACATGTAGAATCAACTATATGTCAAGTTATATACTGATCTGATCCTGGTTCCATGAATGGGCAACGAATGACAGCTTGGGCTTTGCCTGATCCCAAACCTTGCATAATTTTTCTTGTGTGTGACTGCAAAGGACTGGATCCTGGCCTCTGTTTAACATCCCCTCCCCTCTCAGCCTACATTTGTGTCATCAACCTGCACTGGTATTTGAAAGTCCTGGCATTAATCACACTAGTGTTTTTTGTGTGGTTCTGAACTCATTTTGGTAATAAAGTGTGCATGGGGGGGGAGGGGTTTCTTATGCTGAGACTCCTACTCAGACATTGTCAGATTTTGCTAATCATGCAATTGTGGCATTATTCTTTTTTTCTTCATTTGTAGACAACTAATCTAAATTACTGGCATTATCCTCATTTATAACTGTTGCACCTTGTGGAAGTCTAAGATGTTTTAGTGTGCAAATGGTTTAGTGTTCAGTCATTCTCCTATCCTTACCTTTTCCGGTTCTCTGATCAAACAAACACCTTATACATTTTTCAACATCTACTGGATTGTGGATACTGGGCCAGATCTTCAGCTGATGTAAATCGGTATAGCTCCATTGATGGCAATGGTAAGTCAACAACACACACCAGCTGAGGATTCTGTCTACTACATTTTACAGTGTTTTAAAAAGAACTTTGTTTTTTTAATTGATGGATACTGGAACTGAGTATTTTCTAAATGGAGAAAGAATAGATTTTTTTCCCCTTTATTTAGTAAAGTATTATATGGAATGGAAGTATCCAGGTATTCAATGGCGGCTGCATTATACGTGGTAGTTAATTTTTGCTACTGAGAATGTTTCAAGGGCAAATCAATTTTACCGTCTTATTCTGAATTCACTGCAGAGTGTATATGAATTTTATTATTTTCCTTTAACTTACTTTGCCTTTTCAATGCAAACCCTTAGGCTTCAACAATTCTAGTCTTGCCATTTATTAGGAATCCATTAGAAAATATAAAGCAATGTTGCTAACTCTTCTTATTTTTATCATGGGTCTCAGGATATCCTTCTTAAAGTCCCAGTCAATTGATTATATAAGAATCTCAACCTTCACTGGAAAAAGAAAAAAGTTTCTAACCCTCATGCTTGAGGGGAAGTGCTGGAAATGTGACCCAAGAAGGCAAAAAAGACCCAATTTTTTTTTTTTAATGTTATGATTTTTAAGCCAGTTTCATGACATATGGAATGACTTTTATATGCTTCTGGTTGTCAATACAGATAAAATATTGTTATGCTAATTTGACCATCTCAGGCCTTTTCTATTCAGTGTGTTTGTCCGCACTACACTGGTGTAAATTCTAGTGTGCACTAGCATGTTGTGCACTAACTGGCCGGTATGGTTCCTGCTGGTGCCCTCTAGAAACTCCCATTTCAAAGAGTACTACATTAACATTCATTAGCGAACTTCTAGTGCACGCCAGCAGAGTCCACACAGGCCAACTGGTGCACAACAGGCTGGTACACACTTGAATTTACACCCTTCTGCTGCAAACTAAACACACCTTGTGGGCTTTGCAAGATCATGCCCCTAGAGTAACAACACATGTATTCTACAGAGTTCTAAAAGCCCTGACACAAAAGTATCCCACACTGACATGTCCTGTTCCTCACTAGGAGGTACGAAGCCTAAAGCCAGAATTAGGAGCCTATGGAGCCACATGTGCATCTACTTACACCTCAGCAGAACCAGGACAGAAGGAGCACTTGTTAATGCAAATATGCTGTAGATTATCTCCCCGTATACCCCCACCGCCAACTCATTTCTTCTTCCCTAAATTTCATCAGAGAATCATACAAATTAGAGAAAACAGAGAGGACACTCGATCATCTAGCCTATTCACCAATTACTGTAAGATTGTACCCTCTACATTATATTCTTGAGAGTTTATTTATTTTAGTTTTTTTAATTACTCAAAAATAAGGCTTTTATTGCTTCTTCTGGGGGAAAACATTCTCATACTTTAAGATGAGCACATTTTTTCTGACATTGTCTACCTTTTCCTTTGCTCAGTATCATCCCATTACTTTTAATTATACCTCCTTAGACCATCCTAGACAATTTTTGGCCAGCTCTGCTATCCACTATTATACCAGGCCTCCTTCAGGATAACTGCTTTCCAAATACTTCCCTCCCATTGCATATATTGCTGTTAGATTATTAGGGTGAAATCCTGGCCCCACTGCAGACAATTGAGAAATTAAGACTGTCCTCAATAGGGCCAAGAATTCACCATTTGTCCCCAAATATATTAATTTACAATTTTCAAAGCTGAATCTCATTTTATTTCCTGCTCATGTTACTAACCTTCCAAAAAGGCTAGTGGCCACTATTTGGGACAGTCTCTATTTTTAGCAAAATAATTATCATTTTTTTGTTCTTCCAAAATCCCTCTTACTCTAAATTATTTCAATTAAATTATTTTGGAGATAGTCTATAGTTCTTCCCAAGTATCCCTATTTATAGATATCATATGCTATCAGTTAGTTATGTATATCTCTGATGTCTGTGTGCTCAGTGATGTTTGCCACACCTCCTGATGAAGCATAGTCCGCATGTAATCATATGCTGTTTTTCCCTCCTGTTTCAGTTCATTAACCAAGACCTTACATAAAACTATGTCTAACCATTGATTCCCAAAAAAAAAATCCCACTGGACAAGTTAAAAACTAAAACAAAACAGGCACTTCCCCAGTGCCTAAAACTTAAACCACAACTGCGAAGAGGTTGAGTGCTCTGACTTCTTGTTCTTGATACCAAGAACATTCAGTTTAGTATATACCTATCAACGTGACCAGGAGAGGACGTGCTTTTGCTGCCAGACACGCTTCTATTGCCATCCTAAAGTTTTTGTTTTGTAAATGGAAGGCCTTTCTAAGCTCTCTCATCTCTGATAAACATGGGACAAGTGATGGGACAGCCTATCCTTACCTACTTTTTTCCTTAACTGCAGTAGCAAGACACCCTGCTACCCTGGGAGAAGCTCTGAAAAGTTTGCCCCCTCACTGTCTTTTCCCTGACACTCTTCAGCATTCTCTCACTCCCCCAACCTCCACTGTGCTGCTCAGTGCAGCTTCTGGCCCCAGAACTATACAGGGGAGACCCCCAAAGGAGCACTAGGACTCATGTGGCCTTGGGGAAAGAACCTGATGGAGGAGCCAGCCAGAGACTGAAGCCAACAAAGCAGCTGCTAAAGTAGCCTAAGCAGGGACTTCAGATGATTTTATCAGAGTATTTGACTGAATATTTTGCCCCCTATGCTGATTGGCTGTTTGCTCCAACCTTCCCCCACCTTGTGTCTGTCTTGCCTATTTAGATTATAAATTCTTCCAGGCAGGGACTGCCTCCTACTGTTTTTATAAGCATCTAGCACCAGGCTCCATTCTCAATGGGTCCCTAGCCATTACTGTAATGAACATAATAAATAATAACAAACAAACAAGATGCATCTGCTACAATGAGCAGCATCAGTAAAAAGGAGACACTTTCAAATGTAGGAAGAAGCTGGAAGAGGCTCAGAGAAATACAAGACATAAAAGACAGAAGCAGAGAAGGGGGAAAAAATAGGAGAAAGTTTCCCACTTCAATCAGGGTTCCCACTCATGCACAATGATCTCTCTCCTCTTCCTCCCGTTTTTGGTAAAACCATATTAGAATACTAAAAATTCCCCCTACTCCAGCCTACCTATAATAGTTAAAAATCCTGGTTTTCTAACATTACTTTATACTTTTCTTAACATTTCTTTCGGAGAGAGAATGTGTATGTGGCGGGGAGGGGGGGGAAGTAATTTATTTCCTTCACTAAATTCCTTGAGCACTACAGTGAAGGATACAAAATATTGTTCTCAGCTGCCTGCTTGTTGCTCTGAAAACATTAAATTAAAACTACTTGAACTTGCTTTCCCACTTGCAACCAGCTGGCAGTCATGTCGTCAGAGCTGATGCTTCTTTCTAGATTTCAAGACTGAAAGAGCCTATAATGCTTTAATGAACAAACTGATGCCGTCGCACTTTTTAAGCTTCAAATACACCATGACATCAGTTTTTTGGGTATAAGGTCTTTGCAGAGCTCAAACTCAAAAGGACACACACAAAAGAAAAGAAAAAAAAAGGCCACACCACCAGCCCCACCCAGTTACCTTCAGACAGAGATCTAGCTGGAGCTCAGCATGTGAATGGGTAAGGAATGGTATGGCAGGTGCTTCCCCATACTGTTTGGTTTTAATGATTACTTTGATATGGAGAGCAATAATCCTGCCTGTTTTGTGCTTTAAAGCTACCCATGGGGGGGAGGAGGGAGGGTGTCAAATTAGAGTGCCCACTTTCAGCCTAAAAATAAAAACACTATCTTGCGTGTCCTGACATCAATTTTTTTTGGCTCACCAAATCATATAGTTTTGGGGAGAGGCAGATGGGATAAAAATAGAGAGGATTTCTCCTTGTACTTTTATGGCAATGATGCATGACCTTCATTTTTAGTGAAGAACTGAAACTAATTAAAAAAAAAAAAACCCAACCCTCAAGTCAGGGCTAGTGCTGAGCAACAGCTGCTTGCACCTGGCTCAAGCAGCTTCAAATGCAACATAACAGAAATGCTGACACGACCTTATTTCTTGGTGCCGTTGGTGCCACTGACAATTGAGCACGCAGATTACATCTAGGATAGGAGTCCTCAAACCTTTTCATAGTGCAGTTCCCTCTTAACAGACAGTATAGTTTATGGACCACCTCTTCTCCTTTTGGCCATCACAGAGACTGCTCTCCCCTCTCATTTGTAAAACATTCCTATGGCAACTGCAGTGACTGTTTACATGGAAAAATGATATTAGGAATGCAATTTTTGATCATCTTTTAAAATGATTAACAGCTGAATACAAGGAGGAGAGCCAACACCATCTGACCTGCCAGCTTTTCACAGGCCATCAGAAGTTTGCTGGTTGGAACTAGAGTAAATGGTGGATTCTCTGTAATATGAAGTCTTTAAACCAAGATATGAGGACCTCAGTAACTCAACCAGAGATATGGGCCTACTGCAGGAGAGGGTGGGTGAGGTTCTGTGGCTTGCAGTGCTGCAATGTGCAGGAGGTCAGTCCAGATTATGGGCCTTTTAGTTTATAAGAACTTCATCCACCAGTGTGGGAGCCTCTGATGGATGGTAATCTGGGTTTGCAAACACAACCCACATGGCTGAGAAAGAATGATGTGACTCTAGAGATTCAGCAAAGGAAAATTACTTTTAAGGATAGGAACACTCTATATTTGAGACACTCAGAGCTCTTTTACATTTGGTGCATGCTTTTTGCTCTTAAATATGACTCAATTCTGCAAGGTACTATGCATTCTGGCCCCAATCCAGCAAAGCACATGCTCAACTAAACTGTACTGCTCACATGTTTAAAGTTAATCATGTGCTTAAGCGCTTTATTGGAACAGGGCCAAAATGTTCAGCCCTCTTGCAGGATCCAGGCCCTACTGCCTTTCAGGCTTGCAGTCCCACAGTAACACATAAAAGATATGGGAAAAGGAAGTTCAGAATTGAAAACAAAAGTAAATAATGTAATTTTAAACAGTCTCATGAGCACCACGAGGTTTGCCCAACCACATTCTGAGTAAAAACAACATTGTAAAGTGAATGTGGGGAAAAGAAACTTTAAAAATTGAGAAAATCGTTCACTTGCATCTACTGCCGATGGCTACCGCTCTTGCTGCTGGAGCTTTGCTATTGACCCTGTGAGATTAACTAGAAGAGCTTCAGCAGAGAGTAGCAAACCATAACACTTCTAGGACAAAAGACAATTTAAAGAGCATAACAAAGCATTTGATTTTAATGAGGTTGTCTAGTTGTAAATGAAGGCAGAATCTGGCCTATACTCTATGCACTTCAAATTTTAGTTCATAAAAGGAGGGTGAAAAGCCTCTTGAATTGAAAAAGAAACCTCCAGAGGGCTACAATTCCTTTATCAGAACAAAGTATTTATAGAGCCTGATGGACAGAGTGACCCCAATCCTCTATCTCTAAACTGGTGATCATATAAAACAGTATAATGGCATGTCTATTAAATGGCCATATCAAAGAGATATAAATGGAAATTAAGTTACTGATCTTGGCTTAAAATTGATTGTGTTCTATTTATTCTGTTTTCAGTTAGAAAGCTTTGTCACCTGTGAAAAATGTTCACGCTAATAAATATTAAATGAACTGCATTAACAATGTGAACTAACAACAAGAAAGTTCCTTAACTACACCGTAGTCCCTTTAATTAACTAGCTCTTCAAATGTGAAGTTCGGAAATATAAAAGGAAGCATATAGCCAAACAACGCACATGCATGTATTTACTGAGATTCATCTTTATTTAGCTTGATCAGTTTGCTACTTTCTCACTGTTTAATAGAGAAGGTGAGAACCAATTTGCCAGCTCAAGAAAATGAGTTTCCTATTGGCTATTAGCAGCTGGGTTATTACAAGACAAATTGCTGCGCAACTTAAAATGCTCACCTTTCATATCCAAGATCAGAGATCAGAAGTTGAATTGAGGCAGGAAAAAGATACGATTAAAGTCAAATGATTAATGAGAAGAGTACAGAAGACTAATTTACTCTTTGACCACTGTATAAAAAGAATTTTGCTGATTTGAGCCTGTCTCTAGGGTGATGATTTTCCATCACAACTGTCTCCACTAAGGTATTGTGCATTGCACTAGTAGAACTTCACAGCCTCTTTTCACGCTAAATGAAGCTGCATTTCAGTAATTATACATTGAATCAATTGTACAGGTGTGTTTCAGAGAGTGCCCAATGGACTTTAACATGAATACAACGAGTATACTTTCATAAACTTTGTTAAAATTGCATAAATACAACAATAAATGGACAGATCAATTTTGGAATTATTATTTGGACACGTGATTATGACATACTTAGATTGATCTGTTGTCACTAGTACTTTTCAGAGTTGTGATTTGTAAGAAGGGCAGGGAAGCACATAAGAATATTGTTTGGGTATTTTATTAATTTAACCTTCTATTCTAGTGAAGTTAATAAAGTTGACAACTCACGGTGAAGTCAATCCAAGATCAATTTTGTTCCCCAAAAAGACATTTTAGGAACAAAACAAAGGGTTTAATTTTTATGATTTCAATCCTTTGAGGGAGAGGAGGAGGCTCTAGGCATTACATTTAGAAAGTGATATGACTTGTAGTTTCAGCTCAAACTTTGACCTCTCTTAAAACTATCATAATCTGATGGGGAATGTCCAGTGACAAAAAATATCCAACACCACAGCATCATTGATGTCAATAAGGATCAAATATATAACTTAATACATGATCCTGGAACATGTTGCTGTTCTTTCATGAGATTCATTAGACAGCTGAGGAAGCACACGTTAACTAATATTTTTTTTAAATTTTCCCAGAACTGTGCTGGTGACTTCATCACTAATGCTCCTGAAAACAAGTTCAACATTACAAAACGTGGATCAGTTAGTTCTTCATGAAAGAATAAGAAAATGGGGAAAATGTAATTGTTTGCCAAATGGAAAAAACACAGGGCTAGTAAGGAAATAAATGTTATTCTCTCATTTCTAAGAGGGTATTATAAACAAAGGAGAGTAAACAGCAAAAATTAAAAATGATACCAAAGTACTTAGTGTTCCTTTAAATATTTACTTTGCTGCTATTTGGGGAATAATTTGTTCCATTTAGCTGGAGTTGAACTCAGAGGACTGCTTTAATCCAGAGAGATTAATTATAGTCTTGGAGTTATAACACAAGTTTGGGGAAGCAGAGCACAGAAAAAGAAAAGAGGAAGGACTGCCTCTCTCATTAGCAATTAACAAGTTTATGTGCTTCAAGGTTACAGCAGGAAAACTTTGCTCTAACTACACGTACATACTATCAGCAGAAAGGGTGTAAATCAGGGCAAAATAGGGCCCAGTGATATCCAGGAAAGATACTGCTATATTGAAGCTAACAGCAGAGATATTGACGCAAACAGCAGAGGTGACTGCGTTGCTAGGGGTAACTAAGCTACCTCTCAGTTGTCCTTCATTTGAAATCCAAATTTACCTGCATCTTGCAAAGCCCTCCTGTGATCTCACTTTTATTATTTACATCAGAAATGTTGAATCATGAAGCTGAGACTATAAACAATGTTAATTAGGTTACAGAATTGATCCACATTAATTTTAAGCTTCTTACAGTATTTTACTCATCTCTCATTTTGCTCCTTGCTGTGTCCCACATTCAGGCCCCAGGAGGCAAAGAGGCATGGGATCTAACAGACTTAGAGATAAAGAAAAGGTAACATAGGAAAAAGTGGCGGAGAAATGTTGCATATGAGTTTACCTAGTGATGGTTCAGGTACTCCTTCCTCAGAGCTGTCCTCTGCACCCTCCTCACCCATTCCAGAGGTCACAGAATCTTCCGGGGCAGAAGCTGAGCCTGGAGTGCTTGGACCACTGACAGAACCAGAGTCCCCCTCCTCACTGCTGGATCCATATCGATCTGGCTGAGCAACGGTTCTGCTCTCACTGCAGCTCCTGCGCTCTTTCCTGTGCACCCGTGAATGGAGCACCATTTGGTGGTAGGTGCGGAAAATCTTGCCACACTCAAAGCATTCAGTGGATTTGTTTTGGGATGCCCTTCGGCTCTGCCTTGAGGAGGGTCTGTAGTCCAAGTCACTCTGGGCAAGGATACAGTTTTCTCCTTGTTGTACATTGCTGTTTTTCTCCAAGCGTCCACTGACGCAGCTTTTCTTCTTGGGGTTGCTGGAGGCGCTGGGTGAATCCTGATCTCGCTTGCGCTTCTCCTGGCTGACAAGAATATATTCTCTTTTATCCTTGTCATAAGTCACATCTGCATCAGCAAGGGCTTCATCCCATCCCACATATTTTACACACTCAGAAGGCTCTGCTACTTTTCCTTTGGTGGCCAGCTGCCAAGCCTGGTAGCTACTGACTGGATCCAGCTCAGCTACCCTTTTTCCAGGCTGTCCTCTTGTAACTCTATCTATCCCTACAGATGGCCTCAGATTCAGGCACTGTAAGAAAAACTGCTTTGTTACAGAGGGATCTAGGCTTCCATCAATTAACCCCTCAGCTTTGTTCTCAGTACTGCTTCTTTGCACTCTGAAGTGTACAGCATTATGTGCTTTTAGGCTTTCCATATTTGTAAACAGATTCCCACACTTGGTGCAAACTTCATACAGAGATAAGCCAGTCACAATTGTTTCCTCCTGAATCACATTATTAATAGTGGCTATGGGCTCTAAATCATTTTTTGGTTTGTTTTTGCTCCCAGTCTTTGGGCCGTGTGATTTCATGTGGTTTTTGAGAAACCAGGGTTCTTTAAATCTTCTGCCACAAATGTGGCATCCATGATCAAACGATCCTCTATGCTTTTTCATGTGAGCTTTGAGAAACCAGGTCTGACTAAAGGCCTGACCACAGACTTCACAAGGAAATTCCCCTGCATTCAGCTCACTCTTGCAATTCTCAGTGTAAGCTTCCCCATTTGGAATTTGAGCTGTAATATGGTCTTTCTCTATGTGGTTTAACAGCGTCTCTTCTCTTAATGTCATGTAGTTACAAAGCCTGCATTTGTACGGCTTATGGACTTGATGTATGTGCTGTTCAAGGTCTTTCTTTCTCTCAAACTTGTTTTTGCAGAAGGTGCATTGGTAAATGGGTAGCTTACCATCTTCTGCAGGCGGTGCCTCTGTGACAACTTCCTTCTTGCTGCTTCTCAACAAAATCTTGCTGTTGTCTGACTGGGTTGCACCATTCAGAATCTTGTTGCAGGCAGATGTACTTTTGGTGGGGCTGGTGCACCCGTCAAGGCCTTCCGAGACTCCCATCTCCCCAAGCTGTGCTTCGCCCATCTCCACCTCATGCCCCTGACTTAAAGTGCCTGTTCTGTGACTCCGAATGTGTATCTTCAAATTGCCCTTTTGGGAAGCTCTATGGTCACAGTAAGGACATTTATAGGGCTTCTCTCCTGTGTGCTTCCTCATGTGCTGAGACAGGGAGCTCTGAAAAGGAAAACTCTTGCCACAGATACAGCAGCTGTGGCACATGGACTTGTCTCCATCAATGTCGTTCTTGTTTACCTTGTTAGGACTAGAGGATCTTCGTAATTCCATCTCCGCCTCCTTGTTGCGATCCATCTGAACTACTGCAACATCGGTCGTACAGGGCAAAAGGACAAAGCCTTGTCCACCAGCACAGGGCCGGGTTGTGGTTTCAATCATACGGCTCTGCTGAGTGAGTGTTTATCTCTTCATTCTCAGATTAAAGTTTCCCCTCTCAATTGCTCAAAAGAGTCAAGGGTGTCGCTTTAGTCATGTATGTTCTATAAGCGGATGGCAAATAAGCACCTGAAACAAACAAAAACATACATACAGAAACTCTGTAAGTAGATTCTTCAATATGTTTCAACCTATTTATATCTTTCCTTGGGCCATTTTTGTCACCAGCCCCAATTTGAAAAACATATTATGCTTTGATTTATTTAAATAATAAGCATTAGCTTATATTCATATTCTGTAACACGCACAATTTCAGTCAAAATGGTTAGCATTCAAAGCAACATTAATTAAAACATCATTTGGGGTAACAGCAATGACTTATACACATTGACATCATGGTTTCAAAAAAGTGTGTGTATCGTGGGATTCCCCTTCCTTTCCTCTCCCAAAATTGTATGAACAAAGTCTCAACAAAAGGAAAATTCATTTTTAAATATTCTTATAGTCCTTATTTCAAACCCAAGCAAAACTGTGCATGTGTGTGTGTCTACATGTCTAAATGTCTATATATTTTACATTAAGAAACCATTTCTTGAAGTGGTTGTTACACTTTAAGTCTGTGGCTTTACAGTCATATATAATTTCATATAAAATATTTGATTGCCCAGAGATAAAAGAATTTTCTGGAGACGTTATAGAATTTTGTACCCCTGCTGAAAATTACATTAAATTGTATTTTGGGCAATTCTGCTACGCTTGATGTGGGGTGTATGCTATGTAACAGGAAAGCAGACTGCAGTGCACTTCACATTTTGATTAAAAGGGAAACCAGAATACAGAGATTGACAAAGTGTTCTGTATATCTAAAGATGATTTCCTATTAGGCAGTCTGATGGGGCGCACAGCCCCAGTAGGGGTTAACTCCATCCTGTGGGCTGAGACGGCCATGCCCCCTCAGCCCTGTTGGGCATGCTTCAGCTGGAACCCAGGTATAAAAGGGAGCTACTCAGCTCAGTCGAGGCAGACTGTGGAAGAGGAAGGACACTGGTTGCCGAATCCAGACCGGGAGCTCCCGAATACCCAGACCAGGGAAGCCAGCCAAGGCATACGCCAGGATGATGGGGAACACCCAAAAGAGATTGAAACCGCACAAGCCAGGAGACCCAGAGACGTCCGGGACACTCAGATCGACACGTGAGGGGATGGAGCACGCAGTGGCCCAAGAGGATGACCCCTTTGAGCCAGGCGCTGTCAGTGTGCTGCAGTAGGATCCCCGCTGACCCCAGTGGTAGAACCTATGCCACTGTTAGGGCCCTGGGCTGGGACCTAATGAAGTAGGATGGGCCCATTTCCCCTACTCCCCTGCTGCCAACTCCCACCCAGGTGTGACATCCTCCCCACGTTAGGGCAGATGGCTTCTACTTGCAGCTCTGCCCTGCCTGAGGACCTGAGCCCATAGGATGTTGGTGGCTTTGTCCTACCTGCAGGCCCGAGGCCACCATACTGACTCCATCTATTGGGCAACACCGCCTGGGGACTAAGGACATCGAAGCCGACTCAGCTGTGCGCCAATATCACCTTCACCCTGCCCCCAGAAGGAGATAGGGTGTATTGACCCCGTGACAGGCAGCCTATATGAAAAAAATCCTAATACAAGACTCAGGCCCCAATTCAGCAAAGGAAATAAGCATGTGCTTAAGTCTCACTGATGTTAATGGTGGTTAAAGTTATGTCAATGGTAAGCATGTGCTTAAACTGCTTTGCTGAAGCAGAGCCTTAGTTATCAAACTACATGGGTCAGTGATGAACAAATAGAATTTTTAAAACTGCTGCATGACAGTATGTATAGTAATAACCATCTTTAAATCTGGGTCCCTTATTTATCTCAGCTACACAAGATATATTTCACCATCAGCCATCACCACCGTGGCTCACACAAAAAAAGAGAACATTTTATTAAAATAAGCCTTTTTCAGTCCCCTTACAAATACAAAGCAAAAGTTTCTTAGTTGTTTGTAGCCCCGTTAATCAGTTTGAACAGCAAGTTCTATTTGAAACAAAGAATATGGTATGCATTAATGGACGGAGTCAACCCATCCCTTCAGAAGTAAGAAAAGAAAGTAATTTCTTAAGATGTGGCCAGATCTAAACACCACCACTACAACCACACATACACACTTTTCACTGGAGACCTCTAATGCAACAAATCAGAGAAACAGATTTACAGTTGCAAATTCTAAGGCCTTGTCATTTTGTTCACCTCAGGTTATTCTGAACCGGGAAGTGAATAAATATAGTCTGATCATAGATAACAAACATCATAAATCTAACACAACACAATTTAAAATAATTACATTGTTCATCTCAGGCATCAGTTACATTTCCTGGTAATAGCACTAATTATTTTTAAGCTAATCTAATCTTTCATTTTCTGAAAAACAATTCAATTTTGATCTTCAAGGTAATTAATTTTGGTAACTAGCTGTTTGTCGTTTTAAGAGGTAAGCATCACATTATCTACCTTGTCCTCAAGGACCAATATAACTGCAAATATCTGCAAGAAACATGTCTCAAATTCAATTTCATTTCTTTCAAATGAAACACGTTTTTATATTATGACTATGTCCGGAACTGATGTACTACATTATCGGGGGAAAAAATCACATCAGATCAAGAGCTCAAATGTCTATCTGAGCAACAAGTTTACAAAGAGAGCATCTGAACTGCTGATCCCTGAAATTAGCAGTTTAGGACTGAGTTGAGGGACAGCCCCACAAGACACATGCTTGGTTAAATAAATAATGGCTGTCATCCAGGCAACTGGAAAGATGTACCAGAAGTACAAGTAAGCTATAAAAAAAAAAAACCCAAACAAAAAACACCACATAGGGTAGTACTGAGTGAAGCAATTCAAATAAAATAATAACCCAACTCGAACCATAACCAAACTTTTCCTGTGTTTCAAACTTGTCCTATCATCTTTAATTTTTCCAGGCCTGGAAGAAATGTCAAAATGGTATGTTGGACAGGACAAAGGAAAGGAAAAACCTGCTTTCAGGAAATTTCCAGACCAGTTTGTTGAACCAAGAGTTTCAGGTAATCATCCAAGCTCTTGGGGACAGATTTTCAAAGGTATTTAGGCTTTTAGAGATGCAGACAGGTGCCTAGTGGGATTTTCTAAAGCACCTATGCAGGTTACGGGCCTACCTCTTATTGATTTTAATGGGAGTTGGGGGCTTAACTTGCTTAGGCACTTTTGAAAAATCTCACTTACCACCTATCTACATCTTTAAGTACCTAAACACCTTTGAAAATCTGGCCCTCGGTTTCTGTGATGCTTCTCAGGGATACCTAGGGCTGTGACAAACCTCGCCCTTAGTATGAGGAAGCCATGTTTGTACCTAACATGAGTCAGCTGTCCAATTACACCAGTCACAAGCAATCCACACATTCCTCTTCTGGCCTTGCAGGCCCTGCTGTCACTCTACAGGTTAGCAATTGCGACACCCCAACCCTTGAGCTCTCCAAGCTCCACTCCTTGGAGGGTCCAGCCCCTGGATCCACTAGACATCTGCAGCATTCACAGATTTGCTGCTTCCAAAGAAACAATACACCCTCGCTTATCAGTTCCACCTCAGATCACCACTCCACTTAACTCAGAGCACTCAGGTACGTTTATAGAGAAAATAAGTGGAAGTGTATTTAACAAATCATAGAAAGTCAAACAGTAGCAAGTACAAGTATTGGAAACAAATGGTTACATATAAAATAAAATCATGACATGAACTCTAGAGCCTAGACTTCATTACCAATATACTCTCATGTTTTGTAGAATAATTCTCACCCAAAATCCTTGCCGCACTTCATGGCCAGGTTTAGCTGTGACCCTCCATGCCCATGATTTCCCTCTGCCCCCACAGAGCAGTGGCATATTCCACATTTAATTTTTATAGCGTTTTCATTAGTGAAGCAAAAAAAAAAGGGACATGTTAAATCAATCACCCATCCTTTAAGTTAGAACTGGTAAAAAAATGTTCAACTGAAAATCCTGATTCAACAAAATCAAAATGTTTCATGGGAATATATCAATTTCATCAGTTTGATGGGTAATTATCAAAACAATTTATTTCAACCTCATTGTTTCAACTTGTGTTATAATTTATAATACAGTAAATTGAAATGAAGTATTTCAACCTTATCGGAAACGTTTCAGAATATTGTGGGAGAAATTTGAGATTTTCACTTTTTGTCCCGATTTGGGATGAAACAAAATCTCAGTATCTCCCACTGGTGTGAAATTGTTTTTCAACCAGTTCTAATTTCAGTCATCTTCCTGTATTGTATATAAGCTGGCTCATTGTGTCACGTTTAGGCTTTGGAAGCTTGAATGCCCAGCATACACACATAAAGTAGATGAACAATCTTGGAATCTCTCACCTAACTGTTTGTGTGTCATGTTGATTGTCATATTGTTAGAAGGATTCTTTGCAGGAAGGGTGGAAACAGTGAGTTCAAAATGAAAAACAACAACTTTGGAAAAATGCTTCAATGCCTCAAGACTGAATCAAAAAAGAAAAAGAAAATGCTAGACTTAAAACAGCCCTATTAGTAGAGGAAGAAGCGTCAGTTAACGTTCTGATTATTAGTGACTGTTTCTTTCAACATTAAGCCTGGTGCAATAAGTGGAAGCAGCGCTGTTAACTCACTCCTGTTGATTACTGTTTCATTTTAAGTTGTGCTAACACCACCACTGAGCTCCTGCTGTCCCCAATGCTACTTACAGCTTGCTCAGAGTTGCTCTAAACCCTCCCAGCCCTACCAACACTTATGCATGTGCTTAATTAAGCAGCTGAGTTGTGCCATTGCCATAAATCACATATTTAAAGTTAAGCATTTGGATAAATATAGGCAGGATCAGAGCCTCAGTTATGCCAACAGCGATTCTCAGGCTATGTCTTCATTTGCCGCCATCAGATCGACTTCTCTGGATCAACTGAGCGGTCAGTGAAGACCCGCTCAGTCGATCCAGAAATCAATGTATTAAGACCACCTTCTCAAGTGGTGTAGCGCTGCGTCGATGCAGTGAAGACGGCACGCAGAACAGAAGCAGAGAAGTCAACGGGAGTTACACAAGTTTTTTGCGTAGCTTGCGTAACTCCCATTGACGGTCGCCAAATCTTGGAGGTAAGTGAAGACAAGCCCTCAGATACACACCCTTTTCTGCTCACCATGCTACCTATGCGTACTGGGGATGAAGGTATTTGACTACATGGTGGTGATTTCTCAGCTGCCCGATCAGATAACCATTACAGCCCCTTTGTGCCACCCAAAAAGGATTAATGAAAACACTAAAATATATCTTAAAAATAAGTTTAGAAACTGATGGGATGGGGAAAAAATTAGAACAATGGAGCAGATACAATACTAATATATATCTCTATATGAGAAGCCTAACCCCAAATTCATGGCTGATGGTTATGAAATTCTTACGAACAGACAAATGCTTCACAAAGCTTAGGTAGGTAGGTTATTTACTTCTTTTACCACATACTGAAACTGTGAACAAGTCTATTAAAAAAACCTAACTTTAAACTGTATTTTGTGGATGGCAGTGGCCATACATTACATGAAGGGAGAGATCTCCATTGGCAAGAAAAATTGCAGAAAAGAATCAAATACGGAAAGTTACAGTGGATCTTTTCAAGCAACAAAGCAAGTTTAAAAATAAGACATTTTCAATTCAGATATGTGAATTCCAAGCCTTGGATGAAAGGAACACAGAATCCATTGTAGAAATGTTGCTTGTCATGTCTCCCAGGGAATTCTGGGTATAATGCAG
This sequence comes from Emydura macquarii macquarii, assembly GCF_026122565.2. Taxonomy (NCBI): domain Eukaryota; kingdom Metazoa; phylum Chordata; order Testudines; family Chelidae; genus Emydura; species Emydura macquarii. Next base: position 8,628,445 of record NW_027130568.1, read on the forward strand.
TATCATCACTCCAGAACACTTTTCCAACAGAAAATGGCACATAATTGTGTGAAGAAAGTATCCTCCTGATGAAGGAGCAATAGCATGCAGCAAATATACATGTTCAGGTGAAGAAGTATGTATCAAAGAGTGATAACCCAGGAACCAGGCCTTCCCAGTTTTCAGGAAGTTGGAGTTCAGCAGCTGAAAAACTTTGCTGTTCAAGAGCAGTCGCTGCAAGGAAAAGACAGAACTAAAGCACCTAAAAGCAGTGGATAAAAGATACAGATAGAAATTACTACCATTTTGTAGCATTGCAGCCTCAGTGATCCTATACTACTGAAACACTCCCACATTATGGGCCTCACATCTGTGTACCCCCATTGATTTCATGGCAGAATTTATAGTCTTCTGCAAGAATATTACAGTGGTTAGTTTCTTATATTATTTTGATCAAAGATATGATGCTGCTGTTCTTACTTGGGCAAAAGCCCTACTGAAAATGCCTTCTTTAATCCTTTTAGGGACAGCTTCATTTATCTATATCCTTTTTACGCTGTCTTCTGCGGACAACTTACATTCTTTTGACCAAGATGGAGAGTGGAAGAGAGAGTGTGTCTTTAAACAGTAAACCTATCCTTGAATTCACAGGAAATCCTGGTGTTCTGTGGCCTACAAAGAAAACTAGCATTAGGTAAAGGCAGCATGACTTTGCATTGATTTTCTGAGAACCCTCTAAGTTATTTCTGCCAGAAAGCTATCCAAAAAACTGAACCAGTTATCAATGAAGACTTTCTAATTTTCAAAAGTACTTAATTATTTAAAGCAGGTTGTTGAGGTTGTTTAAACCTGCCAAAATTGCCATAAAAGGCCTGCAAACGAGAGAGTTAAAAAAGGCTGCTGGAAAAATAAACAAGGCATTTCCATTACTCTCAGTTTACTTCTACTCTCTTATATATTTGTATTTAAAACCAGAAGTAGCATTTTATTGTATTTTTTATTTCTGAATAGCTCTGTTCTTTTTTCCTATGAAGCTGAAGAGTCTATTCCTTTTGCATTGAAAAGTTTGTTATTATTACACTGTCACATTATATTGCGTTTCTTTGACTACGTCATAAGGTTTTCATGTCTCCTTCTTGCTCTGATTTAATGACATTCTACAGCAGGCCTCAGACAGACAGACAGCCCTCAGAAAGCACAGTCAGGACATTCTGAATCAGCATCACTTTATATATATATTATATAAAATGTGTATAACGGACACATATACAGTGCACTTCTTTTATGAGAATCACATCCATCCCAGATGATTTGATTCTTACAAGTGGAGTATTTTAGTTAGTATAGGAATGATTTTTGTCCCACTGGTTTTGATCACTATATGCAGTTGATTCTTATATCAGTGATTATTATAAATGGAGTACATGGTATATATATAAAAAGATAATAAAGACACCTAATGCTGAAAAGGCTTAGGTATCTGCAAAGAGGTGATATGTCTCAAGCCAACATCCAGCAGAATAAAAAAGTCCATAACCCAGTTTTTAGTGCTTTCTAAAGAATCAGTTCTATGAAAAGGTTATTCTTGTGCACTGCTACAGGGTATGTTGAGAAACACAGGGCTGTCACCCACTCAGTACATATTTTGTGTTTCAGTATACTGTGCATGTTTGTCCTCTTGGAGACAAAGGAATATTCTTTATTAGTTACACTGTAGTATTATAAGCAATGAATTAAAATACATCATTAACATCCTGGACAAGCTTATTTTACTACCAAAACAAAGGGACTATTCTTTGAACAAATAGGAGGGGGGGAAATCCCACAACAACAATGAAGAGTTCCTCTCCCTAAAAACTGTTCTGTATGAGATTAACAATTACAGGCTTATATTCCACAGACACAGGTCCCAAATAGCTGCATGAAGTGATGCATTCACTACTGGGAGAGTAAGTACCATTGATGACAAGGCCTTGGGGCTTCTGCTGTTCTCAGACCAATCAATAATCCATTATGAACAAACTACATTTCCACTCTAATATGAAGAAAGGAATAAAAGGGAACTAGTATCAGTAATAATTCCATGGAAAAAACAACACACAAAAATCACAAAACACCACCATCACAAGACTTAAGCTAGTAGTGATATGAAATACTGACTGAATTGCCTACAATAACCCCTTATTTTAAGACAGTTACTAAAGCCCACTATATTACAGTAAAAAAAAAAAAGAAAAGTTTATTTTAAAGGCAAGCCTCTACTCTGGCTACTGGACAAAATAAAGGCATAAATCTTCAAGGAGAAGAAAAGAAACTTAATATATAAATCTAACGGCTTCCTTTAATCTATTTTCCAATCCAAAGTAAATAAGAACTTTGAATTAGAGGTGACTACCCAAATGTGACTAGGGGACTATACCAGGGCTTTACTGCAGCAGCTGTGTTATCATCCAGCAAGAAGTATTGCAATTGTTTACCTCTTGTTGCCACTTTCGCATCCTACAGTACACAACAGCGATGATCAGTTTAAATCTCCTTGTGTACATTAAAACTAAAATAAACTTTTTTCCATTCATGACGAACATACTTTCTTAGAATTTTCAAAAGATGCTGCACACAGCAGAGGGGTGGAAAAAAGCATCTTAAATTTCAGATACAATATTTAAATACAAAGACACTTTTTAATAGTTACTCATGGGGCAAGAAGGGATATATAACAATTTAGACCCAGAAGGAAACACAGAGACCAATATTATTAATGCATAAGGCAGTCTATATCCTTCTTCTGAAATATAAAGCCCAATAGTTAAATTTGACCTCACAGGAGAGAAAAATAAAAGACAGCTGAATACACAATGTGATTATTGATCAGACCCAGAGAGGCCAAGAACTGAACCAGTGCAGATGTGGACATTTTCCTAGGGTCCTTAATGATATATAACAGGAAGTCAAAAGCAGATATTTAAGTGTGTTATAAAAATAATTTCTAATTTTGAATATAAAACCTTTTAGATTTAAAAAAAAGGCCTTTGAATATAAACAGTCCATTTTACTTCACTTTTGGGACATTAATGTACCGTTTCCTATTTTGCTAAACCCAACCGAAGAAAGCCTCTTTACAATCTTAATATGTTCTGTACTGAAACTAAAATATAAGAAAAAGATTCCTAAATCTGATACCATCACAGCAAAAACAACATAATTCATTCCCAAATAGAAGCTAATCCACCTAAATACTGTCCATACTTTCTTATTCTAATCAATGACATTGATGCTGTCCATTCATGCATGCATGTGAATACACATGCACAGAATTTCTGCAGCACCCAATACTGCTTTATAATTAATGTTATCTTGTCAGGACTTCCATTATAAACCCAATTTACATGGGTTTATAAATTGGCAATTTTAAATTGCATAGGTCCAAAATTTGTCAGCCTGGACGCTGGTACAAATTTGCTTAGGAGTATTTTCATGTTTACTTTGGATTTTTTTTTAAAATGCATGAAAATACGACAGATAGGCTGATATTTACAGAATCATGGTTGAAAATAAAATATTTACTTTAATTATTTTTGCACTTATTGTAGAAAAACGGGGGCCAGATCCCCAGCTTGTATAAATTGTTGTTGCTCCGCTGACATGCACACAGTATCTGAACCTCTGATTGAAACTGGTAAACCATTGTGCCAGCAAGAGTCAAGATTTCAGTGGCAGAGAAACGTGTACCAGTTTAAAATAAACATTTTGGGTTCTTAGCTTCCTAATTTAGCACAAATTAAAATGAAACAATAGCAAGTCACAATGGGCCAAATCTCTCCCTGATTCAACTAACAGCTATTCCAATGGGGAACTGGATCTAATGACTTACTACATACATACATAACTAGAATGATTTACCCAATTAAAAGCATGCTGGATCCCTGAATGCAAAGAACCATATATTACAACACAACGCAAATGTAATAATAATAACTGCAATGATGTTTACATCAAGTTAACAGAAGCTATAGGGTTATTTCTAAGATAAGTTACCATGAGATAAACTATGCAGAGTGAATTAAGAATTCAAGGCAAGTAATTGGTAACCCTCACACTTGATATGTCCTATTGCTCAAATAAACACAAAATAATGATTCTGCCACATCAAGTTGTTGCCAGTCAGTAACTTGTTAACAGATTTAAGATTACAACATTGTTGATTGATTAGCTATTAAATCTTGAGTGTAATAAAAAAAAGATTTTTGAAGTCACAAAGCAGAAGTGGCACGCTGTTAGCTTACTTTTTCCACCCAGTATTCTAATAGGAACTGCAAAAGACAAACGAATTCCTGGACTGTCATTATCATCTGTTTTCAAAGTTCCATTTTGTGAAAGAGCTTTAAAAAAAATCCCATCATCAAAAAGAAAGAACTGTGGCCTAGAATATAAAGAGAGATAATTATGTGCAGTAAACCATAAACACATTCTGTTAAACATTACCTTCTGAGGTAGCACTATTTAGCACAGAAAGTCAACATAAAAATCTAATCTCAGAATACACAGCACCAAAAACACATCATCAGTTTTCTTGAAAGCGTTTCACTGTAAGCTTTGGAAAAGTACAAAATTGGTTTATTTTTCTGAGATTTTTTTTAAATTTGATCTTGTAGTTAAGTTTTTTGATGGTCATATGTACTACATCAATCAACATATTATGAACGCCAAATGTTTACTGTACACCCCCTTCCAAACACAGAAATTTATTACATACTCTATGGACCAAGATTTCCAGCTACTGTAAATCAGTGTTGCTCCATTGAAGACAACCAAGTTACACAAATTTACACAAGCTGGGAATCTGGCCCTGTACGTATAGGATGTTCCAAACAGCAGTATTCCTATTTTATACCAATTTTGGTTTCAACTGAATTACATTGGCATGTAACCGGAGTAACGGTGATTGATCAGGCCCAGAGCGTGCCAATTTGTAGACATCCAGCACTTGCAAAATACTGTAACTTGACCTAGTTATCACTAACGTATATAGTACCTCTGACGATCACTTGCTGCATAGGCAGCTAAAATGAGTGATATATCAGTGTATGTTTACAAAGAGCAATTCCTGACAAATACAATATAATTATTTTATGAGCATTTGTTGGTAAAACAGTGATTTAATAGTGCTAGTGATTTAATGAGTCATTGCAAGTTCCTGGGTTCAATGACCATTTTCAAGACACAAGGATCTCCTATTGTTGTTTTATTATCTAATCATTCTATTTCAGGATTATCTATAGCTTCCATCATCAGAGCATACGAGCACTTCCAACATAATGCATGTTAAAATTCCAATTATGAAATATACTGAATCTCGCACTGTTCTATCATTGTTAGTCTAGAAAAGCAAACATTTCATCTATAGTTTGGGTAACCAAAACAAAGCTACTGCATTAGATGAGCCGCTTATACAACAGGGACTTTATTTATTTTTCATCATAAAGGAGAAAAGTGTGTCCAGTGATTATCCTCTATACCAAATAAATTTGAAACAAAAGTTCACAATTTTTGAATTTCAAAGCTCCCAGCCATAATCATCCCTGGAGAAGCAAAACTGAACCTGAAATCAAATTTTTCAGCTGTCAATCTAGTCTGGTTTATTTTGGTATAAAGTGCTTAGCTATTTATGCAGAACATCACTGTAAGGTGTCTAGGAATGAAACAAACAGGAATCCTATCAGTCACTTATAAATACGTTCTTAAGGAACATTTTACCCATGTTGTTAGACATGCTTTTGACTTGCACAGCTCAAGACATGGATGTTGACTGATAAACCTGATCACTATTTATTGAACCTTCTTTGCACTCCAACACACACACACACTCTATCTCTCTCTTTCTCTCTCTCATGAATGTGAACAGATGTGCGATATATTGCTAGCAGACAGACAAAGATTCCTAAAAACTGTACACAGCACAGGTGGTGCAGCAGAGGATTGTTTATTCAAAGACCACAAAGTCTATGGATCAGGTCCTCACATGCAGTGCAGTGGCTTTGTGCTGCACTGCCAATATAACTTGGCCAGGGAGCATCACCCAAGTGCAGGAATGATCCTTGGAATAGTCAAGGGCTCTTACACCACACACCCTACCTGCTGTCAGCATTAAAGAAAGGGGGCATGGGTAGGACAGCTATATACCAGGCCAATTCCTGGGCTGCATTTTTGGCCTCCTGTGGCTGTTAACGGCTGCAATAAGTTGGAGCAGTAGGAAGAGCTGTACACAGAGCAGCACCAGAATCAGGGGCAGGCAAAGGGGAGTTTTAAGTCACCTCTGCTTACCACCACCTGACTTGTGCTTTGTGCATTTTTATCGTACCAGAGTATCTGACTCTCAACATCTGCCACGAAATATTCTGATACTGCCACTCACAAAGGAAAGCAAATAAGCCTTAGAAAAAGTCCATTGTCCAGGTTCTTACATACAGTAAAAAAAACACACCTTCTTGGATATATCTGATTGTTTTCCTTGGTAATAAATATGTATCACACACATACTAAGATACACAAAACATAAATGAGAAGAAAGTGCAACCACCATGATATGTTACATTAACATTGTAGTTAGATTTTTAACTATCCACATGTAGAAATGTGACCACACCGCTCACTGAGTTTCCGAAACACTCATCACCAGATTTAGAACTTAACAGAATGACTATACTGTTTTTCACCAGTAGAAAGTGTTTTTCTTATAGAAACCTTCCATTTTAGCATGTATCCTCCTCTGTCTCACACATGCAAAACACTCTTTGGCTCATTTCCCTCAATTTTCAATCAGACCCCTAGAACTCTTACCGTAAGAAATACTCCTGTGACCCACAATCCTATCCAGCGGCCACATATTCCTCATCCCTTTGCCCCCAAGCTTCTTGACTGTGCCACTGCTTCTTCTTCCTGTCCACTAAATCCTGGATTGTCAGCATTCACTTTCTCTACCCTTCTGCAATTGTAACTCCCATCCTCATCCTGTCCAAGTCTAATGGCCCCTTCACTAGAATTATTCCTTTTCATGACACTGTTGATCACCCCTTTTCCCTCTGCTTTTGGGATTCTGCTTTCTCAGTTCTCCCAACCCTACTGAGTGTCTCATTAGGAAGCTCCTCCTCTTCTCCTACCCCATAATCTGTTCATATCCTCAGGACCAGTTCCCTCCTCTTTTTTATCTATGCCCTCCCTAAGGTATCTTGCCCATTCATACCATTTCAACTACTGCCTCCTGGACCCAATTCAGAAAAGCATCCCTATTCAGGAAAATACTTAAACACGTGCTTAATGCCTTCTTGAATCAAGGCCTCTATGCATCTTCCTTCTAAATTGCTCTCTCCCCTCTGTAATAGATCTCTCCCTTCTGCCAACCCAACATGTCCACGTATCCCTCTGACAGCCCCATCTAGATGTCCAAATGCCCATCTCAGACTTAATATCCCAGATTAAGCCTCTCAACTTTCCTCTTTTATCACTGATGAAAACAGTACTATATCTTCTTCAACATCCCCAATGCTCACAACCTCATTTTCAAATTTGATTCCTCTCTTCCTCCTCCTCCTCATCCTCAATTTCTCTAAAAATCCATCCTTTCTCCTCCATTCCCATTCCTAAAACACTTGCCCAGCTGCTGCAGCCTCTTCTCTGGCAACCCTGTTCTCATCTTATTCCCCCCGGTCTGTTCAAAATGCTGCTGCTAAAATCATTATACTCTCCTGTCAATCCGATCATGCCACTGCCCCATTCAAATGTGTTGCATATTAAGTTCAAGCTTCCTTTCTTCCTCTTCTAGGCCCTGCATAACTCCAGCCTACCTAAATCTCTGTTCTCATTTTGTCTCATTCCCTTTTGTGCTGCATAAGGTCCACTCCACTTTCCTCCCCTAATGCATCTTTTGTACAGTTATCCCATTCATGTCCTCACATCTTTTCACACTACATTTACAATAATCTTTTTCCCTGTGGCACCAAATAACCTATTTTCCATCATTCAAATACTTCCTTAAAACACATTTCTTCCATGAAGTCTTCAAACGATGATCCTCCAAAACAAAATTCAACACATAGGCTTTGGTGCTTCTTCCACTGTATAATATGTGATTAGCGTATTGCCACAGTTTAGGTAGGATGTAAACTCCGCTCAGAGCAGGGACTTTGAATTGTTTTAGACAGTGCCAAATGTACTGTCTGACTTCCAATAATATTTAAGTGCAAATTATCATTATGGACTCAAGCTTCATCTTTTCAAACAGTTATCAAAGTTTCTCCACTGATCAGTGCTAATGGATGAAAAACACCCATTCATTTTAACCAGCCCCGAGTAAAATGAAACTCCTCCATTGCCTAGCCAGAATTCATCTCTTACTGAACCAAAAGAATAGACAGGTAGCCATGGCATGGAAGAAGCAATAATCAAATGTCATTAAACTCAGTTTCCTTGAAGAATAAGCTGTCACTTCAGATAAAGACAGCTTTGCTACTCTCCGGCTCCTCTGAAAACATTGGCTAAGTGAAACAATTGATGCTTACTTTAAACCACACTACTAACCAGATTTCTTTGGAGGCTTAAGCAGCTCAAGAAGAACCTTCCACTGCCTTTCTGAATCCTGGGGTTGCAGGCAGTCTTACCTATTTCGCTACCTTATTGTACTGCAGAATCTGGGGTACTGATTAAGAGTACTAAGCAAGAACAGCAGCAGCACATCCAGGGTTATGCACAACTACATGCTAGCAAAAGATTTCTCTACATCTTTTTAATACACAAGTAACTGAGAAAGAGCTGGCCGTGCAGAACATCAAATTACAGTATAGGATTTCTAGTGGCAAGTCTCAGGGTTGATGTGTATTCTTTTTAAAGGGATTAGCCCACCATCTAGTCTTCCTGGCCCTATCCTTTACAACAACAGCTTTGATTTAAAAAGCCTATCAAAAACTTTACTCAAAGAAAGCCACATGCCCATATATCACACATGTTACTTTTCTATAAATACAAATACTCTTGTCCTCTTTAGGCTGATTTTAAACCAGCAGATCTTCTACCAGGAAGGCACAATCTAACAGTGACTCTAATTCTGAGAGTACAATTTGAACCATGCTACTAAATCCTTAAACCTGTTACACAACAAATAAGCATGGATTACTGCATGACTGATTCATTATGGGCTGTTTTGTCATTCTATTCCTAACACACAAATGCAGTTTGTCTTTGCCACATATTTAAACACCATCATCATATTCAGTTATGTTATGTGACTTTTATTAGCTTTCACTTTTCTGTGTCACCAATTTATGGCCTGCCCATTACTTTTAATAAACTTGTACATCTGAGAGAGTATTAAATAATCAATAGTTAGTTAGTTGCACTGTATCATATTTGCTCTCTATAGAAATTACTAGCTGTACTATCATTACATAAAACTTCAAATTACCAAAATAAATCATACATATAATACCTTTAGCATCCCATATCTATTTTACCTTCAGTATTAAATGTAGAGCGTGTGTATAAAAGGATTAAACTACTCCCAAGTTTACTCAGCACACCTTTTTTAAAAGGTTTTTATTAGAGTGATAAACAAAACAAATTGAAAATATCTGCATAAAAAGACACTTCACAAATGTAGTCTTATTTTGGCAAATTTTCAACAGGCAGCCATAGTATTTGCTAATACTTAAAAGGTTTTTCACCTTCTCAGACTAAAACCACCTCCAAGCTTAGATAAGCACGCCTATATTTACTTTCTTAGGTAATGGCAGTTTTCTCAAAGTCACTGCTTAAAATCTACTTTACTAGCTAAAGTAAAGCCATTATGTAAAAATCACACAGAAACTCTCAAAATTAAAATAAAGGGGGGGGGAGGGAACATGATTTAAGGAAAAATATAAAAGACATTACCACTATTGTGTGCAGGGTCTCAAACACAAGAGTTCTTTATCATTTCTTTTTTAAGCATAAGGAGATTCTTTTCATAAAAATATGTTGTTCCAGGCTTTTAATCTAGTAGGATTCCTTTCAATGTCACACTCTTAAAATACTGCTTCACTAGGAAATGAAAAATATTTTACTTCACTACTGATAAGCTTTACACTGCCCTTCCAGAACTCTCTCTGTGTTTTTAATGTTATTTATTAATGATCTGGAGATTTTATTTGATAACAGTACTTACCATCTGATAGGTTTTAAAATGAACACAGGCACATTCAAAATAATGAATCCCCTCCCCGCCCCCTTCCTCTATTTCACCTGTGTAGCAGTTTTCTCAGAAGGTTATGGCACTTTGCCCAAAATTTTCAAATGTAGGTGGCCTAAAGTTAATCACCTAAATCTGTATTTTGGCCTGTACATAAAAGTGGTCAGAATTTCAGAGCTGCTGAGTACCTGCAGCTCCCATTGGCTTCTTAGAAGCTGAGAATCTCTGAAAATCAAGCTACTTTAGTTTTCCAAATATGGATTGAGGTTTCTAAAATTAGCCATCCAAGTTTGAAAATCTTGTCCTTAGTCTAAAGTATTAAGTTTACCCACAGGTAAAATTAGAAAGTAAAATAGATAAAATTTAAAAACCATTTTCACCTGGACAATCTTGTATAATTCTGACTACTAGAATGTCAGTAAAGATGCCTTGATCATTTGGTTTTACCACAATTTTCCTTGTAAACTATAATCTCTCTATCATAATTAGGATTGACTATGATATCACCATTGATCCTGTATTGCCACACAAAGGAAAATAATTAAAAAGATTAATTTCTTCCACTCTTATAAGCAACACAGCTGTGGAGCTGTGCTGGGATGTATCCCAATGCGATCTGTAATCCAGGGCAAGAAGAGGTTAACGGCCTGACCTGGATATAGGAGCTGCAACCAATATCTGCCAACAATATTGAGCATGGAGGGCACAAGAAGGGAGGAAGCAGTCTTCAGAGTTATTGCCCTGACACTGGGAACTTGATAATGAGGCAGAGAGAACACAACAGACACTGCACTGTGAACCCAAGGAGCAGCCAAGCCTGGAGAAAAAGCTTGGATTAGGCTTTGTCTTGTCCTCTAGTTTGTAACAAACTTCAATTCCAGGAAGGGAATGAAATATGACCATACACTGGCCGTATGAACTGTGGGGCAAACTGGAACTGGAGAGAGATGGGAAGGTGGATTTATGTCACCTTTGCACCTCCCCTATGACAGAATTGCCATGGGCCAGTTCAACCTTTGAAATAGCTCACAGGCTGCTCTAACCTGTTTCCATCTGCCAGGAATAGCCAAAGAATAGCAATGTCTTGGCTACAACCCTCTTCTCCCAGAAATGCCCCTGGAAAATCCCATTCACCCAGGACTCCTCCAGATGGTGTCACTGGACCAGGCTAGTAACTCCCCTATGATAGCAGTATTCCAGCTCCTTTATGCCAGCAGAATCATGGGGCACCCATTTAGTCTTAAAGCCAGTAGTGAAATCATTGGCTCACCACACACACACACACACACACACACACACACACACACACACACACACACACACACACACACACCTCATTTGCTCACAGGAGACACACACACCTTTTGTTTTTATAATCTCAGTCACATGGGTGTAAATCCAGAGTAACTACATTTACTTCAGTGAAGTCACTACACCAGCATTGGACAGGACACTTCAGCCTTCCATCTCATTTTTATCTTCCTTTATGTTACAGATACTTCTCAATTTAAAATAACTATATTCCCTTTTATACCCTAAAACTACTAAGGTCCTTTTCTAAGCTGAGACTGACTTCTATGACAGTCCCATGTGCACAGCAGCCAGAGAATCAGGCTCCAAAATAGTAAGAAAAATTCTCTCTCTTCTCTGATCTTTAATACTATTTTGTTTATCTAAATAAGGGTCCTTAACTCCAAACCTTAAAGCACCCTTTCACCTACAAGAACAGGGTTGTATGCAGATATGGTTCTGTTCCAAGCATTTGTGTGTTCTAATTCTTTCAGCACAATAGCTCTAACTGTTGATATTGTTTATGGGTGGCCCATAGAGTACTACAATGTGACTCCAGACTCTCTTATCTTTCATGGGGGTTGCAAGTTTAAAAACATTACTGCACCCAGCATGCAATAGTCCATCTTTATGCAATGCACTGGGAGCACCCCTATTTAAGACCATGGTGGCTGGATTTTGCTCCTTTTATGAAAATCTGTGGGGGCCCTCTGTCTCCAGGCAAGTTGCCAACACAAACGTTCAGTTGGACACAGTTTGAAAACCCTTCATGTATACAGAACATGCATATTTCTTCCCCTGCAATTGTCACCTGTTTTGTTTCTGTATTTTAATTGCGTTTCACAAAGATTGTGAGAGAGCATCGTTTCATTATTGTGACTGCCCTATTGAAAAGCCAGATAAGATTACAGTCACATAAGAAAGCCTTGAAATCACAGAAGTTGTGTTTCAATCAAATGTACTGTAGTTACGAAGTATTTTTACACACAAGCACTAGTATGTTGTTGATATGAATGGTTTGTTAGTGTAGTGTACATTACTTTTAAAAAGAGGGGTGAGGAGCATATCAAATGTTTTTCTCTTTTGGATGTTTACTGTAACTGCCCAATAGTTTCTCTATTTTATACACTGATTCATATACAGGTTTGAATATTTTGAGGATGACACCATCATTTGATTTCACTTTCTTTTGAAGGCACACCCATTATTTTACAAATACCATCAAATAAGAAACATTTTAGTTAAGGAGTCACTGGCAGCTGCTAATGACTGCAAGGATAGTTATTAGAGCAATCCTGTTAAGTAAGGGAGAGACCAATTGTGTAACAGCGTGACAAAATTAATTCATTGCAGCAATTAATTATTTGATCTTTTCCCATTAATTTAACTTTTGTCATCAGTCTACTTATATTTTTTTTAATAATTCTCCTAACAGATCATTTATATAGGGCTTCTAAATATTGTAGTTTAGACACTGAAAAAATACACACACACACACACACACATTTATGAGCAATATAAACTATGATAGTTATAGTAGATCTGGTTTTGATTAAAAGCTCAAATTATTTTCAGTAACTACTATTAACCTGTCTTAACTGCTCTCTTCACTCTTGCATAATAGCATTTCTTAAAGTAAAACAAATTTCAGATAATTTCATATGCTTATAGATTTACACTTAAACTTTTTAATTTCCACTAAGAAATCAAGTTTGCCATCCACCCTAACATTGTAAAAGTGACCACAATATATGAATCCTGAGATCCATTTGAGATATTGTATACTAGAGAATACTTTACTGCCTCTCACCTATGGCGTTAGCAACTAACTAAGGCTATGAGCCATCTTGATGTTGAATTGTTGCTAAACGGTGTGATATTACATTATAGTTACTTACACTGCAAGAACATATATTTATATTGAATCTTAGTTTCAGCTGCATTATGCATGGCTACTTCATGCAGATTCAAATTTTTAATACGTTTTCAGATTTGTATTTTTTCAGAAACCTAAAATGAGCTGTGTTTCTATACACATGCACTTACTGAAGGGAGCAACAGAAAGAACAGTTTGTATCACCTTACACTTCCTTCCTTATAAGGTATGTGCAAACCAAAAATATTTAAGCCACTAAGATAATCCTTTTGTGATATAAACAGACTAAATTTGGAGGCATAAAACCACAACATAGCTCTTTAGCACAGTGCAGAAATACTTAAATTTAAAGTTCATTTCTTTTTAAATGCTTCTTTATTAGAAGAATGCTTACTGTTTTACAGGTTCATACTTCCATTTCTCCAGTCTATTGTTCAAATAAGTGAAATAATATCCATACATTTTATAACTAAGTTATCTCTATATTATTATTATTCTCCACTGGTGAAAACCCTAAAGGAAAACATACAGCTGTCAAGCACTGGAAGTACTCCTCATTCAAAATACCTTATAGAACACAACCAAGAACAAAGGCTAACGCCAAAAGTTGTTCTTATTGACTGAGCACTCTAAAAGCTTTCCAGGGAGATTCTCCATGATGATCAAAAACAAGTACAAAATAGAGACCCTTACACATTAACTCCAGCAGAAAGAATTCCTGGAAGTGTTATAATTCTTTTTATAGAGGCATTGATCTAATGAAAAGTAAACAGCAACTGATAAGCTACACATCCATGTAGAAGTTTTTAATTATTCTGTATGTGTCATACCATGATGTTTGTTCTAACATTTTTTCCGGCTGTGCCAAAAAAAACCCAAACACATGTATGTCAAGGTCAAAGAGAAATAGCTGTATTTTGATTTATCTGAATTCCAGTTCTGGGCAACAAGAACCCAACAAATGAAACAGGAAGCTATTCTGATAGTACAGAATTTAACCTTCCTGTGAATGTAGAAGCAAGCTACATCAAATCTGCCCCCCTTTCTATTTGTTACACCTTAGAGATTGAAAATAATTTGGTCCAGCCTCTCGGAGAAGAGTGGGTAACACTTGGAGGCCTAGTGGTGCTTATTCCTCAATAAAGCATATGAGGCATACGTTTCAGTGCAAGATGTTGTTACTTCCTGATACACAAGTGTGTATTTCTAGTACCTTAAAAGTCTCAAGTACAGCTACAAAACATTATCAAATTAAAAATTAATCAAGGACAGGAGGGGCCAGATTCTCAGCTGGTGCTGATCTGTGTATTTCCACTTACATTAGCAGAGTTATCCTGATGTACACCAGCTGAGAAGCTGCACTCTTATTTGCTGTACTAATATGTAAAAGTAAAACTCCCCCAAAAAAGAGAAAGTTTCAAGTCCTGTACTCGACTCACATTTGGTACTGAGATAGCTGAGTTTGTGACAGCATGTGGACAATCTCTTTTTAAAAAGATTTCTGAGTAACACAAACAGTAATACATAGAAAAAGTCTACACTCTTCCTAAAAATATTATTATTTAGGAACATAAGAACAGCCATATAAGATGAGACCACTGGCTTCTCTAGTTATAAATCCTTTCAACTCACAGTGGCTAATACCTATAGTCAGAGGAAGGCGTAAAGCAATAAAAACATTGTACAATAATGTCCTTACGAGGGAAATGTCTTCTTAACTCCAGGCAGTTCGTGGTTGGCGTATGAGACTTGATCCTAATTTCTATCCTAACCCAGTGTAACTGCAGTTGTTTGTCTCAACCATCTATTATGGCAATGAGTTCCACAGATTAAAATTTTTCTTTTACTTGTATTCTTGCTTCTTTTTTATGAGAAAAGGAAAATAGGTAAACCCTATTGACCTTCTCCAGACCAATCATTCTTGCATATACCTCTGTGAAGACACCTTTGATTTGTCTCCTGTAAAATTTGTCAGCCAAACCTGACATTTCTACTGTCAAACATTCTTAGCTGCTCCAGAGACAAATTTCTGAGTGGAATTACAGTCGGAACCAAAGCCTACTGAAGCCGATGGGAGTCTTCCCTTTTTCAAAAATGGTAAAAGTGTATTTTTTTCATGCTGAAAACCCCACCAAAAAGCTTGAAATTTCAGCAAAATTTCAAAGCCAAAACCCCTATCTGTGAGCGAAGACAAAGCATGTAAATTGCAACCCTAAGGAGTGGCTTGTGAAAATTAGGACCAACTGAATCAGAGAGATTAGAACAAGAGATGAAACTGAACCTTAACTATAGTAGCAGCTGCTTCTTCAACTGCTATAATTAATGTGGCAAAGCTTAATCAGACAGTCATATGCTGTAGTGTGTGTGTATACACACACAGAGAGACAGGCTGGGATTTTCAAAGTAGGCTAAGGGAGTTAGGTGCTCAACTCTCTAGGGCTCCGCTAGAAAAATCGCAGCTGTGATTTACCATGCTCTCTCATTTACTTGTTTGTATAAAGTGTAATCAGATTCCATGGTGATAAGCACCAGAGCAATGCATGTACAAAAATAAAAATAAATCTGATTTAGAGAAAAGGTTCTGACCTGCTATAGTTGAAATTACTGACCAAGTTTTTAAAGCAAACTCACTTTGCTCTCTCTCTTAAAATGGAAAAGATATCAATAAGCTCTAATTGTTCCTTAGAAAGTGCTCCATTTTCTTCTGCAGAACAAGCCAAAAAGGGTCTAAAGCTACTAAACCATTCTGGCTAATACCTGGAAGTCATTTTAAAATGACAGACAGTGAATCCTGTTAAAAGTTTAATAACAACAGGGAAATGCATGTGTTCTGCAGCTCATATCTTGCCCACATTGTATGGTGGTATTTCAGGATGTATTTAAAACTGCTATTTTATGAACAGGTTTTTTTAAGAGATGAAGTCATAACATTTCCACCTGTTTTGCTGTACACTGCCTCCATATAAATAACTGATGCACTCAAATTATAGTGTATTAAAGTGCCCTGCATTGGAAAAAGCCTGATCTATCTCATGGCTCTATGTAAAACCATTAAATAGCTCAGTACGGTGAAGTCAGCGCTTCAGAATTTTAAGTCAAAATTATTATTATTAAGGATTTTGTGTTCTTTCTATTTTTCACACTGCTACTGAAAAAGCTACACCCACCATATGTTCTATATTTAGAGAACACTATGAAGATACATTTTAGTAAAGGTCTATGAATGTATTTATAGTACTTAGCGGTGAAATATGTAAAAAATCCAAATCTCATCCTATTTCCAGATTACTTTTTTCCTCCTAATGAAACAACAGAAGAGCTAACATGATTTTCATCTTGAAATTGAATGTGTAGATTGGTGCAATACTGCAATGATATGCTTTTCATACATTTGAAAAAAGAAGTTGGTTTCTTTTTGTTCAATTTAACGAAAGAAAAATTAAGCTGTACAGAGGTCTATCAGTCATTAACTGAAACTTTATCAAGGCTCAATCCTGCAAGCATTTATGCATTTGAGTAACTTCACACACACAAATAATCTCATTAAATCCAATGAGACTACTCACATGTTAAAAATTACTCACATGTATTAAATATCAGCAGGATTGTGTCCTACGTCTCGTTTAACTGAAATTGAAATCAAAGACTTCCACATTTAACTGCACAATTTTTCCAAAAGACAGTGCTTTAAAACAATGCGAGTAATCAAATGTTACTAATTTGCTGTGAATAAGAACTGCACTATTTGAAGTTCTTTGAAACTAAAGTTGAAATTTTCAAATCTAGATGTTAACATTTTTATTATAGTTTATTACATCTAGGTTACCAATTTACGTAAACATTTTTAAGCCCTAGTGTCCAAATTTAGGCGTCTAAACTCACAGTTAAGTGCCTGAATAAAAGTGACCAATTTTTAGAGGTGCTGATCACCTGCAGCTCCCATGGACTTCAATGGGATTTGTAGGCACTCAGTGCTTCTGAGTATCAGCTACTTACACTTAGGCGCATAACTGTGGATTTAGGAGTCTAACATTAGGCACTCAGGCCTGAAAGTTTTTTCCTAAATCAGTAATCTGTGTAGCATTCTTAGCTGTAATCACAAAAACCTAAAAACGCATGCTTTCCAAAAATAAAGTGAAAATGTGACAATGGAAGGCTAGAGCATCAATTTTCCTTTTTCAGTTAACCAACCACGAGGATAGCTGATGGTAGTGGTGGAAGAAACTGTAAACCTTTACAATGTGCTCGAAGGGTTGTGTTAGATGCTACTTCCCTCTCACTAAGCTTTAAATAGGATGCTGAACACCCAATGTCAGAAGTTAGCATGACTACACCTGAGAAGTCCTTTAATTTTATCATCTTTGTCATCTAAGCAAATGGCAAAACCATCTTGTCATACTTTCCCTGTATTTTTAGATGACATCTTCAAATTGGACACAATATTTGGCCATTCTCTTTAGAGATGTAGAATCAATAATATTAAATGGGAATGCTTTCCCCCCCTTGTATGAAAACTTGTAGCCATTACTGAATCATTTCTCATGTTCTCTTGCATAATGACAGTGTTTTTATTCCTACAGTTCTTCCTTGAATTTTTTCTCTGATTTTTCACTTGCAGAATGTACTAATGGGCATGTGAGTTTTTCCAGGATGATGTGCTTCAATTATTTCTTTAAAACTGCTGATTTTTTGCTATGTTGTAGGTAAAGTCATTAGCATAAAAGAAGGCTGCAACTTTCATTGTATAATCACTTACAGATATTTTCCATTGTGGGTTGTTAAAGATGAACAGACACACTGGTCCTGAAAGAAACGGATGTCAAAGAACTGCTTAAATGCTATTTACTTCTTGCTACATAACCCTGCTTACATTTTACATGAAAACAATTTTTTTTTTTTTTTTTTTTTTAACTTCAGCCCATTCAATCACTTACTTCCTAGAACTTCTTTCAACTACAGGCATGTTGAGTCAGATAAATTAATGTTTGGCAATCACAAAACATAAATCAGATGTTTGAAGTATTGATCAGCAGCTCTTACATTTACAACAATCAGAATAAAAACAATCAATCATTCAGTGACTTCTACACCGTGTAGACTCAAAAAGTAGCTAGCCAGCTTTATTTAAAACCATGTTACCTGTCCACCAGAAGTTTCTAGATTCCAGCAAACCAAGCCCTCCATAACTGATGACAATTTGAACAATTCCCCTCTCTTCAACATCCAAACACAGCTGATTTCACCTTCTCGCCATGCCCCTATCACCAATCAGCAAAGACTTCTCCATTTTTCCTCCTTCTTCTCTAGGCTTCCAAACAGGTTAACTTTCTTTTAATTTCCTAATCAGCAAAGCAAGTGTTTCATCACTTCCCTTTTAACTTTTAAGAATAACTGAAGTTTTCTTTTATCAACTGAAATTAGAGCCTAATGTTTCTATCATCAACAAATTCTGAAATACATGTTATGTTCTTCAGAGCCACATAGGGGGAAAAAAAAGAACCTGATAAAATCTGATAAAACCCACTGAGCTGGTAATTTTTACAACCCTAAAGCAAGCAGATATAATTGCCAAAATGTCTAACTGCAAATTAAAAGTCTTCTGTGTAGCCACTGAAAACCATACATCCACCTGCTGGAAACAACTGTGTTAATCAAGGCAACATAACGTTGGTCAAAAGAGCAGAAAAAAGCCTCATTTTCTCTTATCTACATCAGCTGAAAAGAGACAAAGGTAAAAAGTAAAGCCACTTGTATGCACTGATATAGGGCAAGGTTGGAGAAATTATGTATATATGTACTAGAGATCAACAAGATGGAGTCTGATGAACGTACCTTCTCTCAGGATTACCGAGATATTGCAACTGAAATGACAATTGTGACTTTAAAAGGTAAAAGAACAAATGAAAGAGTAAGCCAGACTAAGGCATGGTATAGCATGTCATAAAGACAACATTATTAACTCTATTTCATTAATTTTAATCACAATTACACTAATACAAGCTGTTTTTCTCTCCGTCCCTATCCCCTAACTCTCTAATATTTTCTTGCCACTTTAAGATAATCTGCTGTATTTTAAGAGTTTTTGTTTTTGCAGGGTTGGATTTCTCCGACATCTTTTCTTTAATAAAAAGTATACTAGGGCAGCTCAAAAGTGTTCCATCAAAGCTGTTTTTCGATGGACAACTGGGATTTCAACTAAATGAAATTTTTAGTGAAAAGTGTCTGCTTTCCGTGGCGAATGTTTACTTACTATAGAAAAACCAAAACACCCCAAAACCAAAACTTTCCATCTGGAAATATCCAAACGTTCCTGAATCAAAATGAAACATTTCGACGTTGCCAAACCAAAATGTTTAGTTTTGGCTCAGTACGACATTAAACCAAGTTTTCTTGAGCCACTGCAAGCCTCCGATGAGAGCTGTAGTTTGGGTGCCTCATGCTCCCCACCCACAGTGCATCATGAGAGATTTAGTCGGCATGGGAGCTTGGCCCACAGGGAGGAGAAAGGAACCTGAATTACTGCTCTCAATCGGCTTCCTGTCAAGGAAGACACAGCTTAATGTCGAACTGAGCCAAAATTGCAACATCTGGATTTGGTATGACAAATCAAAGTATCTCAATTCAGGTACATCCAACCTGAAACAAAATACTCTGTTCTGATTTTGTGCCATTGCAATCATGAGATCTTATTGGACAGAAAAGTCACTTGGTTACTTACTACAAGTCGCCTAGTGCACCGAAATGATTACATTTTACATAACATCATCTTGTCTGGAAAAGTCAATAATTCTTCTTAAAAATGAAGTAAGAAAATGAAAGCCCGCAAGGAGGGCTTACATAAATTGTCTACTGTACATTCAATATAATGGAAGTTTATGTAAATCCAGAACAGTTCTATTTTAGTCCCTTTGCATTAATAGATAGACCTGGTTTATCTGAATCAATCTACAAACTCCATTTTTAAATTTGGTTTAAAAACCCTCTAGATTATTAAATCAATAATACAATATATGACAGGTTGCCTCTTAAATACTCAGAGGCCCTTAGGGATGTCAGGATTTCCTGATGCACCAGGAACTACAGGACCTCTAACCTGCCAGTGCCACAGGGGTCATCTTTTCAAATAACCAAGGAGATAGCAACAAGTACAGACCAGCTAGCTCTCACTATACATTGTTAATTACATAAACTTGGCCTTACAGTGCTTATGAGCATGCTGGCCACACCATAGTGCAATCCTACCTCCTCTCCTTTTCCAAAAAAAAAAAAAAAAAAAAATCTATGCAAGATCTCTAGCTCATTTCATAATCATACGCTCCAATGCGCTAATGACACCCACCTACCCAGGCATCTCTCTCACCTGGGACAAACTTCAGAGACGCCTATAAATCACAGTACGTGAGAAAAATAAGGCACCTGGATTAACAAGAAGTTTGCTTAATATCAACCCTAAAAAAACAGCAGTATTGCTGGGAGGAAGAAAGTGAAATTTTAAGGAAATGACCAGAACATTGGTTGACCTTTATTAAGGGTATGTGTCTACTAATTGTCAAGGTAACATGCAGTCTCTGTATCCTATTGGACTCATCAGTGTTCTGAACAAAGATTGCTTGTAGCGAGGAAATTCCTTCTTCCATCTTTGACTAGCCAAGAATATATGCTCACTTCTCTTGAACAAGGATTGAGCCTGAGATCAATACTTTTTTCCAATCACTTTTTCCAGATGTGACTGCTGCAGTGAGCTCCATGTTAGGCTGATGGTGCTGGCCACATCACAACTCCAGCATGCACAGCCACCTTTCACACTGGAAAGGCTGACGGGGGCACATCGTAGCAGCGTTCCTTTACTCTACTGGCTCCCCATTAATTTCAACATCCTGGTCTTAATCCCCAAATCCCTTACTGGGTTAGGGCCTAGCTATCTTTGAAACTGCTTCGCCATCCAGAATCCGCTGAGACAATAGTGCTCTGCGAGCAACGACACGTGATGAAACCCAAGACTGCATGTTCTAGAGCTGGCGACAGGGTGTTCCTGCTTTGCTGTGAAACTCTGTGAGCTGTGAAATTCTGATACCAGGTATCAAGTCAAGCCAGAGGGGCTACCACCCCTCTTTTGAGAAGGCTTCCCTCAGTTACAACAGCTGAAGAATGGATTTTGCATGGATGGTTTTGTTTTGTTTTTTTAAATCTTGCATTAGGTAACAGCAAGATCTGATGAATCCTTTCTGGACAAAGAGAGTGGGATAGATTGTCTCCTGTCCCTGCATAGGTGTGTCATGACAAGAGGGTCCAAAACACCTCCCTCCCTGTCTTGAATCATCTTCACAGGGATGGGTTACAACTGAAGTCCCTTCCCCTATGGGTTTGTAAGTAAGCCAACCCAGCAGGGACAGGAAAGGGAGAAGGTGAGGAGAAGACGCTATCCTGACACTGACCTGCAGAGCTAGCTGGGGAGTGGGAGCTAGCTGCACCACATACCTCTGTGTGGCAGCCATGTGCAAGGCGAAGGACGGTCTCCTGAGGCCGCAATTCCTCCTGCAGCACTGTCTGAGAAGTGCAGCCCCACGCCACCTCTGAGTCAGAGCCACGTATAATTTGCACAATCTGGTCCAATGGGATTCTTTAATTTAGTTTCTTCAGCCTAGATACCACAATGATGAGCCCACTGAGAAATGCTCATACAGCTTTCAGCAGGCTGAGTTATCCCCAAAACGTCCACGCCCACCACAAACAAGGTTACTTTAGCTGAGCTAACACTGAATCACTAGAGTATATGGATGTAACATTTTCAAAAGCATCTGCATGATTTAGAAGCCTAAATCCCATTGGCTACATCCACACTACAAGCACTCTACACTCCACACTACAAGCACTACTACACTCACATGCATCTACTCATGCAAACGGTCATCAAGCTAGCACACGGATAAATAGCAGTATAGCCCTGCTGGCACAGGCAATGGCAGCAGAGCTATGGCTTGGCCATGCCAAGCATAAACCTGCCTGAAACAGGTGGGTACGTGCTTGGCACAGCTAAGCCATGCCTCCACTGCTGCTGCTCATGCTATTTATTCTTGTGCTTGCTTAATGAAAGCTAACACAAGCAAGTGTACGTGAACACAGGGAACCACACACCCAGCTCATAACATAGACGCAGCCATCAAAAGTCAATGGGATTCAGCTAAGTGTCTTAAGTGGTTTTGAAAAATTTACTCATATTTCTATGGAAACAAACTGGGAAATAAACCTATGGCTAATAAATTAAGGACTGTGTCAGTTCAGTGATTATTTCTACAACAGTCCCAATCTAAATATAGTAGACAAGGAAAATGCCATATTTAGATTGCACTGATATTTACTTTTTCCCTTGAGAAAACACATCCAATGCATTGGGTGGTAACTGAGCAGTTAGATCTTTCATCCAATAATAGAAATCAATGTTAATTTGATGGAATGGTGATGTCTGCATAGCACATTGTTAGCAATAAGAATCATACTTTAAAACAAACCTTATTCCCAGCAACACAAGAGGTTAGAGAGAAACTGGGCCCACTACCTGCAAAGGTTTATACTGCTTGACTTTGTGCCCTGTGAATGGTCCCATTGATGTGTCAATGGGGCTACTAACAATTTGAAAAGGTAAGAAGGTGTGAAAGTCTTTGCAAGACTGGAACATTAATTTTGTTTTCAACATGAACAGTTTTATCCATTCAAACTGAGGCACAAATCCCATACCCTGATCTGCCCCTGGGTTTCTAAATGTGACTAAGCAAATGCATCAATTTTGCTTATGTGCTTAAGATTTGCATATATTTCATCCTCCCATGGAGAGCTTGAATCTCCATTTGCACCGGTCATGGGCACTGCAGTGGCTAATCTCAATAAAAGTGCAGTTTTGATAAAAATGGATGTGACTGACTCATGCAAAATTCCCATTGATTTAAGCAGCCATTTTGGATGGCACCTATAAAAGCAATTCAATTTAGCTCAAGCAGGGAAGTCTTGTCAGCAAAAAAGCTTAAAGGGACTCCGTCATATGAAACTTTCTGAAAACATGTCTAATTTTTAAAAAAGGAAATCCTGATTCCGATAAAGCAGCTGATAATTTGAGAGGGCAAGGATTAGTTCTTTTTAAAAACATGAAATGAAAATGATTTTTCTGCTTCCCTCTCAATGTTTATGAGGATCTTTCCAGCAAGGAAGAAAGTTACTATACTTAAGAAACTGACAGTGAGCATGCAGAAATGAACAAAAGAAACTGAGCAAAATAACTTTCTTACTAATTCCTTTTAGCTGTCCTAATCCCAGGTATTGTGTGTGTCCCCCAGCTCTCCTGGCTGTCACCTCATCCCAGCATCTAGTGGATCCCTGAGTGGATCAGGGATTGGAGGCTCTCGGGAGTGATCTGCCCATCTTTGATAAGAGTGCATGGGCAGGTAGCATCCAGGATGGGGATGAGGACACCCAGCATCACCTTAGGACACAGAGAGGCTGATGAAAGTGAACTCAGGTAGGGGAGTCATACCAGCACAGCTGAGCCACACTCACTTCTCATCACGCTGCAGCAGTTAGAGTAGCTGGGGAAAGGGATCAGAATTGGGCTACTGCTACGGTTTGTCTGGTGATTTAATATACCAGATTTTTATTTCATTTTGCTATGTTTGTTATTTAACCCTCCTAATGCAAGTTCTTTTTCTGCTCCACTTTTTCGTAATAAATGCACCACCTCATTTGAGAAATTCTCTCTCTCTCCGTATGGAGTTACTGGCTCAGCCCTTGTCGTAGATATGGTTTTGTTTCCTTCAGATTTTTAGGTGGAAATGCTAGTGAAGAAGTGGACCCAAGGATCATTTGCAGTAAGGCCACAGTTCTAACCCCTGGAAAGCACTGCCCTGGTAGTAAGGGTAACTATGATTTGACTACGTAAGATACAAAACGTTCAGTCGAGTGTGATTTTTCAAGTTGACAGTAACCCTTGAAGATCAATACTGAGTCATTTGACTAAACGTAAATTACAGTTTACTTTGGAAACAATAATCTGAGCTCCTGGGCTTCTTTGAAAGCACAACCACTTGGGAGCTGTACAAGTACAGACGTTTTCTAGATTTTAAAACTAAATCTGAGCTTCAAATACTAAATCTAGCACTCAGGGACACTATGGATTTGTGACAGCTCTAGGAAGACTTTGAAGTCAAACTAATGGATAGATTTCACTGATGCATAAATGTACTCTTTTTGGGTAACAAATAGCAAGACAAATATAGAAGGAAAACTATTTAAAGTAAATCACCCATTTTTCACATTCAAATACCCTGAAAGCTAAAAAGATCAGGAAAAACCAATGTGATGCATTTGAATTTTAAAACTGGCTAATCATGAGTCTCAGGCTGCATCTGAAATCAAGCCTACAACTATGCAAGCTGATGAGTGTGAGCAAACTTTTGCCCTTCAGTGGGGCCTCCTAGTGGCCACTAGTGTCTGCCTACATGGATTAGGCTGTAATATCAGGGCTAAACTGTTAAAATACAGAAAGCATTTCCAAACCTCATCCTGGTGGCAGTTATATTGATTGAAAAAGTGGCAGTATGGATGCCCCATGCCAAAGATTTTAAACCAATTTAATTTCTAACCTGCTTTAAACTAATTTAAAAATCAAACAAGATATAGAAAACAACAACCACCCCTGAATGTTTAACAAAAATTAGTTAAATTCATTCCTGGTTTAACTCTATTGACTCCACTGACATTGGAACTGGACCAGAAATTAATTTGGGTCAATGAATAAGGCTCTTAACAAGGACCATAAAATTTACTCGTTCAAAAGTTCAAATCCCAACTGGAAACATAAAGATGCCTTAGGATACCTATTGGTTCTGATTAGCACTATACACCTTTATAGTTTGAAAATATATTTGTGACATTACTCCTTGTGTGTGTTCATAAATTGTAACAATTAAAATGTTACAAGCAAACACAAAAGTTATAAAAGTTCAATGTTAGGAAGTTTGTTTTGGTATAGTCTTTAAAACTAAAAACTGGTAAAACCAAGGCTTATCTTCTGTAAAATGGAACCGTTTCTTATAGAGATTAAAAAAAAAAAAAAGTCAAATCTTTTGCTCTTTTACCAATACAGGAGATGTGGAAAGTAAAATACTGAACTATTGCTGGGTTCTTAAGTCACTATTAAATTGAATCCTTGCCTTTGGCATTTACTGTATTGTACATTTTCTTCTAGTCTACTGAGCATTTCTCTGATGTTACTTAAGTTATTCTTTTGTCATACTCTAGCAGCTAAAGAAAATATACAGTAGGTCTGTGCCATGATGACATCTTTAAGCAAACAATGTTACCCTAGTTCTTCTCATTCCCTAAACCTGCATTTCATTCACGTGTCATTTTTTCTTTCATAATTAACCTTTTCCAACACCTGATTCATATAGCACACATATGTACTTCCATATATACTATACACAGAGGAACAAAATTTACCCTTTGTTTCACCCCTGCAATCTCAATGGGGTTGTCAGCATGTAACCAAGAACAGAATTTGGGCCAGATAGAAGAAAGAACCTGGGGGAGGGAGGGAAGGAAAGGAGTATTTATTTTTTAATCTTTTACTCAGTTTCAGATAACTGTGTAACAACAGATCATATTTTTCATGTACTATGTAAGAGACATTTTTATATATGCATTCTGCAGTTCCATTTTTAAATGTTTACTGATGCTGGGGTAGAAGTGAAAACAACGTGCACATCTCACACTTGTAAAGGTATAGCTCCACAATATTAAAGTTCTTTTTGCAAGAAATACCAATGCAAGGATTACTGATCAATTTTACCCCCACTTAGGACAGGACTGTGCAATCATTACTGACACTGGTGAGCACTTTTTCATGAGAAGTCCCATTGAAGTCAATGGGATTCATGTGAGTAGTAAGTGCTCACTAACGTCAGTAAGGGTTACACAATCAAGCCCTTGAACTTCATATTTATGTGTGTGTGTATGCATACAGAAGAATATATGCTCACACAAACGGACCAAGTTCAGCAGTGATCTGCGTGGTAATGTAAGTTGCATACCTGGAATAAATGAGATCAGAATTATGATCAGAAAGTGAATTTAAATTACACTGATTTTGTGTTCAGTGGGAACCAAATTCAGCACCTACAAAAAAGGGAGTAAGCAAAGTTTACATCTGCTTACACCAGGATTACATCTGGTCAGGGAGTGCTGGGGATGATGCAAGTTAAATTGAAACATGGAGTCTTCCATTATCTTACCTCTTCCTGTTAATTAGTTTTCCTGCTACAAGTGCTACCTGCCCCCACCGCATCTTCTATGCCCTTGCATGTAGATTATGCTCATTTTGCTGTCCTCGGGCCAAATTCTGGTTTCACTAATACAGACGTAAATTTCAATTACTATTCTGAAGTCACTGGCATTATACCAGTATAAATCTAGAATAACTGAGCAGAAAACGTAGCTCCTACTCAATGCCAAATTGGTACAAGTTCCACTGTTTTGTAATATACACCAATTTATAGCCAATTTGTAATATACACCACTATTTATATCACCACTGAATCTGGCCCAAAGGCTGCCCAGGGAATTGCACTGGTTTATTCCCATCTGCATTTGTTCACAGAACATACAGAAATGATCTAAGTATGCTGTATAACTAACCCATTAATATCCCTAGTTCATCAAAAACAAAAAGTGTTTCAACTGTTTAAAATTTTCCATTAACCTTCGAACAAATGGGCTTTTGCATTGATGAACAGCGTACACCATGCTATACCATATGAGCATGCAAACACGGCGAGCCTAATGAATGCATCTACTCTGCAAGTCAAGCCAAATGTTTCTCCCTTTCTGCTCTTCAAAGAGTTCTCTATGCCCTTTCACTATGAAGAATGGAATCAGCCTTCTGGTATCTGGTAAACTCATTTCCTGGACAGCCAAAATATTCAGGCATCTCTCAAGTTTCTCAACACTCCCCAACAGCAACAGAATAATCAGTTAAGGCTTCGCTATCATTGCTGCTCTCCTAGAAGTCCTACAAATGACATGACGACACTCACAGTCCCTGTGCGGCACCAACTGATTTTTGAGGAAAACTGAAAGCATTTCCACAGCATGAACATCCAGATAGTGTTTGATGCCAGAAAGATTATTGCCAAATATCTGGGTTCCACACACAACACATCTTTCAAATGTCAGCATGGAACCAGACACTGAAGTCAGTCACCATTCTCTGACTGACTGCTTGGTAAATGTACATTAATTTTGAAATTATGCAGATTTTATTTCATTTACGATAGTTTAATACTAATTTGAAGAGGGCTTTGATAATTAGCAGCCATTCATTATTAACATTTAATTTGATAGCAGGTATGCTTTGAAGAATGTCAATGACCCATTTAACAAATCCACATAACCATAAACCTAAACTGGTTTTAACAAAAAAAAAAACTTTTTTTTTTTTAAAGAAATCTGTGCAAATGTAAAAGTTATTCACATGGATACATGATAAGCATATATCCTGCCTTTCTATCCCAACTGTACTCCTTCCCCTTGGCCCCTGCCAGTTCCTCCCATAACCTCCAGTGAATGACCCAGATTGCCCTCATTTTCACCCTAGCATAGAACTGCTCCACTTCATGTTTCCCCATAGCTCAACACCTCAGTATGCTCCCTCCCCCCACAACCCCAGCCCCAGCCCCCTCCCCCAACTATTCAGGCTTTTTATGTTGATACATGTCAGTGTTTAAAAGCTGAACATGGCTAGAGAGCAGGGGTCATCCTGTGGACCAGGGGTACATATGAAGGAGCAGGGCTATGTCTGAATAGTACGTGAGGGGCAAGAAGCAGTGGGGAGAAGATCTATGTGCACTCTGACAAACCATAAGTGAGTCTTCAGAGATGATCTAAGTTCTCATGAATCACGGGTGGCTAGTGAAAGCAGAACTCCTCTCCATTCTCCCCACCCCACACCCACACCCACACCCACCCACACCCACACCCACACACCTGTTCAGACCCCTGTTCTCCATGCGCACGCCCCCAAAATCTCCACTCCCTCTCGCCCCATTATTATCATGTATTATTTGTACTACCATACCACCTATGAGCCCTAGTCTTGGACCAGGTCCTCACTGTGCTAGGCAACGTACACAACACAAGACAATCCAACACCCCTCCACACAGCTGCTTAACACTCCTTGGCTTCCCAAAGTGCTGCTGAATGGTGGGCCAGGGGAACCAAGGAGGCTTGATCACAGATGTGAGGGGACACAAAAAGAAGGCAGTTTTAGTCAGGGGGACTTAGGTGGAGGGAACCAGGCCTGCGTGAACAGCCTGGGATGTGTGGGAGAAGGTGAGGCACCAGTACTTGAATGGCTCCCACAATTACTGCCTCAGCTCCATCGAACACCAAAGTCTCAGCATTGTGAGGATGCCTGAGTGCTCTGCTTCCTCAGCACAGATGCAGTAAGCTCCCCACAGTGCTGCGGCCTGGTGTGCCACAAGCTCAGGTCAAATGTCTCTACAATGGTATCTAAATAAAGAGTCATTGGGTTCTCTGCACCATCCCAGTCTCCCAGCGTAGAAATGGACTCCAGTCACAAGCATCTGTTCTCCTCCCCCCACCAGCCCCTCAATACCCTGCACAGTCCTACTAAATCTTCCATTCGCTCCAAAGCCCTGCTCAGACCCCCCCTCACTTTGTCTTCTCCCTCTCTTCCTTTACCTGCTGCTTCCCCAACCTGGCTCCCTGTTGTCTGTGTGAGGAGCAGAGCTGGTGAGGTAGCAAAGCAGGCTTTCAGCATTGGAAAACAGAGGCAGCTGAGAGAACTTGACAATTCCATCAGCGAACCTTGGCAGAATTCTGTTAGCTTTTCCTGAATGAGAGGAGTGACTGTGTGTGTTCAACTTCAGAATTTCAAAAGTGTCCTATCTCCAAGAAGTTATCAGAATGTGTGTGTCCTGGCATGGGAGATTCGGTTCCTGTAGGTAAACAACCACGGTCTGCACAAACCCCAAAGGGCTGTGAGTAAATTAGAGTAATCTTTTAAAAAGCAAAACAAAACCCTCAAAAAACATCTCTGTGTTTCTTCTGCAAAAGTTGGTAAATATTTTCTTTTCCAAAAGGTACTGAGGAAAATTCAATTGTCCTAGGAAGAATTATTGCGCCAAATCTGTAGAGTCAGAGTGTGAAGCAGTGGGATTTCAGCCCGTTAAGTGCCATGCACATCCATAATACAAAATACATTCAAACCAAAGTGAAAACAGAAACTTAAGGACAAAAACAAAAATTTGCTTGATGTCTGATAACCTTTTAGCTGTCAAACTCACGTCTTCTGTCTCTTTCCTTTATTTAGAGACCGGAGAAGAGCATGCATCTTCTCGATATGGGGAAAGAGAAGACAAAGGCTCCCTGGCTTCATTCGCTCTCTCTCTAGAGACTTAGGTGACCCAAATGGCACTGTTCCCATCTTGGAATTGGCTGAGAGAATGAAGGGTCCACATGTGCTGCTTAATAACCTGCTCCAGTCTACATAATTAGGTTATGGAAGAGAGAAAACCCAAGCCAAAATTCAGTCAGACTTGTTGTTCCTGCCATTACCCTGAACCCTGTCAAAGAAAAACTAATCTCTCACTGTGTTCATTTTGCTCTCTCTCTGTGTCTGATCTCCTGTACTCCAGAGTTGCAGAACTCACACATTGTACCCAAAAGAGCAAGGTTAACCATCTATCTCCTCCTCCACTCTTTGAGGAGGCAAGCCTTGATCCTTTTCATTATTCTATGAGGGCTGCTCCTTCAAAATAACTAGGAGTTCTGAATGTTTTCAGGAGTATTAGATTTTTAATGAGAAGAAAAAAGGAGACTGGATTAAATAGGTAAAGAATTAACTAACTTCTAGGACACTTCCCAAGGACTCCACTCCTTTCTCCTCCCCTCAAACTACTCAATTCGCCAATGTCTTTGCAGCTAACAGGAGAACAAGTAAATTTGGCAGCCCACCGATGCAGCAACCTTGATCTTCCACTTTCCTTCTAAACTGCTTTAAGATTTCTCTGCTTGTAATAATATAATCCTCCCCTTCTTCTCTTGTAAGAGCCAAAGTGGTAGCGAATGATTAGGATTCTGTCTAGTGTGTGAATCTTCCTTGCAGTGCTCCAGACATCTCTAAGAAATTACAGTACTTGGCAATTTTCTTCATCTGCCATTTCACTTCCAGTGGCAAACAACTGCATTTCTCCAATGTGACTAGTAATGAAAAGCCTATAGACTGTTGTCCAACACAAAGTAGCAAAGTGAAAGCAATGGTATCTCCCAAGGCAAGTGTAGCCAGATGCAGGACTCCATTGTGACTCTTCTCTGTTAGGGAGACGCTCAGAATGTGCCAGTTTACACCAACTGTTGTATGCATAGTCTTGAAGGAGCATGTGACCCATTATGTATGGGTGAATGAATGATAAAACCATGACATACCGGTACACAGGAAGAGAATTGTATGTCTAAAGGTTAGAATATAGCACACAAGAGCCACTATTTAAAACAATGAACTTCTTCCATATCTCAACCCTCTTTTCCATACCAAGACCCCCAGAGACTGCCCTCTCAGCTAGCTGGGACTCCCCCCACTTCCAATCAGCAAAATGGGAAGGGCAGAGTGATCACCACTCCTTGACACTTGTTCATAACCCCCTTCCTGCTCAGGGATTGTGACTCCCTAGTTTAACAGAATGTGCACATTATTTTGATTATCATAAGCATCCAAAGTATGCTAAGATTCTGCAAAGAAACAAGTAAAGACAC
Source organism: Emydura macquarii macquarii (assembly GCF_026122565.2). Taxonomy (NCBI): domain Eukaryota; kingdom Metazoa; phylum Chordata; order Testudines; family Chelidae; genus Emydura; species Emydura macquarii. The sequence goes on from NW_027130568.1 coordinate 8,659,627, forward strand.
AGGCTAAAAATTTCAGCACTAAAATTAAACATTTAAATAGATGGCCTTATTTTCAGAGATGCCAAGAACTTATAGCTCCCATTCCTCAGCACCTCAGAAAGTCAGGTCACCTATTTGGTATCCAAATACTACAAGCATCCACTTTGGAAAATTCTGGCCACAGCTGCTGCCCAATGAACTCACCGTCTAAATAAGTATTTAAAAGTTAAAGGATTCCTACTTGTAGATATCTGACATTGCTTTTAACATTTAAAAATAACTACTTTTGTAATATTAGCAGTCCCAACAGAACTTACGTTTGTAGTACAAATACAGAGCAACCTTTAATCCCTAATCAACCTAGAAAATAACCGACTGATCAACCAATCTGTTTGTAAAACCATTAACAGATTCTGGCTTCTCTATCAACAGGGTAATTTGCTGAAACCATTTTTAATCCCTTCCACTAAACCATTAATCCCAAGACTTTCATGTAGTATTTTTTTCTAACTTTACCCAAGATTTATCAAATAGTTTTGTGGCTCATTAAAAACTAGCTGAATAAACAACAGCAGCAAAAATACACCTGTTGACATTGCAGAATTCAGAGCCTCCCATTCCTCAGCTGATCCCTTTAAACCTATTACTTTCTAATTGGAAGGAACCATTCAGAAATGAAGCTGTATATCTGGCATGTCATTTGACACCTGGTGTGCACTGTTTGTGATAATATGAATTCTCCAATATGCTTGGCATTATGAAAAGGATTGAATTATTTCATCATACCACTTATGATCATGCCACAGGCATGGATGTTTCTACTTAAAATCAATTTCAATTTAATGAGACCAGGGTTATCAACATTAATTGTAATATTTTCTCAAACTGGCATTTAAACATTCCTCTAGTATCACTGTTAATGTCAATATAAATTATGCATTACAGTTCATAGCATTCACTTACAGAGGTAAAACTCATCTAGAAAATAAAAAAAGAAAACACAGCTAACCTACATGCAGCATGTATTTATTCAGTCCCTGAAGGTTTTCCTGAAAAATCAATTAACACACATTTCTCTTTTTTCCTCGAAATATGTCGTCCCTGAAATCAACATTAGTATTGCCATTAAATATGGTGTCAACAAGGGATTGCTATTAAACAATGATAGAGACAACTAAATAAAAAAACGCTGCAAGGGGCCAGGTGGGAGAATATTATGAAACCTGTGTCAGCATTCAAGGAGACATCAAGAGCACAGCATAACGCTTTGGAGAATGGTTTCTCCTCAGGGCCCCCCCTCAGTGGTTTGCAAAACTGGAGAGGGGTTGGAAATTTTGTTTCATGTTTTATTTTACTGAGGTTAACAGAAGTATTATACAGAGCTCTATCAATCTCAGAAATGTACAGTGTATTTACAATCACTGTACCACCAATTAGCTTATTAAGAATACAATCTGAAACTACCAGAAGCCAACATATCTTTTGTACAGTGCACTGTTATGGATACATTGGAAAATTTTTCTACTCAAGGGTATACTCTAAGGCCACAAAAGACCTCTCTAAGGGACAGACTGTGAGCCCCTTACTCATACTGGAGAGCAACTGGTTACTCATGCAATCCACTGAAGTCAATGGGACTACTTATGTAAGTAACTAAATGTCACCAAATCTTGCAATTTTATCACAAGTCTCATCATATTTGGTATTTCATCAAAGTCCTAATTCTTGGAGTCAAAAAACTAAGAGAATTTCAGCTTTTATTTAAAAAGTATCTGACCCTCAGCGCTTCAGAGAAGCCTGAAAATGTGAGCCCTAAAGACTGAAAAACAAGACGGCAAACAAAAGAACTCAAAATGTTTTTGTTTTTTTCCTTTAAAAAATCCCATGATTTGGGGGGGGAGAGGGGGCCTGACTGATGGTTTTATAATGCTTGGGGTTGGTAATACTGGTCTGCTAACCAATGTAAGTACTTCACTGTCTAGCCCAAAGTGAACAAGAATGCCCCCTTTTAATGTGGGCAGACTATTGAGGCACTAAAACGAAGTCTTTCTTAGCATATCCTCACCCATCAAAGGAGCAGCTCTAGTTTCAGCCAGCAGAGACTGCAACATTTCACCCTGCAACTCTTGACACCATGTTATGTCATTGACTATTGTGAATAAATCTTCCCACAAATCATTTCAACATTCAGATCTGGACAATTTATTAAGGAAATTATTTGCGAGAGAATTAAGAAAAACCAACGCTTACTCATTAACCTAGTATCATTGTAATAACAAGGCACAACTGCTAAACACAAAGTTCTATTGCACAACCTTAAAAGCATCATTTACTGTACTAGATTGCAGACAAAGAACATTTTGAAATACTGAAATAAATCAACGTTTAAATGCAACTCCTAGTCAGTTCATACAATATGGGTTAAATGCTACCATATGGCGAAGAAACACACATGTTGCCCTTTTTAAAACAAAGAACATGAATAATTTCCTTTTAAAAAAATCTATTTTTAACATGACAAGTACTGAAAATTATTTTAATTTTAACCATACTATGATCAAGACACATTTAGGAAAGTGTCATACTAGTGGAAAACACTCTGAAACCAGAAGACTGTTTTGAACCATAGTTTATAAATAAAATTTAAAAAAATAAAAACAGCACTTCAATTTCCATCACTGTGTTGCAGTAAGTCCTGAAAGCAAACACCATTTCCTTGCTCACCATCTTTTTAAATGAGCAAAGGGGGAAAAAATTAATAATAAAGCAGCCATATCAAGGACTCTGATCTGACATGAGCAAAAGTGACATGCCAACTCAATATTCTTCCTTTTTATTTTACCTGTTTGAAACATTCAGATCTAGAACTGCCTGATGCATAGAGTTTTCATATATTTTTACATCCTTTGCAGTAATTTCATGAAATATATTATTTCATTAGGTACTGACCAAAAAAAAAAAAAGAAAGAAAGATGCAATCTATCAAAGTGAATATATATGAAATAGATGTAGTGTAACTTGAATAAATGCCTACTGGTTTCTAAAATTACCTGTATTCAGCCATTTCCCTGTATGCTGAGTATTTGTTTTCATCACTGTAGTGTATACTAAACATGTCTGAATCCTAAAAACAGTTGCAGATTGCAATTCTACATGCTTTGTAGTTTCCATTTCATTTTGAAAAAAAAGATTAAAAGCTAGATTACTTCAGTAACTGCCCTTAAAAATTTTAAGAGCCACAAAATTATACTTCGTTGCAATTTGGAAGTACACTGCTGGAAAATATTTCCTTCTACACATAAATATGACAGCCACCATGTGGAAAAGAAAGCTCAAACACCAGGCAGCAAGATGTAAAGAAAACGAATAGACAAGAGAGAGACAAGATTCATTTCTAAGAGATTTTAAATGTATTTGGTAATAGTATAAACTTTGATGAGAAGCTAAGTACTACGTGCCAAATTGTGCTCCCACATACATCAGTGTAAATTCAGAGAAATTGGATTTACAATGATATACATGACAGCAAAATTTGGGCTCTGGGTTCTATATCTGTCTATAATAAAATGTGGACTTTGTTAAGCAAGTGTTAAATATAATATCCTATTGATGATATTAATTCAATTATTTTCAATAAGTCATCATTTTAGTGAAAGGTTAACAAAATACTTTTTAAATACTCAGCTCAACGTTAAGTAATTTTGAATCCACATTAAAAGCCTCTGTTCAGTCATCCCATAAGCTTTTAAACTATTTAGACCACTGGATTCATTAACAAACCTAAACATGTAACTTTATCATCAAGTAAATAGATAAACAGTTTACCAATATCTCTTCAAAACATAGTATTCTACATGTTAGCTCACAGCTAAGAAGCAGAATACAAATAAATCACCTTATAGCAGTTAAATTTACTGCTACAAAAATGTCTCACAGAATTTATTAGGCAATAATAAAGTATTTGGCAGCAACTTAATACACACAAGTATTGTCCATCCATGCACTAATTAAATTTCAGAACACATGCATAGCATCCTGGGATTTTTTACATAAGAACTGTGTTGTAATCCAGTTTCAGGAATGTAGGGAGAAACTGATTATAGGAAATGTGTACCAATTTTGATGTAGCTCTACTGATACCAGAGTAAGGTGTAAATAACAACAACAAAATGAATCATCGATGTTTGGTAATCATCTTCAGTGGCCTCAGACAGGAAAGCAGGCAGGAGATAGGACACTTGCTGGATGACAGTGAGGTAATGAAAGTAAACACCTGCACTCGTGTACTACAGTACTAATGAAACCTATAGCAACATTAACTACCTGAATCATGATCCATTAATACCCTTTAGACCAGATTCAGTAACACCAAGGTTATTAAAATCATTTCTGCTGAGACAGTTTTGCGTGCAAATCTTGGGAAAGGCAGGGATTCCATTTTTTCTTTTAAAGAATAAAGGGATAAATTCTGCTCTTGGTTATGCCCAGGTAACTCCAGAGCAACTGAATTGATTCCAGTGGAGTTACTGTGCGGTTACACTGGTGTAACCAAAAACAGAATTTTGCCCTAAGTGACTGAGTCATAACAGCTTTATCCTAGCACTGAAATGTATAAACATTTACAGCATGTAAGATGTCTGCTTTGAAAAAAAAAAATGTTGCTGCAAGGTTCAAATATTTATACTGCAGATGTCTAATCAAATAAATTTGACTTTCTGCTGTTTTTTGCCATCCAGTCATTAATTATCTGGATGCAGTTTATGGCTACAGAAAAAGTAAGTTAAAATAACTCACAGTTTCCAAGCTATCATGGTTCCAAACAGTTGGAATCTCCACTACTGAAAAACACAGAGCACAATTTTACCTTGAGGTACTCGCCTGAAACTCCCACTGAAGTCAATAGGAGCAGAGGACATGTATATCAGAGGACAGCCCTGAGCTCACAGGCAATACGCAATTATAAAAAGGCTCAAATTCTTGCCAAACAGACAAACAATACATGGTTATGAAAGGAGAAATGGTGGATTTTATTAAATGCCATTTCTGGTAGAAGTCTAATACACGTTCAGCCTTAAAATGCATATAATCTATAAATTCATACTTGTGTCTTAAAAATTTAAACAAGCACATTTTACAAGTTAAATGTACAGGCTCAGGCAAGTTTCCTCCTGCTGAATGCAATCAGTTTGTATTTCAACCTCCTATTTTTTATGGCGTTAAGATATAATGCAGTTGGACACCCTAAACACAATTTTCCAGTCGGAGTAAGGACCTACAAACTCGAGCCAAGCGCCTTTAAAAACTTACATACTTACTTATTTTATACATTGTAAGTTATCCCAGTGAAGTAAATGGTGTGTAAAGTTAAGCATATGAGTAAGCCTTTAAAGCATTGGGGCCCTTCAAAGCTATTATTGACTTGAGTGGGCTTTGGATCAGGCCCTTAGTAAGTATGGTAATTCTATTTTCTTCCACAGAGGGGAAAAAATCACAGTGTAAAAGTAACTGGGTCAGATCCTCAGCTGGTATAGCTCCATTAATGTCAATGGAACTACACTAACGTACACCAGCTAAGGGTTTAGCCCACTGCACTTTACGACCTTAACAAAGCTAAATAAACAGACTGCCCAAAGTTTACAAAAGTTAGCATCTACATCATTCATCTGATTATGCTCCTCCAGTCTGTCACACATAGTCCCATCTGATGTATGCAACACAGACACCACCAAGAAAATACATTTTAAAGGGTTCTCATTTTTCACTCAAGCAAGGAATATCGGTTCCCTTCCCTCCTCAAATAATTCTGAAATATTGGAAAAAAAACCCAACAAATATCTCTGTGTTTGCTGGAGTAAGAGCTGAATAGAGAAAAGTTGCAGTGAAAGGCAGTTAGACAAGCAAAGAAGATTTAAAAATACAACAATCATTTTAATCTATTCACTGAATAATTCTGGGCTGATATTTGGTCTTACTAAATCTTGGTGATGGCACTGTGCTATGACCATTTAGAGAAAAATAAGATGTAGCTAAATTTAAAAAGAAGAGTGACATTAACCATGTCAGGAAACTTTAATTTATGTAAGTTAAATGTTACTCCTGTTACTCCATTCCAGCCAGCAAGTCAATTATTGAGGTCATTTGCAAATAACAATAGGTAGCATTAATACTAGTGATGTAAACTATTTCATTTCCCTAGAGTACTGAGTAATAATCAGTCATATTTACTGAGAGACAGCAGCTCTTGATGCATATTGTTTTAGTAATGTTTAGCAATTTAAAAAGGTCATGCTGAGCTATAAAACCTCTTAGAAAGAAGCAATGCTAATTTATGAGCACCATTTCTTTGTTGATCTACAACAAGTGTTGGACACCCCTCTGTTATATCAGTCAGTGTTTTAAGATGATGTTATTCTCAAATATCTTTAATTTTCTTTCTCAGATTTTTTTCTATCAGCACTGTTCAACTACTTCAAATTAATGCAATCTGATAATAGTTTGGAGTTTGATTTTTTTCATTAGTAATGCAGAATAATGTAATACTACATGCTAGCCAGGATATCATATCATCGGACTTTAAAAGATCAAGGCCCTGCAAATGAATTCAGAAAAGGATTATTAAATATAACTGAAGAGAGTCTTTTACAGTATCTGAGAACTAGTCAAGGTATATATAATACTACTATTTCAAAGTAAAACAAATATACATGCAGATCACTTTATTACACAGAGCTTATTCAAGATGGCTATGGCAGTTACTCTTGTGAAACTAAAGATGTCTCCTTGAATAACTGAAGTATAATACTAATTACACCACAGGTGTTCCTATACAACTTCAGGTTCCAGTTTTACTAGGAAAACCACAGATAAATTCCATTCTTTATCTCTTCTCACCACCTGACAAAATACATTCAATCATATATATATATATATATATATATATATATATATATATATATATATATATAAACACACACACACAAACACATATATATAACCAGAACAGCTTATTTCAGGTTTTGTTTTGACACAACTAAAGGATATGTTGACAGAAAATGAAGCAACATTACACAAATGAAAGGGGATTTTCTTCTACAGCAACTAAAACATATGTATGATGTCTATCATAATGGTACCTTAAATATTTTACGTTATCTGCTACATAGAGAGTTTCATTTTGATTACTGTACAGACAAGATGTTACTGGGGAAAGGAACGTAATTATTGCCTTCAGCTTGAAAGAACATTTTAACATGGTATTTATTTCACATCTATGTGATTAATGGACATCACAACATGAAATGAAGTGTCTCTGTTTAGCGTGACATTCTGGAGTTAATAGCATTTTTTTTAAAAAATGGACTCCACTCTTAAGTGTCTCCTGGGCATTCAAGCTACAGAACACTTAAAAACAAACTATAAAAGTGCTCCCTTCACTAATGAGAAAGAGGCACCGTCATATGAAATATAAAGATTGTCTGGGACTCATAAAGTAGAACTAATCAAAACTTGTGTTAGTTCATCTGTTATGAGAGGTTTAAAAAAAAAAAAAAAAAAGCCCAACTGTGTAACGTGAATGCAGGGAAACTGCAATTCAGCTACCATCCTTCCCCTTTGTTTTGCAGAACTGCACTGTATCAGTGCCTTATCCCACGCCCAGAAATACATTTGGGTTTCTGGCAAGCAAGTTTCATCCGTCCACAGACAGAGAGCGATGTTCTCGCTCCGTTCCAGCCCCTTCCCTCCAGCTTTCCAAATCGATCCAGTGTCAGGCACAAACTCCATCCTTGGAATGAGAACAAACTGCCCTCTTCTCAATAACACCGAGCCGGTTTTCATACTTACGTAATGATTTCTGGGCACGCCACGCCTCGCAACAAGTCCTCCCCCCCCCCCTTCCCTTTCCCCTTCCCCTCCCTTCCCCACTCACGAAGTGAAGTTTAAAACAGAAAGCCCATTACCTTACAAGCCGCTACGCTTCGCCAACACAACGAGATCCCCACCTAATCCAACAGGGCAAGGGGACAGCCGCCTGATGAGCTCAGTTGCCCCCTCCCTCGCCTCCTCAAAAGCTTCCTCCTCCATTAATTGAGCCTCGCTGGATGGAGCGCAGGGTCTCTCCGAGTCCCCCCCCCGCACGCCCCCGGTGGTGTTTGCCTCTCCTCCCTGCGCCTGTTTCTCTTGACAGATCCCTGCCTGCCTCTGCCTTTGTTCGGGGCTAGAAGTTGAGCGCGGCGGCTGTTTCCTCTGCCTCTTTAACTTCTTGTGTTACAGTACATGGCTGTGACGTCCTGGCTACATTATAAAGGCGGACAACTGAGTGCAGGAGCTGCCGGAGCCAAACTCCTCCCTCCTCGGAACTGAGCTCAACACAGCCAGCAACAAGCTGCTGCTGCTGCTGCTGGGGTTAGCCCACTCCCCTCATTCGGCCAGCCCAGGTACAAACCCTCCCCTTCTCTCTCTCTCTCTCTCTCTCTCACACACACACCTTCCAGCCCCATCAGCCCTGCAAAACCACCTCTACCCCAGCCACACAGCTTCAGGCCGTTGCACTCCTTGTTGCATTTGTATTCTGCATCTCTCTGGCCTTCTCTAGGCGATGCAGGATGTTAATGCAAAACAGGAATGCAACGGTCAAGACAAAAGTCCAGCAGCGCCCTTTCCCAGGACAACAAGCCTCTCTGAAAGCACCAGACCCAGGGGTGGGGGAGAAGAGGAGGGGTAGGCAGGTAATCTGGTATTAAAATGGGCTGAATAGGAGTAAAAGTGTTCCACGCTGTGTTGTTCAGTTCCTTTTTTAAATTCACTTCTGCCTTTTTTTTTTTTTTTTAAGTTAAATATGTGGCTGCCAAGTGGAGTTAATGAAAAACTCTTTGGTAGTTAACTCATTTAGAGCAGCAGGCATGAAATAAAGTATGTGGCACAAGGCCAAAGAATAAAGGCTCCTCTTTGGACATCCTCAGGGCTCTTCTACAAGGAGCCATTCTGGCCATCTCCGGATTGAATTGGACAGTTGTTTTATACAAAAGCTTGCACTTAGTCCTTTAACTGTCCTACCTCTAACCCACCTCCTCCTTTTGCCACAATACACAACATGAGAGCTCAGCAGATAAAGGCCAATTTACCTGTAAGCACAGCAAATGCTAAACTCTACTGAAGGTCTGGATCTCTGCACTCACCAGTAGCGCATTCCTGATACACTAAGCAAAGATAAAATTATAACATCAATATTTGGAGTGAAGCTGGGGGAGAGGATTAACTAAGCACAAAAAGTGGTATAGTTCAGGACAGGCATTCCTTTACTGAATGTGCCTATTGTGTAGTCTAGAAATGACCATTATTCATAGAGTCTCTTGGTCAGCAGCACTTTTATTCTATCAAGCCACCGAGCTCTAAACTCAAGGATTTTCACTGAACTAAATATTTACTCCCCCACCCCCAAAAAGAAACTTTAAAAAACTTCACAAAGTTAGAAACGTGATCATTTTGTTTTACTTCCCGGTATAAAGGGCCACTCCAATTTTTCAGCAGCAGTCTTCTCTGAAATCAATGAGGAATTCTGCCTAAAAATCGATTGCTCCACAGGGCCCAAAGTGATTTTCATCAGAGCACTCTGCAGTCACTTAAAAAAGAATCATTTATTGCTAAGATTGCTCAAAGATATAAACAACGCTGACCTGAAAACGGTGTAGCTCTTGGACTTCGATACACCATTTTCCTCACATAGATATGACTGCAAGGCTATTGTTAAAATACAGCAGTAAATCATTTTCTATTTCTTCTCCTCCAGCAGGTCTCAACTTGTTACTTGAAATCTCCTCATATGCTGACTCTTTAACATATTCATTATTATGGACCTCTCCGAGGTATATGGCTGTCTTGTATGAGATCTGATGCACCTCTGTAGATTTCTCTCTCTATACACACACCACCAAGGTATGTGTAAATAAATAAAGCAGCCTGGTTCCAGGGCTGAGTAGTAACACACACGCACCCAGCGCCAGGGAGAGGAAGAAGTGGCGATTGGAGGCTTGGGCTGTCAATCACAGTGAGGGGGCAGGCAGATGCAAAGCAGAGCTACTTTGCATCGGCGTTTCCTATTCTTCTTTGCCACTGTCTCAGTTAATGACAAAACAACCCTAGAGTTGCAGAAACTTAGCCATTGGCACGGAAAGAGTTGGTCTCCTTGAACAACACCGGACATGGAAAATAGTCATGATTGCTCGAGAGGGAGAGGAAGGGATGGATGGAGAACATTTAGCAATAAGGAATGGAAAGCAGAAACCGGGTGGGAGGAGGAGGAGGACGAGGGAGAGTTCAGCCTTTCCCCAAAAAGGGACTTTGACCTTACAATGCTCTCCTACGGGCTGTGAATTACATATTTTTGTCACAGGTCAGATTATAAACACACCCGGGCTGGATCTAATTTATGAACTCATTAGTCTAAATTCATTATTTAATCATGCGCCCAGCAATCGTGTTTCCTTAAGAAAGGACTGACCTATTTTTGGCTGGAGATAAACGATCATGTTAACAGATGTTAATCTTGTAATCTGTTTTTCCTGTAAGCACTTCACATACCCGCGTTTCAGACATTAAAAAAAAAAAATCTCTCAAACGACTTGACGTCACGATTCAGGTTTTATTAACAAAAAAAAATCTTGCAAAGGTTTCAAAGACATTAAATCTTTTTCACTTTATAAATGCTGATTTGTTCTGCCTCAACTCCCACAGGCTTTTATTTGCATTTCAAATTCCACAGGTTACACCAGTCGCCTTTTCAGAAAATGTAAACCAACAATAAGGCAGCAAATAGAGGGTTGGGGGTGGAATCGTGCATCTGGATTAAATAAAGACCAGGATTCGTGTTTAGGAAGAAGTCTGAACAAATTTATTTTTGAACATCTAGTGTCCAAGTGCCTCTTTAGCTCTATGGGTAATGTATATATAACCACACAATGCACATTCCCCAAAAGATACTTGTCTACTGCTGGGAGCTTATTAACGCTCATAACAAATAGTGCTGACTCCTAACCAGCACTTTTCAGTTTAAAATCCAGGCTTTCCCTGGAGTAGTTAATTGCAGAGGTTAGCTGGTTTTAGAGAAAAAACAACGGGGTGACTGTCATTCTCCACAAGTTTCCAGACACATACAGCTTATGTTAATAGCCCAACTTGTTCTCTTATAACAAAGTTTAGCCAGACAAAGTTTCTTAAACTTGTGGAAGCAACTTAATTCAAATTACGATCGCAACTATTTGGTATGCTAATTCTCACTGGAGATAGTGGGAGGAGGGGGAGAAAGGGAGGAGGAGGAGGAAAGCTTTTATCGCATAAAATGCCTGGAATTGCATTATTTCTAGTCTTCTTTCTCTCTCTATCCCTCTTTTTTTTTTAATATATCCATTAAACCCCCTCCCCACCCCCACCCAATGGGCTATTTTCATCTTCTGGAAGTAATTGCTGCACACACATTGTCCTTCGAGCCCTTCTCAGCGTTCCAGTGTCTAGATGTGAATACTTGTTTTCCACCCCCACCCACCCCTAACTTCCTTTGATAAGCTGTGTACTTTTCTTTTAACGTTTATCATTCAGTTATAGACGCGCAGCTGAGGGGAGTGTAACTAAAAAAAAAAAAAAAAGAAGAAGAAGAAGGGAAAACACATACACACCAGGCATCAAGCATTTCATGCATACACGGAATCAATATTATCAGCAACAAAAAAAAAAAAAACCCTTGAGTAATTTAAGTAGCGACTCGAGGCACGAAAGCCTGTAGCCCCATCTCCCACCTTCATTAGCCAAAGCATTTTACTTTAAAGTAAGGCAATTTGTTCTTTGTTTCTTCATGGATGAATATAGCATTCAAGCTCCCCCCAACCCTCGCCTTTGACGAAGTATACAAAGCCAAAAGGCTCATCCAGCCCACAAATTCCCCCAACAGCACCACCACTGCAGTAACAATGATCTCTTTCTCGGCAACCGGTACAAAGTTACCATTTTAAAATCCCTGACATTACGGAGTGAGATTAACCATTCATTGGAAAAGCGAAGTTTTTCCCACGGGCGTATTAAGAGGATCCACCTCCCCCAAACCGCCCCCTCCAAAAAAAATAAAAGATGAAAGGATCCCTCCGAAGATCCCCCCTCCCTCCTCCCCCAAGTGCCTTACCTCGTTCGCGTAAGGTAATATTATTTGGGAAAGGACACACAGACAAACAAGAATCTGAAGGTGAAACCATGCGCTGAATGCAATAAGGAAAGAACTGCACATGATTCACTGCGCCAGCTCCACTCCCGCGGACGGGGGGCGACTTGGAAACCCTCTCTGCCAAACCCCGACCCAGGGGCCCTTTCAGCGCCAAACTTTCCCTTGCCCTTTAGCCAGCCGGGGCTGCTTTGACTACCAGACCAAAGATCGAGCGTGGCTTTCGCGAATCCCTGTTGTTTTTCGTTGGCTTCCTCCAATGTATAGGTCGATGTCTTCCCCCAGATGGGAGAATGGTCTGTCCTGTATTAAATGCACACACTATCTACTATTGTCTCATCAGCAAAGTTCTGGTACAATGCGGGGAAAGTCTAGATGCTCGAAATGAGTCATATACAAATAATTATTCCACTAATAGGACTGAATCATTATCAGATCTGTTATGTATCTCACCTTCTTTCAAATGACTAAACATTCAGGAGCTGAATTACTGGAAGCTATCTTAGAGGTGGATATGTGTGTGTGTGTGTGTGTGTTGTTTTGTGTGCAAATTTGTTTTTGCAAACTATTATACACACCCCAAGTATCTAAGCTCTGAAATGCAAGGGCTTAGAGTAGTTCCAGATGTACTTATATTAGAAACATCCTTTTTTAAAAAAATCTCCACTGGTAAAATATTTATAGATTTATTCAAATGCACAGTAACAAAAACATTAAAGTCCTCAATCAAGATCAAAGGGTAATAGTGTTCCACAGTTACACTGGAAGAGTTGAAAGAGCTCTGAGCAAATCAATCTGCCATATGGCTTTAAAAAAAAATCCACTCCTATGTCTGAAAAGTTCAAACCTTATTTTCCTGTATGTTTGCAAAGATCAGTTTAATCACCCAAACTGTGTGTGCCATAGGCGATTGGAATATGTTTAATCTATGGCTGGAAACCCTAAATTAATCTTCTGGAGCTTGGTGCTGGGACATCAAGGCAGTGGAGGGTTGTGAGTGCTTGTTTTTGTTTGTTTGTTGTAATGATGCATGATGACGTAGAATTGGCATGCTGGACTTTTGAGGCGGGTTAATGTTATCCTTACACCCTAAAGCTTTCCTTTTCTTGCCATGTTTCACCTCGGGATAACTGCCTGGTAAGAGCAACACACCGTCCAAATCACTCCAACGAGGTTCTTGCCAGACAATCAAGCTCTGTGCTTGAAAGGTTACCTAGTGCTATGTATTTGTGAACGCAACGTTTGACTTTGCTGTGTCACCCCTCCAACTTCTTGCACTTGCGGCAGAAACTACTACACACAGCTTCCAAAATATAAGATCCTGTTCTTAACCGCCTACAATCAAAGGTTATTACCAGAAGACTTGGAATAAAGAAAAAAGGGAGGGAGGGAGCAAGCAAGAGGGAAAGTTTGTAATGAAGGATACACGAATCATAAAATGTAAGCTATGTGTGATTAATGATCTGCACTAATTTGAATAGCAGGCATGTTAAAGGTCATTGACAATTGTTGCTGGTTTCAGCATGAATGCCTGAGTGGGATGTATTTTGGAACAATCAAATTTCATACTAATTCACAGAAAAATATTAGGCATATTCATATCTTGTCTAAATATACAGAAAGGACCCTTTTAAAATGCACTTAGCACATACTTCAGGAACAGTTTCTTTACCTTAAGGTTGTGTTTTAAAATGTTTTAATGGTAGATAACCTGTACTCCAAAGTCTGTGTTTTGTTCCTTATGCTTCGTAACCTTTCCTACAGATTTTATTTTTTAAACTCAAGGCCAAATTCTGTTCTCAGTTATTGTGGTTGCTGTAAGGACACAGACTTTGATTATTCCAGATTTACACAAGCATAGATAAGAGCAGAATTCATCCCTTTAAAACTTATCACATACAAAATGCAACATGTAGATTTTTGTAATCATCATAGTTTAGCATTAATCATTGTAGTTTAGCATTTCTTTACACAAAAATAAAATATCCATTATAAATCAGCATTCCTCGACAGTATTTAAAACTATAGTATTAGGCTAATAATTTCCATATGGTGAAAATTGACAACTTAGAGCAATGAAAGGTGCATGAGATTTCCAAGCTTCTCCACATAAAAATGTGATTTTCATGACCAGCCTCTTTTTCTCTCTAGTCTGTATAGATTCTTTCCTTTAGACAGTAAAATGTGAGCTCACTCAAGGCTGTGCTTATTGTGTCACTATATAGTATTTAATATTTTCCACATTTCTTTTCCATACTGTTCAGTCTTTCACTCCTTACTCCAGCAAACAGTAGGGAAAGGGTCTCTGAAGAAGGACTGAAGAATTGGGCCTTAAGTTTAGTAGATGAGCAGAACTCAGCATTAATGGAATCCAAAATTAAGCAGAGACATTCACAACAAGCTGTATATTAATCATGCAGAAAGTCACTATCAGAGTTTATCTATTCATATAACTTTAAATAATAGATTTTGTCACATTTCCCCCACTGAGTCCAGCATTTATTTCAGAAAGCAAAATGAGAACAACAATATAGGAATTCAAATACTTAAGAGATATGCAAATTGAATTTGTATAACCTCATTGGTATTGCTAAAAGTTTCAGATAGAGAAGATGCTTGTTAATTTTAAAATAGGTTATTAACATATCACTATCCTACTTCATTAATCTGCTTATCAGCACTGGTTACCAATTTTATCTTTTTCTGAAATCTTCCCAGAGAAGTACTCCCATTTCAAATTCTTTAGTTAAATTACAGTATTTTGTATGAGAATGTCAGTGATATTAATGGCTCAATACATGTTGTTTTGCTATTTATAGGCTTGTATGTATAATAATTCTGGCTAATGAAATACATGGAGCAGGAAAACATTTATTTACTTTTGCTACAGTCAAATAAATTATTTGTTCAGCACTTGGGACTAGGCTTTCTCAGGCTAAGGAAAATGGCATTTTGATGAAAATCTGTGCAATGACTTGTCTGCATAACTTAGCCTTAGGAATGATTGGTGGAAGTTTAGATAAGAAAGGTTCCTGAGAAACACTATAATAGAATAGCAAGGAATAAAAGGCCATGTCGCTCTAAAAGCTGGAGGTGAAAACATATAAAAACTTCAAGGCAGGCAGACAAACCAAATTTGTATTAACTATTACATATTCGTACCACATTTACAGATATTTTCAATGAATTGTAACTAGAGGAGTCAGTTGTTTTAGTTTCTACTGTATGCTAATTCAGTTATTTAATTCTAGTGCTGTCGAACATGATTTTTTTGTACAAATACATCTGAAATTTATAAAATACATCTAAATAATGCTTATTGGGATGACCTGAAGTCCTTAGTCTCTGGAAGATTCTAACTCCACCTTACACAACTCATTGAAGCTGGCGATTTTCTTGGTGTCTCTCATCAAGTTTGTTGAAAACATTCCTTACCAAACAAATCCCTCCATTTTACAGTCTGTAACTCTGCCTTTATCTACTGTTTTATCTAAACCAGTCTTTTTTGCATACAAAGTACACCCAGGGTAAAACAAGGCACAACAATGAAAACAAATGAACTTCTACTATTTATTATTGACCTTTCTAAAATGGATTCTTTCTACTGAATTTAGAAATACAGATTATATAGGCAGCATTTACAAATAAGAGTATCTATACCAGCCCTGTAATTCATGTATATCTGATAAACCACAAAGATTACCATGTACAAAAATGATCAGTGATTATGATTTTAAGTAACATTATACCAATATTTCTGACTATTTGCAATTAAAACTGGTTAAATGCCATTCTAACAAGCTGTTATACTACTACAGTTCATTTCTATCTGTGGCATGAATTCCACAGCGAAATAAAAAGGTTTGAATCAGTAATAAATTTCTTTTTCTGATAAAATACATTAACTTGTAATCTGCATCACAAAAATCAGGATAATCTTTAGTAGCCATATAGTGCTATATCCTTTTTGAAGTTTGTATGATGACAATTCATTATCCACTATTCAGCATAGTTTTACATACTGATGTTCTGTGAATCTGCATGAGCTGGAGGTCAAACTCTCGTGCCCTGTTAGTTTAGTCACGCATAAATCCAGCAAATAGTTGAAATAATACTTTCATTAGGCGAACTTAAAGTGTGTACACAACCTTTCTACATTTGAAGATTCCTTCAACATGTAAGCATACCAGAATTTTTGGCAAGTCTAATGACAAGTTATTATTTCATAGGTGTGTGAGGATGTGGGACAAATCCTGCTTGTGTTGCTTATGTGTGTTATCCCATGCCATTAATAGAACCACTCATATGAGTAAAGTGAGCAGGAGTTAACTCTGTAGCCTTATGTATGACCCACATTATAATCAACCTAATTTTTCTTTATGACAGAACTAATCTTGTGAACTCTCTCACAGAATCAACATTTTTAACTGTAATGTCTGTCATTTTCCCCTCTAACATAAACACGGTTGCTAGGCAGTAAAAGGATTCTGATTTCTACACTTTGGTTCAATTAAACCCAGATTTCATAATCTGTTTTAAATCCACTTATTCAGCGGCACCTTTACAATGACACTGAAGAAGAAAGCTGAAAAAGTTGATGTTGCAAAGTAAGTACAACTTCAGTTCACATGGTTATTTTAACTTCATACTAAGTACTGTATAAAAATACCAATGTTTCCAACCCTAGCAGTCACATTTTCTCACCCATATGCAATTTTATAAACTACATCAGGGCTTCACAGCAGGTAGGGAACCCACAAACCTGTTCTTAATTTCAACTGAACTGAAAGAATCTCAGCAGCAGCTGGTTTCAAAATAGCTGATATAGGATTCCACAGATGTGGCCATAATAGTTTTAGAAATAAAAGGAACTAGGCCACAAAGTAGAATTAACTTTAAGAAAGACAAATTCAGTAAGAATGCCTGTTTTGAAAGGTTTCCTATCTTTGGTAGGGCATTTTTTTTCCATGCTAACTACTGATTATGGAACCATAGTATGCTAATCATGTGGCGCATTGAACCTGAACCATTAATGTGCTGCACTCTTGTAGAGGCGAAACAATTGGCTATTTCTTAGCCCCAAAATATCTTATTATGTTCCTCCATGCATAACTGATTGTACTGGAGTGTTTGTGCTCTTTTCTAACTGGACTGAACAAAGAAAGTACCACAGCTAAAATGACCTATGACACGTCAAATACACCTCTCATCGTAAAACCAAATAGACTGATGGCTATCATTAAAACAGTGTATTATTTGGTGATATTTCATACACTTAAAGGAAAGCAGAAAAGAGATTGCACAAATGCTCATTTGTAGATTTTAATAAGCAGGCTGCTTTGAACAGTTTATATAACAGCCTGGCAAACTCATGTTATGTACCATCCTCTACTGAGTTAAATATCACATGGGGAGGGGGGAGCCCTCACAAGTAAAAGTGGAACAAAACAGCTACTTGTTTTTGCAAACATTGGTCAAATTTCCCCTCAACTTTTATGCAATGGTCTGAGTGTTCTAATAAACTTGGTTTATATGGTTTTTCAACTCAGGCATGCGAGGAAAAAGGAACTTCAAAAAGAGAACATTTTACCTTATGTGTACTATTTTAAGGCTTCAGTAATTAGAGAACTGCAAAGGTCAAAATAGCCATCAATATCAAGAGCAACAGAGTAGAAGTAACATGTTTAAGAGGAAGTTTGTTGAAGTTTTAGAATCGTAATATAATATACCATAAGCCCGGAGATGTAGGTCTATAATGACAAGCAGGAGAAGAAGAAAAAAAGCTAGCACAGCATATTTAATTTGCCAAAATTGTGTGATTTATGTGTAAATTTAAAAACTTAGAGATGCACCCAAATGAGAATCCTAGATCTGAACACCTTCAAACTTTGGTGGTGTTTGAAATTCAGGGCTCTGATATGCAATCGGATCTACGTGGGCTCCACAACAGCACAGATGTCCATTCATGCAGATCTCATTTCAGGCTGGAGCCAAATTTTGCAAATGGTTTCTAACTTTACAATGAGGCAAACCGAAACCCTGAATCTGAAGGCCCCTGAACTGTTGCTCAAATTCCAGATCTGTATACAAATCAGATGTTTGTGGCTGTAGCCCATTTCTTCATATAGCGTTGCCTGCATATCACAATTGAATCATGGAATACTGAAGTACTGTAGGTAGGTATGATGTTATTTTAGATCTATTACTGCTAAAACCATACAGTGTAGTTTCATTTCTGAAATAATATTACATACTTAAAACAGTAAAAGCACAATGAATACTTATGGTACTGTAATAATAACCATAATAATAATAAACACCACTCATGAAAAATGTGCAGAGTTGTCGTTTAAAACTGTTCTGAGAATGGGAATTCTTCCAAAAACTTGCCATTGATTTTTTCTTAATTGCTGATAGACTGTTTCTTTTCTCTATGAATGTTTGTGCCAAATGGGCTAATCTCCTAATTTACACATAAATCACACAAAAATCATAAATCTTTTTTACATTATTCAGAACAGTGAACCAGTTGTTACCCCTTGTTATTATGAAGTTAAAACAAATACCTATAATAATTAGCATTAAAAAAACCCTAATGCTGAACAGAAATTTCAGAAGTCTTTCTAGGTAGTTGTTTTCTAGGTAGTTGATTTGAAAGGCAGAAGTGAGCTATTAAAGTCTGTGTGCTACAGAATTTGAGAGTCGTTTGCTTTTTCCCCTGTTAAACTCCAAAGCTAATAAACCCAGAGCATTCTGTAACAAGTAAGGTACTCATGTCAACAAAGGCCTTACTTAGTGCCTGCTAGGTTTTCAGAAACCTCTGTGGTGAGGACTTGAAGATATTTTAGTAATATGCAACGCTCTCAGGATTTGAGCATGCACTTCTACCTCTATTTTCTACAGATTAATCCTCTTTACTTCTTTCAGTGTGTTTTTAAAATAAGTACACAGAAAGGGCGTATTATGCCGGGAGTTACTCTACAGTACAATTGTCTATTAAGTACAAAAACTTTGTTCATGTAAGCTGTAGGGATGTCCTGACAAACTTTAAAATATAAAGGAATTCTGCATTTAGACTACTATTTAATCCTGGTCACCTTGTTGCACCTCGGTACTGTGAGGCAGCTAATATGACTGAATCAAAGGCAACAGGAGATTAGGTAATGTTAAGAGCAGATGAACTAGTATGAGATCACGTTTACAAAAGGAAATTGAGTGGCATATCTTACTGGAGCAATAGCTGGTGGATT
Source organism: Emydura macquarii macquarii (assembly GCF_026122565.2). Taxonomy (NCBI): domain Eukaryota; kingdom Metazoa; phylum Chordata; order Testudines; family Chelidae; genus Emydura; species Emydura macquarii. Next base: position 8,679,061 of record NW_027130568.1, read on the forward strand.
CTGCATCTCTGACAATTTTTAAATCAAGATTAGATGTTTTTCTAAAATATATGCTCTAGGAATCATTTTGGAGAAGTTCTATGGCCTGTGTTCTACGGGAGGTCAACTAGATGATCACAATGATCCCTTCTGGCCTTGGAATATATGAATGAACAACTCTGTCCTAGTATCCCTCTCTATGTGGCCACACTATTCCGGAACAAAAATCACTTTTATCCCAGAAAAATGTATCCTGCTTTATAAGCAGAGCACAATAGGGTGACTTAAAGATGGAGGGGAATCCTTGATTTTGAATGTTGCTATTGTGAGTTTATGTCTCATCTATTTTATTTGTATTTGCATCGTGCTTTTTTTCTCTAAGACTAATATACAAGTGTGCACACAATAAAACAGTTCTCACATACACCAGCTGCCCTCATATTCCTTCTGTGCACAATGTTCCTGCATACTATTTTTATTGCAAAAAATCCCATTAAAATCAATGGTGCAAGTGTCCTATTCATTTCAATGAGGGCTTTGCATAGTAAAAGAGTTATGCATAATAAAATAATATGCAGTAGAACTGCTGTCCACATCACTCGTACAATAATGTTCTCATAACATAAGATGCATCACTAATCACACTGTTATTATTATGCAATATGTTTCCATGCAATATTACACAATATCCCAGATATTATTCCCCTTAGATGAAAATGTCATGCCAAATCCTATTGATATCAAAGGGGGCAAGCATCCTATTAATTTCAATGAGGTTAAGTGTAATAAAAATAATATGTGGCAAAATAATGTTTAGTGACAATGCTGCCAACCCACCGTGCCCCCCCCCCCCAAACCTGCCAGCATAATGTTGCTGCTAAAGCTCTTCTAGCCAACATCCCATCTCTCAATAAAACAGATACTAATGTCCAAAGGTATGCGTGAGTGCATATTGGCAGGTCCATTTGGTTTGCCTACATAGACGCATAAACTAGGTTTAGTCAAAGAACTTAAGGGAGTTAGCTGTCCAATTCAATGGGATTTGGATGCCTTATTCCCTTAGGTGCCAACCCTGTGTAAAATATGAGCATCTAACTTAGGGGCATATGCTCCCTTTTACTGTTTAGTGAGGAGCAGCAATAATGTGAATCAAGGGATTTCAAGGAGGGGAAAGGGAGCTATGTGGTGGCATTTTCTCATGATGCAGGCAGTGCCCCTTTTATTGTCTCAGTGCCCGTTATATGAGAGGTCAGCTACTCGTAGCCAAGTGGAGAGGGGAAAAGCATAGGAAATATAGCATCCTGTATACTCCGCTCTGAAGGAAACATAAATTCTGGTGCAAATGTACTATAAGATGCTGCTGTCCTCAGCAGCTTTTACACACTGTGGAGGGTTAATGGTGGCCCAGCTAGCAGCAGCTGGGCAAGGGCAAAAGTTGTGTTTTTGGTGCTGTGGTGGGCCAATGCTCTCAATGATCTCTGCCTGCAATTAGTCTTCACAGCCACTCCTCAGCGCTGTTCTGCTACTAGCCCTCCCTCTCAAGGTTTTTCTACACTGCAATGGGCATGTTAGGCATTCCCAAATTAGCTTTAATCTAGGTAACTTGGGTACCCATAGCCGTGAAGCCGCAGCAGCACGGGCAGTACAAGTCCACCTGCTGCCTTGAGTACATACTCAGCAACGAGCCTGTGCTGAAGTCAGCACTGCTGCAGTTTCACAGCTATTGGTGCCTGAGTTAGCTAGATTAAAGCCACACATGCTGTAATAACACATCCAACTCCAGCATAGACATTACTCAGTGCAGACAGTACAACAGGTCATCAACGGTGACCCAGCATGCTCTGGAGTCTGTGCACCCTTTCCACTTGGTTTTCTGAATGAAGGGGAATCCCAGACCCTTCGTGGTTACAAAGAATTATTTAGCCATGTTAGTTTTACTTTGAACACTCTTCTGCCATAATACTGTGCAATAGGACAGACACTGCAGACAGAGTCATACTCTACAAAGTTTTAGTGAAGTCATTCATGCAAACATCCCATTCACTTTTGCACTTGCTCACAAGGACGTTTAAAAAAGGAAATATCTGTTTGGGCTTTAGCCAAGTGCTTTTTCCTTGACTACCAGATATGTTTAGTCCATATTAAGGGTAAAAAATTTCCCCTCAGCCCATCACTGGTAATTTCCAGACCATGTAAGATTATACATTTGAGAGACTGACAGTAACATTCTTATTTAATCATTTCCCACCATATTACAAAGAAATGTGGTTTTCCAGATCCACATGACTTCCAAATGTGAGGTGGAAAATCTCCAAAAAAGGTCATTATTTGATCAACAGTCAGTGGAATTAGCACCCAGACAGTTCTTCTGATGTTTTATCTAAAACAACGGGATGTGGGAACAGTTTGTGTAACTTAAAGTTGCATCTTATCTTAAGTAGCATAATCATGCTCCTCATCTTCCTCAGATGTGTAGTCAATAGGGAACTACACTGGTAGTCTACACTGTATGTCTACAGTGACGGTGGCAATGTTGCCGCCGTCAGATCGACTTATCTGGATCAACTGAGTGGTCAGTGTAGACCCGCTCAATCGATCAGGAAGTTGACGTACTAAAACTACCTTCTCAAGTGGCTTTTGCAAACTTGACACAATCAAACTGGGTCTGAATAGAGACTCGGAAGGGTTCTCTCATTACAAGAAGTAATTGTCACTGTTCACACATTCTCACCTTCTAATCAATGGTTGTGAATAGGCCTCATTTACTCTAACTGAATGGACTTTGCTAACACCTACCCTCCCCATTGTTGTTCCTTACCCTTGGATGTATATATATATGTATATATACCCCCTATCTGATTTCTGTTTCTTGCATCTGACGAAGTGGGTTGCAGCCCACGAAAGCTTATGCCTGCAGAAATTAAATTTGTTCGTCTTTAAAGTGCTACAGAACTCTCGTTGTTTTTGCTGTATACAGACTAACACAGCTACCCCTCTGGAACTTTTCACATTGATTTATATATTTCATGTTGTGATAGCTAAGTTATTGATAGCATCCATTTACTAAACTAAGTATCATTTCATGCTAAATTATGCTAACAGAAGCCACACATAAACTTTATCTTAACCAAAAGGTTCATTCCTACATTAGTGCTCATCATTGTTACTATAGGACAGATTCTGCTTGACACTAACGCAGGTGGTTAAGGAGGAGTAAGACTTTTCCTAGCCACCGCCTTTGTGACCATTTTAGGGCTCCCTGGACCTAGGTCCAGGCACAGGGGGAGGAGAAGGGATTGCATGCCCATTACAACCCTTCCCTCACTAGGGGAGCTGGAAGGCAAAGAAGAGGGTAGGAGTAGATGGAGCCTTGGCTCTGTCCCTTCCAATGTGTCATCCAGTAGAGCTGAACAACATGGGGGACATGGGAGTAGGCTACTACACTCAGTAAAGGACTGCAGCAAATTACTCTGCCAAGGAGAAAGGGAGAAAATTCTGATTCAGAGAGGATCCTCTTTGAGGCTTCTCCTGAAATGGTGTAGCTATGCCCATAAGGACACAGAGCTAAGCTTCATTTAGCTTGATAATTGTCTGTTATGTCTAGTAAAAACAGGGAGTCAGGCAACCTGGGTTCTGTTCACAGTGCTGGCACTGGGTGATCTTAAGCAAATCACTGTCATTGTGCCTCAGTTTCCTCAGCTGAGAAATAGGATTGGTGATACTTAAACTTTGTAAAGCTCTTTGAAAGCTACCGATTACTATTATGATAGTGTATTATTAAATAAATCATCAAGAGGCTTCCAATTTTCAATTTTCAAAATTAAAATAGGGTTAACATTGCTGAAAGCAGATCTAGACAACACAGAGGTGAAAGCTCTAGTAGCTACCTGGACCTTGTCCATGCTTGTAATTTCATCTTAAATACCATTAGTGGAGCTGCACTGGTGTTAATTCAATAGTGGAAGATTCCCCAAAGAAGTCTTGCATAGATAAGACAGCTTTGAGCAGAATTATACGACATGGTGGTTAAAAATGCCTGTGTCTTGTCTACACTAGCTCTCTCACCATTGCTGCCGCCAGTGGAGCTGCACTGGAAATAGTACAATGTCAAGAGATTCCTCAAAGACAAGCTAATGTAGACAGAGCCACTGAGACTGGGCAATTGTCAATGGGAATTAAATGGATGCTAGCTGGGTTCCCATTAGCATTCCAAGATGGCAAGCCAGCAAAGCATATAAATCAATAATTGCCCACAAATAAAGACACTGGGGCTAAAAATAGCTCCAGCAATATATACTGAATATAAATACAATGATATTGATGGAGAGGGTTTTTTTTTTTTTAAATTTAGTGGCTTTTTGGTATGGGCTTAAACTTCATTCATGTTCAGATTTAGGAAACAAATAAACCATGTCTGAAAGTGAGAATTTTATTTCTATATCTGATCTGGCTGGTGTGATTTAATTTTGATGTAACAGAAAGAGTAACATCCAGACACACCTGTGTGCCAAGTTTCAACCCAATGCTATTTGATACAGCTGTGATATTAAACCTTGAAGACCAAGTTAACAATGGAACCAGTATTAGGCCCTTAAGTATAATGGGGCTAGTGGCTGGCATGGAAGTTATTAGTTTTTCACAGAATAGTAGAACAGCTGATGAAACGATTAAACCATGGGCTAGTTGATTTTAATAATTATAGCTTGTTTAATTAACATTACTCTAGGAGTGACCTTGTGTTTACTAATTATTTCTGCAAGTTACTTCGGAATCATAACAGCAAATTAACCACAATATATTTGATGTCAAGAGTAATACTTGAACATTTTACCTAGCTTCTTCATTGTCTTTGTAATTTAAATATCCTGTTGTGTAAGTATAAAGACAGGAAGTGAGTTATACAGAACCTTACAATAACAATATTAGGTTTCAGATAAGCAGATGTGCTGTGTTGCTGGGTATTTTTTTTTTCCTGTAATATAAGTTTTGCAAATGCTAGACAGGATTACATTTTCTCTTAGGAAAACTGTTAAAATCTTTCAAAATAAGCTTTGTCAGTAATGCACAAATACTCTCCAGATAACAATAAACTACTTTGGCCCATAATGCCAGGCTTTAATTATTTAGCTTCATGCTTTATTTGTGTTTCTGCCATGAAACCAAAAACTCCTTTTCAGTAGACGGAGACAGGGTGGTGGGGTAGGTGACTACCTATACACTCTTTCATTGTTTCCACTCCAATTCAGCACTGTTTTTATGCAAATCAAAACCTTTATGTGTACAGAAGGCACAGATATTCTTACATTTTACACACATCACGATTAGCTTTCCTGCTGAAACTGAGCTGAACTGAATCATTTCCTCTAGTGATGATTGCACTTGGCTCTCTACAAGAAAGACAGTAAGAACAGTTACTTCTTCTTTTAAAGGTTACAAACAGAAGCCTATTTTTATATACCTGGATTTATTGCCCTCTAAAGAAATGTTTTCTTAATGGTGACATTTAGAATTTCTTTAATGAATCAACCCATTTTCACAAGCTAGATGAGTAATTAACATGTCAAAATATAAACAGTCCATTGTGCAAACTACCCTCCATTATTGCACTTAACTAAAGTAGGACATGGTTTCTGAACCGATTTTCCTCTAATAAGATTACAGTACTGATCATCCTGCTCCCAATGAAGTCAGTGGGATATATATGTATATCTATATATAGATAGATATATCACATATAAACAAATTATCAATATCTGATTATTTTAAACGAGGCAAATTTTCAGTGTTTATGAAAGTGTATGTATACAACCCCCACACCCACCAATATAGTCTGTTAGCCTTTGTGTGCATATAAATAAATATATTATAGGAGTGACTAGTAGCACAGCCTTTATTAAGGTTCCCACTTCCCATTTTAAAACCCTGCTTATAACTGCCAAACTTTAACTATTCAGCACTGAAATGTACATTCTGAGGTGTCTATCTCAGTCAGAATTTTTTTTGGTAAAATTTCAGCCAAAATTGTTCGGTCGTTTCAGAGAATGAGTCTGGAGAAAAATACATTGCTTGGCCCATATTAAAAAATTCTAATGACCAGCTCCCTCATGCTTTAAAGCATGAACTTGAAATTAGGGGTGGGGTGGTCTTTGTGGCAGGGATGTGCCTTTTGCCCTCTCCATGAAAATCTGTCCTAATCTGGGCAAGTATAAACCTTTGAAAAATCAATTTGCACATGTTCAATAGAGACTTCTTTGATTTTAGCTAAAATCTCCAAAGATTCCATCCTCATGAGCAGAGATGGGGGAGGGGCACAGTGAGAGCAGCAGCTTCAGCAGATGTTACTGAGCATGCTCAGTCTGTGTGAGCATGCTCAGTACAAGCCAAACAGCAACTTTGGGGGGGCATGTGACCCTGCGTGACCCCCCCCCCCACACACACACACACATCAGCTCTGCTCATGAGCATCAAGCCTCTCACATCTCCTAGTGCTAACCAGACTGCACATGCACCTGCAGAGCACCTATTGAGTTCTGAGGGATGCCCGCCCACTGAAGGCCCCTCAGCTGAAAGGGAGGAGCCACTGAGCTTGGGGCCCAAATGAATTCAGGGGACAACAAATGAAAAACAGGGAAAGGAGTGAGGTTCAAAATCAGGGAGCCTGAAGGGAACACCGAGCAGAGAACCCCAACAGCACCCACTGCTCCTCAAAGGTGTCTAGGGAGCCAGCGGACACGGCCCAGAGGAACTCTGCCCAGATGCATGAATCAAGGGAGGAATGGGAATAGGCTCCACAGTCGCAGAGCATCTCCCCATCCAGCATTCTCCTCCTGGCTTTATAGACGGCCACCTTGGCTAGGGCCAGGAGGAGGTTGATGAGGAGGTTTTCTGATTTAGTCAGACCACGAATGGGGCGTGCATATATCAGGAGGTGTGGGGAAAAGTGCAGCCAGAACCTTAGGAGAAGGTTCTGGAGGAGCCAGAAAGGGGTTGCAACCTGGTGCACTTAAGATAGGTGTGACTCATCTGTGCCTAGGGTAGCCACCTGAAAATGCCAAGGTCAGGGCAGCCTGTAAAAGGAGAGCAGATTCTCCCAGCACTGGTGGGTGACACTGAAGTCAGACTTCCCAACCAGCGACAAACAGTGCTTCTGATTACCCACACTGGTTATCAAGAAGCCAAAATAAAAATATACACAGCCCCCTTTACTGCATTCCAGTCTCTGGCTTCCAATCAGTTACTAGGTCCAGTAAAGAGACCAGTTATTTAAAACTCTATGCTCTTTACCAAAAAGGTTTCTCCTGACCCCAAAGGGTCAGCCACAGTACTAAATCAACATAAGTTTGGATCTTACCCAAAATATCATGCTGCCAGCCAATCCTTTAGTAACTAAAACTAAAGGTTTATTATAAAAAGAAAGAAACAAACTAGAAGACAAGTGTTAAGGGATTAAAGCAATCAGACACATACAAATTGATTCAAAAGTCCATATATATCAGGTTTCTAGTAGAATTGTGGAGTTTTCAGGCTTGTATAGTCCCTTTGGTATACATCCAGTACCTGGATGGGTCTCAGACCTTTGTTTCACAGCTTCAGTTCAGTTGTAGATGAGTTGATCCAGAACTAGGCTGAAGACTGAAGACAAAATGGATGTGGTGCAGCTGCTTTTTATGTCCTTTGGCCTTTGCCATGCTGCTTGTGGAAATTTACAGGAATAAGATGGAGTCCAGGGTCCCAGGAATAAGTCCTTGTGACTCATCAGGTATATCCCTGGCTTCTCCCCCTTGGCCCATTGTACCTGTGAATTTCCTTAATAGGCCATTAAGCAGGCTAGTGCTGCAGCCATCCTGTCAGGGGTGTCACCCAGACACAGCACAATTTGAAATACAGATATATCAACCATATCCATAACTTCCATTACACATATAACACATGAACATAAACATCATCATCTTACTTAGCACATTATAGCCTTTCTAACAGTACCTGACACGGCATATCTCATATGAATTATTATGATTTTGACATATTGATGTTAAATAATATAATAAATGCCCACGCCCGCCTCCCCCAATCCAGCCAGCATGACAGTAGGTATGTGCCAGGATCTACCTCACGCCATAAAAGGGGTAGGTGTCAGGAATGGGGGTGAACTGCGCCAAGCTAGTGATAACCAGACTGTGCATGCACCATCCCTCGCAGAGCAACTGAGCATGCTCCAGCTCCAGGCTACAGAGGGAAGCCAGACTTCCTCTGTAATGGCTGATGTGGTCCTGGGTGGGCCAGCACCATCCTGAGCACTGAAAGAGGCAGGAGGCTTGTGAGAAAAACAGATGTGACCATGTAATGAAAGACTGTATCATAAAACATATGCACAAGAGGGGGGCGGGGGGGAGGGCAAATTAAGGTTGCACAGGTATTTCCTAACTTTTGAGTGCTTAACTTTGCAACCTTAATACTATTCTTTTAATTTAGGGTGTGTGTGTGTATGCTATAAAAATTGCCTCTTTCAAAATAATCAAATATGGATTGGCTGTGCAGTGCTTAATAGTTAATTATGTATGACAGTATGAGAAAAGGCAGAAATAATTAATCCAAAGTTATCAAATACAGAAAATGATTCACTAGATATCATGATCTAGGACAGTACAGGTCTTTTAGCTGTCTCAAATGGACCATTAAAATCTGTAATAATCAGTAAATATGAAGTGGGGCTTTTATGGAGTTTCCATTCATTTCTGAGTTAGCTCTAAACAGAATAAAGAAGGAGTATTTACTGCAATAAACTCTTTTCTGTTCTTCTATAGCATAGGAGTTCGGTTCCATTTTCAGCTATTAAAATGATCTGTGGCCTCATTATGCATAATTTTTTACATCTACAACCTACTTTGAATAATAAATGATGATTAATTTTCTACATTCAGAGACAATTATATCTTAAACAAATTATCACATTTTTATAAAGATCTCTCATGTCTCCAGCACTTTGAAACGAAAGCTGTTAAATAGAAAGATGTCACAGAAATAAATGCTGTACGATACCAACAAAATTTCTGTTGGTAGAGTGAGATTGTCAATCTTTTTACAGTCCTCTCCCTTCATATATTTATATACACTGGGCCCGATTCCCTGATTTTAGTTGAGCTACCCTGGCATAAAACTGGAGTAACACAGTGGTGAATGGAGCTTTTTATGTTTAAGATTTTAATTGCTGAGGAAGTGGAAGCAAAGTCCAATAGACTACTTAAAAAACCTAGCCATAATTGCATGGGTTTTACTGATTTCCTCGTAGCCTGGTTTGGTTCTGTTAGGAGTCAGACTGATGGTACTGTATTGTGAAAAGAGCCACTGTTTATGAACAAACCATTTTAAACGGGTTTTAGTGTTAACCTAAAACTTCTTAATAAGCTTAAGTACAGCATCAACCCTTATTTGGTTTCGCAAGTGCCCAGATCTTTCCATGTGGAATTAGCTGATCCCAGCTTTAAAGCCTAATGAACACAGATAAAACTCAGCAGTATGTCCTGTTAGAAACTACAATTTTCTACAAAAAAAGTGCTGTTTGGTTTTATTTGGCTTTATTTATTTTATTTTCTCAAAGATTTGCAAACCATCACCTCTCTTATTGATCTGCATTAAAGTCACTTGAAAACAATAATTTTGAAAGCAATATTTCAGTACATCACCTAGTTTGATCTCTTTGCTGCAATAGTTTTCCAAGATAGGAAGAAGAAATCAATGGATGTTTGAAAGTTTAAAAATCATTTCTTTAAATCTTTACATCTGCTTATTTGTATTTAAAAAGCCACACTATAAATTATATTTCTTGCTTTGTTAGAATCAGTCTCAGGATTCACATCCCTGAGTCTTAATTTAGCTACAAATTGATTCTTAAAGTATCACATTTAATAGCCTTTGGGGTTTGATGCACAAACTATTCTGATGTCTATTCATAGACCTTTATAATGGGACCCACTCCAGTTTATCCCTTGAACTGTCAGACTCTTTGGGAAATAATAGCTCCTGACAGTTGTAGAGTTAAAATATAGGATTAATGATCAGCTTTTAATGTGCAAATAGAGTATTCAGCTTTCCTCTTACCCATCTTATTTAACTCAAATTCACTGTTGAAACAGGTAGTGTTGGTTGATTCTCCAGCCAAACTTAGTTTAATGCATCAGAGTAGTTTTCAGAATCAAAAGAGAAATTTATATTTACTTAGTGGCATGCATATAATGAATTATATTTACGCTGACATACAGTTGAGTATTTTTCAGACAAGTTCATGATTAACTTTTAAAGTTTCAACCTTCTACTTTCAGACAAACATAAAAATAGCTGGGCATCACAGCAACCAGTTTAATCAAAGGTAAAGAGTCTGGTCCTCACTATTAAATACAGCTGTAAAAAGCCCCACGGACTTTGTTTTAATTGTTTCCAAGAGATCAAAACAATCTGCTGCCTGCTCTTAGTAAAAAGTAAAAAAAGGTGATTTCCACTGCAAAACGCAGCTCAATCCTCATGTTTACATTAAGACATTAATAACATGCTTGTGTCAGTGGGCCTTAAGAATTATATGGTAATTTTCAATTGTGGCATCCTATTAAAAAAGCTGCCTATGTATACAAAATTAGACTATTTATTTAGAAAACATTATATACTCTTGTAATTGGAAAATACATTTTAAACTACATTGTAATAAGAATTATTTGTATATTACATTCTGCCCTGATAGGCAACATTTATATTCCTGTGGGGGATTTGGATTACAATGACATTTAAAGTGGCTGATACCTATCCCAATGTATCTGGAAGAAAGGCTATATGAAGGATCAAAAACATGAAAATCATAACACATAAAATAAAATGAACACCATGTCTCTCTAAAAAATACTTCATTTATAAATAAATCACACACATGCCCATCTTGTCTTAATAATCACTAGTTTTTCCTAACACGAAACAAAAATGTGTCCTTCGGAATATAAGGCCCAATTCTGCACTCCTTATGTATTGTACCACAAGCTGCCAATAAACCAAGGAATAAAGACTCATGCTGTCTTAAAGTCTGTCATTTTCAGTTATTTGTTTGACAGTGGTGACATCAATGCCGTAGGCACATGTAAGTACACTGAATAGCAGCAACTGAGTAACAAGAATAACAATAACAGGCAAACATAACACAATGAATCATACATTTATAAACTGAATACTTAGCTCAATCATTCCTTATATTTTTGCATACATGTTTTAACAAACTAACAGGAAGAGTACAATTAAACTACTTGGGAACCTTGGCTATAACAAACTGCTTTTAAATTGCCTCCAGGGGATTTCTTTTGTTATTTCAATAACAATGCCAATTTACATGGGTACCACTGATTTCTAAGAATACAAAGCAATATATTGTTAATAGCCCTTGAGAAACATGAGCCAAATATAAATTAACCTCCTAGATACTGTTTATAACATATTTACGTATTCTGGGTCTGATTCTCCATTGACTTGCACCTTGCATAGTCACTCACAGCTGTGCAAAGGAAGTACAAAATGGATATAAAATGCTAGCAGGTAAGAATGGTAGCATTTTACACTACTTTGCATAGGTATAAAAGATGCAATGGATGCCTCATTAGATAGATCAGATTCTACTGAAACATATTTATAGTAACATTAAATTTACTGAGCACAAAAAAACCTACATCTATACAGCCACAAAGAAAAAGCTACATTTTAAACAACATTAAGTGTGTCTGGATTTAACCAGAAATGGCTAGGTAATTATATAGTCAAGGCTGAAATTCTATCTTTAACATGCTCTGTTGTATCTATATTGCAGACTTCTTTGAAGAGGATTTGAGGGATATCTTCATAACATAATATGTTGTTCATGCTGCAATACATAGGCACAATGAGGCAGTTTAAAAACTATTTGAGCTTTAACCTCCAATGTTCTGGCTTTTGGTTTACACTGGCTTCAAAAGGCCTTCAACTTGCAAAATTGCTCTTGACTTCAATGGAAATTATATGCACAGGTCCTAAATTATTTGATTTCAGTTTAGTTTTTGTGTGCATTTTCTTTTTAGATCTCATTTTTTATAATTAAGAAAAGCACTTCACTTCACTTGTTAACAAGAGACTTGTTAAGAATTGTCCTGAAAGGATTGCTTAGACTAAGTAAGTGATCATCAAATTGCACTGATGAAACTGAAGCCATTTGTGACTACAGAATCGTATCTGGTAAACTTTTATTTTTCTTTCTAATTTGTGTGTGTGATGTTTGCAATAGGAGTCATCCTATTTAAATCTGGGAGTGATGGGCTAGGTTTTGAAGTGGTAACCATGACTTAGCCTATTACATAGCCCCAGAACCATTCAATCTCCCAATTTACATTTTGTCTGTACTTGCATAACTTTAAAATGGCCACGTGTATTTTTTGGACCATTTCCACTTGAAGCCAAAACCTTCCTTGGCAGGTTTCAGCAAAGAGTAAAATTTTATGGATTAGTTTTAAATTCTGTAAAACTGGGCTTTATAATGGCAGCGCTTAGAGTTGAGTTTCACTGCTACCAGGAGGATCCCTGTTCTGGTAATGAAGTATGTGTGAGCATGTGTATTTATGTTTGTCTACAATTTATGACTGTTTTGGGTGCTGTTTGGCTATAAATATAGGATCAAATTCAACCAGAGTTTATACTGGCTTATGCTGATGTAAACCCTGAAAGTGGACATCTGAGGTGGAAAATCTGCTAGTAGATTAGGCTGCCATGCCAGACAGCAACCATAACCTCTCTTGTGCTGAGGCTCTCATAGTGGGGGTCAGAGCTGCCCCCAAAAGTTGGTTAGGCTGGCCAGGGCTGTTGTGGGATATGTTGACCTAGTATCTCTCCTACAGGCTCTGCCAACAGAGCTTCAAGGGAGACACAGTCATAAAATAAAGAAGCTCACTGCTCCCAGCCAAGTGAGGAAACTCCTAATGGTGAGGCAGACCCAGTGGGAACATTATCTTTTCCTTCAGGATGAATCCCACATACAGCAAAAAAGGTTTTCCTAATGCAGGGAGGAGTATTTTACACTTCCCACTGCATGCTCCATTTATCTTGGTCTATCAATTATTAAATAATAGATACATTTGAAAAATGAAGACAAGCTTGTATAACCAGAAAACAAAACACACCTGGAAAGACTGTCCAAGATCTCATAAAATGAGATAGGGCAGCTGACTGATCATCAGCACGGCTTGTTGCTCCAAAACTGCAGCTAAGACCTGCTGCTGTCACTTATCTCAAACAGTTCCTTGAGGATGCAGGATGTTGACGGGGAGCATGGCATCAGGAAGTGTTCAGCAAGGCTCTCCACATTCACATTTGGGGTCATTCCTCAGCTTTCCCTTGGTCATATTTTTCACCAGTCTTTACCCCCCCCCCCAGCTCTCGTGCAATTTAAAGTGCACAGGTATATTTCTGTTTGAGGTCTTTGCATGTGGGGGAGTTGTTCTGAAGGAGCCAGGTTCTCCAGGATCCTCTGCATTGCTCACCATTTTGTTACTCTGTGGCCTTCCACAGTGGTATTTTGGGGTAAGAGGTTTTCAGAGACAAAGCTCTTTCTGGAGTTTACTGGTGCAAGGGGTGTTTTGGCTGGCCCAGGAATGTAAGGACCAGGACCCTATAGGGCAGAAACTAATCAACATGCTTCAACTCCCATTATTACTGAAAAGCCACACTACAACAGAGGCCACCTGCCAGAAGACTGAGAAAAAAGCAAACACCTACCTCACTCCCAATGAAGTACTTATCTTCAAAACAGGTGAGGGGGTGAAAAAGCAATTCTAGCAATTGTCAGACCACAAATCTAACTTAAATCCCTAGTAAAATAACAAATATTAAAGAGGGGAGGGAAAGGGATGAGAGGATAATTGAATCATGAGCAATTAGCAGGGCCCAAATCATCCTTGTTCTAACACCATTCAGGTAAGTAGGGTCACACCAGGGATGAATTTAGCCCCATGAGCTTATAAAGAACAAATCATGTTGGACAAATGTAATAGCTTTGTCTGATGGAATCTCCGAAGTAGTGGCCAAAGGGGATGCAGTAGATGAATGGGCAAAAAACTCTGTTTTTTGTTTGTAACAGCTATCTAAATTCAGCATGTAATAAAAATGTGGGAGAAAATATGTCTTTGTGAAAGATGCCACAGCCCTGCCATTTTAGTTAAGGTGTGAGAGCTCTCACGGTACCCATCTCTGACACTCCCAAGAAGTTCTCCAGCCAAACAAAGAAAAAATAGACTTAATGTTCTTGATATTATTACAGTAAAGAAAGAAGCAGAAAAAATGTTTTTTTTTCTTTTTAAAATAAAATATCTCAGGCCTTCCTTACATGTCATTTAAAAAAAAAAAAAAAAAGCTTAAAAAGGATACAATTTTTTTTAAAAAGTCATTCTCAGGTCACCTTTAAAACTGGCCAAGACAAAGCACTGGAGAATATGCTATTGCTATTATGCTATACTCACAAAATAGCACTTCTTCTTATAAGAAGTCTCATTGCTTATAGTGGCACTACTCCTGTGAGTAAAGACTACTGGCTTGAGTCATGGTTGCAGGGTCAGATGATAGACATGACCTAGTAGGTGCTTTCTACCTCTATTTTCTAAGCTTCTGCAAAACAGATAGCAATAACATTCTGAGTAATTGTGAGATCAAACAGGCTAAAGCATGCTGAAGGGATCAGATTACTGAAACGCCTGGTGCAGTAGTTTTAAAAACCTTGCATCAAAGTTGAATTGGTGTGAGGATGCCATAGGCAGTTGGTTGGCATTTTCAACTCATTTTCCAAGGCAGATTGTAAAGTTGATGAGATCATGGCATAACGCAGAGAGGTAAGTGACAATTCGTATAGAGTACAATTGGATTATACTGAAAAGTGACTGAGATTTGTCATAAAGACTGTATAATTGAATCAATGGAAATAGTCAAGCTTTTATAATGAAATTGCTGAATAAATCATGACATTTCCAATATCCAACTAAAGCCTGATTATACTCATTGAAATACTAATGTCAATATTTATTAACTAACATTAAAATTACTGTCACATCATTGTTGCAGTTAGTCGGAATATAATCCCATATCCCTTTTAAAAAAATCATTGACTTTTCCTCAGCACCGAAAACTCTATTATCATTCCTTATAAAATATTTATGGTTTTCCCTGGTATTCTTGTAGGATTCCTAGAAGAATCATCAGAATGCTTTTCACTAAAAATAAGACAAACCTTTTCTTTTTAAAGAATAATTAATTAACTAACTATAAACTATACCAAATGACACAGTGAAAACCAAGAGCTCATTCATCTGCTGCTCAGATGAACAAAGTTGGTCATTTCCTCTTATTTTAGAAATCATAAAAGGGAACTGTGTTTTTAACTATTTATTTATTTGGAAAGAATTTGTCCCTGCAGGTAGCTGGCTTGCAGCGATACAGAAGGGCCAATTATTATTCATTTCACACATAACAATATGGCGAATGTTATCAGGCTAAATGAAAAGAACTCTTCCCTGATTCATTGCTTGTACTATGCCCTTGATTGTTTGCTCCACCATTTCTTCATTAACAATAAGACAGCTATCTGAGGTTCAGGGCAGGGTTATTTTCACTAAAGAAGTGCTAAATCATCCATATTTTCATTAGAAGCTGCCAGAACTGCTTACAATTTGAACCAAACATCACTTTTTTCATGTATCTATAATATCATTTATGCAGATTTCCTCTCTTACAAACCCTGACATGTCAGCTTTCATCTCACTGTTTGCACTTTTACCTGTAATCGGATTGCAAGAAGAAAAAGATAAAGAGAGAGAACCCTCGGTATCCCTGCTGGAACCATATTGCCAATATCATTTGTTTAGTTAGTAATTCTATCTTTGCACGAACTTTTAACATCCAGTTGGTTTGTTGCACTTCTCTGTGTACTTAGCTGCATCACCATGGCAATGGAAAAACATGATGATGTAGATTTAGAAAGAAAAGGAAAAAAAAAGATAAAACACTACTGTCATCTCAAGGCTAGATGAGGTCGGAACTGGCTAATTTATTTGTGAAGTTAAGAGGCATTCAGTTTGAGAGATCAAAGGGGTTAAAAGAAGTCTTGGAGTGGAAAATCTCCATATCATAAATATACAAAGCTGTCCAAGGAGAGGATTTGGATTTCCCTAATTTGGACCAAAAACGTCAGTCTTCACACTGGCAACACTCCCATTACAAATCCTTGAGTAAAGACTAAGATTTGGCTCACACTTTTCAAAGGGGCATGGCAGATACTTTAAGCCCAAAATTCAGCCTCTGTGTAATATATAATTCCTCACAAAGCTTAACAATAATAGCATAGTAATACTTATACACAGGATTTCATGAAATGAGATTTTTTTCTAATTTCCAAATATTCCATAATTTTGCTTTTTTTAAATTGTTGGTCTGAATTTAAATACTTCCCCGAACCATGTATAGCCCTAACTTCCCAATGTTGTGTAGAGCATGACAACCAGCCAGAGTGAAAGGGACACTCATTGAAGTGAATAGGTGTTTTGCATTGGCCTTTGAAGGCCAAATCCTGCAATCATTTATTCCTGGGAGTAACTTTAATCTCAATGGGATTACTCAAGTGAGTAAAATGAGTTTTGTGTAAATGTGTGCAGTATTGGAGCCCAACATCCAATCGTGCAAACACATACACATGAGTAATTTTATATGCCTGAGTAATTTTACTCAGACTACTCACATGTGTAAATCAGGTGCAGAAATGTTTGCAAGACTGGAGCCCTAGGATCTGATCCTGGATCCCTTAATCACTTGAATAACCCTTATTTACCCTTGTGTGAATAAAGATTATTCATATGAGTAAGATTGCATGTTCAAGCCATTAATGATGTGCAAAAAGTAAACAAACAATATGGTGAAAATTAAATTAGATTTTAAAAGGTCTTTCATTTTTAATAATCCAATTTATTAGTAAAATAAATAAGGAGTTTTAACATGAAAGTGTCTCTACAAAGTCAGTGACGCAAGATCAGTAAATATAAATAAAACGTGAAGAATATTAATCTGAATAATTTTACTTAAGCAGGGAGGAGCCAAAGGCCATTAGATACGACCGAAACTGATAGCTGTACAGCTTGCTCTGACAATGTGAAAAGTACACTTACCTGCCTGTTCCTCCCACTGAATATACGCAGGAAGAAAGCAAATTGCACAATACAACTATAGTGGAGGAAAGGACAATGAGAAAAGAACCTTAATGAGAAGTGTGGACTGTACATATGTGACAATATTCATCAGGATTAAAAATCTGCCTTGATAATTATGTTTATGTCTTCATGAGCACCACTAGAAAATACCATTATTCTGGTACCTGGCACTTATTCAAATCCCCTTTACTGCTGAACAATTATGACTAATAGGGATTAAGGAGTTAAATATATTGATGCATTCATATTAATAATGAGGACGGGCCAGATGTATTACCCAAATCCACACAGAAAGAGACCCTCCATGCATTCCCATGTGGGAAGGGACAGTTAGTGATATCTGGCGTGGCAGCAGCCGTCCCTTCTCAGAACCATGTGACTTATGTGACCAATCACAACTAAGCAATGGAGCTCTGATACTGAGCATTTAATAGCATGATGTAAATAACATTTGAAACAGTTCATCAAATATTTTAAACAACAAATAAATGAAAGAAAAATAACAATCTGATCATGGCTAGAGCTGGTCCAAATTTCAAAATTTTGACCAAAAATGGGACACATTTTCCTATTTTTCATCCAGCTTTACCCACAGACATTTTTAGAAATGAAAATGAGGTGAAATTTGTTAAATAAATTACTATTTATCCCCTCAGCTATACTACCATATCTGAAGGAAGGAAGAAAGTAGGCAGGCAGCAGGAAGAGATTTGCACTGACCCCCAGGTTGTATCTGTTTAATGACAAATAGAGAACTCAAGTCTGCCAGGTCTTTAGAGACATAACATCTTTTATGGGATCAACTTCTATTGGTGAGGGAGACAAGCTTTTGAGCTTGTTTCAAACTTAGTTTCCCTGACCTGAAGAAGAGCTCTGTATAAGCTCAAAAGCTTGTCTCCCTCACCAATAAAAATTGGTCCAATAAAATATATTACTTTGTCTCTGTAGTATCCCAGGACTGACATGGCTACCCCACACTGCATACATTCTGCCAGGTCTTTCAGCCTGGTGCTTTTCACAAGCACAAATATTCACCAAAAAGTTGTTTTTAAAGAGGGCAAAATTTATCAAATGTTATATTCCTCTGGTACCAAAAATAATAATTATCCAGATATTTATATTTATTTTAAAAGCCACAGTTATATTGTACAGATTATGAAACACTTAATGATTATTCAGTCCCTGTTGGGGTAAAATTCCCATTAATAATTATTAACCATTATTTATATTGCAGTAGCGCCCAAAAGCTCCAGTCAAGATCAGGGCCTTGTTATTATAGGTACTTGTCAAACACATTGAAAGATATAGTCCCTGCCCCGAAGAACTTTGAGTGTGAACTGAGTAACAGCTGGGAAAGGATCTTGGGATTTGGGCCGATAGCCTTATATTTCAGGGATGCCGAGAACACAAATCACAACAATATTATGATTGATATACTTTATAACAAAGGTAACTTCTAAGGGTATGCTAGCCCAGTCTGAAGCAAGAAATATAGATGAAAACTGTAGTCGATTATGTAGACATCCTTTTGTCCTGTAGATGCAATAATTTTTAGTGTGAGTTTAACAGACTCATAGACTCTAAGGTCAGAAGGGACCATCACGATCATCTAGTCTGACCTTAGAGACACAGGAACATAGTACTCCTCTTGATTCATAACATCATCACTGTCCTGGACCAGATGTTAGAGGATCTGGAATGCATATTGTTCTGCCTGCATGTGGAATTCTGGCATGTGGAGGAATTACTAATTTTCCCACTTTCATGTCATTGCACAGTACACACTGAATTCTTCAGATATTAAAAAATGTTTGTATACTTAATTCCTATTTATATAAGAGAACTCCTTGGGATAACAATAGCAAGAGTTTTCCCACAGATAAGGCTATACATGGAGATTTTTACTTCCTCAGGCAGTTTAATGTTAGGCTTTCCTCTCTTCCTCACTTGATGTCAACCCTAACATACACCTTGAGAGTCTGTCTCCCACTCCCAAGGACAGTGATTTGAAGGCAGCAAGCTGGTCTTAGTAAGGGTCAACAAGTAGATGTGCCTGGAAAATGGAAAACATTTTTCTTTTATTTTCACCAGCTCTTCATTCTCTGCAACTTTCTTGGGCTGGGATTTTCAAAGGATGATAAGGAAATTAGGTTCCCCAATCCCCTTGAAATGTTTTGCCCCTGTCCAACTCCCATTCCTCTACTTTCACACAACAGCCAGGAGTACTAATATATCTGAGGGAGATTTTCAAAAGCTCATATGGCAGTTAGATGCCTAACTCTCATTGACTCTCCGTGAAATTCCATGAGTTTCATTCAGTGAAAGTCAATGGGAGTTGGGCACCTTTGAAAATCTTCCCCATGATCTTCCCAGATTTTGCACAGCATGCAGTAGGGAAGGCAAGGTTGTTGTACTTTGGTGCTAGGGTGTGGAAACCAGGCATAGGACATGCGAAAGGTTAAGCACTAGGCATGGACCTTAACATTGAGACCTATGTTCTTTGTGCATCTGCATCCTTATTCACAACTATGCAGCATAAGAAACAGGTGGGTTGTAGGCAGAGAACATGTATATATGAGTGGTCATGGGTTTAAGTGCAACAACAGGCTAAAGAGATGACTCATTCCTCCCTAAGGGCCTGATCCAAAGCCCTTTGGAGTCAGTGGAAAGACTCCCATTGATTCTGAGAGCTTTGGATCAAGCTTTTAGGCCTTTATCTTGCTGCTCAGCAGAAGTATGAGTTGGCCATGCAGCTGCACTCTCAATAATGCAGAATCAGATTCCCCTCCTCATCATTTTTTACCCTGCAACACTCTGCATCCTCACTGTGCATGCTATTTTCACCTGGGAGACAAAAGGGGCACAACTCCTTCCAAGGATACACAGCAGCTCTTACAGCTAGTCAGCATGGGGGCTGTAGAGTGAAATAGGCTGCACTTTCTGACCACACCCCCAATCTAAAAACTGAGAGAATCAAATCATGATGCTTGCATCCATTCCTCTCCACCTGAAGCAGGAGCCACGACATACCTTGAACTGGCTCTCACTTGTGGCAGTGCTGCTAGTGCATCAGGGCCCAAATGTTCATACTTAGGGTGCCAAAAAGTCAGACTCCTAAATAAAACTGGCCTGATTATCTTTATGCTGAGCACCGACAAATGCCAATAAAGTCAAAGGGAGATGCATGTACTCAGCACCTTTGAAAATGAGGCCACTTATTTTAGATGCCTAAATATAGATTTAGGAACCTGACTTTAGGTTTGAAAATTCTGGCTGTGATCTAAAACACCTCTTTATACAGTGTGACATATTTCAGAAATAGATTATTCTATTTAACAGTAGTTTTGGATCATATCTTGTGCTTTTTATATATTATTCTAACCATTTTTAAAATAAAAGGAATATAGAGAGAAGCGTCATATCTAAACCTCTCTCTAACAATAATAAAATCAAGCTGGATAGATAACAAGATAAAAATGTTTGTTTCCCAATCCCAACCATTAACAATTATACAAGTTTTTCCTTATGGGTGCAAACAGAAGAGGTAAAAAGGAAAGACGAGAAAAAAGAAGCGGGTGAACAAAAAAAAAGAAAGGCCTAAGGGCCTGATTCTGCTCCTCTTATTCACACTGAGCCAGAGCCCCAGCTTGTGCAAATCCTGGTAGCACTACTGAAGCCAATGGAGCTATGACATTTTACTGCATCTGAATATTCTGGCCCATTTGGAGTAGTATCTTACACTTCAGGCAATCTCACTGAACACAGCAGGCTTGCTCATGAAGTAAGGGATTCCTTAACCTGAATAAAGGTGGCAGAACTGGGCCCTGCAAGGGAGGGGATGGGATAGGGGACAAATTAACCATCCTCATTCCTAGGAAATTAATCCCAAATCTTATTTTGCTTCACCTGAGTTGTATGCCCCATCCAAGAACATAAGCTGTCTGCACAGGACAAAGTCAGTTTGATGAAGAACAGGAAACACTTCTCCCTGCTCCCAAACACACACATTTTATGCTTTTAACACATAAACCACTCATTTTTTTATGCACAGAGCACTTACTGAATAAAGCTGCAATAGAACAATGCAATCTGGAAAGAGCTTTCACTGTCAAAAAATAAACCCATCTGGAATGCTGATGATCACCTGATTGTTTCAATCTATTTAAAGCCCCTGCAGTCCCTTTTTAGTGGAAATGATACTTCAACTTGAAATTAAAAATTAAAAAAAAAATCTCAGTTCTCTGCCAGGTGCTTTTAATACCTTGTCAAAGGCTTCTCATTTTTGCCTGATGTTGATAACCACATGCTTTTAGACCAACTGTTTATTTAGAAGACAAAATATGTTTGGGCTGTTCCTGATTGCCAGTTGGTACCTGTTTATTTCCACCCCTAATGATAACTTCATAAAGGTTATCATTCATTGTATTAGGAAACAATTATCTATTTTACATTGCAATGCAGCATGACTGTATCACTTAGCTCTGGAAAATATTATGGGATTCAGTTACTATGAAAAACTCTATACAAAGCAGAGCTATAAAAGCAGAGCCAAACCCTGCTTGCCTTACTCATGTGAGTCACTCCACTAAAAGAAAAGATTTGGTCCACATAGTATCAATAACATGGGCCAGTTGGCAGGCATAGAACTGGACAGAAATTTTTCATCAAAACATTTTTAGAAAGTCAATTTTGACAATTTTATTTAGAAAAACACAAAATGAAGTGTTTCAATAATGGCATTTCGGGAACAGAACGTTTCGGTTTTTTGTTTAGAAACAAATGTTCAAAACAAAGTTCTCTTTATTTTCACTAAAATTAAAATACATCAAAATTTGAACAAAATGTTTGTTTCAATCAACCTGAAACTATTTTTTTCTGAATTTCATTTTGTGGATATTTTTTTAAATGGCTTTGTTCCATGTTTGAAATGGAAAAGAAATAATAAAAAAATCGAGGAATTCCCTGTGAAATGGAAATTCTGGTCTCCTTCCAGCTGTAATGCAGAAGTATCACAAGATGCATTGTAGGATTTCTATGTTTCCTCCTTTTTAAGCAAGTGGCCACTCAAATTCTCTATTCATCCACAAAGCTGCTACAGCTTGGCAGTGGCAATGTGAGCCTCCCCACTCTGCCCAACCCCGATTAAGAAGGATCAGAGATCACCTTTCGGTCAATTCACCCCTTCGCCTCTCTGCTGAGACCATCAATGAGGCAATAACAACCTGTGGAGATGGTGGTGGTTTCTGTCAAATGGATACCCATCAACTAAGACTAAGAACAGCAGCAGCAGCAGCCAAACTATGGTAACAAATGTTGGTCACACTGACCTGAGCAGGATTTGACTTTGCAAGCTAGAGATGAGAGTTTCTATTCTTCTCTTCCCATCTCCTGAACTCCAGCCACCCTATCTTTTCTCACCCTTCCTCTTCTATTCTCTTCTCTGCTTCTCTTCTCTTCTCAGGATCTGTTTCTTTCTGGGATTTCCCCTCCCCCCAATTCACCATCTTCCAAAATTCCATAACTGGAATATTGGTATAGAAGTATCACTTCTTCAGGAAGGACAGGCAGGGAAAAAAGGGAGGAGGTGTTGCATTATACATTAAGAATATACACACTTGTTCTGAGGTCCAGAAGAAGGTGAGAAGCACACCAGTTGAAAGCCTCTGGGTGAAGATAAAAGGGGGAAAAAAACAGGTGATTTCATGGTAGGAGTCTACTATAGACCACCAAATCCGGAAAAGGAGGAGGTGGATGAGGATTTCTAGAACAAATAACAGAAATATTCAAAATACAAGATGTGGAAGTAATTGGGACTTTACCTATCAAGATATCTGTTGGAAAAGTAATAAGACAAAACACAAAATCTCAAGTAAGTTTTTAGAATGTAGTGGGCACAATGTCTTCCTTCAGAAGGTGGAGGAAATAACAAGGGGAACAACTATTTAAGTCTTGATTCTGACTAGCAGGTTACAAATATGAAGGAGGAAGCAATTAGGGTGAAAGTGATCATGAAACGAGATTCTGTGATTCTAAGAAAAGTAAGGAGTGAGAGCAGCAGAATAAGGACAATGGACTTCAAAAAAGCAGACTTTAACAAATTCAGAGAACTGGTAGATAAGGTCCCATGGGAAGAAAATTTAAAGGAAAAAGGAGTTCAGGAGGGCTGGGAGTTTCTCAAAGAGACAATATTAAAGCCACAACAGCTAACTACCCTGATGAGAAGGAAAGCTAAGATGAAGAAGAGCCCAATATGGCTTCCTCAGGAGCACTTTAATGACGTGAAAATGAAAAAGGAACCCTACACAATGTGGAAACATGGACAAATAGATGAGTACAAAAGAATAGCACAAGCATGTAGGGATAAAATAAGAAAGATCTAACTCATTTTGTTCCTTATCCAGCAAGGGACATAAAAGGCAATAAGAAGAGGTTCTATAAATACATTAGAAGCAAGAGAAAGATGAGGGTTTATATAAATCCATTATTTAGTGGGAAAGGTGAGTTAACAACGGATGACATCAGGAAGGCTGAGGTGTTTAATGCCCATTTTCCTTCAGTCTTCACTAAAAAGATTAAGTGTGACAAGATATTTAACGCAATTAATATTAGACAGGAGAAAGAAAGAAAGCCAGAATAGGGAAAGAGCAGGTTAAAGAATATTTAGATGAATTAGTTGTAGTCAAGTCAGTAGGGCCTGATGAAATTCATCGTAGGGTACTGAAGAAACTAGCTGAAGCAATCTTGGAACTGTTAGCAATTATCTTTGAGAATTCATGGACAATGGAGAACATAGAGGATGCAGGGAATTCTATACCAGTCAGTCTAACTTCAGTATCTGGAAAGATACTGAACCAACTTCTGAAACAATCAATTTGTAAGCACCTAGAGGTAATTGGTCAATAAGTAATAGCCAATGTGAATTTGTCAAGAGTAAATCACACCAAACCAACTAAATTTCCTTCTTTGACAGGGTTACTGGCTTACTGGATGGGGAGGAAGCTGTAGACGTAATATATCTTGATTTTAGTGAGGCATTTGATACAGTCCCACATGACATATTCATAAACAAACTGGGGAAATGTGGTCTAGATGAAATTACAATGATGATTGAAACACTGTACTCAAAGAGTAGTTATCAATGGTTTGCTATCAAATTGGGAGGACATATCTAGTGGGATCCCGCAGGAGTAATTTCTGTGTCTGGTACTTTTCAATATATTTATTAATGTCTTGGATAATGGTGAGGAGAGCATGCTTTTAAAATTTGTGGAGGATACTATGCTGGGAGGGGTTGCAACCACTTTGAAGGACAGTATTAGAATTCAGAAGGACCTTGACAAATTGGAGAATTGGTCTGAAATCAACAAGATGAAATTAAATAAATACAAGTACATAGCACTACACTTAGGAAGTGAAAAATCAAATGCACAAATATAAAATGGGGAATAACTGGTGAGGCAGTAGTACTGCTGAAAAGGATCTGGGGGCTATAGTGGATCACAAATTGAATACGAGTCAACAATGTGATGCAGTTGCAAAAAAAGCTAACAACATTTTGGAGTACATTAACATGAGTGTTGTATGTAAGACACTGAGAGTAATTATCCTGCTCTGTTTAGCACTGCTGAGGCCTCTGCTAGAGTACTGGATGCAGTTCTGGGTATCATACTTTTGGAAAGATTTGGACAAATTGAAGAGAGTCCATAGGGAAACTACAAAAATGATAAAAGGTTTAGAAATCCTGACCTATGAGGAAAGGTTAAAAAAACTGGTCATGTTTAGTCGTAAGAAAAAAATCCAAGGGGGGATCTGATAACAGTCTTCAAAATATGTCAAGGGATGATACAAAGAGGACTGTGATCAATTGTTCTCCATGTCCACTGAAGGTGGGACAAGAAATAACTGGATAATCTGCAGCATTTTAGGATAATAGGAAAAGTTTTCTAAACTACACAGATAGTTAAACCCTGGAATAGGCTTCCAAGGGAGGTTGTGGGAGCCCCATCATAAGAGGTTTTTAAGAACAGATTAGACAGACACTTGTCAGAGATGGTCTCTCAGCAGTTCCCAAACTGTGAGTCACAACCCCAAATGGGGTCGCTCCATCAACAGATGGGCTTGCAGCAATCCCTAATATTGGCATCCTCTATGCTGTCTGAGGTCCCGGCAGGAAATACTTCATTAAAATGGGGTCATGATGACAAAAAGTTTGAGAACCCCTGGTAGGTATTATTTGTCCTGCCTCACTGCAGGGGGCTCTTGAGTTTCCTTCCAGTCCTACATTTCTGTGATTCTACGATTTTAACTCTATTCTCTGTTCACAATGACCTACCCTCCTCTCTTATTGTGCATATATGGTAGAGCTAGTCCTAATTCACGTGGGTGCTCACTGGGGACTTCAGATTTCTGAAGGGAAATTCTTCTTAATGGGAAGTCTTTCTAGAATTCTTAGACTGCAAAGCTAAGAACATGGAGGATCAAATCCTGGCTTTCTTCAAGTTGAATTAAAAAATAGGTGCAAATTAATTATGCATATGACATTTTTTGGCATCATATTCAAGCCAGCCTGGGAATGCTCACCCAACCTCTACACAACTGTCTACACAGATTACTCATGATAGTGAGCACAAGTGATCTGATCCAGGTATAGCATGTAGGGGTCATGGGAATTTCAGGGGAGTTAGGTGCCATAATGCTTGCACCCACCCTAGAAGCCCTACCCTGGAACACCACTCTGTGTCCTACAGGAAGTGACCTCTACTAATTTTATAGGAGCTGTGGCTAGAATACACTTCTAGCCATGGTTTTTCTGGTAAAAGCATGCATTCAAAGCCTGGATTTGACCCCAATAGACTGACAATTGTTGCATATTTTTTATACTTGTGTGTTCAAGATTCTCTCTGTGGCTTGATATGTGGTATATAATAAATTGCACTTCCAATAAAACTTAGTCCTTACATAGTGCTTTTCATCCCTGTTCTCAGTGTGCTTCAGAAAGTGCACAAGTATTGTTATACACAATTATAGATGGGTACACTGATTCAGAGATGAAAAATAACTCACTTTATTTCGATCAGAGAGTGAATTAGGAGCAGAGCAGAACAGGGAACACAGTCTCCCACTCCTAGTTCATTAAATCATACTACCTCATGGCAACAGTACCTTTCATTTAAAGGACTCTGGGTGCTTTAAAAGTAAGTTTTAAGCATCACAATGGCTCTGTGAGGTAGGAGAGTATTCTGTCTATTATTACCTTCATTTGAGAAATACAGGCACAGAATGATTTAGTCACTTGCCTATAATCATGCATTGAGTCAATGGCAAAGACAGATTCCCTGAACAGAAATGTCAAAATATTATAAAACGCTCCTAATTTGTGTTTCATTATGGACTTGAAATTCAGACCGGATTCAATGAAAAGTTCTCCAGTCATTCATGTGAATCTGAGTCCAATGGTTTTCACACTGAAATCATACACAATTTTGGATTTAATCCGATTTTTACATGCTTTTTTTCCCCCCGTCTCACAGCGTTTATTTAACAATAGGTAATAAGAAATCAATTTTAACAGTCTATACAATGATCAAAAGTTCATATTTATAAGTAATCAACTTTAATTGCATGATTTAACACATGTGAGGGTTTTTTGCTTTCTATTTTCAAATTTTACAGAAAGTGGAAGGGGGGAAGGGAGGGAGGGGAAGAGAAGAGAGAGAGAGAGAGAGAGAAAGCAAATGTAAAGAAGAAACCCCAGGGACTTTTCTCAGGTTAAAATCATCGCCTCGGAATTGTTTCTTACCCTCTTTTTAATTTTTTCCCCTTTGTTACATGCTGGTAGGCAAATTTTAGCGGTTTTGACCGCATTTCACCTTGCAATTTGAATTTTGCTTAGAGAAATGTAAGGACTGCAACAACCCTACCTCCCAAATATAGACTCAAAAGTGAAAGCCAAAAGAAATTGTTTGCACAACCTCTAAATGGCAGACATTTGCACAGCTCCACTCCTAACTCTCTGTTCCCTGCCTTATCCTCTAGATTATGTTGCCTCCTTAACTCAACATTATCAACGAAGCTGAGCACACTCTTTTAGACCTATGTATCAGCATGAAGGTTTTAGAATGCACTAGTATCAACTGACTAACAGTCCATGACATCTCAAGTAATGAATACAATAAACTAAACAACTATTTTTAGCTTAGTATTGTCTTTAATTAATATTGAGGCTAAAACAGCAGTTAGGCTCAGAGAAAAAGGACTTTAAAAAAAACCAGCTCTTTGAAAACACTACAGTACTCTTACAGAAAACTCCTATAGAATGCAATAGGGGTAAAATCAATAGGCTTCTGTAGAATTTACTATAAAAAGCTATAGAATGTAATGAAGAACTATAGCCTTTCTATAACATTTTAAAATCAATCTATATAATTCTATAGCAGAGATATAATTCCCCATTAAATGATATAGGCTAGTTTTAAAATGCTATAAAAAGTTCATTATTCCCTCTGAAAAAGCCCTACAGGTTTTAATGAGGCTATGCCATCTCCTGTGCAGTAATTTAGCATAATTCTGCATACCAGGTACACACATATGAATGGATAAATGTGTATACAGATACTGCATGGTCAGTACAGTAATGTAGATATGAATGCAAGTTTTTACTATCATAGTAATCAATATTATATATTATCCAAGTTTCTGCAAAACTAAAATGCCTCTTCCCTTAT
This sequence comes from Emydura macquarii macquarii, assembly GCF_026122565.2. Classification (NCBI taxonomy): domain Eukaryota; kingdom Metazoa; phylum Chordata; order Testudines; family Chelidae; genus Emydura; species Emydura macquarii. The sequence goes on from NW_027130568.1 coordinate 8,707,004, forward strand.
ATTTTCTGGAAATTTCATCTCTCATAAGGATTAACTCTATAAACACTTAAGCAAAATAAGAAAATGTCCCTTATTAGGTCCTTGGTTTGAAGACTTTTAAAATATTTTTAATGCACTAGTTTTGCTAACCCTCTGTCCTTGGGAATTTAAAACTGGTATCCAATTGCATAACTGAATTTGCCTTTCTTCATTTACTATATGTTGTTTGTAACTTTGAGCCTCCTCTGTTTCCACTGAAGTAATCTACAAAACTCCTACTGGTCTGAATGGGAGCAAGACTGATCTCTTATTTACTAGTTGATTTACTATTCTGTTTGAATGGTTGCTGGTTGGTTACTTCCTGGATTTCTAAAATAGCATTTTTTTAATGTAGAGAGATAGATAATTGGGCAGAAAAATAATGGCAAGTACTACATAGTAGAGCTGATCAACATTTTTTGAATTTTGATATTTTTTGTAAATATTTTTGTTGAATATTGGATTTCAATGTAATTCCCCTGCGGGGCCCCCCCCCCAAGAAAAAAAAAAACCTTGAACATTTTTGATGAACATTTTCATTGATTTTTTTTGGTTGGTTGGTTGGTTTTGACTAGCTACAAAGCTGGAAGAAAATTTTCAATTTTTAAAAAATGTTGACATTTTTAAAAGTTTCAAAATTTCAACAAACCATTAAAAACTCTGGAAAAAACTGAAATAAAAATGAGTCCCAATTTTGAAAACAATTTTTTTTGCCTGTTTTCATCCACCTGTAATGTTAGTACACAGATTTATTTACAAGGAGACAACAAAAAGGGCTAACTTTCTTTTTTTGTGTTCTTTATGACCTATCATGTTAAAGGAGTGAACAACTAGAGAAGAGAAAAATCAGCTTGGTTGGACTGGACAGGGTAACAATTACAGTTTACTTCTCAGGCATTTAAAAACACAATTCTACAAATTACTCAGACCTCCTAATATCCTTTGAAGTCAATGGGATTACAGTTACTCAGCACTATATTGGGTCAGACCTCCAGTCTGGGATCATAAAACATTTGCTGGTATCCTTCTACTAAAATTATTTAAAAGTTTGGGAAACTTAAAAACTTTCAAAATTTGTTAGATTTGAGCAATCTAAAAATGTTAACATAAACACCAGTATTTCAGCAAATCTAGGATCCAATATTACTTTAACAGAATTACTCAAATGATTTCTGTCATGCTTGTTTATAACACATTTGATTTTCCTTTCTCCTCTCTTTTTTCTATCTTGCCTATTTAGATTCTAAGCTATTCAGAGCAGGGACTGCTTAGCTAGCTTGTTCTTGTTCACATGCTTAGGATCTAACTGATTGCCATATGTGGGGTTGGGAAGGAATTTTCCCCCATGTCAGATTCACAGTGACCGTGGGGGGTTTCCCACATTACTTTGCAACATGGAGCGTGTGGTCATATGCTGGGATTAGCTGGGTATATCTCACCAAATCACTTCCCTGCCATTTGTGGGCCCTCAGGCACCTTGGTCCCTCCTATTCTCTGCCTGTGGCACATAATAGTTTAGTCTGCTGTGGGTTGTAATACTTTTGTCTAATTTTAATTATTGGGTTCAGTGGGCAGGTTCTGGGTGGTGTTGATGGCCTGTGATATACAGAAGGTGAGACTAGATGATCTGGTGGTTCCTTCTGGCCTTCTATGACTATGTATTCTATAGTACCTAGTATAATGGGGCCCCATTCTTGGTTGGTCCCTGGGCACTACTGTAATAAACATGATGCATAATAAATAAATAAATGAAAATGATGACTGCATTTTTCTTCTCTAGGATTCTGAGTGCTGGCTAAGTTGCAATGGTTTAAGGTTGAAATAGGGGAAATGTGATGAGGTCAAATGAGAAAAGTACAGCTGTTAAAAAGAAATTATAGTGGCACAGCAGATAAGTACTCTAAAATCTGCATGCTTAGTCAGATTCCTTTGAAATTTGGTACGCCTCAAGAAGTTGCAAGGCAGGGTTAGTGACCCAAACCTGGGGTCATTTGAACTAGGGGTTGTAACTTTATGCTTGTCTGGGTAGTTTGAGAGGGCGTGCCAACACCATTGCTCCGCGGAACTCCCTGCACCAATGTTTCTAGTCCAAACCTTTGTACACCTGTGAAATAAAGATTTAATAACTTGTATTGCTTGATGTAAGTTGTGACACACTGCACACCCCATGATCACACTTATAGTGTAATTGTGTATTGTTTAATGCAAAGTATGTCATACAAAATATTTTTGGAATGCTCATGACATACTGAACATTGTTATTATAGTAATATAGTTGTTGCAATGTCATGTGTATGGTTATCACTATGTGATATGCCCAAAGATGTGTCTCATGGCTTAAAACAGATCCAGGCAAAACTCTCCAAGAGCAAAGGGGCAATTCACATCTCATTAAGGCTTGCATAGAACAAACCCAGCACAACATTCCAGGAACAAAGGACTGGCCTAGATGTCAACAGAAGAATCAACAAAAGATCTCATTGACTCAGGACATGGAGGGAACCATACAGGGACATTGTTTGTCACCTGACTCTGAAGGGAGAGCTGGGGGCGTGAAGCCCTGGATGAGAGACGGAACATTTTAAAAAGGGGAGACATTTTGCCACTCTCTCTTTTCCACCTTCACCTACAAACACCACCAAGCAACTGAAGTGCTGACGCAGGTGGGAGTCTGGCTGGAAAGGAATCCAGCCAGCCCGTGGTGAGAATCACCCAAGTTTGTAAAGTTGCGGAAAGTGTTAAGTTTAGTTTAGAATGTGTTTGGCTTTTGTTTATTTTGACTAAAACTGACTCGCTTTCCTCTGATTTATAATCACTTAAAATCCTTCTGTAGTTTAATACATTTGTTTATTTCATCTAAAACAGTGCATTTGGTTTAAGGCATGTTAGAGATTCCATTTGCAGTGACAAGGCTGGTGCATATCAACTCCTTTATAGTTTGATGAACATGGTAGTATGCAGTGTTCAGTGAACAGCAATGAACATTGTAAGACAGAAGTTCCTAGGATTGCATCTGGGACTGGAGATATTCACTGAGGTCATTCTGTTGCATAAACCATAGAGTGGCTGGCGAGAAGCACTCACTCACAGAGTGGGGGCAATTTACTTGCTGGAGGCTGTGTGTGGACACCCAGGAGTGGGAGTCTTCTCAGCAAATCAGAGTAAGACGGGCTCCAGGATTAGAGGACTGGGATGACACAGCAATTCACCAGTCCAGATTGCATTAAAAGAACATCACACAAGTTGTCTTTGTTATCATATTATTTGTCTTTAATTTATGGGAACGCTTACTGTGAACACAGGAGAATAGTAAGCAGCCATTCTAACCAAAAATGTTATCAGATGGGAGGAGCCAGAAACAGAGGACTTTGTGTGGGAGTGGGGCCAGAAAGAAGGGTTGCGGCTGCAGAAGGGTTGGGCATGAGAACAGGTGGTAGGCAAGCCTTGCATTGGTTGTTTAAGAAAATCTTTATTTTACTAGCTCCAATGGAGAAGTGGGGAGGGAAAGTGTCTGCTTTTTGATTTCAAGGCAGATTAATTTCAAGAAACATAGCATAGAGGTTTACTACTGACAGCTCAGGTATCTGGACCTCTCAGAGAAAAGAAATGTGCTCTCTGTCAGAATTTCCAACATGTGGATTCTGCGTGATTCCTGGATGACGAGGTTTCAGAAGTTTGCAAGAAGTACGTCATGACGTGCATTGCTGACTATAGGATGATTAGAGTGGAGAGAAGTGGCCTGTGTTGGCATTGTGTTTTGCCTACTGTGCAGCATCTAACTGGTGACTTGAGAGGTTGTGATCTACTGGACATTGTGGTAATTCACTCAGGTGGAAATGACATCGGCCTTACTTCTGAGATACACCTCATACAATATATGAGAACAGATCTGTACTGCATCAGAGATTTGTGTCCAGGAACTGTGATAGTTTTCTCTAATTAGCCTGAGTGTCTGAATAATTGCTATAGCGACAGAATGAAAGCTCTTAGTAACTGTTAGAAGAACATGAATCATGAAACTGGAAGTTTCATGGCTGACCAGAGAATGTGTATTGTATGGCATAGACCATTACAAGCTCTGACACCTTACTGTTTCTCAGTGATGAGGTACATCTGTTAGGCAGGGGTTAGAGGATCTTTCTCTCAAACATAAAACTTCCAGTATTTTGGAACAGAAACCCTGTCTGTTGTTTCTCTCACCAGCCCTACCACAAACGCCACCCTCCAACCATTCTGAAACATGACCAGGAACATTATTCCACTGTAACATAGTTGTCCTTTGCTTCAAACTCTGCATGTGAGTCAGGTTATGGGGGGAAGGAGAAGTAACAGCAATAGAAAGGGATAAATACCAGGGAGTGAATGCCTCCCGAACTATGCCAATGGGTGGGGGCCAGGTTGGAGGGGGAATGCAGTGAATGGGTCAGGGGCAGGGCTAGGGATGTGTTCCGAAGCAGGCATTGGTGAGGGGTTGCTGGTGTATGTGTCTGTATGAGGATGGGGGGGGGGGGGGGGCATAGCTGGCTTCATATGCAAACTGCAGGACAGGATATGTACAACAGCCTAAATGACTACTCAACACCTACCAAAAACATCTCTTTTCCTGTTAAAAAACTAGGAAATTCAATGGCAAAAAAACTATGTTAATGCAGAGTTAAGGTTGCTTAGTAGTATGTCATTCCCTGGCAGAACACTGAGTTGAGCAAAACTCAAACTTCTGAAAACCAAGAAATCCACTTAAGGTTGCCCATGTAACCTTAACTTTGCCATCTTTCAGCAATGCCCCGAAATGTGTGTTAACACACATACTCTACTAACCCTACAGCTGCTGAAATATATAAACTCTTCAGCTCCTTTTACAACCCATTCGCTCTCACCCACAGGATTCTATCTAACATTATTAAAGGACAAAAAGAAAAAAAAAGGTTACACCACCTTGCCTCTACCCTCTTTGAGCTATGCCTCTGTGACACTCGGTACCTCAAAGTAGCACCCTGGAAGCCCCATATTCAGTACTGTGATATGATTATGATACGTTTTGTACAAAGTTTGCCTTGTAAGGTATCATTTTAAAAGTCTTGATCTGTTGAACATTAATATTCTGTTGGATTGTATGTACTATCATTGTACGTGAAATTATGGAGTATTGCTGTATGTGTTACTGAAATGTTGAGTGGTTGGAAACACCCACAATTAGCCTTTCAGTTATAACAAAGGTGTAACCATCAATAGCCAGATGGGTGATTAATGGCTCATTAACACCCAATCCACTATCCCTGGATACTTCTCTCAGAGAAGGCATGTTCCCAATGGAGACTACTTCTGCAATGGGGGCTGCCTAACACCTATGTCACAGCAAAGATCTTTCCAGCAAGCTGAAAGAAACTATAAAAGGGGGGAAGTGACATCATCACTTGGCCTCTCTCCCTACCACCTCAACACTTGAAAGAATATCTGGAAGAAAAAGACTTTGAACTGGGAAAGGGCGTTTTCAGGCTGGAAAAGGGACTTCAGTCTGTCTACTGAGGAACTGTAATTTACTTGTATCATATGTAAGGGTGAGATATTGCTTGATTCAAATCCTGCTTATTTTTGTAGAATTTAGATTGTGAATTTACTTTTGTTTCTTAAGTAACCAACTTTGAGCTCTATGCCTGCTACTCATAATCACTTAAAATGTATCTTTCTGGTGTTATTTAATCTTGATATTTTACCTAAAAACAGTATGTTATTGGTTGAAGTGCTTGGGAAATCTCAGCTCAGTTTACAAAGGCTAGTGTGTGTCCATTTCCACACAGAGGGTATGGCGAACTACTTAATGAACTTACACTGGTCAGGCTTCTGACTAGTGCAAGGCAATACAGTTCTGAGGTGCAAGGCTGGGGAACTGGGGGGAATTGGCTAGAGCCTCTCTATTGCTGGTTCATGAGTGGCTGGGAGACCATTTATGTAACTCTGTTGGGTGTGTCCCTGCCTGTGGGTGTCTGTGTAGGTGTAGTGCCTATCAGAGGTTTGTAGCTTGATATCAGCATCACACTGTCAGAGGCAGCCCAGGTTGGTGCACCTGAAGGGCTCAGTGATCCCACAATCCAGGCTGCACCTCGAGGACCCTGTCACAGCCTCAGTAGGCACAGACTCACACTGGCCTTTGGCACTATAAGATTCACGAGGTTCCAGATCCTGCTGTACACTCAACATTTAGCCAACTCCCCAGAATGAATACCACACATGTACAATTTAAGAACCACATCACAGCCTTTTACAGTTACACTTACTCACAGGATAACATCTCAGCCTACACTTTCACTTAACCATCATTAAAGAATTAGAATCTTCTCATATTCCACCTCACTGCTGAAAATATCTTTTTATTAGAAGCTTTATGCATGCTACTGGTGTAACCCACGCAGCTCTGCACAGAAATGATGTGTTGCATCTTGAAGGTAAATATGCACGTCTTCCCTTTGCTCATACTCATCAGACAGTGCAAAACAGATCTCCTCATATCATAGTCACAGTTGTCATCTTTCTTCAGCTGTCCATCGCAAACGATGATGACTGTAGAGAGCAGCTAGCACTTTCCCGCATGCTGATGAGATGCGAATCCAGCTCTTGAACGGAAACATCAGCCACATCAAGGGCAGGGGATGTCTCTCTGTTGGTTTTGAGCCATGTTGTAACTTAGTTGATGTTGATGCTGATAAGTTGCTAATAGTTTTCATTCTACCTTTCCAATGGCCTCAGATACAGCATTTCTCCATCGTACATGGTTTTCTGCCAATATTTCTCATGTGTCCACATCGATGTCAACTGTCTTGAGATATCTCTTAAGGACATCTTTGTAGCGTAGCTTCTGACCACCCCTAGCTCGATTACCTTCCTTCCGTTCACGATAAAAGAGGATTTTCGGAGTGATGTTCTGGCATACAAATGACATGCCCTGACCACCTCAGCTGTGAAGAAGTAACTATTGCTTCTACGCTAGGCATTTCAGCTCTTGCTAATACTTCAGTGTTAGGAATTCGGTCTTGCCACTTGATGTTCATGATTTGCCGCAAGTGTCTCAGTTGTAGGCTCGTCAGCTTTTTCAGATGTCACAGTTGTCAGACACCACAAAGTAATTCACACACATCCTCATATCCCCAACATACCTTTATTAAGGCCCAACTACTGCCTCCACCATTAATGTAACACACTGACTGCACCAAGAGTGTATCCAAATAATTCCCATTGGATACTGCCAGCTCCATGGGAACAGAAGGAAGATGACATAGTCAGTGTTCTCTCTCTCTTCCCGCACTTCCCCAATTTTTGTCCTTTAGCAGTGTTAGATGGACTCCTATGGGTGAGAGAGAATGGGTTTATATATTTCAGCAATTGTGGGGTTGGCAGAGTAAAGATGTGTGCGTTAACAGGGCATATTGGGGCAGAGTTAAATGAGCAATCTTAACTGGGCATGTTCAGGTTTTCAGATGTTTGAGTTATGCTCAACTCCACTGTCTGCAAGAAGACAACTTACCACCAAGCAACCTAAACTCCACAGAAATGTAATTTTTGCCACTCAATCTAGAATATGTTACTGGCAGAAGCACAGCTGACATATTCTTCTATTCATGTCATTATTTGAACAGCATTTTAATAAGCAAGGATGTTATGGAGCAAAGAGGGGAAAAGTGGTGGAACAAATGAGAGGGAAGGGGAGTGACAGGTATCAGGGAAACCAGTTTTGATTTAGGAACAGAGAAAATTGTATCTGCTCAGATCTTCATAATTAAAGCATCTCATTAAAATGGAAGCACTGCTAGTAAAAAGTGCTGTTTGACAGCTATGGAAACCAGAGTCATATTTATCCACAGAACAAATATAACAAAGGCTGAGATGGTTCAAGTTGTCTACATTGTCCACATTATTTACACCCTGACCTGATTCAGAGACTCTATGGGGGTGTATCTACACTGTAGATGGGAGCAAATCTACCAGCCCAGGAAGAAAGACTCTCACTAGCAGGGCTCAATTTAGTGTGCTAAAAATAATAATGTGGATATAACAGCTCACGCAGCAGCTTGGGCACTCAAGTCCACCTGACCTCCTGGGTCTGAGCGCAGGTGGTTAGTCTGGGTCTCTCTCAGAGCTGCAGCAACCACACTGCTATTTTTAGCATGTTACCTTGAGTCCAGCTAGTGTGAGTCTGTCTACCTGGGCTAGGAAGCTCATTCCAAGGTGCAATGAAGACATACCATAGGGGTGAGGTGAGAGGGTAGTTCATTCGCAGTGTCCATACAAATCTTGGTCTTTCTGGTCAGACTGACCCAAGGAGGCCATTTTGGGTGGTCCTGGAGAGGAGGACACCTGTTAAAAGAAACTGACTGCAACTATAAGCCCATTTGACAAAGGCCACTGAACACATACTGGATGATACTGCAGCAATTTTCGGTCACTAACAATCTGGACTTGATTCAAGTCAGCAACCTGAAAGAAAAAGGTGCCATATCCTATTACCAATCCACTGAGCCAGCCAAGCCCCCATCTGCTTTTATCTTAATAGCTATGTATTTCTGCAGACTAGTACTTTCTCAAAAAAAGTTTTCCCTGCCTGTACCTAATTTTCATGGGCAACTACACATATACAAAAATCCAACTCATATTGCTGAGGGTCTACAACACAGATGTTCTTTTTTATACCTTCATCAATTTTATAAATTAAAAAAATCTTGGCAAGAAACAAGGATAGCATTCGCATCTAACCTTTACATTATGTCACCTCATGAAGACTGGATTGTTTTTCTTTTTAATCAAGTGTTCAAAATACAACCCAGTGGTCCTTGACTGCTTTCAGTTCAGAGATACATAGCAAAACATGTATGTGATTGCAATATTTAACAATCTGAATAGTACAATGGGAAAGACAGTTAGGAGACAATAATCTGTGATTAATTACCATGCTATAATTCTTATGACAAATAATGGATTTGTAATACTTGATGTACAAAGTAGCCATAACAGAATTATACTTGTCAATCGCTCTTTCAACACCAGTAATGAAATATAACAAATAATTTAAATTGCTTTTTTTTTTTTAATGGAAGGAAGGTGGATTATTGCCATTATGTATTTGTAGGGAGTAAATAGTAAAAACACAGAATTTTATACCTGGCAACCAAGCATGCTCCATTTCTGGGGAACTCTTTTTAAAACAGTAGCAGATTTTACTTATTTTCAAGCATCTCAGTCTGAAACCCAGAATATCACTGGGGAATAGTTTTAAACCACACTTCAGGTTAGAAGACTTGTCTTTTAAACTGATTAATGAACTCTGGTGATGGCTGATACTGCTTGGCAGCAGTAACATGGTACAGACTACATTCTTCTATTCTTAGAGCATTATCCATGAGAGTTGGGCTGGGACTGGAATTTGTGCTGCATGCTTCTACCCTTCAGGACTGGAACATACTTCCTACTGGTAGCTCCAGGTAAGTGGATGAGGTAATTATCTGCAGAGATTTAAATTGAAAGCACTCAGTCCACATTTTGTTTGGTTAGGTATTTTGTATCTTTCACATAACTGAAAATAAGAAGGCCCTTTATGTGCTACACATGTGGCACTACTGAAATATATCTACCTCTAGGGTGTAGGAGAGCCGCCAAATGCAAATTGTAGAACAGTAGAGGCTATGGAAATTTTAGCAAGGACACTGGGGCAATACTTACATCTAAAAAAGTGCTGTGGAACCTTTCACTATCCACGCAGACCAGAACTTTTGCTTTTTAAGAGCTCATCCAAATTCCTGCAAGGGAAACTGTATGGCACGCAAATTATCTATCTTCACAATGTTCTCCCTATCTTTGTTCTTACAAGACACCCACTGCAGTTTCCAAGCACCCCACAAACAGTAATGAATTTCTTTATTCCTGCAGTGAGGCAGTGAAATATTATTATCCCCATTTTTACACATCAGAAACTGAGGCACATAGAAATCAAGTGTCTGACCCAAGGTCTCATAGGAATACTGTGGCAAAGCAGAGAACTGATCTTTAATGTCCTGAGTTCCAGTGCAATGCCTTAATTAGAAGATCATCCTTCATCCCTAAAGCTGAATGGTGAGTTAACTTTGCTGGGATATAAAACAGTATTACAAACCTAGGGTGAAGTCCTGGCTTCACTGAAGTCAACAGGTGCTTTGCCATTGACGTCTTTGAAGCCAGATTCATGACTAGGAAAGAGGCCACAGCCAGAATGAACCGATCTTTTTTAAATTATGCCAGGGCCATGGCCAGCTCCTGATCAGCCTCAGAATTAGGGAAAGATAAAGAAAGGTAGCTTAAACCATCTTTGTTCCACCTCTTCTTAGCAGCATTAAGTGTATCTGAGCCACAGGGGAGGCTGTAGTCTGTTACGTATATAAGTACTTATTCAGGAGAACCCCGGTGGTTCATATGGCCATTTTCAAGAGAGGAAAGATGAAGTCTCATAAGAAGAAATGTCATAAGATTAACTATGAGAACAAATGATGTCATGACTGACAGAAATCTTGTGAGATTAGATGATCTGTGTGATTTCGGCCACTAGATATTGAAATCTTGTAAAAATAGCTGACAAGAATTCAAGTATCAAATCCAATTCCTCTTCATAATATGGCTTCCAACTCAAACCCAAGCATGAGCCTAATGCAGATACTGATCTAAACATGGCCTCATTAGCCTATCTATGCTTACACTTTATGTTATCTGATATACTGTTTAATTGTGATCATTATAGCATATAGGAGACAACAAAATATCTGACATTTTGTTTAAAGCAAAAAAGCAATTTAGCAAAGATGTAGATGTGCAAGTCTTACCAGAAGTTTTCATGGTGGAAAGAGACTGGGGTCCGGTTTTTTTCCTTTACAGTTTGCCAACCATTGAGGTCTTTCTGAACACACTATCAGATTGGTCCCATTATTTCAAATATTTTTAAAACAGGAAAAAGTTAATAGATTTCATGTTTCATATTTTTATGTTTCACAAATGCTATCCAATAATCATCAACAGAACCAGATGTTTTCTAAAACAATACAGTCAGGCTTACACCTTAAAATGGATCATATGGAAGGATTCATTTCAGCATTTTAAGAAAGACTGGACTGAGCAAGATATTTTTATATTGCCCTACAAAAGAGTGCATTGTCTCGCAATAACACATTCTCTCTGCAGTGCATGAGCTGCACCAGCAATGGTTACTTGACAGTAATGATACCAGAAGATAGAAGATGATCAATACACAGTACCCCTGCTGGTGGAAAGAGAGAGACAGTGGCACAAGGTGCCCACAATCACTCCTCCACCCACAGATGATGCACCTGATCAGTGCAGTGACAATATGGACAATGCTGGCTGCGGAGGTGACATTGTCAAGACACTGATTCACCATGTCCCCTGAGATGCCCGTGTCAGAGAATTTTCTACAGAGATCCCTCCACAACTTACAGCTGCCTTTCACTGGTAGGATCTCCTGTGGAGGAGAGTGGTGCAAACGCCACTTGTACTTCTTTGGAGGTGAATCCTCTGTAGGGCCCACAACACAGCACAGGGGAGAACAGAACATATTGATAGCTCTCTGTATATTATATAGATATAATCAAGATCAGTATGGATCTGAAGTTGATCCTTTGTGGACAAATCCTGGTCCCATTGAAGTCAATGGCAAAATTTCCTTTGACAGTCAGTGGGATCAGTCTGATTTGTAGTGTTCACTCTCCTGTAACCATACTCAGTAGAGGTAAAGCAAATGGGAAGTACTAATACAACAAAGGGAAGAAACATGTCCAAACTCTGAGTTTCAGATCAACACATGACTTGTCACCACTGTACTCGAGTGGGAATTCCTCTGAAAGGCTACGAACAGTTAGGTCATGAAGAGAAAACACGTGAACTCTCTCTTTTCTGTTTCTGTTCTGGGCTTCATCAATGTCTCCTGCTTTAATATTTTCCAACCCATTTCTCTGTTTATTTAACTTTGCAGAAAATGTTAGTTTTTACTGTTGTATGGCCGGTTCCATTTGGTGGTGGAGGTGGGAGAGGCGGGGAGAATAGTGCAGCGTTCACTCTCTCAGCCTCAGAGGAGTAGATTCTTTCCACCAGGTCTGTATGGCGTGCCTGAGAAGAAAAGGATTTGGAATTGGGATCCTTTGTACAAGAGTTATTTTTTTTAGATGCAGCCTTCAAAATTCTCTCCCTACCATGAACATCTGTGTTCTGCACATTTAAATAGTAATGAGCCTGATCCCCTGTCACCCAGTGTAAAATGATCCTAATCATATTGGTAGTGTTTTACATCCACTTTACCTTTGGGCAGGGCAATGGCAAATCAGGCCAGATGAGTATACTACCCCCTGCCTGTCTGCTGGCTGAGAAGGGTCAGCCCTGTGAGTCAATGCAGGATGGCAGTTGCAGAGCAAGTAACCCATGGGGCTCAGAAATTTCCTAGTGCTCTTTTTGTTGCTTTCCTTTCACAGCCTGATTGACAGTTAAGGTTTTGTTCTTTGTGTACATAAAATTTGTATTTTAGTACAACCACACACACTCAATATCCCATCCCGGTTTCAATAAAATACTTCCAATGAGAAGGAAGTAATGTCCTCTGTATATAAAGTAGGCTTGTCATGATTTCTCACTGTTCCCACCATCCTCCCCCTTTTCCTCCCATTGTTTACTGTCATCCTTTGCTGTGTTATGTCTCAGTTAGATTGTAAGATTCCCCAGGGCAGGAAACCGTCATTTATTTGTTTTTTAAAATGCCATGCACACTCATTGTGCTGTATGGACCAGGTCCTCAGCTGGTGTATACTGATGCAGTTCCATTGACATCAATGCAGAGGAGAATCAGTCTCTGTGATTGCAGCATTATCGGGTCAGATCCTCAGCAGCTGTAAATCAGCATAGCTCCACATGATGTTTTACACCAGATGAGGATCTGACCCATTAAACGCCAGGGTTTGATTCTCCATTGCCTTGCACTTTGTGTAGTCATTTACGCCTCTGCAAAGGGAGGGTAAAATGCAACCTCCAGTGTAAGTGAGAGGAGAATTCTGGTTAGGGAGTATATTTATACCCAGGTCTATTCATTTTGCATAGGTGTAAATAGCTATACAAGCCAATGAAAAAATCAAACTGTCCAGTCTCTAATATTAACCCACTTGCAGGAGGTGATTTTGCTCGCACTTACACCACAGTAACCCCACTGACATCAGTGAAGTTACTCCTGATTTACACAGTGTTAGTGAAAGCAGAGACTGTCTTTATCCTTGTCAGAATTCAGTAACCCTTTCAGTGAATATTGGGTCACACTTCACATCAAACTCCAGCAGAGTGGGAATTGGATTTTCCATAAATGATGCCCCATTCTCACTCCTGTCTTTAATCAGCAGAAATCCCTACTCCTCACATTGCTGACCTCCAACTGATTCTCTAGATCCCCCAATCTTCTTTGCCCTCAATAAGTTATTTTTAAAACAATTCTTTTTTGGAGGTGGTTGCAATATCATGCAACTATTTGGCTGCCTTTTGCACTTCTCACTTTGCCATGAATCCATTTGGATATCCACAAGCCCCACCCAATTTTCAAGCCCTTTTAGGATCTTGTCTAGATAAAGGTTTTTTTTTAAATGTGTTAGCCAACAGATTTTAAAACCCTGGTATAGACAGGGTGAGCTGTATCTTAATACATAGAAGCATAGAGTTTAGAATTTAAGGCTAGAAGGGAGCACCAGATCATCAAGTCTGACCTCCTGTATACAGGCCCGCTGACTGGGGGAGGTGGGGGGAGGGAGGCAAAGGGGACCAATTGCCCAGAGGCTCAGCAACTTAAAAAGGCCTCAGCCTCTTCTGCCTGTGGCCCCGCCCACACTCCTTCCCCTCCCCACTCCAGGCCCTGCCCATCCCTGCCACTCCTTCCCCTCCTGCTTGGCCTCCCCGCTCCTCTCCCGACTGACACTCACTGCCTAGGGAAGGGGGAATGTGGAAGAGAAGAGGGGGACCGAGTGGGGGGGCAGGACGCAGTGGCGAGCGGGTGGCTGAGTGGGTGAGGGGGTGGAGTGGGGATAGACTCTGGGAGGGGCCGCAGGCAGAAGAGGTGGGATGGAACCGTTTTGCCCTGGGGCTGGGAATTGCTGTTGGTGGGCCTGCCTGTATATCAAAGTCACAAACATCACCCAGCCTCTGCACACAAAACCCAATAACTGAAATTAGATGGCTTAGCTGGCTTCCTCACCTAAACCAGCTAACACATGTTAAATTACAACTTGCTCTGTCTACACTAGAGTTTTAAAATGTCAGTTGAAATGAGTTAGCAACCTTTTATCCTAGTGGAGATGTACTCTTAATGAGCTGGAAATGCCTTCTCCCATCTCCACCATGAGAGAATACTTTATATATTGTCATACTTTGCAGTCAGGGCCTGATCCAAAGCCCACTGAAGTCAAACAAAACACTCCCAGGCCTACAATTTCAAAAGTGACTGGTGATCTTGGATGATTCAATTTCTGGGTTCCCAGCTTTAGGCCCCACTCAATTTGAGGCCCCACTGATTTTCAGGAATTGCTGGGCCTCTACTTTCTTATGCTGGACAGCCACTTTTGAAAACATTGGCCCAACTGATTTCAGTGGGCTTTGGGTCAGGCTGTAATTGTCTTCATTGGATTATTTTTAAGTGATGAATCTTACTTTGAAGTCCCGCTCACATCCCCCTACGAGGCGAAGGACTCACAAGAAAGTGGCTGGGTGAGAGTTTGCATGCCTGGAGATCTGGCCTTCAGAATGCCCATTGCTTTGTTCAGCTTCCTTTTGCTATTTTTGCAAACTCTGGCAAACCATCTTTTTACAAGTCTTCCATTCAGCATTCATGACCCAGATCATGGAAACTCCTCTAGGCCACATCAAAGCCAGACTCTGTGCCTCCCATTTTTATGTATGTTTAATAAAATGTAACTGTTACCTTTTGATCAAACTATCGCACACTGTGACATCAGCGAAAGAAACAACAATTGCAGTAGTAATCCCAAATATGCAACACTTAATCTTCTCCTGCTCCTCCCTGTTTCCTTAGTAACTTACTCTTTACTCAATTAAGGCCTTTTTTCCTTTACTCTTCAGCTGTTCTTTCCTCTCTTTCTTGCGGGCTCTCCCTCCTTCTTTTCCCCTCCCCCATTTATACTTAACCTTCTGTTTCTCTTTGGTGTCCCGGCAGGAAGGATATAATGCAATCGCTGCTACCGAGTGACAAAAGTAAATATGTAGCTCTGAGTGAACGCAACAGGGCTGAACAGCCCTTTTGCAATATGATACCAAGTAACGTTCTTCCCCTTCTAGAGATAGTTTCTTGAATGCTAAACAGAGTTGCAGCTCTATAGTTCTTAAAGATCTGTGCTTTTACTTGTGTTGTTCTTTTCTTTTACTTTGCACAGCAGTCCTTTTTATCTGGATGGATTCTTGAATTACCTTCCAGCCTGAATCTAAAATGTGAATAAACAGAGACTGGTTCAAATGTCAGATATTCTCTCATCTTTTAAATTTTCATATATTTTTCCATATGTCAGAGGAAAAAGAAAAACCAGATAATTTATGTGTGGTGAAGCCACACAAATAGATGCAGGGAAAATTCAAAAGCTAAATCCTTCCGACTAAGCATCCAACACAGTATGCATTCTCTTTATACAACTGCTCATATTATGTGGGTCTTTAAACTTCAACAAAAGCAAATCATTATAGACAAAAATTTCAAAAGCACCTAAGTGAGTTAGGAGCTTAAATCACGCTGAAAGTCAATGGAATTCAAGCACCTAAAAATGGAGGCACTTCAAAATAATTGGTCACTGCTAAATTTTCAGAAATCTCCAAGTGCACATTGCCATTGCAACCTTCACTATTGCATCTTCCAAGTGTAGGTGATTTTAACTCGCATACTGAAGATTGCATTAAGATTATTGTGAGTTGTTTTGTTTTGTTTTTGCATATATGACTTTACTTAATTGTTTTACAGAAACACATAACTTTTAAAACTTGTTATGTATAATTCATATTTTAAAGGCATAGGCCAAAAATTGCAAGAGTGCCTAAGTGACTAGGGCCCAGTTTTTAAAAGGTATTTAGACATTGCTGTGCTCATCATTGCAACACTGTACTGATTTAGGAGCCTAAATCTCATTTTCAAAAGGCATTTAGGAATTTAAGAGCCTAAATCCCATTGACTGTCAATGGGATTCAGGCTCCTAAGTTCCTAAATCCCTTTTGAAAATGAGATTTAGGTTCCTAGATCAGTTAGTCAGAGAGTCATCTGGTTGGAACTTTCTGGAACCCTTAAAGTTTAGAAAGAACTGATTTAGGAAAAGGGATTTACAATGGATGAGAAGTGATTGCTCCTGCTCCTGTCTTCTTGCCCTGAAGAAACTGTGCTGTAGCTGTGCATTTACGGTGCCTTTTATTTTGAGTTCCCTCCACCACTACCATTACAGTCTCCATGCAACAGTCTATTCACAATATCTTCTGTGCTCTCAGCCTCTCTCATCAGGATCTGAGGGGAACAGAGGTCTCCCTTCTTTGAGGCCTCTGTGTGGCTGGGTTCAACTAGCCCTGTTTATGTTCTCCCTATCCATCCCAACCCACACTTTCTTCCTGTGTCTCTTTATCAGACTTGGGCTAAGGGCTAATTGGCTCTTTATTCCATCCAGCACATCAGCCTGAGTATCTAATTACCACACCTGTTCATTCCCTACACTCTGTCATATTATACATATTTGCTTCCACTAAAGAGATCTGAGCTGTGGTTTTATGAGCTGTACTATTTTAGGAAAACAAAATAAAACAAAGAAACAAACTCTCAACACAAGTTAATGCTGCTCCCAAGAAGCTTTGTTCCCATGGGCCAGCCCTTACATACCAGATAATCCATGCAAACACTGACCTTATCAATATTGTTTGTTTAATTTTTGGATAAGAATATGAACTGTTCTTAAATAATATCTCCAAGATGGACAGATAAGAGTTTTATACAAGGATTAAATATGTAAAGATCCGGAGTGTGTACATCTTAGCCCACTGTATGGGTACCAGCCCTTTGTGTTTATGCTACTGGGGAAAATAACATCTTGAAATTAAGATGTGGTTATGTCACAACATCATAATGTTTATCCCATCATGTCAGGATGCAGAAAGATTGAAATGTGTGCAGCAATATCATATATGGCTGCAACATAATTGCATATTGATATATGAAATAAATTCAGGGCTCAGTTATCTAGCTTGCAGAACAGACTCATTCATAGATTTTAAGGCTAAAAAGGGATCATTATGAACTTCTAATCTGACCTCCCATATTAACACAGGCCACAGAGGGCATAATTTTTGGCAGGGATCTAACCAGCACCTTTATCCTATGGAAAAACACATATGCAGCATTACATGTGGCAGCACCAACTTTGGGGGTGTGAAAGGGAGATGCATCAGAATGATCAGGTCTTCATCCAGTGGACCCACCTGACTCAGAAAGTATCTTGGAAATAACTGCCAACTTTAATTTAAATATATCATAATCTTCACTGGGTTTCCTGATAACGCCACACCCACCTAACGACAAGCAATAGGAGAACAATGCTGAAAGGAAAGAAGTATAGAGCTGTATCTCTGATCCCACTCATAGCAGAAAAGGTTATTTTCTCTCATAAATTTTATACCTAAACATCAGAGCCCACGTAACCCATTGTGCGAGTCCCATCGAGGGCAATGGGAGCCACATGGGCAACTGATGGAATGACCAGGCTCCTTAACAAATAAACATGCAGCCAGTTATTGTCTATTATTTGAACAGCAGCAGCACAGGATTATTGGCATCTGGTGGTGTGGGGTGGCTACCAGCAATCAAAGAAAGGGAGGGCCAAACAGAACGAAATAAGACCAGGATGTACTCAGTGTTGTTATTAGGGCTGGTTGAAAGTTTTCCATTGAAACTGTTTTTCAACTAAAAATTGGGTTTCAACTAATTTTCTCTGTGTGCATCTGTCTGTGTGTGAAAAGTGTTTGCTTTCTGGAGAAAATTTTGATTTTTCCTCAAAAAAATGAAGCCCCAAAACAAAAAATTGGAAACCAGGGGTCATCATGAGAACTACAGTGCAAATGGGGAACCCATCTTATAAAGGAGATAGAGGGCATGAGGCACCCACACAATACCTCCCTTGAGGCCCCATGGCAGCATTTCCAAATCAATGTTTTCTTTTTAGCCAAACATTTTCATTTTTTAGATTTTCACCGCCAAAAAAAAAAAAAAAAAAAAATCAAAATTCTCTGCAGAAAAAAAATTCTGACAAGATCTAGTTATTATTTTTGTTAAGTACTAACACTGTGCTAAACAGTGAGCACAAGACAGTGAATGAATTCAGTCCCTACTCCACAGAGCATACATATTGTCTAAGGCCCTGATCTTGGAAAGGGAACTATGTGGGCAAAGTTTAATGTGTCTAATGTTTGCACAATTCAGGCCTGACAGAAGAAACTAAGAATATGGGATGTTCTGGGAAGCACAGAAGGATCGATATTGAGATATATATTTTTGTGTGCTGGTTCAATTCTGGTGGGCATCATGGAAGCAGTAAGCCTTAAGAAAGGACCTGAATGAGAAGATGGCATCTTGGCAAACCAGGTTGCGTGTGGATATTCCAGGCATAGGAAACAACATGGAGAAAGGCTCTGAAATGGAAGTGAGGGAAAAGAGAGAAATGAAGCAGTGAGCTGACATTTCATAGATTCTAAGACCAGAAGAGACCACGATAATCATCTAGTTTGACCTCTTGTATAACACAGGCCATAGAATTTCCCCAAAATAATTCCTAGAGCATATCTTTTAGAACAACATCCATTCCTGAATTAAACATTTCCAGTGATGAAGAATCCATCATGACCCTTGTTAAGCTGTTCCAGTGGTTAATTTACCCTCACTGCTAAAAATGTATGCCTTACTTACAGTCTTAATACGTCTAGCTCCATTGCCATCCATTGGATCATGTTTTTCCTTTCCCTGCTAGATTGAACATCCCATTATTAAATATATTAAATATTAAATACCCCATGAAGGTACTTATAGCCTGTAACTAAGTCACCCCTTAATCGTCTCTTTGTTAAACAAAATAGATTGAGCTCCTTGAGTCTATCACTATAACTTATGTTTTCTAATTCTTTAATCGGTTTCTTGACTCTTTTCTAAACCCTCTTCAGTTTATCAACACCTTCTTGGATGTGGCTAAAGCTGTGTTTCCTGAACCTAGTTTAAAACCAGTTCAGGCTAATATAGTTTAAACACGGCTTGCCCAGCCATTATAGACATTTTTGCAAAGGCAGGATGATTGTGATCTGTAGTTTATTTTATCCAAACACCCGAGTTTGTGTGCTGGTGTGGAAGGACGGAGGCACTTCAGATCAATGATTCTAGTTTCAGACCGAGTTTCTCTATGATAACATCCACAAGAAGAAAGACTAAATTTAGTTAGAAAGTTCTTAGAATCTACAGAGTAACAGCCACAGTCAGAGTTAATTTTAAAATCAGAAAAAAGTTAAAACACTGTCATAATATAAAAAACTTCCTTCAATTGATTCATTAAGTTGCATATTGTAACAAGGACTTTGTGATTGTGGGTAAGGTTAGTGCCTAGAGGACATACTGCAGGTGTGTGCATCGACAGTCTGAATTTCTTTAATTTGTTATGCAAACATTAATTCTTTTCAAATATTGAAAAAAAAATTAGAGGATCCAAACACAGCTAGCAACAACTATCATTAAAATTGATTTTCTTAAGGTTTTGTTTTGTTTTTAAATGAGGAAGGACACTATAGGTATTCTCCACAGATGTTTACCATTTAATGAGAAGTTCCGGAGGGGTAGCCACGTTAGTCTGTATACAGCAAAAACCATGAAGTGGGATTGCAGCCCACGAAAGCTTATGCCTCCAGAAATTAAATTTGTTAGTCTTCAAAGTGCTACAGGACTCTCATTGTTTTCATTTAATGAGAGTTACACTTCTGGTTAGAACAGACTTAATTTGCAGCAGAATCTTGAAACAGCTAGCAAGTAAACTCAGCGAGCCCCGTTCTAAATCAGAAAGCCTGATATATTTTGACACATTAAACTTTTTTTTCCTCCAGAAAATGACAAGCTTTAAAATATCCCAAACAGAAAAACAAGAAAATGCAAGATTGATTCCTCCCTCCCCTGCCCACCTATCTTTAAACAACTGCAATTAAAATGTGGTACTGGGCTCTCTTTTCCTCACAAAGCAAAAAAATAAAACGGGTATCTGAGGGCCAGAAGGACTTGGTGAGCCCTTGGAAAGGTAGATGAGCTGGTCTGCCCACTGATCAGAGAAGGAACTAATTGTGCATTGGGTAGGCCAAGCAAACTGTTTGTTTTCTTACTTTGGCTTAATAAAGCAGACCCCATAAGGGGGAAAATGTAAATTGAATCATCTGTTATGTACTGTGTGTGTGCCTCCAGGGCACAGAAGGAGGGGAAGGATGGTCCACTGGCTAGGGTGCTAGCCTACGTTCAATTCCCTGTTCTGTCACTGAGTTCCTGCATGACCTTGGGCAAGTCACGTAGAGCCAGATTTTTAAATGTATTTAGGTGCCTTGAAATCAATGGCAGTTAGGCACCTAAAAAAATCTGAGCCTTAGTCTCTTTGTGCCTCTGTTCCCCATCTGTAAAATGGGGATAATAGCACTTCCCTATGTAGGAACCTTGTACTTGAGGGGCCTTGGAACTTAATGGGGAGTTTTACATTGGAGAAGATCCTGGGAGATTACAACTCCCATGATGCCTTGGGGAAAAGGGAGAGAGACTCTTCCTTTTCCAGGGAGCTCAGAAAAAAAGCATGTGTGGACTCCATTTTCTTTTTGGGGGTGGAGCGCAGCTGAGGCTGGAAGCTGCTGCTGATTGCTGCTGGGGGTCCCGAAGCTGCTGCTGCGAGCCTGCTGGAGTTTTGATCAAGTCCCCAGCTTTGGAGGTTGGTGGTATTGCTTGGAGCTGCCTGAAGTGGGCCTGCAGTGAAGGTGGTATGAGTGGCTCTCCTTGCCCCCTTGTTTTGGGGTAGGGCTTGTAAAGGAAGGGGCACAGCAGAAAGACTTTGACTGGGCCTGAGAAGAGGCAGAGAGGTATTGTCTTCAAGCCAGGGCCAGGATTCCTGACATTTGATTGGGCCAACTCCAAATCTTCAGCTTGATATGTTGGCTGAACTGATACACTGAACCAACAGAATGCTGTCTCCTTCTTTAGATCTTCAAGCGCGCCCATGCAAGCAAGGGGTTAAGGCTCTGAACTCTAGGGGAGTGTACACTCCGGAGGTGGGGTAAATAGTGGCAGTGTAAATGCCAGATAGACAAGTTTCATTTATTGTTGTATACTATATTTATTAATTGATTTATTCAACTGCCCCTGTGGATTTAAAATAATAGTGATATTTAATTTAATAAGTTATGCCATATTTCCTTAATTCGCTAAGTAAAGGTGTGTTAACTCTAATTTAAGTATATTGGATGTATACTTTGCATAATTGGTGTTTTTGAGTTAGACCCATGCCACAGATGATGATTATTATTATTATTAGACTAGGTTTGTCCTGGAAGCTCCCAAGGCATGCTATTGAGCGTGTACAGGGTCCAGTCAGGTGGAGGCACAGCCAATTATAAACTCCTTTAGGAGTAAAGGGACTGCAGCAGAGGGGTGGATAGAGGATTCCCACTTATTCTACATCATCAGTGGGATACTCAGGATCTACTTTGTTGTCAGCAACCTTAGGCACCTGTACACACAGGTGAGTGTTGCCTGCTCCCAAGTAACCCAGAAAAAAAGGGGGTTACACCTACTTCAGAGGAGTGCTGTGAAGATAAATGCATTAAAGACTGTGAGAAGCTCAGATATTATGGTAATGGGGACCACAAAAGTAGATAGATAGGAAACTGAGACATGACTGGGCACCCAGTACCTTGCCACATACAGAAAAATTAATAATGAATTATTTACTATTGATTTTTATCACCATAGCTCATTTCAGTAGATCACTGTATTGGTTTGGATAAAAATAAGCCATGATCCAAACTTTTCCCTAAAAAACTAACAAAATTCAAACTAAGCCATCTAAAGGGATTTTCAAAAAGTTTGGATACATTTTCGCACTATTATTGTCTTGCCATCTGCCCTTCTTGTTCCCATTTAGGACTGGAAGTAAAATGGCTGATATACCACATGAAAGGATACTCTTGTGGAATTTTAAGCCATTATGAGGAAAGATTCTTTTTGCTAATTTTCCTGCTTAGCTTGAAAACCCAAAAGGGGTTGATAAGATTCAAATAAATCACCTGATTTCTGGAACCAACCTCTAAGACTCCTGAGGTCACTCTAACCATCCATCACTAATTGGCATAACAACTATTGGCCCCAATTATGTGATGCAGCTGAGCTAAAGCTGTCTGTGTGTCATCTTTTGTGGTACCCTGGATTCTGGGTTGACCAGGGACCAATCTGGTCATCAGCATAAACTAGACTTACATTTGGCGGCAATAGCCCCAATGGAGTCATTATGACAGCCATTAATAGCTGGAGCACAGAGGCTGTCTGGCCACGCCCCCTCTCTGCAGGCCACACCCCCCGACCAAGGGCTAATAGGATGGAGATATAACACCATTCTACCACCTCTGAGTCTAGAGCAAGTCAAGCCTGGGAAGTAATTTTCACAAAAAAATTCATGAAAACGTAAAATGAAAAATTGCACTGAATTATTTAAATTCACCAACCAGCTCTATAATTGATCAAACAAGATGAAAATTGTCACTAAATCAAATTTTGGAAAATGCCATTTCCTCTCTACCCAGGGAAAGGATTACAGAGCTGGTATAAAAAGCAGCAGTGGTGCCACTAACTTTAGCTACTAAAGGAGATCTGTTCATGGGGATGGTTAATTGACTGGTTTAAAAAAGCCCTAATTAGGTAGACAAATTGGCTCAGTTAAATTAAGCTTCTCTCCAAACTGTAACCGATTTATACAATTGACCCCAAATCACATGCAAGGTTTGAAAGTCTGATTAAGATTTAGGCCTTCTCCTGACTCCAATAACCTTCTTTTGCATTGGCAAGTCTAGCATGGCACAGAAATAGCCTAATAGTCACTCCCTTCTTTAGTGGTTGGACGTCTTAGCAGGGGCATCTAAACAGCCCATTTCCCCCAGTTAGTCAGTTCTTCATTTTAGGGTGAAATCTAAAAGCTCCTTCCTAGCCATGAGTTTTAGGGCAAGGCTGGGTACACTTTCTCCTCAACTTCTGGACTTTGGGGAGACGTCAAGCAGCTCTCCTGAAGATCAAAATGACAGCCTTTCCTGCATTCGCCACTCATATTAGCCCTTTAAAATATAAAGGTACTTTAGGATTCCTCTGCAGTTTATGGTCCCAGAGTACACATAATCTTATGTTTTTGTACATTCCAGGACTCCTAAGATCCTCTTCTGTTATTTCTCAGAAAATTAACCTGCACTGTTCTCTGGATCATTAAATGCAAATAAACCTCAGAACATCTTCAGTTTTCTTGCCTTGAGTGCAGGGAACTGGATTAGAAGACCTCTCGAGGTCCCTTCCAGTCTACACTTCTATGATTTCAAAAAGTGAAGAAGGGAGAGAGGGCTGCTCTCTTCCCATATAGATTGACTCCTATATACTTTGGTGAGGAGCATATTATAAATGTCATAGACAGATTAGCTGCTTATAGGAAGAGGGAGCAAGGCCAGTTGGAAGAGCTATGGGGTGAAATTGGGATCAGGTAATCACTGAAACTTCTGGGTGCTTACACTACCAAACCAGTACACCAAAAGATTTAAGGTTAAATTTTCAAATAGTTTTTATGACTAGTCTGTAGACAAATATAAGCAGGTAGGGAACACATCACGCACTACTGGAAATGACTTTAAAATATCAGGACAAGCCAGCTGTGAGGCTGTGTGTTCAGAACACAGGCTACACAGCTATGCTGCTGATTCAGAAATAAATCTCAATGTGCAAGTCTGCCAGCCACATACTGAGAGAGAGGCAGGGCGATAAGGTAAACACAGCTCAGCACTTATAGGCATAACATGATAGCAAAACCTCTTTTTGCCTATAAAACGAGTGTTCCTACTTTGTTCCCTGCTGGAGGGCGAGAGGAATATACTCTAAAACACTATAATGTATTAGAGTCACAGGTAAACAAGAATAGTCCAGAGGCAATTTTTCCTTAACTAAGACATCATCATATTAGCCTCTCTCCAAGACTGCAGTATACTAAGGATGCAAAGTCTGACATACCGTGCTTGCATGTAGTAAAGGCCTGATCCAAAGCCCATCAAAATCAGTGGGAGCCTTTTCTATTAGTCCAAGGTGTCGCAGCTTACAGTAGTGCTACTGCAGCATTTTGGACCCTAACTTCAGTATGCTTTTATAAAGAAAAGTCCGAGAATAATGTCTTCCAATTAATGATATAGCTGGTGGTGGCTTTTACCAGTGTTATGTTGGGCTCCTTTTAATTTGTAGCCTTTGAGATCCACTTGGACAAGTAATAATTAAAAGGAATAGCCAATTAAATGTATTAAGAGGGGGAAATGATTTGCTAACAAGGAGGAGAAATAATTTATTATGACAGAAAACTTTTCCTTTACGTTGAAGGAATCCTATTACCTCCATTACAAATTATTTCTTCTGTCATTGGTACTAACTTCATACCTATCCTTCTTCACCAAATGCTGCCTGCACCACAAATCTGCCACTATTTCTTTTCCAGGGGCACCATTCCATCACATAATATGCCTTCCTTTCCTGTTCAAGAACACATTCGTTTTCCCTGTAGAACTATTCTAGAAAAGGGGAGAGGTGAGAAGGGGGAATAGGGTAGTTTGAAAAAAATTGCACTCCAGTACAAACCTTTTATATGCACTTTCCAGCAACAGAAACAACGTTAGACACCTAGTTATGGCAGCGTTACAAGAATGGACTCCCTTGAGACTCACATTCAGGAGCTAAGCCAAAAATATACAGCTTGAGCCAATTGATTCAAATCAAAATGCAAGAAGTCACAAATCAAAAGCAAGTAAAGCCAGTGAGTCAGGTTCCCAATCCGACTGTTTATTTAGACTCATGGACTCTAAGGCCAGAAGGGACCAATACGATCATCTAATCTGATTTCCTGCACAATTCAGGCCACAGAACCTCACCCACCCTCTCCTGTAATAAACCTGTAACCTATTACTGAGTTATTAAAGTCCTCAAATCATGGTTTAAAGACTTTAAGGTACAGAGAATTCACCAGCAAGTGAGACATGCCCCATGCTACAGAGGAAAGCAGAAAACCCCCAGAGCCTTTGCCAATCTGCCCTGGGGGAAAATTCCTTCCTGACCCAAATATGGCGATCAGCGAAACCCTGAGCATGTGGAAAAGACTTATCAGGCAGACACCCAAGAAAGAATTCTCTGTAGTAACTCAGAACCCACCCATCTAACGTCCCATCACAGGCCATTGGGCATATCTATCACCAGTAGTCAAAAATCAGTCAATTGCCAAACTAGGCTGTCCCATCATACCATCCCCACCATAAATTTATCAAACTCAGTTTTGAAGCCAGCTAGGTTTTTTGACCCCACTGCTCCTCTTGGAAGGCTATTCCAGAACTTCATTCCTCTGATGGTTAGAAACCTGTGTCTAATTTCAAGTCTAAACTTCCTGATGGCCAGTTTACATCCATTAGTTCTTGTGTCCACATTGGCGCTGAATTTAAATAATTCCTCTCCCTCCCTGGTATTTATCCCTCTGATGTTTTTATAGAGAGCAATCATCTCCCCCCTCAGCCTTCTTTTGGTTAGGCTAAATAAGCCAAGCTCTTTGAGCCTCCTCTCATAAGGCAGGTTTTCCATTCCACAGATCATCCTAGTAGCCCTTCTCTGAACCTGTTCCACTTTGAATTCATCTTTCTTAAACATGGGGGACCAGAACTGCACACAGTAATCCAGATTAGGTCTCACCAGCACCTTGTATAACAGTACTAACACCCCCCTATCTCTACTGGAAATACGTCGGCTGATGGCATCCAAGGACCACATTAGCTTTTTTCATGGCCACATCACATTGGCAGCTTATAGTCATCCTGTGATCAACCAATAAGACCAGGTCCTTCTCCTCCTCTGTCACTTCCAACTGATGAGTCTCCATCTTATAGCAGAAATTCTTGTTATTAGTCCCTAAATGCATTACCTTGCACTTTCCTCTATTAAATTTCATTCTATTTCTATAACTCCAGTTTACAAGGTCATCCAGATCTTCCTGTATGGTATCACGATCCTTCTCTGTATTGGCAATACCTCCCAACTTTGTGTCATCTGCAAACTTTATTAGCACATTACCATTTTTTGTGCCAAGGTCAGTAATAAAAAGGTTAAATAAGATTGGTCCCAAGACCGATCTCTGAGGAGCTCCACTAGTAACCTCCCTGCAGTACAACTGTTCACCTTTCAGTATGACCCGTTGTAGTCTCCCCTTTAACCAGTTCCTTATCCACCTTTCAATTTTTATATTAATCCCCATCTTTTCCAATTTAACTAATAATTCCTCATGTGGGACTATATCAAATGCCTTAGTGAAATCTAGGTAAATTAGATCTACTGCATTCCCTTTGTCTAAAAAATCTATTATCTTCTCAAAAAAGGAGATCAGGTTGGTCTGGCACGATCTACCTTTTGTAAAGCCATGATGTATTTTATCCCAATTACCGTTAACCTCCATGTCCTTAACTACTTTCTCTTTCAAATTTTTTTCCAAGACCTTGCATACTACTGAGGTCAAACTAACAGGCCTGTAGTTATGCAGGTCACTTTTTTCCCCTTTCTTAAACATAGGAACTATGTTAGCAAATCTCCAGTCATATGATATAGCCCCAGAGTTTAAAGATTCATTAAAAATCCTTGCTGTTTAAGATCTTTACTCAGAATATACTACTGAATTGCCCCATCATAGTTATAAGTGTGGCCTAGGTGTCCATGACAATAAAAATATTTTATATCCATATATTTTTAAATCCAGTCAAAATGACACAACACAGCATGGAATTACAAACACAAAACAGATGAAGCACTATCTTCACTACAGTCAGTGAAGATTGCAATCTGCAAATGCATGAAAGTTTGAGTCCTTGATTTAATGGTTTAAAATGCAGTAAAGCTGTTTACATTCACTGTCAAAATGTTTGCATTACATATGCTCACTGCTCCTGTGGTGGAAATATTTTTCCACTAACACTGCAGAATAAGCACAAAATGAAGATGCGCCACTCCTGTTAACAAAGTGCTGGTATAGTGCAGTTTCGCCTTTGCTAAAACATTTGTTAATGACTCATCAAAGTGTACTATTTGTTCCTTTTACCTTGGATCAGCTTCTTGAGAGAATATATTATGTACACTTTTTCTACTCCCTGTCATCAGATAGCCTTTCACACACTCCATCTGGCACTCTTTCACTGTATTGTAGGCATTATCAATAATGGATTAATTTCTTTTTGTTTTTAAAAGTCAGTTGTGTCAAATTTTTGCTTTGTGAAGTTTAGATTTCTTCATTTAATTTTGAAAAGGGAAAGCAGGATTTTCAAACCTTCCATCACAGGCATGTTTAGAATCATATGGGTAGGTCAGGTATTTTAACCATCATCTGAAGATAAAAGATACAGGTGGAATTTTCAAACATGTTTAAGGGATACAGGAGAATAAGTCTGATAGAAAGGCACTGAGATTTGTGCTTCAAACTCGATTGGGCACTTGTGAAAATCTCCCCCTAAAATATTAACTGATGCATACTGCACATTTGTAATACTTTGATTATTAGATAGTCTGTATTAATATCCAAATATATAGCCACCGTAGTCAATTGCTATGAGAATCATAGGCTTTTAAAAAAAATAACTTTCTTCATATAAATTTGTACCATTAACAGTATAAACATGCACTTGGTTTGTTTGTTTTTTCACGTGAAGTAGTTTCATTGACTTCAATGGGACTCCTCACATCAGTGAAATTAAGCATGCATGTGTTTCCAAAATCAGGGCCGCAGTGCTTTGCATTGACATTACTAATTCACACTGACTGGGAGACCCATTGCAAATGACTTAATTTTACAAAGTGGCAACTAGCAGACAAGTACAATATAAAAGACAGGCACACTCCATCCCAAACATTCTTTGTTCATTTGTTTTTGTCAACGGTAGTTTAGCTTAAATTGCTGATAATACTTTTTCCATAGTATGCTAGTAAATGAAATACATGTCTTAAAAATGATGAAATCTTAATAATACAACACCTTGCTGCAGCATCTGCTATTTGCCAAGGGGTTGGGAGATTATAAAGTGTGTGGTTTAGTGAAATGCAGATTGGATCATTCTTATTTGGTGTGATTTTTCTTTCTTTCTTTCTTTTTTAAAGAAAGGAAAAGATTTTAGCAACCCTAAGGAAGCCCAAACCCTTACACAACATCATGTAAGAGTTTTTTCTTGACTAGGATAAAAGGTTGTTAGAATGTTAACCAGCATGTATAGCACATTCTAAAACAGGCTTCAACTCAACCAGCTAGCATGTGCTAAAGACCTATTTACCTTGTCCACACTAGAGTCCTAGAACATGCTGGGTAGGAAGTTCTCAAAC
Source organism: Emydura macquarii macquarii (assembly GCF_026122565.2). NCBI lineage: Eukaryota > Metazoa > Chordata > Testudines > Chelidae > Emydura > Emydura macquarii. Next base: position 8,735,733 of record NW_027130568.1, read on the forward strand.
TTAGACAGATTTTTCTCCTAGTCAAGACAAACCCTAAAGTCTGGAAGAATTTTATCTTAACATGCTTGACCAATAACCCAACAGGGACAAGGACTGCTGTTGTCTGACTGAAATTTGCCTGAGGGAGATACCTGGTATGTCAATACAGCCTGCAGAAGAGAGCTTCCCAGCCTGCATTGACAACCTTTTGCTCGTGGGGCTCATGCCAGCACTCTAAAAATAGCTGTGTAGGCAGCACTCCTGCCTAAGCTTCAGAGCCCCAGCTGCAACATCAAAGTGCTGTCAACACAGCTATTTTTAGTGTTAGCCTGGGCTGGGAGGCTCTCTTCTGCAGGCTGTGTAGACATACCCTAAGGGCTTGGTCACACTGCAACAAGTTGGGGTTACCATATGTTTCAAATGTATTATCCCCACCAACACAATTACAACACAGTTGCCGTGTGTATAAATATGGGCCCAACTCAGCTCCCGTTAAAGTCAGTGGAGTCTTTCCACCAACTTTAATGGAGATGAATCAGGTCTTCTGTCCCTACAACTGGTCCAAGCCATCCACACTATACATTTTAATGGTGCTGTAAATGGGTCAGGATGACATCTCTATTTTACCCCCATGGGGTAAAACAGAACATTTTTGAGACTTTTTTCCTCCATTTTTGAAAGTGTCTTAAAAATACTTTTGTTCTACCCCATAGGAATACATACACACTCAAAAACTTAACTTTTTTACTTCCTTCTGATGCTTATATATGAAACAGAAAATGCAGAGATACCATGCATGTACCGAAACAACTGTGACTCATACTAGAAATGCACGTATACCTAGAGTAACATATTTAATATACTGAAAACGCAATCCCCAGAGACATATATACTGAAATAGATCTTCAGTTACACAAAATACCTACCTCACCATGTCAGTACTAACTATCCTCTGTTTTGGCTGATGGGAAGACTATAGTATTTCCAGGTAATTCGTAGTGTATTAAAATGTTCAGAGCATGCTTTTTGCCACAGAAAGTATTGTTTTTAAAAAGTTACTCACTCTTTTTTCATACAGGGATCTCAGACACTACTAGCATAATCCTGAGGCTATTACACAAAAGTGTTTTAATGCTAATTTATTTCTGCCATATCATTAAGTACCTTGATTCATGCAATTTGTGCCTAATACTGTTTGGGGAGTTTTGTTTATCTTATGCGCTTAAATATTTGAAAATAAGGGGGACAAGGCAAGAGCCAAGTTAGCCTTTAAACAGAGCTGTGTGGAATGTTCAAGGTGAAATTTACTTGGCTTGGGGTTTCTTTTATGAATTCAAAACTCAAAAGCAGGTTCATCAATTCCACAAGCCTTCTGAGTGAGCCTGAACTGATTTATGGTTTTGTGTTGAAATTCCATAGCAAAGTTAATGGTTTTGCATGGTTGAAGCATGAAATAAAGTAGATTTTAGTAGTTTTCACAACTGTAAGTTTGAGTTCTGGATAATGTTCAAACCTAAAACTTCAACCAAAGTACCAAATCCTGAATCTAACCCTTACTTAGGACCAGATTGTCCTCTTGCCCAATGAAACCACAGGAGGAGCCAAGGGGAACAAAAGTTCTGCTAGAATCCTCTTAAGAAGTTTCTTCCTGATTGTTCTGTCAGAAGGGAGGTAGCAACGTTTGCCCCTTTTTGGAATGTACCTTAGAGTTCACCCTCAAACCACACACACATGCTGGGATCCGTGTGGATCCTAGGGGATTTTCAGAAGATCAGGGACCATCTGCATAAATCACCATAGCTGCTCCAAAACATCTGTGTCCTCCCAGTTGCTCCCTCATAGCATTCAGCTCCAATAGAGTCACCTTACCAAGGACATCCCTAGGTCATGTGTGCTCTTGAAGACTCTCTCCTCCATTCTGTGAGAAATAAAACAGTAGGCTCTACTATCTCTCCACATAAATTCAGATGGACACAGTGAGAGATAATGTGCATCTCTATTTGTCCTGCCTTTCCTCTCCTGGGAGGTAGTAATTGCTGTTCTCTGTGGTTGGACATTCCAGGAGGCTCTCCCCCACCCCTCCACAGAGGTCAAATAGGCCTTCTTGCCCTAACCACATGCTACACAGGGGTGCCCATCCAATATACGCTCTCTCCCTGCATGGATTCCCAATCTGGAAGAGTGCCCTCCACAGAAGATGAGGATGGTACTGCAAGGGTAACTGACTCCCTATCAATGTTAGGATATGTTTCCTCCACTCCCTTAACTTTTACTGTGTCCTTATTTGGGCAAAGTCCTGTTTAGAGCACCCACTTGGTGTTTTCCCTACGTGAGAACCTGAGGATTTGACCTATAATTTATTTGAGCCAAGCAAGTCCCTGGAGATCACAGCAGAGAAAATATTCACACCTCAGCTACTAAATCTCACACATCTATAGTCTCATTTCACACCCTTCCTTCTAAGGATAACACTCAGTGAGTTCAAGGCTCTGCAAGAGAAATTATTTCTTGCTTCAAAAAAACTTGCCTGAATTTGTAACATTTCCCTGTTAACTTAATCACATGATCCCCTTCCCTCATGTATTAATCCATTTTAAAAATACAAATATGGGCCCCATACCTGCTCAATTATAGGATCAGGGCTATATTTTACTACTTCAAAGGAAGTCAGTACTATGGAGCAAGTATAGAACCTCCCCACAATCCAGGAGCTAGGGCCAGTGTATGAAATAAAGACTGAATTTACTTGCTCTATTACAGTCCTCTCTCTCTACATGCTACTCCTCCTTCCACCCACTGTGTCTTGGGAGCAGGCAAAAAGAAAGGCAAAAACAGTTTCCACCCTATACTGTCATTGAATTATCTCATCCCTACTCCTGTCCTCTACTTTATTCACAATCTCTGCTAAAAAGAACACAAAGCCAACCAATCTCAAGTGTGAAGCAAGCCATCAAATCCACACTGTCCCATTAGGTCTGAAATGTGTCAAAACTGTGTTTACACACCCTTGTCTTATGACACTTATCTGCATGAGTATCCCTGAAGCTATTTGCCCGTGTTACATGGGCATATCAAAGTCACACTAGTGCACTTTGCAATCATTCCTTCTCTCTCATAATCAGTGCAGCTGGAAAAGATTATTCTCAGGTTACCACCACCTATGGAGTCATCTGATCGCCAACTGCAAAACCCTCTGCTTATGACAAAAACCTCTTTTCAAAGCTACCACTAGCCTCAGTTCTTACTTCTGCCATCCCTGCTACAGTCCAGTTACATATATTGTCAATACTGCATATCATGGCAAACCAAAATGTTTAACCACTGTGTAAAATAAATGGCAGAAACAATGTCAAACAGGGTTTATTTAATTTGATACTATAATGAAGAATGCAATCAATATTTAATTCCCAAACAAACATTGATTGTGAATGTTCTACTATTCATTTTAGACTGCCATATAATTTTTAGTTAGCCCTGGAATTTAGAGTTACTGGGCCACAGAGTATATTGGGTTCTGCCTATAATCAAACTGAGGGCCTGATCCTGTAACACTGAATTCAAAGGGAGATTTGCCATTGATTTCCATGGGTGACAGATCAGGTGCTTTAAATGTAAAATCCACCCAAAAAATTTCCACACCCAGTGTTTAATTAAAGGAATCAGGTAATTATAAGAAAAGGTTATTGGGCATCCAAGGTGGTAATTTTTTTTATCCATTTAAAGATCTTGTGACCTAAGGACCTATAGGTAGGAACCAAAAAGACAAAGCCTAGGTTTAAACCTTAAATTACAGCTACTTGTTTCATACTTAAACTGGGCATTTTCACCTTTTAACTTCTACTTCTACATAGCAGCATAGCAATAACTTGTACTTTGGATTGCATTCCTCCTATTGTGTAAAGTACCCAGAACCTCTCTTAGGGAGCACTGTGCTCCACCCCTCACTTTGGTCTCTTCAATCTCAATTTGTGCAATGTTTTACTGTTAAGAAAATCCACAAAAATAATACAAAGATAAGGGTGCGACTGATTTAACTACCTCACGTGGTTACAACCATTTCCTTCCATAATGCAGTGCAGCTGTGATGGTAGAATTTAGAAGGTGGAACAAAATCAGAAGGGAACTCAGAAAAGGATAATGTAAAGTTTGAGCATCATAATTAAAAATGGCGATGTGCACTATTGACCTTGCCTATTATGAATAATTATAACCTGTCCTCCAATTAGAGTATTTCAGAAAATCTTCTTCTTTATATTAAGTCATCCTGTTACAATGCTAATTGTGGGGACAGAGGGGCCCCAATTCTGACAGCAGCCCATGTGGGCACAGCAATCTGCCCATGAAAAGCATGACTGAGGTTTTAGTTTGAACTTCAGATTAACTCTGCTGAGTGGATTTTGCCAGATTTATTTGCTTACATATTTTTGGGCTTGCTGACAGTAAACTGACACTTATCTCTGTATCACTCCTTTTGCAATTTGTTAACTCAACAGGATCCCAGATGTACCTCCAGGTACTCTGGGGGGAAGGAAAACAAAAAACACAGGAGTATATTGGTGTGTTTCTTTGAGAAATGTGTCAGTTTCTATGGTAACAAGAAGACATTTTTGTGAATAAAAGAAAAATAGGAGTTCAAAACACCCCTTGTAAGTTGTCAGTGCATAAGTTATTTCTGGCCTCAGACATTGTTTTTAACGAATACACATGTTTAATGTGTAAATACTCTGGTAACCTTCTTTAGGAGTTATATACTCCCAGGGTGTGTAACGAGAGGTGTTGGATTTCAGTTAGGTACCAAAGAAAAGTGCTATAATGAGTCAGAGGAAAAAGTAAATTATGCAAAGAAAGTGTTCTGTGCTTTTTGTGGGATTCCCATGGAATTATTATTGCAACAGGGTGATTCATTTATTTTTCATCAAAAGGACCCAGTATTGAATTACAACATTAAGGAAAGCCCAAGTAAATGTAATGGAAATGCAACTTGATTCTTGTTTTTATAGTTTTGGTTTTAATATGCTAAATTAAATGTTGTGAAAGCAGCATTAAGAAATCCTGTGTTCTGAGGGTCAGTAGCCACAGTAATATCCAGACACAACACTATTATAACTATCTATCAGACGAAAGATATAGCTGAGCATGGTAATTTACAGGCAAATACAAAGACAAGAGGCAAGATTCTAGTCCCCACTATGGCCTCTTTATGTCACACCAGCCCAGTAAAGGGAGCAGAATGGCACCAGGGTGGAATTCCCCCAGTTAGAGGGGATCTAAAAATGGAAAATGTTCACCAAAAATTCTGTATTGGAAAATTTTCAGCAGGAATGAGAGTGATTGGAATGCTCTGCACGCTGGCTATTCTGGGCTGCAAATCTGCCATAAATTAGAGCCATCCCTGGAGTGGTTCTAATTTACACCAGCAGGAGACACAGAGGTCTCCAGAGAAGCTCAGAATCTCTAAGGCATACATGTGATTGAAAGCCCCCTTTGCCCCACTCCTGGGCTCTGACTCCTGTGCTCTACCTCCTGGGGGAACGAGCACAGCATTTGGTCCAAGGGGCTGTATTCTGGTTTCATTTACTCTGGTTTTACACTAGTGCAGCTCCACTTTCTTCTATGGGGCCCTGTGCAGTCTTGTAAATGGCAAGATCAGGGCCCTAAGGCAGGGATGGGCAAACTACGGCCTGCGGGCCGCATATGGCTTTTCATCAGGACCTCCAGCTCAACCAGTGGTCTGCGAGCTCCACTGAGGAAAGTTTGCAGAACAAGCTGTGCGGAGCCACTGCGGCCACTCCCTCTCCCAGCCCTGCACCTTCCCCGCACCCCTCTCCCACAACATGGGCCCAGCAGCGCTGTGGCTGGAGCACAGTGTCACTCCCCCTCCCGGCCTTGCCGCTTCCCCACCCTTCTCCCACCACGTGGGCCCAGCGGCGCCCTGACTGGAGCTGCTCCCAGAGCATTAATGGCCCACCATACAATTTCTATACCCAGATGTGGCTCTCAGGCCAAAAAGTTTGCCCCCTCCTGCCCTAGGGTAAATGTCCTTGAGGCCTCTGGCCTGCCTTCTTATAATCTTTGTAAATTGTTATATATAAATAATAATAATAAGTGTCTCCTCTATTCTGCACTGGGCGAAGTAAGAACAACAACCCTATCACCTCTTTCCCTCATTACAAAGGGGAGCCTTACTGACCATAACTGAAGCAAAGCCGGGAGCTGCTGGGAACTGTGGCCTGAGTAGCCATTACTTCTCAAACCCAGGTTGTTTTAAAAAAAGAGAATCTGTTTATCTAGGTACTTTTATGCCCCCAATACTGTAGTATCTGAGAACCTCACAGTCTTTAACAAACATATTCTCACACCAGGGAAGTGCTATTATCCCTATTTTATAGACAAGGAAATGAAAGACTGACTTGTCCAAAGTCACAAAGAGAGTCTGTGACAGAGCAGGGAACTCAACCCCCTTCTTCCAAGTCCCAGACGAACACACTAATCCGGGGACCATCTTCCTTCTCCGAAGAGAAGTAGTGATCAGGATTATGAACATCACTATGGAACGTAAAGATCTAGGAAGGAGGGGAAGTCAACAAAGGGTGGTGAATAGGAGATGTAGGAAGGAGAGATGAAAAATGGCATGGAGCAGGGCATACTCATTCTCAGATGCAAGGCAGCTGGAAAAATGTAAATCAAGATGAATTAACTGGTCCAAGTTTTGCATTTTAAAGGAATCTTTCAAATTTCTTCTTGTAACTATTTTTAGTGTTGTGAAGATATTTTAAAAACGTAATAAATCCTTTTTTTTCCACACTCTTCTTTTTTTCCTAACAAATCTTCATCATAGAGTTCTGATCATAGCAAGGCACTTCTATCATGTCATGTTTAGGGATGGTAGCATTAGACCCTGATCCTGAAAGCACTTATACACATACTTAACTTAAGCTTGTGAGTAGGCCCATTAACTTCAATCAGAAGTTTATCCATATAGTTGTGTGCTAATGTGAATGGAACAGAACTGCTGGATTGCTTGAGGTCAGCTCATATTGAGCTATCATCTTCTTTTAGGTGGCTGTGGCACTCAGCCTTGTGTCTAACAGCACAACATGATGTGATAGGCAACCTCTCCTATTTTATTGCTCAAACACAGCCATTTTATGTTGTGTATTTTAAAGAGAAATCTATGCAGCATTTTTTTCACTTCTGATCTTTTTTGGATTACTGGACTAAAGCTATCCCTGATGTAACTCAGTTGGCTTCCACTGAAGTTATGGCAGGGATGCATTTGGCCTGGCCTGTTTAACATTGCCCAATATCCTTCCGAGTTAACTGTGTCTTTTTTGTTATCGGTGTATCAGCCAGTTACTGCCATCAAAATCAGCAGTTTTGTTCAAACCTTGAAGGTGGCAATTTGGGGATGGGGATACAGCAAAGCTGTCCCTGCTATAGCAGAGGAGTTTGATGTGGTGGTATTTTTCTAAAACTTCCCACATATTCTCTTTGCAAATATGTGCAATTTCAGCTGGAGTGGGAAATATCTGATTTTCTGCCTGCCTCCGGCTACATTTCACCTATTCACTTCAGAGTAATTCAAATGAGGCCATGTAGTTAAAAACAATGGCTTGGGAATGCAGTTTTCTATTAAAATCCAAGAGCTGTGCTTTTCAGGCAGAAGTTTTGGGTTTACTGACTCTAAAATGGTGCAAAAATATTTTCTGAATAGGTTCCCTAAAGTGAAATTCTCTAAGTTCATGTCTGCAATTCTGGGCTCCTGCTATTTTAAAGTGTGCTTTCTTTTGAATGAAACATCAAAGATTTTGGTGTTATGAATTATGCCAAAGCCTGTTCTTAAAAATGTAAGTGTGAACTTCAACCAAATGCATTATATTTTTAAGCTACCAAGGAATTTTTTTAATAACGTATTTCATTTTCTAACCATGCAACCCTCAATTCTGTCTGTGAGGTCAGTTTTCCTGAACAATTTGCATTAGCTTTATTTTTCTTTTAATCTAAAGGAAGCCTCTTGCCACACTGACAGGCTGACTTCAATAGTTCTCTACAGTCTTTCCTCTTTTGCTGTGGGTTTTAGTGCGCCCCTTGCTGGTTGGCCAGATGCATTATTTGCAGTTAGGATTTATTTTTTATCTTCCTATGATTTCCTTGAAGGCATGTAGCAGCAATCTTATTTGCATTATGCTGATAAGATAAACAAAACTGAAGTTAACTCTGTAGTTACAGGCAACCAAAAACAAGTAACAAAACTTATTAGGAATACAACAGAAATGACAAACGGATACAGAGATAAAAGCTGTTTTCCTTTCCTCAGCCCCAGACTGAGTGAATGGTAACAACACAGTGTCGATAAAAAACTTCATCAAAGCAATGACTGTAGGCCATTAAAGACTGCAGTCCTTAATCAGTTAAAATTCTCACTGATAACAACCCATGTAATCTCAGGAGCTGCTTTTCAAACTTTCATATCCTGGCAGTCAAAATACCAGAATGGCTTAGTCCAGATTAAGAATTGACTGCCAAAATTACTGCTTTCTTAAAAATAAAATAAAATAAAAATAAAAAACCACCTTCTGTGTGTGTGTGAAATTTGATACAAAAAAAGCTCTTAAAAGTATGTCCTGATTCCTAATGTTAGCTTTTTTCTTCTCTGTAAAGAAAAATAAAAAGGATTAACTGGTTTAAAAAATGTATATGAAATTTCCCATCTGGTTGACAACACGTGTGTTTCACCTCACTGTGATGATTTTAAAATGCTGCTGAGATGTTTAAAAGTCAATGTTTATACTGGAAAAGCCAAATCCTCCACAGCTAAGGTGGTCCTCCCAGCACTGCTGTGATATAATTTAATATAATACAGTACATCTGAAATTCATTTTTAAAGGTGTATAATCCCTTCTGTTATTTGTCCTTTGATATGTGCTCTCTATAATCTCTGTTTTCATGCTGACACAAGTATTTCATTTCAAAAGTGGCTTTTCATTAAGGAAACATTTAATAATTGGGTTTCATGCACAGAAACCTGCTGATTATGTTTACATGCTAGCCAAATCAGCATGGCTAAATGCACACACATGTGAAGATGCTCTGCTACATTTCTTACATTTTAGATGCATTGGGGGAAAAACTGATGAAGTTATGACAGACAGGTAAAGAACATCATAAAGCTGACTGGTAGATAAAGTGTATGCAGAAGCAATTTGCTTCTAAAACTCTGAACATGATAGTCTCTAATACTTCCTGGCACATCTTCAGTAACTAGAAAATAAGCATTTCCATATGTAAGAAAATATTCCTTTGAAATGTAGATTTTTCTTTACAAGAAAGAAACACATAAAGGAATTGCATTTTTAGGCTAAAGATTCATAATTATTTATTTTGTAAATGTTGTGCATTTCCATTACACTTTGAAAATGTTGTGCATTTCCATTACAGCAGTTAGGTGGTAACCACTATCCTAGTATGAACAGAATTGCTCTAACAAACCCTGTAGTTGTTTTAGTGCATCATAGAATAACCCCCATAAACAAATTCTGAATAATAAATTAGGTCTTCATTGAATACGTGGGTTATTTTAAACTTAATACAACAATAGAAATCATTGCACAGCCTGGGATTTAAAACATGAGCATAATGTTAGGTGTATCATCTTTGTACTGTTTTTTATCTTATGTTTTTTCCACTTTAAGTAAAGCAGTCTATGATGGTAAATAGTTATTTTAATTTCAGGAACCATATTATGCAATCTATTCTTAAATTAGGGGGTGGCAGTGAGCGGAAATAGTTTTAACCAGTAATAAAGCCTGTCCCATGATTTGATCTGTTTCTAGTCATAGAAACTGTTGCTCCTTTTCTCTCATTTGATCACAAGGCCCATTCCCCACTGAAACAGAACCTTGCTGAAGTAAATGTGATTGCTGTTAGAAGGGTACAAGCAAGATTTCTCTGTACAATGTGGTGGATACAGATTATTTTACCTGAGACCCCATGTTTTAAAAATGTGCTGTAGGCTCATCCTCACTGACAACTGAGTTAAAAAAAAAATCAATGCTTAAGCATGACTAGTAAGTGGATTTTTACGAGAGCGGGACAAATATTAACAACACATGGTTATGCTTGTCAAAAGTTAACAAAACATTTGTGAATTTGAAACGATTTAAAAGAATTTCATAATCCATTGTGCCAAATAGTTTTGTCAATCTGTTTACAAAATTATTAAAATAACATTTTTAACTAAACCAAACAACCCCCCCCCCCACCTCCTTCTGACCTGAAGCGCTTAGAGAGTAGGTAATAGTGGCCTCTGGAATTAAGTACAGCCATAGACCTAGGAGACAGGAAATCTTGAATCTGAGTGTCACCTCTGTCACTGACTGCCTTAATAATACCGTACCCTTTTTTAGCCTTTTATAGACATCATTTAGCTAGACTTCATAGATCTGCTACAGGACATGGAATTGGAGGCACAGAGAGATTGAATGATATGTCTAGGTCATACAGCCAGATAGTGTGGGAACAAAAACTGGAACTCTGGTATGCTGTCTGCTAGGCTCAGGTCTTCTGTTCACTAGCCCAGTGTCTCCCAAGCAAGTCATTTAAGCCAAAATGTTCAGACTTGGGTGCCTAAAGTTTAAAGCTGAGATTTTCAAAAGAGCCTAAGGGAGTTAGGTACTCAAATCACACTAAAATTCAAGTTACATTAAAGTTAAGCATATGCTTAACTACTCTGTTGAACTAGGGGTCTAATAAACAAGACTGAAGCTGAAAACCAGGCTCTTATTTAGGCACACAAGTTGTACACTTCAGCAATACTACTAAAGTGCATGGTAGCCTGGCAGTGGATGATAATGAGGGAGGCAAATTAAACTGTCTTGCCTTTTGTTTTCTTTAAATTTCTATGAACTGTGTGCAGAGTTCAGATGCCAGTTTATTTTCATTCTTGCTCCAGCCTCTTTCAGTGGACACAGACACATGCTGTGCACTCTCTCATGGAAACTTTACTTTTTTTTTCCCTTTGCTTTTCATGTCTAGTAAAATCATTTTAGCAAAATCAGCTGGAGTACCACTGGTATAAATGAGAAGGAACTGCTGACCAGGTGTCCTTTGTCAGGGTTCCATAGCATTAGAATTTGCACCCCCTTAGCCCAAAATAGCCCAAATCCGATGATCTTCAGGGCACTTAACAAAGCTCATTGTTTTCCATAGGCATTTAAAATGGGTGTGATAGGTGGAGGAGTGATAACTGTAATACTGGAAAATTGTTGGTAGGGGGTGCTGGGGAAGGAAGATTTGAGCTTTTTAAGATTCCTGGTTTGCTGATGGTGGATTATACTGAACTGGAATGCTGTACTTTCAGGGTGTTATTTGTAATGCATTTTTAAGTTATGTCAAGGGTGCCTAGACCATATGAATAGATTCTGGGTTTTAGCATTTCTGCAAAGCTAATTAAATATATATAGGCAAATCCTGAGTACTTTTCTCCTTTTTTACTGAAATCAACAGAAATTTGCTGGCATAATGAATGAGTAAAACCTTAAGACCTCAGGATTTGGCTCTTTAAAAAACAAATAGTTCCCATTCATACAATAAGCACCTGATATTTGTTATCCTAAGCTTCAAAATATTATGATTTTAGAGAAGTTTATCAATATAAGTGAGGCAGTTATTCCTATGTATTTTAATATGATCGTAGAAGTTTCCCCAAATTAGACCTCATTCTTATAGTTTATTTTGTATTTTATAAATTATATGTACACAAGAAAATTTCAGCAATGCAATGAACCAGTCTTGAACTGTAGGTGTGAAGTTACTACTCCATTTACACAATAATATCTGTGTATCCAAGATATATATATACACACACACGTTTTAAAATGAGGATGATGTGGACAATATTAAAGAATCAGAATGTAGAAGAATGAAAGGTAGTCTGGAAGGTTAAATCAGAACTTTAGCTCACACTGATCACATGGATAATTTTGGTCCAGTGTGCACACTTTTTTCTCATGACTATTATATGAGAGTCCAGTTCCCTCCAGATCATTCACTTCTCCACCTGGACATAGCTGCTATTAAGCTATTTCTTTGCAACTTTTTGGAGTTCAGCAATATTCTGTATAAGATCTTAGGTTGAACCACGAACATAGGGCCCAATGCCCAATACCACCTTGAATGCCTAGGTCAGGCGCTAAGTAGTTGTGTGGCAGTGGGCAAGGAATCCTCACCTTCAGACTGCAGAGCAGTTGCAGTCCAATGGCTGCGGTAATCTTGGAGATCCCTTATGTGCTTCTCTCCAGCACAGAGGAGTGAAGGCGAAGGGAGATGAGAATGGGAGGATCTGTCGAGAAGCAAATCCTTCAGCCATGGCTCTACCTTTCCTTTTTCTGCCCATTCCCTGCCACCTCATAGACTCTAAGGTCAGAAAGGACCAATCGATCATCTAGTCCGATCTCCTGCACAAGGCAGGCCACAGAACCTCACCCACCCACTCCTGTAATAAACTTCTTACCTATGACTGAATTATTAAAGTCCTCGGATCATGGTTTAAAAACTTCAAGGTACAGAGAATCCACCAGCGAGTGAGCCGTGCCCCATGCTGCAGAGGAAGGTGAAAAATCCCCAGAGCCTTTGCCAATCTACCCTGGGGGAAAATTCCTTCCCGACCCCAAATATGGCAACACCTGTATGATGTTGTGTAAGAACATAGCCTGTTACAGCCTGATCCAAAGTCCACTGAAGTATATGGGAATCTTACCATCCTTTGGATCAGGCCCCCAAAGAGAAGCATTCCATGGCACCCAACCAATGGCAAGGTTTGGACAGGAGGATCTATATAGCAGAAGCCCACTCTTCACTGGCGTGTGTATCCCCCACCATTTGCTCAGCCTTTGTATGTATGGAACAGAGCTCCGTGCCCCTCCTCCCCATATAGGCCCCATCCGTCCAGCCCCTACACTCCAACTCTTGTGCTGCAAAAACCACATCAATTCTGCTGCCAAGGGACCCTCACTAGGTGGGGGTGGGAGGCAGGAGGTGGAAATAGATTTGTACTGAAGAACTGCTTCCCACAGTTGGAAACAGACTCTCCCTCTAAATCATTTTGCACCCTTGTCAGTTTAAAAAGCAGTAACAAAAACACTGTATAAGTTTAAAATCAAACAATCTCTCTTTCTAGTCATGTGATCTGCAGGGGCTGGGGAGAGAAAACTTTCAATGTCTCTAGCTTTCTGCAGGCCTTGCTCCCCTCCCCTTTTCACTCTCCCTCCCCAAACCTGTGTAATTATTTAGGCCACGGTCCTTTGCCTTTGGGTGGGTGCACAGAGTGATGAAGTGCAAAGAGTGTTCCCTCCCTTCCTCCCAGTGCATCATATATGAGGGCTAGGAATAGCTGCAGCTCCTGCAATTGTGGGAGCTTAGGAACTATCCCCGCTACGTACCTATAGGGTTGCCAGGTGGCCGGTTTTCAACTGGAATATCCGGTCAAAAAGGGAAGCAGGCAGTCGGGTTATTTGCAGTAACTGGTGTCTGCCACTGGGGTGCCAGAAGCTGCTGCTGGAGCTTGGAGGAGGTCAGAGCGGCTTTTAGTAGCTGCCCTTCCCCTTCCCCTTCCCCCCGGCCTGAGGGAGAAAACTGGCTGGCTCCTGGACCTGACTGCAAAGTAGGTGCTGTCATGGGGAGGCGGAAGGAGTATCTCTGGGAGGTTTCTCAGTGTGGTCCAAATTCTGCAAGGCAGATCTAACCCTGTCATGGCAAGTAGCTGCCCCTGGTCTTTTTTTAAACTCACTGTTATTTTCAGGTGCCCTTAGCTTAGTGATTGCAGCCTCTTTAGGCTGAGCTCTTGGCTGCGTGTATGGAGCTGAAATACAAGATGCGTTTGTCTGGAATTAACTTCCTGCCTTGTTCTCTAGAGCATGGGCATAGAGAGTGGGATCCAATGGGTGAGTACTAAAAAACCACACTCTGGAACGCTCCCTCTTCCCCCCAGAGTGCCAGAACCATGTTCTGCAGCATTTCAGTGTGACTTGAGCCCTGCTGCTGTCACAGTCTGTAGCCTCCTTGGCAATAGATATCTACGCTCCATACAATGGCTGCAATCCTACAAGGCCTTGCGATTTTCTGTTTCATTCACTTGCTTTTGAAGTTCTTAAAAAGGGCAAATGAAAAACTATGTATAAGAGCATCTGGTGATGGTAACGTTACACTCCCTGAATTCAGGGTCTTAAAATCAGTAACTGTCTCCCTACCCCACTGTGCCCTGATTTCTACACCCCGCCCCCTTGCTCCAGGGACTACCCCCCATGCCCTAATTTCCCCACCCCAGACCCTGGTTCTAGGGACTGACCCCTGTTGTACCTTAATTGGGCAGGCAGGCAGGCTCCATGTCAGCTCCTCCAAGCCTGGCTCTGCAGGCAGCAGGTGAGTCCCAGAGGATGGGGGAGCGAGCAATGTGGGGGTGGGGTGGCAGACGGGGCGGAGTCTCGGAGGAAGAAGCAGGGCAGAAGGCGGGGCCTCGGAAGTAGAGGCGAGGCAGGGGTGTTCAGTTTTCAGCGATTATAGAGTTGACAACCCTAGTACCTAAGGTGCTCTAATTTTTCCCCAACACTGTTAGGAAGGAGGCAGGATGATGGCCTGGCCTACCCTCCACTCCCCTCAGCATTGCCTGCTGTCCTATAGGAACAGAATGGTGTAAAATATTCAGTCCTCCAGTGAGCGCTCTGAGATGCTAGGGAAGGGACTGTGTCTCAAGGAGTCATAATCCCTTGTCCAGGCTAGTGTGACTTCTCACAGCTGCTTGCTCAGGACTGTGCCTGGGTGTCACACAGAAGACCTTAAAGAACACTAGCTAATGGCTAATCCGTGTAATGCTTCTCTACAATATCTACCTATCTATCCATCCATCCCAGTTTGAAATCAGGACAAATGTCCTAGAAACCACATCCAGGATTTTCCCTAGACTTAATGTTTTTAGAAATAGCTCTTGGGACTCTGGAGTTCCAACCGCACATTGATTATTCTCTGAATAATGTGATTCACAGTTAATAAGTTGGTCAGTTCTATTAAGCATAAATATTTGTCCTGTCAAATAACATTCAAAGGCCAACACATAAATTTTCCTAGAGAGATAAATGTCACAGATTTCATTTTTGGAGAACTAAGAAACCTGCAGATCAATAGGATCCTCATTTCCCTAACAACTATGGAAATGCAAGATACAGAGCACAGCATGTGTTTGAATTTCTTATCCCTCACTCGGGTCTGCTTTGAGGACAAAAGAAACTTGGCCATAAAATATACCTGACAATCTTTATTGCTGCATTCTCTATAAGCAATTTCCATTGTGATGTGTTTCCCCCACAGTGTGTTATTTAAAAAGTTAGGGAAAATGGAGAATAGTTCATCAGACCTAGATAATTAATTCAGCAAAGCACATAAACACTTTAACATGTTTAACTTTAAGCATGTACTTAAGTCTCATTGAAGTTAAGCGTGCATTTAGGTGTTTTATTGAATCAGGGCCTTATTGTTGAAACAAACAATTAGTGGAGCAGTTTCAAAGATATAAGGAACTATGGCAAGACTTTTAGAGATATTATGTGGAGTTATTAATAAGGAGTGATGATTTTATGTGTAAAAGCACAATTAAACCCCAAACATAAATTTCTGGGGTACTGGTGCACATAGTTAGAAGGCTATTTTTTTTAACCGCACACAATATTTGCGCATGCAGTCATTTATGTAAACAAATCTGCATTTGAGCATGTAAACAGTTATTTGTGTAAGCAAAACAACTGACTGCACAACTAAGCACCCAGTCTGCATGCACAAATAGAAATGAATAGGCAAATGCCTTTGAAAATTTGGCCCTAAATACACATTCTTTTACTGAAGTGAGTCAAAAGTGTAAATTATCCAGTTAAAAGACAGCAGTTATATATGCATTTGGAATTGGTTCAAAAGCCTCTAGAGATAGATGCTCCCTTAGGAAACATTTTATCATTCGCTATCATTTGTCCAGAGTTAGTCAAAACATATCCTTTATCTTTCTGGGGAGCCATTAACACACACATGATCAAGAGGCAGAGCAGAAAGTGGTAGTGTTTTAAAAGGTGCCAAAATCAGGTGGATTCTAAGATAAATGGAGAATTTCAGAATCGCACTCACTCAACTTGCAACAAAAAGTGAATATATACAGCGTGGAATTTGGCCCTTAGATTTTTAGAACAAATGAAAAACTGAATATAAACTTGTTGCTATAGAAAGAATCTTTTACTTTCAACCACATTTGCAGATGCAGTGGGGTTAAAATGAGTATGTATATCT
This sequence comes from Emydura macquarii macquarii, assembly GCF_026122565.2. Classification (NCBI taxonomy): domain Eukaryota; kingdom Metazoa; phylum Chordata; order Testudines; family Chelidae; genus Emydura; species Emydura macquarii. The sequence goes on from NW_027130568.1 coordinate 8,752,035, forward strand.
GATTGTATTTCACTGATTGCTATGTAACGGATTTTTAAAAGTGATCCAAGAAACTTTTTTCCAAAAATGAGATAATTATAAAGTTAGGCACTGGCTGCCCCAAGCAACAAAGAGCACAGAAACATTCCACACATAACTGAGACTAACCTTAACAAACAAATAAGCCATCAAACAATAGCATTTATTCACAGCTAATAAATAAAAACAAAAATAGTAAAATAAAATAAGTATAAAATGGTAAAATTTAAAGGATTTACATAATAATTGCATGACATGGAACTATTTATGATTAACAGTAAGAGGAAGCTTCTTTAAGCTTCTTATCACGTTTAGAAATTAAAAAAAAAATCTTTCTTCCTTGGCAGAGCATGCTTAGACAAGTAGTCTGTCCAGAGCAAGCAGGCAATGCTTCTTTTTAATTCCCAGGGCATGATGCTGCAAATAAAGCTAGATGTTCAGTTAGATCTGCTTTGGTGTAGGAGTATGTATGATGGGTATAAAAAAACCTGTCAAACATTAATATTAGAGTAGCATCTACAAGCCAGCCAGACTGGGCCCCATTGTACTGGGTGAAGAGAAAACCTAGAGAAGGTGTCAGTCCCTGCCCCAAAGAGTTTACAATCATTTATAGAGCCCCAGCGGGCATGCACAGAACTTTACAATTGATTCGTGTGCAGTATAAAGAACATAATTCCTGTCCTGAGTTGCTCGCAGGCTAACGGTATGAGTGGGTATAGTTCCAAATAACACAAAGCAAGCAAATACCATATGCTATAAGCAATCAGAAAAGTTAATTCTCTTTTCATCAAGAAGCTAGTTTCAGTTAATTAAGTTGTATTTTCCATAGAATTAATATGCTTACAGTTTCAGTGAATCTGTGATTCCGCATGGTGTCAACTGAATGTGATTTACTCCTTTTAAATGCAGTTGGCTCTTTGAATCTCCAGACAGTTGAATAAACTAGTTTCTCTCACTTGTTTAATTACCCATGTCCTGTTTTCCAAAGAGAATTAATTGTCTCAGTGAAGCATTAAGGAGACTCAGAGGTTCGGAAAAAAAAAAAAATGAACATGCAGTATAGTAAACATTTACCCAGTATACATTTTAACAGCTGAATTTCAAACTTTTCATGTTTGACCATCTCATCTCACTTTGTATTGGTACCAAGCTTGTTGAAAAAGTGTCTCATTGGAAACCACTATCCTGGTAATCAAAACATTTAGATTTTTAAAAAATATAACAATTATCAAATAAGTCATAGATACAGTGAGTGGTCCAAGGGGAAACTTAACTTTTCCCTGTTCAGTACATAGCAACTGATTAATAAATCTTCTTCATGTCTAGCTATCTATTCCAATCAGCTCAAAACTGGCAAATGTTCCCTTTGAATAGAATCCAAGTATTCTCTTGGTGACACAAACCAATGAGGACTAGTCTCTGCTTCTGTGTCTTCTGAGTCATTATCGATGCTATGTTCTACCCCTCAGGGTGACTGCAGCTGTTTACCAGAGCCAGAGTTAATCCTAAAACCCTCTCAATTTTAACGACTGAAGTGTTTTTGTTGAGATCGTTTTCAATTCTGCTTTTGCTAATTTTTTAACTTTACTGTGTAAATGGGGTAAACAGTTGCACATGGAAAGGAGAAATGAAAATCTGCATAGGCATTTCTATAGTTAGAAAAATTCAGTGTTAACTCTGGATACAGGATGTGACAAAAACCTTTAGGGTATATTTGAGAGGGATACAATGATAACCATTGGAACTCTATGGGACCAGTTCTGCAAGATGCTGAGTGTCTTCTGTGTGGTGCTGAAAGCTCATAATTCTCAATAAGAGACAGACTCAGACCAGGATTCTTAATAGCAAAGATCAGTATTTCAACATCCAAACTGAGAAATTTCCATTTAAAAAAATATTTCTCAGTAAAATATTTTAAAGTTTTTTAAAAGAACAGTTTCAGTTTTGGGGGGAAAATTGTATTCAGTCAAGTTTTTGGAAACTTACATATCATTTAAAAAGTTCACAAAGCACTAAAGGTAAAATGTATATTGAGTGTCAGCACTTTCAAATTTTAGGTACTAAAAACTGATGTAAATTACCTTCTTGTGGAGCAACCATTGGTGCTCGTCCATTGGCAATTTTTCTAACCCTTTGGCACAGATCCTCAGCTCATGTAAATAGTCATGGCTCCATTGACTTCATGGAGGTATGACAATTTATACCAGTTGAGGATTATCCTTTTATATTTTAGCTTGAAAGAATTGGCAGTATGTCTTAAAATGAAAGCTGGAAAGCAGTATGATAATTTCTCTCTGCAGTCTGATGATACTTTAAGGATCATTGATGTTTGCATTACAATCAAACAAATGACAATCTCCAGGTTTAGTCCTCTAAAAAATGTTAGAAGCACCTAGCCTTGTTTAACTTCATGTTAGTGTGGCTCAGGATGCAAGTCCATACATCATCATTTAGGGCACGAATAATTCCACTCTTGTCTACATCTTTGGTCTCAATTTTTTTTCCTCCCACTCCTGTTGCTGCCCATGCTGTGCCTGGTCTAGACCAGCTGTTGATCCCATTGAAGTCAGTGGTATAAGTCCTCCAGTGAAATTTTCAAGAGTCACCACTGATTCTGAATAGGGTGGCCAGGTGCCTGGTTTTCAACTGGGAAGTCTGGATAAAAACGGGGATCTGACAGTGTGCGGTCAGTACTGACCAGACACCAAAAGTCCATTTACCTGGGTAATGGTCCCCAATCAGTTTCTGTTCCACAACTGGGAGGGTGGGAACTGGGAAGAGCAGCCTGGGCTCTCTTCTCAGCCTCCTTTGTGCCCCACCCGTGAGCTGATGCTTCCCGTCTTGCCCCAGTCACCCCTCCATCCCCGGAGCACGGCTCTCCCGCCCCCATCCAGCACCAGTCACCCCTTCACCGCTGGAGCACAGCTCTCCCCCCTCATCCTGCCCCAGTCACCCATCCACCCCTAGAGCCCTGCTCAGCTGGCGGGGTGAAGGAGGTGGAGAGAGCAGCAAGTGACAGGGGGGAAAGAGAAGTGGGGGATGGGGCCTCAAGGGAAGAGGCGGAGAAGGAGTGGGGCTGTAGGGGGAAGAGGCAGAGCAGGGGGCGGGAGAGGTTCTGGTGCTCAGAGTCCAGTTTTCACAAATTAGAAAGCTAGCAACCCTACCCCTTTCATTAAACAGATACACAAGATGAAGACTCCTTGCACTTTTCTCCACTCATACACCTGTGCACAGGCAGCCACAGTCTGGCCCCTAGTCAGAAATAATCTCAAGCAGCCATGCTTAGTAGCATGAGAAATACGCAGACTGATGAACTCCTCATGTATCAGCTTGTGAGAAACTGAATAAATGATTTTAAAAGACCTGCTTATAAATCATTAAACTGACATGGTCTGGGTTTGTTTTGCAAGCTGGACTGGAAATTGTAACATCCGTATTTCAAAATACACACTCACCCTTACACTCCTATTTCCTGTGGATCTCTGCCAACTTTAACCTTTCATTACTTGAGAAGCTGTGTGTTACATTTATTTGGTAGAGTGAGCAAACAGATGATTGTAGCAAACCCAGGGAGCACTTAAAACTATCTGGTGAAATCAAGATAACTGCATTTCAAACATCTCTTGGGACCTTACGAAATACAGTATTCACCTGTTACCAGCTGTTTTACTTATTTTTATCTTAGTGGGGCCAGTATGGGCTCATCGCTGCCCTTTACATCTGCCAAAGTCTGAAGCCTGCTCCGCCTCCATTATATCAAACACAATTGAAAAAGGACAAGCTAGGAGTTCAGCCTGGGAAGCATGCTGTCAAGAGACTTAAGATTTATTGGCGTGTCTTTGAGTGGCCATGTTGTATCTGCCAACTGGTGGCCAGACATTAGAATAGACAACCAATTAGTGGAGTACCCCATCTGGTGGATGAATATGATGTCTGTGTGCTCTGCACATTCAGGGCCTGATTTTTAAGCCAGTTAGGTGTGCAAAATGTATATTCAGTTTTTGAGCTATTACAGGCAGTGCATGTGCAAATCAGGTAATCCCTTACACGAGTGGCATGAAAACATATGAGCCAATCCAGGTGCCAACAACTGTGCTCTTATTTTACTTAAAATCCAGGCCCTGGATTTATTCTGAGAGTCAGATGGGGCTTCTAGCCAGTGAGCCACAAGGGAACCTCCTCCTGACTGAGCGGTGTCTTAGCTAAAAGTTACTCTTTGCATATATTATGGGTGTCATGAGCGGGACAAGGGCAGTTAGACCTAGTGATCAGGCTGAGTCAGGTATCGGGAGGTCAGAGTCCGAGATAGGCCAGCAAGTTTCAGGCACCAGGAAACGGGTAGAGGCAGGAACCAAGTTACAGATGCCAATCCAACAGCAAAGCCAAGGACAAACCAGGGTCAGAAGCTGGGGTCTGGAGTCTATCACCAGCAGGGTCTGGAGCAGAGATAGGCAGGCAGTCTGTGCTGGTGCTTAGATAGCTTCTCATCATGGCTTCCTTGTTTAAGTTCTGGTATCAGCCAATCAGTGGGCTGCAAGGGGCCACCACTCAGGTCCTGCTGGGTGGTAGTTCCTGCCATGGCCAGCCTCAGAGTATCCTCCCAGAGGAGTCCAGCCCTAGCCTCCAGTGGTGTTGCAAAAGCATCAGCAGTTCACCAGTCCCAGGTTCCAGTCTTAAAGTTGCAGTTTCTTACAATAGGGATAACAAACAGAGCTAGCAGGAGACGCAGAGCTAGTTAGTTCAGGAGGTAGCTAAACACTCTTTTCAGCATGTCATTCTTACTGGTGCAGGTGTGTAGCCTCATACATTGGCTGAGATGAAGCTTGCACTTGAAGTTGCTTGCTGTAAGCTGATTATTCAGATCCAAAGTGTGATGGTTGCCACAGCTGGGCCATGAGCTCTGAAGTGTTTTTTTACCTCTGACTGTAGCTCCTCAGTGACTGACATCAAGCGCTGCTTTCCTCAGTGCAGTTACTTAGTCTTGGCTATCAGGGTGAGGTAAGGTGACTGTTGATTGGATTTTGCTTCTTTCATCCATTGCCACTGACATCCACATTACTCAGCTGCAGCAAGGTGTATTTTGTTTTCTGTTGTTTTTTAAAGTTACTTTGAAGCAGACATGCAGTGGCGTACTATATGGTCCACATTTACTATAAACATTTGCACACTGCTGTTCAGCTGACAATATCACGATCAGATATTCCTACCCTGCCTCAAAGAACATTTCCAAAGTTTGTGGAAATTAAAAGAAATTGGAGGCAATTACAGCATATGTTACCAGAGCTGCAGGTGCTTTGAATACCAACCACTTTTACTGAAGTGCCTAAACATGGTTTTAGGAGCTTAGCTTTAAGCACCCAGGTTTGAAAATATCGGCCTGAATAAATGTTAACTAATAATAGGCCTCCTCTCCTGGCAAATTTGATTCCTGTGTTTGTGCGAGACATTCAAGAAGGGTGGCTAGAATGGTGGGTACTTGGAGGGTTTCATTTTAGATAGGACCATTCAAGAAATAAAAATAGGAAGGATTTTATAAGTTCTACTTTTCTGCGCCTGCCAAGCCACAGGAAGGTTTGAAAGTCAGTCTGACCTTTTGTGTGTCTGATCTAGGTCCAACAGGGAATGAGTGTAGGGGAGCTGTGAGAGGCAAATATAATGGGAAGGCTGTTACAAATGTAAAAAACAAATAATAGAGGCTTGATTTTGGTTTTTGTTGTAGAAACTACAGCACTATGTCCTCTGGGTGCCAAAAAACAACATTTTTACTAACTAAAATCCTTGAAATGCTGATTGATCAGTGGCAATATAGAAAGATGAAAGTGCAGGGCATTGTTTTATGTAGTGGTATGTATTAGGCCCCAGAGAAAATGCTGCTGCTGGGTGTGTTTTTTCACCCTTCCCCCACTGAGCTATACATGCATCTTTTCTTCTGTGCATAGCAATCATCATCTTAATCTGGTCTAAATTCCAAAGGTTTAGGGAAGTGACACTCAGTTTTCAAGTGGAAGGGGTTGAACGGTGAATTGAAGTATTTCTGTCCCTTTGGGAAGTCAACACACATCTTCCAAAAGGTGTATGTCATCTCCTGGGAAGTGGGAAAACTGCAAGTCTCTTGCATGGAAAAAAGACCCCAACAGCAGCGTCAGGGAAGATGTTGTGCTTTCTTCCTTGTTGAAGCTGTTGGGCAGCCACAAGAGTTAGGTACCAATTTATGGCCAGGATTGACATCCACCCCTAAACTTGCTGAACAATACAAATTTTCACAGAACTGTCCTGCTTCTGGGAGCGCAACTTGCAGTACATTTGAAAATTTCTTAATTTATTTCAGGCATCATAACATTTGAATGCAGGGAGACAGCATGGTGGGATTAGAATGTCAACACACAATGACTGGTTATGAAGCGATGACACAAACTCATCACACATTGATCCATGTCAGTAAGATACAAGTGTCAAAATTCAGCCCCATGGCAATAGTGTTACATGTCTTTGTCCCAAAGAATAGTACAAATAGGATCAGGGATCAACTGTTAGAGATTTCCTTTGTACAAGATCACTTTCATTTCTGAGTACAAAAGGAGACGTATTTCTTCAGGTCCATATGCTGTGTCTCTGTGTGTTTATGGACACCTACATACTATGGACAATTCATTAGGTTCTCACCTTTAAAGGACAAACAACAAGGAAAACACCCAGAATACTGCAGTTTTTACATTTGGACTGAAATATATAGTCCTTTATCTTTGAATAGTCCCTTAAAATAAACAGAAGTCATTTATATGTGAATAGACCCTTGAAATAACGTGTGTAACCCACTGACTTTACTCAAAGCACTTTCTGGGGTATGCTGAATATATGCATAGAAGTATACCAAAAATTCCGTTGGTTACATAAAGGTGGAAAACTGTGGTCTGGATTTGGAACAATAGCTACCTGATGCATATTCCTCTGCAATAATTGGGGATGATATGCTGTTTGCTCATCCATATCGCTTTTGCTTGGTAAACATCATATTTAATCATTTTTAATTAGTTTTTATCTAATGGGCTTTTTTCTTCTGGAGCCTCTAAGGGCTTCTGTATAAAGTATGGTTTTACACTATTTCTGCAGGGAGATATTATTTGAGAACATCAACAAACAAAATTCTTTATAATAATAATACTGGCAAGTCTGAATTGTGTAGTATGGTTTCTGATACAAAAACAACAGCCTGGAATCTTTAAAAAAGAAAACCCACCCATGTTGTTCTTTGTAATTTATAAATTAATGCATTGGTTCATTTTAGTAGCCTTTTGGGAGACCAAAGTTCTGAAATGGGTTCAGTTCTAGATTTTTCCACATTTAGGAAAAAGCCATGAACAGATTGCCTGCTAGAGGTACTCTGTACTTTATAACCTGCTCTCTCCAATTTGTAACTTATTTTCCTAGCTTTAGGATTTACTGGTAGTGCACTTATATTGGTTGTTAATCAAAGCAAATGCCCATGAAGAATGCTGTACCTTACAATGGAACTTTAATGACTAGAAAAGAAATAGAAAGTAAAAATAAATCAGTGACAGAGTTCTACCCTGATGAAGATTACCTCTGGAATATGCTGGGTCATGCATAGATAAGACCTATAGAATTCTGATGTTGCCAGTGACTGAAACTAAGGAAAGGATCAACTCTTAATTCTCTGAAACCAAATCAGGATAAAACAATCCACCTTGTCCCCATTCCCAGCTTTCTAGGAGTTTCTCCATTTTCCTCTGAGTTTTCTGTATCTCCCATTTTCTGAATTCTGTAGATCCAGTTTAGCCACAAACTGCCATCTGCATTGTCAGTTAAACAGTTTCAACAACAGTAGGGGAGGTGAGGAGGAGGGCAATATCCTAAGGAGTATAGATAGGTGGATGGGGTCTAGGAGAGATCCATTGCTAACAACCATTGTCAGGAAGTGGTCTTTTCCTTAGTGTAAATTGCCTTCAGTCCATGCTGAGTTACTTTCATCCTGATATTGCACAAAGAATTATCTCTAGTTTAGCTATGCTCAATTTACACATTCTTTTAATGAAATAAATCCCCAAAACCCAAACCACATTGCTATAATAATATGTTACATGGCAAAATAACTGCAGCCCTCACAAAAGTTACATTCTCCTAAGAGCAAAGCTGAACTTCACCACAACGCCATCTGGTGTCACTGAAAAATGCACATTAGAACTCTGCTTTAAGAGTTTTCACAGGAAATCTGTTCTAGCCTTAGGGCTTGTTGACACACAAAAATTGTACCATTTTACTATACTGGTATAGTTAAAGCAGTGCAACTCCCCTAGTGTGGGCACAGTTATGCTAGTATAAAAGTGCTTATACTGATATAGCATATTCCTGCACAGGAGGGAAAATATGCTATACCATATTATATATATGTATATATATTAGGCACCTTTATACCAATATAACTGCAGCCGTACTAGAGGATATATTGATTTTCACTATTATGGTACAAAAATCACACCTTTAATCAAAATAGTTACATCAGTACAAAAGCTGTGTGTAGACCAGTTCTTTGAACAGTTCTTTGGAAAACCTGGGTGCGTACAGTTAGACTCTGCAACCCATGATTAGGTGGCTAAGTAAAAGTGGCCTAATATACAGTAAAAGTGGCCTAATATAAAAGTGGCCTAATGACCAATTAAAAGTCCACTGGCGTCAATGGGAGCTGCGAGTACTCAGCACCTTTGAAAATGAGGCCATTAGTCACCTAAATATAGGTTTCAGAGCAACTGTAAGCACCCAAGTTCGAAATCTTTGACCTTATGGCTGACTAATGTAAACTCTGCTGTTATAAAATGCTTATTCTGGTAGGGAGTGGAGAAAATTAATGGAAATAAGGTACCTCCAATTGGACTTCTAAAATGTAGTTCCCTTATACAATTGACTCTTTTTTGAGGTTATTAATTTTGTAAAATACAGGGAGATTAACTCAGATAAGTGATCATTTTACAAACTGTCAGAGAAACACGTTGTTCTATGGTAGTTCAGCACCATACTGTTTTGCATTGCTTCAAGCCAAGGGAAGGGTCTTACAACTAGAATTTTTTGGTGATGGCTAAAGTCAGAAGGAAACTGTGGTTCTGAAGAGGAATGGTAATTTGGTCTATTGATTCTCTGCACATGCTTAGGTATGGAACTCTCTCAGATTAGTTCTCTCAATTCTTTTATAGTGTACTGTAGCCCTTTAGAATTACATTGTTTTGTTCCATATTTAAGATTTTATTGATAATTTATTCACAATCAAATTTTCTTAGTGCATCAATTCAAAACAAGTTTCTTCTTAACTGCCAGTCCAGCAAGCTTAACTTGGAAACTGAGAGAAATCTTCTCTTAGGCAAATTAAGTTCTGTCGTGGGGCTGCTATGCCCCAGTGTGGGCGTCGGATCACATATGAAACGGGAGGAGGGGAAAAGGCCGTGGGTATATGCCTAGTCCGTCCAGTCCTCTTCTGGGTTGACAACAGGGCAGTCCAAGTTAGCAGGGTGGCCCTGTAATCAGAGTCACGTGGCCTAATAGCTGGAATCAGTAAAGAGGCCTCCTTGCCAGGGCAACGTGGCCGAACGGCCAGAGTCAGTAACGTGGCCTCACTCTCAGGCAGTGTGGCCGAATGGTTAGAGTCCATAGGGCGATGTACTCGTTGGGGTTGCGTTTCTAACAGCTAGAGTCAATAACGCATCCCCCTCGTCGGGGCAGCATGGCCTAACGGCCAGAGTCAAGGGCGTGGCCTACTCACGTCAGGGTAGCACGGCCTAACAGCCCATTGGGGTAGTGGGGTGCCAGTTGTGGGGGTGCCGCACCCAGGGTAGGGGGGCTCAGCCCTGCCCTGCTCCTCTGAGCCCTAGCCCAGGGCCCTGTTGGTGTCAGGGGTGTTGGTCACTGCATCAGCGGGGCTCCACCTGAAACATGCTGACGGTGACACTGTTGCTCCCCCTCTTACACTCCTCGGAGCCCATGGGCTACTTCCTACTCTGTTGTCATCAGCATTCCACGGTCGTCTGGGATCTGTGGGGTCCCCCATCCGTGTGGCCCCCGATGGCTTGGTCCCTCTTTGGGGCTTGCCTGGCAGCCTGGGCTCCGGTTGGAGCCTGGTGGCATCTGGCTCTGTTCCTGGTGTGAGCAGCGGTCACCTGGAGAGAGCCGGCAGAGTGCTTCCTCCCTTGTCAGCTATCTGCCCCAACTGAGCTGGGTGACTGGCTTTTATACCCTCCTTGCCAGCTGAGCATGCCCAGCAAAGGCGGGGGGGGGCATGGCTTCTTCAGCCTGCAATGAGTCTTTAACCTTTGCTGTCTCATTGCGGGACTGATATGCCCCATCACACACTCTACCCCTCAAGACAGGAGCACGCTGGGGTTCTTCTGCACTTTCCTCTTCCTGTGTTCATGAGAAGAAGTCAGCGTTCGCATGGGCTTTCCTGCAACGATGTGACATCATGAAGTCATAGGGTTGGAGGGCCGGGTACCATCGCATGATCCTGGCATTGCTTTTTCAATATGTGAAGCCAGTGCATGGGTGCGTGGTCCATAATGAGGCAGAACGGACTCCTTAGTAGGTAATATCTAATGGCCTCCATTTCACTGCCGAGGCTTCCTTCTTGATGGTGGAATACTTGACCTCTTGGGGGAATAGTTTCTGACTAAGGTACGGCACGGGTGTTCTTCTCCCTCTCTTTCCTGTGACAGCATGGCCTCCAGTCCTACTTCTGACACATGGGTCTGTAAAATAAATTATGTTGAGAAGTCAGGGTGAATCTGGACTGGTTCCCGAGCAAGCCATTCTTTCAGGGTCTGGAAGGCCCGGTCACGTTCAGCTGACTACTGCATGTTCCACGGCTGCAAGTTCTTTGTGAGGTCAGTCAGGGAAGCTGCGGTCATGGCAAAGTTGGGGATGAACCATCGGTAGTACCCTGCCAAGCCAAGGAACTGCTCACCTTCCTTTTGGTTGTAGGAGTGGGAAAGTCTCTCAGGGCCCATACCTTATTTACAAGGGGCGGAGTCATCTGGCCCTCACAGTGTACCCTAAATAAGTTACCTCCCGACGCCCGAGATGACACTTAGCTGGGTTGGCAGTGAGTCCCGCTTCCTTCAAAGCTTGAAGTACTGCAGTGAAGTGTCGCAGGTGTTTCTCCCACATCCTGCTGTATACCACTATGTCGTCAATATATGCGGCCACGTATTGCCGATGCAGTTGTAGTAGCTGGTCTGTCAACTGCTGGAATGTAGCCGTGGCTCTGTGTAGCCCGAAGGGCATGGTGATGAACTGGTACAGCCCAAATGGTGTTGGGAAGGCTGTCTTCTCCTTGGATGATGGAGTAAGGGCTATCTGCCGATACCCGTTTGTCAGGTCGAGGGTAGACAGGAATTTGGCACTCCCCAGCTGTTCACAACAGTCACCTGGTGCCCGGCCTGTGGGCCGAAACGTCGAAGGGCCACTGATATGATCGTGGGCAGGAGGGGCATTTTTGGAGAGATTGCCCTTTCGTGGATTGTGCCTATGGGAAAGTGTGGATGACAGACTACTGGGCTCGGTGCAGGAACCTGGCAAGTGGAAGGAACCCCACAGTCTGCCATCTTAGATTCGGGATGCAGCCAGACATTGATTTGGGCCAACTTAATGGGACCTCCAGACCCCGTAGGGAAACCCATATACATGCAATGTATCCATGGGAATATACGGCCATCCCCACAGAGAGGGTCCGGTTCCTAATCAGGAACTATGAGGCCAAGCGGTGGATGGGTCTAATACCACTATGATCATACTAGGGCAGGACTTGGGACTGGAACAAGCACAGCTGCGATGCTTGGCCCAAGACTTCACCTCTGTGTTTTCAACCTACCCAGGCAGGACTGAAATGATGAGCCATCATATCAAGACCATTCCCAGCCAAGGGGTCCAAAACCAACACCAGCTCCTCCTGCAGAAGATGTGGGAAGTGGTCCAAAAGGAGCTTGAGGCGATGCTGGGCCTCGGGGTACTGGAGGAATCCCAGAGTGACTGGCACAGCCCCATCATCCTGGTCCCGAAACCTGATGGAACTATGAGGTTTTGTATCGACTTCCAGGGCATCAATGCCATCTCCCACTTTGACACCTATCCAATGCCCCAAGTCCCTCCTTCCTGGGCCTTCCAGCAAGGTCCAACCTATGCCTGCATTCTCCACCAGGTTGTCATGGGGCTGCTATGCCCCGGCATGGGCATTGGGTCATGTACACGGAGGAGAAGGGGAAAAGGCTGTAGGTTTATTCCTAGTCCATCCGGTCCTCTTTCAGGCAGCAGCAGGGCAGTCCAAATTAGCAGGGTGGCCCTGTAATCAGGGTCACATGGCTAAACGGCTGGAGTCTGTAACACGGCCTCCTCATCCAGCAGCGTGTCCTAATGGTTAGAGTCCGTAGGGTGACCTCCTCATCTGGGTTGCATTTCTAACATCTAGAGTCAATAACACCAGTCCTTTGTCAGGGCAGCTTTGCTGAATAGGCAGAGTCAGTGACGCGGCTCTCCTTATCAGGGCAGCATGGCCTAATGGCCGGAGTCAGTAATGCGGCCTCCCTGTGTTGCCTAATGGCCAGAGTCAATGGAGCAGCCCCCTGCATCAGGGCAGCATGGCCTAATGGGCAGAGTCAGTAATGCAATCTCTTTGTTGGGGCAGCGCGGCCTACTGGCCAGAGTCAATGACACAGCCTCATCGCATTGGGGCAGCACCACTTAATGCCCAGAGTCAGTAGCGCGGCCGCCTCACGTGAGGGCAGCGCGGCCTAATGGCCAGAGTCAATGGCGCGGCCGCCTCATGTCGGGGCAGGGCGGCCTAATGGCCAGAGTCAATAGCGCGGCCGCCTCGTGTCGGGGCAGGGCGGCCTAATGGCCAGAGTCAATGGCGCGGCCGCCTCGTGTCGGGGCAGGGCGGCCTAATGGCCCATTGGGGTAGTGGGATGTCAGCTGTGGAGGTGTAGCACCCAGGGTAGGGAGACTCAGGCCCATCCTGCTCCTCTGAGCCCCAGCTCAGGGTCCTGTTGGTGTCAGGGGTGTTGATCACCCCATCAGTGAGACTCCACCTGAAACGCTGATAGTGACTCTGTTGCTCCCCCTCTTACACTCCTCAGGCCCCCTAGACTACTTCCTACTCTGGCAGTGGCAGCATTCCACAGTCCTCTGGGATCTGTGGAATCCCCCATCTGTGTGACCCTCAACAGCTTGGTCCCTCTTCAGGCTTGCCTGGCAGCCTGGGCTCCAGTTGGGGCTTAGTGGCATCTGGCTGTTCTCAATGTCAACAGCGGTTGCCCAGAGAGCCAGCAGAGTGCTTCCTCCCTGACCAGCCATCCACCCCAACTGAGCTGGGTGACTGGCTTTTATACCCCCCTTGCTGGCTGAGTATGCCCAGCAAAGGCGGGGTGGGGAGGGAGCGTGGCTACTTCAGTGTGTAATGAGTCTTTAACTCTTGCTGTCCCAGTGCAGTGCTGATATACCCCATCACAAGTTCTAAAATTAAAATTTAGTTGACAATTTTCTTTATGATGTGGAATAGGATCCAGCTTATCTATGTAGTGTGTTGGATATACAGTGTACCCTCTTTTAAAGGGCAGTTTTAGTCAGAAAAGTAATTATGTAAACATGGTACCAGCTTACTTAACAATTTAACATAGCTGCTCGCATCCAATTGGCAGCCCTTTTTGTAGTCAGCAGCACTAACAAGGAGAAACTTATTTTTGTTAGCAAAATATGCAAAGATAACTTCCAGGATACCTAGGGAGCAACATGCTGAGTAAGATGGTACCTTTTTTAGTTATTTTTCTGAATGAACGTGCACTTTAAAGAGGGGACATGGTGCAGCCAACATATCACATGGAGTTCTACTGGTTAATTAAGGCCCAGAATCCAATTCTTGAGGTACCACTATATAATTTTCTCATTCTGACAATAGATCCCTGACCAGCTGAGAAACACATATCAACTGATCCTTAAAGCAACAACAACAACATTGACAGCAGCTCTAGCTGTGGATTGAAAATGGCAATATTAAAAGCAGGGAAAATGAGAGAATTTCTATTCTTAGATCCTGAACTTGTGAGGTATTAAGAATCTTCAGTTCACATTGAGGGTGATCAGCAACTCAGGGTGAGGCTTTTACTTGTTCTTCCTGTTGAATCCCACAAGCTGTTGGCTGCTGTGTCCAGACTCTACATTGCTGTTATAATTAATAGGCAGATGTCATTACAGAACACTTCCTTTATTGGATGGCAACAGTTAAACTTGCCAAATGTTACCCAATAAGGAAGATTGCATATCAGTCTCTGCATGTCAGTCCACTGAGATACAGAGAGAGAGAGAAAACAGGAGCAGAACATGTTTTATTTATTTTTAAGGTCAATGCACTCAGTCCAGAGCAGGAACAGAGACGTTAGATGTCTTTTTTAAAAGGAGGGTTTCATTGACTATGAGCACTAGCTAAAGATTTTTTTTTTTTAAAAAAAAACCCTCTGTTTCTGAGGCAGCTTAAGTAAATTTGAGCAATAGGAGTTAGGAAATTGTAAACACATTTGTCCAGCATATTATAGAAATCACAGCAGCCAAAATGTGGGCATATTCTTGTCTCTAAAAGTAATACTTCTCAGAGTCATTTATATCCCAGACAACACCCACTTCTCAGCTGTGCCAAAATGCATAGCGTGATTGTGAGGTGGACAACTATGTACAAGAGTGACTCGAGTTCACAAAACCGTTTTCATAGGCCATTAGCTTAGGCCTCCAATCCATGTGACTGATAGGGTAGTCAGACTTCTCACAGAGCAATAAGCAAAAAGGAACTTTCTTTTTCTCTGACTTGGATTTGTTCCCATACAACTTGGTTTGTGGGCCTAATTTTGTCCATAATTACAACAGTTCATGTTTAGAGTAACACCACTGCAATGTTACTTGGATTTTCACTGGTTTCAAGAGCAATATTTGGCCTATGACTTCCATGGAATTACTCCAGCAGAGCATTTGGCCCAGAATATTTAGTGAATGTGCCAGAAATGTAATTGTTATTGAGATCGTACAAAGAGAAGGCAAAGCCATGGTGGCAAAAGAACATAAAAACAGCAGGCATTAAGTACTATTTTTTTTAACATTACCATATACAATCTCTGTTTCTTTGTCTCTCTCACACACACCTGATTGTTTTTATAATCATCATATATTATACACACGTTTGTATGTTTGTATTCAAATATTAACAGGAAGTAGACAAATTATATTAATGCCTGCTGTTTCTATGGCATTTGTTGCCATGCCTTTCCTTTTCTGGTGTATAATATATTCACACTTGTTTTGGGGGCCATATGTTTAAAAACATTCCATTTATGGATTAATGGTACTTAGAGACATATTCTTTTGATTAATAAGCACCTGTGATTCCTTTTAGAAATAATGGGCATTATATACAATAAGCAAAGAATATACAAATAGATTTCAAACCATGGACATGAGTTAATTCAGAAAAGGGAATGTCACGAGGCAAAGTTGGGTTGGGAATGTCTGTATTGGGAGAGAATGTTCTCTTGTGAGCAAGAAGGTGTCAACTCTATCACAAGCTCGCATGTCATTTGGAAGATGCTCCTCTTGGATAGTAGTGGTGTATAATAACCGCTTCCTGTGTAACCCCTGCAATAAGTGATGTTCCTGAATTACTGATCGCTTGTATTATTAACTGTCAAACCTATTACCCCCCATCCAGGATACCACAGATTATCCTTTCATTGTACTTCCTGACTCCCAACCACACTCTGTACCCGCTCATAATCTATACATTATGCCTGGATGTCCAGAAACTATTCCGTTTAAACTCTGTACCTAACCATAATTTTTTAAACATTATCTTCAATAAATTTTTTAAAAAGGTATAGTACTAAGTAATCTGAAATTGATCTGGTTCAGAAGTGGTAGTTGAGGCATGTCTGGGTGTATTGTTGCTTGACTGAGGGTTTACAGTCACTGCATTAGATTCTCTGTACCTATGTGCAAAGGTAGGTAAAACAAAAATAGAAGCAATCTGGATTTCTAATGATGGCGTTGAGCTTTCATTGTCTCTATACAAGAAAATAGATCCCTGATGAAGGGGAAAAATAAATAAAAATAAGCCTTAAGGGAAAAAATGTAGGTTCAATAAAATAGCACTTTATGCACATTCTGTAAGGGAAATTGCTGGTACTAAAAGTTGAATGTATGAAAATTGGAACCCCTATTGTTTACTTATATGTATGAAAAGAAATAGGTCAGTGACTTTGTTTCCATGGTGACTATTACTGAAATAAAACAAACTGACACCAATGCTGATTTATTTTCCTATTCAGAGCCGTCTTCTAAAATCACTTTAATCTGAGGTTGCTACTGGATATAACCATGATACCAGAATTGAGCTCTCGCAGTATGACCTTTTGCTGTTCATTAATGGGAAAGAAATGTTTTTAAAAACCACATCAAAACAGCTCAGGTTTATGAGCAGGTGGTGATCCCTGCTAACCTCCTCCAAAATAGTCAGTACATCTATCAGTACTATCTCATCCCCTTCCTGGGGTTTGGCTAACTAACAACTGAAACTCCAGCCCAAGCTTTCCCCCTGCCCAGGTTGGCTGTTTCTAGGATCCTCACTGCTCAGGCCCAGGCCCAAGATTCCGATGACCAGAGGGGCCACTTCCATCCCACCTTTATGCCCAGAGTGGGTAAATGGGCTGAATCTAACATGGTAAATCAGGCTTCATTAGAGGAAAGATGGCCCAGTGGTTAGGGAGCTAGCAGGGACGGGGTTCAAATTCCCTGTTTCACACAGGATTCTTGTGTGACCTTGGTGAGTCACTTAGACATTGTATGCCTCCATAACCCATATATAAAATGAGGATAATAGCACTTCCCCAGCTTACAGGGGTATTGTGTATTAAAGATTTTGAAGGGCTCAGATGATAGGGGTCATATAAATACCTTTGATAGATTAATCTTCCTGCAGATTTCCAACACCTCCTAACAGAGTAGATTTACAGAAGAACTCTGTCATCCTGTTACAGCTTCATACATTTCCCTCAAAGCACATAAATTAATACACATGCCACATATAGGGTAAGAGTATGCTTAGGCCTGTATGGATGTGGAAGTCGGGGAGAAGATGTAAGGAACCCCACAGGGAGCAGGCTGACATGGTGTATGCGCACCCCTAAACACAAGATCTACCTCAGACTAGAGGTTGAACACACATTTTATTTTTCAGAAAGGCACAGTCTAGATTTTCTATAATCATGTTCAGTATTGTCAGCCTACCATGAGGAGATAGCTGCAATAGCCTCTCTGGATGGAGATTTAAGAGATGTCCAGTCTGACTGTGATATTACTGAAGTCCTTATTTTTATGTGTTCCTACTGGCATTTGTGAGCGTGAAAATTCAGTAAGGAAGGCAGAAAATGGCTGACATAAAATATACATGTCTGCAAGGAATTAGAAAGAACTCCAATAGCAAAGTTTTAACAAGGTGAATTCCTCCTCCCCTACCATTGTAGATGTAGGGTGAATTCAGTTACTTCAATGGGAGTAGAATTAAACTCCAGCTACTTTCCTTTTTTAAAAAGGAAAAAATGTATCCATCTTAACTTGAATCCTGAGCCCACACAGCCATTTAGTGATGCCATTTTGGTCAGGAAGGAGTTTTATTTGCACCCTTCTTTCTGCAATTATTTTCAGTCAGTTTTCAATGGAAAGCTGGATGTAGCAGTAGTAAAAACCCTACATAAGTGACAGATGTTTCTGCTGCTCGCAATTCTGCTGAAAGCAGCCTTGTGTAGATCTATTTTTTAACATAAGAAATGGTTCCCACGCAAGACTTTGGCTCTCTGACAAAGTAATGGAGAGTCACTGCTTCTGGCTATTGGGAACAGCATATTGCAGACTGCACTAATGCAAACTGTTCAACTTCTTATTTTTAAACAAAAAAGTGTTCTTTTTAAGTTCACCGAGTAGCAGATTGTGCCATTCAATAACAGACCTTTCAGCCAAATGTGAACTTTCCAGTTGTTCCTTATATCAAATGCTAAGGAAACCAAAACAGATAAAAGACTTCCCCAATCTCCCTTTCCAACCTCCATAAAATGAAAAATTATGGGGTAGCCTACTGATTGTTTCATTTAATGCTAATTTTATGGCTAACTACCCTCCCGCCCAACTCCCTAAACTGTCCCTTGAAAAGGTTTACTTCGTCCATTTTAATTCAGTGGGGCAAAAGCAGATTTCTGTTCTCACCCACTGTAACAAATGTTAAATGTCTCAGCTTAGTTTGCTGATTGACCTCAGCCACCTGCTATCCTCTTTCTTAAAGATGCTTCTGTCTCAAGCATGTATTTCCTCAGAGGATCTCAGCTGCTTATCGCCCCCTTTGATTACCATCTCTCCTAGGGCCACTGCCACTCATTCACTCCATTTTAAACTCACTTTTGTCATGCCCTGCAATGACTCCTTGTGCTTATCCCTTTTGTTTTTGTTTCTAAGACACTCAGATGAGTGCAATATAGAAATGTCTTTGTGATGTCCATGTACAAGAAAGAGTTAACTGAATTACCAACTCAAACTCATTCAGCCCATTGAGTTGCAATTGCTTACACTCACATGTTATAAAAAGTTCTGTCTTCTGTGCTGCAAGCTCATTTACCCCTCGCCTCTCCCTCCAATTTCCAATGACTTTCTAGTCCTATGATACAGGGAAATTGTACATTCTGCCATCATTGGAAATATTTAAGTCTAGATGTCAAGTCCCTCACCAAAGGCTCTTAAGCAAAGTAAGCTATAGTGGAATAAGAGGGAAGGTCCTCTCCTTGATCAGTAACTGGTTAAAAGATAGGAGACAAAGGATAGGAATAAATGGTCAATTTTCAGAATGGAGATGGGTAAATAGTGGTGTGCCCCAGGGGTCTGCACTGATACCAGTGCTGTTCAACATATTCATAAATGATCGGAAAAAGAGGTAAACAGTGAGATGGCCAAATTTGCAGATGTTACAAAACTACTCAAGATAGTTAAATCCAAAGCAGACTGTGAAGAGTTACAAAGGGATCTTACAAAATTGGGTGACTGGGCAACAAAATGGCAGATGAAATTCAATGTTGATAAATGCAAAGTAATGCACATTGGAAACATAATTCCAACTATACATATATAACAATGGGATCTAAATTAGCTGTTACCACTCAAGAAAGAAATCTGGGAGTCATTGTGGATAGTTCTCTGAAAACATCCACTCAGTGTGCAGCAGCAGTCAAAAAAGCTAGTAGAATGTTGGGAATCATTAGGAAAGGGATAGATGATAAACAGAAAATATCATATTGCCTCTTTATAAATCCATGGTACGGGCACATCTTGAATACTGCATGCAGATCTGGTCACCCTGTCTCAAAAAAGATATATCAGAATTGGAAAAGGTACAGAAAAGGTCAACAAAAATAAGTAAGATATGGAAAAGCTTCCATATGAGGAGAGATTAATAAGATTGGGACTTTTCAGTTTGGAAGAGAGACAACTAAGGGGGGATTGGATAGAGATCTATAAAATCATGACTGGTGTGGAGAAAGTAAATAAGGAAGTGTTATTTACTCCTTCTCCTAATGCAAGAACTAGGGGTCACCAACTAAAATTAATAGGCATCAGGTTTAAAACGAACGAAAGGAAGTATTTCTTCACACAATGCACAATCAACCTGTGGCACTTCTTGCTAGCGGATGTTGTGAAGGCCAAGACTATAACAGGGTTCAAAAAAGAACTAGATAAGTTCCTTGAGGATAGGTCCATCAATGGTTATTAGCCAAATGGAAGGGATTGCTGTTTGCCAGAAGAAGAGAATGGGTAATGGGATAGTTCACTTGATGATTACCTGTTCTGTTCATTCCTTCTGAAGCACCTTGCACTGGCCACTGTCAGAAGACAGGATGCAGGGCTAGATGGACCATTGGTCTGACCCATTATGGTCGTTCTTATGTCAAAGCTACCAGCAATAGGGAAGATGTTCTTATTAGAGATCGCTCAGGACAGATTAAATCAACGCTACCACAATGCCAAGGTATGGATTCAACAATTCACCATAGTCACTGGCAATTCAAAAAATTCTATGAAAATACTGAAGTGTTTTCATATAGCATCCTTAAATTCCCACAGTTCTTTTACGTTTCATTGGTTTTGCCAGAGAAGAAACAACTCCAACCTAACTCCACCCATTCCTTGTACCCCAGGTGTCCTGTCAATAACAGACCCTCCAAGGAACATTTGCCATCTGACTCCAGTTCCATTTATGACATATCTTCCCTATTTTGCAAAAACTTTAATATACACATTAGAAACAAATAATTAATGCCCAGATTACAACCCCAGGTCCCTTTGGGCAGAAGTTGTTACCCCATAGCTGAGTTGGAGTCTCATCTTTACCATAGACTCAGCTGGTTACATAATCTTTTGAGATAGTTTAGTCTGCTCAACAGGCAGCCATACCTGGAGTGACTTCTGTCTCTGCCATCTATCTCTGAGTTTAGAAAACTCTCTCTCTGCAGTCTCTTCCCTCCCTGTGAGGTAGGCCTCTGGATGGCTCTGTTATGTGATGATCTCTGAAGGCGCTCTCTGAGTGTTGTGTCTGCTGCCTCGAAAGTGTATCCTGGTCCTTTGGATCACTTGTCCCTCATCTTGTATGACCTAGGTGCCACTGCAACCCTTACAACATCTTTAGTCCACTCCTTCTGTGAGCAAAGACCCAATGTAAGTCACCTCACGTTATTTGTGTGGCACTTCTTTCTGGTTTCGTTTTATATTCTTGTCCCTGCATCACTGTAGAAAAGCTTGTAGTTCTCTGTCACGTTCTTGTTCAATTTATGTATCATTGCTCACTTCACCTACAATAAGGATATCATGTACAATTATTTTCACCCCAGGTAGCCTTTCCAGCACTTGATGGGTTTTCTCTGGAATATCTCTGGTACTGGGCTTATGCCTTTCAGCATGCACAGTCACCTGAAGTGACCAAATGGTGTTGCAAAGGTACACATGCTAGACTCTTTATCCAGGGCTGTGTGCCAAAACCCATTCCTTACATCAGACTATCAAGATTCTGGGGTTTGAAAGTCTAGAAAGATGTCATCCTTTGTGGGCAGTGGATAGTGGCATCTTTTTAATGACCAGTTTAGAGGCTTTGAGTCTCTGCAGATGCATAATTTGCCTGATGGCTTCTTTACCACCAGTGTGCTACTTACCCAGGCTCTACTGGCCTCTACAGGTGCTTTGAAACCCCTGCTCTGCAGGCTTTCAAGCTTTTTGAACACTGGATTACATAGTGCCACTGGAATTTTTCTTCACAGCAAAAACACAGGTTCCACTGTGAGATCTACTTCCAATCTACTTTCCTTTGAGACACCTGTCACCTTTGAAAATGTTCCCATATGCTTTTAGAATTGTCTTTATTGTCCATGGGACTCCCCCCTTTGCTTCTTGCACTGCAGCTATAACATTTTGACACTGCACCCTGATCAGACCCATGGCTTGTATGGCTGCATTCTCCACAACAGGTCTGTGGTGCTTACCATCCACCACTACAAACTTCATTTGGTACCATCTTGTTATTTTTTGGG
The DNA here is from genome assembly GCF_026122565.2 of Emydura macquarii macquarii. Classification (NCBI taxonomy): domain Eukaryota; kingdom Metazoa; phylum Chordata; order Testudines; family Chelidae; genus Emydura; species Emydura macquarii. Next base: position 8,773,700 of record NW_027130568.1, read on the forward strand.
TTAGTTACTGTGAAGTCACATTTTCCTACAGGCGGCATTATACTCTCATTGAACACTTTAGATTGTGCCTGCTCTCTGTAATAGATGTGTCCGAGTCCAATTCATCCCAAGGAATCCCATTGCAGGAGGCTCCACTATCCTGGTATTCCCTATTAACATTGTTGCAAACATGGAGGTTGTTATTGTCCCTGCTGTCCCAAGAGCCTGAACGTGATATATTCTCAAATTCAAGGAGAAAGTCATCATCATCACTGCTCTCTAATGTGCTATCTCCATCCTCTTGTACAAGTCTGACTGCATCTTTCTGGACTTTCCTTTCCTCTTGCACACACTGCTATAATGGTTCAACTTGTCACATTGCTTGCATGCTATCCTCGTGCAGGGCACTTCTCCTTTACTTGCTCATGCTGTCTTCCAGAATAACTGAATCTTACTATGAGTATAGAACGCTGGCCACCTGCTCTCCTTTGCAGTTATCTCACTGCATGGATAGTTGTGACCTGAAAGGCTTTCATTCCTTCTTTAGAAGTTTCTGCTGAAAACAAAAAATTATCACTGATAAAGTTTGCAGATGACAAAAAATTGGAGGAGTGGTAGATAATGAAAAGGACAGGTCACTGATATAGAGCAATCAGGATCACTTGGTAAGCTGGGTGCAAGCAAACATTATAGCTAAATGTAAACATCTAGCTAAATGTAAATATATACATCTATGAACAAAGACTGTAGGCTTGTAATGGGGTCTGTAAACCCCATATTGGACATAGACAGAGTGGGGGAGGAAAGTCCTCCTGTTTATAAGCAAGCAGCTTGATCACAATCCCTTGCAGCTGCCATAGCTGCCAATCATGAAGGCAAGCACCCACAGCTGCAACCAATAAAGGAAATAGGTCCTGATGTAAAGGGAAGAGGGCAGCGAAGGAAAGGAAGGCAGAAAGGTGTGGTTGCATAAACAGAGACTCTAGCGTAGGAATGGAGAGGTTATTTTACCTCTGTATTTGGCACTAGTGTGACTGCTGCTGGAATGCTGTATCCAGTTCTGGTGTTCACAGTTCAAGAAAGATGTTGATAAATTGGAGAGCGTTCAAAGAGAATGATTAAAGGATTGAAAACATGCCTTAGGGTGATAGACTCAAAGAGCTCAATCTATTCAGCCTAACAAAGAGAAAGTTAAAGGATGACTTTATAACAGTCTGTAAGTACCTACATGGGGACCAAATATTTAATAATGGGATCTTCAGTTTAGCAGACAGAAGCTTTACATAATCCAATGGCTGGAAGTTGAAGCTAGACAAATTCAGATTGGAAATAAAGCATACATTTTTACCTGTGAGAATAATTAACCATTGGAACGATTTACGAAGGGTCATGGTGGATTTTTCATCATTGACAATTTTTAAATCAAAATTGGATGTTTTCCTAAAAGATCTGCTCTAGGAATAATTTTGGAGAAGTTCTATGGCCTGTGCTATACAGGAGGTCAGACTAGATGATCACGATGGTCCCTTATGACCTTGGAATCTATGACTCTAAGAGTCTCTGGTGAAAGACTTGTGTTGCTTCACAACTTCATTCTGCTTTGGGGAGGAATAGGTCCTCAGAGCTCCTAGGACTGTGGGGATTCAGTGGTGAGCTTCAGAGTCCAGCAGACCTCTTTGCCTTGTTCCACAATAGGTAAAATAGTAGTTTTACTTTCCTGCTGTCATCTTCCTGCATAACCAGATCTGTGTAAAGCTCAAACTCCTCCTTTCACCAGTTTCATCACTGGGCTAGGTCTGTGTCTGCAAAATCCAGGTCTCTGCGGGTCTTCAGACCAAGTTCTAGGGCTCATGTTGCCAGCTGCTGCACCTCAGAGAACTTACCACACAGCTGCTGTCACCATGTTTCATTAGCCATGAGTGAAGCTGAAATGTAGGTTATGTTGAACAAGTGGAACTTTATTAAACCCTGTGCACTGCTCTGTTCATGTATCTGAGTTGCCTCCACCCTAATTCCACCCATTTCTTTTTCCCCTGGTGTCCCATCAATAACAGCCACTCCACGGTTCATGTGCCCTCTGACTCCAGTTCCACTGACCATGATACAGCAAGTACTGTTTAGAAAGTTAAGAATTGAGTTGATTATGGTCTACAATTAGCGACATGGGAAAGACATTTTGATACTAAACAGATCTTAAATCTAGCAGAAAAAGGCATAATGAGATGCAGTAGTTGGAAGCTGAACAGAGACAAATTCAGACTAGAAATAAAAGTGCACATTTTTAACAGTGTGAGTAATTAAGCATTGGAACAACTTAGCTAGGGACAAGGCAGATTCTCCATCATTTACAGTCTTTTTGTCAAGATTAGATATCTTTCTAAGAGATACAGTATAACTAAAACAGAAATCATTGGGTGAAATTCTGTGGTGTGAGTTATGCAGGAAATAAGACTATATGATTGTAATGGTCCCTTCTGGCCTTAAAATTGTGAAATCTATGAATTTCTGAGCAGCTCTGAGAAGGAATTATGCCTTACTCAGGTATAACCTGCTTTCCCATTTTGTTTCACTGGCTTTTGGAGTCATAATGTAACCACAAAGTGTGTACGTATATATCCATAGATATGTATGCAATAGGTATATGTTGGAGATATGTAGGGATATACATAATTATAGAGAATATGTAAATATACATTCTCCAGGTATTTGGTAGCATCAGCACTTCTGAACAACTTGTGAATACGTCAGTGTTGCCAATATCGCAGCTGCATACCTCACTAATCCAGTAGTGGCAGATAGGGTTTATATATGAAACTACTGCAATAAGACACCTCACAGGTTTCTTTGTGATAACATAAATAGATATATGTACTGATATTTGGGAAATTTTGAGATTTGGATGTTTAGTTTTTGTTTTTGTTCTCTCCCCTGTCCCCATCAAGGCACTCTAGGCTCTTCCCAAACAATTAACACACAATCACAACAATAAAGAAAACAAGAATATTAAAATATAATAGAACATGCAGTATAGGAAGAGCACCATGGAACAAGTAGGGGAGGGTGTCTTTCCCTCTGGTTTAAAATTGCTTGTTTTTATTATCTAAAAAAATTCCGCAAGGAATGACTGCGGTTATAGATAATAGGCCAGATTGTGAAACCTTTACTTGCATTTTCTCAGCTGAGTCATTTCAATTTGGCCCATAATAAACAGGGTTAAGTTACAGAAGCCTGTACCCCCAGACCATTTCACAGAAAGATCCAGGGCTTCAAAATTTCAGCCAGCTTGGATCCAGTTTTGCCATTTTATTTCAGGTCTATCTTGCCGATGTGATGACTTCTCTGTGTGCCATTTTCTTTCTCTCTGGTATGCCCTGTCCATTCTCCGGCTTGGCTTTGAGGGCAGCATATTAAATGAAACACTGGTGGAGACAGGTTAAAATGATGCATTATCCTGGAACAAGATTCCTGGAGATAAATCTAGAATTATGTTTTCCAGCAGAATTGTAGGTTAGCTGCCCTGTGTTATAATGGATAATGATGATTTAAATGTATTCAATGAAATACTCAGAACATGAAGCCTAAGGCAAAGAATTAAGCTATTTAACCTGGATACTGTGCATTTTACAATGTAGTCCATACAGTCATTACAATTTGAAGCTCTAACCCTCAAATCTCCCCAAGGCAGCTCTTCTCTCACATAATCCCATCACACTTCCCAAAGCTTCTGGCTCTTTCTTTGCCCATCCATTGTGAACTCCCTTTTTTGATACCACTCCACTATTTCTACTTCATACTGGGCCTGTCACCTCTCTCCTTATTAACATGCAGTAACAATAGGAGCAAAATGCACATGGTGACCATCTATTTTGTTGCCAGGCTCTGGAATTTCAGTTTCAAACAGCACCACACATGAAAATTTGAATTGCAGTGCCAAGTACCATGATATCGAGAGTTCTGGACCTCCTTCAAATCCCTCCTGAAATCCCAATTTTTCCCACAGCCCTTCAGCCAATAAACTAGCAACTCTCTTTCATCGGAGGGAGAACAAAAATATAAGCATAAAGAAGAACTAACTAAATGTGTGTAATCCCTGAGAACTCCCTATAGTGGCTTTTTGGTTTGTTTGGTTTTTTTTTTAAGACTGGATTCTACCGTTAAGCCCACCTGCAAGTAGGAAAGTTCCTGTATAGATCGCATATCAAAGCTCCTCTTAAAAAGCTTTGCTTCTGTTTGTGATTTTCTTACATTAATGGATTTTTTAAAGATCCAGTACATTATGTTTATACAGAACCCTCCATGTGAGGATCTTGGCATGTTTTACAAACACTATTTAATCTCACAATACCCTTCTAAAGCAGATGTCATTACATCTTTTTTCAGACGAAGAACTGAATCAGAGTGAGGGTAAGTAACTTGCACAAGGCCACACAGGAAGTCACTGGCAGAGCCAGAAACAGTATTTTTTTCTCCACTTTCAGTACATGCTCTAATCGGAACAACATCTTCCCTACATTTAAGCAGACAGCCAGAAAAAAGAAGAAGACAATGAAATCTGTTTTGAGTTGAAAATATGCTTTTATTCATAGAGAATGGTTATGATGTTTCTGTTTGAAATGACTGAACTACACATTGCATACTTGCTTTCTCTCTTTTTCCCCAGATAGATTTCACAAGGGAGTCCAAAACAATTGTATTAAGTGCAGGGAGATTTAGAGCAACAATATTTTGTTTCTTGTGAGAACAGTCTGAAAGAATCATGTACAAAGGAAGACTTTTTTTTCTCAGAAACAGGCAATGAAAGACCCCTAGTTGTTTAAAATTGTGCAATTTTTGTTTGAAGAAATGGATCACAGATGAAACCAACCACAAATGTATGGTTTAACCTTTCAGTAGCATACCTACATTTGGGAGATGTCACGATCCATATAATCTATGGAAAGGCTCTTTGGGCAAAGGGAAAGATATATATTTGAGGCGATAGCTGCTAATCAGGTAGTGACAGGTTCTTTTAAAGTAAGGCCACGTCTATGTTAGAAATTTTTGCTAGTATAGCAATATCAGGAGTGTAATTTTGTGTGTGGCTACGTCTACATTATGAGCTAGGGATGTGATTGCCCTGCTTGTGTACACATACTTGAGCTTGATCTCATTGAATTAATGTGATTATAAATAGCAGTTTAGCCACAATAGCATAAGTAGTGGCACCAGAAGCACAGCTGAGCCATGTTGAACATATACCCATTGGTTTCAGGTGGGTTTGTACTCACTGCTCCCACTACCCATGCTATCATGGCTACACTGCTATTTATACTCTCAGGAGCTTGATGAGAGCTAGCATGAATATGTGTGCATGTACTGGGGAATCACACCCCTCATAGAGATGTAGCGAGGGTTTGCCGGTATAGTTATGCTGATATCGCTATATTGGCAACATTTTCTAGAGTAGATTAAGCTTAAAGTTCCTTGTCTATAGTCCTACCAGGTTTCATAAATTCAACAGGATCAGGATGGCTTGGATGGGAAAATTCCAAGAAACAGCTGGAGAAAGTAGTGCTAAAGATTCAGGTAGCACTGAACCAATGCCCCAGTGATGTGTTGAAGAGGACCTGAGGGCACTCTCAGGAGCCCTTTATTAAAATTCCATCAAAATGAAAGTTGGAATGATTTCCCTGTTTCTAGAGTCTTGAGAGTTCTCCTGCCTTCAGACTGCTAAACCAAGCAATTTGAGAGGATTTATCCCTGGGGGTTTATAAAAATATTTCTGAAGAACAATTTTGTTGCATTTGGAAGCAAGCAGATGGTACCAAATGCAAGGTACTTTCAAAACATTTCTTTGAGAAGGAAACCCTAAGATTTGCAAACAGGGATAAGACCCATTGCTACGGATCTGCAGATTTGTCCTGCAAAGAAGAACCCTAGATTCAAAAGAGTGTAAACAACTTTATTTCAGATTATACCCTTATGTTATGAATATGCCTCCAGGACTCTGTGGAAGTGCATGCTGTGACATCTTTCAGAAAGATGTAGCATGTACTGCTCCTTGCACTGGTTCTGATCCTGTTGGCTAGCATGGAATGGGGGATATAACAATGACCCTGCCTTCACTCCACCTTTAGGATGTGTAGCAGCACCAGTGGCACTAGACTCTGATTGCTTGTACTTAAGGACTCCAAGGGCTGAAAGTACAGCTGACCCTTGTTCAAAATGGCAAGTGAAAGAAGACTCTTTGGTCCCTGTAAACTCTCTGTGCACCTATACAGGCCAACCGCCAACTAGCACGAAGACTGATGTTTATGTTTGGCTCATCACTCAGCTTGAACTTTGGACCCAGATGGAACAATTTCACTTTGTGTTTCTCATGAGCTAGCATGGTGCTAGGGAAAGGGGCTTCCAACACTATAGGGAAATGTTTACATTTTCATTATATTAGATTTTGTAAAATATAGCTTTAACAAAAACAAAGCTTCTGATCTAAGGTACTTGACAGCATCCCCTCAACCTAGTTATTCTAACAGAGAATGAAAAATATTAAATAGATCTTAAAGATGGGTCCAAGCTGTGAATATCAGAATTAGATCTGAGTTTTCTCACAGTTCAAGGTTAATCAAGTGTGGGAATTTGGCTTGCACAATCTTTGATATCCAGTTAACTTTACATCTTGGATTAAGCAAAATGATCTTTACAGTCAGATTATGAGATAGTGCTTATCTTTCTGAAAGACATGCAGCTGAAATGCTGACCAAACTAGTAATTCATTTCAGAGAACTTTCTCTCAGGTATATGGTCTGAACATTTTATCAAGGAGAGTGTAAAATAAGCAGAGACAACTTGCAGTAACTCTTCTTGTGTGTGGCATGTATCAGATTAAATAACAAAATGTTGGTGGAAAAGTGGAACCTTACAGTTGTATTGTTTGAATGACATTAATGTATTAGCATAAAGCATCGAGTGAGATGACACTGTTAACTGCAATGCATTATGTCCATCTTGCAGTCATATGATAAAAAAGGAATGCTGTTTATAGCATACACACAAATGACTTGTCTTGGCAACACTGGAAAATGCACAGCCCCAAAGACATGACTGTAATTTCCCTAGCCAACGAACAAAAGTATGACAGAAGACTTCCTGACCCTAGAAGTTGAGTCTGTTGGCTAAAAATTGACCTACTTTGCATTGTCCATTTTTTCCACTTTTTAAACTAATTGATGTTTTACTTTGTGACTATTATCCTTTTTGCTTCAAGTAATAGCATTAGAGTAAGGGTGGAATTTTATCGGTACACAAGGAGAAAAGTGGGGAAGGATTTACAGACTAGCACATAAATGCTTTTTCAGATTTATGGTGTATTTATACCTTTTATTTACTTACTTGTTTATTCCTTTGTTATACCCTGGCAGAGAACAAATCCCATTTATACTAATCAGAAATGTGGGACAGTTGTAATATCTTATGAGTGAACTTTTAAATAACAATTATTATTATTTATTAATTATTTGTATTTCCATAGTACTTAATTGTGCAAGACCCCATTGTGCTAGGGGCTGTACAAAAATATGATCATTATTGCTAAGTAATTATTTCTTATTATTTCATCTGTGGACTTCAAAGCACTTTACAAAAGAAGGAAAGTAGCATTATCCACATCTTACAGATGAGGAAACTAAGGCACACAGAGGTGAAGTCACTGGTCCAAGATCAGACGGAGGCGGAACCAAGAATAGAACCCAACTCCCAATCCAGTGCCCTAGCCACTGGATGACAATGTCTCTCAGCAGAAGGAAATTATGTCATTCACTATTAGAAAATTGACATTTGAACATAAAAATAGTGCAGACTTTCAAACTCAAGAGAGGGATGTTGTCTAGATGCAGGCATAGAAACTAAGAACTTCTCAGTTCTAATCTCATCTCTTATCAGTGGTCCCCTCTCTGTAAAATTGGGGCAATAATATTTCACACCTATGGTGATGTGAGTTTCCTTGGGAGATGCTAGAACTTCTTTGTGTTTTTATACCAATGGGTCTGTTTTTGTCATGCAGTCTGTGTAAGTTACAAGCTCTGGGAATAATATAGATTTAAGGAATCAAAACCTGGCCACCAGTTCAGCACCTTACATACAACATAGATGGTGCAAAAAGACCTATAAAAGGGCTCGACAGTCCACCTCTCATAGCCACTGGCTTGATAGGATGGTGGCAGAGAAAGGTGATTCTGTTGGGGGCCACTATCAGCAGTACAAGTTAGAGCATCCACAAGGCTGCTCTAGCTGTGCCAGAGGCTGAATCGACTACTGCTTCCCCCCAAGATGGGACTGTACAAAACTAGCATACAGCCACCTCCCCACCACTCCTCAGGAATGGCAACAAGTGCAGCTCAGCTGGACCCAAGTATCAGGCCAGAAAGTACAATTATTCTGGACTAATTACAGTGTACACTGTTACTTTGCAGGGATGTTGTAATTCCTTAAAGACAGATTATGATACCTTCCTTATGCTCCACAGTGCCTTAGTCTATAATAGCCCATTTGAATAGGACTATTTGAGTAGTAAGCTCCTACTCATCAGTGTAAGTAAGGGTGACAAAATCTGTCCCTTAATGTATGTTAAATGTATTGAAGGCAAAAAGTACTGCATAAATGCAAGCTTGAGAGGCCCATACTGCTGTGTATCTTGAAAAAACTGCCACTTCTGAAGATACACATGATACCTACTTTCACATCTCAGACTAGGATCGAATCCTTTATGTTACACGTGAATGTAGATCTAGTACTTCCCAATGGTCTCATTTTCCAAGTGGAAATGAATTTGGTGGTCTCATCCAGCAGCACATTTGTTCAAATTAGAAACAGAGCTCACAAATAGTCTGAGTTTGCAGCTGAAAAATATGTTCCACTCCAGGGAGGTACTAAAATCACACAAATCTTTTTGTAGTTTTGCAGTTAACACAAAGCTAACCACAATCATAATCGACACATTTAAATTCAGTTGCTGCTGGTACACTTTTGCTGACCAGTGGCCACAGAGATTCTTTTCCTCCTCAGAATCGTGTTATAAATCTAGGTTGTCTATAGATTATTGGGAGAGGACAAGGATTTGCCTAAAGCACAACTTGCCTAGTGTGGCCCCCAGAAAAAAAATCCCTGTGGTTGCTAGTAGCAGTCAACTCTAGGACTCTGCTAGGAACAACTGTGTTTTAAGCATGATCATTGCTAGTGTTGTTTTAATCATACTGCAGACAATGAATTAGCAGCCAGGACTTTAACATGAGAAGATGAATGGGAGCTGTTCTTGCTGCTCTGCTCCACAGACTGGATAGATTATTGGTACATGGGTCAACCTGTGGGACTAGCAGATTGACAGGATTATCTGGTAGAATGCAAGGGAAACAGCTTGAATCCTCACTCTTCCCTTGTTAAGAGAAGGAGCCATTTATATGATGTCATAAGGAAAGCTGAGGTCTTGAGACTGTGCAGATAATCTTAGCAGGAGTGAGTATAGGGAGGCAAGCTTGTGTAAATCAGTGTAGTTCCACTGACGTGAATGGAGCTATACTAATTTACAACTGAGGATCTGTTTTAGGGAGTTCTGAGCGTTCCTCTGTAGGATGGGTAGATGGGGTTGGAGCTGAATGATAATCCTCGACTCTGAGATACAGGCAAGACTTCAGCAAGAGAATAAAACCACAAATAGTGACTCATCAAGCAGCATCAGAACAGTATGGGATGTGCTTCCACAACCAGGGATAGGAGCTAGAGACGTGCTTAAAGGTTAAAGGTTTGTTTTGAGGGCAGAAAAAACAGTAAAGAGGAGATGGACTATGGCAGGGAAGGCGATGTTCAGAAAGGATGAGGGTATAATGCTCCTCTTCCCACACAGTGCCCTCTGTGTTGACTTGGTATATGCACTATTAACCATAGCTATCATGTCAAATACTCCACTCCCAGATGGGACCTATGGAACTGTCACCACACTAGAAAAGGCTGTCTGATCAGAGCAGTTTCTGCTCTAGAGAGACCGTGGATTCTGAAAACAGGGTTGTTTTAGTTGCACTGGTGGAGTTGTGTAAAAAGTGTATAAAGTTCCTGCCTCCTGTATTTGCGGCCCAAATCAGGAACATTCATCCCACTTTTCCAGAAGGTTTCAATTTTCCCACAGTTTTTTTTTTAAAATAGATGATTGAACAAATATAGCTACATTCTCTCTGGGATCACTTCACTCAGTTCAGTCTGAGTACTCTTTCTGTTCAGAACTTGCTCAATCTTCGCTCTTGTGGTTGGTGACATCAGCAGAATCTGTCAAGGGAATTATGGCCTTGTATTCACTCCAAAGCCATCCCTAATCCTGTGTATCCTATATTTCCTGGATATAATAATCTAAAAAGAAGATAGTGGAGTATTGTTGTAGTATCTATGATTTGACAGATCTTATGATTTAGCTATGTGAAATAAATTATACTGTGGTTTCTCTTCTGGTTCCTTGCATGGTTCTTGTCACCAAATAGCAAGAGAGTCTATTGACTGAAGAATCAATTATTGGCTTATAAATCAATATAAACATAATGCAAGTCTGACAAATGCATTCAACCCACTGAGATCAATGGACCAAATTCTGGTTTCTCTTATTCTGAAGGAACCCACCTGATTTACACCAGCGTTACAGAGAACAGAATTTGGCTGTGGATTTGGTTTGATTTTGTTCCATTCAAATAATTATTTGGCACATTTAAATAGTAAAATAGAAACCGAATAATTAAAAAAATCACAAAACAACCTAAACCAACATAACAGATATTAAGTGGCAGGTGTAGTTACAACAACATCTATAAGTAATAACATTTTGACCCTAATGATGGCTTGACCCAGATATTGTTTTTAATGAACAAGGACCAAATTCTGCTCTCAGGTATGAGACCCTATTTGAAGCCAATGGAAATAATCACATATTTAAAGTAAGATATGTGCTTAAGTATCTTGCTGCATCAAGGCCTATATCTATAAAGTATTGACAAACAGTAAGGTAAAGGCCAAATTGTGGCACAGCTACTGTGGAAGCTCTGGGGCATACAGGGAGCACAAGGTACCCCTGTATGCACCTGTGCCAGGTATCCACATCATGGGTAGCAGTGTGGGAGGGGAAGCAGGCTCCACAGGCCAATGTGTATCCTCCATGTGCAGGGGGGCAAGGAAGGGCAGAAAGGATTGGGGGCTGGATGGAGCCTTGGCTCTACCTCACCCAAGTGCTAGGCAGTGTAACTGCACCCAGCCTATATTCAGCACAGTTTTTATTCCCTTCCTGGATCAGTGGGGAGATAGGAAGCGCTGCTCTAAGAGGAGCATAAAAATGTACAGCCCCCCTACCCCGGGCTGGTCCTACAGCCAAAATGTAGCCCTAAAATTACTCTTCCAAAACTAAGCATTTTCCTGAAAGCTGCACAGGTCTCTTATGCCTGATTTAAAGTCTCTTCCTTTTCCCTTTTAAAGATAAAAAGGGAATAAAAATGCACAAAATGAATCTTATGGTAATATTAAGGTTACAAGATCAAGTACTATAAAAATCATGAAATTCCAAAAGTTTGGTTTGCTCTGGCAATGTTAACTCAGCCATATTGGCCCTACATAATATTTTCTACAACTCTTCCACTTGTTAAATGTAAATGTTAACATTTTTTTCTTTACTAATGTATGACACCGTAAAATACACATGATATTCAGTGTGGCTTATTTAATGCTTCAGAAGCATTATGTATGAATACTTGACCTCCCAACTCTTACTTTGCAGTAGCACTCATTTTTTGCATGTGAGGATTTTACATTTGAGGATGTACGTCTTTGGAATCTGACAAGTGACACTTTGTTTTCTGTATTCAGTAACAAGCAGTTCCTTTATTATCAAAGAATGTTTCACAAAATCATCTTAGAGAATGCATATTGAAGCGCTGAGCAAATGTCTTTCAGTCTACTTCATGCTGAAGAGAAAAGTGTAGTCTTTCTAGAAAATATTCTGTTTTGGCACCATTTGAAAAGAAAGCTTAATTAAAACTATCTGTGATTTTTCTCAAGTACAGAGCTATTCAGATAGAGTTTTAGGCATATGTAGCCAATCGAAGGCCATGAAAAATGCTTTTACACTCTGTTGACAGATTTTGTCAGTCTGCCCATGTTTTCAACAACTATACAAAAGAGGGGGGGGCATAGGGGAGAAGCTTGATGATTTATTTGGAAGCATCTTGCACTAAGATAGGAAATCTAAATGTAATCTACCACTGTGTGAACGAATGGTTATAGCCTTATTTTGCAATGGTAGCAAGTTCACATTCTGAATATGTCTATGTTGCAAGAGAAGCGTGATTGTAGCACCGATAGGCATACCATGCTAGCCTTAACCTTGCTAATATGGTTGGGTAACAATAGTAGTGTAGACATTGTGGCATGGGCTTAGGGTGACCAGATAGCAAATGTGAAAAATTGGGATGGGGTGGGGGGCTAATAGGTGCCTATATAAGAAAAGTGCATGTTGATGAGTTCCAGAGGGGTAACTATGTTAGTCTTTAAGGTGCCACAGCACTCTTGCTGGTTGTTTTATATAAGAAAAAGGAAAAACTTTTTCACTAGGAGGGTGGTAAAGCACTGGAATGGGTTACCTAGGGAGGTGGTGGAATCTCCATCCTTAAAGGTCTTTAAGGCCCTAGCTGGGATGATTTAGTTGGGGTTGGCTCTGCTTTGAGCAGGGGGTTGAACTAGATGACCTCCTGAGGTCCCTTCCAACCCTAATATTCTATACTTCTATGTTCCTCAATTTGGAGCGTCCTGATAAGATCACACTCCATCTCACAGAACAATGAGAGGCAGAGACAGTGTGTGATATTCTGAGTATCTTTTAGAAATGTCACAGAAGGCACTCTGTGTATGACTGTGTGATACCGAAGGACATTGCCCTAATGGGGAGAAAAAGGCTGTGGCAGTTATTTCTTATTTCAGGAAGTTAATCCAACAAAAAGCTGGAGCTGACACCCCACCATGGAATGGAAAGGGGTTAAGAGTCAATTAGTTCTGATGGCAGTGCAATAGATGTACCTAATTAGTTGTTTCTCAATCAGCGGGGTGGGACTAGGAGGCATCAGGTGATAACTTAATGGATATTTGGGTCTCATAAAAAGGGAGAGTTCATTTTGAAATGGAGGAGCTACTGTGAAGAGGCCTGAGCTAAACCCGGCAAGAGAGCAGAGACTTGAGTGACTCATTCTGAAGGGCTTTTGGCATGTAGAACACTTCTACAATGTTTCAGAGGATGGCAAGAAAGTGTTGGAACTGCTGAACAAATTCACCCTGGTCTATAATGATGAAATTGTGATATTTTTGAAATACAGAGATCTAAAAGAGAGGTTTGGGAAGGTTTTATGTGGAAGTCTGACTGACTGAAAATTGAGGAAATATGGCTGAGAGGACTTATTTGTAACATAGGGTAAGAAGTGGTTAAATCAGACAGGAACTGTCTATGATGGAGGCTAAATCAACTAATAAGCACCAGATGAGTGCTTTCCTAGGGACAGTGGTATATTATTACCATTTGCCTGTCGGCAACTATTGCATCATCCTAGCCCCACTGACTAAACTTCTACACAGAAGTACCAGTGTTATCCGTCAGGGAGGATATTTGAGGTGGTCATGGATCATAATACTGTGTTTTGGCTATATTATTATGCATGGCATGAATGCTAAACTGTGGTATAGCTCTCAAGCCATATTCATTTCAGTTTCACCACCACAGTTACACCAAGAATGCTAATGCAGATGGTCTGTTTAAGAATAAAAGACAGGAAGTTGATGATGAGGAGGAAGTGGGACAAAAGCTAGTCTCTGCAGCTTTATATTCTAGAAGTGTCAATTGGAGTCATGAGTATATCTCAAGAATGTATTCCTATATACCCTTCATTAGCTGGAAAAATTTAATAATAAGGATGTTGTCTTGAAAAGATTAAGGATAAGGATATGGGATGGTGAACAAGGGTTAAACTTTTAGGCCAAATTTTTCAAATTTAGATGTCTAAATTGGACACTGTGGGATTAATTTTGTGGCTGCAGAAAGGTTACAAAAATCTCCTTTGTAGTTTGCATTGCATGCACTAGTCTTCAATTTCCCTCCTTTTGGACGAAAGTCACTATATGCATGTAGGGGATTAGGGGATTATACTCACACTTCATGTGGACTAGAGCTCATACAATAATATTTGTGCAATCTTTTCCTGGAACCCAATCAGCTTGGAGTTGCATGCATGCACGTGATGAGATGACTGGACCTCTGAATTATTGAAGTAGATTCTTTCCTGTGATGTTACATGCATTCCTCTCAGACAGTCAAACACTACATCCTTACCTGATGTCAATAGGAGTTTTTCCTGAATAGGGCTGCAGAATTTAGTTGGGTTTTTTTACTATGGAAGTTTTCAAAAATCAACAAGAAGCCCAATCCTGCAGTCTTTACTCAGGCAAAACACATCAATAAAGAACATAAGGGCCCACAACTGGATGTAGTCTGTACTATAACGGAAATCATAAAAAACAGACTTTGTCATAAACAGTTTTGTTTCCGATTCTAAATACAATACAGATAAATATGGCGCTTTCTCTTTAAATATTCTTTCAATAGAGCTGCCAGTGGGTGCAGGTGATGACTGCCTCCTTAAGGAATCTCAAGAATTTCCTAGCATTTGCAATAGCCTGAGAGATAAGCAAGAGGAATTCTGGGAAGAATATGAATTTATGATTAACACACACAGCTGCAGGGTTCCATTGTTGATCTGCGTTTAGAGCATCTTAGCAATGTTTCTGTGGCAGAAGGAAATCTGGGTGTGTACGGGGAAGTGTTTTGCTTGAAGAGATGCTCCTGATTGCGGGGGGATAGAGGGCCTTCTTAAATCTTTACCCATGCTGAGATGAGGATATTCTCCTTAAAACTGCACACCATGTTTCTTTGTTCCAGGAGGTTTTTGGGTAATTTTTCATTTTGGTGAACAAAGATCTATGCTAATGGAAATTGCACATGTAAATCCCCCACACTTCGAGATGGGAAAGAATTTACCACTTACTTTCAGTATGTTATACTTTTTTGTCCTGACTAAAGTAATTTTATCAACATAATGCAGGCAGCAGGGCAACACTTCATAAGCCAGATGTTTATTGACCTTTGTGACCGCTTCAAGTGCTTTCCTCCTCATTGTTTGTGATAGGAACATAACAGATAACATCTGAAGTAATGTGGGAAACAGAGATGTACAAATGCAGTTACTTTTTGCAGTTGTTTCAGATCATTTTGATTTCCTTTGGTTTTGTTTACTTAATATAAGAATGAAGGAGAAGGGAAACAAAAAAATGCATTAATCTGCAATTGGTTTCCAAGACTCCTTGGTGGATACTATGAATGGGCATTGAAAATAGAATGAACTGCAAACAATGGCTCAATAATTCTAATGTTGCAGGAAAACCTGTTTAGCAAAGCAGATGCTGTGCATGCATAGCTGCCACTTTTTAGTACTTATTGTATCCTGGCCATTGTCATATAAAAATATTGAATCACCAGTAATCCTTCTGCACTGTGGACTTGGAGAGCTAGATAAATCTGTCATGCCTCTGAAGTTAAAGACATTGTACCAGGGATGAATCTCTTGTTATGGCTTGCCCATTAGAAGTCATTGATGTATAAGGATCCAGTATGAAACTCCCCAGAGATAGAGTTAAGATGTCATACAGTAACTGCACCCAGAGTGTCATTAAAGGTATTGTGTGGGTTCAAAAGCTCTCCTTTCTCCAGCAATTGAAGTGCTGAGGTTCCTTTGTATTGCAAAGCATAAACGGGCTCACCTGTTTGAGCCATGCAGTCAAGGAGCAATTTTGGACTAGGGATTTCTCAATGGTAAATCCCTGGGACGAGGGTTGGAATCAGGCACTGTGTGAAATAGTGAGTTTTGGCTTAGGCACTAGAGAGACAGAGGCACAAGGCAGCAGTTTGCAAGGACAGAAGCAGAGGTGCCTGATCTGAGGCTTCTGCAGGAGGGGTCTATGTGCTGTCTGTTCCCATCTCTGTCCAAGGAAACAGGACTTTTTTTTTTTTTTAAAGTATATATAACGTTAAGAAAATACCTGGCTCTGTGTCACTGATTTCTGCTCCACACAGAAAAACCTGACCTGTAATGCCCCAAATTCTGCTACTGCTTGCCAAAGGGGCAACACTATATACCTAAGTACTTATATGGCCTTCATAATTATACTATGTGAACGCCTCACAGTCACTAACGGATTTTGTCTTCTCAACACCCCTCTATTTTACAACTGAAGAACTAAGACTCAGGGTGGATTAAGTGACTTGCCCAAGGTTACACAGGAAGCCTGTGGCTAAACAAAGAAGAACTGAACACAGGAATCCTGAGTCCTAGTCCAGTGTCATATCCCCTAGGCCATACTTCCTTTCAATCTGGCAAACTACTTTCAAAATTTCATACAGAAAAATTTAGCTATTTAAACCCAGATTTTCAAAAGTGGATTCCAATATGGACTCACTAAAGTTAACTTTCCCCTTCTGCCATCACTATAGACACTATGCATGAAATCCTGACTTCATTGAAGTTTATGGCAATTTTGCCATTGACTTCACTAGTGCCAGGATTTCACCCATGTGCACAAAAAGACAGTTACTTACCTGTATTGTAACTGTTGTTCTTTGAGATGTGGGTGCAGATGTGTATTCCACTCAGATGTACATGCATCCAGTGCACCAACGGTGGATAACTTTGCTTAGCAGTATCCACCAAGGCACACTTGCACCTCTGGATTTCATAGCCCCTCCCAGTGCTATGTAAGGATGGCACCACCTCAACTCCCCTCAGTTTCATCACACCAGAATACAAGGCAGGAGACTCTGATGCAGAGGGGATGGAGGGTGGATCATGGAATACATATCTGCACCCATATCTTGAAGAATAATAGTTACAATACAGGCAAATAACTGCATTTTTTTTCTCCAGTGGTTACAGACATGTATTCCACTAAGGTGATTCACACACTGTTCCAATAGGCGGTCATTGGAATCTACTTAAACAATGACTGCAGAACTGCCTTTCCAAAGTTTGTGTCTGATCTATATGCTGTAGTAATAGCATCATGTTTGGTAAGAGTATGCACTGAAGACCATGTAGCAGACCTGCAAATGTCCAATATTGAAACATCGCTGGGAAATACAATCAATGTTGCTTGGGCTCTTGTTGAACGAGCCTATAATGTCTGTGGGGCCACAGTCTGACCTACTCCATAAGCCATGGTTATACACAAAGTTAACCACTTGGAGTGCATCTGCATGGAGAATGGCTGACTTTTCATCTGATCTGCAAAGGAGACAAAAAGTTGAGGTGATTAACAAAATGGTTTTGGTCCTTTCCAGACAGAATGCCAAGCACTAGCTGCTCATCCACATTTGAGTGCAGCTTAGGAAAGAATATAGGCAAGTAAATAGCCTGGTTAAGATGAAACTACCTTGGACAAAAGCTTTGGATGTGGTCTTAAGGACACTTTGGCTTTGAAGAACTGAGAATATGGAGGTTCTGCTGTTAAGGCTTGTAATTCGCTGACTGTTCAAGCAGACATTATAGCCACAAGCAAGGCTGTCTTTTGGAGAGGAGAGACAATGAGCAGGTTGCTATTGGATCAAATGAAGGGCCCATGAGGGCAGCCAGCACAGTAATAAGGTCTCACAATGGGATCATTTTTTAACAGGTGGAAACAGGCAAATAGCTTTCAGAAATCTCACTACCATGCAGTTTGAA
Source organism: Emydura macquarii macquarii (assembly GCF_026122565.2). Lineage (NCBI taxonomy): Eukaryota > Metazoa > Chordata > Testudines > Chelidae > Emydura > Emydura macquarii. Next base: position 8,791,492 of record NW_027130568.1, read on the forward strand.
TAAATTGACTTTCCTGGGATTAGAAGATAAAATGCCAACATCACCATCAATGAGCTAAAATCCAGACTCAAGTATAACAGGTAGTCCAAAATGTCCCGAACATGGGCAAACATGAGTTGAATTCCCTTAGATATTAACTAAAGCAAAAAACGCTTCCACTTAACCATAAGTAGACCTAGTACACGTTTTTTCACTATTGAGCAAGATCCTCTGAACTGCTTCCAATTATTGCCCTTCCTCCTCCTTTAGCCATGTACCATCCACACCATGAGATGTAGATTGTTCAGTGCTTGATGAAGAACCTGGCCATGGCACTGAGTCAGCAGGTCGGGGAGGAGAGGAAGAGATTAGGAGGTTGAACAAGACAGACGGAGGAGATCAGAGAACCAACATTGTCTTGGTCAACCTGGCACTATAAGTTTGGCCTGGTCCAACTTCAGTTTGAGGATAACCTGAGGGATGGGGGAAAGTCATACATCAGGTCCATTCCCCAGTTCTGATGGAAGACTGTAGTTAGAGACCCTGGACTGAGTCCTGTTTGGGAAATACACTGATGGCACTTCTTGGTGTCCTTTGTTGTAAATAGGTTGACCAATGGGATGCCCCATTCCCTGAAAATGGACTTCACCATGCTGCTCTTGTGGTTGTCTGAGAAAGTCCTGCTGAGATGGTCAGCCAACTGGTTTTGAAAGCCCAGTAAGCATGCGGCTGTGGGTCTGATGTCTTTCTTGATGCAGAAGTGTCAAAACTTTATTGCTTCCTGATAAATTTAGTTGGAGCAGGATCTTCCCTGCTCATTCACATAATACTTTGCAGGGATATTGTTGGTGAGTATGTGAACTGCTGCTCCCCAGTCTGATCCTAGAAGGCACGACACACATTGTAAATTACTTGAAGCTCCAGTGCGTTGATATGACATACTTTCTGCTCCACCACAAACCCTGAACCATTTGCATTCCTAAATGCATTCCCCCACTTATTGTGGAGGCATGGGGGACTAGAGTTCTGGTTGGTGGAGAATGGGTAAAGGGAACACCCTGGCACACATCATTCTGTTCTGCCTACCACTACAGAGAGTCCAGTATCTCTGGAAGTATTTGGACAAGATTATCCAATGACCGACAGCTCAGGCAACCAACCAACTTTAGCCATGACTGAAGAGGATGAAGATACAGTCTTGCGTGCTGAACCACATAAGTCCATGCAACCATATATCCATGTAATTTCAGGTATGTGTGTGCCATTATCAAAGAATGAGATTGGAGATCCAGACAAAGGGGCTGAATTGTCTGGAATTGTTCATGTGAGGGAAAGGCTCTCCAATTCATAGAGTCTAGCAGGGCCCCCTGAACTTGATTTTTTGAGTTGGAGTCAATGTTGAATTTGCTTTGTTCAAAATCAATCCCAGTCAAACGAAGAGGTCCACTGTGAACTGGACATGACTGAGGATTTGTCTAAATACAGGAAGACATGAATTCCCCTCTTTCTGAGATAGGCCACTACCACCATCATGCACTTTGTAAAGGTGCATGGTGCTGATGGTAGGCCAAAGGGGGAGAACCATTTACTGACAGTGTTGACAAGAGACAAGGAATCTCAGGAACTCTCTGTGGCATGGGAAAATCACCACATGGAAATAGGCATCCTTAAGATCCAGAGCAATAAATCAGTCATTGTGATTCAATGAAAGAAGAGTGGTAGGGAATCAGGAAGTATAGAGAGTAGAATCTCTTTCCCTAGTGAAGATGAGGAACCTCCTCTATAGCTCTCAGATCACACAAAGTCTGGACCTGGTGGTCACTGGAAGTCTTTTATTTGAATATTAACATGTCTGAGTTTAGGCTATAGATAGAAATCCGGGTATGAAAGGCAGTTACTTTGTTACTGTTTATATTTAACAGAACTTGACTTGTCACAGACAGCTAGTCTGTAATATACCCAAATATGTAGCAGTAATGAGTGTCCGAAATGAGACTTAATTTCCTCACCCTAGACACATGATCTGGGGCAAGTTTAAAAATGTTATAGCCTTGTCATATGGCAAGGGTAAATATCCACTTACTCCAGTGGCTACTGCTATGAAGCTGATAGGTGCTTGACAAATGTATGTGTGATGGTTCTTGGGGCACCCAGGACCGTGAGCCACTTTGTTACCTCCTGCCTCCAGCCAGAGAGAGCATTTCTTGTGGGAGCTGGGTGTCAACTACCTAAAACAACCAGTGTTTCATTCACTCAAGCTGGGTTATGCCAGCCCTAACTTCACTGCGCAGGTTAACAATAGCTGCACCCCAATCCCCAAGTTCCTTTGAATCATCCCCTGTGATGTCTAGCCCCTGACACTGGCTAATCACAAGAATTCCAGATCCTCTGCACTCAAAGGGGCAGTGTACCCCAATTTACCAGTTTTACCATAAACCACCACTCCTGTAAAGCTCTGTCAGCATTTATAAAAAGACAAAAGTAGGGTTATTTAAGAAAGAATAAAGATTTACCTAGAAGTGAGAGAAGGTGATAGAAACAATTGATTACAACACAAAACACATCATAAACCTGTATCTAAACTTATCACCAGTTTACCTTTGCTATCTAATGAAGTAGACTTTCCCCCAAGATTTGGTCTATTGCAGAATTGGATGGTTTCATAAGAACCAGGATTCAACTGTTCATGAAAGCCCTCCAATTCTTAAAGGGGTTTCCTCAGTGAATGAATACAGAGTGCCATTCCCTACACTCTGTTATACTGAGTATTTTGTCTTTTTTAATAGCCAGGACAATCTCCTGCCTTTTCACCTCCAAGTGGTTTTTATTATTTGCAATGGTTTTCCATTGACTCTTCTGGGATGTGGCAAGGGTGGACAAAAGAAGCGTGCATTACCTCACTGGCTGAATAGGGAAGGATCACAGCTGCCTCTTGTTTGAATGGGTCATCACCAAGGATCTTACTTTTCCATGTTAAAAATAACAAAATTCTCCAATAAAAAAAAAAAAAAATCTGCGTTTTTCCACGATTAAGATGAAACACTGAACTTCAGTTTCCCTAGCCACACTGTACATAGGTATCAGTTGAACACAATGTTTTATTGATATACAGTAGAACCCTGTTTATACAAGCCTCATTATCTGGCTCTCCATATTAACCAAACCACCAACTGCCCAAGGCTGACAATAGTAAGGCTCAGCAGTCATCCCCAGGCATCTGGTGATTCGGTTAATAAAGAGATCTGGATAATGGAGGCTCAGATAAATGGGGTTCTACTGTATATGTTTTAATTTTTCACAAAATGTAAAAACTAAAGCTTCTCTGTAAAAACGCAAATTCCATGTTTTTCTGCGTTTTTCCATGACAAACAGATTTCTAGGACCCTGATTATTCCCAAAACACATTATCTCCTGGTGACTACTTTCTACTCCAAGTCCATAAAGCATATTTTCAGTATAAATACATTATTCCTTAAATATTACCCATACATACATCTGACAATGGGTTTGAGTCTTGACAAGTTCCGTGCTTTCTGTAGATACCTTACATGTTACTCTTTATAGACAAATGTCCTGTAAAACATGTGTTTGGTGTAGTGAGTTCATCAGGTATGATGTGAGAGTTGTTTGCAAAGAACAGGGGACCCTTTGTCAAGGAGCCTCTGTGTCACACTTAGTCAGATAAGATAGATATTGTCCTATCTCTCAATATGCCAGTGTCCAAAGTGGGATCCAATGTGTGACTGAGGAACACTGAGGGATTACTCATGTAGCAAACTTAAAATGCTATGGAGTCCTTTGTTTAATGTAATAACTCTTTCTAGAACCTCAGTTTCATGGATATTTCTGATTTAAATAATTTTTCAACAGCAAAAGGAAGGGAACATCAAATATGTGTGTAGATAATATCTAGATCTAAAATCTATGACAATCCTTGATTGTATGGCTAAGGGACCACCATATATGCCACACAGGAATCTTAAAAATGTTTTTATAAAAGCTGTGATGAAAGAAATTAATGAGAGGAAGTGGTGAGAGGAGGAAGCACAAAAGGGTTACCAGAAATACTATTACAATTATAAAATGTGATTTAGAATTATTACAAAACTAAATTTTAAATATATCAAATACACAAAAACATCTATGTATATTCTTGTTAGTTCCTTGATTTGGAAAAATAAAAAAATACATAACTATTGTGTGCTACAGTTTGTTAAATTACATATACGCACACAATTCAACATTCATTTTTAATATGCTGGAATGGTAACCAAAAATTCCAGTCTGTGTGTGCAGTTATTGCAAGTTTCATGACCAGAAGAAAGAATCTGTGTCCACACTACAGATATTCTACCAACTTGTTTGTTTGTTTTCCATATAATCTAGAAATAGGGCTAAATTAAGTAGGGCTAAATTACCACCTACAGCAGGTTTGAGTCTGGACCATTGTTTTGTTTTTCCTTGCATTTTTCTGTCTGTCACATATTGCTTCTTCCATTGCAGCATTATGTATTCTGTCTTTAAGTCAGTCTTTGATTGTTTGTACAGTTTTCCTTTTCTGTTTAGAAAAAAATTAACTCCTTGCCAAGAGCAGTGGTAATGTCATGAATTGGGAGTTTTTCATGTTGGTGCTATAAAATACTAAACAAGATAGAGTTCTGGGCCATGGATTACATGATGTCCACTAATATCTCTAGTTCTTTGGACTGTGGGAGGGACTGTATCCCTTAATAATGGAACACTCCCAGTCCAAAGGAAAGACAGCAGCTTGCATCAGGGCATATTTTTAATTTGTGTTATTTCATTTTATTTATCCAGCCTCACACGCATTGTGTATAAATTTATAATACACTAGATCGTACCTAGTGTTTGTGGATATTGTTTTAGTTCCCCCACACAGACCCATCCACATTTTATCAGAATCTCTATCAAGTCCATTTCTTATGCATCTCATGTTCATAGGTTACTAAAAGAAGTCCCTTGTATTTCATTATACAACTTAAATATAATATTGTTCATACACTTTGTGTCCTCATCAGCTTGTAGAATTCGCAAATTTTCCATATCACCGTGTACACATTTCACTTTTAATAATGCATACCAATTTGCAAATGATGGAAAAATCAGCACCTCTCCAACTTATATCAATACCCAGAGACAATAGTGATGGGCACTGTGCCTTGCAAAGCTCTCTTGCATGCTGCGAAAACAAACCAGCTGCCCCAATTCTTAGGGTGGTGTAATGTGCTCCCCTCTCTGGACCAGCCCACTTTCCCTTATTCTACATCCTACCAATTCCTCCCTATTCCTCTAGAGATGCTAGTAGGGGTACCAGGTGGGGCTGCAGTTGTGATTGGCTGCTGGGTGGGAATGCAAGGAATACGGGGAAGATTGCTAGAGGCCTCTGTCTTATGCACACTCTCAGTTACAGTCTGGCCCTAAATTTGCATGAAATGTTTTTCCCCTCTGGTTATTCCTATTCCACTATTCCTCTGGCTCAGGAGTAAGACTAATAGATTTTTCCACCCTATTGTCTTGTTCTGTGTTTGTTAGTTGTATCATTTGAAGCAGAGTAGCCTGTATTCTTCTCTTTTTATGATAGACTTCCTCTTTCCCCATTCTTCTGGATGCATTATTTATCCTCCAATATTCTGTAAGAACAAGGTTAATGTGCTGCCAATTGTGTTGCCTTTTTATCTTCCTACAGCCATTTTGATTTTTTCCTTTCATATCTGCATACTTTGGCTCGTCTGTAGATGTTTTCTGTATTTCTTATTTAAAGTATTTTAAGTAAACCATATATATTTGAGCTATTACCACATTTTCCCTTTATAACTGCCCCATCAATGACAAATCCTACTAATACACTTTACAAATTAAGACCCTTGAACAACTTCTACAAAGACCCTTAGAATGAGTACAATAACTTACTTATCTCAATAGGCTGACCACTGCCTGGCTGTTAACATATTAATATTAATACATACTTTAATAAGTCATTTCTGAATTACTGTTTCCAGCTACAGTCCGTTGGTGGGATGTTAATACTTAGCAATTTATCATATTGGATTAGATGTTCTTACAAAGCTGTATCTCTGTAAGGGTCTGACGTAATGCAATGCCCATTCAAGTTCATATAGAGATTCTCATTGACTTCAATAGGCATTGCATCAGATCCTAAAAGAGGGACTCTCTACTTTGCATTTCCATTCACTCTTAATATGGGCAGGTTACAACACTGTAAATTTATTATTTTTAATTCCACATGGATTTTTCTTTATTTTATCATAATTTTTTCTCTGGCGTTGGACTTTTAAACTGGAGTGTGGAAAAATGCAGTATATTCAGGATTACTTGCGTTTGGTAGAACTAGGAATGTTATTTGTATCCTGCAAGTTCTTGTTGTTAATACTTGACATATCAGGTTCCTTTTAACTGTAGGATCTGCTGGATTGTATCTGCCATAACTTCCTCTGGTTTTAGCACACTTACGTTCTCCTACAGTCATGTAGGAGGGATATTATTTCATCTTGATATGTTCTCCAGATTATCTAGTGTCTTGAACATGGTCTAGGAATCTTTAATTTGCATTTCTTTTCTAGATTGTTGTGTCCATCTCTCAGCAGCTTCTCTGCCGCATCCAATTTACTACCAGTTACCTCTGTTCCTTGTTTTAATAAGTCCATTTCTTCAGTTAGGTAATCAAATTTACTATTTAGTTAGTTGTTGATACCTTGATGGATGGTGACCATCACATTCATTCAGCGAGAATCTGCTTCCAGAAATTGCATCATATCTTTAGAGTCACTCCCTGAAGTCTGTGAGGGACTGGGTACAATCCACTATTGATCTTGCAACATGAACTGTTCTTGCTTTTGTTGCTACTTTTTTTGTTCTGCCTGTGCCTCTTTTCAGTCCCCAGTTTGCTATGTGAGGTCTCTTTCCCTCTCCCCACTTTTTAAATATATTTTACAATAATCATGGATTATAGCTAGAGTTTACCGCTCACTGGCACAAGCTTCACCACTATGTGTTCTTTGTCCTCCTGCATAAATGCAGTCTAGATGTGATTTTAGGTTTAGTCCATGTTTCACTGTGCATAAAAGAATGGCATGCAGTATAAAAGAAGAAATACTACTGAGAGAAGCACTTTATCTTAGAGACTGATGCTGAATAACAGAGGTACTCTTAATTCACTTTCTTTGTGTTTGCACTCAGAACAAGCTGAAAAATTGGACTGAATCTGAAATTACTTGCCAAGAACATAACTCTTGACAATAATATTATTTCTGACAATAAAGCAAGGTTGTTGGGGTTTATTTATTTTTGGCTAGGAATTCTTTACACTGGAATCAACTGTAAAGCAATCATTGTTTTGGGATGACATAATCACTATAGCATCCTCTGCCTAGATGTTTTTATTCCAACCATTTATATTCAGCATAAAGATTTCTTTGGAAAGATTTCAGAATTGAGACTTATTGTCATCATGACTAATTTTATATAGCGAGAATGACAGTTTTCAGGATAAGGAAATATATTTTAATAATGCAATAGAGCTATGCTGACTTACACAATCTGAGGATCTGGCCCATTAATCTTAGGGGAAAAATAATGCTGGCTCAGAACAAAATCACAGTTAACTACAAAGAGACAAATTCACTGCTGGCATATGCAGGCTATTGACGTAAGTGAAATTGTGCTCACTTATGCGAGGGCCAAATTTGACCAAGAGTAAGTGTAGATGAGCTTTATTGCAGATCTCAAAACTGAATCATTATCAGTAACACCTTCAAATAATGAATGAGATCCTCCTAAAGTCAAAACCTCTAGAGAGCATCATTTTACATGTGGAACTTCCAGAGACTTCAAGAAAGGACTAGATGGTTTGGTTGATACACTGCATCAACAAGTAAAATGCAATAGAAAATTGCTTTGAAGTCATAGGTTCATAGAGTTTAAATCCAGAAAGGGCTAGATTATCTAGCCTGACCTCCTGTATAACACTGACTATAGAACTTCATCCAGTAATTTCTGCACTGAGCCCAACAATTTGTGCTTGTATTAAACTATATATCCTTAAAATCAGTGGCTCTCAACCTTTCCAGACCACTGTACCCCTTTCAGGAGTCTGATTTGTCTTGTATACCCCCAAGTTTCACCTCACTTAAAAACTACTTGCTTACAAAATCCTGCATAAAAATACAAAAGTGTCCCAGCACACTATTATTGAAAAATTGCTTACTTTCTCATTTTTACCATATCATTATAAAATAAATCAAGTGGAATATAAATATTGTACTTACATTTCAGTGGATAGTAGATAGAGCAGTATAAACAAGTCATTGTATGAAATTTTAGTTCATACTGACTTTGCTAGTGCTTTTTATGTAGCCTATTGTAAAACTCAACAAATATCCTGGATGAGTCGATGTACCCCAAGGTTGAGAACCATTGATTAAAATGATATACATTCTTGATTTCAGCTCCAGTTCATCAAAGCCCTTAAGCATATGCTTAACTTTTAGCATATGTTAAAATTCCAGTGACTTCCCTTTATACACATACCCAAGTGTTTTATGAATTGTGGCCTGTTAAATATCTGCTTATTATTTTCAGTTTGATTTTTTTTAATCTGGTTTCAGCATCAAGCTACTACAATGCACTGTCTCTCACTACTTCCCTCGTTACTTCATCCTTCCTGCCAAAACACAATCTATTCTGCCACCCAGAACACCACTGATTAATTCAGTCACCCTAAACAATAATCCTATACACCCAACACAGCCACACAGTTAATCTGCTCTCCCACATGTCTACATAGCAACTAGACACCCATGGCTTGTGCCAGCCAACTCAGGCTTGCAGGACTTGGACTGTAGGCCTGTTTCATTGCTGTGTAAACTTCTTGGCTCAGGCTGGAGCCTGGACTCTAGGACCCTGCAAGGTGGGAGGGTCCCGGAGCTCTGGCTCTAGCTTTCCATTAATTCTATACTCACCTGCACAGAGGCTCCCTCAATTAACCCTGCTGCTGACCTCTCTAAGCACCCTCCCCAAATCATCCTTTGTATGGCATCCCAAAAGTTTTATTGGCTCTTTATTTTGGTAATTGCTAATGTCATACTAAAGAGTCCAATAAGTCTTTTTGTGCCATATTCTTAGCTTTTGCATTATGTGTGACCCAAGATGGTCCTGAAATTTTCAGCACAATACTAAAACAAACAAAATATTTCAAGTTTTCCTTTCCTTGTTGCTTTTTGAAGTGAAGCACCTGAATATAAGCAGGTGGCATTCAGACCCTCCTCATAGGGTGCACACTGAATATTATTCATACTCATGCCATCCTAGGGCTTGCCTTTATAGTTAACATAAATAAAACAACAAAGAAATCTAACACTAAGGTTTCTTCTTAGTTTGGCTGTTACTTTTTTGTCATAAGGTAGCCCTGACAACCGGTTCAGTGCAATCTGGAATATTTTATTGCAAGTCAGTAAGGTTTGCTAAGAATCACAGATATGAGAGGGGTGAAAAAGTTGTCATTTTTTATTTGGGACTTTTTTTGCATGGGACCTGCAGGTGCAGTGCCTGCACAGGGACCATACATTTTCTAACAAACCCAGACATATATAGTTTTGTGGTGTGGATTAACAGTTGTTGAGAACTAAAGGAACAGACAATATGAAATTGCCTTTACAATGCTAGCCTTTGTCAGAAGCTAAGTGTAATTCTGTAATATAACTCTTTATCAGCTGCAGACTCCTCTATTAGGCACTGTGACCTCCTCTCCCATATTCCATGCCCTCTCCACCACAGTCAGTTCCCTGCCAATGATATCCAATAAATGAATAAAGTCTGTTCCAATAATGATGGGAAGAGGGCATCTTTCTGATATTTTATTATTACATTCCTAAGGCTGGATGCTGCAACCCATACTTACAGCGAGCAATACTTACATACGTAATCCTGTTGTCTTTTAGAATGTGAGCCTTAACTATTAATAGACTTTTAGCTATTTCTTACTTCCTTCTGGGATCACAAGTATGCAGAAGAGTACTACCATGCCAGTGGCCCAAATACATGATTATTGCCTGTAATTACAGGCATTAATCTCATTATTACTTTCATATTTTGGATCACAGGTTTAAAAGAGGAAATGTGTTTGCCAGAGCTTAAGCTATTGGCCCATTTTGGTTTCAGCAAAGTGGAGCAAACTGACATGAACCTCTCAGTCCTTGTCTGCTGTCTCACAATTATGTGTGTACAAAATAAAACTGGCTTCATTCAAACAGGAACCTTTCTGAACGTCACGGACAGTAAATTGGCTCCGACAAAGACTTGACAAACACATTTCAAACAGAACAGGAAAAGGCTTTGTGGTAACCTCTTTCCAGTACTGCCACTTCTTACAATTTTATGATGATTCTCACCATATCTGGTGTTTTTACTGAAACCCCAGCACCTGGAGTCATGTAATTACATGGAAATACTGTGTTTCCTTTGGATTTTATAAATTAGGGGCACTGTGTTTCTCTCCTACTAGCCTTTTTTTTAGTGGATTGTTTGTACTGAGTCAATCTTAGTCATGCAGACCTACTCAAGCTGAATGAATCGCTTTTTTCATGACTACAGGACTAAGAAAAATGATGTTTGAATTATGTATAATGTATTTATCACAATAAAATGTAAAATGATATTCTATCATCATGTCCAAACTCAGTATTTATGGCCCTTTTATTCTGGAGCAGGCAGTTCAGAGACAAATCTAGAAGAGGCACTTGGTAATGGATTCTTTTAGCCATACCTTTTAGTTTTATTCACTACCTAAATTTAAAAGATTCCTACCACTATCTTGGTATTGCTGGTTCCCAGCGTGCTGAAATGGCACTATTATATGCTTTTAGTCATGAGAAGAAGGGATTTGTTATTGTTAGAAGCAGGAAACATTTATACTGATGGAACTGAACAGAAGAAAAGGGTAGAATTTTAGAAAAAAAAATTTAAGTTGGAGACTTGAGCCTAGTATTTTTTTCTCCTATTTATTGTCTCACCTTTTTTTCTTAATATAATGTTCATGTTTAAACACACAAATCACCTATTAATGCAGACTTACTGCATTTACCCTATTCACTAAGTCTAACATTGAATGAGTAAGGTCACTGCATGATATTATTGTACCACATTTGTTGTAATATTTGGATATCAGAAGGTCAGTTAAGAATATGGTGAGAGCTCTAATTTCCTTCCTCTTGTGGGCTGGTTGTGCTGCCTTAAGAGTTTTGTGTAGTAATTTCCTGTGTGTCTTAATAATAATCTTTAAACATGTAAATAAAATCTAATCATGGAAGCGTATGATATTATCCTATAATGTGTTGATCACAGATTCCTCAGAATGCATCATCTTTTTAGCACCTTTGTAAAGAATTATTCAATAAGGACTCATGTTGATTATTGACATGAACATAGTTAGCAACCCTTGAAGACTAACATGTCAGTGATGGAAGTCCTTGTCTGACCTGTCGTGAGTTCTAAAAGTTTAAATGAATTTTGAAAATGAAGAGCGAGTCAGTTAAGAATATTTGAATGAACAAATACCTAAACGAAAAAGTGAACCTATTTATTCAGAGACAGTTTATGAACTTTTTACCCTCACATTGCTGAACACAACATTGATGTTCTTTTCTGACTGGAGTGCTAATGTTTTTTGGCCAGGGGAGGGAATATATATAAAGTAGGAATACTCACATACCTTTCTCCTCTTATAATTTAGGTGTCATGAGTAGATATATTGTTGATAGACTGCTCACATGAGGGAAAGGATTCAAATTAAAGGCATGAATTATTCAGCAGATGAATGTCAGATGTCTGTATCATTTTGAATATGCTGCGTTTAGGACCTAGTCTTGCTCCCATCAATGTTAATGGCAAAACTCTCATTGTCTTCCTGGGGTGTAGTTCTTTTTAAGTGCTAGGTGCTGTATAAACCTTTTTTAGGGTATGGACCATGTCTTTCTATCTAGTTTAAGACCAGGTGCAACAAATGAATGTAACAAAGAGTAGAAGGGACATGAAAAAGGAGTATGAGATTAACAATAATAGAAAATAAATAAATACAGATTATGCATTTACATAGATTATCTTTTGCATAGATTTGTAAATCTGTATACTATAAAATCTTTGTTTTAAATATCAGCAATCTTCGCTGTTTTTCTGCTTAGCCATTATCAGTTGATCTTCTGTAGACATTGTAGAAGTGGTTCTTGAGAAGAATTGAAGGACAGGTTAATAACTCTATGGAGTAGTTCAGGATGAGCATTCCATACGAAAAGCATGGAAAGATGCACACACACGCTTGTGGGTGAAACAGACTGTTGTCATTCAAGGCTGGCATCGTTAGTGGGGTGTGTGTTGAAGGATGAAAGGATACAAAAGCAGATAACTAGGGAGCAACATAGTTGTGAAAGGCTTTAAAGATGTAATGAAGAAGCTCAGACATGATGCATTGGACAAGGAGGAGCCAGTAAGGACATTCAAAGATGAGTGACTTGGCCACTGCAATGTGCAAAGAAGATTATCTGAGTGGCCAATGGAATGGAAGGGAATGGGGATGATGTGAATGTTGACAGTTATTCTTGCAGTTGCTCTTGATTCAGGCTGAAAAGGGAAACATTATATGGAAAAAAGGAATATAAAAGTATTCAGTAGGACTTAAAAGTTACAAAGCTGATTGTCATAGCAGCTACAATAATTCTGCACAGTCTTCATATAAGAATGGTGAAAGACAATATTCTTGATCTCTGTAATAACTCGAATACTATTCAGTATTATTTAGTACCTATGTGAGAGTCCTGCATTTTAGGAGATCTTCTTATATATGTTCCATGTTTTGGGAATGTCATAATGTTAAAACAATTGCGAGGAAACAGTTTAAACAGAAATAATCTAATCTTAAATATTGTTGTACTTCTATCCTGTGATATTCATTCTTGGACATGTGGATATCATACATGATGTTATATGGTACTATGGCTCATAAAATGTTCTTACCACAAATATTCCTTATTGTAATAACACTAGTATTACAGAACTGAAAATCCAAAACTAAGTTATGAATTTTTAGCTTTAAAAGGATAAAAGCCCACCAAAGCAGGTTATGTACTCCTCAAAAAATATCTTCACTTCTTGTTGTAGTGGAAAGCTTAGCTGACATTAAGATACCTTGCTTCATCAAAGTACCATGCATAAACAAGAAGAACCGCCTCATCGGCCACTATAGTTGTCTCATCCAGCTGGATAGCAAAATGACTTTTTCAATTTTTCAATTAGAGTTTTTTCACAACTTTCTACCATTTTGTTAATTCTGTCCCTGACTGTATTGTTCGATAGTGGTACAGCGTTTAATTTATCTGCAATCCGGGTCTACAAATTGTCTCAACCATTTCAATACAAGCAGGTTTGATCAACTTTTCACCAATAGTATGTGGGGTTTTTTTGTTTTTGCAATTAAAAGTGAACACCGAAAAGAAGCTTCACCAATCTTCTGTGTATCACTCTCCACTTTTGCAAAAGCATCTCGTATATCAGTTGGCTTGTTTGTGATTACAATTTCCCTCTTTCTTAAAGAGTACTCATGGCCTTTATTTGCCGTGTCTGGGTGTTTAGTTTCGTGGTGTCTTTTAAATTTGCTTGGCTTCATGCTGTCGTTTGCAAACGTTTCACCACAGATGACACATTGAGGCTGTATTTTGTCAGTGAGTCCTTCCATAAATCCTAACTCTAGATAGCTTTTGAAATATAAATGTGTCTTCTTTTTTTCCTTTGTTGGTGTAGGTTCATTTGCAGGACGTTTTGTAGCTATATTGACAATTTTAAGATACACCAGATATCTCACAATATTTCAGATACTGCACTGTAAATTATTGTTGCCAATTGAAAGTCTCGCAATACCGTAAGTTACTGTAACAACCAATAATACATTTAGTTGCCTATCCTAAAAACATGTCAGCATATTAACGACAAACCAATCCTGAAAGTTTTGTACATGTTTTTATATATATATATTTATTTATTTTTACTTTTATGGTGAACTTTCAAACTAAATTACCACAATATTATTGAAGCCTCAGAGACCCGCTGTAATCTTTGGCGTCCCTCCGAGGGGGTTATGCACCCCAGGTTGGGAACCAATGTGTTATAGTGTATCCCTGTAACTGTCCCAGCTATGACTACCACCAGCCTTTAAATAAGGCAGGTTTAAAAAAATGAAATCTTTTTGACAATTAGGCCCAAAAGTTCATAAGTGTCTGCCTCAGTTAATGAAGGCTAAAGATCCTAACAATGTGGTGGCTGGGATAGTTGCAGTCAGGAGGATATAAAGGTGGACAGACTATCACAGGCTGCTCCAGAGGTCTGCATTAACAAAGAACATCTGCTTGCACCCAACATAGAAGTAGGTGGCTGGACGTGATAGAAGAGAAGACACAATACCCAGAGGGTGTCCAAGATAATAGCAAATATAATAAGATAATAGCACTGCAAGGTTCTATTTTTCCCCCTCTAAAAGCTATTTTACTAGTTATCTGGTGTTCCTAATTTTGATTCATTTCATTAACTTCTTACAACTTGTTCAGCCAGTTCTCCAGATAATTAATTTTATTGGTGCATGCTTCACTGATTCTCTCTGCTAGTTTTTTCCCATTGTTAGTACCCTCCTTCAAATAGATCTCTTAGGTACTGTACTCTATTTGATCTCTGTCCCTTTCAGTGTTAAGTCTGTCATTTCCATTAGTCTAGTTACTGATTTATCTCTTCTCTTACTTGGCAAATCCTCCTACAAGGCAAATGTTGTATACCTTCAGATGTGTCATATTTTGCATATACAGTCACTGATTTCACTAGTGTGAATTAAAACTGTTTGCAGCTTGGCACTTGCCTTAAAAAATGATAAACTATACCCATGCTTTCTGACAAATGCTGGTCCTGCTGCTGGCAGAGGAAGCAGACAAGGTGTGATTAGACTAGAGTCAACTTGGAATGGCTGTAGCTAAATAAATATAAATGGAACAACAATATCTGAAAAGCAGTTTCTGATATTAAAGCTCCCTATTTTTAAAGAGGTAGAATTGAAGGAATTAATAGATGGGATTGAAACTTCTTAACCAGATTGTTTTTGTTCTTATTCATATAGGTAGAAATGATAGTGCACCTACTGTTAAGGTTGCCTGACATTTCCTGTTATAAGATCCTGTATTCAGTTGCTTATAATTTTTCCAAAATTTTAATTGTTTGGGCTGAAATTTTCCATGGATAGGTGTCTGTCAGAAACTATATATTTTTTTAAGTTTCAGGTAAAACGCTTCAGTGGTACTCAAGAATGAAATCAGGGAATAATACATTGTTTAGTCCATGTTTTTTAAAAAATCATACAACTGTTTCACTGAAAAGCACTAGTGTCTCCATGCTTTGGAGCAGGTACTTTTTGGCTGCGGGAGGGAGGGAGTTGTGTGTGTCATGATGATGGAAGGATGTGCCTTTATTTGTGTTATAGAGAAACTTGGAAAAAATTCTTAGTTTCATACTGATCAAATAATTCCAGTCCAAATCTCCATAATCCTTAACATTGTTAGAGTTCAGCAGATACCATTTACTAGGATCAAAACATGAGTTTAAAGAAGGAATTAGGATGGTCTGATAGCACAGGAGTTAAAGTCAGGAGACATGGGTTCTAATTCTATTTTCCACAAACTTCTGTGTGATTTTTGAAAAGTGCTCTATGTCTTTGTTTCCTATAATTAAAACAGCCTGCCTTCTGGGACTGTTGTGAAGCTTAATTACTGTTAGTAAAATGCTTTGAAACTCTCAAACAGAGCATTAAAGAAGTGAAGTATTATGAGTTTTTCATATGAGTGGATGTTGGTGTAGTTAAGACGTTTTGAGGGTGGTACTGCCTGTAACTGTTCAATTTATGCAATGTATCATGAAGAAAATTTTGTCCAGAGATGTTAATTTTCTTGACTCTTTAGTTAAGTCCATAACTATGTAATTGTTTATAAGAGACTTTTACCTGTACATCAGTGGTTGAATATAACCCAAACTGCAATAAATATAAGCAGCTCAGCAGTCACTTTTCCTTGAGACACATCCTCCAGGCTCTATGATCACCTGCTACCCAGTTAAGCTCATTAAGCTGCACACCTGGAAACCAAGGTAGCCATTAACCCACTACATTACACCACCAGTTTACTACATGAAAGTTGGTTTGGTAGTTTCTGTGAAATGAGCTTGTAGTCTCAGTGTGACAGGTAACATTATTATTTTAGCTGGGGGAAAAAAAAAGCTGAATTGGTAATGAATAGTGAATTGAATATAATTTTTTACTTTTTAAATGAAGATGAATGTAAAAATAGTGAACATTTTTCTTTTTATGACTTTTCTTTCATTCCTGTTGGGGTTACATACCCTGCAAATGCCAGCTAAGGACTATATCCTACCTAATTTACTCAGACGATGCTTATATTGATGTCAACAGAAGGGGAGCATGGTGCCTTGAAATAAGCAAATTAGATAAATTAGAGTTTGTGGCCTACATTTTAACAAAATAATATAAATCCCTTCTTTTTGGGAGAAAAGAAATCATACAACATCATAAATATTACAGGCCCTACATATACACATGGAAAGATTAGATATTTATCAGTAAATGTCGGTAAACATTGATTTCATCATACACACACTTACAAACTGACAACAATATTTCAATCAATAAAAATTGAAATTTACAGATGGACAAAAAAGAAAAATGTTTGAGAACTTATTAGAGTTTGGCTTAAGGATACATACTTTGTGTATTTTGACATGCGATGTTGATGATCTGTGTTTTAGTGGTTATAAAGAGAGAACTTTGTAAATATCAATGTCTACTATTATTTAGTAATTGTCTGACTCTGACCCACATAATTTCCTGCAATCATGAAAATTTAAGTTGGTAAAAATGGGAAAACATGCTTTAAAATAAACATTGATATTATCCATTAACATTATAAAAATAGAAAATTTATTTCTACCAAGCCTTCTTACGTTGTTTGGCAAAAACTTAGTACCTCTAAACACAGACATTATCCTGCCAAATAAACTATGTGAACAAAGTTTTGGTTCATAAAATATGGGGGAAAAACCAAAAACAATGCAAACAAACTTAAGGTTAACAGATTAAGGCTCCCATATGGCAATCACTCAAATACATACTTAATTTTACTCATTTTTGCAGTTTCACAGAGCACAATGGGACTAATAACATGCATCAAATAAAGAATTTATATAAGTGTTTGCAGGACTAGTACCTCAGAGTGAGAATGAGATCTTCATCACATAATATTCTAAGGTTTAGGGGAAGGTATACTAAGCTACAAGTTAAGCACCCAGGGCTTAATCCAGTTCTTCTATTGACTGTGCCTTTATATTTCTGTGCACTTCATGAACCTTATTACCTTGGTAGGTTGCATCTTGCCACTGAGCATTCTGTGATTGATAAATGGAGTACTACACAGCTTATTGTGTGGGAATTTTGGTTGAGACCTTAAAAACCAAGGTTCTGCTGTGTGTGAATATTAATGATCAAGCAGCACTTTTTGTCAGAGGAGAGACTGCCTTGATATTACTGGCCAGAAATGTCTCTTCCACTATTTTGCAGTACATTGTGTGCCAAGGGACTGTTCTACTCCATCTCCAAGTTGGCTGCATTTCAGTTGTATCATATGTATATAGCACTTAAATTCCTTTCATGTGAAAAACACTACAAAAATGTAAAACTTTATTTATTATACCATACTACTTGGTGCAAAATTACTTTAAAAAATATTACCTGGCAAGGTAAAGAAACTATGTTCAATTGTAAAGTTTCAGATTTGTTCGCTTTTAAAAGAAAACTAATGATGTCTGACTTTTTCTTAAAAGGAGAAAATGTTTCCTACTGTTTTTAAAGAAACACTTCTAAAAAACTACTTATTGGATTTCTCACAGTGATCTCAGCTACTTCACTTTATTTTGTGAGTGTGATATACTGTGATTGAGTCAATGTCCTCAACATGTAGGAAAACATGATTTCTGTAATTTAAAATAAAAACGGAACTACCTATCTAAATAATATTGTGCATTAAGAGCTTTTTGCTTAAATTTTGCATATAATTAGCTTATCCATCTACCTGATGCTAGCAAATATCTTCCACTCCTGCAGGGTAGAATTATGCAGCAACAATCGATTCAGTTCTCATCCAACTCTCATGCATAATGCATTGAGAATAGAGGGCTGTGATTCTGGCCCCATTGAAGTCTGTTGAGAAAAAACAACACTCCTGTGGACTTTAGTGGTACAGGCTCAGGTCCAAAGTCTGCAGCCTTTTACAAGTTTCTGATGCCACTGCAACCACAGTTAATTAGTATATTTAAAAGCAAATTTTATTTAAAACCATTTTGTACTTATGGCCTGTGTTATGATAGTTTCCCAGTAGGGGGATGTTTATAGCATGATAGCCTACATATAGGATAGTGTTTTAGGGTACATCTACATGGCAGCTGGGAGGTATAATTCCTAGCTCAAGTATATGTACTAGATCTGCTTGAGCTACTACCTCAAAATAGCAGTATAGGTGGTAGCAACATGAGCAGCTAAATCTGTGCTGCCACTGGAGTATTATCCCTCCTGATCCCCTGGCTATGTAC
Source organism: Emydura macquarii macquarii (assembly GCF_026122565.2). NCBI lineage: Eukaryota > Metazoa > Chordata > Testudines > Chelidae > Emydura > Emydura macquarii. The sequence goes on from NW_027130568.1 coordinate 8,810,185, forward strand.
TTGGGTGGCTAGTCCAAGCCACTGCCCTTATTTTTTGGTGCTAACTTGAGCGGAGCTAGTGCATGTACATCTACCTGAGTGGGAATTACACCTTCCAGCTGTTGTGTAGACATACCCATTGAGAACTCTACTTTCAGGAAGTGCTTGCTAAGAGAAGGCTGTGTCTATGTGGAAGAAGTAATAAAGTCTGAATGTTGCACTGTCTTAGCTCTTTCTCTTTCATATGTGTTAATATTCTGGGTTTCAGCCTGAGATGTTTGAAAACAACCAAAAGAGAAGTGCAATGTTTTCAAAAGGAATCCATGGCAAGATATGAGATGGGCTAATTGCTTCAGGGTAATGAACATATGCAGTGGGTTTCAGAGTTGTCACCTCATGTTTTTTGTCAGTCCAGTTAGCAGGTGCTTGTTGTAAACAGTTGCCATGTCACTGACTAATGTACATGGATGTAGTTTACTACCTCAGATATTGGCAACATTAGGCTGCTTTCATCACAGTTCTAGCCTACAGCCACCAGAGGCCACTGCTGCACTTTGCCTTTCTTATGTGTAGAGCAGTGTTTCTCAACCTTTTAAGTAGCAAGTACCCCCTAACTTCTGAAAATTTTAATAAGTACCCCAACACTCAATTTTCCACTCTGAGAAATACAATCGTTTTCCTCTTTACCGCTGGATGACTGAATTTCTCGTACAGCAGGAGAGTTCTGAGTTCTGCAGTGCTGTGTGGCTGTGGCAGATCACAGAACCCCCTGTTGTTTCTCCCCTCCTTCCTCCTCCCCTTCCTCCATATGGGAGCAAAGCTCAACGCCAGCCAGTCACTATGGCCTGATGGCGGGGTCATGTGGTGCTCTCCTCACACAGGCAGGAACTTGTGAGGTATGAGCAGGCAGTAGCTGCCCACCAGAGTGGATAGCAGCGCTCCACATGGCCATCCCTAGTAGGGGTGCGGGCTTGGGGCAAATCACACAGTGTGGGCCCCTCTTAACATTTTTATACTGGTAAAACCTAGGGCTGTCATAGTTGTCAATTTCACTGCTCAACTAGAGCAGTAAAATTGACAAGTAACCCTGTCTGTAGAGCCAGGCTTCAGGACTGGGCAAGCCGTTGGGCTCCCTGACTGGCTTTCTGGGCACTGGGCTTTGAATCGGGAAGGGGAGCTGCCACCTGGGCAAGTTGCAGGTGGCTGCTGCCTGGCTGCCAGCCCGGGAGGTGGGCGACTGCCACCTGCTCCGAGCTGGGGCGGAGGAGGCTTCCGTGCAGGCTGGGACCCGGGGATCTGGGCAGGCAGCAGACAACTGCTCCCTGTCTTCAAGCCAGGGCGCTGGAGGCTGTCTCTCGGCTCAGAGCTGGGGCGCAGGTGGCAGCCACCCAGCTGTGAGCCCAGCTTACAGGGTGGAGGAGGCTGCCACCGGGCTCCCACTTGGGAGCTGGAATCCGGCAGGATGCAGGCAGCTGCCGTCTACCTCCCAGCTAGGAGGTGGGACCAGGCGGGAAGCCGGTGCCTGCTGCCTGCCTCTCCCAGAAGCCTGCGGCTGCCACCTGCCTCCCAGCTGGGAGCTGGGGCCGAGCGGGAAGCAGGTGGCTGCTGCTGGCTTCCCCAGAAGTCAGCGGCTGCTGCCCACCTTCACTGGCTTTTTCACCCTGTACCCCCTGCCTGTGTCTTGCGTACCCCCAGGGGTACGCGTACCACAGGTTGAGAAACTGTGGTGTAGAGCAGTGGTTCTCAAACTCTTTAAATGGAGCCCCCCTGTGAACTTTTGTCTAACAATTGTGTACCCCATTCCCCTGAATCACACCCCCCTTTGTCCCTTCTAAAAGAGGGGCCCTTTCAAAAAAATCAGGGGTGTTTCCTGTGCTGTAGGCCCTGTTTTTTTCCTGAAGGGCAGGGTTGGGGGGAAGGCGGGGTGCGATTGTTAGGGGCATGCTTCCCACACTGTAGGCCCTAACAATCGTGCCCCCTTTGCCCCGAACCTTCTCTTCAGAAGAAAAACAGGGCCTACAGCATGGGAAGTGTGGAGCAGCAGGGAGCAATGAGCACCGGCAGCAGTGCAGGAAGCGCAGGCAGCAGCGGAGGCAGCAGCACCAGAGCAGCAGCAGCACAGGGAGCATGCCCGGCTACTGCAGGAGGTGGGTGGCGATGGCTGCTTCCATATCTGGGGGGAGTGGAGCTAGATTGGCTGTCCCCTGCTCCATGCCTCCCCATGATCCATCTCATGCCCCGTCAGGGGGTCCCGCTCCCCACTTTGAGAACCACTGGTGTAGAGTGGGCCGTGACAAGGAGCCAACCTAGAGGCATTCAATGCAAGGGAGCACCAACTCCAACTCTTCTCCCTTATTCCACCAAGTTGAAGTGGGCTAAACACCATATGTGATCTATTGGCAGAGTGGGGGAAGAGAAGGAACTAAGATGTGCTTATTCTAAACTCAGCCTGCTGGCAGGAAGCCCCAATTACAGACACACATCTGATTTCATTCTCTGAGATTATAAATTTTGCTGATAATGGCAACAGTCTAGGTGTAATATAATTAGAGTTCTGTAAATTGCTTGACTTAGTACTACATGACATTCTGATTAAAAAATAGCTCTATACAATAACAATGAAGCCTATTTTAAATCTTTTAAAAACTGGCTAATGGACAGATCTCAAAAAGTCATTGTCAATGGTTAATTATCACTGAATGGGGATCTGCAGGGATTGGTAGTTGGCCTGACACTATTCAACATTTAATCAATGATATGGAAGTAAATATAAAATCACTGGTGTTAAAACTGGCATCAGACACACAAAGATTGGTGGAACAATAAATAATCGTGAGGACAGGGCAATCATACAGACCAATCTGGGTTGCTCAATAAACTGCATCCATTCAGATAAAATGTGTTTTAATACACCCAAATGCAAAGCTATTCAGCTAGGAACAAGGACTAATACAGCCACACCTACAGAATAGGTGACTAGCCTGAAAAGCAGTGACTCTGAAAAGATTTAGGACATGCAGTAGACAAGCAACTCAACATGAGCGCCTCTTGCGATGGAGTGGCAAAAAGGGCTAATGCAATCCTTGGATGTATGAACAATAGTGATTAGTAAGGAGGTGATTTTACCACTGTATATGGAATTAGTGAGATTGATACTGAATACTGCATAAATTTCTGGTGTTCACATTTTAAAAAGGATGTTAAAAATTGGAGAGGATGCAGAAAAGAGCCTGAGATTATTTGAAGGCTAAAGAAAATGCCACACTGAGATTTAAGGTTAAGCTGTAGCCTATTTATCAAAAAGAAGACTGAGGGGTGACTTGATTACAGTGTACCCCTTAATTTGGGTACTAAAGGGCTCTTTAATCTAATGGAGAAAGGCATAACAAGAACCAATGGTTAGAAACTGCAGCTATTCAAATTAGAAATAAGGCACACATTTTTAACAGAGGGTGATTAGGTATTGAAACACACTATGAAGGTGTGTGCGGGTGCGCGTGTGTGGGCGGTGTCTTCAGCAAGACCTTTCTGGAAGATATGCTGAGTGCTGGGATAACTGGGTGAAATACTATGGCTTGGCTTAGACAGAAAATCAGACGCATAATCCAATGGTCTTGTCCACTCTCAAGATCTATGAAAGCTCCCTATGCTTGCTGGATTTCATAGGTGGGCAGAGGTGTAAGGACCAAGAACCAGGCAACACTGTGAGTTAGTCTCCCCAGTACCTCCCTACCTTCAGCACAGTAGGTAGGGTTACAAAGCCTCCAGGATTGTCCTGGGATCTCCAGGAATTAAAGATTAACCTTTAATTAAAGATTATCATGTAATGAAACCTCCAGGGACAGTTTAACCAAAAGTGGCAAAACCCCATGAGTTCCAGAGCTTGCCGCAGAGAGGAGTGAAGGAAGGGTAACGTGGGCATCCCGGCCCCTGGCTCCAGCTGTAAGGGTAGCTGCTGGGTGTTATCGCTCATTAGGCGCACGTTCTCCTTCCCTTCTCTCCCCCGCTCCACCCCAGAAGCAGCAGCAGCTGCTGCTTTGCGATTAGAACTCCGCTCCGCTCTCGGAATTCCAGTCCCCGGATGTCACAGAGGCAAGACAGTCCGTCACCGCCCCCCTCTCCCGCCGCTAGCGAGCGCAGTGCAGTGCAAGCGCATGAATTGACCCCCCCCCCCAAAACCCCTGGGTAGGGCGCATGCGCCGTCGCCTTTCACGAGACTCATTTTTTCCCCCTCGCGTTTTTCCTTTTGCGTTCGCTAGGGTAAAGCGCCAGCGCCTTTGCCTCGCGCATTTCCCTCTCTTCCCCCCCCCCATCCCACTCCGTTCACGCGCGTGCGCGTTTTCTTGTCTCGCGCATCTTCCTGCAGTTCCTCAATTTCTGTGTATAGGGCCGGTACATTCTTTCCTCTCCCGCCCCAGCCTTCCAACCGCCTCTTCCTCCGCCAGCGCCGTTGCAGTGCGGTGGGGGGAGGGAGGAAGGAGGGGGTGTGTACGCGCGCGCACGCGCGCGCGGGGGGGAGGGGGCAGCCATGCCGAGGGGGCGGCCTTCCAAGCCCAGCAGGGAGGACAACAAGGCCGACGCCGAGTCAGGTAACTAGCGCGGCCGGGCAGGCTCCGTACGCTCCTTGGGTGTCGAGTCCGGGCACCGGGGACTGGCGAAAAGCCTCCGCCGGGCCCTGCATATAGTCCCCGGATATGGGGGGAGGGAGGCCGGGTCTAGTGGGGGGAGGGAGCCAGGCCCGGCCCTGCGGAATGATACTGAGCGGCGGCCGTTCTTCCAGTCCCGGGGGCCGGCGGCGGCAGCGCTGCGGCTCCTGCTGCCTTCTCGCCTAGCAGCGGAGGCGCGGCCGGATCCAGCTGGGAGCGCGCGGGCTGGGAAGGGGGCGGCGGCGTCGTTGTCGTCGTTTGTTCCTAGGGGCCCGATCTTATTTGTCCAACGGGGGGGCAGCTTCCGAACGGCTTGTCCCGGGGGGAGGGGGCCTCTGCCTGCTCGAATAAACGAGAGAGACGCGCCCCCCCCCGGCGGGTGCGTGGTTCGACGGTGCCCGGGCCTTGTAGCACCCGGCGGGGTGGCGAGCGCACCGGAGCAGGAGCCGGAGCGGGGGCAGTTTGGAGATGTGGGGCCGCCTCTTCTTCGCTGCGCCCCCGCCCCCAGCAAACGAAACAAACACAGGCTTGAAAGACGCCTGTCTGCCGCCGCCGCCGCCGCCGGGCTTGGAATCGCCGGCTCCGCTCGCCAGGGAAGAACTTCTGGGAGAGTTTTGAAAGAGGAATCCCCCAGGGTGCGCGCAGAAGGACACCCACCACCCGCTTGTGCCTGAAAGCGCGTTACGTGCCGTTGTTACACTTCTAGCCCTTTGCGATTAGTAATCCGTGAAAAACTAGCCCAGTCCTTTTTTCGAGGTTTTGTGCATTTGAGAGCGCTTTGTATGGTCAATTGGCCTGTTTTCTCGTGTGCTCAATTTTTCTTTTTTAATATGGGTCTTTCTCACAGAGGCGAGAGAGAGACATTAGGAAAGCATGAGCATAACACCGGAAACTAGCAGAGGGGCTCAGGTGTGTTTTTTAAAGTCTGCCTGTAGTTACTTTCAACTCACTTGCAGTGATTGATTAAATTTCAAGCACCTGTAACTCACAGCATAGAGGAGTCCCTCCCATTGAATAGGAGATCCATCCTTCGATGTACAGACATTCAACAACACTTTTGTCCCCATCCTTCGGAAACTGAATTTTTTTTTCTTCTCTCGGAACATGGGTTTAACTGTTAGTCCCTAATTCTGAATTAGTTTTAAAAACTGCATTAAAAGTTCTTAAGCCTACAATGAAGGGTTTTTTTGTTAGATATTTGAAAATTAGGATTGTCAATTGCAGTTAAGTCAAATGGTTAATTTGTTTTGCGTTAAGATTAAAAAATTAATTGTGATTAATTGCAGTTTTAATCACATTGTTAAACAATAATAGAATACCAATTTAAATTTATTATAAATATTTTTGGATGTTTTTCCATGTTTTCAAATATATTGATTTCAATTACAACATAGTACAAAGTATACAGTGCTCACTTTACATTATTTTTTATTACAAATATTTGCACTGTAAAAAAGAAACAAAAAGAGTATTTTCAATTCACCTCATACAAGTAAACTTTAAACTGTAAAACTTTAAAGCCTACAAGTCCACTCAGTCCTACTTCTTGTGGATATGTAGGCTCTAAAGTTTAACATTGTGTTATTTTTGACTGCAGTTATTTTTTTTACATAATTCTACATTTGTAAGTTCAACATTCATGATAAAGAGATTGTATGAGGTGAATTGAAATACTACTACTTTTGTTTCTTTTTAACAGTGAAAATATTTGTAATAAAAAATAGTGAATACTGTACATTTTGTGTAGTGTTGTAATTGAAATCAATATTTCTGAAAATGTAGAAAACATCCAAAATATTTAAATAGATGATATACTATTATTGTTTCGAAGTGTGATTAGTTGCAATTAATTTTTTAATTGATTGACAGCCCTATTAAAAATCTGACTCAATTTTTAAAAATATTATTTAATATTGATTTAAAATAAAGGGAAAATGAGAAAATTCTGCAGTGGTATCTTAGGCCTTGATCCTGCAAATACTTAAACCGCATGTGTAAGGACTATCCTAGATCAGGGCCTTCTACAATACTTGAATCTATTTCCTCCTTCCTAAATTAAACTTTTATCTTAGTTGAAAGATTACATTTTTGTATAGTTCATTATGCAGATTTAAACAAAGTAAAATAAATTACAATATTTGGTAATAGAGGGTGAGCGTGTCGTGTTCTTTTCACAGAGTTCATAGATGCATGTTATGACATTTAATGTTTAGTATAAAATTTCTTTTATAGTAGATGACTGATTACTTAACTAATGTTATGAGAACTGGTGGTGGTTTAGGTTTTTTGTGGCAAGGAAATGCTATAAGAAATGTCATACACCTAGCAGGCCCTTTATGTTTGCACTAGAGTACTTGGGATAATTTATCAGAACTAAAGGTCTGGTCCTGCAAATGCTTGCACATGTAACTTTGCGTGAGTAGCCACGTTGAGCTAAATGAAACTACTTACATGGATAAATTAAATGCATGTTTGTTGATTTGGGTTCCAGATTCTGATTCTGCAAGGAGATCTATGCAGGTACCTCTTGCAGGATTGGGACTTATGCTTCCAGGGTAAAACAGTGATTTCGTGCTGTGAAACAGGAGATATATACTGGAAGAAGGATGTTTTGCTCAGTGTATGAAAATCAAACCATGCAAGTGGCCACACGTCTTAGCCTGAAAACATTTTTAAGACCTTTTTAAAATAAATTCTGCTATTTTTAAACTAAGTAATGTAAGAATAAAAATGATACCCAAACAACTTTAATTTAATACAGATCAGCTGTCAGTTTTGTAACAATCGCTTTTGGGGTTTTTCAAAACGTAGCAATTATCTCAGTGCTTATTGTGGATGTTCAGTAATAGCTTTTATAGGGACTGATATGAGCTTCTTTGCATGTACTGTACTGTATACACTTAAAATGTATACTCACATTTTTTTGAATAATTAGTTAGTTAGTTCCCCATTACGCCTCTGGCTCTGTCATTCCTGTCTGTTTCTGGCAAGTCTTTCAATGGTTTCCCAGCTGTGCCCCAGGTTTTTCAGCTCAGCTTCCATAATTCTTTGCCATGTTGCTTTTGGGCAGCTTCATTTTCTCACTGACTCCTGGAATGTGTAATCTGTAGCATCTCATCTCTGCTGTGACCTGAGATAGCTTCCGTGTTTTGTACGTTGTCTGTACATTCTGAAAACCAAGTTTGGTTTTTGTCTTGGTGTTGAGCACTTCAGTCTTCATGCCAGTGGCGGCTTTTCAGCTTTCAGCACTGGCAGTCGTAGCTCATTGACTCTTGAAGGCCATCATACACAGTACTGGTTGATTTCTTTGCCTCTGTTTCTGTAACTTATTTTGTTTTTTACAGGACAGGGTTGTTAGCCCTGTGCCTAACAACCAATGTGGAGGATCATGGTGTCTGTTTTTGTCTGGCCCCTCCCCCACAGACCAGTCGGCATGGCTGACTACCAGGAGCAAAGACGTCCCTGCCGACACAGATTTTGGAAATTGTTAATGCATGCAAGTTGTCCCACCACGACAAGGCACATACACCAAGGGACAGGGTTTTTGAATAACAATGACATAAATGGATAAAAACATCATAATATCAAGCTTGTGATTAAAGCTGACCAAAACAAAGATGTTCAAACTATATGAAGATTCTGACCTTTTAGCTTTGAGATGATCGAAGTATATCCAATAATATTTAATTCATATTTTGATCTCAGACCCATCTATTACTTTGGTATAATGGGATGTGCTGAGAACAGTTAACTATAGGCTAATGTATGATTTTTAAAAAATACAAGTATATACATATATATTTCTCAAGAAAAAGTTGTAACTGAAGTGTAGCATTTTTAAAGTATAAATTAAGCCATATACAATGGATGGTGGTGGTAGCCATGCTGACAAAGCCAATTTTCGGTTATTAGCAACATTTTATCAAGAACCAATCCCATCTCATTGATTTGAATGTTAATTGAATTCTGATATTAGCAACTGTCATGCTGCTTGGCAGCTTTTTGACAACCCAGCCCTGCTTCCTGTGGAAAGCCCTGGCTGCAGGCAGGTTTATGGGAAGCACGGGGCTGCACCAAGCCCCCCAACCCGTGGTGCCAGAGTAAGGTGCAGCTTGGACAGTGCAGGGAGAGGCACTGTGCAGCAGCACAGACCCTCAGCATTACCTTTTCTGCTGCTGCCTGGCCCACAGCCTCCCCAGACTTCAGCACCAGGACTACGGAGGATTTTCCAGTTACTTTCGGTGTGGTTGGCAGGTCCCTTGATGTGGAGCTGCCCCCCTTGGCTGTTTCAGGCATGGACCTTTTGTTTGTTGGCAACTTTAGAGTAATAGCAACTTTTTTGCTTGGAACCAAGAGGCTGCTAATAAGTGGCATCCACTGTACAACTGTGAATGGAGTATGGGATATTTGGCATAAAAGGCAATTAACTAGAGCTTGTTAGAAAAATTATGATATTATTTCACTGGAATTTGTTGATTAGTTGAAACCAGGTTTGATTTCAGTGAAGCTCTGAGAGAACTCAAGCAGGTTTGCAGCCAGCTCACCTGCATGGCTCCTAAGAAGCCTGGGATTCCAGAGTCTTCAGCTCTAGGGCAACCTACTGTGCAGATATCCCAGGGACCTTCGGGGCTTCTAGAGTATGTTTACACTGACACCTGCGGCTGGCTCAGGCCAGCTGACTTGGGCTTGTAGGGCACGGGCTATGGGGCTGTTTAATTGTGGTGTAGACATTTGGGACTTTTGGGACCTCCCATCTTGCGGTGTCCTAGAACCCGGGCTCCAGCCTGAGCCCAAACATCCATGGTAATTAAATAGATCCTTAGCTTGAGTCAGCTGGCCTGGGCCAGCTGTGAGTTTTTAATTGCAGTGTAGGCATACCCCTAGAATCCGTGGTTCCAGGGAATCAGGCAGCTATGGGAGTCCCAGCTCTTTGGTTCCTTAGTGGCCTACCAGGTGGTCAGAACCAAGAGCCTGGAAGCCTGGTTGGAGCTGGCACTTCGGGCTTAACAGCCTCCCGGATTGTTGTCAGCCTGAGGCTGAAGGGGCACATGGGGGTGCCAGTTTCCAAGCTTTTGAGGCTCCTAGCTTAGCCTAGGCATCCAATGTCTCCTTCAGGCCACCAGGTAGAATTTTGTTTAGAAAATATCAAAATGCAATCTGATTTTTCAAAACAAAGGGCTTTTTTATTTGTTTCATAGAGATTTTTGAAATTCTTTGTTTTATTTCCAAACTGGAATATTTTTTTAAATCTGAAAACGCTCAGCAGAACAGAATTGCCATTCTTGTCCCAGTTCTACAAGTAACTAATCCATATGTTGATGTTGAGGCTGATTTGTACAGAAGAAACTAAACAACGTGTATTATTAACACAGCACAACTATGCTTTTGCAGTGCAGCCTTCATTGATTTGTAATCAACAAACGTCATGAACAGCAGATAGCCTTAGTTTTCCTAAAATTGGAACTGTGTGTATTCTACAGGCTTGGGATACAATTTCCCTTGGGTACACATTCTCGTGTTAGTTCTCATCAGTGCTACGTATAAGTTGGGGCATTCCCTGACCTGCTTCCCTGCTAGGCTCTGGCATCTCCAGGAAGAGCAGGATAGGAGATTGACTGGCTCTAAGCCAAAAGAAGCACCTGGGAAAGGATGGAGTGCTGCAGCGGGACAGGGATCCCATGTGTCTCACAGGACCTGCTGCCATAACAGCAGAAGCAGGTAAAATTTACTTTGTTGCAGGTGGGATTGGGTGGGCAAAGAAAACCAGACTGCAGTAATTTGCAAAAACACAATTTCTTGTCAGTTCATCTTAAATAGAATTTCAGCAATGTAAGGCAATTTTTTTTTTTTTTTTTTTTTTTAAATAAAGGTTTTAATACTTAAATTTAAATGTGGGATAAAATGAGATTTGATGTCTATTATAATAAGAGTTAAAGGATGTTTTTACATGGTTTAAGCAAGATTTAATTCTTTTAGTGGTAAAAATTGTGGCTGAATTCCGTTATATATTTATTTTGACTGACTTTTTTTTTTTAGTAGCATGGAAGAATCCGTTTCTTGCAGGATCTAAGGTTTTTGCATGTGGGAGTGGAATAAAAATGCAAGAAACAATGTGGGAGTGGGTATTGTGGGATGGGAGCAGGATTAAAAAAATTGTCCCGCGCAGGGCTCTACCTGCTTTCTTCCACTCTGCCACCTAGGAGAGAGTAAAGAAGGAGAAGCTGAGGACTAACAATGAGTTACATACCCTTGACTCTTTGTCTTAGTTCATATGGCAGAGTGCAGCATATTTTGTTTGCTCCTGATGTACTCTTTGACTAAGTTTTGTTTTAACTAACCATGAACAGAGCGTACCATTATGCATTTAAGGATGTTAACAGTAGTAAAATCTCAGTTTTACAGGGATCTTGGGTTGGAGGAGATGGAAATTAGAAGAAAGTGTAATAACTTTCACTGATATTGAATTACAGGCATTTTGAATTAAATAATTCCTTAAATTAAGGCTTCTGTCACTTTATAGAGCTTTTATTTAAAAGAAACAACTTTGTTCAGGAGTAAATTCTGTGCCTGTTTAAATTGAAAATGAGTAAGTATCACATTTACAAGTCACTGTTACATACAAAATAGAAGGAAAGAGGTCTCAGCTATGATGTCCTGGACAAAATCTTGGGAGGCTGTTGGGAGTTATGCCGGTTTGCTGTCCCTGGACCTTGTATGGGGCTTCCATAAACCTCCTGGCTGGTTATGGGGTAAATTTGAAGCTTCATCCCCTGTTCATTTTGCTGGAATGGGAGACTGTTTACATCATTTCCTGTAACTTGGAGATTACTCGTGTATAGGCTTGGTGGGATTTGATTTAAATCACTAGTTGTCGGTAAACGTTAATTTCACCTGACACAGAATCAAAAGAAAAATCCATCAATAGCAGTCAGTGAGCGCATCTTCCTCTGCACCTACAGAGATCTGCTATCCTGGGCCCTTGGCCAGACAGGGAACTCCCTGCAACACCATTATCATCGACCTTCTGGCTGCGCAGGGAGCTCTCTGCAGTCCAGCTATTGCAGCCCTCCTGACACATTTAGTGGCTGGGAGTGGAGGGGCCGTCCTCATCACTATTCAGCAGCAGGGTAGTCTCCCTATCCAGGGTCTCTGTTCTGCCCAGCAAGCACAGTCTTCCCCCCACATAGTGCTTTCAGTGATTACGTATCCCAGGCCCCACTCTGAGCTCCGTGCACTCCACTATCACTAGCCCTGCTGCCATACAAGCAGTCCCCTGCAGCCTTGCTGGAAACTGAAAATTGAAATTGCAAAAATATCAAAAAAAAAAGATAAACATATCTGTCAACATTCTAAAAAATGAATTCTGCCAACCCTGTTCATATGGAGTGGGGAGTGCATGTTCATACGTTATCAAGTCCTTGAGGCTCCTGCTTGGTACACATGTAGGGGGGATAAGATGCCATATCTACTGCTTTACTCTACCTCCAGCCTTTTTTTTTCTTTTTCTGAGTCTTCCTCCTCTATAAATAGGCCCCTTCTCTCCCCAACTTCTGCTATTCATCGCTTTCCCTAAACAGCAGGGGCATGATTCATTGCTGCCTACAGATCTGTGGATAACAGATGAGAAACTGACCAGAGTCCTGTTTTACTTTGTTGCTAAGTAAATGCTATTATCAGCAGAAGAGCTATTGAAACTGTTGGCAGACTGGGAAAGGACTTTTTGAAATCAGTTTACATTGAATTTACTTTTGAAAGGTTATCTTAGACTAGAGACTTTTTTCTTTTTAAAAATAAAAGCTTAAATTCTACAGTTCTAAATTCTAAAGTTGATGGTTGGGGGTCATCCCAGTACAAACCAGAGAAAACTGGTGATATTTTTTTCTAGTTCAGGCAGCAATTTCTTAGTGTTTCAAAAGAAATTGAAGATCTGATTCTGATCCTGTGAAATGTTGAAGGCCCTCAACTCACAGGATTGCACCTGAATTATACAGTAGTTATTGAAAAGAGAAATTACTTTCCCTTATAGTATATATGGTTCTTTGAGATGTAGATCCCACTGATGTTCCAAGCTACCCCGCTGCCATGTTTTCGCTAGTAGTGTCCTCTAGGGGTCAGGCCCGTACTCCTCACCCCCTTGCACTCCCTCTCCCGAGGGCTTCGAGAGCAGAGCGACCTTAATCGCCACTCAGTTCCTTCACCATCCAGAATTCAAAGTTCATGAGACACCAAGATGTAGGAAGGAGGGAGGGTCATAGGATCCACATGTTCAGGTGCCTTAAAGAACGGTAGTTACTATAAAGTAAGTAATCACACTTTCTTCTTCTGAGTACTGCGCATACGGATCCAATGTTGGTAATTACTTTAAATAGAGTTGGGAGCCAGGAGTTATTCCAAAATGAACATTTGATTTAGAAGCATTCACTAATTAGTATTGTTTTGTAAACATATGAGCTGAAGTCTCAGGAACTGCCCTGCAAAAGTTTTGGCACTTGGCTTAGATATGCCAGTGATGTCACTTGTGCTCTGGTAGAATAAGACTGGGTGTTCGAAGTGGAATTTATTTTATTAATGCTATATGCAGTCTTAATGCAATCAGATATCCATTTTGAAAATCTTTGAGATGAAATAGCCATTTCCTAGCATTTATTACCATAAGCAATAAATACAAAAAAAAGTCTTGAAGGCTTTTGGAAAGATTTAGTTTTATTCAGATAGTAACAATCTTTTACTATACAAAGTGCGAGTGACCGAGATGTGGGTAGTTGGGCCTGCTGGTTGTAGCAGGAGCCAGTAGCTGGAAATCAGAACCAAGGGTCAGAGCCAGAGCCAGAAGTCAGGAATTGGAGCTGAGGGTCAGAACCAGGTTACCTGGAGTGAAAAAAGGCTGGGAACAAGCAGGTACAGGGAGGTATTGCAGCCATGGATGAATGCGTTTAGCAGCTGCCAGAGTACTGCTGCTGTTGAGCTTAAGAGCTTGTTTCCTGACTTGACTCATTCATCAGGCAGCCTACTATATAGGCCAGCTGCACTTGTTAGGTTGTCCCAAGCCTGGCTCTGCTGCGCGTCCTGATGGTATCCCCCGTCAAGGGCACCTTCTTGGGGCCTAGTTTACCAGGGTATGTCTGATGGAACTCTTACAATAGGTCTGGGGCATGGCTGTTCTCTACCAGTTCCCAAGACCGCTTGTTCGGTCTGTAGCCTTCCTAGTCTACCAAGTATTGGAGCCTTCCCCTAACTTGTCACGTGTCAAGGATTCCATGGACCCAACTACTCCTTCCGTCGGCGGACAGTTATGGGTGACAGGTTGGAGTTGTTTGGATATGGGTTCTCAGTGCAAGCTTTAAAAGTGGGATGTGAAAGACTGAATGGATCCTCAAGGATTTGAGTAAGAGTGGTTCTCCTGTTAAAACCTTGAATGTACCCAGGGAATTGATGCTCTAGTTTGGCAGTTTGGTGGCTCTATTTAAGGTACTAGGGAGAAAGCCACACCTTGTCCCTTATGGCCAGATTGGGGGCAGCCTGACGATCGTGGTCTGCATGGTGTTTATAGCTTCTTTGTCAGAGTGCGAGTGTTCCTTGAGTTCCTCATGCACCTGGTGTAGGCAGGAGGCTAAACCTGTGGTAGCTGGTAATGGCAAACTCACAGGCAAATCTGGGTGGAAGTGAAGAGCTTGCAAAGAATGGGCTATGTTGGGTCAAGGTGTGGATTGCATTATTATATGCAAATTTCGCATAGCACAGCAGAGGAAGCCAGTGATCCTGGTGGTAACTCTAAAAGCAGCGAAGATACTGCTCCAGGATTTGATTGACCCTTTCTGTTTGCTCATTAGTGTATGGGTGATAGGTGGAATAAGTGAGGGATTTGATGCCAAGGAAGCTGAGAAATTCCTACCAGTATTGAGAGATGAGCTGGGGACCTCAGTCCAGTACAATGCCTGTCGTAATGCATGGAAGCAGAAGAGGTTTTCCTGGAAGAGCTAAGTTGTCTCCCATGCAGTAGAAACAGTACAGTATGTGGAGAAGTGTGCCATCTTTTTTAAGAGGTTGATAACCAGGATTACTGAGTGTCCATGAGAATGTGGTAGCTCTACAGTGAGGCCCATTGATATAGTAGACCAAGGCTAAGGAGGCCTGGGCAGAGGCTGGAGGAGACTTACGGGTTTTGATTGTGTGATATTGGTATGGGTGCAGAGATCATAGGACCTTTATATAATTTTTTTATGTAAACTCATAGACCTGGCCACCAGAAGCTCTTGGAGACCAGTTTCCAAGTCTTGAATTGACCAAAATGGCCCTCAAGCAGCAAAGTGTTGCATAGTTTCAATACCTAAAGCCTAGGCTGTCCCTCTGGAACATAAATACAAACCTTGTGATAGGAGGTCATTCTGGCATTGGAACCTGGAGTTGGTTCTGATATATTGTTTAGGATCTGGTGGATCTAGGTTGTAAATGGGTTGTTGGGGAGCAGGGAGCAAATGGAGGGCATAAGACTTGTCGATAGTCCTGTTGACAACATTGAACATTTTGAGCATGGTGGCAGAGGGCTCTTTGCAGGTTTAAGATATTCATCTGTTTCCCGTATCTTGTCCCTAGGCAATAGATTTCAAGAAAGTTCAACTGAGCGAAGAAGAGGGACCAGTGGACTGGCATTGATTAAGGTATATAGCAATCCATTAGGTATTCCAGGTAGTTGTGGTTCCTCAGGATTTGGATCAGGAATCGGATTGCTTATAGGAGGTAGCACCACTCCTTAAAAACTGCCTTCATAGCCGGTTGCTCGTTATTCCAGATATCGTATTTTTTTCTGCTGGGGTCAGCTTTCGAGAATAAAAAGAATGAGTGGAGTTGGTCAGATGTTGAAATAATACTGCATCTGTGGTAAAATTCGAACCATCGACTTTGTTTGTAAATGGTTTAGTGGGATCTGGGTGAATCAAGATGGGTGCTGAGGTAGTGGACCAAAGGCTGATTGAGCCTCTGTGGACCAGGCAAACTGGACTTCCTTTTACAGGGAGCACTGTTATGATTGCAAGCAGGCCAGAGAATCCTCTACTAAGTTGCCTGTAGAAATTGGTAAATCTTAGGACTCGCTGTACCCCGCATACAACCATGGGCATGGCCCAGTTAGATATTGCTACTACTTTACATGGGTCCATGGTGAATCACTTGGGCAAGTCAATATATCCCAAGAATTTCATTGCATCCTTACTGAACTTCCATTTCTCGAACTTCATGTAGAGTTAGTTTTGGCAGAGTCTCTCCAAGACAGTGCACGCGTAATGATTGTGGAGATCCTGACTTTTGGAAAAAATGAGGATGTCCAGTTAAATGACGACAAACTGCTCTTGCATATTCCTAAAGATGTCATTTGTGAGATGCTGGAAAGTGGCTGGGGCATTACATAATCCGAAGTGGCCATACCTGGTATGGAAGGTGGAAGAGTATGGAAGGTGGTCTTCCATTTGTCTCCTCCTTGGATCCTTACCAGGTTGGAAGGTCCAACTTTGTGAAAACCTTGGCAGAGCAGAGTTTTTCAAACAGCTCAGTAATAAGAGTACTGGTACTGATTTTGGATTGTAGCTTGATAGTCCACACAAGGCCAGAGGGAACCATCTTTGCCATGAAGATCAGCAGGCTCCTTGGAGGGGCAAATTAATCCTTTCTCCAGATAGTTCTAGAGTGCCTGTTGTTCGGGTTTGGAGAGACAGTAAATGCACCTGAAGGGAGCCTTTGCTCCCTGCTGGAGGTCAGTAAGTCAGTCATAGTTGCAATAAGGCGGTAAAATGTTGGCTTTTTGTTGAAATGTCAGCATAGTGTGGATATTTAACAGAAATCCCTGGTACCATTTGGGAGGTCGTGGAGGTTTCCGGGGTCACCTTTGGATACTGTCTTCATGGATACTGTCTTCATGCCTCTGAATTATTTCGAGGACCGAGTAGTCTGAAAAGGGTTGCTGATCCTGGGCTGGCTGTCGGAAAAACAGGATTGTTGGCAAGACGGGGAGTCAAAGTGTACCGTGTCTGACTGCCAGCGATTACACAACTCTTGGGCAGCAAGCCAGGGGATGCCAAGGACAACTAATTTGTGCACCGTATTCATCAACCCAGACTGGAGAACTTCTCTGTGACTTTTAAGGGCGCCATGTGGCGGGTGACCAGTCCTGATGAAAGGAATGACCTGTCAATGGAATCCACTAACTTGGGGGAGTTTTTGTGCTGGGTTATGTGTTGGGCTGTAAATATCAGTTAGAAAAGGTAACCGTTTAAACTATTAAAATTATATCAGTTAACCGTTGAACCAATACAATTTTGTTGTTCCCCCCATACCCTATCCCCTCCCCATAGCTCCTGAGTAGCCTCCCCAGCCCAGCTCTGCGCGGGACCCCTATCTCAGACCCATGGTTCATGATATTCTGCAGCAGGGCACTCTGCAGTGCCTGCACCAGGGCCTTGGCCTCCCTGGGCAGCAGCAGCATGGCCACCTCCGCCACGTTCCGATGCCATCCCTATGGAGACCGAGAGTCTGCACCACCAGTTAACTGATAAATATTAGTCTTAATGGTAAGACTAAAACTTATCGGTTAACCGTTTAGTATTTTACATACCTAATTGTGTGCTAGTGCGAACTCTAGATCCAATAAGCTGGCTGAGGCACCCAAGTCCCCTAGAGCCTCCAGATTGATGCTAGACATCACAGGGTGCTAGAGCCAGGGAGGGAGTTGGAGATGTGTTGGGTGCTGATTGGGCATCACCAGGGTGCTGATGGGCAAGTTTTGGCGTGTGCCAGTGGGAGAAGGGAAGCGTGTCAACCCAGCCCCATACCCCTGTTAGGGCTGGAGCTTGGCGTTTCCCAACTTGGGCATAGAATGAGCATTGGCAGGGGCAGTTCAGTGCAGAGTCCTGGTTCCCTACAGAGCAGGCATAGGCATGATGCCCAGCATTCGTTCTTCTCCACATCTGAGAGGTGGGCCAGACATGAACAACTTTCATGGGCTTGTACAATGGAGAAGGAACTGATAATGGGGGTGCTGAAGCTGGCAGGCCTGGCTGGAACTGGAAGGACCACCTTTTTTTCTTGGTAATGTTTGATCAGGCAGTTGTCAGTCTTGATGCATAAGTTGACTCAGACATCCAGGCTGGACACGGATTCCATCTGTGCCAGTTCACCTTTAATATTGCTGTTTAAGTTGAACCGGAAATGATGGTTCTGGGTGTCTGTTATCAAGTGTTAGAACTCCACTGCATATTTAGCAACTGGCTGGTGTCCCTGTGGCAGCATCTGAATGCGACTTTGGCTGAGGTCTCTCAGCCTAAATCGTCAAAGATCATAACTGGAATGAAGACTTCAAATTGTCCCAGAAGCAGGCTTGATTTTTCCAGGAGCAGAGACTCCCAAGCCAGGACCTCCCCATTAAGCAGGCTGACAATTCCACTCAGGCTTGGTTAGTGGGGCATAGCGGGAATAGGAGCTGATGCTGATATAGGAACCCACAAATTTTGTTGTGATCACCATGAAATGTGTCAGGCTAGAGGAGCTTGGTCTCACAGGGAGTGGGCCTTGAGGGCAGTAACCTGGGCCTACAAGATCTGTAGGGGGCCTGCAATCTGACAGAGATATTGGCCTTTGTAGAATCTGTGCTTGCCATATCACCTATAATTCTCTTATTTGTGTTGGGGCTGCTCAAACTGTCAGGGACTGGGATGTTGGCAGTTGAGTCTAGTGGTTGGAGCAGGGTCATGCCTAGTGATTGGGACAAGTTGGTAGCTGGAAATCAGGGCGTGGAGTCAGAGCTGGTGTCAGAGGCCAGGTGCCAGAGCCAACAATCAGAGCCAGAATCAGGAATAAGAGCTGAGGATCTGAATTGTGTTACCTGCAGTGAGGCAAGGTGGGGTGCAAGACAAGCTGTTACCCTAAAGGCACCCACAAGGCCCTATGCTGGCTTGGCTAACAATACCGCTTTGCGGCCTTACTTCTTTAAGCGGGTAATTAAAGTGGTCTGCTGTAGGGGATTTACAAAGGTTTACCAGGGGTTTTCATTTAAATCATTGAAAAATTCACTAGACCTACCTGCCTCAGTTTACCATTGAGAGGACATGAATACAGCCCTCTGCTCAAAGGATTGACACACAGACAGTAAGTTCTTTGAAAACAATTTTTCTTTATTAAATGCTAATTCTAATACAATTGGATTTTAAAATAAAAAATCAATACAATGAAACATATGAAATAAGATGCTTGAGACAATGCAAAGCACTATAAACATATACGACATACCGTTACATAGAATCATAGAGTTGGAAGGGACCTCAGGAGGTCATCTAGTCCAACCCCCTGCTCAAAGCAGGACTAACCTCAGCTAAATAATCCCAGCCAGGGCTTTGTCAAGCCGCAGCTTAAAAACCTCCAAAGATGGAGATTCCACCACCTCCCTAGGTAACTCATTCCAGTGCTTCACCACTCTCCTAGTGAAAATTTTTTTCTTAATGTCCAACCTAGAACTCCCCCACTGCAACTTGAGACCGTTGCTCCTTGTTCTGTCATCTGCCACCACTGAGAACAGCCTCGCTCCATCCTCCCTGGAACCCCCTTTCAGGTAGTTAAAGGCTGCTATCAAATCCCCCCTCACTCTTCTCTTCTGCAGACTAAACAAGCCTAGTTCCCTCAGCCTCTCCTCATAAGTCTTGTGCTCCAGCCCCCTAATCATTTTTGTTGCCCTCCGCTGGACTTTCTCCAACTTGTCCACATCCTTTTTGTAGTGGGGGGCCCAAAACTGGACACACTCCTCCAAATGCGGCCTCACCAATGCCGAATAGAGGGGAATAATCACTTCCCGTGATCTGCTGGCAATGCTCCTATTAATGCAATATGCTATTAGTCTTCTTGGCAACCAGGGCACACTGTTGACTCATATCCAGCTTCTTATCCACTGTTACCCCCAGGTCCTGTTCTGCAGAACTGCTGCCTAGCTCTTCGGTCCCCAGTCTGTAGCTGTGTATGGGATTCTTCCTTCCTAAGTGCAGGACTCTGCACTTGTCCTTGTTCAACCTCATCAGATTTCTTTTGGCCCAATCCTCCAGTTTGTTTAGGTCCTTCTGTATCCTATCCCTACCTTCCAGGATATCTACCACTCCCCCTAGCTTAGTGTCATCTGCAAACTTGCTGAGGGTGCAATCTGCCCCATCCTCTAGATCATTAATGAAGGTGTTGAACAAAACCGGTCCCAGGACTGACCCCTGGGGCACTCCACTTGTGACCTGCTGCCAGCTAGACGTGGAGCCATTGATCACTACTCGTTGAGCCCTATGCTCTAGCCAGTTCTCTATCCATTTTATAGTCCGTTCATCCAACCCATACTTCTTTAACTTGCTGATACATACAATATAAAATTCTAAAATTGTAATACAGTGTTCAGAACACAATACGATATTTCCTTAGCACATATTACAATGTTATGAATATTTAATTATGGCATGGCACGATAAACATACAATGTTGCAACATAAAACAAAGAAATCCTACATACATATGTATAAATTCTGAATACAATACCAAGCTTATTACAATATATTACAATTCCCTTATACATACAAAGACATTCTCATAACATACTTAATACAAGTATAAACTAACATTTTATGAGTGATCAGGCAATCATAGAATGGGTGGGGTTAGAGATCATTCAAGCACAGACATCCAGCTTTATTTACAGTCATATGCATACGTTCCTTATTTTTAAGGAAAAATCATACTTAATTTCTTCTCTGGATTTAATCCCTCTGTATCATTTCAAGGTCCTTCTGATCTGTGAAGTTCTGTTCCTGCTACAGCTGCTGCTGTTCTTCTGATCCTGCATTCTCCTGCTCTGGTCACGATCACCCACACCCAAGCCTTTCAGCTCTCTGCTTTATAAATGATTTTTCTGACCTTTTCTGACCCTTTCTTATTGTTTGCTTTCTTAATGTCAATCAACAGCTTTTTGCCACCCAGGGGTGGCATCATTTTTGACCGATCAACTGCCCACTAGCTAATCAGTTTCACCTTGTTTACCTGAAACTCGGACCTCCTCCTAATCCTCCTCCAAGATGATATCATTTTCAACCAATCAGCTATCTGATATACTAATTAGTTTTCCTTGTTTACTTCAAACTTGGATCTTCCTTATGTGGTCCTCCTCACGTACTGACCCCTCCATACAGGTATTAGGAGTGACCTTTATTTCATCCTATCCTATCTTTCTGCTATTGGTCAGTTTCTTAACACCTTCATTTTGTTTCTTTTCCATCTCTGACCGATGACCACATTGGCCACCATTTTGGATTTCTAACTGAAAATTACTCTAAACTATTATTAATTATTACTTATCAGAAGACGTAAACTTAAAACTAACCATATTACTATTCAAGCCTAAACATCATGATACTATCACCACTTTTGTTTTTCTGATCAAAGCAGATACAATCTTTGCTGTTTTTCTCCCCCTGTCTGCTTGCTTTTCAGCTGTGTGGCTACATGCTGTCTCGGGTGCTGGTTTCCTTATGTGGACTAGAGCAGCTTTAAAAATCTCTTGGATCAGGGCAAGGCTGGGAAGAAACACACACAGAAACTATAGCAGACATGGGCAAATGCTTTGAGCAGCTGCTGCTGGTTTTGAGAGTCCGTCTGCTGACTCATCCAACCAATCAGGCAGCCTATTATATGCCAGCTGCTAGCATTAGGCTACCTAGAGCTTGGCTTTACTGCAGGCCCTGATTCCTAACACTAGGTATGAAATAATTTCTTACTGGAGGAAAACCTCAAACCAGGTTCCTCAGGAGTCTGCTCATCAATTAATGAGAGATACTGTACTTTTTTATAGGTGAATGGACTACTGATATTGTCTGCCAAATGTATCTTAATTGAAACAATAGCTAGACCTAATTATTATTAATTATAATAAATAATCCAAGATTATTGGATTATACCACTGAGAGGGCATGTGACTCTTCAGTACTGCCCATAATAAGAAGTGCTTCCATTTTGCAGAATATATAATTGTTATAGGCAATTTCTTATTCTGAAGTAAAATATTCTGTACTTCTGAAGAACATTCTTTATCTAATGAAGACATCTGGAAGCCATCCAAGCCGTGTGATGTAATGATGCTACATTTGGCATGAAGAACTAAGCTGTGGTTCTGCAATATCATGTTGTTTTGATTTGGGAGCATGCTAAATTGGTGATCAGACAATATCAAGAGTTCCAAAACCAATACTGTCAAGACCAAGTGGGGAGATACCAGTGTAACCTGAGCATAGAAGGTTGCACTCATTTCTTGAGTGCCCCCTTGATGTCCTGGTGTGGCGTTGCTGTTCTGCTTGGCTCCCAGCAGCCGCTGTCAGCTGGCCTCTACAGGTCTTCTGTGGCTCAGCCCTCTGTCCTGGTCACACAGTCCAAACCCCTTTCAGGATATAACAAACTCAAAATAGAAACAATGCCTTGACCCTTAGGGCCAATTATAAACAAAATAGTTCCTTACTCTTCTGGTCTAAATTCTCTCTCTAGAATTGAATCAGCAGGGTTCCTTCTGAACTCCTGCCACTACTTGTGGACAGCAATGGGCCCTGGCCTGGCCTGGTTCCTTTTGCTGTAGCCTAGGGAGTGTCTCTTCTCACTCCACTGGCTCCTGCCAGGAACTGACTTACTAACAGCAGGTAACTTCTTTTATTTTAGCCTGTTGAGCCTTGATTGGCTATTGCTGGTCCCCAGCCCTTCTAACTGTTGGAGGACTAGATCTCACTGGTTCCCAAAATGACTGTTCCCGGGATGGCTCTCTAGATAACACTGGAGGTCTAATACTTGCTTCTATTTTCCTGTGAGGCTAGTTTCCTGGGGTATGATGTAGCAGAGCAGCAGGGTCTCCAACAGCCAGGTCCTGTCACACAGAGCTTTTTCTTGCCTTATATTCCTTAACACTTTAGGAATTAAAGGAAAAGGAGGGAAAGCATACATCAAATGGTCTGACCAGCAATCATTAAAGAATCCGTTATAGATCCTGGATGCCTTCCTGCTCAACAACAAAACATTGGACTCTTCTTCTGATTCGAAGTGAACAAGTCTATTTGGGGATCCCTCTACCATTAGAAGATTCAGTCCAGTATTTAATCTTTTAACTCCCATTCATGAGATAATCACTTTTCTGCTTAATGAGTCCACTAAATCATTGTTGATGGAGAGCTATCAAATTGATGATAATTCTGGGTATACCTTTCTCACAGAGTTCAGTGAGCAAATGCAAAATTTTGAATAATGTACTAGTTAAGACAACAGCTATTGGAATAGTTCAGAAGGTAATAAAATGAGTTAGACTACTATTTTCTGTTTCCTGTGGCCTGGTCTACACTACAGAGTTAGGTAGATGTAAGGCAGCTTACCTTGACCTAATTATGTCAGTTTCTGCACTGTAGCCTTGTTCCTGCCAATGTAAGTGCCCTATTATACCGAAATAATAACTCCACTTCCATGAAAGACATAGGGTTTATGTTGATGTAGTTAGGATGATGCAGTGTCCATGTAGACACTGTTACTTACATCAGCTGTTGGTTGTCCTTGTCAATTTCACAGCTCCTTGCTGGAGCTGTGAAATTGACAAGAAAGGCTGATAGGCTGTCTTCTGTGAACCCTGTGCTGGGCCCACAGCTTGAGCTGCCACTCCAGCGGGGTGGGGAGGATCCAGCTAGAAACCTGCTGCTGCCTGGGCTCCTGGCTCTGAGCCTGGCTGCCACATGCGCTTGGAGCCTGGGTCCCGATGTGGAGACTGCCCCCAACACCCTTCTTAAGTTGGTGCAAGTGCTCCTGGTGAAGATGTGCTCCACCAACAGAAGGAGGTTATGGTACGGTGTGTTGGCCACTGGTGTTTATCGGTGTAGGCTGCATGCGTGTGTCCCTGTGCAGATGCTGTCCCAGCTTTGATTAGGAAACCAAGATGGTTCTCACGATCGAATTAATCGACACGACCACGGATTAGCTGAGCAACGACGGCACCCAGGCCAGGTTTATTGCGTGCGGCACAATGAGAAGTGACCTACAGAGTATCTCTGGGTCAGTTTCGTATAGGTGGTGTTACAATGGCCACGGCCCAACGGCGGGACTTTCCGTTATCCCCTAGACCGGACTACGTTGTTCCCTCTGACACCCTCTTTTATATGTTGTTTCATACAATTTCATTCTGCCCCCTTTGACGTAGGTAGTTGCCACCCTCTTGACGTAGTCTAATACCACCTTTTTCTGTTAATTGGCTGATTTGGGCAAAACAACTCCATTTATCACCTTTTATTCATTTCTGTTCATCAAAGTGTCATTTTAGGGAGTTAGTGCTCTTTGATATCTTGGTGCCTTCTGCACCTGCTGCATAATTTGCATTTTAGTAATATTTTGGCAATATATATGCTTTGCAGTATCAGCACTTTACTGTGCCCAATTTCAGTTAACTTGGTTTTTTCCATTAATACTCCTGTTCACTCGGTTTTTTCTACTTAGGCCTTAGCCTGTTTTACAGGCCTTATGACTACATTACTTAGGTCTTATACTTACTACATTCCCCCGCTTTTTATCTTTTTATGGGGAGGATGTTTACCCATCATCCTGGAAAAGCATAATGCATGGACTTAAAGGTAACCCAGTGGGCTAAACACTGTTATGTGGTCACCTCTTTTGCTGCTATCCATACACTCATGCCCCATCTGTCCCTTAGTCTGCACATTCCTTCATACGACTGATGGACAGATTTTATTCCCAATTGTTTTTGGTTCCTTATGGTGGGCCTGGGAATGTTAGGTCCGAGACCATTTTTATTTAGTGGAGTTCAGTAGTTCACGCTGTTGTTATAGCACTGATACTTTGTATTATAAAATATACTTCTAGTAAATATATAGTTTAAATATAAAATATATGATATAGGTGATAATATATGATTATGAACCTTATTGCATTTGATATGGTAGGGTTGCTATGCCAGTGTTGATAGCGAGTTCCATACTTCTTTCCACATGATTTTGGAGGATGGCTCTTCTTGTTTGGCGTCGCATGTAGCAACATATGCCCATCAAAACAATCACTGTTAATACCTGTATTACCATCAATAATACACTGAGTGTTCTGACTCTTGGGTGTAGGGTAATGTCTTCTGGGATTGCCCACTAAGGTGTCTGTAATGTGCTCTGTACACTATCTCATCCATCTGTTGTTGAATGAGATTGGCTATTGGTATTAGACACTCCTTACTTCTTGCCACCAAATCATGTATATCTAATTTCAAATGTTCTATTGGAGGGAACATTTCAATTAACAAGCTTTGGATATGTCCAGGAGGAGGAACAATTTCAGTAAGTGTGTTCACACTGCTGGTGGACCAAAAAGCATGAGTTCCAATTTGGATAGTGCTGGTTATTGGCACACAGAATCCTGTCTCCTTTCCAAGTTACGAGTGCCCATGTATAGTGAAATTGGAATACCCCAAAGCACATACCATATCATGTATTTGCAGTACTTCATTAACCAATTCCTTTTGTACCAATTGGGCCCACTTTTTTCCACTTAGACCTTAGCCTGTTTTACAGGCCTTATGACTACATTACTTAGGTCTTATAATTACTACAGAGGTTAGTATGGGGTACCCCAGCTCAGTAGCAGAAATGTTTGCTCTAGTAGCTTCCAATGCTCCCCCTCCCGAGGATAACAGTGGGGTAACCCTAATTGCCACTCACTTCCTTCCTTAGTCAGAGCAGTTGGGACAACATTTGTGTTCCTTTTATATTTACTTGTTACTTAATTAGCATAGTTGTTACTTTTTAATTATTGTAGCTTTTGCATTTAATAGTGTTACCGTTATCTCTCATTTAGAGGAAAAATGAAGTTTGTTCTGTCATTTAGTAGAATTTTAATTTCGATGTGACAGAACTGAGATAGCCAGGCTTTAAATTATGCCCCTCTTGGGGATGGGGGCGCTGTTCCCTTAAAAGATACTCATAACAATTGTTTTTATTGTCTGGGAGAAGAGCATGTTGTTGCTAAGTGTGTGATCTGAAAATCTTTTAAGAAGCACGTGTACAGAAAGAGACAGGCCAAGTTAAAGCTTTTCTTTATGGAAGAGTCCATCAGGGCACTTTAGGATCCTGAACAGAAACAGAGCTCAGGAAATTACTCGGTACCAGCACAATCCTTCACTGCTCTGGTCATCAGGGACATCACTCCAAGTTTAAGAAGAACAAGATGATCTCGGGAGGCTCCCCGCTTTCAGAGCAGTCAGAGATCCATGCCTCCACCCAAAATGAGAAATTTTGAATCTGTTACTCAACATTGCTCTCTATTGCTGGTCCTCAAAGGATTCACTCAAGTCAGTGCTAGAACCCTCAGAGCGGTATACAGGTAAAAGGTGCTCAGAACAGAGGGCTCAGAGAGAAGGGGATTCTAAATTGGCAGCTCCTCAATTTCTCTGTCCAGGCACCAACTGGTCAATTTCACTCTGCCCCGGCACCAGCAGTTTTAATGCTTTCTATGCGAATACTGATTACACTTTTACCCTTTTCTGGATGGTTGGCTTGTATGATAAAACCATAAGGAATGGATGACAATAGTAGCAAAGA
This sequence comes from Emydura macquarii macquarii, assembly GCF_026122565.2. Taxonomy (NCBI): domain Eukaryota; kingdom Metazoa; phylum Chordata; order Testudines; family Chelidae; genus Emydura; species Emydura macquarii. The sequence continues at coordinate 8,836,430 of NW_027130568.1, forward strand.
AGGTAATTCTGTTGTTTTCATCTGTAGGTTTGAGAATCAATTTTTAAAAAATGAACCTGGCTTGAGTGTTATAATGGATCACAAATTGAATGAATCAACAATAATGCAATTGTGAAAGACTAATATTCTGGGGTATATTAACATGTGTTGTATGTAAGACATGGGATTTAATTGTTGCACTTTATTCGGTACTATTGAAACCTCAGCTAGAGTACTGTGTCCAGTTCTGGGTGCCACACTTTAGGGAAGACATAGACAAATTGGAGAGAATCCAGAGGAAAGCTACAAAAATGATAAAAGTTTCAAAAACTTGGTCTATGAGGAGAGGTTTAAAAAAAAAACCTGGGCATGTTTAGCCTTGGGAAAAGATTGAGAGAGAAGACCTGATAACAGCTTTCAAATACATTGAAAGCTGTTGTAAAGAGGACAGTATTGAGAAAAATCTTTCTAACTATAAGGATGGCTGAGCACTGAAATAGGTTTCCATGGGATGTTATGTAATCCTGGTCTTTGGAGGTTTTTAAAAACAGGTTAGACAAACACTTGTCAAGGAAGATCTAGGTTTATTGGTTCTGTCTCAGTGCAGAAGGCTGGACTAGATGATGTCTCAAACTCCTTTCCAGGCCTAAATTTCTATGATTCTATTAAATAACTACAGCTTTGTCAAAATGTAAAGGAAGAATAAACTCACTAGTATGCATTTATGTCCTTGTAGTCACTTGGAACCTCTACCTCGTCCAAACTGTTTCTTAGTGGAGATGGACTAGCAAGAGAATATTACACTTGTAATCTTCACTATCTGCCAGTCCTCTTCTGAGTGAAATTTTTAGTGTTGGTTACTATCTGCAAAGCCGTAAACTGCTTAGACATGTCTTATTTGGGACTGCCTTTCCTTTTCTTGCTTACCACACCAGCTATATTCATCCAGAAGGGTTATTAAGCTAACTGTTACAAGTGTGAAGCTCATGGGAGCAGGACTTCACTTTTGAAATTTGTTCTTGACAAAATGTGTCTAAGCTTGGCCCTGGTCCTATTTTAGAAGGCGCTGCAAGGCGTATCTGTCTTCAAGTCTTGCACTGATTTACCAAGTGACCTAGGCTGCAGGTGTATGATGTGTCTGCTTTAAAAAGAAAAATTACAAAGTGTTAATAGATCCTAATTCAAAACAAGTAGTGTGTTCAGATACCACAGAAATGGGTCTTCTCTAAACAAGTAAAATATTCATGCCAATTTAGCAGCAGTAAATACAGACCATTTACACTTAACAATTGTCTTTGGGCAGAATTAGTCCCAAATGGGATTGCATAATTTTTCCCTAGATGAAAACTGAAGTGTTCATAGTAGCTGTAATTTCTTTAAATCTAATATATATTCCTATAGATTAATTTTGGATTTTTTAAAATTTGAATATATTCTTAGACATTCATAGGAACCTTGCTGACTGGATTGTATTGCCTTATTCAGTTATAATGAACTACTTAAAGAATGCAAATTAGACATTTTCATTTTTATTCCCCAGTTAATGTGAAAATCTTGTTTATTTTTACAACATCTTGCCAGAAAAGTGACACAGTATTTAATTTTGTTTGATACACCTTGACTTTGTTTTTTTGTTTTTAAGCATTGTGAATGTCTTGCACAATATATCTTTTTATTTAGATTTATTGGTAAGGATTCCCTTCTATGTTACCGGAGAATTTCCATGCCTGATGTTACTTTATACTGCACAATTCTTTCAACACCAGGCCTGTGCTGTGATGCCATATTTTGTTACGCTAAAAACTCCAAGACCCAAAAGGCCTTACACTGGCTTGGGGAACGCTATATTAACACCTTATTTCTATAAGCCAGTAATTACTGTGGTCTGCCCTAGAGAATTTACAAAGATTTACCAGGGGTTCTTGTTTACAATCACTGAGAAGCCCCTTAGGCTGCCTGCCTGCCTTGGTTTACCCTTGAGAAGACACAGCCTTCCGCTGAAAGGATTGACACTCAAACAGCAAAATTCTTTGAAAACAAATGTCTCTTTATTAACTATTAATTATAATACAATTAGGTTTTAAATTGAAAGTCAATACAGTAAAACATATAGAAATAAGTGCTTAGTATGGTACAGAACACTATAAACTATACGGTATAAGAATTCCAAAATTGCAATACAGCTTTCATCATACAATATGGTATTCCTTTAGCATAAGCTACAATGTCATAAATACTTAATTGAAGCACAGTATAACATACGTGCAAAGTAACAGCATATAACATAAGGAAATCCTGCATACATAGCACACTGCAATATTCAGAGCTTATTACAATGTGGCAGGTGTAATACATATGCATACGGTAACTTTACAATAATATTCTTAACAATACTACTACTACTTTAAACTATCTAACATTCTATGAGTGTCGATCAGGCAGTCATAGAGTGCTGAGGCAATCACTCAAGCTGCAGGCATCCAGCTTTATTTACAATCATTCCCATACATTCCTTACTGTTAAGGAAAGGTCCTACTTACTCCTATATCTTTCCCTCTGCTTCCTCTGTGATCCTTCTGTTGTGTCTAGTTTATTGCCAGAAGCTGCTGTGGCTGCAGCTGTTCAGGTCTCTTGCTGTTCTGCTATTGCCCAGGTGTTCTTCAGCAGTCGTGGTCACCCACACGCGAAGTCTGTCAGCTCTCTGCCTTGTATACAGTTTTTCTGACCTTTAGAGATCTTTGTTGATTGGTTGCTTTCTCAATGTCAATCAAATCCTCCTTCCCACCAAAGGATCAGATCATCTTTACTTACTGTACTTTGTACATTTGACAGCTTTTTGCAACTCTTTTGCTCTTTCACCTATTTCTGAAGGTCTTTTATACAGCAGCAAGAAGGGGAAGAGAAGCAATTTTAAAAATAAAGGGAAAAGTATGGCCATAAAGCTACAAATTGGTAGGAAGATAGAAAGTTTGGAATGGTGATTAATTTCTGGATCATCTGAAGCAGGGACATATTTCTTCCTGTTCCTGAGATTTTGCAAATCTAGTTCAGTCAGAATCTTCTGAAAGTTCCCACAGTCTCTGCCACTTCAGAGCACACCTGTTTTTTCAAAACAAATCTAATTTAAAAATTGAAAATATAACTTTGTACAAAAATGTTTAATGCTTATTTTGCAGATGGTATTCTGACACTGAATACAGAGAAAAGTAATTGTTCCTACCAAGTTCCAAACTTCCATAAGTGTGAGATCTGTTTGCTGTCTTTTCCAAAAGTGACACAGTTCCAGCGTCACATGAGGGATCATGAGCGAAATGACAAGGTATGTATTTCAATAAATCTAGATCTAAATCTAAAAAATATTAATATATCAAAAATTAAATCCAGCCTTTTAATAGGTGAGGTTGAAGACACATTTAACAGTATTCAGTAATGACGCTGATAGCCAAACTTTGTAGTTTGTGTGCAGTCTGTAAGATATGAAATAAACCTTGCATTGGATAGCATTTCAGCTATGATCTTATCCCCAATTTAAGCAATTTTTGCTTAGGTATCCAGAGATAATCCAAAAACAACAAAAGTTCTGTGGCACTTTAAAGATTAACAAATTTAATTTTAGCAGACATAAGATAGCTAAAATTAAATTTGTTTAGTCTTTAAAGTGTCACAGAACTTTCGTTGTTTTTGCTGTATATAGACTAACACGGCTACCCCTCTAGAGATAATCCACTGTCTCTGCAAAATATTTAGGTGGGCTAAGGAAACTGGTAGAAAGAGATCTTTTTATTCAAGATTTTAGATAGCAAATTGAATATACCTTGCCAACAATAAGGAAATCTGTTTCTTATTTAATTGGCAAATCTTGTACCCAACTGATTGATTTCCCTTGTTTAAAATAATTCTAATAAATCTCCTTTTCCTTTTCCTTTTCATAATCTATTTTATTAACGGAAACAGCAGAATCCTGCATGAAATGATAGCACAATAAAGTTATCACTTCAACTGCTTCTAAACCAGGTGGAGGAGAAGAGGAAAGATACCCTTGTGGTTAAGACATTTTATTAAAATTTAGGAAATCTAGGCTCTAACACAAATTTCCTGTGCAACTTTAGGCAGTTTTATTTAATCGCCTTTCCTGGGTTATTCTTCGAGTGCTTGCTCATGTTCATTCTAACGTAGGTGTGTGTTCGCCCTGAGCACCACCGGTGGAAAGTTTTTCCCTGGTATCCACTGGGCTGGCTCTGGTGCCCCCAAGACTCATGCCCTCATATTGCCAGTACATAGGGCCCCACCGACCTGTCATCCTCTCAGTTCCGTCTTACTGCCTTTGAGGGCCATTGGAACTTCTGCTCATCTTTGCGTTCACTCCTCTCAAGTAGACTTTGATTCTTCTCTACCTGTATATAGTTAATTATAGTGTCTAGAATTTAGAGTTTAATTTAGTAGTTAGAGAACTCCACTTACCGGGGTTACCCCTTCCCTGACACCGGGGCATTCCTTGGTCCTGGGGTTTAACCTGTATGCGCGTGCCATAAGCCCATGCGTATTCATGACCCCATTCTAGCTACTTTAAGTGTTTGGGGGAGTCCCACTTGTGGGAGCGCTGCAGGATCTATAAGGGGTTCAAGCCCCGTACCAAGAAGGACAGGGATCAAAGGATCAAATTCCTTCTTATGGAAGCAGCAATCTGTTCCCCATTTAGAGCCTAACCATGCTGACCCAGCAATGAGCACTTCAACCTGGGTGAGAAATGCTCTTTCTTCTCTGAAAGACATGCAGCGCAGCTCGGTCTCTCTGGCACCGAGGAAAGACTCCTTTGCTGCATCCCAGGACTCTCGGCATCATTAGGTGTCTCCGGTCTATGCCTCAATGGGACTCTCGGCACTGCTTCCAATCATTGGTACCGAGGAAAAAGCAGAAGACAACGGCTTGGTGGAGTTCCCCAACCCCAAGGATCACCGGTCACAGGGAAGCTGGCAGAGTGCAAGTGTGACCTTTGTGGGCCACTCAGATTCAACAGCTGCCAGCATGGTCCTTTGACTCCAGCCCCGGGAAGAGGTCTGTTGAGTCTGGCGCTGTTGGACTCTTCACCGACGGAGCATCATCGGAGTACTGCCCTGACACTACCATCTTCACCAGAGGCATTTGAGGCAGCAAGGGAGCTACTATCACTCCCGGTACTGCCATCCCCCACCAAGTGTGAACTGGCAGTGGAGGCAAGAGCTTTCATGGCACTGAGGCCCTAGGTGCTGTCAAAAGGAAAACCGGCTATGATGTCTCAACACCGGTTGCCTCCCTCCTGCCACTGCTCTCAGGCATCAGTTGGTACTGCTCCATCGTGGTTGTCGAGAAGCGACTTCTCTCAGTTGGACTCAAAGGTAGAGTCTTACACCTCCTGCAGGAGCCGCCATTGATTTGGCTGCCATTACCCGATGGCTGACATGAGCCAAGGGTGCCAGCCAACTGCCTAACCAACACAGTGGCAAATGCTTGTGCAGTGGCCCATCTAAAATCCCTGGGCATTCCAACCAGTCCAGGGGTCACAGTCTAGGAGATCATACTCTATTGTTTTGGAGTGTAGAACTCCCTTCCACACCCTCGGTACAAGAACCACAAGCCAGTACCGAGCTTGGCACCGAACTCCAGTATCTGTGGGGTCCTTCCGGTGTTGAAGGAGAACAGGAGATACCTGTTCAGATATCTTCCTCCCCCGATGAGGCAGTAGTGGGAACAACTATTGCACCCTCTCAGGATGTTTACAGGGCACACAGGAGCTTCTCAGAAGAGTAGTTCAAAACCCGAGGATCCAGGCAGAGGAAATTTCTGAATCCTCCCATGCCCTAGTGGACATCTTGACCTCATTGGGTCCGTTGTGAGTAGCTTTGCCCCGAACGGCACTATTGTAGACTCCATCAAGGTCCTGTGGCAGACTCCAGCCTTGCTGCAACCGACAGCAAAGAGGGTGAAGAAAAAGTACTTAGTCCCATGAAAGGGATTTGAGTTTTTATACACCCATCCTCCTCTGGGGTTGCTGGTGGTGTCAGTGGTGAATGAGTGGGAGAGACAAGGACAGGAAAGACCTACCCCCAAGGCCAAAGTCACCAAAACTTGCATCTTTTTGGCTGGAAGGTCTGCTCTATGGGGGGGAGAGGGGCTCTAACTCCAGATCACCAACCAACAGGTACTCCTGAGCCACTGTGATTTAATGCTATGGGGCACAGTGACGAAATTCAGAGAGTTGTTGCCACAGGAGTCCAGGGCAGAATTCTAGTCGAGGAAGGGAGAGTGGTGGCAAAAATGTCCCTACAAGCAGTGTTGGATGTAGTGGACTCCTCTGCAAGAACCATGGCATTGGCTGCAATCATGAGAAGAAGCTCATGGCTTCAGCCCTTACCTCTTCCCTACCAGGTGCAGCAGACGCTTCAGCTTCGAGTCCATCTGCTTTTTGGAGCAGATGGACTTGAAACTGCACAGTTTCTAATCCTCTAGGGCCACCTTAAAATCTCTAGGATCGTATGCTCTGGTGAGGAAGCATTTTAAGCCCCAGCCAGTGCCCCGTTTCTGCCTGCCTCAGTCAAGGCAGGAGTACAGTAGAAGGCAGGGTAGGAGCTTGAGAAGAGTCCTCCTCCCTAGTCCTTGTCAGCCCATGGACTTGGCCTGCCAGACAGTTGTCGGGGTCTAAGCAAGCCTTTTGAGGATGTGCTCGAGGATGGCATACCAGGAAATTGTTTGGATCCACCTTCCCTAATTTTTGTGGACCGGTTATCTCACTTCTATCGGTTATGAGCCCACATCACCTCAGAACGCTGGGTGCTATGCCCGATAGGACTGGGATACACTGCAATTCTTCCCCTCCTTCCTACTTCTTTTCCCCGTCCCTCTTCAGGGGTCCTTCTCATGAGCAACTTCTAAGACAGGAGGTGCGAAAACTCCTGGAAGTGGGAACAGTAGAGGAGCTAAGGGGTAGGGGTTCTGCTCCTGTTATTTCCTAATCCTGAGGGCCATGGGTGGTCTGAGACTCATCCTGGACCTTCCTCACCTCAACAGATTCATGAAGAAGCTAAAGCTGACATTCTGCATGGTCTTCTTGGCCTCCATTATCCCTTCTCTGGATCCAAGGGACTGGGTTGCTGCCCTCTACTTAAAGGTCGATTATTTTCATATCTCCATGTTCCAGGGCCACAGAAGATTCCTCCAATTCATTGTGAATTAGGTACACTATCAGTTCATGGTACTCTCATTCAGCCTGTCAGCAGCACCTTGGGTATTCACGAAGTTCATGGCAGTTGTTGTGGCTTTCCTAAGGAAGCAAAGGGTTCAGGTCTACCCCTACCTCGATGACTGGTTGACCAGAGGTCGGACCAGGGCCCAGGTGGAGGCAAACGTAAGGTTAATACTGTCAACTTTCCAGAAGTTAGGTCTCTTGATAAACATACAGAAATCGAAACTCTCCCATATTCAAAGGCTAGAATTCATAGGGGGCAGTCCTCGACTCAGTCCAGGCAAGAGCCTTCTTTCTGGAAGCCTGGTTCTGGGTCCTGGCTCGATCATAGAAAGCCTCAGAAACCAATCCGTTATCATAATAAGAAACTGCCTGAAACTTCAGGGACATACTGCCCCTCATGCACTTACGTGGTGAAACATGTGAGATTGCAACTCAGACATCTTCAAGCCTGGCTAGTGTCAGTGTACCCAGCAGGCTGGGATTGCTTGGAGGTGGTTGTCACACTTCCTCCTTTGGTGATCACCACTCTTGTTTTGTGGTTGGATTCAGAGACAGTATGGGCAAGTGTCCCATTCTTGAAACGGCAGCCATCGATGTTTCTAGTCACCGACGCTTCTGTGCTGGGTTGGGAGGAGGTTTGTTTGGGGGTCCTCAGAACCCAGGGCCTCTGTTCTCAGGTGGAATTCCCACTACACATTAATGTGAGGGAACTGAGTGGCACATCTTGCCTGCCAAACGTTCCAGTCTCATCTGGAAGGCAAATGCATATCAGTGCTCATAGACAACACAGCAGCAATGTTCTATATAAACAAACAGGTTGGAGCATGCTCCTGTCCCCTTTGCCAGGAAGCTCTCTTCCTGAGTGAATTCTGCATATCCCACTCAATCCACATCAAAGCCTCCTATCACCCAGGGGCACAGAATGAGCTAGTGGATCACCTCAGCAGATCTTTCTCCAATCACGAATGATCTATCTGCCCAGATCTCGTGATGGACATTTCTGGAAGTGGGGACTTCCCCAGATAAGGATGCAAAACCTTGCTCTGAAGTGTCCCTAACCTCTATTTGCCAGAAGCTGGGAATGGGCAACAGAGGGCTGGATCACTTGATGATTACCTGTTCTGTTCATTCCCTTTGAATCATCTGGCATTGGCCACTGTTGGAAGACAGAATAGGTGGACCATTGGTCTGACCCAGTATGGCCATTCTTATGTTCTTATAATAGATCTGTTTACGATGAGACACAACAAAAAGCGTCTACAGTTCTGTTCCTTCCTGAATCATAGCCTGGGCTCACTCACAGATGCGTTTCTCCTCCCTTGGAAAGACCATCTCTTCTGTGCATTCCCCCCCATTCCTTTTGTATACAAGGTCCTGCTGAAGGTTAGAGAGGATGGAGTGAATAGCCCCAGCCTGGCCTCATCCGCATTGGTTCACCACCCTTCTGGGTCTCTTGGTGGAAATATCCATCAGCCTGCCTCTTTTTCCAGATCTCATCTCCCAGGACCTACATCACCCAGACCTCGAGTCCCTTCATCTCATAGCCTGGAAGCTCCGTGACTGAATCCCTTGGAGCTAGCATGCCCCGGTTTGGGTCAGGAAGTTTTCAGGGAGCAGAAAGCCATCCATTAGAGCTATGTTCCTGGCAAAAGGGGAAAAGGTTCTCAGTCTGCTCAGTGCAGAGAGGTATCTCGCCCACACAATCATCAATAGCATGTATTCTGGATTACTTGCTAGACCTGAAGCAGCAAGGGTTATTGGTGTCATCGATTAGAGGCCACTTGGCCACGATTTTGGCTTTTCATCGCTGGGTTAGTAGCTGGTCCATCTTTGCAAACTCAATCTGTAGTTGCTTTCTCAAGGAACTGGACCGACTGTACCCACAGGTGAGACAACCTATCCTGTTCTGGGACCTCAGCCTGGTGTTGTCACGGGTCCTCTATTCGAGCACTTGGCAATGAGTTCTTTACTCTGTTTGTTTGTCCTGGAAGGTGGCCTTCCTTGTGGCCATCACCTCGGCCAGAAGGGTCTCGGAGATTAGGACCTTACTTCAGAATCTCCATACATGGCCTTCTTCAAGGACAAAGGTCCAGCTGTGCCCTCACCCAGCTTTTCCTCCCAAATTTCTGTCACAATTCCATAATAACCAGGACCTATTTCTTCGGGTCTTCTATCTGAAGCGGAACGCCAATAAATAGAAACAGAGACTTCATTCACTAGATGTCAGATGGGCGCTTGCCTTCTACATAGAAAGGACTAAATTGTTTAGAAAAACTACTCAACTCTTCATGACAGCGGCAGATAGGATGAAAGGTCTTCCAGTCTCAGCCCACAGAATTTTGTTGTGAATCACTTCTTGTATCTGCATGCTATGACCTCACAAAGGTCCCTGTTCCGGCCATGATGGCACACTCTAAAAGGGCACACGCATCTTCAGCTGCATTTGTGGCCAAGGTTCCCATCCAGGACATCTGCACAGCGGCAACGTAGTCTTTGTTCCCCATCTTTTCAGCTCATGATGCCATCACTCAGCAGGCTAGGAGTGGTGCTACAATCTGCTTGTCAATTAACTCCGAAATCTCCTCCTGTATCTGCTTGGGAGTCACTTAAATTGGAATGAACATGAGCAAGCACTCAAAGATGAAAAAATGGTTACTAACCTTCTGTAACTGTTCTTTGAGATGTGTTGCTCATGTCCTCATGTCCATTCCAAAATCATCCACCCGCCCTTCTGTTGGAGTTAGTCATCAAGAAGGAACTGAGGAGTGAGTTGGTGGGGCCCTATATACTGTCACTATGAGGGTGTGACTCCTGGGGGCACCAGAGCCGGCCCAACAGATACCATTTAGGGAAAAACTTTCTGGCAGCAGTGCTTGGGGCAAGCACCCTCTACTATGGAATAGACATGAGCAACACGTCTTGAAAGACAACAGTAACAGAAGTTAGTAACTTTTCAAAAAAAAATTTTAAAACTGGGATAATTCTTTCCTATCTCATGTGTTGGGAGGATAGACTTGTTAATATTTGTGAAGTGGTGAGGAAGATAATATAGATTAACTGTTTTGGTTTTTCTTTTTTGAGATATGAATTAGACAAGGTTTTTCAATTCTCAGGAAATCAACCCACTTTTGAGAGTAAATAGCTGAGAGAGCATTTGTATCATAAAAAAAAGTTGATAGTGTCTTAACTTCAAATTATACACTTAAAATAATCTGGTTTATTTGAAAATTATCTATTGTTAATTTGAATGAGGAACAACAGGGAACGATGTTTTTGACAAAATGCAAGGAAAATAAATTTTAAGAATGAAAATGATTGAGTGCAGAATTGTAGATTAGCACAGTTAATTTTGGAATAAGCAAAATGGTAATTCTTTGAAAGGCTCTCTGGTTTTCTGGTTGGATTGTTGGTTGAGCTCAGAGGAGGAGTCCAGGATTATGTACATTTTAGAAAGAGATTTAATTTTTCTTCTTACTCTTCTGTCTTGCAAATCACCCCTCAAATCAAACTGAATTAATATGAAAAATGAGGATCAGAATTTCTTTTGAGGATTTTAGGTCATGAGACCATGGGGAGATAAAATAATTGGGAGGATTCTCTTGTCATTTTTGTAGATAGGTTCTTGAATTGTCTGTTTTTGTATTATTATGTAGATATTTTTAGTGTATATTATAGTCCATACCTGTGAGAAGATTAGACCTAATATATTTATCTTGTTTCCACAAATAGCCTCACCGGTGCGACCAGTGTCCAATGTCATTTAATGTTGAGTTCAACCTGACACTCCATAAATGTACTCACAATGGGGAAGATCCTACATGTCCTGTGTGCAACAAGAAATTCTCCAGAGTGGCTAGTCTCAAAGCTCATATTATGCTACATGAGAAAGAAGAGGTAATAGTTAATCTCATTTTTAATTTTTGAAAGAGAGAATGTGGTAGGAATGTTACACTCAAGGAATTAAGCATGCCCTTCTGCAGGGAAGGGTGAGTAAATTAGGCAGAGCTATAAAGTTCATAATGCAGAACATAAATAGTTTAATAATTAGTGTATATTAAGTTTGTCCGTTTTAAGCCAATTGACCCATTCCTGACACAAGTGAGTCCCTGCATATTTGGAAAATAGGTTACTAAGAGTCAAGGGCAGTAACAAATAAATAATGTGACTGTACAAAGGTAAATATTTATCTGAAAGTAGGATCAAACTCATAATTCTTATTTGATGCTTTTCAAACATTTTTACTTCAGTGTTTTTGAAGAGACTGTCATAACATTTCAAGACATATCTATTTAATCTTCTATACTATTTTTATCATCTAGTTTCAAAAACTGACATTGAAGAAATCGAATTTTTTTTTTTTTTTAAAATGTCAAAAATACCTTATCTCACCTGTGGAACTCAGTCCCTTGGCAGTGCAGAATTTGGAACCTTCTAGAATAGCAGTGCCCATTGGATCTGCATGCATCTCCTCTAGTGGACACCTTTTTCCCTAGAGAGAGCATTGTAGAGTGCTGAGGCTCATTGCATAAAATCTTCCAGAGGTAGATGGGTCCTATCACTTATGTACTTGAACTAAAATCTAGGAATTAGAAAAAGATGTGCTATCCACAAATAATGTAAGATCAGCTCTGTACAGTTTTGTTTAGTTCTGCTTTGCTTCTTTGGTTCTAGTCTACTCCAATCTCCATTTGTAGTCTTGGCATCAATTAAGCTAGTTGTGGACTTTCTGAAATGTCAGGATTTAAGTGATATAATCTGTGATACTAAAATATCAGTAATAAATCAACATTTTAATTATCTCACAGGGCGTGGCCAGGACTCACCAGGGGGGCACTGTATGTGTGTGATTTCACCCTGTTAACTTGGGGACGGGGAGGAATTGGCCAAGTAGCCTAAGAATGCTGGAGAAATTTTCTGTGTTCACCTAGTGGAGTTCTCTTCTGCCTTAAGATATTGGCTAAGTGAAAGGGCTAGATGCAGAAGCTCTTGTGGTGTCAAAGAAAGGCATCTGTTCAGAAGCCTATTTTAAAATCCCAGGGAATTGGTTGGTTGGATGAAGAGGTTTGAGGCACAGGTGAAGGAAATGGAAGAAGGAGCTGCGTTACAGATTCAAGTATTTCTCTTGAACCTGCTATGAGCCTAACAAGCATAAATTGTATGAAACCAGTGAGGCTTTGAAGCCAAGGGAAGTATTATAGGTGATACCTCACATAATTTACTTCTGTTCTTCCAGAGTTATTTCCAGCAGGGTCTGCTCCAGTGCTGGTTTTCTGTGTGGAATCTGTAGTGTTGATTCATGTCTTGCAACTTATAAGGAGGACATATTTTCAGTAGAGCAAAGCTCCATCATCTTTCATGCCTCTAGGTTCTCCTAGATCTAGATTATCCCTAGAGTTAATTAAAACTCATCATGCAGGTAGGGCTTTTAAACATTTACTAGATGCCTATCAGCCAGTGTAGGAGGGTATTGTGAGCCCCCGGTCACGAATGAATTTGTCCTGTGTATTATGATGTCTTTTATATAATGGGAACTAATGCATAGGTATAACGGGTGATTTGCCCAATATTTATCCAGGAAGTCTGGCAGAGCTTGGAATTGAACCCAGAGCTTCTATCGGTGCAGTGTCTTAATCACAATACCATTCTTCATTGTGCTGGAATCTCTGTGCACAGTCATTTGTTAAAAATATCTTTCAGTCAGTGGTACATATCTCCCTCACGTATGTAGAACCACCTTCCTGGCACTTTGATCTAGTACTTATCAAGATTATGGAATCGCTGTTTAAACCTTTAGTAGTCTCTGAAGATTGCATCCTTGGTGATTAGAGTATTGGCCCAAAAAGTTAGTGTGATTCATGTTTTGATGGTTGCTGCTCAATGTGTTCTATAAGGAATATTGTATACTGAACCTAGATTATATGGCAGACTCTTGCCCCCTACACATATGCTCTTGATTTTAACCTTATGATTAGGGTCTACTTAAATCACAGAAAAATCACACATTTTTCGTAGACTGGTCACGGCATAAATAGCAAATTTTGCACAAGTGTTCATAACATGCCACCCTACTTCTGTGCTGCTGCTGATGGCCGCACTGCCTTCAGAGCTGGGCACCCAGCTAGCAGCTGCCAGTCTCCAGCTGCCAACCTCTGAAGGCAGTGCAGAAGTAAGGGTGGCAATGTGACACCCCTGCCCCTCCCACAATAACTTTGTGACCCCCTTTTGGGTTGAGACTCCCAGTTTGAGAAACACTGTGTACTTTTGTATGCTGTAGTATAGGGTAAAAGTATACAAAAGACCAGATTTCGCAGTCTGTAATACATTTTTCATGCTTGTGAATTTGGTAGGGCCCTAATTATGATAAGTTATGTTGCTGAAAAAAATGCAATTTAAGCATATGCATTTTGAACACTTCACTTGTTCTGTGTCAAATAATATAGTTCTATTGCTGTTACTTCTAACATTTTCTTTAAGTAGTGTAAACATGGCACTACTTGTTTAAGATCCCCCAGCCACATAAATTCCTGTTTCTTCCCTCATATTCTTCAAATTACATTAGTCTGAGGTGCAGGACGGGGAATATTCAGATCAGGAACAGATTTAATGTCTAATATCTCATGGCTCAGCAGGGCTAAAAATTGGCACTTTCTACTATTAGAACATCAAACAGCCCTCTCCCTCTTCCAGTGTCATAAACTTCTGTTCAGTGATGGGTGACAAACCTATATGAAAGTTTTTCAAAACCTCTAATTAAAGAGTGACTAAAGAGATTGAAACTCTTTTAGTTTAGAGAAGATAATGAGGTACAGTGATAGTTATTCAAAATAGTGAATGGTATAGCGATGGTAGAACAGGGACTTCTATCTGCCCTTTCTCATAACTCCAGAACAAGAAGGTTTCCAGTGAAATTGAAAGGCACCAACTTCAACTCTTTTTACAGAATGCACAATTAATCTGTGGAATTCATTGATACAAGACATGATGGAGGCCAAGAGCATCCAAAAGAATTGGGCACTTATGTAGATAATGAGAATATCCAGAGTTATATTACTAAAGCTTTTTTTTTAAAATTCCCCATGTTTTGGAAAGTTTTAAAGCCTTTGCATTTCAGGGTCTGAGCAATCCTCTCTCTCTCAGCAGCAGTTAAACACCTGTGACTGGCCAGGGTCAGCTGACTTGGGCTGCAAGGCTGAAAAATTGTGATGTAGACATTTGGACTTGGCCTGGAACCCGAGATCTGGATCCCCACAAGGTGGAAGGATCCTAGAGCTTGGGCTCCACCTCAAGCCTAAATGTCTCCTCCACGGTTTTACAGCCCTGTCATCTGAGACCTGTGAGCCCAAGTTAGCTGACCCAGGCCAGTCACTGGTGTTTATAGTTCTACTCACTTTTTCATAGCTAAGCAAAAGTTAGACCTGGTGCAGCTTCTGAAAAGGTTTAAATAAATTACTGCATGTTTATGGTGATATTTTTAGTGTTTCATGATATAGAGAATCAAGTTCTCTCTTATCTTTTTCAGAATCTTATCTGTTCAGAGTGTGGAGATGAGTTTACTTTGCAGAGTCAGCTGTCCATACATATGGAAGAACATCGTCAGGAATTGGCTGGAAGCAGGACCCATAGCTGCAAATCCTGTAAGAAGGAATTTGAGACTTCCTCACAGCTTAAGGAGCACATGAAAACTCACTACAAAATAAGGTGTGAATCATTGGATAAGTTATGCAGATTCATGTAATAAGGAATGCTCCTTTGCAGCAGCAGTGTATGGGGAAGCTTGAAAAGGATTTACTTCTGTCTGGCACAGCTCTGTATTGTCATTGACCGCCAGTCCCTGGTCATGTTACAGCAAGAATTGTCCAGAAGGGGCACCCTTGTAAGTGTCCCCTGTCTCCCTCCAAGACCTAGCACTTTAAATGCATGCACACCAGCTCTAAGGGCCAATGTGTCTTACTGAGATAGTGGTTGTGCTGTAGGACATTATGCTGCTGACTGTGCTCAAGCAAAACTTACGTTGATTTAGCTTGAAGTTTTGCTTGAATGTGGATTTAACAAGTTAGTCCCTCATTTGCATTTATATTTTCTATGATATTGCCAAACTACAGCCTCATAGATAGTCAGCTCTTTTTAAGTGTGTAAAGGAAACTTCTATTGTGTTTTTGAGAGAGCTCACCAACCTAACATAAATATTGACCTTAAGCCAAAAGGAAGAGCATTATAATGAATATGACATAATTAACTTCAAGTTCAATGAGATAATTTACTGACTTAAGTTTAGAAATGTAAAAGAAGCTAAAGTGGCATTTGTTTTGGTTTTTAATTCCTCATTGGAGTGTGTTGCGATTCTTTGGCTATGGCTACATTGATGGTGGCAAAGTCGCCGCCGTCAGATTAATTTCTCTGGATTGACTGAGTGGTCAGTAAAGACCAGCTCAGTCAGTCCAGAAATCGACATATTAAGACCACCTTCTCAAGTGGTGTAGCGCTGGATCGATGGGGGTGCAGTGCAGTGAAGATGGCACGCAGAAGAGAAGCAGAGAAGTCAATGGGAGTTACGCACATTTTTGCATAGCTTGCATAACTCTGGTCAACTGCTGCCAAATCTCGGAAGCAAGTGTAGACAAGCCCTTTGTTTTTCTTCAATATTTATGGATTTATTAATATGAAGTGTAGTTCCAGTTAAAATGTAAGGGACATCTGTAAGGGATGTGTTCAGAGTTCCTGATACAGAGTGTTGCTTCTTTGAGTAGTGTTCCTATGGGTGCTTCACTTGATGTGCGCATGCGCTCCATGAGCCTTCGATTTGAAATTTTCGGCAGCTGTGTCTGTTTGGTCTACTCACATGCGTGGAACACCAGAGCCAGCATTCCCTGCTTCCATTCATGCCCCCTCAGCAGTCTGCACTGCAGGACGAAATGTTTCAGGAGCAAGAAAGAAGGGGTGATGAGGAGGCTGCTCTTCAGAGAAATATATCATCATCATCTCTGGATAAAGCAGTTATGCTCCCTCCGTCTACTGAGGATGACTTCAAACAGTTCCAGGACTTGATGAAGAAAGTGATGGACTCTCTCCAAATTGTATTTAAAAAAGTCCCAGAGATCCAGCATAAATTGTTGGAAATTTTACACTCCATCATCTGTGAATGAGCTCCTGTTGGTACTTGTCAAAATGGTTTGGTAAACCTCTGCCATTCCTTCTATCCCCAAAAATAAGAAGCCGGATAAAAAAAAATCCTACTCCCAACCACAGGCTGAGTTCTTATTTTCTCATCCTACCACCAACTCCCTGATCATGGCTGCAGTCAACAAATGGAATAGGCAGCACCATTCAAGAACTAACCCTCGTGACAAGGACCAAAAGCATTCAGATTTATTTGGTCGCAAGAGGAACTCATCTGCATCCTGCAGTTTAGAATCGTGAATTACTAGGTGACATTTGTGAAATATAAATATAAATCACATGAACTATGCCAATAATTGAGCACCTCCCACAAGAACTCAGGGAGCAATTTCAGGCCATCATTGTGGAGGGATAGCTCCTGGTGGGGATGACTTCATTGGCTTACCTCAACATGGCTAACATAGCAGCTCAATCCATGTCCATGTCATTCACGATGCAGTCTTTGGTCTTCCCTCAAGAAGTCCAAAACACTATAGAGGACTTCCTTTTCTGTGGCCTGAAATTATTCAGCGAGTCTGTAGATGAATCCCTACATTCCTTGAAGGACTGTAGGGTGACCCTTCGCTCACTGGGTATGTATACATCTGCAAACAAAAAGAGGTTCCGTAGGTCTGGATCTCAAATTGCTCAGAGGTCCTGTCCATCCTAGTTGTCCACTTTCTACAGAGGGCCTGAGCCATCTGAGAAGGAACCTAGACTACACAAAGGGAAACCTTTCAGCACTACAGCCCTGTAGTGTCCTTCCCTTACGGCTATCTATTGTCCTGAGGATGTTCGTGAAAGTTACAATGGTAGTTGCTGCATGGCTTCTTCAATAGTTTCAATCATTTTTTGCTATCCTGACAATTGGCTCCCAAAGGGGCCTTATTATATGGAAGTTCACACTGCAATAAACAAGGCCACCTCTCTACTCACAAGGCTTGGTCTTCAACTCAACATCACAAAGTCCTCCCTTATACTTATGCAACAGATAAGAGTTCATAGGCATCACTCTCGATACTGTAACATCCAGGGCCTATTTACCGTGGGACAGGTTTCTCACTCTGACATGAGTTGCACAAGTTCAATTAAGTCCTGAGGTCTTGGCCAGATCCTGACTCCAGGTCCTCGGGCGCATGGCAATGTACACCTTCATCATATATGCCCACTTACACCTGCACTGCTTCAAAACCTGGCTCTGATCAGTCTATACCCCCAACAGGGACAGTCTGAATAAGTTGCTTTTTTGTCCTTTGTTGTGTGTTAGTCTTCTTCGATTGGTGGAAGAATCTGAACAAGGTGTGTTCAGGGGTTCCTTTCAGCTGTCCCCATCCCACTATTAAAATAGTTGCTGACGCATCTCTTCTTGGATGTGGACCTCACCTACACCATCATGCTGTACAGAGCAGGTGGACCACTTGAGTCCATCCTCCATATTAACATCCTGGAACTTAGAGCTATAAGGTATGCCTGCCAACACTTCCTTCCCATGAACACCATATCTGATGACTTCAGAAGACACTTTGCACAGGATCATTACTGGGAACTTGACAAGTCCATACTTAGACAGATATTTCTCACCTGGAGTTTTCTGATGAGATCTCTTTGCTGTCACCATCAAGTGGAGATGCACAAACTTGTGCTTGAGGTGGAGTCTGAACCATTATTTTCTGGACGATGCCTTTCTCCTCTCAGGGTCTAAGAACTTTCTATGTGCCTTTCCTGCAATGCTATTAATCCTCAGGCTCCTGAACAAAGTCAGACAAGACACAGCCACACTCATCTTGATTGCATCAATCTGGAGAAGGCAGTGTCGTGGAAAGAATCACACAGCTTCTCTCTTAGAGTTAGATCGAGTAGAGCTTTATTAGTGAAACACACAAATAGCTATAGCTACAGGGAAGCCCAGGCAGCACGTCCCTGTGCTGATCACTGGAACTTCCCCTTGCTACCAGATACAAAGGACTTATATGGGTTTGTTTTAGATTCATTTTCATATAGATCGTATAGTGGAGTTTGCTTAACAGGTTATTACCCACAAGTAAGGTGATTACAAACACAATGGGGTGCTCCCGGTGCTAGCCTGTCTGGGTGGGTCTTCTGGTGCCAGGAAGTTTTGGATCATGTACAGACACTTGCTAACTTATCTGACAGGAGATGTCCGTGTTCGGACTTCAAAGGTGGCTAAGTTCTACAGCATAGACTAACGAATTTGCATGTGGATGGTAGGGCTAAGACATTCCGCTCGAATTAGCATATCTATCACAGTTTCGGTCTGAGGCATCCTGTCTGTAATTTAATTTAACATTTCTATCACAGTTTCAGACTGAGGCATTCTGTCAGTAATTTTTCTGATTTCACAGGAGGTATGGTTCCTTCACCATCTGTTCTTTTCTTCACTGGCTGTCAACTTGCCACTGATGTCCAGACTTCTCTTGCAGAACTGAGGGAGGACTTCACCCCAACCTCTAAGTTTGCCTGGTATTTGGAGATAGAGCTTTCCTGTTCCAAGCAGATACAGAAGGTCCTGCTTAACAGTAGAAAAGCTTACCTTCAGCAATGCAAAAGATTTTACCAATGTTGTACGCACTGACATCTGTTTCTTACTGATTCTCCCATTTCGGAAGTTCTAGAATAATTTCTTATCCTGAAGAAAAGATATGAGCTCCATTAAAGTCTTTCTGGTAGCCATCACAGCATTTCACAAACTTCCTTTTGAACCAGTGGCTATCTGTATGCTTTTACACCTTTCAATGAAAACCGCTTTTTTAGTGGTCGTTACTTCTGCTTGAAGAGTTGGTCTGCTTTGATGGCTGACCCTTCTTACACTGCATTCTTCAAAGATAAGATCTCCTTCTGACCACATTCACAGTTTTTACCTAAAGTTAGTTGTCTTTCATATAAATCAGACATTTCATCTCCCTATATTTCATCCTAAACCACATCAGAGTAGGGAAAATGCTACCTTCCATACATTGGATATAAAGAGAGCTCTGACATACATTTGGACAGGATTAAACCATTCCGAGCCTCTCCAAGTTTATTTGTATCTCTTGTGGACAGAGCTAAAAGGAACTCCTGTGTCTACCTAGAGACTTCCTAAATGGGTTTCCACCTGTACCTCTTCTGCTATGAAACCGCTTATATACCATGTTGACATAGGGTCATAGCCATTTCTACCAGATCGCCACCAGATGTGACTCCACATCTGTTGTCTTGCTAAAAGATGTCCTTATATAGGAATTATATGTGGATTTTGGTCTATAATTTCTCCAGACACGATGCCCTAGTGAATGTTTCTCAGGCAGATTCTGCCTTTGGTTCTGCAGTTCTTCAAATGGATCTAAATCAGGTTCTGAAGCTCCCACCTCTTTCAGTGGGTACTGCTCAGGAGTCACCTCAAGCAGAGCACCCAGAGGGTCACTACTTGAAGAAGAAAGAGAGGTTACTTAGCCTGTACAGTTACTAGAGTTCTTTGAGATGTGTCCCCCTATGGGCATAGGTGTGGTTTGACTTCTATATTTGGGAGGGCAGCTCCAGTCAGGCCAATGGGGCCTATGCATGGGGAGGGGGCAAATTCCATGCTTGCTGGAGGCCCCCCCCACCCCCTCAGAATACACCCATGCCTATGAGTGCTCTTTTCCCTCTTCTCCAGAGTCTTATCTCTGTGGGACTTTGTGGTAGAGAAGGAACTGAGGGCTGCTTGTCTGCCTCAGCCCTCTGTACCCTTGGTATAAGGCACAGGGATAGCTAGGGTGCATGCAGACACTAAAGGGACACTACTGCTGAAAATCTCTGGTCAAAGGTGTATGTGCATCCCCCAGTGGCGCACCCATCGGGGGTTACATATCTTGAATAACTCCAGTTACTGTACAGGGAAAGTAACCCCTACTTCTCGTACAGTGTGAACATTTTTTTAATGACTAATAGAAACAAACAATGACTTGAATATGTAACTGTGATTTTATTGAACAGTTACTTATCGCAGATGGATAGGGATCCTAATATGTGGTTCCTGCAATGAAAGACAGCGTTTTCTTTCTACGTATTAGGATTTGTCATCTTTTCTGGAAATAAAGCCTTGAAAGGTTGTCCTTTTTCAGATTTTTCAAGTTTGTAATATGACTAAGTGAACACCAGAGGTACAAGTAAAACTGCTGATAACATTTATGTATCTATTTAATTGATTGATTAATTAATTAATGTGAATATCTAAGTCCCTCTCCTTTTCCTGGATTCTTCAGTTTTGCTTTGCCAGTCTGAAGGTCATGCTAAACCCTTAATTAGTGTGTATTTATCCAATGATAGAGGCTTTTGCTCTATTTACAGAATTACTCAACAAATAGCTTTGTAAAATTGCGGTAGCCTCCTCCATCATACCTACCAATTACACTAATAAAATCCAAGATAGTTCATAAAGTGTCTATCACAATCATTGGAGAAATAACTTAAAAATTATCAGTGACTGTTGGAGGCAGAAGGGTTAAAAATTAAAAAGTACTGGTGTTGCAGCTGTTGTTTTGTTCTGTGCTGTACAGTGTCAACGAAACTGCATTTCTGACCTAAATTTATAACAGATCCAAAAAACATTAGACTGATGGGGAAAAAAACATTCTTTCAAATGGTATTTAATCTGCGGATAAAAATGTCTTTATTTGTAACTACTTCATGTATGTTTCCAGGGTATCGAATACTAGATCTTACAACCGAAACATTGACAGAAGTGGGTTTACATATTCGTGTCCGCACTGTGGAAAGACATTCCAAAAACCAAGTCAGTTAACCCGACATGTTAGAATACATACAGGTAAGGGGAAGGGAAACATTTTTTGGGGTTACGTTTTTATAGAAAGACCAGATCATTTGTGAGATGGGTAAGAAGCAGTGTTTTCTCTTAGCTGGTTCTGACAGTAGCATCAGTCTATTTGGTTAGTTATATACTAGTCTTATCCATGTACTAGAGACTTATGTAATGTAGTTAGCACATGTTGTGCATAATTTCCTTTGTATTAGGCCAAGGAAATCTTTGGGGGGTTTTTATATTTGTGGTGGTACAAATGTGGATTCTGCTCTTCAAAGCGCTTTACAAAATTCATTTTCAGGGAATGGCAGTTTCTATATTTGTGGAAGCAATTTCAATATTCTCTAAAATCTGAATTGCTTGTGAGTCATCTAAACACTCAAATCAAGGCCCCATGTACTCTACAGAAAGCAGGATCTAAATTCTGAGTCAGGATTCTTGAATTCTCTTGATGTATGGTGTAGCAGACTGGAAATACTACAACAGCTGCATTGTCATTTTTTATAAAGAGTGGAACAAATGAATAATAGTCAGTACAGTAGTCTTCTTTTTATTTTTATGTGAAGTCTTTTTAAAGCCATCTCCACATTTTCAGTTTTTTCTTTTGATTGCTTCATGTATAACTCCATTCTTGAAGTTGTCAGTGGTGAACCTGGAGGTGTTGATGGAGGGAAGGCAGTTGGGGTGAGGTTTTGATATCTTAAGGGGAGTGGGAGGCAATTTTAGCATTGCAGGATATGCACATTAGTTCAATGTTTCTGCTAAAATTATCAGCACTGAAATAAGTAAATGTTTGCATTTATTTTCTGATATATAGGTTTCAGACTTAACACATTGAGATAAATGGAACAGGTTAAGCATTTTAGTTATCCTTCCAGGCTGACTGCATGCTATACCACCTTGGATGTTTTCAAGGATTTTATAGCAAAAAAAAAAAAAGAGCTAGAAATGTATATATTTAAACATAGTTCTGCAATGTATTGGTCTCTAATTGCATTAATTAACAAAAACTGCAGGGATTAACTCTTCATACTCATGTAGCATATATATGAGAATACATAGCAGGAATAAATTACCTCTTTTCTAATTTTTAGTATAACGGAGGTGAATCAGATTGATGATTCACAACCAGTTCCCTCTTTACCAGTCTCCTTAAAGGGCAATGTCACAGCCATAGTACATGTGGACAGCTTAGTTTACTGAAAAGGGTAATATGTAAATTATCCATCAAACTTACTCCTAGAGTAAGAACTAGGTACCCCAGTCCACTTTTAATATCTGTTTTAGGTTTTATATATTGAAGATACAGAAAAGAAATACAAGAGGTCACCCTTGCAATTGATTTTAAAAGTAGTTTCTCAATTCATTAGTGTACTTCCATATGTTAATTAAAAAGTTATTTTCCTGTTGAGTTCATTCTGTCTTGAATTTTATTGTTCTAGATATTTATGTATTTCTAATTTAAGAAACAAGGTTATACTTCAGGGAGAGAAGAGTAGTCTGTAAATCCTTTGAATTTTAGAAGAAGAACTTTTAGGAAGAATAAAAAGTTGGTGGGTGGGTAGGTTGGCTGGTTGGTCGAAGGAGTGGGGGAGAGAAGACATGATTTCAGTGAAATAACGGCACATGAAACAGGTTGGTCACCAAGTTCTAATCAGTTATAGAATATCTGACTATGAAAGGTTAATTTATCTTTACTCAATCCACATTATTATTTATATTAATAGATCAGTAGATAAATCAATAGATAATAGTGTTTGAGGTACCCTTTGTGTTAGGAGGTGCTGTACAAATGTATTAAAACACTACAGTTTTGTAGTCTTTTTATGAAATGTGTTCTATATATAATTGCACAGTATCTCTAGGGAGAGCCGAGCCATAGTTACAATGCTTCTTTCATTATTAGCCACTATCTTCAAGCAATTGGAAAAAAAATGGGTTATGGAAGCAATTTCAATATTCTCTCTAATCTGAATTGCTAGTTAGGCCATCTAATCACTCTAAACAAGGCCTCATATACTAGAAAGCAACATCTAAATTCTAATCTTTAAAAAAAGAAAAAAAATGTGGATACCATAAGCATTAAAGATATAACGTAATATTTTTGAAAACCAAATAATCTATGCCAGTATGCTACATCCAGATAAGAACAAATGGTCTGTTTAGTGATTTAAGTTTGATGCAATGACAATGGTAGACAATTACTGTACATGTAATACGCTTTTCTTGTGATGGCATTATTTTTTTCTCTAATACATAATGTGATTATTGGTAATGAATTTATGTATTTTTTTTTTTTTAGGTGAAAGACCATTTAAATGTAGTGAATGTGGAAAAGCCTTTAACCAGAAGGGGGCATTACAGACGCACATGATTAAGCATACTGGTGAAAAACCCCATGCTTGTGCCTTTTGTCCAGCAGCCTTTTCTCAGAAAGGCAATCTTCAGTCACACATACAGAGAGTTCATTCAGAGGTAAATGCAATTTTGTTAATAATATGATTGTTGTTAATATACTGCTTATTGGTTTTTAAACTTTTCCTCTCCATATTTAACCTACCCTGTTTATATTACATCATATTCCTATGTTGTACATTGTTGCCTGCACCCAACATGGATTATGTGCTACACCAGAGATTACTGATCAGTTTTGTTCAATTTGATGTAGTAATTTAGTTTTCCTAAAATCATTAATCTGAATTAACATTTTTTAATTAGTCGCAAAGCATTCATTTTCTCTGACATGATTAACCAATGTACTTGAAAGGTATCAGCTGAGTAATTTCAGAGAAGTTAGTTTATTACAATTTGTAATGTTAAAAAAAACAACTATCCTAGCTGCCTTTGATATAATTGAAAATACAGTTGGGTAAAGATAAAACCAGCAGCTTCTCCAAAACTAGAAGATAAGACAGAGATTTCAAACCCAGACAAATACCTTTCCACTCATAAATACCAGGAAATAAATGATAGCCTCTAGAAGAGGCTTTCAGGGTTACAGCTGGAGCAAAAGAAACTACCATAGAAGATACAAACAGTGGTATCGCAAAACTCTTCATTCTGACTTTTTTCTTTATGGTCTCTTGACACATAGATTCATGGATTTTAAGTTCAAAAGGGACTGTTAAGATCGTATAGTCTGACCTTCTGCATAGCACTGTCTATACAACTTCACCCAGAGACTTTTTCACTGAGCTCAACAACTTGTGGTTGAACAAATGCTATTAGAAAGAAACTTAATCTTGGTTTAAAGGCTTGAAGTGATGGAGAAGCTGCCACGTCTTTGGTAAACTATTCCAATAGTATATTAACCTCGCAGTTTAAAAAATTGTGCCAGTTTGAATTTTTCTAGCTTCAACTTCTAATCAATGGATCTTGTTTTCTCTTTATATGCTAGACTAGAGCCCAGAAATATCAGATATCTTTTGTGTGTTTAGCTACTTGTAGAGCTTGATTTAGGGTTTGCCTACACACAGGTTTTGTACCAATTTAACTACCAATTTAACAACTGATATAAAATTTAGATTTTAGAAACTGATATAATTAAATCTGTCCAACTCTCTGGTGTGGACTTAGTTATCTGTACTGGTATAAAGGTGGCTATATCACTATAGCTTATTTTGATAAACTCAGGGAGGAAAGCTGTAACAAAAGAAGCCCCTTTATACCAGGATAACTGCATCCACACTGGGAGGTTGCATGAATGAAACTGTATCTGTTTCAAGACTGATGTAGTTAAATTGTTAGAGAAGTCATTGGTCACCTTTGCTTAAATAAACTGAATAGATTAAGCCTTTTAGTTCTCTCATTAAGTTGTGTTTTCCAGACCTCAAATTTGCCTTTTTCTTAAAAAAACCCCAAAACAACCCCATCCCCCCAAAAAACCGGAGAGCATTAGTGTGGACCACAAAAACTTGATGTGGTACTCCAGTAGTTCTCTCACTAATGCCACATGCAAAGATAATGTCGCCTCTCGGCTTCTACTCTGTATTCTCCTATTTGTACATCTAAGAATTGCAATGACCCTTTTATCTATAGTATTACACTGGGAGCTCATATTTATTTGGTTACCTACCCGGCCCCCTAAGTTCTTTTTTAAAGTCACTGCTTTCTGGGATACAGTTCCCCATCAAGTAGATATGGCATACCAGTCTTCATTACTTGATATATGACCTTGTATTTAGCGGTATGAACTTGCATGTTTGTTTGTGCCCCACTTGCAAAGTTATTCAAATCTTTCTCTGTGTCCTCATTATTTACCACTTCATCTGTAAAAACTTTATCACCAATGATTTTTTTCTGGATAATTGATAAAATTATTGAGTAGCATCATGCTGTTGTGGGATCCTCCTAAAAGCATCCCCATTTATTGGGTTCCCCATTCCCAATTCTAAGGGCTTGTTCACACTTACCCAGAAATTTGGCGGCAGTCGACGGGAGTTACGCAAACCACGCAGAGTAGTTTGTGTAACTCCCGTCGACTGCGTCTGTGCGCTGGTCACATTGCACTGAGCCGATGGGAACAGCGATCCCGTCGGCTCAGCGCTACGCTAGTTGAGGGGGTGGACTTGTTCAGTTGACTACCTCATCAATTGAGTAGGTCTCACTGACCGCTTAATCGATCATGAAAGATAGCCTAAGATCATCACTTGATCATACTCTCCTAGAAACCTTTTCTTCCAAAGGCCTTGTCATGCTATGCAGTCCTTGTTCTGATCCTGCCTCTAGTGTCTTCTTTTGTGGATTCTTCGCTTTCTCTTTCTCATGCTCCCTGGTATTTCCTTAAGAATGTATTCTTGCCCCTCCTATTTTTCTTCCACACTTTTTTTTACCAGTCTCAGATGATCACATTGCTTCAGCTACCACCTCTACTGTGATAGTTTACGAGTTTGTCTTTCTCCATTTAGTCTTGTGTTTCTTATTCTCTCTGATGCTTCTTCCTGAATGTCTTCCTATGATCTCTGGCTCAAGATGGGAAAAACAGAACTTTTATCCCTCTGTCTTTCTGTGTTGGCAGCCATGCAAGCCATATTCTTTTACAGGCTTGCAACATTGGAATAATTTGGTTATCTCATTCTTTCCTCTCCTCTCAGCATATCACTACTGCTGTTGCTGTATCCCATCAGCATTTTTCTTTACATCCTCTTCAAAAATCCATCTTTGCCATGCTAAAACTTGTTGAAGTCCTTATTTTTTGGTCTTTTGCTTCAACTAATGCAACTTCCTGCTCTTTTGGTCTCCTTATTTTATAGAATCATAGAATCATAGAATATTAGAGTTGGAAGGGACCTCAGGAGGTCATCTAGTCCAACCCCCTGCTCAAAGCAGGACTAACTTCAGCTATATCATCCCAGCCAGGGCTTTGTCAAGCCTCAGCTTAAAAACCTCTAAAGATGGAGATTCCACCACCTCTCTAGGTAGCCCATTCCAGTGCTTCACCACCCTCCTAGTGAAAAACTTTTTCCTAATGTCCAACCTAGACCTCCCACCCTGCAACTTGAGACCGTTGCCTTCAGTTTGTACAAATCTTGCCACCAGAACATCTACTGTGTCCATCACTCCATCCATGATTAACTTCTTTACAAATCCCTTTAGAGGCTTTGTCTCACCTTAATTATCAAATTCAAGTTTCTTGTCCTTGCCTTCAAAATCCTTTGCAAACTGTTGCCTATCTTTCTGATCTTGTGTGTTCTTCCTCTGTTCAAGCCACGCGATTAAATTTTCTTGCCGACATCTTCATGTGTTACATTTTAGTCTCTGTGCTTTCTTCCCTGCAGCCCTATCTGTCTCTAACCAAGTGCACAATGCCTTCATCTTCCATTTCTTCAGAAACACACTGTTTGCAAAAGATCTACAGAGAAACTTGCCCCAATGTGTAAATCTAATAAAAAAAAAAAACCTAATAGAAAAATACCAGAACAAAACCTAATACAAAAAAGTGAATGAACAAGATGCTTTCTCTAAGCATCACCACTAATTCACTTACTTTCTTTTGCTTTCTGTTTCCAATCTTTCATCTATACATTATTTGGATTATCTTCTTCAGTTAGGAATTTGTCCTTATTTGTAAACTGCCTATTAGATTTTTGTTTCTATAAAATAATGCTTTAATGCAAGGATGAGATGGGGATGGAAAACGCTGAGAAACCACTGCCCACAGGGATTTTTCTTTTCCATATTCATTTATTCTGAGGGTATGTCTACACAGCAAAGAAAAACTCACACCTGGCCATGCGAACTGACTGGGGCTTGAAGGGCTTGGGCTGTGAGGCTGTTTTGTTACTTTTAGACTTCCAGGCTCCAGCTGGAGCCCAAGCTCTAGAACCCTGTGGGGTGGGAGGGTCCCAGAGCTCGGGCTCCAGCCCAAACCCAAGGCCTACACAGAAATAAAACAGCCCTGCAGCCTCAACCCGTGAGCCCAGGTCACTTGGTATGTGCCAGCCATGGGTTTTTCTTTGCTGTGAAGACACACCCCTGAAGGTCCCAAAAAGGGCAGGTGATGGTAACAGATGATGGTCATGTCAGTGAATGATGATGGCTTTTGGCCAGAGAGTGATACTGAATTGCTCTGTTAGCTGGAGGTAAATAGCCATGAAGATATAAACAACTTTCTTTTAAAAGATCTAAGTCTGTAATATGTTTATTGTAATTATTCATAAGAAAAGAGATTACAACTGGGAAATATGGAGAAAAAAACATACTATTTTCTTTATTCCTTAAGGTGAAGAATGGCCCTACCTATAACTGTACAGAATGTAGCTGTGTTTTCAAAAGCTTAGGCAGCTTAAATACTCACATCAGCAAGATGCATATGGGTGGTCCACAGAACTCAGCAAGCTCTACTACAGAAGCATCTCATGTTACAACGGTAAACCTAACTTACTTCCTATGCCAAGCTGGTGACTTGAAAATATCCAATTTTATTAAATTTTTTAATAGATATGATTCTCCTTCAATGGTGTGTTAACTCTTATTAACATATTTCTTATGTAATTCTTTTGGAGGTCTTAAAAGAACTGGCTATGTTTGTACAGAATAATATGAGAAAATTCAGGTTTATGAAGAGTTGGTGCATGCAATAGGAAAATGTGCTATTAAAAATGAATGGTGGAGCATAGTTTTATACAAGTACTGAAGATGCCTTACTAAATAAACTCCCTTTTATTTCATAGGGGAAAACAGCTCTACTTTTTTGCATCCCCTCTTTTGCTCCCCTGGTCTAATAACTTCCAGGCCTGTTTTCCAAGTTTGCTGAGTTTCATTAACTTCGGTTGGAGTTCTGGTTGGGCAGCACTTTTGCAAATCAAGCCCTTCATGTTCTCCTCTTATGACCGATATCAGTTATGGCTCAAAAAGTAGTTATCAATGGTTTGCTTTCAAATGGGGAGGGTGCGTCTAGTGGGGTCTGCAGCGATCTGTCCTGGTCTGGTAGTATTTAAGAGTTTCATTAATGACTTGGATGAGGAAGTGGAGAGTATGCTTATAAAATTTGTGGATTACACCAACCTGAGAGAGGGTTGCAAGCATTTTGGAGGACAGGATTACAATTCTGAAGAATCTTGACAATTAGAGCATTTGGTCTGAAATCAGTAAGATGAAAAGCAATAAAGAAGAGTGCAAAGTATTACACTTCAGAAGGAGAAATAAAATGAACAAATAAAAAATGGGAAATAACTAGCTAGGCAGTAATACTGCTGAAAAAGATCATGGGGTTATAGTGGAACACAAACTGAATAAGAGCCAACAATGTGATGTAGTTATGATAACAGCTTATATTCTAGGATGTATTAACTCATAGAATATTGGCCTTTTTCATAACTACAAGACATGGGAAGGTAGTTGTCTCACTCTACTTGATACTATTGAAGCTGCAGCTGGAATATTGTGTCCAATTTTGGGCACCACACTTCAGCACAAATGTGGACTTATGGAGAGAATCCAGAGGAGAGCAACAAAAATGATGAAAGGAGGAAAAGCTTTAAAAAAAAACCCCAGATATGTTTTAGTCTTGAGAAAAGAAGAGTAAGGGGGGAACCTCATAACAGGCTTCAAATATGTTAAAGGCATTAACAAAAGGGCTGATGGTCAGTTGGTCTCCATGTCTACTGAAGAGAGAACAAGATGTAATCAGCTTAGTCTGTAGCAAGGAAGATTTAAAGGTTAGATATTAAGAAAAATTTTCTAACTAGAAGGGTAGTTAAATACTGGAATAGGTTATCAAGGGCGGTTATGGAATCCTCATCATTGGATGGTTTTAGGAACAGCTTATACAAACACTTGCCAAAGATGGTCTAGGTATATTTTGTCCTATCTGAACATGGGGAATGGACAACATGACCTTTTACTGTCTCTTCCAATCCTACGTTTCTGTGATTATGACAAACACTGAAAACAACTGAATAAGACTTTCTTTCAAATATCATTTTTCATATTTGATACGTTCTGCTTAACTGCATTTTCTGAGAGCCTCTCCCTATGATTGTTATTGCTGACATTTGCTGCTGCATCAGCAGATAACATCTCTTCTTCAAATGCATTCCCACTTGTAGAATTGAACCTCCTGAAAGTGAGCATATGCAGCTTTTTGAAAACTGTTTTCATTGAGTAGTGCATGAGTGCCCTCATGAGGTGTCTTGCATCAAATGTCCTAGTCTGTGTATAGAAATGCAAACCCTTCCCAATTGTCCCAGTTCCTTCTGTGCCATCACAGATAGCAGAAGTGATCTCATTCATGTCTAGGAGCTACTCCTAATTTTTAGGACCAATTCCATGTATATATTTTTCTCAGTTTTTAGTGTATGCAGTTAGTGTAGAATAGTTTAGTATGAGTTAATTAGAAGGAAGAAAGGAGTAAATCTCCTTATTCCCTCACAGCACTTGGGAATCTTCTGGCATTGGGACCCGAAATAGGTTTTTTTTGTTTTGTTTTGTTTTTGTTTGTTTTTTTAAGGGCATGTCATGCTCAGCATCTACTCTAGAGTTGGATGTACGCATCTGGTGCCTGGTATGCCTGGGCAGCATGTGCTCCCATGTACAGTGGGTAGGGTTTTTCTGCCCAATAGTCACCAGAAACAGCAATTAAGGTTTCAGGCCACTTGGCCTTCAAAGAGCTGAAGGTGGGAAAACTGCCCTTGGGTCTGAATTCTCCGTAATGTCTCGAATGGCCCACTTCTGTGTCTAAGAGGCAGTTTATTGGTGCCAGCTACTTATCTAGGGCTCAAACACTGGGTCTTTTTGACCCAAGAGCAAGACCTCTGCTACTCAACATGACTGGCATCTGACAAGGTCCCTGTGTCTAAGCCAACCCCAATGCCTGTGATTGCCTTTACTCCAGTGATTAATATATGGGACCTAGTCCTGTCCCAGACCCTGGAGTTACTGCCAAGGGGACTTCCCTGGCTATTCTGGACCAAAGTCTCTTTTTGGGTTTTGGTATAGTCTCCTCAACTGTGGCTGAGATTGCTGAAGGACCTCCTTCCAAATGGAAGAAAAACTGCAAGTACTTTGACTCTGAGGAGCCTTGAAGAAGAAAAAGGAGTACCACCACACTTCCTCACCTGGTCTGATTCAGGAGCACTGTGCGCTGGTCTCTCCAGTTCATTTCCTTCTGTTATTGGCCCTAGATCAGCATACTTAGCCTTCTGGGAATCCTTTGGGCCCCATCCTGTCATTGTGCATAAGCATCAGGCTGCAATGCTGATTCTGGCCGCTACATGCCTTGTTGTCCAGCTCTGATCCTCGTCCTAGCCCACCAAGGAGGTTCTCCCCTTTGCAGGAGTGGGCTTTGAGATTCCCTGAACCATTCTCTGCACCAAGACATGGGACCTTTCAATCTCTTCTGTAGGCCTTCTCAGATATTGGACTCCTCGAAGGACTTGATGCAGGTTTCTGTGTGGTTACAAATGTGACCTTATATCTGAGAGTCTGTTCAGGTTCCAACCAAAGTAGTGAAGTCCAATTGTATTACAACAGATCCTCAGACTTTAGGAGTTCCACCATCAGCTTCCATCTTAGCTTGCACCAGCCTAAACCTTTGTCTCTCCGCACCAAGACCCAACACCACCTACACTCAGTATCCAGTATATTGATATAAGGGATGCTGAGGTCCCCAAGACACAGAGGACTATCCAGTTGGGCGCACAATGAATGCTGCTTCCCTGGAAAAGAATATTGGTTTGGTTGCAATGTCAACTTCTTGCAATATTTTTTTGGGAGGATGGCTAACATTTTACAACTTGAAACTGAAACCTCCACAGCAGAATTATTGGACTCTGGATTGTGCATTTAAGTGAAAACAGCTGGCTAGCTATCCCCATTAGCTAGCGATAATTAATGTGAAAAGAAACATTTTGTTGACTCCTGTCTTCTCTCCTTGTGTGGTCCTTTTAAGTCACTTCAGGATGGTGATGCTAGTCACCATAATTCTATCGCTGGATGTGGAAGACTGGTTTGTTGCCTGTGACCTTCAGGATGCCTATTTCCACGTAGCTATCTATCTCTCCCACAAGCATTTGGTATCTTTTGTAAAAGACCCAAATCATTAGCACTGAGTCCTCTCCTTCGGGCTCTTCATGACTGCAAGGGTCTTTACAAAGGCCCTCAAAGTGGTAGCTGCTCACCTATGTCAGTGGGGCATCGCAGTCTTCCCATATTTGAACTGCTGGCTCCTGAAGGGTTGGCCAGGTCTAGAAGTTCATTCTGGAACCTCCAAGATATTAGCCTTACTTCAGTCCCTGGATCTTTGTATCAATCTGAAGAAGTCTTCATTGACACCAGTATGTTGAATTGTAAAGTTTTAAAAAGGTTTTTGAGGGAGCAAATGCCATTTTGTTTGGCAGAATGCCAACAGCTCCATCTTGGTGCCCCTTCCGCTTGGGCGTTTTTCCTGCCTTTTTGGGCTGGGAGCAGGAAAGCTAAATTGATACATGAGAATCTGCCTAAAGACAGAACTGTATATAAGGCAGAAGAAAGCCAGCAATCAGCGCAGTCTTCATGGATCGATGAAAGGAGCGGAGCTGAAGAAGAGGAGAGAGAGAGAGAGAAAGCGGAGGAGCACTCAAGCTAAGCTGAAATCACTTGCTGAAATCACTTTTGAGCTGATAAATCACTTGGACAATCCTCTGTTCAGGGCTGTGCCTCCTCCGGTCACTTGAAGAAGACTCGCCCGCCCAAAGTGTACTGCTGTTAGTTGCCACCTGCCTTCCATCGTTCACCGGTCCTGACTGATCCACTTACCTTCCATCGCTGTTGTCCTCCGTGTTCCGAGGTCCTTACCTGATCCTGATCCATCCTTGCTGGACTGGTTGTAGCCAGCAACCCCATGCAGGGGAGAAGGCCCAATGGTGATGCACAGCTCTTGTCCCTAATCCCTGGTTTATGTTTTGGTATGGGATCTGGGTTTAATCTTACCACTGTTGTTAACCCTGAGCAACTCTTTTCCTTACTGTTAGTTTCCCCTCAATAAATGTTCTAATGTTTTAATAACCAGCCTGTCTTCTATGATTAGATGCAGGGAAGGAGTCTGAATCCAAGAATTAGAGTTTCTTTTGTAAGAAGTACAGAAGATAGACTTCATTGGAGTTATTTAGATTCTCTAAGTGCTAGAGCCTACCTGTCCAAGGAGAGATTCTCCACTATGACCAGCTTAATCTCTACACTACAGCACAGCCTGCAAACAACTGCATGGATGTGCCTACAACTCCTAAGTTACATGTCTGCCTCCACATTTGTCACACTGCACGGGAGAGTGCATCTAAGGTGGTTCCAGATGTGGCTGAGGGACAGCATGTATCCCAGACAGGCACAGTCTCTCCAAACACATAACAGTACCTTCAAAAATTCTGGACTCTCTCTCTCTCTCAGGTGGTGAAGGATGCACTGAAAGTTCTGCAAGGGAACCCCTTTTTCACACCCTTCCTCTCACTCTCCACTCTTAAAAATCCTCATGACGGATGCCTCTTTTGGGTGGGGGCCCACCTCCAAGGGGCTGCAGCTCAGGGCAGGTGCTCCACAAAAAGATCATGTTTCATATCACTATCTTAGAAATGAGGTCAAGTCTGATATGCTTGTCAATGCTTTCTTCATGACATTCAGGGCCCCTCTCAGATTAATGCCAGACAACACAGCGGCAATGTATTCTATAAACTGACAAGGTGGATCAAGATCCCAGTTGTTATGCATAGAATTGCTAATACTGTGGAACTGGTTCATTTTCCATGAGATATAAATTTCAGCGATTTATCTACCAGACATCCAGAACATGACTGGAGTCTCCCTGAGCAGGATCTCCCATCAGGACTATGAATGGGAGCTCAACGATTCTGTCTTCCACAGCATCTGCCAAACCTGGGGTCTCAGCAGCAGACATTTTTGCTACCCCAGCCAATATGAAATGTCATCTTTTCTGCTTCCAGGGAGAACGTGGTCACAGTTTGTTGGGAGATGCTTTGATAACGCCATGGCCTCGTGTCCTGCTGTATGCTTATCTGCTCCTACCTCTAATTCTCAAGACCTTGCTCAAACTGAAACAGAAAAGGGCGGAGGTTATTCTCACAGCAGTGTCATGGCTGAGATGGGTGTGTTACTGAATCCTCCTTCACTTCTCTGTGGCAACACCTCCCCATCTTCCTCTCAAGAAGGATCTCCTGTCCACATAGCCAATCAGTCTTGGCTGGCAAGGTATGATTATTGAAACGTATATGCCTTGTCCAAGTTTGTAGATAAGGTTCCTGATGATGCCAGAGAAGAACTCCAGGCTATGCTGACTGAGGGTTGTCTAGTAGCTTGAACATCACTCCAGGCTGCTCTAGATGCAGGGAGTTTGGTAGTGAGGGTGGTGGTGATGTCAGTTACCATGCGCTGTTTCTTGTGGATGTAACATTTGGGCATATCTGTGGAGATACAACAAATTATTGAGGATTTACCCTTCAAGGGTTTCTCAGTGTTTTCTGGGGAAGGGGGGGAGGAGGTGTTACAGACCTTCACAAGTTCTAGAGTGACTCCCTGCACCCCTCTCCAGCACCCAGGAATCAGTTCCATCAATAGCAGCTGCAGAGGAAACCCTGTTAACCCTCAAAGACAGCTGGACTTGCCTAGAAGGAAGCACGAGTCTCAAATGTACAGATCTCTCTCTGCATCAGCTACCACTACCTTGGAGCAGCACCCTGCTATGTCAAAGCAATTCTCAGTCGACAGCAACATAATAATTATCAAGGATCTTCTTTTTTTCTTCACCTCCATTTGGAAACACTGTCTCATTTCCTGTGTGCCTGGAAAGCCATCACTACCAATAAAGGGGTTCTAAGCACCATGGAATTGGGCTACATGTTCTAGTTCTTTGCTGTACCTCCTACCTTTCTTTTTCACTGTCCCTCACCAGGGTCATTCTCATGTTAGTGGTCCTTCAAGAAGTTCTGTAGTGGAACTGACCCTACTGTATTGGGGAAGAGATTTTTGAGGCATTTCCTCACACAGAAATCAGTGTGTGTGTGGTGGGGGAGAGGCTGGCTCAGGCTCATCTTAGACCTACAAAACTTACAAAACTATCTTTCTTATTTGTTTTATGATATCCTTGTCTTCCTCCATCCCATCGCCCAGTATGCTGCTCTTGATCCTCCAGATGCCTAATTCTATGCTGCCATTCATCACAACCAGAGGAGGTTTCTCAGATTTACCCTCCTCCACTTTGGTCTGTCATCAGCTCCCAGAATGTTTATCAAATGCATGGCTGGAGTAGCTGTCCTTCTCCTCAGAATTGCTATTCAGGTATTCCCCTACCTGGATGACTGGCTTGGTGTCATTCCAGACAACAGGAAGAAGGAAGGCATCAGAGCAATTCAGATTCTATTTGACCAGCTGGGACCGAATTATACAGTTCCTTTTCTGATGTAGAGAATCGAGTTTATCGAAGCATTGCTAGATTCAGCTTCAACAATAGCATACTTTCCTCAGGCCAGGTTCCAAATGATCCTGGAATTATGCAATTCCCTCCAAGCTCACCCATAAACAGAGGAAATACATTTGGCTTCTAAATCTTGTATTGCTAGAAAAGTATTCTCAAGTGTAACCTTAGCAGTAGCTGTGAAAACTGAAGACTTGCTACCATGGGTTTTTCAGACAACTTGTATTATAGTAAGTGACCTCTCTACCACTTGGCAGCCCAGAATTGTTTCCATAAACTTCTGAGATTGCCTCGCCCTTATTACTCGGCTTGCATTTAGGAGACGTACTGGACATACAAGTAGAATTTTTTTCTAGGTACAGTAGGAAAAAAGTAATAGTTGCCTAGAAACTTAATATAACAATGAAAATTTAAGATGGACTGCCTACCCATTTCATAAGATAGGAGAATATTAGAATTGTGAATTTTAACTCTCAAATATGTTTAAATGTCAGAAATAGATGAGGATCAGCAAATAAAAGATAATGTAAAATCAGAGGCTGTCCCTAAAGCTTTTAGAGTGATTATTTTTGCTGGATGGGGGTAGTTGCATCCAGATTAAATCTTACATGGTTTTGTGAACTGCCACAGTCTCAGAAAACTGTAGATGCTTGCTTTGCTCATTCAGAGGAAAGCTTTGTCTGCTATGGAAATCAGTATTCCCTTCTCTAATCGAAGTCCCTTCTGGAAGCAATTTGTAGAGCTACTTAGGAGACTGGTCTCAAATATAACATTTTATCAATAGTGAAGTTTGTGTTTAACCTCTACAACTGAACACAGTGAAGAATGCTAATAATATCCTCCTTAATGTACTTGTTCCAAGAATCAAGCAGAGCTCTTCTGGAATGTTGCACCACCATGAGACTGTCTTCTTGGCTAATGCAATTATAGCATTTTGTTATCTAGACTATTTAAGGTTTAAATTTACTGTTATCTGTTTGATATCTTGTGCTGCTTCAGTGCTTATAGCCTAGTTACTGGTTACTGTAAGTTGCATTAAATGTAGATGCATTATGAAGAGAACCCTGGAAATCTCTTTTAAAACTATATCCAACCTTTAAAGTGTCTCCTTTACTCTATCTCTGGTCTTGATGTTACCGAAAGCCAATCTGTAACAGTTTTACACTTAAGTTATGTCTTTTTCCCATTTAGTACAGTAGCTTACGGTCTTTGCCATTCTTTTGTTCATAGGATTCTGTGTCCCAGCCTCTAACATCTCCGTCTAACCTGTTGCAACCTGTTGATAATAAATGGAAGAATGTAAGTATAAAGTTTTTCTTAATTTATTTGTATCAATACTGAGATGGCAGGCAACTTAAAAGGAAACTGCAGCTTTCAGAGCTTTGCAAGCATTTATTAATATTATTTATTAACAAACACCACAGTTGTTTTCTGGAAGACGGGTTGATTTTTGATTAAAGAGCTCTTTATAATGCTGTGCCCAATTTGTGAATGCAAATCAGTTAGTGCATGCAAATGGTTAATTAGGAGTATAACGGGTTGTTTGCATGTACCAAGACCTGATTCATATGCATTTCCTGATAACTGTATACACAACTCCATGCAAAATCTCTCAGAAAACATGCCATTCCAGCCCCTGTATGGCAGGTAAGAAGACTAGCACATTAAAAGGGCTTTAAAAACACTGTATGCACTAGGGAAGACTTGTGCAATGCAGGAACTGTGGAAGGCAACTGCAAGGCTGCCTTCCC
This sequence comes from Emydura macquarii macquarii, assembly GCF_026122565.2. Taxonomy (NCBI): domain Eukaryota; kingdom Metazoa; phylum Chordata; order Testudines; family Chelidae; genus Emydura; species Emydura macquarii. The sequence goes on from NW_027130568.1 coordinate 8,873,239, forward strand.
AGGACTCTCTAGCAAACTGCAACATAAGGGCTGATGGCAGAAGGCAAGTGTCATGGGTAGAGCCATAACATGCAGTGCAGCAAAGATTCCGGGCTGTGCTGCGGCCCATAGGCAGTTGCGGACAGGCTGCTGAAATTTAGATAGGCCTCCAGGGCTGTCTTCATTATGCCATGGGCCACAAAAGTAGCACAGGTTTGGGAAAGATGTGAAGGTGGCCTAACTCTACTAATAGTCTGCCTACCTTCCTCTTGGGCTGTAAATTCTAAGGTGCAGCACAGACTCACCCCAGGACCTAATAGTTTAATCTTGAGCCAAAATGGTGTGAACTAATCTGAAAAATTTACTAATGTTTGTCATATCAAAATGGAAGTGTTTTTTTAAATGCTTTTTAAAATATGTATATTTAATCATAATTAAGAAAAACCCAGACTTTCATTAAAGGCAGTTGTCTTTTTAAAATATATTACTTTCTTTGTCAGATTTTACCTTATTTTGTGCATCATTCTCTACGAGCTCAGCTAGTTTTGTTTCCTGCAAAGTGGGGGAAGTTATAAATAATAAAGAATAAGTAGATTATTTGAGAGGAGAAGAGTATTGTTTCAGAGAAGAAATAAAATTAGGACTTAAATACTTCCTTATGAAGGTTACTTTACCTAGACTCCTTGGAATATAGTATACTTAGTTTGGTAGGTTTGCAGGTGTCTTTCCTTATATATTTTGCATGCCAGTTCGGTGCTTAGGAAAGAGAAGGGCTTGGTATGAGTAAGACGCAGTTGTCATGTATGTATGTGCCAGACTGTATTGAAAAGCTTTCAAACAACACTCAGGGCAAAACTGGTCACCCATTTTCACCTCAGATCATTAAGATAGGAAAATCCATTTCTTATGCAGCTGGTGATAGGCAGTCATTAAGCACCCTGGCAGTCTGAATTTACACTGCTTCTAGCCTTTGCTGCTTCCTCATTATGACAGAGGTGTTGAGTACGGGCTCCAGAAAGAAGCAGGTGTACAGGGAGAAGAATCAGCCATTTAGTAACTCTGCAACCAGAGCAGAATCAGCAGTAAGCAGGTGGCTAGCAAAGACAGAGTGGTAGAGATTGAGGGGGAAACTTTAATCTACTGTACTTTTTTTCTCAGGACTTCATCCTCCACGGTTGATGAGGGCAGGTGTTTCAGCCAGATAGTCACCTAATTAGCATTGCCTCTGCTATATACATTTGTTCTTGGTAATATTTTCAAAAGTGCCTGATTGGTGATTTTTATATGTTATAATTGCCTACAACTCAAATTGAAGTCAGTGGGCTGCAGCTCTCAAAATCGGGCCTTAAGTCTCTTAGGTTCTTAAGTCACATAGGCACTTATGAAAACTTTTGTAAATATTTTACTTTTACTAAAATGTACCTTTTTTTAAAGCCCTTGTTGACAAATATAGTTTTTCTTTCCTCTTTTTATGCTAGGAAAGAATAAAAGCAAAAACAAAACAAAAAAAACCCCCACCTAAATGATAACATGCTTTCTTATTCTCAAAAGGAATGGTCTGCTGACATTTTTATTATGAAACCGTAATAAAATATTTTGTTCTTGGTGCTGTATTTTAAGTTGAATATTTCATAAGCATTTCAAGTTTCATTCTGGAAGGAAATCTTTGGCACTTTTATAAATATAATGGGAGAACATTACGGAAATGGTAACTGAAACTTTTCTGTAGTTTAACTGAAACACTATGATGTGTGAACATATACAAATATACGTAATATCTAGTCTGATGTGTAGGTACACGTATACACATGCTGGCTAAATATGTATGGCAGTGTTCTCGAATTGTGTTTTCTCCCCTTCAATATTATGTTCAGCCAGCCATTCAATGAAGGGTTGTCCTCCTCTTGCTGGAGAATGGGGCAGCTTATAGAGCTGTCAGTCTAGGACTACTTGCTCCTCTAAGGACCTCTGCTGAATTCTACTCCCGGAAAGTACTATTTCTGCAAAGAGTTGTTGCACCAGTTCTCTATATATTATAAAATTGTTTTCTGCTGTTAGACAGCAGTAAGTAAAAAATTAAGAGCCTATGTATTGTTAATAATCTGTTTAGACAGAGTTTTTGGCAAATGGAGGTCTGAGCAGAGATCTTGCCATCTTGGTCCTCAACATGATGAACAAAGATAAACACTGGTGGAAAATAACAAAATGCCCCAAATGTTATTTTCTTATATATGTACAGTGCGACAAGTATCTGTTCTTGTGAATGTCAGCTCACTTTTTTAATGTTGATTCGGGTCTATTTATCCTATCCAAGGAGGGTGAACTGCAGGGTGAAACGATTTTTTTTCCCCGTTCAGTTGGAATCATGATAAAATGTGAAGGCAAGAGCTTTATCCCATCAGGTCTGCAAGAGAGTGTTTCAGCTATGGAAAGAGCCAAGGAGGAAACACTTTTCAAAATGGAAAACAAAATTACAATGAAAGACTAAGTGAAATTCATCCTAAAACCACTCTGATAGTATGCAGACAGGATGCTACGTGCATAGTGCACCCTGAAGCGATAAGGTGGCTTTTTGTTTCATGAGGAGAAGTGAATATTAGTCCTATTATGCCCAGGAACAGAATTGCATGGCCAGCAAATATATGTTGTGGTATCACTTTTACAGTTAAGGGAATAACAGAGGAAGAGTTCTCTGAATAAGAGTATATTGCAGTGACTTTCAGCCTGTGGTCCATGAACTCCAGGGGTTCCGCAGACTGTCTTAAGATTTCCAGAGGGGTCCGCACCTCCATTTGAAAATATTTAGGGGTCTGCAAATGAAAACCACTGGTATATTCACAGGACTGAATCTGCTGTGAGGGAAAAAGAGTTGAGGCCTTGACAATCTGTTGGGGTTTAAGAGGAAAGAATAAGGCTAACCACCCTGATTGTTTTATTTCAGGTTCCAAAAAGGAAAAATAAAATAAAATATAGTTGAAGAATGAGTCCTTGTGTTTCTTCTTCATCCTTTTATCTAAGGATGAAGAATAAAAGAAAGAGGGAGATAGCCAAGATGGGTGTGGAAATTTTATTTTTAGACGAGAACAAAAATTATTTCTAGTATTGTACTTTGTCATTCTGTTTGAGAGTTATTTAAATTTTAGGAGTAAAAGATTGAATCAAAGAAGTGAAGAGACTGAAGGAGGCATTACCTATATAGTTCAGAGAGAGAGTTTTATTCCTCATTGCTTTCTGGGCTGCAACAGGATTTACAAGGTGAATGAACTTTCTTATATAAAGACAGAAGATTGAAGATGATTAAAACAAAATCAAAAAGATAAATTCTGCTATTCTGAAGAATGCTGCCGTTATATCACTAGTTTAAAAAAAAATCAACAACCTTGTAATCCTTATTGAAGGAGATTTTCCAAGGGACATGGCATATAAAGTGAGCGAGGCTTTTAAGAAGAAAGCAATCAGTACCCTGGGCATGTTGTTCACTTAGACCAAAATATCTCGGGAAAGAGCTAAAGAATTGATCTCCAGTAATGCTAAGTTTATAAAATTATCTTTCAGATCATATCTATATTATTTTTCTTTGTGGAAGGTATCCCGAGGTACTCTCTTAAAAACAAACAAACAAAAAAACTGCAGATAGCTTGCTGACAGTAAATATAATGGCTTAACTATAGCGACTGAGACATTGTAAAACCGAGAGCTAAGTAAAGTAACTGTTAGGTTCTGCTGAATACCAAAGTGCCAGATAATTGGAAGAGCACCATCTGTCAACAGGAGGAGATAAAAGTAGATGGTTAAAGTAGATGACTGGGAAACTGGAAATCTATAAAGCACTTTAAGTATGAAGTAATTATATTAGAAGTGGTAACTTATTCTAGGCAATAAATACAATACAATAAAAGTTGTTGACAAAAGTGGCAGAGAAGAGACCAGAGACCTTTGTTGGCCATTTTTCTACAATGGAGGATGGGTGAAGGCGGTTTGTAATACAGGGCAGCCTGCCTCAGTCTTCCCTCTTGAACTGTTGAAATAAAACATCACCAGGTTTTTTCTTGGTCAAAAATACCCCTCCTTGGGGACTGGATATATTAAGCTAAAATAAACTTGAAAGAAAACTCAAGATCCCAAAACAAAGTCCATACAAAATGAAGGTTTCACTTCCTCTTCCCAGGCCTCCCCTACTTTGACAGACCATTCCTAGGCCCTATGCAGCTGGACACTCAGTCCTAACTTCCAGGACTTTCTACTGGAGCCTGCTCATGCCCAGTAGACTCTGATCCCTGAGCATTCCCCCCTCCTTACAGCTTTCTGCTGATCTTTATAGGGAAATCACCTGATCTCCCCAAATGTGGCTTCTTTAGTAATCAGGGTTGGCTGTCCTCCTTTCAGCTCTGTTACATGGTTTCAAGGGGAAAAGGGAAATTTGTCTTAACTGTTGACTTTCTTTCTCAGCAATATGTCTACTAATCTGATGATACACTTTTTCATAAAGAGTTTATTTTATATAATTTGTGGACTATATTATTAATTCACACATATATACAGTAGTCTCTATTTCACAAAGGTTTAACAGTGGAGTTTAATTGTGAAACTCTATTACTGAGGCTTCATTATTTATATGACATATGTTAGTCCGTTTACTAATATACTTAAGTATTTTTGATTTTTTAAATAAAAGCTTTTCAGAGTACTTTTTGTGATTACATTTCCCTTGCAAAATTCAGTAATTCCAAATATGTCCCCAACTTGTGTGAATTGGCGAAGGTCCAATATTTTATCATAAATTTAATTCAAGCTGTAAGCTTACAGCTGTAGAGCTTGGGAAGAACTCCTTCTGGAATGGGAATAGAGGAGCAGTCCTTTAGTGGAATCAGCAGTCCTTGAATGACAGCTCTGTAAACTCCCAGTCTTACATGAATGGACATCCCCACAGTGGACAATTAGCAGACATATTTCAGATAAAGAAAATAGACTGGTAAGTCAAATTTTCTTTACATGTATCTATTTCATTTTCCTTTACAAATATACTACTGTATATTTCAGGCCACACATTTTCAGTCTCCACTTCTTCAACAGACAGAAAACCAGGTAACTTCAGCTGCAGGTCATCAAGGGCAACAAGCTGTAACAGATGTCATCCAGCAGCTCCTTGAGCTGTCAGAGCCAGGTCCAGTGGAAAATAACCAGCCCCAGCAACCTGGCCAGCAACTGAATATTGCAGTTGGACTCAATCGAGACATTTTGCAGGTAGGGTATATTTACATAATAAGCACCTTTACATGCAACAGTGTCTTTGTAATTATCTTATCCTTCCAGTGAAATCAACATTTGATGATTACAACAATAAGGTGTTGTATGCTTGAATTGACTTCTTAGTCCAATGGAAAAAATTGGGATAATGGAAATACAGTGTGCAGAGTGCAGCAAGATATTTCTTTGGCCCTATTATGTGATCAGATAGAAATACAATAAATACTACTTAGAAGTGACTGACAAAAAATATTTTTTTTAAATTGAGATTGTCCTTTTTTCTTTTGTTTTGTTTTTCTGTGGTCCTGGGACCACCTGTGACGCTCAAGGATCTAAATTGTGGCCCTTCAGGGTTGGCATGTTAAGAAATTTTCTCTTTGATTATGAATTGAGAATATGTTCCTTGAGTTGCACCCTGTGATGTTTAAGATGGAGTGTTTGAATCAACCCTGTTGCTCCAACTCCCTCTCAATCCCATTGCTCCCACCTCTTCCAACTGCCTCTTAATGCTTCCTTTGTAGTTCCCTGGGCTCAGATGGCAGAAAGGGAACGGAACAGGGCAAAAATCCTTCATCTTAAATATTGGTCGTTGCCCCTTGATCTTTCTAAAATATGTTCAGTCCTCAAGATGAAAAGGTTGCACGCTATTTAAGTGTGTGTCTCTTCTCTTGAGCACCACCCACGTACTCTATTCATCTGAACCCTTTTTTTTTAAACATATTCAGGCCTCAGTTCTGCAAGGTTCTCTTATCCCTGTGCAGAATACTGTCAGGTCAGTGGAGTTCTCTGTGAGTGCAGTGAATTATAGGATCAAAAACTATAAGAAGAAAATTTCACAGCCCTGAGTGATATAATTAAGATGATCTAACTTTGTAGTGTAGACACCACTACGTCAACAGAATAGCATTTGTATTGTAGACATACCCTTATTCTATTAATCTTAACTACTTAACTCTGCCACCCAAAAAAAACTGTTCAGCTTTGAAATTAGTTTTTCCAGTTATTGGATGTATATGTCTGTATTTTCTTCAGTACAGTTTAACATATAATCTCTCATAACTAGATTTAAAAAACAAAACTGTATTCCATTAAGGTATTGGTTTTTAAACTAGAAGTAACTGATTAAAAATATAAGAATTTGAATGGACATTTAAGATGGATATCTTTTTATTTGGGCTTTGTAGATTCAATTAGTTTTCTGGGGAGTGATAGCTAGTACATGTATTACTGGAAAAATCCAGTTCCAGTTGAATAATGTAATTAGCTAAAATATTACTGCTTACCACCTTTGTGCATGCAGGAAAGATAGCTCTAAGTATTTGAAATTTTGAAATTCAGCTAAAATTTTGTAGTTGTAAGAAACTTGATTAAATGCCTTTAATCATAACTGTATTACATCTCCTATATATAGTTTTTTGAGCCGAGCAAATTTAGAATTTGTGGAATTTTTTTCCTAACTTTCTAGTTTTGTTTTACCTTAGCAAGCCTTGGAAAACAGTGGGCTGTCTTCAATTCCAGTCTCAGCACATCCTACTGACTGCAGCCAGGCTAAGATTCCTACAACCCAGGATCAAAATCCAGATGTTCAGAATCTCTCTAATCATCAAGCTGACTCTAATAATGCAGAACAAGATAAAGAGCAAGAAAACCCAGATAAAATGGATAAAAAAGAGAAAAAGGTTATAAAGAAAAAGTCACCATTTTTACCTGGTAATGTTCACTACATACAACTTCTGTGCAGTAATAGCTACAGTATCTTACAGTTTTCTGTAGTGTATAGGAACTTCCTAAAACACATGCTGCTGATATATTAATAAAATGCTTATGGAATTTCTTTAACACTTTATTTACTTATTTTTAACAGAACTTGTGTATGTGTGTTTTGGTTTCCATTTTCTGTACGCCATTCTGTGCATCCAAGTTTGGATTTTTTCTGTTCATCTTTAGTTCAGACTGAAGGTCAGTACAGGCAATGCCAGTACGGCTTCAGTGCCAGTTAGTTCAGGCTCTGTAACAAGCAATACTTTAACTCCCATTGCTTAGAGTTTAATAGTCTCCTTATGTTGCTTGTTCTTTGTGTGGGAAGGAGAGACTTAAAGTTAATCCTAAAACAGGCTTCTCCTGCCCGACACTACAAAACTGCCAGAAAGTTACCAAAATTATTTTTTTCCTATGGTAATGGTAAAATAGTGGTTTTGGTTTAAACATAGTTTACATTTTGAGTACGTGCTAGCTCTTATTGAACATAAAATGTAAGATTATCAGCTATTAAAATGACATTGCTGTGCACTTTAAAATTAAAAGCCTCTCTTCTGGATTGTAAACTAATTCTCTGCTAGTGTATGGATAGGGTCTGTTGCAAAGATCCATTACATGACCTAACCTTAACTTAATTATGTAAAAGGTGATTACAGAGCAACATCAAATAAGTATCTGATTTATGTATTTTCCAACTTAAGGATATCCTTATTTTTCATTTTTATTGTGCAAAAATATGCTATTTGGGACATTGCTGAGGTTCATGGGCCTTAAAACTACCCTATATTTGAAAATAACCTCAATGGTAAGTAGTACATAAAGGTTTCCAATAGAGCTTTCGTTTGGTGGGGATGTTATTCTTTTTTTTCTGAACTACAGTTAAGTGAAATTCTGGATTAATTTGTAAATTACTTGTGTTCTTCTTCAAGTGATGGTCCCTATTATATTTCACTGAGGGTTGTACACCAAGCATCCGGAGCTGGAGATATTGAAAGTAGTAGTGTCTGTTGGTCCATGCGTGCACTCTTGCTCCACTTCATGGTTTTGTCCGAGGTGATAAAAGGTGAGGCCAGACCGACCACATCCTCAGTTCCGTCTAGCTGCTGCATGGTCCGAGTCAGAGCCTCTGTTGTTCTCTCGTCTTTTGTAATGCACTTCCTAAAACACAGAAAAAAAGACTATTTTATACTTGTATATAGTTAATATTTTTGTTGTTTTTAAAGTAATTTTGTGTAGCTTTTAGGATTTTTAAGGATTTTGGGATGCTGTTTTACCGGTCTCCCACTCCCCTCCAGCACCCACACATGGGTACTGGATTATGCCAAAGATGCCGGGGTTCAAGATCAGTGTCTCCTACCCTTGTTTGTTCTCAGTCTGCAATGAGTACCAATGCTGCTTTTACTGCTTGGGAGAAGCCCACTTTGAATCCAGGTGCAGTGTCTGCCTCTCCTTCCCAAGTCGTACCCTGAAAGGATGGGCTCTTTGCCTCAAGAAGCACCTAATGGAGGTCACCATGAGGCCGCAGTTGGATCCAGGCAGGGGAATGCCCCCAGTATGTTGGCCTGAACAATCTAGGAGTGTGCCTCCTATCTTGGAGACCCAGTCCAGTTCTGCTGGTACTAGTGCAATGGACTCTAGTCATGAGGCAAGAAAGCATGTGCAAAAGCATGGCAGTAAGTCTTCCTCCAGACCCAAGAAGGACACTGCACTGTCCACAAGTTCCAGCTGTGGAGAAGCGGTGTGTTTCAAGGCTCACAAGCATGACAAGAATTTGCACAGAATGCTGGACCCCGCTGGTTCCATCTACTGAGCCACATACCCCTTCCGGATGAGCACTGCCAAAGTCCATGGAACACTTGGTTCCGAGGCAGTCCTCCATTCTAACTCTAGTTACGGCTGCAGGGAGCATGCCAGATACACCGGAAAGGCTTGAGTCAGCCTCCGAGCCTCATGAACTCTTTGCCTTGGAGGACATGAGGTCTCCATGTCTTCAGGTGCAGTCACCACCTATGGGGGCATGCTCTTCTACATTGGACTTACCTCCTTCCAGTCATGTTATTGCTTGCTCCCCTATGGCTCTTACAGTTCTGACAGGACTACTACTGTTCAAACCAGGCTCTAACTTCTCAGCATCGGAGGACTCGGACAGAATGCAAGATCTAATCTCTCCGTACTGTTGATATGACCATCCGAAGGTTCTGCCAACTCAGTGATAGGTACCCTCCCTTTTCCCAGCAAAGGAGTCCTTGGTACCCCACCCCTAGGGGCCCTCCACAGCAATCATCTGATCTACCTTCTTGCTCATACTGGGGGTCCTGGTCCCAGTATCTGCCTTTGGAAACTTTCTGCTCAGTTTGGGAAGAGTCCCCTATCACGCTTCTTCGACCATTAATGAGTAGGCATTCGGAATCAGTATTGGAGGAAGAACCACTTAGCCAACTCTGTTGGTACCGCCAAAACAGAGCAGTTCCCTTCCTCGTCCCCAGATGCTGCAGTGTCTTCGGCTCCCTCCTCACCCCTGGATGATTACCACCAGTTCCAGAGCCTATTATGCAGGGTGGCTGAGCATATCCATATCCCACTGGAGGAGGTACAGGACAAAGAGCACCAGCTGCTTGACATCTTGCACACCTCAGTACCAACCAGAGTGGCTCTGCTGATCAACAATGCCATTCTTCAACTGGCTTGAACTGTCCAGCATACTTTGAGCACTTGCGCACCCACCCCAAGGGGGTGGAGAAAAAGGTACTATGTATCTGCAAAGGATCTGAATTTCTGTTCTAACCCCCCTCCCACCCAATTTCCTCGTTATACAGGTGGCAACGGAGCAAGGCAGGCAATAACTCCCATGCTGCAGTCCAGTGGACAAAGAAAGAGGGCAAGCGACTGGACCTTCTGGGTCGCAAGATCGTCTTTGCCAGCCTTCAATTTCTAATCTCAAATTACTTGACTCTGTTCACTACATACAACTTTCTTACCGCCTACAAGTTGGCACACTTTGCAGACAAGCTTCCCCAGCAAAATAGTGCCTGCTTCCAGGCTCTCTTAGAGGAAGGGAAACTGATCGCAATGCCAACACTTCAGGTTGCAGTGGATGCAGCAGACACTTCTTCACACACGATGGCTTCAGAGATCGTCGTGAGGTGGGAGTCATGGCCACATTCATCAGGTTTCCCAAGAGAAGTCTAGAACACCATAGAGAACTACCCTTTCAATGAGTCTCATCTCTTCAGTCAGAAGACCTAAAATTCTCTCCACTCCCTCAAGAACTCCAGAGCCACTCTGCGATCACTGGGTATCTGCACACTAGTATCCAAGCACAAGTTCTACCACCTGCCACTGATACAACGATTCAGAGCTCTTCAATTCTTCCATCAGTGGCCCTATGAGCTTCCTTGCAAATGACAGAAGACCCAACGGTCCCATCCTCCAGGTTCATTGTCACAGCTTTCAGTATCTTGTACTCAGTCTTCTCAGAAACAATATTTCTGAGTGCATCTAGAGAGCTGCCAACTACCTTGCCTCATGCTGCATACCCGATCCACCCCCTTCGGAGGTCATCTAGCACTCTTCTTACAAGTTTAGCATGTGATAACAATGGACAAGTGGTTCCTGGATGTCATTCGACATGGCTATACGATCAAGTTGACGACACTACCTCACCCACATTCCCCTTCCCAGTCCCACTTTAGGGACCACTCTCATGACAGTGTCCTTGCCCTAGGAGTGGACTTCCTACTGCAAAGGGAAGCAATGGAACCCGTTCCTATGACCTACCAGGGCACAGGGTTCTATTCCACCTATTTCTTAGTTCCCAAGAAGAAGGGCGCATGGAGACCAATCTTAGACCTTTGTTGTCTCAACCACTTCATATGCAAGCCAAAATTTCATATGATCACCCTAGTAACCATCATATGCTAGAAAAAGGCATGTAGTTTATGGCTCTCAATATGCAGGACGCTTACTTTCACATAGATATCCATTCTACCCACAGATGTTTCTTGAGATTCATGGCAGGCCCACAAATACATCCAATACAGAGTTCTACCATTTGGCCTCTCTACTGCTCCACGGGTCTTTGCCAAAGTTTTCTCTGTAGTGATGACCCACCTTCGGTGTCAAGGGGGTCTTTATATTCCCTTATCTTGATGACTGACTGATAGCGGTGTGATCCAAAGGGAAGGCTTGAGCCTTGACCTCCATGCTGCTCACAGTCTTCTTCTCCCTCAGGGTGAATGTAAACGTCGAAAAATTGACTTCAGATCCCCCACAGTCCCTAGAATACATTGGGGCCCACGTTGTTGTGATCTCGGCATGCATCTACCTGCCTGAGGACAGTTTCCAGACCCTACAAGAGTTGATTCCAAAGTGGTCTCCGGTCCTTCTGTTCCGCCAAGGACTTGCCTTTCCATTCTTGGCCACATGCTGGCCTGCATGTACATTACCATCTTCATGCATCCGACAAAGTGGGTTTCTGCCCACGAAAGCTTATGCCCAAATAAATTTTTTAGTTTTTAAGGTGCCACAGAACTCTTGCTGTATTACCATCTTCGCTTGTTTTCGCTTTCGCTGTCAGGAACTAAGTGCTCCAGGAGGCCTATTCTCTCATGCACCATACCTTGAACTTCCTACTAACAGTTCCCCCACGAGGTTCTCTCTTCTTTCCAATGGTGGACGGACCCAGGTCAGGTCACCGCCGGGATACCCTTCCTCCCGTCCTGCCCAAGCACAATGATCATCATGGATGTGTTGCTTGTTGGCTGGGGCGCCTACATTGGTGAGCGCATTGATACGGGATTTGGACCGCTCGGGAATCCCGGATGCACATCAACATTCTGAAACTTTGGGTGGAGCTGCTCGTGCGCGACTCCGACAAGTACTGCTGTAGAAATCTCCAATCGGGAACACAAGGACGCACCGACACCTAAAGTGGATTACCTCCAGGGACAGACATCTCGAAAAACCTCAATTACTGCACCAGGTGAGTCACCTTCTTTTATAATGTTTTGGTGGCGTACTTATGGTTGAGGAGTTTACTTCCATTTATCAACTACTCATGTTGAGATGTGTGATTTTCATCACTTACGTGGTAATTACATTACAGTAAAGCTATTAGGCATAAAAATTAACACTATATATAATATATAGAAAATACTACGTGTTGTAAGAGCACTGAATTAAGGTTGCTGTGGGAAATTATAATTTTGTAAGTGTAAACTGTATTAATAACAATTTCTGTTAAGTTTATTTTCTCCTAGTCTAGCTTCCAGTTTTTCTTATTGAAGTGAAATAATAATTCTGGGTTTGTGACATCACACTCTGTTGCTTTGGGAAAGAATGGGATGTGAGCCAACTCAGTGTTATGTCTGAACTGCTTACTCAAGCCTACAATATCACCATCTTACATGATTTTAATCTGTGTCTACATGGACATTGAGGTGGAGTTTGAGTTGAGTTTAGCTACCTCCAGTGAGTTAACTTGACTGAAAAATACATTGCTTATGCAGAGAAAACCCAGTGTTGTCTGACACTTTTCCTCAGTTTTATAGGGAGTTAAAAGACTTTTGGGTGTGTAGAGCCCATTTAATACGCACTAGGTTACTTCAAATGTAACATTAACATCAAAAGTAACTTATTATTTTAATTTTGAGTTTTTTAAGCTAGCTAGAACAAAGAAAAAAACTTTGAAAATGTGAAGTGTCATTCATAGGAACTTTTAAAAAGCAGTGAATTGTACCACGTTTGAATGGACATTGGGCAAGTTTGTGAAGACCTGATGCTCTGATATTTGAAGCTAATACAAAGAGTTCTACCAGTGAGTCATTGGAAATTAAACATAATCTACAAACAGAATTCTAAACATTGACTATTTTATAAATATGTAGGGGGTAAAATATGAAAAGTATTAGTAATAAAATTCTTAAACAAAATTAAACTTCAAAGAATCCTGTTACCATGGAGAAAATACGTTGCTTAGATTTTATCTTTCTGTTCTGTTTTCCTTTTATAAATGAAATAAGAACAAAATTCTATTTTGTAGCCTAAATTCTTTTAAATCCAGTGGTATAAGTGTAGTATTTTGACTTAAGTTCTTTCAGGGTGTGGACTAAGTAGAATGTTTTTAGGCCGAAAGTTCTTAATGTAAGAGTAAATTTTTCTTTAAGAGTGACTCTGCATGTTCCCTCCCTGGTGAAGTCTAATGGTGGAACCTTCACAAGCAGTGCCTGTTCGAGTGCTGACCTCCCACCCCAGCCGCTTTCCTCAGTGTTTACAAAGGGTGAGGCTCCATAAAGGGACACTGTGCCCTCTACAGCCTCAGTTCCTTCCAACTGCAAGCGTCAGCCAGAAGTGAACCACTCCGGTCCATCTGATCCAGGGTTTTCTCCTACCTCAGTGCCTTTGATTGTCTGTTGTTGTTAGTTTTAGTGTTAGTATATTTAGTGTGCTTAGTAGTTTATAGTTAGTTATATTAGACTTTAGGTTCGGTTCAGTGGGATAATGGATCTGAAGAAGAAAGTGTGGTTCAAGATATATGGTTTCTGCTCAGCAGTCATTCTGGCATTATATGACCATGTGAGATGTCTTTGGAGCATTGGAGAAGGTCGCTTTCCTTTTGGTTGTTCCATCTTGTCAGACCTTTGCATCCAGAGCACATAAGGCAAAAATAGGTTCCAGGTGCTCCTGCTTAAGGAAGCTCTCACTGCTAGATCTGGTTCTGGGAGATCATCAGATACGAAGGCTGAGAGGCCTGTATCAGCTCCAACTGAATCCTTGAGTTAGGCTAAGGTGCCTAAGAAGTCTGAGATCTGTGTTACTGGTTTGGTTGACGTTCAACATTGAGGTTCTGGTTCATTGGATCCATCCACCATCTCTTTGGACCATGACTAAGGACCCTATGCCAAGACAGTCAGTTCTGATAGTTCTGAAGAATGTGAAGGAGAAGACGGCCACAGTTAGCAGAGCCAGATCCCTTTGTCAGATTTATCATATGCTTCCAAATTGGATCTGACTACTGCAGTTCTAATTCTGAGATCTAAATTGGTTCTGCATTCTACTTTAGGATCTTGAATTATTGATTTAAGATTCTCTCTAGATCCAGTGATGCCTAAGTCTGTGAGATCAACACTGTTGTCTTTACTGGTGTTGAATCCAAAGACTAATAGTAGCAGAAGTTTACCATGCAGCATCTGATTGTTCTTTGATGAGAGAGAGATCGTTTGGAGATAAGGAGACACTGCGTGGTTCCAAGGTCTAAATCCCCTATTCCTGAAAAGAAAGGTAGCAAGGAAGACACTGTGAGTCTTTCTGTAGAACCACCTTTGATTCCTCCTGCTGAGATTCCCTACAGGCTCACCAGGTAGATCTTTCTCACCTTTCATGTCTTTCCATCTTCTGGTGCTATTGTCATCTCCAGTGAGATCCATTGTGGATTTGAGGTCGGATCCACAGTTATCTGATGATCAAGAACAATTAAAAAAGAACCTGGGCACTCCAGGCTTATGCCACCAAATTCTGGGTTTCTAAAGCCTTTTGGACAGTTGGGACCTCCACATCCTGTGGGTCCCTAATTTTTGGAGAAACGGAGTCTTAGGCTCCATGGTCATCTCGGACTCTACTTCTTGAGTTCTTGGATCGTTCACAATATGGATGGAGTAGTGAGACTCCACTGGATAAGGATCTGTTTGCAATGGGATGCAGATTCAATTCCCTGGAACTGTCTGCAAACCAGACAATTGTACCTGACACATCTGAAGAAGTGGAGGAATTGATTAGTTTCCTGGACCATCTCCAGCTGGATACAGTGTTCAAGTGGCATCCCATCCAGTATTTGATGATCTTTGGGCTCCTTGGAGGAATTGGATGCATTTACCTATTTTAGATGGCCTCTTGCTACCTGCTAAGACAGTTTGGGTTATGCCTGCTTCCTGCCAACCCATTTCTAATAAGGCAGTTTTAGAAACAGTTCATCTGTATCAAATTCCATAGGAGGGTTTTTCATATTTTCATACAATGCTATATTCTTTGTCGGTTACAGCAGTGAGTAATAGATATAGGTCTGGTCAAGCCCATTCTAACCCCGCAGAGAAAGAAGGGAATACTAGCTGAGCATTAGTTGCTAATTACCAGGCAGTAACATCCTGCTACCAGTTTCATCTGTGGGGGAAAAAACAGCTATGTTCCTACAAGACTTACTGGATGATCAGAGGGTCTTAGCTGGTGCTGTCTTGATAGAGGGACAAAATGTGGCAAAACATTTTCTCAGGGCTTCTTTTGATAGTTCTGTTTGCTAAAAGTGTAGCCAGTTGTTTGACTACAAACAGTGTTTAAGACCAGATAACCAAACTTAGCCAAATTTATTGTCTAAAGACAAAACAGTACAATACGAAAAGAAGACAGACAGACATCATACCCTTCTTCTTGGAAGTAATTTGTATCTTGCAGCATGTTCTCCTTACACAGAAGATGCGCTTCAAAGATACACATTTCAGCTGGTAGTATTTGTAGTATGATTTTACAAGTTACAAACTCTTTACACATCACTAAAATCCAGCCCACCAGTTCATAACAGTTCCTTAACTTGTTTTGTTCTGTACTTTTCTGCGTTTTGGATCTATATTCCAAACCAGTTGTCTGTGAATGTACCCGCACTATGAAATAGAATGAATAGAATGATTTTGATAGATTTTAGATTTCCTAATGCCAAAGATGACTTCAGCTTTGCAAAGTGTTATGGGATACTTAGCATGGGGGAACAAGAATAAACATAATACCATTTCAGTATAAAGCTTTGGGCTAACATTTATATATAATACTGTGTATATATATTAATATGGTAAGCGGTACATATATTGTATATATTGGCTAACAGGCCAGAGCCTTAGCATTTGCTGTTGCTTTGAGAACTCTTCATTGGCCATGGACTTAAAGTTGAGAAATTCCCCTATGAGGGTGATAGTCTCTTCAATAACAAGACAGATTAACTTTTTGAAAAAATGAAGAGATTAGGTCTACTGCTCATTTTCTTGGTTGGTATTTGACTTTTAGGAGAAGACTTCCTACTCTATGCTACCAGAGACAATTTTATCTGTAATCTTCTTTGAATTCTTTAACTCAGAAGTGACATCACCACCAGTAGCAAAAAACTTCTTCCTCTCAGTCTCAACAAAAAAAAAGGAGTAATTCAGGTCCAGACTAAAGTTGAAGCAATCTGCTTTATTCCTCCTCTTCATTGAATACCCAGCCACAGATTTGACACAAGGCTTGAGATTTGTGGACCAACTGGTGAAATTCCTTCCTACCTTTTGTTTGGAAGGCTAGCCCATTTTATCTGTAGTTGGAGGCTTATTACATTGGACAGATGAATCCAAGAGAGAAGAGAAAAGGATAATGCAATACAGTTTGAAATATTCCTCTGCTCAGTTCCCCCTAACCTTTCCATTTCAGGGAATCATCTCATGAAGTTATTTTGTCAAAAGTTTAGCAGTTGCTTATGATTGGGTATTTCCTGGGTAAGATCTGTGGGTTCAAGGGTTTTATTAAAGGTTGTTCATAATGATAAACCTGCAATGCATTGAGCAATAGATTGATAGCTTGTTTGGGCTCTCTGACAGGAAAAGAATCTGCACATAAATGTTTTAAAATTGAGGATGATTCACCTGGCTATCAGATCTTTTCTTCCTCACAGATGGGAGAGAGATGCGCAGCTAGCAGTGGACAATATAATGGCTACATATTATGTCCCAAATGAGGAGATGCTCATTCAGCGTTGTGTGCTGAGGCAATCAGTTTATAGGGTTCATGTGTACTATCCAACCTCTATCCAGTAGCCCTGCATTCATTAAGAGAGAGCAGTGTGTTGGCAGATGTGCTCAACAGAGACGTTTCTTAGATGCACAGATGGTCTTTGAAGGACCAGGTGTGATACAAGAGATCTTCTCCAGTTGACAACGTGGATCAACATAAAATGTCATCATTTTTGCTCAAGAGCGGGAAAAGACAGTTAGTCCATCCCCACATGCTTTCCTAATGTAAAGGGGTAGAGTCTCTTATGTATACTGTTCCCCCTTTCCATCAATTCAGAAGATGATGAAGAACATAGCAGGACAAAACAAGGTTAATCATAGTTGCACCAGCCTGGCCGAGACAGCAGTGGTTCAGTGCTTCAGCTGTCTGGAGTCTACAAACTGTTCCCTTTGTCTTTGGAACTGTTGTCACAGTAGTATGGCAGAATTCTTCATCCTGATCACCAGTCTCTCCATCTGATGGCCTGTACTTTCAGACTTTAGCTGATGTTGAATAACCTTGTTTTTTGTTGATTCAGAATGTATTGCATGACTCTAGAAAACAGTCTGTGAAGAAGTGTTATTGCTTGAGAGAGACTAGATTTGTCTCTTGGATGGAGGGAAATTTTGAGTCATGAGTTACAGCTTTTATTTCCTGTGATTTGGAATATTTGATGTATCTAAAGTCTGTGGGGTTACCTCATTCTCCTCTGAGTTCATTTGGCGGTTTTCTCAGTTTGTCATGTTGTGATTGATGATAGATTTTTTTATTCATGCATGGTACAGCTAAAAGGTTTCTTAAAGGGTTATCTAACATATATCCCCACCCTGCAGAGACCTGGTTCCACCACTGGATCTTACTTTGGTTTTATCTTTGCTTATGCAGTTGTCTACTGAACGCTTGGCAAAGTGTTCTTTATTTTATTGATCTATTAAAATTGTGTTTGTTTATAGCTGTAACATCAGCCAGAAGGGTGAGCAAATTGCATGCATTGATGAGACCGTCCATTTACTATTTTTTTCATAAATATAAGGTGGTTATAAGATCTATTTCCAAGTTTTTATCAAAAAGTAGTATCTGAGTTTCACATCAATCAGACAATAAATTTCAGTGTTTTTTCTAAAGCCACATGCTAATAAAGGGGAATTTGCTTTATGTATTTTAGATTCTAGAAGTGTTTTAGCATATTAATTAAATAAAACAAAAGATTTTTGGAAGCCTTTTAGGTTATTTGTTTTTATGCTGAGAATCAGTTGGGTTTATCATATATTTTAAACTCTTTCCAGATGGGTACAATAATGAATCTTTGAATGTTACAAGTTAGCAGTTAGTTCTTCTGCCTGTTGGAGTAAATTTCGTTCCACTAGGGCAGTGGTAGCATGTTTTGCTTGCCTTAAACAAGTTGCTGTTCGTGAAATCTGTAAGTCTGCCTCTTGGAAGTCAGTTGATACAGTTATTAAACATTGTACTTTGGATTTGACTTCCAGAGCAGAAACAAGGTCTGGCAGAGCTGTGCTTCAATCATTATTTAATTAGGACTCTGTACCCACATCCTGAGTTTTCAACACTGCTTGCCAAACTACTCATAAATGGGAATATGCAGAGCTTCTCAGAGAAGAAATGAAGGTTACACACATGTAACCAGAATTCTTCAAGATTACTCGGTATAGTCATCCACCTTCCCTTCTTGCCCAGAGTCCTCCTTTTCTCTGAATCAGTGGAAGGAACTTAAGCAGTAGAGGGCATAGCACTCCCTTATATGGCCTCACTCTCAGAATGTTCATGAATGCTGCAGGGAGGGGCAGGGGTGTATGTGCACTCCAACAGGATTTACTACTGTTAGAATAGCATCACTTAAAAGCCACTTATCGCTTGATACTGCATTCATTGTGCACCCAAAACTCTCATTTTCTTCTTGGAAGTCAGGTTAGAGTGCTTTGAAGAGCCCTCATTCCTGCTCCATTGTCCGTGTGCTACTGGTTTGAATTCTGTTTTGTAATGTACACTTAAAACTTACAGTAGCGCAGTTGTATTGGTACAGCTGTACTGCTGTGAGAGCGCTTGTGTAGCTGCGTTATGTCGACAGAAGAGAGCTCTCTCGTTGATATAATAAAACCACCTAAATGGGCAGTGGTAGCTATGTCAGTGGCAGAGTATCTCTTGCTGACCTAATGCTGTCCACACAAGTGCTTGTGTCATTCAGGGGTGTGTGTGTTTTTCACACCCCTAAACGACAAAAGATTTGCTAGCATAAGTGCTAGTGTAGACAAGGCCTAAATCAGTTACAAATATAGCTTCCAGTGGTATTTTGAAATGCTCTTTTCAGTTATAGTAAATTTTCCCCACCTTGGCATTATGGAGACGATTTTTAATACTCCATGTAAAACACAGACAAACGAACCAAAAATCCCATATGTACCCAACTGTAGAGCTATAATAATTATATATATATTTTTATAGAGATCCTAGGAGGAGTGTAACAATTCAGTAATTGAACATGCTATACTTAAATCCTGTCAGCCATTTTTGAGCTGTGTATTTGGGTTAATACATAGTATGCTATTCCCATAAACGCTCGCCATAGTGCAGAAAAAAATGCTACTATAGACATATTTTATTGCTTTTTGTACTCCTTCACTTCAGGCATGTTGGTAACTAAGATTAAATAGGATTCTCTTGGTTTTATTTTAATCATATTTGTGTAAGCAGTGTTTACTCTAAGAGGAAGATATCTGAGAAGTACATTACCCTTTGTTTATTAAGACTTGGCAAGAATCTTCAGTGCTTATTTTTAATTCTCATTTTTTGTGTGACAGTGTCCAGTGTGCCAGATTGTTTTTTAACTTACAGATATATACAGGCACACATCTAATGTTAGTGTTATTTATTTCAGGTTCTGTACGTGAAGAGAATGGAATAAGATGGCATGTTTGCCCATACTGCTCTAAAGAATTTAAAAAACCCAGTGATCTAGTACGCCACATTCGAATTCACACCCACGAGAAGCCATTCAAGTGTCCCCAATGTTTCCGCGCCTTTGCTGTAAAGAGCACTCTCACAGCACACATTAAAACACACACTGGCATTAAAGCTTTTAAGTGCCAGTATTGTATGAAATGTTTTTCCACCTCAGGAAGCTTAAAAGTTCACATTCGTCTGCATACAGGTAAGGCCTCTGAGTTATCCTTATTGTTTTATATGATGTTGGGAAGTCCTCCAGGAATAGAGGACAGAGTTTGGTGCATAGATATGAAGATGATCAGGCACCTTTATAAATATCATATATAGAATGAAGTGTTTTGTCTCTTATGACAAATAACTTCATAAGATTTGAAATGGTAGCCCTGTTGAATTCTTGAATTGTAAATATTTGCTCATCAAATATTTTAACTTGTCCATACCTCAATTCTCATAGGCGTCTGACTTTTTTCACTCCCCTTTGTCTATTAAACCAAACTTTCCTCTTGTGTTGTTTTCTTCCTTCACTCTTGTTTTTCATTTTCTCCTGGAACATCTACCTGGAGGGCCAGTCCTTTAGCTATTCCAGGTCTCCAGACAACAATCCTTATTTGAGTTATTTATGAAGCTACTGACTCTTTGAAGGTGGTAGAAGCTTGTACACCTGAGTTGAAAGCTGTTGAGTGCAATAGTTCTGAGGTTCCAATTTCTGTGGAGTTCCAGCATGGGGTTCACCCTTCAGACATTCCTACTGGATGTAGTTGATACTGCAGTGCATGCCACATAGTCATTACTTCCTCTTTCCATCATTTTGGGATTTTTTGTGCTAAATTTCCCTCTCATTTACGGAGCACAGATGGAACTATCTATCCTTTACTTTTAAGTTAACTATGTACTTAAATAGCACACACACAGTCCCCCACTATTTCTCTCTCCCCTCTGCTCCCCATCCCCCTGGAAAAATAACAAAGCACACACACATTTAGTGACAATAGTCTCTGTAAACACATGGTTATGATTTTACTGTTCAGATTTTACAGCTTTTGTTCCTGGGGGCATGGAAGTAAACCATGAAGTAATATATTTTAATCTCTTGCAGGTGTTAGACCTTTTGCTTGTCCTCACTGTGATAAAAAGTTTAGAACTTCAGGCCACAGGAAGACTCACATTGCTTCACATTTTAAACACACCGAACTACGAAAGATGCGACATCAGCGTAAACCTGCAAAAGTTCGAATAGGAAAGACCAGCGTTCCAGTACCAGATATTCCTTTGCAAGAACCAATACTCATCACTGATTTAGGTGAAGACTGAGTTAGTATATGCTGTAATTTGCTCATTCTTATCCTGAAATTTGGGTTTAAAATATGAATGAAGTAGAATACACAATTTGATAAAGGCAGTCTATAAACTTACTCAGGAAAACACAGTCTATAAACTGTTTAGCAGTTGCAGAGAAAGCTGTACTGTGTCAGTTGTTTGAATTGAAAGTATGCTTTATGAATTAATAAAGGAGGCTTTTTTATAATGATAGAATCCTACAAAGCTTATCAGAAAAAAATTGTAAAATGTGCAGTGTAGAAAAGGTGAAAGTATTAATTTATTTCCTTTAGTTTTTTGAGCTAACCCTTATAGAGAATATATTATAAAATCTCTCTATTCTAATCACATTTATTCTAGATACAGTTATAATTTTATATGGCTTTAGTGGATTCAGTGTAATTGGAAACTCAACTGAAAAAAGTGTTCTATTGGTGATAACATTTTAACATAGGACAGCATAATGATGGAATATGTTATAGGGAGTCTTTGTAATTCTATCCTAGCGTAGGATGTTATATTATCACTTTTTAAAACCATTTTGTTAGAAAAGATTAGTTGTCATTGAGCTTTATATGAAGAATTGTATTGTAAATGAGAGATGGTGATCGTGGACAAGGTATTGTTATATGCATGTATTTACATTTTCGCCTAAAAATAGTTGCGTGAGACTCCATTAGAGATGGGCAGTTTTCTGCGTTGACCACCATAAACTGAAGATATACTAAACATGGTATTATTTTCAAAGCTCCGACCAGGGTACAATAACCATAAAAATTTTGAATTAAAAAGATCAAACTAGAGACCTAGAATATTCTTAAATTGAATAGGCATAACAATCAGATGGGCCCCATTATTTTATTAAGGAAAATTACCCCAAATTACTTTATTTTTTTTAAATCATAAACTGCCAATAAAATCATAATTGTACAGTCCCACGTTAGTTGCTTATATATTAAAGGTAGCCTTAATAAATCCATCTTTTGTCATGTGCACTTTAAATGTAATATTTAAGAGCTTTTTGAGACTTGGGTCCAAATTCTTTTCCATGTCCAATCTCCATTGGGTGGAGTAGGGATGATACTGCAAGAGATTTACCATTTGTGGCTCCTTAATTCTCAGACAAACTCTGTGCTGGTCCTGGCATAGTTTAAGTCTTGTATTGATTAGGATTTAAAGATGCATTATTTGTTTGCTCACATATTCTAAAAAACTACTGTGGACTTGGCATTGGATAGAATTGTAGAGTATGTTAGCAAGTGCATTTTAATAACATCTTTAAATCTTAGTCAAGGCCAAGCTTAAACTATGTCAGGACCAGCATAGTTTGCTGAGAATCAGTGAGCCACAGTGACAAACATGTTCTAACAATACACCTTTTAAATCTTAGTCAAGACAATGCCTTAAAATAGCAATGCTGGGCTCTAAAATACTTGTTAGTAACCTGTCCCAGGGGGCTCTCAGCTAGCTGGGGTTTGTTGGAACATAGTGTGCTCCAGCCATGCCCGCTCTCAAGCTTTGATTGATTGTGGTGCGGGCAATATAGGAACTGTTTATGCTAGTTCTGCTTCAGCTGGGGACACCCCATTCTGGGGCAGTCCACTTAGGGAGATCTGGCAGCCTCCAGTTACTTTGCTGTAGTGATACATGGGCTGAGCTGATCAGAAAATTGTTCCTTTTGACATTTTCATTTTCCTTGAACATGGCCTGATCAGTTCATTTTAATTCTAGCAACAGTGAAATAACCCTTTTTTGAGTTTATCATACCACAAAAAAACCAAAAAAGAATTAAAAGCTTTAGTATTCTTTAAAAAGGGCCTCTGAAAAACTTAATGTACATATGTTGATGTCTCTTACTATGGTTTCACAAAACTGGTTTTCTGTTTTAAATTTAACAGCTTTATTTATAGTGAGTTTAGATTACAAGTAAATATAAAATATTTATGATAATTTGGTATTTGTTTACTTTCTCGTTTTCTCTCCCATGTTGAACTTCAGATTTTTTCTTGCTACACAAATAGAATATATAAGATTTGTTTGGCTGTTTCCTAGATCAGACAAAGTAAAACCAGCAATCTGTTCTTTTTCAAACTTGTATTTAGACTTCCATCCTACTCAAAAATAATATTCAAATGGTTACATTTCTTAGCGTTATCATGCCTCAGAGAAAAATTAAGTTCTATTTGTTCAGAGTTGTGGAAACATTAATAGTTCTTGTTCGAGTGATTGCACATGTCCTTTCCAGTTCAGGTGTGCACACCCAGTGCACCAGAGTTGGAGATTTTTCCCTTAGCAGTACCTGTCGGAGCAGCACAGGTGCCCTCTGCTGCCTCATGCTGATTCACGATGGGATAAAGGATGGAGCCACCCTAGATTCTCCTCAGTTCCTTCTTACTGCCCATGTCTGGTTGTTAAAGGACATCAACTTGGTACTGTAAGTTATCTGTCTTTACATATAAATTATCTTCCTTACTGTACATTATTAGTGGTATACATTACTTAGATTAGTATAGGTTTTTGTTGCTAGCTTTTTTTGTCTTCGTTTTCTTGGAGCATCGGTTCTCTCTTATACTCTGGGTGCTGACATTCGGTACAGGGATATGCATCAGTCTTTGAGGTTTAAGTTTCGTGCCAGCTGTAACAAATCTTTGCTGGTGAAAGATCCTATAGGCGCTCCACTGTATGTTTGGTAGTGCCCTTGTGCCTGGGATTGGAGATCTTTGGTAGCACTGCCCATTGGGCCGCACATGCATTCCTCCCCTTCTCGCTGCGTTAGCGGCGTCAATATACTGCTGTGCGGTCCAACTGCCCTCAGTTCCTTGTCCGCCACCTTTGGTCTGGGACGGAATCCTGAGCAAAGCCCTTCAGATATCCATAGCCTTTAGTAATATTAGTTTTTCTGTTATTACTTTGTCGATTATAGCCGTTTCCTTTATATTTCTTCCCTGAGGGGGGGGAATCTGTTACTCTTCTTTCACTGTTATTCTTCAGCTTAGCATAGATTTCCTTTTCTACACCCTTCCCGATTAGGAAGCTCTCCCTTTTCAGGGTTATGCCTGGATCCCTTGGGTTCAAGAGATGCCTTTCTTGCCATGAGGCCATCCCCATGAGCGACGGTCACTCACAGTACATATGCTGTTTTGGTGAGGGGCATGTCTCTTAAAAGTGTAAACACGTCTCAAATTGAGGGCCCAGTCCAGAAAGGACTGTGAACTGAGGCTAAAATTTTTATTAATGGAGAACTCTCTACAACCAGCCTCAGATACCTGGCCCCGATACCTCTCCTGAGCAGTGATCGCCATCAGTATGGTCATCAGCTGACCCTCATTTGCAGCATATCTCCAAGAAAAAAATCTATTCTCTCCCGCCGAGACAAAAACAAATGGGCCACTAGCTCACCATCTAAGGACCTGTCTCAGAGGAAGGCATTCAAGGGTAAGATTTAGTTCCTGCGACCATTGGGCACTTCTGTACTGGCACGAAGGAGAGGTCCAAGGACCCTAAACGGGCAGGACCACAGACAGAAACACTGTTACTTGGGATCAAGAAGGACAGTGCAAGAATTTCGTAATTGGTATCAACCGGCTCAACCAAAACAGCTCTGAGTACTCTGGCACCGAGCAAGCCCATCAACTGGCTGCTTGAGAGAATGCAGTCCACCCTCAGCACCAGCAATGCCCCCAATCTCTACACAACCACCGGTGTTGATGATGCTCCTGCCGGTACCACAGAAGTTGAGATACCCAAGAGACCTGATTATCTCTGACTCCTCAGAGTCACTGATTCTTTGTAATGAGCTCCCTGCACCTCATGCTTCTTCCCTGCAGACACAAATACCACTATTCTTCACTAGCGAGGAAGGGGAGGAGGAGTTCTCCACTGTGCTGCACACTCCATCATATCAAGGGCAGCCACACAGACAATCATCTTCTCGGGGACAAGAACTGAACCAGGTCCTTGGTATAGAACCTCATGGATATAACCCTATATGCCAGTTCCCCCACATTGGCTTTATTGGGACCCATAGGCTGTGCATAGGGTGCATTTTTCCAAACCACTTTTAGAGAAGACAGACGGACACAAATATGATCTCTGTCTTCATCAGTCTCTAGACTGGCTGACGCTGAACAAGAAAGCTAGAAGAGGAGGAGGAAGAAGTGGAGGAAGAGATGACACCTTCAACCCACTTCTCCTCATCTTCCTCCAATCATGCCATCATCTCCAACATTGGTAGACGATTTTAAACAGTTTCAAGAACTGTTACACTGGGTTGTGGATTCTCTCCAGATCCCTCAACAACAGTACAAGTTGCTTGATATCTTGCAAGCCCCTGCATCAGCAAAGATGGTGCACCCGATCAGTTAAGCCTTGTTAGACCCTGCCAAGGTGATCTGGCACACCCCGGCATCAGTACCATCCACCGGCAAGTCAGCAGACAAGAAATACTATGTCCCCAATAAAGACATGGAATTTCTTTTTCCCTACCCTACTCCAAACTCCCTTGTTGTCAATGTGGTACAAGAAAAGGGGCGACAACATCACTCTAGGACAACCCCGTACGACGGACTGGAAGAGGCTAGACTTCTTTGGTCATAAAGCATACTCTTTAGCTACCCTCCAGTTCTCTATCACTAACTATGAGGCACTCCTAGCCAAATATTATCTCACAAACTATTCCAAATTCCAATAATTCTGTCAACACCTCTATGACACTCTGTTTCTAAAAGCAACACCCCACAAACCCTATATTCACCAATGTCTTATAATTATAATACAATCTGTGCAAAGTGTGCCTTGTGTGGTATTATTTTAAGTCTTGATCTACTAAACATTAATATCCTGGTGGATTATATGTGTTATCACTGTATATGAAGTTATAAAATATTGCTGAAAGAGCTATTAGAACATGTTGTAAGGTGGGGAAACACCCACAAATCACCAGACAGCATTGAACAAGAGAGAGCCATCATTCAAGGATGGAATTCACTGATGGGAGTAGTTTACAATGGAGTCTTCATTGAGGAAGCACATAGGCAATAGACCCTGACTGACCAATGAAGACAACTCCCCAGGTCGCATGCATCAATTGTTCCAGCAAGCTGGAAACAACTATAAAAGAAGGGGAGTGACATCATCACTTGGCTTTTCTCTCTCCCCAGCTCAACACCTGAAAAAATGTTGGGGAGACAAAAACTTTGGACGGGGGAGAGGTAGTCCTGGGTAGGGAAAGCAGTCTTTGCCTGTGTTCTGAAGATCTGTATCTTGCTTGTACCATCTCTCAGGGTGAGACATCTCTAGATTCAAATCCTGTTAGTGTATGAAATTTAGACTATCTTCTTTTTATTTTTTTGGTAACTACTTCTAGTTTCTTTATGTTTACCACTTACGTTCACTTAAAATCTATTTTTCTGTAGTTAATAAACTTGTTTAATGTTTTATCTTAACTAGTGTGTTTTTGAGTGAAGTGTTTAGGCACTCTCTGCTCAAGTTAACAGGGGTGGGTGCATATTTTCCCCACATTGAAAGGGGCAGGTGGACTTATTAATGAGCTTGCACTGAACAAATCTTTGTTCAGTGCAAAACCGTATAATCTCGGGATGCACTCCTATAGTGAAGAGCTTGTGAGTGGTGAGGGTTACTGGCTGATACCTTGCTCTGTGGTGAGTGCATGAGTGGCTCAGTCAGGGTATACATGTGACTCAGTTAGGTGTGTGGCTCCACCTACTGTCATGTTGGGTGATAACAGAATCTGAAGGGGTTGACTGTGTATCCTTATCAGAAGCATGATTGGAGGTCAGCCCAAGCTACAAGGGTAAGGAGTCTCAGTTTACCCTAGATTCAAGCTGCACGTCCATGACAACCTCCCAGATGACAAAAAGGAGCAATTCCAGACACTGCTGATGGAAGGACAACTTCTGGTCCGTATGGCACTGCAAGCCTCTCTGGGCTCTGTAGACATGGCTGTCTGCTCCATTGCAGCATTGGTGGTGATGAGATTAGTGTCATGGCTTCACACCTCTCTGGGTTCCCCAGGGAGGTGCAGACCACTGTTGAGGATCTTCTTTCAAAGGACATCAACTCTTTGCTGAGCACACAGATGAGTTCCTGTATTTTTCAAAGGTGTGACATTTTCTAGCGTGACATTCTGTTCACTCGGCATATATACACCAGCGCCAAAGACAAGACAGGGTAGGTACCAGCCTACCCCAACGTCTCAACCATCATATTTCACCAGTCAGTGGCAGTGTGACGCACAATGTGGGTGACAAAGGCCTCCTCCTGAGCGCAGGCAGACACCAGCACAAGGAGCTACGCTTCACATATCCATCTCCAAACAACAATTTTGAAGCATTGGTTGAGGCCCCGAGATGCCTCCCTCTAGTTCAGTTGCTGCAACCGTCTTCAATAGCCCATCAGTTTGGCGACTGCTTCTACTCATCATGACGACAAATTACCTTGGACAAGTGGGTCTTGGAAATCATAAACAAAGGGTAATCCATCCCCTTCTTCTCTCTCTCACCACTCACCCAGCCACCCAACCTCCCCATACTTCTTCAGGGAACCTTCTCATGAACACCTTCTATAAGAAGAAATAAAACACATTCTGTGACTGGGAGCCGTAGAACTGGTCCCATTCCAGCACAGAGGAAAAGATTTTTTATTCCCACTCTTTTTTGATCCAAAAGAAATCCAGTGGGTGGAGACCTATCTTACACTTGAGAAACCTGAACAAGTTTGTCAGACTATAACGCTTGAAGATGATCAGACTATCAACAATTATTCCAGCACTGAAACAGGGACACTGGTTTTCAGTCCTAGACCTCCAAGATGCGTACTTCCATATCATCATACATCCATCCCACAGGCGAGTCCTCAAAATCATGCTGGGGTCTGACTATTACCAATACAATGTAACTTGGTCTTTGGCTTTTCTACAGCACCCAGGGTACTTTCCAAAGTCTTCACAGTGGTGGTGGTGCACCTATGCAAACAAAGGATTGTAATATTCCCATACCTGGACTGCTCCCTCCTCACTCTCGAGACCGTAAGAAAAACAATGGCTCTTTTCTCGAACCTTGGCCTCCAGATAAACATGCTGTATAAAAATTGGTACTGATGCCAGTACAGCATCTGGAATTTATTGGAACCTAGCTGGATGATATAAAAGCCAGAGCCTTCCTCCAAGCTCACAGATTTTCAGCAATTGTCAGTCTTGTTTCTACTGTGAGAACCAGCCCACAGATCTCTGCCAGGGCACATCTACATCTGCTTGTCCATATGGCAGCAGCCACATTCATGGTAAAACATGCCAGGTTACACATGCAATGTCTCCAGGGATGGCTGTGAACAGTGTATTTACCCCAGAGACACAACCTAAACAAACTTATATTGATTCCAATCAAGATCAAGGACTCATTAGACTAGTGGACACAACCCCAAAATGGTTGCATGGGGGGTCCCTTTTCTCCAACCAACACCATCCTTGATACTAACAATCAATGCCTACCTAATTGCTTGTAGCACATCTACAGACCCACGTTGTACAGGGTAGGTGGTCCCTGTCAGAATCCACGTTGCACATCAATTTCCTAGAATTACATGCAGTCCACAGTGTGTACTGATGCTTTCTATCACCGATCAGACAAAGGATCCTAAGAGTAGTGATGGACAACATTGCCTACATGTTTCATATCAACAGATGTGGAGGAGCAAGGTCACAATCCCTGTGCTCGGAAACACTAACATTGTGGAATTGGTGTATCCAACACAACATCAACATCTCTGCCACATACCCATCTGAACACCAGAACACTATGGCAGATTCATTGAGCAGGAGATTCTCACAAGACCATCACTGGGAGTTAGACACAACAGCCCTAAAGCACATATTTCTCTCCTGGGGGTTCCTGAACATAAATCTCTTCACCACACCCCAAAATAGCAGCTGCTTCCATTTTCCACCCACCAATTGCAGGCTGCTCAATATTTTCGAATCCGATGTCAGTTCTTAAAGGGTCTGGACAGGTTATATCCTCATGTCATGGACCCCATTCTTCCCTGGGATTTAAATCTGCTTCTGACAATGTTGATGAGTCTGCCCTTTGAACTGATGACTACCTATTCTTTGCAGCAACTCTATGAAAATAGAATTTGATAGTTATTACCTCTGCAAGAAGGATGGCAGAGTTAGGACCATTTTTAGCTGACACTCCTTACACTGTTTTGTAAGGACAAGGTATAGTTATGTCCACATCTGAAATTCTTGACTAAAGTGGTATCAGAATTCCACCTCAATCAAGCCATATACTTACTGACATTCTTTGCTAATCCTCGTTCTCATAAAGGTGAGGAAAGGCTCCATATCTTCTATGTCAGAAGGGTGTTGGCTTTTGTCTTGGCTAGAACTAGGTCTTTTTGTTCATGTTCATCTCAGTTGTGGACAGGATGAAAGGCCTTTCATTCTCAAGTGCAGAAGATTTTGTCCTGCTTATGCCTGTACTATTATGATATTGCCAATGTCCCGCTTCTAGCCAGTGTGATAGCACACGCTACAGGATCTCATACAGGTTATACAGCTTTTTTGGCTCAAGTACCTGTAGCAGAAATTTATAGAGCTGCAGCTTGGTCATTGGAGTATAATGCTGTAGCTCAGCTTTCCAGAAATAAATGATGCTAAATTTAGACAAGTAGTTCTTTAGTCCTTTTTCAGGTAGATTCCAGATGTCATCTGGAGTTTGAATGGCTTGGGAGTCATCTGAAATGGAGTGGATATGTGCAATCACTCAAGGAATTAAAAACAGTTACTAACCTGTGTGACATTGGCCTCCAGGGGAGCCATGCTGAGATGACTTAAAAAGGGCAAACTGCAAAGAAATGGGGCAGGCAAAGCCCTAAATACTGGTGGTTTTTCATTCATAAGATATACCAAGCCAGCAACAAGCAAGTTCTGATGACCTTACTGGTCATTCAGTAGACAAAATACAGTTCCCTTAGAACTATCCAGCCCTTTGGCTTGCATCCAGACAGACAAGTCAGATATGATGGGGATTACTGAAAATCTTTATCCATCATGTGTAAAGAAGTTCTGCGAGTCCCAAAGGATCGGACACATTACCAAACAGGTCAATGAATAGTTCAGATTTTACCCAAATACACACTTAAAGCCAATGTTTATTAACTAACCTAACATTTATTTAAAAAAAGGAAAGAGAGTAATGGTTAAAAGGTCAGTATACATATACAGATGAAAATAAAGCTCTTAGGTTAGTTTCAAAGTAGAGATAACTGAATTGCAAAGATCTTAAATTGCAGTCTCTGAAATTACCCAAACAGCTTGGAGGTCCTCAGTCCTTGTTTAGAGCTTCTTTGTTAGAAATCCAGTCCAGAGAAATGAAGACTAAATAGTTCATGTGCAGAGTTTGTTCAAATTCTCCCAGAAGAATTAGCAGGGTGATCCCAGGCTGGTGCTGTTTGAGATCCAAACTTTCCCTGACAAGCTTGGACAGATTTGAGATAAAAAAGATCAGTCCACTAGAGTCTTTTATAGCTCCATGCAGGCTGACCGATATTTTCTTGACAGCAGGTATCTCCTTGAACAATTAATAGATGATTACTTGGGACTCTGAAGTACCATCTCCTATGTCCTGAGCACACTGGTAACTAGTTACATTAGCATAAGGTAATTGGCCATTTACAGGTATTTACTACTTAAACTTCAAAGAGAAATACAAACAATAGTATTGTTACATTCAAAGTTCCATCTAAATGTTCATATGCTCCTTTTGAATTCTTAATCACTAGAACAATGATAGACAGGAAAGCAGTTTATCTAGATTGCTAACCTCTAACAAGAGATACATAAACAACATCAAACAACTACCAACAATACACTTGCATATCAAAGCTCTAGTCTACTTATAAGGAATGACCCTCACTACCATTGTATTTTCCTATCTTTAAAGGTCAGAGTTGGGCAGTTGCTTGGCTTTTTCAGGCATAGCGTCACAACCTGCACTGTAGCTGTTGTTCTTCAAGATGTGTTGCACATGTCCACTCCACAAACCACCCTCCTTCTTCCCATACATATTGAAGTCTGTCTGGTAAGAAGGAACTGAGGAGGATGAGGGTGGTCCACCCTTTATACCATTGTGCAGCAACATGGAGCAGCAGAGGGCGCCTGCACTGCTTCGAGGGGTATCCCAAAAGGAAAAGTCTTCAGCTGTGGTTCACTGGGTGTGCACACCTGAAATGGATCGGACACATGCAACATCTTGAAGAACAACAGTTACAGAACAGGTTAGTAACAGTTTTTTCTTTTTAGGTCAGTTCTTCCCATTGAGAAAATTATAGAATTCATTACTGCCACTGCAAATCAGTGACTGAACAATGCATCACTGAAACTGTTATGAAATTTAGATG
Source organism: Emydura macquarii macquarii (assembly GCF_026122565.2). Taxonomy (NCBI): domain Eukaryota; kingdom Metazoa; phylum Chordata; order Testudines; family Chelidae; genus Emydura; species Emydura macquarii. The sequence continues at coordinate 8,904,703 of NW_027130568.1, forward strand.
GTCATGTTTTGAAATGTGATGTAGCAAAATGCATCTTCCCAGTCTTGCTAACTTCACTAATGATCTGTCACTTTCTCTGCTGCCTTGTCACTTGTGCTGTCCATAGCCACTCTGTACACAGTAATGCATTTGCTATTTTGTATTTTGATAGTATCCTTACTATATAACCTTTGCTTATCTTGAACGGTCATTGTGCTTCTTTTGGCTTTAAGAATTCTTACAAGTTGCTAATCTTATAGAGTGGACTATTTGCCTATTAAATTTGTAAAATCTTTTTTCCCTTTGTCAAAGGAGTGTACACATTTTGGTTTCATACCCTCCTGTATGTTTTTGTTTTAAGAATCTCTTGCCACTAATCGTGTTAGAATAGATCAAAAAACTTAGTCAGAGGGTGCAATGTTCAGATCAGTCAGGAATTTTGCTTTGAGTAAATTTCAAGTAAAACTATGTAACTTTATGTTTTAGAGCAAAAAAGAAATAGAAGCGTATTTTGTTCTGTGGTGGAATTAAAATTTCTTCAGTGATTAGACTGATTTGATTAAATTGCATGTTTTTAAATGTTAAGAATTGTGAAATATATGGAAAAGTAGTTTTTTAGAGATACTTTGTCATACCTGCACGTTACTGGCTTTGAAATGTGCAGTGTAGAAATCTGAACTTCTGCTACTCCTCCAACAGGTGGCACATGCACTTTCCCTCTGGTGACATATAAGTGTTCTGAGAACTATCATTTTCTTTTCTGTGAATGGTGACAAGAAACTCCAAGCTGCAAATGTCTTTGCTCTGTATTGGTGCTATGGTTGAACTGGTTCTTGACAGAAAATAAACAAGATGTAGGTTTTATTTTTGGTTGAAAAAAATGTATTCAGTTTTTATTTGATTGATTGATTAGATTACTTTTTATTTACTCTTGGGTCCATATATATTTAAGGTAGGTTTTTTTTATATGTTCCCGATGGTATTTTTTATTAAAGTATTGACCAAAAAGTGCCATAATGACTTCAATCATTTTTTTGAATTTGATAATTTGATGTCCAATATTATTGATTCCTGTTTTTGGTTGGGAAGAAATGTGATTTTAAAGAATAAGTTGTTCTCAAAAATATAAGTTGCTGCATCCTGGGTAAACTGTCTCTTGTATCCTGGCTATCTCAAAAGTTTTCTAATTTACCTGACCATGGTATAATAAATAAATGATACGGTAAATAGTCAGAGAATATTTGGGGTGTGTTCACAGTAGGAATTTTCATTACTTTTCCAAATATTTGTTCAGTGCCAGTGGTAGCATGGTGACAGTTCTACTGTGGACTGGGCGCATGCTTTTCCACCATTGTATACCTGCCTGTAGTGTGTTAGTAGGTTTTGTTTTGTGTGTGTGTGTGTGTGTGTGTGTGTGTGTGTGTGTGTGTGTGTGTGTGTGTGTGTGTGTGTGTGTGTGTGTGTGTGTGTGTGTGTGTGTGTGTGTGTGTGTGTGTGTGTGAGAGAGTGTGAGATCTCCAAATACTCACTAACTTTTGTGTGGAGCACCTGTACAGTTTAGAATTTTATATGGTAGCTCTATACCATTGTGTTATACATCCTAAGCTTCAAGAATGGGAGATAGAAGCACTATTTTGGAGAGGAGCAAGGATAGGTTCTTCTTTGAGTGCTTGCTCATGTCCATTCCATTGGAGGTGTGCACGCGCCTTTGTGCACAGTTACCAGAACATTTTTCCCTTTAGCAGTACCCGTAGGGCCGGCTTTGGCGCTACCTGGAGTCCTGTGCCCATGCCGCTGTATGAGGTGCTGCCGGCCCTACGCCCCTCAGTTCCTTCTTTCCGCCTGTGACTGTTGCTGGAACTGCTTTGGCTTGCATCACAAGTGCTCAATCCCTTTTGTTTTTCCTTAATGATTTGTTTGTTTTAGTTAGGTAGATTAGATCTTAAGTTTTGTTAATAGTGATAGTTAGTCACTTAATATAGTCCCGGCTGGGACTTTGCTGGGACCAGGGCATGCCCTGGTCACTGGGTTTGAAACTTTGTGCCTCCTGTGGGAAGGCCTTTCCCCTGAGCGACCCCCATAATAGTTGCCTGAAGTGCTTGGGGGAAGCTCATCATAAGGACAAGGGCAAAATTTGTAAGGCTTTCAGATCTCGGACCCAAAAAAGACAGAGAGATCCACTTGAAAGCTTTACTAGTGGAGACAGTACTCACACCGGCTTCCGAACCAACCCGTTCTGCTTCGGTACCGAGCGTGGCATGGGTGCAGAGTGCACCGTCAGCACCAGCTCCACCTCGGCACCAGACTTCTTCCTCTCTGTTGAGGATGAAGCAGCGAAAGCAGTGCACAGAGCAGGGATGCTCCCCAACATTGGCCAAGAAAGTGGGGTTGAGCACGGGGCCGCACTGAAGCCAGACAGTGGAGACTCGCTCGCCACCGCTGGAGCCTATGTCTCCAACCAGAGAGCCACCCCTGACTCCTGGGAGTGGGAGAGTGTCTCTGTACCTGCTGGCGCTGTTGACACTGGAGGCATTTCAGGTGGCATGGACCTTGTTGGCCTTGCCCCTGCCACCTCAGCCTCCACCCAGAGAAAAAGTGGCAGTGTCACAGGGGAAGCCTGCGTTGGGATCCCCTGGTTGGCTCAGGGAATCTCCGGAGCAGGGAGGAAGATCTCCAACAACCCGGTTGCCCCAGGTGGAGGAGTCGACATGGCACCGCTCCCCCAGAAGTTGCTCCAGGTCACAGTCGCTGGAGCCCCCGAATTGGCGGGGCACGGAGCGAGGTCGCGCTCCTGGCACCGGATATGACCCCGGCACCAAGTAAAGTTCATTCCAGGAGGTGGTGCCTGTCTGGATTGCCTGCAGGAGGTCGCTCCCCAGAGGGAAGCCGGCATTGCTCGCTGGCACTGAGGAGTTTGTCTGCATCGGTGCGGTGCAGAGCCCAGTCGTCGGAGGCTGACTTGGCACTGAGAGGGAAGCAGCGCCGTAAGTAAGCAATGCCCAGGCGCCACTCCGGGTGCTCCAGTTCGCAGTTGGAGCATGGTTCCCCACGTCGGCACTGGTTGCGGCACTGGCATTTGGTGTCGTCGTCCTCACGATAGACAATGCTGAGAGGCTGTTCTCCAGCGTGCTGGAGCACCCAGAGATCGAGTCATCATTCCCCTGCCACTCAGCACTGTATAGCGGGAGCCTCCGAGGCAGCCCCACCATAGTCATCAAACAGTGAGTTGGTGTCCTCTCGAGAGTGTGGCTACCAGGCGAGTTGTTGCCACCAGCAAAAGATGCCAGAGCACCCTTCAGCTCAGGCAGCTCTGGGATGGCCTCAAGGGTAGTGAGTGGCCACTCCAATGGCTGTATTGGGGACCCTAAGGGTTTCTGGTCAGGCCAGGTCCACAGTCATTTGGGTCACCTGGAGTGCAGTCCGCATCACGGGTGCCGGAGAAGGGCATTATTCAGCCTCCTACGACGATTTGGACCCCCCAGGAAGGGATCTCAGTTGGGGACCCTTGTCAGCAGGAAGGGATGCCACCACCCACCGCACCCCTCCAGTCCTCCTCCTCTTCCCCAGATGAGGCGGTCACCCAGGGACACTCGGTGCCTCTGGATGATTTCAGGGCACAACAAGAGCTTGTCAAGAGTATGGCTTCCAACTTGGGGTTGGAGGTGGAGGAGTTGAAGCAGGCATCAGACAGTCTCTATAATGTCCTGGCAGCTGCCGCCCGAGCCTGGGTTGTCTTCCCCGTGCATGAAGGGGTATTGAAGATAATGAGGGCCCTATGGCAGACCCCTTCATCAGTGGCCCCAACCTCTAAAATGCTTGAGAAGAAATATGTCCTGGCCAAATGTTTTGAGTACCTTTTCACCTATCCCTCTCTCGGTACTCTGGTGGTAGATGAGGCCTACCTGTGGGATAGGTAGGGACAGCCCAGTTCCAAGCCAAAAAACAAAAAAAACCAAGAAATTGGACCTGTTCTGGAGAAAGGTTTATTCGACAGCAAGCCTGCAGTTTCAAATTCCCACTCAGCAGGCTCTCCTGGGCAGGTTCATCTTGAATCTCTGGGACTTGCTAAAGTGCTTCGTGGATGCTTTGCCCCAGGATCCAGACTTTAGTACTATCCTGGAGGAGGATATCACGGTGGCCAGAGCAGCGCTTCAGGCGTTTTCGGATGCAGCAGACTCGACGGGCAGAGCCATGGCCTCTGCCATCTGCATGTGCAGGTGCTTGTGACTGCAATCCTCGGGTCTATCCCAGGAGGTCCAACAGTCTATCCAGGACCCCCGTGTGATGGGTCGGCCCTGTTTTCAGACCAGACGGATGTGAAGTTGTATGGTCTGAAAGACTCAAAGGCCGTGCTCCACTCCTTGGGTCCTTATACGCCCCAGATCTCTAGACGCCAGTTCCGTCCTCAGAGCCAGCAACAGCAGAGGTGCCAGCCACAGTGGTTCACGCCCTACAGACAAAGGAACAGAAATAGGGGGTTTAGGAGTTGTCAGCCAATGCCAGGTTCGTCCTCAGCCCCCCAGCAAGGGGTGTCTAGGTGATCCGGTAATCAAAGGAGGTCATTTTGAAGATGCACCCGAGGGTGGCATTCCAGCCTGTTCCCTGGATCCCTCCCTGCTCTTCTTGAACCGCCTAGCTCCCTTCCTGTCTGAATGGGCCAAGGTCACTTTGGATTGCTGGGTCCTTGGCATTGTTTCATCAGGCTATGTCCTCCAATTTGCTTCTACCCCTCCCAACAACCCCCCGCTCCCTGTCCCTCTTTCAGAACCCCTCTCACGAGCAACTCCTCTTGCCCTTCTCAGTCTGGGGGCTGTAGAAGGGGTTCCACCGGATACGAATGGAAGGGTTTACTCGAGGTACTTCTTCATTTCCAAAGCAAAAGGCCTATACTAGACCTGCATTGTCTCAACAAATATCTCAAGAGGCTGAAATTTCACATGGTCTCCCTTGCCTCCATCATCTCCTCCCTGGATCCAGGAGACTGGTATGCTGCCTTTGACCTAAAGGACACATACTTCCACATTTCTATCTTCCCCAGCCACAGGCGGTTCCTCTGTTTCATGGTAGCTGGCTTCCAATACCAGTTTGCAGTGCTGCCCTTTGGCCTTTCCTCGGCACCAAGGGTGTTTACAAAATGTATGGTGGTGGTGGTGGCACACCTGAGGCGCAAAGGGGTCCAAATTTTCCCCTACCTTGATGAATGACTGATCAGGGGCAGGTCCAGGGCCCAGGTCCAGAGCAGTGTAAATCTGACATGCACCACCTGCTGCCGGCTGGGCCTGCTAATAAACGAGCAGAAGTCCACATTAACCCCAGTGCCGCGGCCAGAGTTCATCGGGGCAGTCCTGGACACATCCCAAGCCAGAGCTTTTCTACCCCAGCCACTCTTTGAGGTGATGTCTGCTGTCATTGCTTACCTGCCCCTCTGCCCAATGGCAACAGTCAGGCACTGTCTGCGGTTGTTAGGACACATGGCAGCCTGCATTTATGTGGTGAGGCTGGCTTGCCTAAGGCTCAGACCACTTCAGTCGTGGCTCATCTTGGTTTATGCCTTGAGCAGACATTGCCTGGATCGGCTTGTCACGGTTCCCCCCCAGATCCTGGCCACACTAAACTGATGGCGGAGGCCCCAGGCAGTGTTGAGGGGTGTGCCATTTGAAACACTAGTCTCCTCGGTCACCCTGGTGTCGGACGCCTCAGACTTAGGGTGGGGGAGGCCCATATCAGCACCAACCTTGGCATACAAGGGGTCTGGTCGAGGAAGGAGAGATGCGTGCACATCAACATGAGAGAGTCATGGGCTATTCGCCTAGCCTGTGGAGTATTCCTCTGCTTTCTTGAGGGTAAGGTGGTGCAGGTACTGACAGACAATACAGCGGCCATGTATTACATAAACAGACGGGGGGGAGGCCATTCCTCAGCCTTCTGCAAGGAAGCAATTGTCTGTGGGACCTGGCGCTTAGGCACAATTTTCACATAATAGCCTCTCACATCCCTGGACAGAGGAATGATGAGGCGGACTGCCTCAGCAGGTCGTTCTTACCCCGCCACAACTGGTCGCTTCACCCAGATGTGATCTCTCTGATTTTCCAGTGTTGGGGCTCTCCCCAGGTGGACCAGTTCACATCAGCATGGAACAAGAAGTGTCCGCAGTTCTGCTCCCTCCGCAGTCTGGAGGCTGGGTTGCTGTTTGACGCCTTCCTTCTGCAGTGGTCGGGAAGCTTCATGTACGTGTTTCTGGTCATTCCTCTCCTTCACAAAGTCCTGCTGAAAATCAAGAGGGACAAGGCGAACATTATCTTAATTTCACCAGCCTGGCTGCGCCAGCACTGGTTCAGTCACCTACAGTGGAATGGACAAGAGCAAGCACTTGAAGAAAAAAAGATGGTTACTTACCTTGTTAACTGTTGTTCTTCAAGATGTCTTGCTCATGTCCATTCCACAACCCACCTCCCCGTCCCCACTGCTGGAGTTGGCAGCAAGAAGGAATTGAGGGGGCATATGACCAGCAGTGCCTCATATACCGCAGCATGTGCACAGGGCTCTGGGAGTCCCCGAAGCCAGCCCTATTGCTAAAGGGAAGAAAGTTCAGGTAACGGTGCACGAAGGCACGCACACACCTACAATGGAATGGAAATGAGCAACACATCTCGAAGAACAACAGTTACAAGGTAGGTAACTGTCTTTTTTCAGGAGGAGGAGACTGCCATCTATAGATGCCAAATCTCTACTGAGAGGAGCTCCACTTGTAGACGATTTAGGAGCTGCACAGCAGAAAAGGCACTTGCTAAAAGAAGATCTGTTCCTGGTTGATTTAGAAGACCCGTATCCTCTCCTGTAGGCCTCTCATTGTTCTCGTCACAAAACAGTGCTAAGAGAAATTCATTTGTCAGTCTCTTTTTAGCTGCCACTTTTAATCCGAAAGGATGTTCTTCTCCCCTCATGCTCTCACCTTTAATTTTAGCAATATGGAGCCAAAGAGAAGAAACCCCCTGAATTTTCCTTTGTGGGGGGAAATAAAACCCAACAGCTGTCAGGAAGAAAGGCAGAGTGGTAGGTAGTTGGGCTGAAGAGCTAGAAAATGGCAAAAACTGGCTATTTCTGTGAATTTAAACAGCACAAACAGATTTATGTAACCTCTTAGTAAAAAAGTATCTATTTATAAGATTGCACACTACTGCTATGCACAGGCCCCTGTTTTGGGTTCAAAGATGTGTGAATGGTTTTGGACCTTTTTACTTGAGAAATCTCATTCTGTCACATCATTTGAGAAGAGGTGCTTTTGTTAATTCTGTCAGATTAACACTTGGACATTTAATAGCAGGAACTCTCCTTATTTTCCAGAGCTGAAGTTGGCTGCCTTCAAGGTACAGCATATAAACAGCTTTTGTTTAAGTAAAGTTTTTTTTTCCCCCCAATAAATTTCTGATGGCACTGAAAAGATAACTACAATCAGTGAAGGTAGATATTGGGCAAACAAGCATTGGCAATTTCCACTCTCTTTCAAAAATAGGTTTTGTGTAAAGTGAAAAAGACAAATGCTATGGTGATGGGGTATCGCTTGTATAAACTCTTCCAATTAAATCTCATGTAACAAAATTACACAACAGTGGAATAAAATGAAATCTAGCTAAGGTGATATTGAAATAAGATCCCTCTGTAGGACTTCAGTCAGTCAGTAGTAAATTAGTAAATAGATTGGGTTTTATTTAACTTTATTTTGGATTTTGTTGTAAATAAATGTCTAATATGGACTCATAGGATTATATTTGCAGCTTAATGTGAGGGGCTAGAGCCATTAGTGCTAGGATGAACTGTGCAGCTAATGTACCACACATAATTTTAAAAAGATACTATAAAGATGTCTAGGTTTTTTTTCTGCTACTGCAATTTACTATATTTAGTAATTTGTATTGCTTTTAAAAATGGTTAATCTCTTTAAGTCATTGCAGCTTTACCAAATGATCCCATTTTGTTTTTTGTTTTATACATGCAGGTCTTATCCAGCCAATCCCAAGGAATAGCCAGTTTTTCCAAAATTATTTTAATAATAGTTTTGGAAATGAAGCAGACAGGCCATACAAGTGTTTTTACTGCCATCGAGCATATAAAAAGTCTTGCCATCTTAAACAACATATCAGGTAAAATAAACACAAAAAAGAAAGGAAATGTATTTAACAAAAGTAATTTAATATGAGGACAGTTAAAATGGAAGAATAATTTGTGGGACTCATTGCTAAGACTTCAGTTTTACTATTTTGCTGTCCTTAGCTAGTGAAACTACAGAATTAATTTTAAGCAGTCAGTCCAGATTTTCAGCTAATTTGTACCCTGTGCACTGCCATCAATGTCAGTGTGGTTGCATGGGGTATTAGTGCAGAATTGATCCTGTGACTCTTAAGCATCTGATTTTTCTATAAACTATGTACAAAAAATGTGCAAGCAGTTAAATTATATGAGTTTGTTAAAGGGGCCAGTTATGTGTTTAACTGTTGTAACTAGAGAAGGTAACTAGGCTTGTAATTGCAGGCATATTTTCTGTGCACACAATTCACAGCTAGGCGCTAAGCGGTTATCACTTTCTTATTGGTCATTTGATTGAAGTTCAGTTCAAGAAATAATTTCTGGTAAGCATTATGCACACAGATGATTCCTGTAGAAAAATTATGATAATGTAATTAAAGGCCATAAGGTTAAACAGGTGACCTTAATTCTGTCATTTCCAAACTTTTGAATGCTTGACTTTACAACCGTATTGTTCTTTGAAGATGGGCTGTGTGTGTGCACCCACATGGTTCATCTATGGAGTTGGAACTGTTAGATCCATCACACAAACCTCTGCCTTTTGAGCTAACTTAGTAACTGATAGCAGTGGTTGTCATTCAGGGAGGTTGTCATCCTGTCAGTGGATCAGCTCTAGTTGGGGATGAGGCATATGTTTTGCCAGTAGGTGCACATGTATTTGCTGATATAGGACTGGTGAGATTCAGGAGTATTTGATTCCATTCCAGGCTCTGTAGGGGAGTGTGCTCTAGTCATCACTCTCTTCTGGTCATTCTGCCTCCCCTCTCCTGCAAGATTGATCCTTTCTGCCCCATCCGTTCCAACTTGTCTCTGCCTCATTCATGTCTCCTTAATTCCAGTTCCATTCTCTACTATTTAGTGCTGGTCAGCTTTTGTCAACAAAACAGTGGAGGTGAACACATTCAAATGCTCCTTCCACCGACGTAACTCTTGCTATGCTGACATAATAAAATTACTTCAATGAGAGGTGTAGGGCTTATGCTGGCATAGATAGGGCAACGCATTGTCAATGTAGACCTTGCGTTCCCTTGCATCGGTAGTTACCTGCCATTCTTATTAATTTTAGGGCTCCAGCAGAGCCCTGAAATTGACAAGAAAACCAGCTGGGAGAAGGGTGAAAAGCCCTGGGTGGCTGGACCCCAGCTTCTGGCTGTGAGCTGGGACCAGGGAAGGCATGGGTGGCTTCTCCGCCGTAATCTGGGATGGGGGAAGCCACAGGTGGCTTCTCTGCCTGCTCCCCATAGGGAGCAGGTGGGATGGGGGGAGAAAAGCCGGGGCAACTGGACCCCACTGTTCAGAGATGAGAAGCCCCGGGCTGCTTCCCCCTGGGAATGGGGAGGATGGAAGCCCCTGACGGCTTCCCCCGGCAGGGAACAGGGAGGAGAAAAGCATGGGGCTGGTTCCCGGCAGCGAACTGAGAATTGAGGGGGCAGCCTGCCAGAAGCCTGTGGGGCTCCCGGCAGGGAGCTGAGAGCCTGGTTTCAGCTCCCCACGCTACTCCTTAGGTTGGTGGAAGTGGTCCTGGTGAGGATGCAATCCACTGACCCCAGGAGGGTAGTGTGGATGTCAGCCACTGCATTAATTACTGTGGTGGCTGTAAGTTGACTTATGTTAGATCATCTTTTTTTTCAGGTATAGACAAGCTGTTAGGCTTCTCATACAAGTTCCAGTCTCCTTGCCCATCTGGTCTCATTTTCCCTCCCCACTGACTCCTCATCTGATCTCAGTCTTTACCTTCACCCACTGGCTCCCAGTCTCAACACTCCCTTCCCTAGTTCCTTCTCCCAATCTACTCTCCCACTCCATCCCTTTCTGGCTCTGCATTCTAATCAGGCAGCTGTTGAATCCAACTGGGTGTGTGTGTGGGGGGGTACACAGAAAAGACAGTTTCACAGGTTGAAAGAAGAAACAGCCCAGAGCTGCAATTGCAGGGAAAGTCCTGCTCAGTCCTGAGTTGGAGCACACTCAGCATGGACAAAATCTTCAGGGAATTTAGCTGCAAGTCTCTACTGAGCATTTGCAAACAGATTTTTTTCTAAGACATTTCTAAATTTGGGTATATTTTCATGGGAATAGCAAAAGGCATATTCCGGATACAAAGTATCCCCTGCCAAATTTCAAGTCCAGGCTTCAAAGCATGGTGGCACTAGACGTCAAAAAAAGGGTTACCAGCATTTTTTGCTGACCTTATTCTTGGAAATGGCTGAATTGTTTTAGCTGAAATTTTCCAATAATAATAATAATCAGCCTGAGGCAGATGGTTGGCATGCAGAATTTCAGCTCAAATATTTTAAGTTTGGCGAAGTTCTAAGCAACTGAAAACAGGTGTGTCTACTAGCCCTGCCTATAATTATGTGCTTAAGTATAATTATGTGACAATTTATTAACTTATATTTTCGGGTTTTGTTGAATAAAGTCTTAGATACTCATTGGTTATAATTTTTTTTTTACTTTTTTATTAATGAGATTGAGAAATTAATCCCAATTTATGTTTTCACTTTTTTTATCTTTTTTAAAAGATCACACACTGGTGAAAAGCCATTTAAGTGTTCTCAATGCGGAAGAGGTTTTGTCTCAGCGGGAGTGCTGAAAGCGCATATTAGAACTCATACTGGATTGAAAGCTTTTAAGTGTCTTATCTGTAATGGGGCCTTCACTACTGGTGGGAGCCTCAGGCGACACATGGGGATCCATAATGATCTTCGACCGTATATGTGTCCATATTGTCAAAAAACATTCAAAACTTCATTAAACTGCAAAAAGCACATGAAAACCCATAGGTAGGTATAATTATTTTATTTTATTTTATTTTATTTTTGTACTCTCATTACTTTTCAGTAGTTCATCATTAAAGCCTTGAAACCTTGCTTTGATTTAGGAACTATGTTTTACTATCTGAGTTCTCAAGGAGTTAAGAGTACTTTGAAGCTACAGTCCAATTTGACCGGCAAAATTAAGGACGAAAAAGTCCTCGTTAGCATCTAGCATAATAGGGTCTTGGTCTATAACTGGATCTCGTAGACACTACTTTAGTACAAATAAATGATAATAAAATAATAAAACTGTCCTATAAAGAGCTAAAATAGTGTCTAGGTGTGTGCCTCATTTGCTAGTAAAAGAGATCTCTTCTTTCATTCTCAGGTATGAGCTTGCACAGCAGCTTCAGCAGCACCAGCATGCTGCTTCAATAGATGATTCAACAGTAGATCAGCAGAGCATTCATGTTTCTACTCAGATGCAAGTAGAGATTGAAAGTGATGAGCTGCCGCAGCCAGAAGCTGTCACAACAGATCAGGAAGCTATTTTAGAGCTAGACCAGCAGCAGGTGGTAGCCACAGAAGAAACAGGACTGGGACAACAATTGACTGACCAACCTTTAGAGCAAGATGAAGGTAAATATTCAGAATGTCAAAAACTACACTAAAGAAAAAATCAGTTTTAGGAGAAGTTCTTAAATTATTTTATGTTGAAAACTTTCATGAATTTGGTTTTAAGATATCTAAAATAATGATTAAAAAGTATTTTCTGTAAACATAAAATTTATGTAAATTACTTAATTTTTCTTACCTTTCATAATTGTGTAAGATATACTGGGAAATATAAAATATTTTATATCAACCCTTGCCCACTTCTATTTGGCAAAGAAATGTAAACAATGTATCACAAAAATATGCAATATAATATTTTGTACAAACAATTTCTTTCTATATCACCACCTTCTAGCACAATTTTTCAATTTGTTATCAAAGCACTTGTGTACAGTTGGTGGAAAGAATACAAAAAATGTTGTTAGCTGCCACTACCAGAATCAAAAAGTTAGGTAAATTTGGTTAAATGAGATTTTTTTGTTTGCAGTTGACCTGTAGAGCTGATCAATTAAAACAAACAAACCAAAAAAAAAAAACCACCTCAAGATTTAAATCTGCAGGACTTCCCCTGACAGATGATAATTTTAAAATGAAAAAAAAAAAAATTTTTTTTAAAAGCCTGAATAATGACCCATTAAATAGATTTATTTGTGTGTATACCTGATTAATTATGGTTTCTTTTCTTGAATTTATGTTCCTGATTTCAGATAGGTTTGTGACATCCCAGCATGCTTTACAGGAAAACATCCATCAATTTGAACAGCAAACTCTGACACAGCAGTCATTTGATCAACAGGCATTATCACAAGGTTAGTTATAGATACAAATTTTTAAAGTCACAGGTCTTAGTAAATTTGGCCCTAAAGTATTAGAATTATTTAAGAGCCCCAATTCTGTGCACACAGAATTTGGGTAATCATGTGTTTAGTTGTCCAATTTGTGCATGCACAAAAAGGAGACTACTGAAAACCTGATCTTAACTATTTTGAAAATAGACTTTGTAATCTGAAAAAAATTAAGTTTTTGCTTATTTAAACTTTATCTAGATTGTCTTTTTAAATGACTTCTATCTAGTGGCTATAGCGTGAGATTTGTAGTCAGGCATTTTGGAGTCTGTTCCCAGTTTATATGTGACCATGAGCATTCTACCTAACATTTTCTGTCTCAACTAAACAATATATTAATGGAAGACAGTAATGCTTGCATACCTGACAAAAGTGTTGAGCTTAATTAATGTCTGTTAAAAAACAAAAAACAAAAAAAACCCTTTGAGATTATTGATGAAAAAGCACCAGGTACTATAAATGCACAGCATTACAGTTTATCTAATTTACACTACTGGCGTTGCAGAGCCCTTTAAAATAGGCAAAACTATATGCAAAATACAAAAATCTCCTATTAATTTATTGTTTTGATGTTTACATATGTTTTTGAGAATTTTGGGGGTTGATGTCAAGGTTGGGCATTTGGTGTAAATCTGGTGGTATTAGAGTGAATGATAATAACATTGAGAACTGGTTGGATCTCTGAACTGTTCATTTTTAGATGCTTACCCACTGGAGCTTTTTGAATCTATAAAAAGAAATTTTAAAGGAGTCATATTTATTTTTGATGTTATCTAGATTCCACTGAAGCATACTTTCAACTTCAATTCTTTTTAAAGAAGTTTTTGTTCAGGAATGATCATATCTTTGAATGAGCACCAAAAGTTTAAATATGGATGTCTTTATAAAGTCTGTGTAAGGGCAGTCCTGTTCTTTTATGAGGCCCACCAAAGTGGGACTCATCTCTTGCAAATTTCAGCAAATCCAGGGGATAGAGATGTGTGATAAAGAAATATATACCTGTATGGGATAAGGGGTGGGTCGTGGATGATGGAGTTGATTACAGGAAGGGTGTTATCCACATAGAAAACTTCAAAAACTGTTTACTAGAGATCAAATGTTTTAGTGTTCAAATGTTTTTAAAGTTTCTGATCTTGATAAACTTTCTCTTCTCCCTCCCCTCCCCCACTTTGGTTCTTTATACTCTCTCTTTGCCCCTCTCAACTCAGATATATCTCCAGAGGGCCCCTCCAATAGTTTTAATGCCACACCCAGGCCCCTACACTCCCTGTCTCCTTGCACGCATCTCTCTTCCTGCTTCTGAAACATGCCACACTTTTTCAACACCTCACTTTAGTCCCTTATATACACCTATGTCTTATTTTGTCCTCTCTGCCCTGCAACCATTTCATGCCTTATCTCTTCTGTGCTCCTAGGTTCCTTTCAACTTCTCATGGATGGATACGCTGCCTGTCCTGCCCATCTCCCTTGTCCTCATCCCATATTCTCCAGTGGCTTTCATTCAGAGACTGGGGAGCACTACCTCATGCCATTCATTGCTCCATGTACCTCCCAGTCTTCCAGTGCCCCCCCTACTATATCTCATCCCAGACTTCTGCCCTGACACACTTCCACCTGGCTTCTTACCCCCTATTTCTAACTCAGTCATGGAAGTCCGCAACAGTAAGACCTGTAGTCATTATTGGGTCATTTGAAAACTCTTTTTTTGATGTTTACCAAACTTACCAGTAAAATACCTGTGGAATGTAGAATGTGGTATGCAAAACGTGAAGATGATCTGTTTCTTATTGTGACTGGGGAGTGCTTTAAAATTTGGATTTATAGGCATTTAGTTTCAACCTTAACTACATAATGCCTATTGATGCTCCATAATTAAAAGTAATTATGTAAGTAATTATAAGTAAATGGTTTGAATTACTATTTGGTTCATTGTCTAGTTAAATAGCTCCCTTTATAAAGATATAACTGCCTCTTTTTCTTCAGTGTGTTTCACAATTTAGGATATGTTATTTTGTGTTGCTGATTTTGATACTTTGTTATAATGCGTTTTATATAAGATTTGAGAGAAGGCATTAATATCTCTAGATGTATTAAACAGGCCTGATCCAGATCCATTAAAGTCCATTGGAATTTTGTGATTGGTCACCCTATTAGATCTTTCCAAATGAGTAAAAAAAAATTACAGAAAAACTGAATTTTCTCCCATTGTTAATTTTCCAATTTGGTCGTTCATTTCAAATTGAGAAATTATACCGTTTTCATCTCAAAATATTATCTAGTTTATCCTTCATTTTTTGCATTCCTTGTCATTTAGTAAATATAGGTAGGTAAATGCTTTTTCTAGAAAAACTCTTTTTGGAGTCATAGTAATATTAATTTTTACCACAGAAATTTATGCTGCTCATCATGTTTTACAAAACATGATAAAAATCTCATTTGTATAAGACTTTTTCTATTCTACTTGGAATCTTGTCCACAGATTTCCAACTCTTTGGAGTTTCCTTGAAGATCCTGGAGCCCTTCAGATTTTTTGAATTTCAGGTAGGTAAGCATATGCGTGGATGCATGCGTTAAATTGGTCGACCCTCTCCCTATGTCTGCATCAGTGCTTCATGCTCCTCAGTTCCTTTTTTCTGCCAGTTAGGTAGGACATCTGAGTCCCAGGCATTGTCTTTTTTTCCTTTGGCATTTATAGGCTGTAATTCTCGTTAAATATATTAGTTAAATGTTTAATTTCTTAATAAAACATTGTTGCAGTGTTCTAAAACGTTCATAATTACTACTTCAAATAAATAAACAAACAACCTCTGTGTTTGTCACAGAACAGACATAGTCCTACACCGGTGCCTATAGACCTATCAGGATCATATATAACATTTTTCTTGTAGGGATCATAGCCTTTTACAGGGTGCCTATTTTGTTCAGAGAGACTTCCTTCCTTTTACCATTCAGACTTTTAAAGAGTTTTGATCTGCTTTCCGGAGGGCATTATTGGTGGGCACCATAATCTCTTATTCACTTGAGCTGGTTTTGATGAGATCAAGAATGATGAAGCACTGAGGTTTTCTTGATAACTTCTACATGTGGATGCTCCAGGCCTCTTCATTTGTAGACATCTTTAGAGGGTCAGAGGCAATCCTTTGCCAGAAATTGTTTTAAGGGTTGTGACTCTCCAGTTGTTGAACATCAACTGGCATAAAGCATTCTAACTAATGGATCATTTCACCACTTTCTCCTTTGACATCTTCCTCTAAGTGCAGTTGGATGCAATGGATATAGATAGTGTCAGTAATGTGATGGACTGGCTTTCAGAGGCTATCGTGACCCTAATTACCATGTTTCTGTAACTGATATGCACATGTCCTTGACACCAGGCTTCTCCATCTTGTCTTTGCAGTCATTCTGCTGATTAACATGTTGAGATCATTGTTTGTGATCTCAGTTCTTGCAGTTGTGGTTCTTTCAGTGATGGTTCAGGACCTGAAGGTTCTGATTCTGCTGACACTGTTTGTCTGAGCACTTAGCTGAGCTGGTTCCAATAGATTTATGTAGGAAGCAGACATACAAAATATTTAGTTGGCAGTGTCTTCTTTCCACAAAAATCCAAATGTGCATGTACATTCCTTGGAACTATTACCATTCAGTTTTGGAAATAAAGACTCCAGATCATGACTGAAAATTCAAGTGCAAGACATTTTTTTCTGATAATGAGCTGATCTCCAGGGTGTGTTTTTAGTAATTTCATGTGGAAGTGAAAGAAAAATTCTTGGATGTTGATCTCAAGCCAAGAAAAGGCAAGCTTCACAAATTGATCCTTATGCTGTAAGAAATATAGCATCTCATCCAGGACTGAGAAGGATTGAAGAGCTCTGTGTAAGCTCAAAAGCTTTTCACTTTCATCAACAGAAGTTGGTCCAGTAACAGAATTTACCTCACAGACCTTGTCTCTCTGATATCTTGGGAGCAACACGCTGCAAACAGGGAATCTCCAATAATAGGTTCCTGCCACTCCACCCAATTCCAAATATCCCCTATTCCATGTCTGGTGAAGGAAGATAAGTAGGGTCTTCAGATTAAAACACAGTACTGAAAGTCCAGTGTTCTTTTTCTGGCTCTGCCATAGATTTCATGTGTAGCCTTGGTTAGTAAGACATGTAATTGCTTTGTACCTTAGAGTCCGATCTATAAAATAGATGCACTGTGGAAGTACAGTAGTAGTAGATACCTTCAGCCTCCTCAGAACAGTGAAGTTGCAGTATTGAATTCCCAGGTTCATTTAAAATCTAATACAATTAATTAAGCAGATTATATTATGTGTCTCTCATACTTCTTATTATATCTTTAGTTTATACTTAGTCCAGAACTTCTTTCACAAGCAGTGCCTTAATTCTTCAGTGTGATCAAACAACAACTCTGATTGTACAGGTCTTCCTTCTGAGCACTTTGTTTGAAAGTTTGAGATTTTGTTTCTGGATTCCTTGGAAAATTTTCAGGATGTCCAATAATCCCTTTACTGCAAAACAATGAAATGAAATGGATAATGTTCTGTCATAGTGACATTTTATCTCGCTTGTGTAGGGAAAAAGATATGCATTATCTCATCTTGGCTTGATTGAATTTGTAGTGGTCTCTTCTGGTATACTTAACTGATTTTTGGGGAGTGGAGGAGGCATTGTGCAAGTCCTCCAAAAGGTCATAATTTTTGGTTTTGAATTTTTTTTCCCCCAAAGGTGGCCTGAATATGTTCTTGCTGAAACATTTGCTTTGCTATCAGAAATAAATTTGGTCCCAAATGATCTTCTTGATTATTACTTTAAACCCTCATGGGACTGTTCTTCAGGGTACCTCTTTAGTCTGTCAGTTACCTCAACCAGGAGAATAAATGAACCACAGCCTCTATTAAGCTGACCATCAGAAAAAGGAGGAGTGGTGATTCTGATGTTGAATCCTTGTTTTTTGTTTTCCTTGTCTTCTTGGGGATTCATCTGAATTTCACTTCATTAAATCTTATTTTCTTCAGTCTCGATAGATTCAGGAAAGAAATAGTTATATGAGCTGCACTGATAGACTAAGTACTTAGTTATAACTAAATTAGAGCCACTTTCAGGTTTTACCTACAATTATTTGTGACTTTACAATACTGATAACTGTATTTCTCTGTTGTGAGAACTGCTGTTGGAGGGACTGGAAGGAAACTTCTGCTTTCACCTGACACATCTCAATGAATGATACTTAGTAATCTGCAAACATTTTGTAAGCATTTCTGTTTGGACCCTAATGCTGTTGTAGTCATTTGATGTGCTTGTACAGTTCTACATTATTTTCATAATCTTCATCTGTTGTCCATTAAAAGTAAATGGCACAGCAAAAATTAAATTTAGTATCCTTTGCTGTTCCTTAATGATGCATTATTATGGCCTGATTCTTTTCCACCAAACTTTCTACTTTGTTTTTTACATTAGAAATATCAGATCCTGTCGTCTTTGTTTATTTTTCTTTCTTTGTTTCTTTCCTTTTCTTTCCTTTCCTTTCCTTTTCTTTAAGGGATATGTTTCATGTTGATGACAGAAGAGGCTAAAATCTGAGCTATATTTTTCTGGCTCTCGGTCGGCCTTTTCTGATGACACTGTCCCATTTGTTCCTTCAGCAAAGAAGAAGGTTACTATCTGATATTTCCAAAGAAAAAACAAAGAAAAACCATATTTGAGGCCATCTTTATATACAAGTAATGTAAATAAGGAGCAATTTTATTTTTACTTTGCAATTGCAAATTTGCAATTTACTTTACTATAATATATAAAGTGGGAATATGTGGAGGAGATCCAAAGTAGGAGAAAATGGGGTTACTTTATCAGAAACTGGAGTTCTCCTATTGGGTCATCTCCTCCACTTACCCGCCATACTCCCCTCTGAGCTTTGCTTCCTTGTGATTGGCTTCCAATGTCAGTAAGGGAGCATGGTACCAACATGGATAAAGGGAGCTGGGTCAACCTGTTTGACACATGCATGCTTATGTACAAGAAATTCAAAATTTCAATGGCTCTGAGGTAATTGAGGCATCTTGAAGAAACTTCAAACTGTTGTTCTGTGGAGGAGATTGTCTAATAGAACTCCAGCTAATGGTAAGTAACCCTATTATTGTGAATGTTTAGTAGATGCCCAGAATGCTTGTGGATTTTGCCATATGCTTACCAGCAAAGAGTGTAATGTTATAATTTTCTGCTGTAAACTACTATTTAATCTTTTTTGAAAATTTTTTAAAAAAATAGTGCACCATTTATTTGTTTGGTTTACATTTTGTTCATTTTCCATTATTGTGGGCTTTTGACTTTCTTAAATTTATGGCAGGTTTTACAGTGAATGATAGCTACAATCAACAGAATCAATTTTCAGCTGTACAGCAGCTACAGGATTCAAGCACGCTTGAGTCTCAGGCTCTTTCAACAAGTTACCACCAACCAAATCTGCTTCAGGTTCCTAATACAGAGACTATTAATGTAGTGAGTATTTATGAAAGGTAGAATACGTTGTTGTTTGTTCTATGATGCTGACCTTGTGGAGACATTAGCCTCTTCCAAGGGATGTTCAAGTAAGCACTAAGAAAATGAGGGAAGGTTCAGGAAGACTTTTCTTGCTTAGTCATTTTTCTTTAAGATCCAATAACAGCAAAATGAACTGGAAAAAGGCTAAATAGACCAAATAATAGGTTTCCCTATTCATATGTTTAAGAATATAAAAAGGCATCACTTTATTTTACATTTTCTGGAAGTTTCCTTTTTTAAATCTAAAAATCTAGATATATGCATACTATGGATACACTTAATGTCAGTCATTCAAAGAACCTTACATAGGCAGATTTGAAATGCATGATGCTAATTTATGGAACAACCCTTATGATAGACTTCTAAATGTTTCTCAGGCTTTTTTTTTGGTTGCCAATGGCATGCTTTTCCATTATATAATCTTAGCATAACCTAACCGTATCTAACTTGAACACATGCTGTAACTGCTGTGAGACTGGGTTCCTGATAGCTATGCTATAAAACTGCATAATAAACAACCTTATCATACCTTCCTATGATGAATGGTGGGTGGGGATCAGACTCAGAAACTTTTGCAAAGTTAGACTCATGGATTTTAAAGTCAGAAGGGACCATCATGATCATCTAGTCTGACCTCCTAGAGGAGAGGAGACTCAAAGAGCTTGGCTTGTTTAGCCTAACCGAAAGAAGGCTGAGGGGAGATATGATTGCTCTCTATAAATACATCAGAGGGATAAATATCAGGGAGGAAAAGGAATTATTTAAGGTTAGTGGACACAAGAACATATGGATATAAACTGGCCATCAGGAAGTTTAGACTTCAAATTAAATGAAGGTTTCTAACCATCAGAGGAGTGAAGTTCTGGAACAGCCTTCCAAGAGGAGCAGAGGGGGCAAAAAAACCTAGCTCACTTAAAGACTGAGCTTGATAAGTTTATGGAGGGGATGATCTGATGGGACAGCCTAATTTGGCAGTTAACTGATCTTTGACTACTAGCGGTTAATATGCCCAATGGTCTGTGATGGGATGTTAGAGGGGGTGGGTTCTGAGGTACTACAGAGAATTCTTTCTGGGTGTCTGACTGGTGAGTCTTGCCCACATGCTCAGGGTTTAGCTAATGGCCATATTTGGGGTTGGGAAGAATTTTCCCCCAGGGTAGATTGTCATAAGCCCTGGGGGCTTTTCGCCTTCCTCTGCAGCATGGGGCATGGGTCACTTGCTGGTAGATTCTCTGTACCTTGAAGTCTTTAAACCATGATTTGAGGACTTCAGTAACTCAGTCATAGGTTAGGAGTCTGTTACAGGAGTAGGTGGGTGAGGCTCTGTGGCCTGCGTTGTGCAGGGGGTCAGACTAGATGATCATAATGGTCCCTTCTGACCTTAAAGTCTATGAGTCTTCTGCATATTGCAAGCCACAGAATTTCACTCACCCTATCCTCTGGCTGAGTTACTGAAGTCCTCAAATCATGGTTTAAAGACTTCAAGATACCGAGAATCCGCCATTTACAATATTTAAACCTGCAAGTGACCCATGCCTCATGCTCTGGAGAAAGGTGAAAACACCTCACTTCACCTTAAAGGGTGAGTTTTGGTGTCTCCGAAGGAGATAGGAAAGTATTTTCTGTATATTGGCATTGGAGCTTTCTTTCCCTTCAAACTTCATGATGTACCAGCCTCACTGAGGGTGCGCTGTCATTGGTCTTGTGAAAGGGGTACATTCATGGAAAGGCAGTAGAAGACTGGAGCACTAATTTTCATCTGGCTGTCAGTTGAGTGATGGGAAGTATGCTATGTAAAGTGACTGCTCTTTGAGTCTGCCTCTTACATAAATAATAAGACCTGACTGCAGACTTGACACCCCAGGGACTCCCAGTGAGAGGGGAGAGCTGTACTGTAATGGCTCTGTTTATCCTGTTTTGTAAGCTCCAGTAGCCTTTCTATCTCTGCACTTTTGCTACCCTCCTCACTTTGCAATAGAGAATGTTGGTCCCATTGTTAATGTTTAGATCCACTATCTTATTTTCTTAGCATAAATTTATAAATACACATATTCTCTCATACTCCCTACCATTTCTGTTGAATACTTGAGATATACACATGCCCCCGGTTTGTCATACAGACTTTTGTGCCTTAACTTTAGTATTGCTGGATTTAAGATTTATGTTGCATTTCTAGACTACTCGCCTCATACAAGATCAGTCACAAGAAGAACTTGAACTGCAAGCCCAACGCCCCCAGTTTCTTGAGGACAGTGAAGATCAAAGCAGACGTTCATACAGGTCTGTTATATTTCATTTTAGCCTTTGTCACTTTCTTATTTTCTTATATTGCTACCATTTAAATGTAATCAAGATCAATACCATTAAGTGCTTTGGAAACTTGCAGTGCAATCTAAAAATCCAATCTATCACTTTGTAGAAAGTGAATGTAAAAAATACTTTGCGATGGTGTTTTGATTATCATGTGATTCATCCTAGAGAACAAAGGTACTACAACATTCTGAACAAAACTTCAAGTGATGGAGAATCCCCACTGAACGCTGTTCCAAATAGATTGCAATAAGCTAGCATCATGGTTGTGGGAGCATACATTCTTTTGAGTGTTTGTTCATATCTTCAACTGTCCATTGCAAATGATGATGACTGTAGAGAGCAACTAGTACTTTCCTGCACGTTGATGAGATGCAAGTCCAGCTCTTGAACGGAAATAACGGCCACCTTGAGAGCAGGAGATATCTCTCTTTTGGTTTCGAGCCATATTGTGTCTTAGCTGGTGTTGATTGATAAGTTGCTAATTGTTTTTCTTCCACCTTTTCAATGGCCTCAGATACAGCATTTATCCACTTGTACACAGTTTTCTGCCAATGTCTCCCATGGATGTCCGCTGTCTTGAGATGTCTCTTAAGGACATCTTTGAAGAGGATTTTCAGAAGCCAGCGTTCTGGCATACGGGTGACATGTCCTGACCACCTCAGCTGTCAGGAATAACTATTGCTTCTACACGGGGCACTTCAGCTCTTGCTAATACTTCAGTGTTAGGAATTCGGTCTTGCCACTTGGTGTTCATAATCTGCTGCAAGTGTCTCAGCTGGAAGCTCATCAGCTTTTTCAGATGTCTTCTATACAGTGTCAGTGTCTCCACAGAGTAGAGCATAGAAGGTATCAACATTGCTCTGTAGACGTTGACCTTAGTAGCAAGTTCCACTGTGTTACCCAGGTAAGTGAAGGAGTTAACACTCTCTAGAGTTTCACCATAGCACATAACCTGTCCAGATTGAATAGCTTGCTATCACTTCTCATATGTACATACATAGACGCCAGTGCTGAGATTTGAATTCATGCTTGAGAACACTGCTGCAAGGAATAAAGTGAAGATGGTTAGAGCAGGCACACACCCCAGCTTCACCCAGTGGCATATGGGGAAGGCTTCGGTCACAGTTCTTGCTACTGATACTCTGCCGGTCATGTTGTCATGAAACTGCCTGATGATATTAACAAAGTGCTCAGGACATCCATAGGCTATTAGAACTTTCCAGAGAGTGTTCCTATCAACCATCGAAAGCTTTTGAGAAATTGACAAAAACCATGTAGAGGTCTTTGTGCTGCTCTACACATTTATCTTGTAGTTGTCTAAGAGAATATCATGTCGTTTGTCGATTTTCCGCACTGACTCTCAAGTTGCACTTGTGCTGATACTATCTTGAGTCTATTTAGTAATATCTTGGCAAAGATTTTTCCTGCTACTGATAGAAGAGCGATACCACAATGGTTTCCACAATCTGATTTGTCACCTTTGCGCTTGTATATAGTGACAATTTGTGTGTCTTTGAAGTCCTGGGGAAGTTCTTCTTTCTCCCAACCAATGTTTATGGAATGAGTAGTTGGGACTTCAGTTCTTGTCCTCCATGTCTGTGCACATTGGAAGAAATCCCCTCTTGTTCCGGTGCCTTACCACCCCGTGTGCTCTTGATAGCCATCTCCAGTTTATCCATGCTAATTTGACATATATGTTTGTGTAAATAAATATATTCCACTCCTGGTGTGCACCTGCCATCTGCGCTTGAGATCTGAGTCATCTTCTTCGAGTGCTGGTCCTTATGTGGATTCCATAAATGGGTGCGCATGCATGCCATATGCCAGAGCTGGAACTGTTTGAAATAGTCTCTTGTCGACCCACGCGTGCCATGTGTCCAATGTGGTGTGTCCGTGTCTTGAGTGACTGCGCGGGTTGATGCCCCTTCAGTTCCCCCTTACCACTGTATGGCCAGAGTCGGAACACCTCTCCTCTTTGAATTTGATCTGCATAGCTAAGAAAAAAGAGTTTTATTCTTCATTGTCATAGTTAGAACATAGTTTTGTAGTCTTTTTTTTTTTTTAAAGAAAGGTTAGAGTTAGTTAAGACAACCAACAACCACCACTGGAAGACATCTGAGGCATCCCACCCATTGTGGGGGACTGTGCCCGGGCAGGTTGGGTTTAAGAACTGTGCTTCTTATCCGCAGTCGTCCTCCATCAGTGACAAGCACAAATGCTGCCTTTATTTCCTGGATGAGGTTCACTTTATCGCACGGTCCATCATCTGTCACTCTTTTCTGTCATGAACCCGACAAGCTAGCAAACTTAAACTCTGGAAGCACCTCATGGAGGAAGCAATGCCTCTGCATGTGCACACAGAAGTGGCACTGACTGACCCGCTGGAACGCCCGGTCACACCGGTTGTGCGTATGTCCCCCACAGGTCTGGCGCTGGTGGCACCAAGTAAAACCCATACGCTTCATAAGAAGCGTAGCCTTGGGCAGAAGGGTGGATCCCTGATAAGATCCGATCCCAAATGCAGAGTTATCTCCCTGAGCAGAGACAAGCTGGGTGAGAAGTTGCGTGCCGATACAGAGGCACCCACTCTGAAGAAGTCCAAGATGGAACAGAAAACGGAACACCTGATAGGACTGGAGCCTGCAACCACCATGATGACTGGCGTACCGCCGGCTCCCTAGACACCGCCAACTACACTAGGCCCATCAAATTTCTTCCGCTCAGGATAGAGTGCTTCCCTGCTACCGCGCACGTCAGGCAAACTGTTGTTCCTGACTCCTACGGCTGAGTTGTTTATGCTTTTGGACAGCTCCCTGCCTCTACAGGGACCGTGGGAGACCATGCAACTGCCTTCTCTGCCAGATGAACTGCTGCTTCTCTAGGAACTACCAGCTCGACCACTCATACGGTTAGCTCAGACAACAGCACTGCTGGTTCCGACAGCTCCACCATTTTCTGAGCAGCACTCAGATTCGGAGCGGTCCTCAGTGCCGGGACCATCATTTTCTCCGACCCAGAGTCCACGGTATCAGCACCATGCATATTTACCATTATACGCACCACTGGCAGAGCACTGGTTCTGATACGCAAAGGGAACAACATGCCTGGCCTTATTGGCAATACTGGGACCCTTACCAAGCTCACGGAGCACCACCACACTACAGGCATACATTGGAGTACATTCCCTCCTCTGTCAGGAGCCACAGGGCATGATGATGCCGTCAGAACCGCTGATACCTATGGAAGCATCTTCATCTCCAGCACTCATCCCTCCCACACTTCCCCCCTTACGATCACAGGCAATATCAGGACCTCCTCCACCCAATGGCGAACGGCCCTGAATCTCGCAGCAGGAGATGTAAAAGACCCCAAGACAAGTTCTTGGACATCTTACAACCTACAGGGCCTTCATGGATCACACTTCCAGTCCATAAGGCAATCCTTCAGCCAGCCCAAATGATCTGGCATGCCCCAGAATCTTGCAGTCCTACACCTAAACGTGCTGAGAGATGCTATTTCATCCCAGCCAAGGACATCTATTTCCTTTTCGTCCATCTGTTGGAGGCCCAGTACAATTTGAGTTGCTTGACAACTGCCCTACAGCCCTAGCATAGCTTCAGTTGTTTGTAGCATGACCTCTGTAGCATGACATCTTCCAGTTGGCAGAGATGAATAGGACTACTGAGTAACCTTGCAGATGTCAGTTTCTGCATACCATGGCATATAACAAGACAAAATACACAATATGTATGCTTGCAGCTTCACATAGATAACCTGTTGTTCACATCACCATTATCCTTGAACGTTTGGGGGTACACTTTTTCATTGCCAAGGGGCATATTTTTACACTGCCCCTCCTATCATCAGACGTTATTTTGACGACCCCAATTATCATGGTGAAAATGGAATGTAGTTAAGGGTGAAAACCCAATGTTGGTAATTAGCATATATGATAATGAGTAGAGAGATAATTAGGTGAAAGTTGTTTATGGAAGGGTATAAGAAATCATTATTTATACAAAGGGGTGTGCTCCATTAACACCTGACTCCACGGGAGGTGCTGCCGGTCGGACCAGAGGCCACTGACTCCCTTGCAGGGCCCCTGAAGAAAGCCGTTCCTGAATACAGCCTTCTGAGTAACTGCTTAGCTCTCCAGGTTTAGTGAGTATGATATATTTTAGTTAATTTTAGGTTTTGTATTCAACTAGTATATCCATAGAAAATCTTGCACATTAAACCTTATTGATCTGCAAATCGGGCATACCGTGTCTCACTGGTATTCACATTGATCACTAAGTGTCCAGTATCAACACATCCACTACCTAACTACCTTGTAGTGCAAGCAGCCCTGCAGTGCACTAGACAGCAGCACTTCAGAACGACCCCACTAGACTGGATTGCCAAGAAATTTGACCTGATGGGGAGGAAGGTCTACTCTTCCGCAGGCTTACAATTCAGAATCACCAGTTACCAGGCCATACTGGGGAAGTATGACTTTAGGTAGTACGCAAAGCTGGCAGAGTTCTAGGCCTCCCTGCCGGAGGACAAACAGGATGACTTCAAATCCCTCATTAATGAGGGAAAATGAGTGGCCAAAGTTGCACTCCAGGCAGCGGTTGATGCTGCACATACGATGGCGCGTTACCTGGCCTCTGAAATAGTGTTACATAGGGACTCCTGGCTGCAGACTTTGGGATTCTCCAAAGAGGTCCAAACTACCCTAGAGGACCCTCCCCTTCGACCTTCTGAAATTGTTTAACAAGAAGACTGTTGAGAGACTGCACTTGCTCAAGGATTCCCAAGCCACACTGAGGTAATTGGGCCCAAACACCCTGGGCCCTACCAACTGCCAGAACAGTTCTTCCTTTCGCACGATACCCCACGCAACCCACCCTGCCATGTTAACAAGACCAACTGCACGGGTGTCAGCAGGTGCAACGACTAAAGTTCTTTGCCGCCTCCACCTCTATGGCATCCACCTCACAACAGTGATCCTCAAGACACTTTTGACTAGTACATAGAGAACCGTGAACCTTGTCTTACTCTGCCAGCTTCCCCAATCATTTTCAGGGGCTGTCTTGCTCTCTTTGCCCACAATTGGAGCAAGATTACCACTAATTGATGGATACTAGATATCATACCTGATATAATTCCACTCCTTTCCCCCTCGCCACCTGTCCCAGGCTGACAGGGCACACCTGCCACAACTGGACCCCTTGCAGAGGGAAGCACGTACCCTATTTGAAAAAATAGTTATAGAACCGGTCCCACACCGTTATCAGGGCTATGGCTTCTACTCCCCTTACTTTCGCCTACCGAAGAAAGGAAGAGATCTCTGCCCCCTCTTGGATCTGCAGAAACTAAACCAATTCATCCACAAATTCCATTTTTGAATGATTACCCTATCCCAAATCATCACCCTGCCCACTGCAAATTTGTCCGCTTTACAGTGGGAAACCATCATTACCTATTTTGCATATTACCTTTTGGGATTGCTACTATGCCCAGAGTGTTCATAAAGGTCTTTGCTCTGATGGCAGTGCATATGAGATGCCTGGTCCATTCCCTTTTTCTTTACCTAGATGATTGGCTCTTTGTAGCGTCATCCTGAAACCACCTTCTCGGCATTAGCCACACATTGCGAGAACTCCTAACCAGCCTAGGAGTGTGTATCAATGAAGTGAAGTCCACCTGCATACCCATCAGAAAACTCAGTTTTGTAGGAGCATACTTGGACTCCCCTGTGGAGTTGTGTGCTCCTTCCAAAAAACAGCTTTGCTACACTCACATCCTTAGTTGTACAACTGTGACACTGCCCACGCATGCGCCTTTGCCACTGCCTGTCACTCCTAGGACATATGGTGGCATTTACATCCGTTACACCATATGCACACCTTCATATGAGATGCCTTCACTTGCAGTTTCGCTCAGTATACAATCCGCAGAAGGACCACCTCAACAAGTGGGTCCTCCTTTCTCCTACAGTACTCACTTTCCCTATCCTGGTGGTGCAACTCATCCAAAGTCATGGCAGGTATCCCCCTCAACCCTCCTACTCCCCATGTCACGCTCACCAAGGATGTGTCCCTCGTAGGCTGGGACACCCATATACAGGGCCATACAGCTCAAGGCCTCTGGTCTCCCAAAGAAGCACAGATCCACATAAATATCTTGCTCTGTCCAAACACGTCCAGCTTCTCTCAGACAATGTGACCGCAGTAGTTTATATCAACAAATAGGGTGGTCCCAGATTACCAACCCTGAGTCAGGAGGCAGTATAACTGTGGAACTGGTGCCTGCAACACCGCATCATACTACATTCGACCCACTTGCCAGGGATGGACAACAATCTAGCGGATACCCTCAGCCATTCCTTCCATCACAACCACAAGTGGGAGCCACATTGTTTCAGTCTCTAATCCATCTTTTATCAGTGGGGCATGCTAAGATGGGATCGCTTCGCAATGGCCTCCGATCACAAACTTCCCTTCCTCTGCTCCAGGAGCGCCCTCGGGCAGGGCTCGCCAAGAGGATGCTCTCCTCCTCCCTGGACACTGGGCCTATGTTACGCCTTCTGTCCAATTCCTCTTCTCCCACAAGTACTCCACAAAGTGAGGTGGGACCGAGCAACTCTCATAGCCCCATTCTGGCCCTGCCAGTACTGGTTCACAGATCTCCTTCATCTGTCCGTCTGCTCACCAATCTGCCTGCCACTCTTCCCGAACCTCTTCACATAGCAGGTCGACTCCACCACCCCAACTCAGACATCCTTCACCTCACGGCCTGGTATTTGGATGAGGCTTGTGAATAGATAATGCATGCTCCATGCTGGTACGGGATGTACTTGCCTATTGTCGTCACACCACTATCAGGCATGCTACCAAGCCAAGTGGTGACAATTTACGGAGTGGGCATCACGAAACCATCACTCTCCAAACTCAGTGTTCATACCAGTTATCCTCGACTATCTCCTTAACCTTTGACATTCAGACCTTACCCACTCCTTCATTCGAGTCCACCTGGCTGCTATCAATGCATTCCTCCCACCTATGGAGATATTCTTTATCTTCAGACACCCAACAGTGACTTGATTCTTTTGCAGTCTCCTTAACATATCTGATATCCCCAGCAAATATATCATTTGTGAATTCTTGAAAAGGACTTCAGAAGCCAAGGAGGCACATTTACAGGTGTTTTTATTTGACATCTCCATAAGACTGGCTTCAGAAGCACCCTAGTATGTTAGCCTCACCCCCACCTTGCTATAACTGTTTTTGAGGACCTCCTTTTTGGAGAAATACAAGCTCTAATGACAGACCCACTCTATACAAAATTTCATCCTGAAATTATCTCTTTGGTAATTCCTACCAAAGATGGTTATGGACTTTCATTTGAATCAGATGATCCACCTACATATATTTTTTCCTAAATGTCAATCAAATAAAGAAAAAGCTGGATTGCATACGTTGGTGGGGGAGCATTGCCTTTTATTTATAAAGAACAAATCTGTTCACTGTTCCTCGCGATAGATTTTAGCAATTGTTGAGCAAATGAATGTCATCTCATTTCAGCCCAAAGGCTGCCTGAATGGGCTTCAGGTTGTATTAGGGCCTCTTATGATATGTCTATTTTAGAATTTGCAGCTCAGGTTAAGGTTTATTCTAATAGAGCTCAGGCAGCATCTGCAGCTTCTTTGTGCAGCATTCCTATCATAGATATCTGTAAGGCAGCCACTTGTGGTGAGAGTCAATCCATACTTTTACAAAGCAATATTCCATTGTGGAAGCATCAAGGTCAGATGATTCTTTTGGCAGAGCTGTACTACACTCCCTAACTGGATTCTGAGCAGTCACCTTCTTAGGTCAGGTCACTGCTGGTGAGTCACTGAGGATGGAATGAATATATATAATATACTATAAAATATGAAAGAAAGGCAAGTTACTTACCTGTAGAGAAATTGGAGTTCTTCGATATGTTGTCCATATATATATTCCATGATCCACCCTTTGCCCCTTTACTTTGAAGTCCTTTGTCACTTGGCTTCTGTAGAGAAGGAGAAGGAACTGAGTGATGGTTGGGCTGCTCTGCCCTTTGTACCCTTGGTATGGAGCATGATGATACTCAGAGTGTATACGAAACCTATCAAAAGAATATGTCAACAGGTCAATAAACTAACTTATTCTAATCTAATGCTAGTTACAAGAAGTATAGTAAAAGCACTTAAGGTAAGTGTGTCAAGATGTAGACACTAAGCACTCTTTCTCACAGCCATGGGTGATGAGAAGGAACTGAGAGCCGGTTGAGCCATACTGCTCTTTATGCCTTCGTTACGGACCATGAGGACACTCAGGGAGCATGTGTGGTCCCAGCAGATGCTGCTGGCCAAAAGACTCTGATCATGAATACATGGGGTGCATTCACACAAGAGTAAAATAAATATATATATATGGACAACACATCTCAAAGAACTCCAGTTACTGAACAGGTAAGTAACTTTCCTTTGTTCTTGCAAGGGTATTACAGGATGAATATGGGTGCAACCTATGCATAATACATAACCTGTGGTACCATTGGATGGCACTCACAATAGCCATACAGAAGATGCTGACAAATCAGTATGCAAAAATGGCAAGTTGTCCCCTACATAGAGCAGATGATAAGATCGTAGCCCTGACCACTTTGATAGGAACACCAAAAAGGGTCTGAAACCAAGACTGATATTTGCTCAGGACACCCTTGGTGTACAAGCATACGTTATGTTGAATAGGTGGTTGCTTCTCAGTCACTTTAGTATGGACATGGGATGTTTGAAACTAAGTGGTGACTGGCAAAAATTTTCAGTGTCAAGGGAGTGGTTTTTTGTTCGTTTGTTTTTGAAGAGGTTGCAAACTTTTGTATATTAAAGAATGCTGGTTTTTTAACTATCTCTAATTAGAAATGCAAATTAAATATAATTTCATAATCCCCTTTTCCCAGTTTTGGGGGAAGTTTAACTATTTAGTCACAGGGTTAGAAATAAACCCATTTTATGTTTTTCATGAAGCTTTCAGTGATTTTTTAAAAATAATTGGAACATTTATTAAAATGTGTGAAATCAATATCAAGTGTTTTTGCTGACTAAAAATGTTTTCAGCATACAAAAATGTTAGCAATGGAATGGGATTTTTTATCAAAATTTTATTCAAAATTGATGTATATTGTGGCAAATTTCATAAAACAAATTTCCAGTGTATTGTATGATTTTTTTTTTTTTTTGGTGAAAAGTTTCATTGCCAAAAAAGACCATTTTTATCAGAAGCTTTTTATATGAAAAATTTTAAGCAGATCTGTTTCCACTCTCAACAGACATTGAATTAATGCTCACAAATAACTTACTTTTCCTCAGAAGGCTCTCTCTATTTCCCAATTGGGGAAACTGAGGAGCACCAAAATTAAGTAACTTGTCCAAGCTTTCACAGAGTGCTTGTGCTAGAGCTATTAATAGAATTCAGTTCTCATTATTTCCTGATGATTCTGGTCAACAGTGCCACTATTGTTGCACCACTTCAAGTTGCTGTTGCACTTCTTTATGTAACTAAGATAGACAAGGATTTGTATCACATGTGGTGGGATTTGGGAAAACCAGAAGACCAAGGATATTTTTATTAAACCATAGATTGAACCCATCCAAAGGGTGTAGTTAAGGGCAATCAGCTCCTTCAATTAAGACCCAGAGGAATCAGTCTGGCACAAAGAATGTAACAAATACATTGCAGCATGAAGGAACTTCTAATGGAATGAGATAGTTTTGATAGGAATGTCTATACCTGAGGAATTCATAGTTTTAAAAACAGTATATTTGAGAAATATCTCCATTGTATGTTGTTTTACCTACAAAATTGTTCTAGCTGCTTTGCTGGCATAATCTTAGTAGTCCATCGCAAAACAAAAAATACTAGTGATTGTATAGGAAAGCTGTGAATGCTGCTTGTATTAAACTGAAGTTGGATTACTCCCTATATAATTTCACAAAATCTGGAAAACTTTGAGGACATGTAATTTAAAATACATACATTCAAGAACAGGAGTATGCTTACACTGCCATTTTTCCTTTGCTTATATAAAAATGACATGCATCAGTGGAGTTTTAATAAAAAGCAATAACAAACTATCCATATAGCGCAATCTGAAAACTACCATGTCTTTGTTTAAATAGATGTGAATATTGCAACAAGGGATTTAAGAAATCCAGCCATTTGAAGCAGCATGTGCGATCACACACTGGTGAGAAGCCTTATAAATGCCAGCTGTGTGGCCGTGGATTTGTTTCCTCAGGAGTCCTTAAATCACATGAGAAGACTCACACAGGTAACATAATACCTTTTTAATATTGTGTTTATTCATGGTGAACACAAACTCCTCACTGATCAAAATACATATTTGTTTAAATTACTTCAGTTTTGGAAGTTACTGTTGTCTCTTAATGTTCCCTGTATATACGTGAATCAGACAAGTAAAATACCGTTTTTTTCTTTTACTTTAAGGAGTTAAAGCATTCAGCTGTAGCATTTGCAATACAGCATTCACTACCAATGGCAGCCTTACCAGGCACATGGCAACTCACATGAGCATGAAGCCTTACAAGTGTCCGTTCTGTGATGAAAGCTTCCGAACAACTGTTCACTGCAAAAAGCACATGAAAAAACACCAGACGGTCTCCTCTACAGTAGCAGCAGCTGGAGAGGCAGGAGGAGGAGGTGAACAACTTTATTCTTGTACTGTAACAGACCTTGTCTGCAAAACAGGCAAAAATGTTTATCAACAAATTGCATTCGTGTCATATTAGTGCTATAATTTATGTCTTCTTGTTGCAAGACATAAAACTATGCCCAATAAGCCAGTAAAACTGCTCTTTTACCTGATGTAGTATAGAAACAGAACACACTTATGAACCAGTTTGACATATTGAACACAACAGTGATTGACAATATATCTATACCTGGTATTCCATTCCAAAGTATTTCATATTCTTTGCATCATACAGTAATTTATTAAAAATTCTTTCATGCGGCAGATATTGAGTGACTTGTCAGACTATTTTTCATATTTCTTCATTGACTCAGGTCTTCCTTTCACATTCTGTCAACCTGCTCTTTTTCTGGCTGCAATCTCTAGCTAAAAAAAAGTCATCTTTGTTCATATCATAAGGAAGCAGACAAAAAGCTTGATTTTATTGGAAATGTACCATGAATTCAAGATCCCACAATAGTGGATTTTTTTTGATACTTTCAGTATTTTCTACAGTTGTACTCTAAAAAAAGTGACTTGTAAAAATGGCATTGAGCATTCCAAATGCTGTCTAAATTGAATTCCTTTTTTAAATAAGAAATAATTTTCTGCAGAACACCTGGCCTGCAAACTCAGCTTGAAGTCTGAAAGTCAAGTAGGGTTCTTTCCAGGTCCTAATTCACTAACTACAAAGATTCTGTATTTGAAACTTAATTAACAATTTTTTTATGTGGGTAGAGTTAGAAAAGAACCCAATGTACTCTCTCCCATAGCTATGATCCCCAGAGAAGCTGTCTTATAGTGAAGTTAAGGTTGAGAGAACCTATCAGTAATTTGGGGTAAAATACACGACTGGGATGTTGTAATTATCATTAAAAACAAGCATTGAAAACCAGAAAATTCAGCGTTAAGGTTAAACTTAAAGAAAATCTAAACTTGCACAGTTGAGACACAGAAGAGCCTTAACTCTGGCATGTGGACACACATACAATAGCTATATGATTTTGATTAAGGCATGTTAGTGTGTGTTGTAATTGTAGGTTAGATTAAACTGATTTTCTGTGTGGTTTTTAAATAGTTGTCTGCGTGGAAGAAGATGATGAAAATTCTGAAAGAACTGCTTCCAGAAAGCCTCGGCCTGGCGTCATCACTTTCACAGAGGAAGAAACAGCAGAATTGGCAAAAATTAGACCTCAAGAAAGTGCCACAGTCTCAGAAAAAGTTCTTGTCCAGTCTGCTGCGGAAAAGGATAGAATTAGTGAGATCAAAGATAAGCATGCAGAACTGGAAGCGGAGCCCAAATATGCCAATTGTTGTACTTATTGTCCCAAAAGCTTTAAAAAACCCAGCGACTTAGTCAGGTAAGGAGTAGCAGAATTTCATGCTTTTGGGTGAGCTAAGTTCTTTACTGGACACTTAACAGTATTAGCTTTTCATCTAACTTTTTATAACTAAGTTCACTTCTATCTATCTAACTATGCATTATGAGGATTAACTAGCAGTTATATAGCAATTTCTCATTTCCAAAGTGATTTACAGACACTAAATAGTATTGGTCTCTAATGTTTCCTTGCTATTTCATACTCTAGAATTGACTACAATTGGTCTCTCCTCATATTTCCATTTCCCTGAATTAAGATAGTTATTTTAAAGTCTTACAATGAATACTTGTATGCAGATATTTGGTAACATTGTGGGTTTTTATTGCAGTAAAATTTCAATATATAATATGAAAAATATATTTGGAGAATGAGAAAGAATTGCAAATATCTTTTAAAAAACAACAACAAACCCCCTCATTAGAACACCCTCTTTCCAAGATCTCTGAATATGTAGTGTAACATAAATTTAAGTTTAAGTACTTCAGAACGTTTTAAAGATCTATTAAGATATAAAGTGACTGGTTGGCATGGAAATTGACATGTTCATTTAAAATGCTAACCAATATAGTAATTAAAGAAAACATGTTTTTGTCTAGGCATGTTCGTATTCACACTGGGGAGAAGCCGTATAAATGTGATGAATGTGGAAAGAGTTTTACTGTGAAGTCTACTTTAGATTGTCATGTAAAAACGCACACAGGTCAGTAGGATTTTAAACTTGCATACTTGCAGCCCCATTAGCTATCTTCTTAATGGGTTATTTTATCTGTAGGTATTGGAGGATATGATATATTTCACTATTAAAAGCTCAATGTCAACATTATATAACACTTTGAGTCTACAATATCTTCCATAGTGGTTGTTGATAAAACCTATTGTTTTAACACTATATTTATCAAAAAGTTTATGATAAGCAACGTCAGGGAAATATATTCATGTTTTGCACATGTGGATTACTTGTATACTTGCTGGAACAGTCCAGCACTTAGTGATGCTCTTAGGCAGAAAGGGCAGGGTTTGGAGATTATATAAAATAAAGTTAGACATGACCAACAGAAAGTGCCATCAGTTCTGTGTCTGGGAGTGTGGTGCGTGTCACAGCCCATTTTTGTTGCAGGCTGTATTTCTCCTGCCCTGGAAGAACACTCTACTTTATGCCTTTACACCGATCCCGTTGCTGCTCAGAGTCTTGTCCAAGATCCAGGAAGACCATGCTCACCTCATACTTACAGCACCAACACTAGTTTTCACCCCCACTAGCCTTATGAGTCAGACCACCACTCTCTCCCCCACTAGTCCAAATGTATTTTCCTAGGATCATGGTGGCTGCCTCCACCGCAGCCTGCAAGCCCTTCACTTAACAGCATGGATGCTTCATAGCTAACGCTGTTGGAACAGGCTTGATCAAAGGGTGTGCAAAAAGTACTTCTAAATAGTAGAAAGCCTTCAACGAGGAGCACTTACCTGGCTAAATAGAAGCATTTTTCTGTCCCCACATGAAGGGTGTCCCTGTGGAGCAAGCCCCCATCCATCATGTATTGGACTATCTCCTGTATCTGTAATGTCAAGGACTAGTGGTTAGCTCTATCAAGGTTCATCTGGCAGCTCTCTCGGCTTACTATCCATTAGCAAATAACAAATCCATTTTTTCCATTCCTGTTGCTATCAGGTTTTTGAAGCGACTGGACAGAATATATCTAGAGGTACAAGAACCTATTCCCCCATTGGATCTGAAGAAGAAACAGTTACCTACCTTTCCGTAACTATTCTTCTTCAAGATGTGTTGCACATGTCCATTCCGCTACCTGCCCTCCTTCCCCTTTCTATCACAGTCTAAGACTCTATATCGTAAAAAGGATCTGAGGAAGATCGAGGGCGGCTCCAGCCTTCATACCAGCACACAGTGGCATGCAGCAGCCAAGAGTGCTTGAGCCAGCCCAACAGGTACCTCTGAGGGAAAAATATCTCTGACAAATGTGTGTCAGATGTGCACTCACGTACAGTGAAATGGACATGTGCAACACATCTGGAAGAACAACAGTTATGGAAAGGTAGGCAACAGTTTCTTTCTTCCACTTAATCATTTTTATTTTTAGGCCCACATTTTCAGAATTCTGTGCACCCAGTTCCACTGTTACATGCACATTTACTGCAATTACATACATAATCATGGAAGCTTATTATTATGGTCTGTACAACAGTTGTTTGTGCCTACAGGTCCCAGGCAGCATTGTGTTAAGTATTGTACAAGCACAGAGTAAAGACCATCCCTGCTACAGAGAGATTACAATCTAATGGCCGGTCTTCACAGAGAAGTTAGTGGCAGAATAAAATAGAGTGTGAATTTAAAATGCAGCAGTTATTCCCCACTAACTTCCCATGTGGGCACTCATATTTTTCGCTAAGAGCGCCTTTTTGCAGTTTAGATTAATCCACTTTAAAGTGGTTTAAACTAAAATTCACAAAGGCCCTTTTAATGCAGAATAAGATTGTCCACATTGGGAGTTAGTGTGGAATGGCTGTTGCACTTTACATTTACACCCTAGTTTATTCCAGATGTGAGTTTAGAGTACAGTAGCAATTTTGTGCTAACTCCCTGTGTGAACACTCTTATTCTACATTAAAAGGGCCTTTGTGCAGGTTATCTTAGCCCACTTTAAAGTGGATTAAAGTTCCTGTGTAGACAAGCCCTAATTAAGAGAAGGCTGCTAGCAACAATCTAAAGTTAACAAGGAAAGTAGGATGAGGGAACTGGTGTTATGTATATATGGGCAAGATTTGTGCACTGCTAGATGGTTTTCAGTCAGCTGATCTTTTATATATTATAAAGGAACATGAAGTAAATATCAGAAATCCCTTCTTGTAGTCCATCTAGCCTTTATCATTTGGCAGTTTCCCATAGGCATCCTGATAGGTTTAGGTCCTAAGGAGGACTAGGCTTCCCAGACTAGTTTGTGGAGGCTACTGCATGAATAAGGGATGGCATGGAAGAAAGTGCAAAGATACTTGTAAGAGAAATGGACAAATTGATGATGGAGGCTAGTATCACTGGTGGCAGAAGGTGAACTTAGAAACTTTGATGTGGCAAACAAGGTCCAGCTGGTGGAAGGAGTCCGCTAAAGGAAGTTACTTCATCAGAATGATGGGCCAAGAGGATGAGCAGTAGTATATTGAATGGATTTGAGGGAAGCAAGGTTGGTTGTCAGGAAGGTGAGAGAAGAGGGGGTTACAGTCATCCACCTGAAAAAATTAGGGCTTGTCTGGGAGTTTTAACAGTGGGGTATAGACAGAAAAAACACCAAATCTTAAACGTTAGAAGAAATGGCAAGTTTTGGACACAGCCTCTGTGTACTGATCTAGATGATTCCTAAGTTACGGCCCTGAGTTACAGGAAGATTAATGACATTAACGGTGATGAGGAAATAGAGTTCACAGTTCTGCATCTTTAGTTTAGGTTCTTAACTATTTTTTGAAGTGTCCAATATTTTGTTTAACAATACTGCTAGTTGAACTTCCTGTTCAAATTTGTTTATTACTCTGACTGTTCACATTGTTATACAGTACTGGTAGTTATTGATTGGTTCTTCTGTTGCTATCTCTATTGTTTTCCAGGTCAGAAGCTCTTCAGTTGTCATGTATGCAGTAATTCTTTTTCTACCAAAGGGAGTCTAAAAGTACATATGCGCCTGCATACAGGAGCAAAGCCATTTAAGTGTCCACACTGTGACTTACGGTTTCGTACTTCAGGGCGCAGAAAAACCCACATACAATGTCACTATAAACCAGAAACCAAGAGGGCTAGGAAGCCTGTGACCCGTACATCAACTGAGGGACTACAACCAGTGAATCTTCTTAATTCTTCCTCTACAGACCCCAATGTTTTTATCATGAATAACTCTGTCCTGACAGGTCAATTTGATCAAAATTTGCTTCAGCAAGGACTTGTGAGCCAGGCTATCCTTCCTGCTTCTATGTCAGGTAATCATGAATACTTTTATTTGGGTTTAGTTAGCCAAAATACTGAACTCTGATTTCTGTTAGAGAAAGTTTACAGATATATGCCAAACTGTAGTTCTTAGTAAGGTAAGATTTCCACTGAATCCATGATTTGATTCTTCTTGATAAAGTGATGCTTTCATTGGTGAAAGTGGTGCTTTCAGCGGTGACGATATCATGTACAGTCTCTTAAGGATTCAGTGGAATCCATTCAGTCATCCACTATTCATCCATCATTGGAGATTTTTAAGAGCAGGTTAGACAAACATCTGTCAGGGATTGTCTAGTTAATACTTAGTCCTGCCATAAGTGCAGGGTACTGAACTAGATGACCTGTCAACGTTCCTTCCAGTCCTGTGATTCTATAATTATTTTCAGAGGAGTAGAGAAATAGGTACAAATTGCTATTTTTTAAAAAAAAACTCTTCGTCTTGTGATGTTGCAATAGTGCTGTACGCAAAGATGAGGACAGTATAGATGAAATAGAAGCCTAAATTTGAGATTCCACATTCTGATTTATTTTAATTAAATTGTTGCTCTTTCCTGTAAAAGAAGAGAAAATTAGTGGCTTATGTACACAGTCCATTTAATAAATATATTTTTACATTAGGTTATAAAGAAAGGACATTTAGTTTACATTAATTGTGGATATGGAGAAAGCATTCAAAATACAGAACTCTTACAGTTGCACAGATCCCTCCCTGCAGTTAATTGTCAAAGCAAAAAATAACAAAAATATTAAAATGAGCAGTACAGAAGAAATTAACATAGGTATAGAATAATATTTTCAGAAGTGATTTAGACAGTTAGGAGCCTATGTCTTATTGAAAAATCTGTGGCGCTTAGTGTCCTAAGTCATTTTTGAAAATAAGACTTGGGCATCTAAGTCACTAAGACACTTTTGAAAATTTTGCCCATTGAGCCTCCTTTATAGGCAAGTGTTTCCCACAAATTTACTTTTAAGTGCTAACATATCCATCAAGTTGTAACCACAGCCATTCTAGCCTGTCTGGTTGACTCTTAGTCTGTTATTGTAGAACTGTGTGAAAGTAACTGGTTTGAGTCCCTATGATATTGGTAGAAATTAATTGGCAGGTTCAATTCTTGGAAGTTTTACATTCTTTGAGTTTTGCTTGAGCAGAATGAGGAGTCCTCAGTGTGTTCTTATGCCCCAGAATGGGGTAAAGAACCTTTTCAGTAGTATACAAAAAGCATTCCTGGTACTGCAGGTTACCCAATACTCCGCAGATATTTCCTGTAGCTGTAGTGGGGACCAAATTTATCTTTCTGGCAGCACAAAGATTGAAAATAGGGAAATCAGGACAGACGGCAGTCCACACCACCTGGCTGTTAAGATTGTTTTTATGCAACTCATGAAAGGACATTTGTTTATTTTATAGTTTTTAAAAGAGACATCTGGTGTTGAATGTAATATACCACTAAATCATAACAGTTTAATGCAGATCAGATTTGAAGTCTTTACGTATTTTTAAATTCCACCCACACAAGCACTTACTGGGACATAGGTAGAACTTTGTGTTGAACTACAGTGTTGCTGTACTATGGGTAAACTTTCAAAGAGTCTTCATATGTTCATGCATATTCAGACATTTTGGTGCAGCCACTTGCAAATTTGCTTTTTACATTCCAGGTGGGTGCATATTCAAAAAGAGGAAATATTTGGGCCTATGTGTCTAGAATTCCAAAGTCACTCTGAAAGTATTCTACTTTATAAAAGAAACTGGTCACTACTTAAATACTTCTTTTTTTCCACCTCCTAAATGCATTATGCAGATTTGTTATAAACTTAAAAAATGGAGCACTGACTACTTGAATCTAATTTATTTTTCTTGGTACACAGAATTGTGTATACTTAAATATTTCAGAATGATTTCATTTTAAAAAACTGGATAAAAAGGAGACCAAGAATGACAAAGAAAAAATTATAATATGACTATTTTCTTTGGTAGCTGGAGGTGACTTAACTGTGTCCTTGACAGATGGTAGCTTGGCCACCCTTGAAGGCATACAGTTACAGCTTGCTGCTAATCTGGTTGGACAGAATGTTCAAATTTCTGGAATAGATGCTGCCAGTATTAACAACATCACATTACAGGTAGGTTACCCTTAACAACAGAGCTCTGTTGACTTCACCTGGGGCACCTGCACAATCGTACAGGGTCCCTTGCCATGTTGCAATGTTTCCATGTTGTACAGTAATAAAAAATATTTTGTGTGTGTATATGAGTGTGTGTGGAAAATAAAACTTTAGGGTTTCTAATTTTCAGGAGCTTTTATCTGAAAAGTTTATGCAAATTATACTTGCTTTTTATCTATTAATAACATTGTTTTTCTAAAGCATTTTAATTCAAATTTTCCTGCTATTTATAGTTTTTATTTCAAGGAATGCTCTCTCCCTTAATGCAGGAGACCTGTATTATTCAGCACCCTTCATCTCTAGATGTGTCATTTAATTTTTTTACAACAAATTTGTGAACATAATCCAGCAGAAATGTTTGTTTTTAAAAAAAAGAACAAGAGAAAATTTTTGGCTTCAACCAATTTTCAATGCTTACTCTTAACACAGTGTGGGGAAAAAAAGAACTTGGTGTACTTTTATTGATTTTAAACCTAAAACAAGAAACCTAATTTGTAAATCTGAATTACATAAACTGAAATACAGCATGTATATAAAGAAATATAGATAATATGAATGTAAATTTTGAAAGTTATCTAAGATGCCAATTTATAAAGCTTTAGGGTGGTTGCACATAATTTAATAAAACACAAAAGTAAGTATATAACTTCAGCAGGGGTGGAAAAATAAGTCATTCCTACTATCAGTCCACCCTTTTCCTCCACTCCCTTTCATCTTAATTGTCAAAGGCCTGAGGAAAGTGATATGAAGGCGATACAAAGGAAATACCTAGTTCCAACATGAAGGAACCCAGCCTGATGAAGAAAATCCTGCATTTACTCCCCTCATGTAATGATCATTAGATGTAAACAGTTGCTCAAACTTGCTGATCTCAATTGCTCTGGCAGAGTTGGAGAAAGAGGCACTCTCTTAGCAAGGGTCCAAACCATTTAGGACTTCAGTAGTTCAAAGGCAACTCTTTGAATTGCATTAAAAAGCAAAGAGGAAGCCAAGGTAATTGCCGAGGAACTAATGTTAAATTTTTCATCATATACCATTGCTTAACAAGTCGCCAGCTGCATTCTACACCAGCTTTCATAAGCGACCTGTAAATTTGGCAAGGTCCAGATTCAAAAGGAAAGATCCACGTGTAACAAGGCAGAGGGAATTAAAGGTGTTCCAAGGTGTTGTCACCTGGACTTCTCGGTTTATATTAACTTTCACTTATCCATATCTGACCTTCTTGCTTTTCAGATTGATCCCAGTATTTTACAGCAGACATTACAGCAGAGTAACTTACTTGCCCAGCAGCTAACTGGTGATCCCAGTATGGCTCCGCAGAACAACTCCCTTCAGAC
The DNA here is from genome assembly GCF_026122565.2 of Emydura macquarii macquarii. Lineage (NCBI taxonomy): Eukaryota > Metazoa > Chordata > Testudines > Chelidae > Emydura > Emydura macquarii. The sequence continues at coordinate 8,945,694 of NW_027130568.1, forward strand.
AACAGACAGCACAGTACCAGCTAATGTGGTTATCCAACCCATATCAGGCTTGTCTTTACAGCCCACAGTTAATTCTTCAGCTAGTATGACGATAGGACCACTGTCTGAGCAAGACTCTGTGTTGACAACTAACAGTAGTGGTAAGAAGAATTAATAACCCCTTTTCTCTTGCCTTTTATGTTTTTTAGGCCATAGTTCCTAAATCATTTACAGGTGGAAATCTTGGTATTGGTTAACTTGTTTTTAGCTCTCTGGACTTCAGTAAATAAATAAAGTGGTATTGATATTAAATAAATTATTGCTTTAAGTTTGGTAATAAATTACACAACTCCATAAAGAGAGTTCTATTTGTACAACATAAATATCTGAGGCCTGATTTTAAAAATTTACTTATATTTTCCAGTCACACTTTGACCTCTAATTTTGTGATTGTACTTGTACATTACTTACCTAAATGATAACATTTGTGCCTACAAGTAAGGGTAGATGCTAGGCTCTTTTATAAACTTGGTCCATGAAATGCAAGCTATTTCTTTGTTACAGGTGTGACTCATTTAGATTGGAAGCCTATCAGGCCCAAGGACTTTGCCGTCCTCTGTGTGCTGAAGTGTGCTAAAAATGTAGCTTGCACTTAACAAAACAATAGTTTAATCAACAATGCTAGTTTGAGAAAACATAGAGACTGCATAGCTAAGCACACAACTGAGGAAATTCCAGAGTTAGGGTTACAATTAGACCTGGCTGAAAAATGGAATTTCTGTCCAATAGGAAATTCTGAGATTTCAAAATTTGTTTCCATTCTAAATTGGGATGAAAAGTCAAAATCTAAGAATTTTTCATGAAATAAAATACGCTAAAATATTTCATTTTGATGTTATCAAAACATTTAGTTTCAATAAAGTCAAAAAGTTTTGACTTTGTTTTAATTTGTTGTATTACAATGTATAACAATATAAAAGTTAAAAAAAAAAAAATGTTTGGACCAGATCAAAACTAACCATTTGTACTTTATCTCATAAAAATTTTGACAAAATCAATATGTTCCTACAAAACTTTTAAATTTTATTTTCTAATACAAAACTTTTCCATTGGAAAATTTTCAACCAACTTTAGTGACAACCTTAACTGATCGTCTGTGTGCTTATGTATTTTTATAGTCTACGTAACGGCATACTTTTTCTCATATAATACACATTTTTCTACAGAAACTACAACTGCATTTTAGCCTCTACTAAACTGTGTATTATCCTGTGTGAACTAAAAACACAGAATGAAAAGTGTAGAAACCTTACTAATTTCTAGATGTTTTATGGTGCAGCCGAAGTAGCCTTGTAACTATGTGCAATGTAATCTAATTTTATTTGGAATGTTGGTTAGTGACTGTTAAATACGGTTTATGTGCAAAGTGTGTTTTTTCTTGAAGGTTCATGACAAATATTAGAAAAATAAAACTGATTTTCACCAGCTTATTCAAAGTAATGTCTTAGTTAGCGTTGTTTCCATATCAAACTACAATTTTGTACCTTAAGTTGCTTTGATACAGCTGTCGAGGCTAGTGTGGGTGGGTTTTCACTCTTCTCATTCTCAAAAACAATTCAGATGTGTTTTTTATTTTATTTTTGAAAAGTCAAGAAATCTCTTAGCAAAGAACATCTTAGAAAACATTGGTGAGAGTTTTTGAAATTGGAAAAATTGAAAATGGGGTTTAGAAGTACTAAAACTATAACTGTCATTAGCTGTCCAGCGATAATAAAATGTGCTTAGTACTGTATCTTGCAGAGTTATATTTTTATTTAATTATAGATGCATACTAAAACTTGCAGCACTAAAGATTGGTTATTCAAAAAATCTAAAAATTTAGAAAAGCAAAGATTGGTTAGCAACAATGTTTTATTCAAAACACAACTTTAAACAGCTTAGTTTTGTTATAAAGCCCAACATTTCATTAGTTGTTTAAAAAGTAAAATGCTATTTTTGAATATCTGTATTAATTTTACAAAAAAAGTATTGTCATGTATTTTTTTTTCTCCCAACTTACATTTTAGGTGCACAGGATCTCTCTCAAGTCATGACCTCACAGGGTATGGTGTCTACTTCAAATGGTCAGCACGAGATAACTTTGACTATAAATAACTCGAGTTTGAGTCAAGTTCTAGCTCATGCTGCTGGTTCTACTACCACAAACTCATCAGGAAGCCCACAAGAAATTACCCTCACCATATCTGGTTAGTATTTTTTTGACACTAAGTGTCCATTCCTAGTTCCCATCCAAAATGCTAGCTATACAATAACATTTGCTGGATAATTTTATTAAAGGGTGAAATACTTTGTTTCCACTGCCTGCAGCTTTCGCTTAAGGCTATGTCTACAGTATAGACTTCTGTCTGCATAGCTGTGTTGGTCAGGGATGTGAAGTAGAAGTCCCTAGCATAGATGCAGTTATCCTGGCCAAAGCTGTGCCTTCACTGATAAATCTTGTTTTGTTTGTGTAGGCTGGTTTTACTATACTTATACCCTGTGTAGCTTTGCTGATATAACTGTGTCTGTGTACACTAGAAGTGATTTGCTGGGAAAGTATATTGTACTTCTTTACTGACAAAGCACTCCTATGCAGAAATGGCCTTAGTTTGACGTATTTTAGATTTTTCAGAGCTAAATGTAGCTTCCCCAATTTTTTTTTAAAGGTTGAATAGCATTGCTTTGAAAGATAGTCATATTTGACTCCGTCCCCTCCTTCGTTATATTACTATAGAATTGATATTTTGCTTTTTCAGTCTCTGGGTATGTCTGCATTTCAAGCTAGATTCTAGCTCGAGGAGATGTATCCACACAAGCTGTGATTGAGCTAGTGTGCTAGAAATAGTGTAGCCATGGCAGTGCAGGTGATGGGAAGAGCTAGCTGCCCTCAGTGTGTACCTGTTGGAGCGGCTAGCAACTCATGTTGCAGCTGCTACACTCAGTTATTAGAATATTGGCTTTATCAGAGGCCTAACCTCTGAGAAGGACTATTTAGACTTCGAGAGGTAGTTATAGCACTTCAATACACTAACCAGAGAAACCTTAAGACTTCATTTTTTTCTGTTTCTGTCAAAGGTTGGGGCCATATTCAATCTAACCGTCTTTCCATTTTCTCCAAGAGTGACTTCAGAATCTGCTTCCTTAGTAACAAGATACAACCAGTCAGTATTCCATAATGTTAACCCATTCAGCTTCAAATACTTTCAAAAGACTTTTGTCAAGATCTCTCAGAAAAGACTGCTAAAGAAACTAGACAGTTATGGAATGAGAGGCAAAGTGTTATCATGGATCAAAACAAACTAGGAAATACGAAATGAGTCTGTTTTCATCACAACAGAAGGTTGATAGATTGCTGCAAAGTTCCCTAATAGCTCCTGTGGTGGTTAATGTTTTAATGATCTGGAAAGATGTGAGAACAGTGAAGTAGCAAAATCTGCAGATTACATAGTTATTTAGATGAGTCAAATCCAGAGAAGACTAAAAGGGACTTAACCATGCTAGATGAATGCAGTGCAATAGCAAATGAAGTTCAGTATTGATTTGCAAAATAATGCACATTAAAGGGAAAAAAATAAAATATTCATTTAGGGTCCTAAATTAAATGTACCCACACAGGAAAATGAACTGGTCATCATTGTGGATAGTTCAATGTAGACCTCATTCAACTTGCAGCTCTTGTCAAAAAACAAACTGTCAGAATGGATGAGGAATGGGTTGAAGAATAATATGGAAAAAAAACTATAATGCTGTTGTATAACTCATAGAATGCCCTCATCTGGAATGATGTATACAGTACTGGTCACCCCATCTCTCAAACAATATTGCAGAAATTGTGTAGGTTTGGGGAGGAGGGCTCCTTTTAAAAAGGAGAATTTGTGTCCGCAGTAACTGCTCTGCATGTGGCTTTGTCCACTACATATTTTGCTAAAGCTTTCATGGTGTGGTGTGATGATTTAATCCAGAAATACCACTAAATGTGATGACTGCTTCTCTGGTGAAAATGCTTTCTTTAGCTTTCATCTTTACCTTATTTACTTTTATTATGTTTCCCCCATAGAAATATTAGTTATAATGAATTGTGTGGAGAACACAAATTTAGAACTTCTGTTCCCCTGACTGATAACAAAAGAACAATGATCTGGTAGCAACATTTGCAGATGACAAATTATTCAAATTAGTTTAAATCCATAGAAGACTGTGAAGAACTTGAGAGAGACTTACCTATGCTAGATGATTAAGCAATTGTGTCTCAGCCAGAGTTATGGCTTTCAACTCTGTTGCTAGAAGTCATGTTTGGGTTGGAAGAGTTCTGATAATTATAAGAAGTAAACGCTGTGTTCTTCACAATTTACCAGACTGTTATTTGGAGAAACTTTGGAAGAAGTCATGGTTGCAATGCCAGCAAAACAAAGTGTTCTGTACCTGGTCTTTGCAAGCCCAACAAAAAAGAATTCAAACATTATAGCTTTCAAAGATACTGAAACAAAGGCAGTAAGGATAGAATCATCTAGTTCCTGTGCAGCATCTGATCCAAAGCCTCAGTAGATGATCAAAGGAATGATTTCTGTCTGGATCTCTGCCTGTCCAGTTTCTTTCTGCAGGATGCAGAAAATAGATAAATAGATAAATGAGTTCTGGAAGTAATGGCACATAGATACTTCTTGGAGATTACACCTAGACCCAGTTGCTTCTCCAAAATTCAGAAACCCAGAAAAACATACAATATTCTGTTGTGCTAGAAATCTCTTGCCTTCTCACTTTAGGGACCATAGAACTATTATCAATACTAGAAAAAATATCCGGCTCTCCATATTTGTTGTCCACAAATCAACAGTAGAAGTCCAAGAGTTAATAAATATTAAACAACTAGACACCTGCACTAAGAACAAAGTAATTCAAATACATTCCTTAATCTTTGTTTCAACATTCTTTGGTGATTTCTTAATCTCATTAGTTATGGCCAAGTTCTAACTTCATATCCCTGTATGGGAATGTTGTTTTCTGTTTTTCACTATGTGTGGATCTTTATTTTCAATACTGAAACTTTCCTTTGGTCTCTTTAGTATTCTCAAATGTCCTCATGATGATAATGGCCAGTCTAAGAGATCAAGGCACACACATCTGTCTATATATATGTTCCTGGAAAGCTTGATGATGATGTGCCTATTGTCCCAGTAAAAAACGTTAAGTTACTATTTTTATTATTTTAGTACTAAGGACCCTAGTTGTGGACCCAGGACCCCATTGTGCTAGGCTCTGTATAAACAAAAAGCAAAAAGAAGGTCCCTGCCCCAGTGAGATGATTGTGATCCAGACAACTTTGGACAGTTTGCGCATAGCTTAATCATAAACATAAAACAGAGTTATCTTCTGACAGCCCTCACCACAAAATCAACACCATGTGAGAATGATTTCCACCAGAAGAAAAATAGAGCATGATCAGTCATAGATATCACAGATTTCTTCTTGAGTGATTGCACATGTCCATTCCACTTCATGTATGTGCGCACTCAGTGCACCAGACTTGGAGATTTTTCCCTTAGCAGTACCCATCGGGGCAGTATGTGTAACCTCTGCTACTTCATGCTCTGGGTGATGATATAAAGTGCAGAGCTGCCCCTGGCATCCCTTCATCCTTCTTGCCTCCCATGATCGGTAGATGGCGCATGTTAGCTTGCTTCTCATAGACTCATAGACTATAAGGTCAGAAGGGACAATTATGATCATCTAGTCTGAACTCCTGCACAATGCAGGCCACAGAACTTCACCCACAAACTCCTGTAATAGACCCCTAACCTTACTGAAGTCCTCAAATAATAATTTAAAGAGTTCAAGGTACAGAGAATCCACCGACAAGTGACCCGTGCCCCATGCTACAGAGGAAAGCAAAAAAACCCCATGGCCTATGCAAATCTGCCCTGGGGGGAAATTCCTTCCCAACCCCAGATATGGTATCAGTTAAACCCTGAGCATGTGGGCAAGACTCATCAGCCAGGCGCCCAGAAAGAATTCTCTGTAGTAACTCAGAACCCACCCCATCTAACATCCCTTCACAGGCCATTGGACATATTTACCACTAGTAATCTAAGATCAGTCAATTGCCAAATTAGGCTGTCCTATCAAACCATCCCTTCCATAAATTTATCAAGCTCAGTCTTGAAGCCAGCTAGGTTTCTTGCCCCCACAGCTCCCCTTGGAAGGCTGTTTCAGAACTTCACTCCCCTGATGTTTAGAAACCTTCGTCTAATTTCAAGTCTAAACTTCCTGATGGCGAGTTTATATCCATTTGTTTTTGTGTCCACTTTGGTGCTGAACTAAAGTAACTCCTCTCCTTCCCTGGTGTTTAGCCCTTTCATGTATTTATAGAGAGCAATCATATCTCCCCTCAGCCTTCTTTTGGTTAGGCTAAACAAGCTAACCTCTTTGAGTATCCTCTCATAAGGCAGTTTTTCTATTCTTCATATCAGCCGTTCTCTGCACCTGTTCCAGTTTGAATTCATCTTTCTTAAACAGGGGAGACCAGAACTGCACACAGTATTCCAGATGAGGTCTCACCAGCACCTTGTATAATACCTTTCTTGGTGCATCCTAGGACCGCATTAGCTTTTTTCATGGCCACGTCACATTGGCGGCTCATAGTCATCCTGTGATCAACCAATATGCCCAGGTCTTCTTTTCCTCTTTCATGTCCAACTGATGCGTTCCCAGCTTATAGCAAAAGTTCTTGTTAGTCCCACATTGGTTCTCCAGTTGGTTGAGCTCTCAACCAGGGCTCCTTTTAGACTTTCTCCAGAGCCAGACCAGATTTCTCAGGACTTTGGTCACTCGTTTCATCCCAACCCAGATGCTCATTTTGTAGCCTGGATGCTCCATGATTAACATCTCAGGAGGAAGTTTGTTCAAGGGAAGTACAAGTCATCCTCCTGAGTAGCAGAAAGCTTTTTACTAGGTATGATTGTACTAGGTACAATTACCTATTTAAGTTCTCCATACAGTTTTCCTTGTAGTCACAAGAAAACGGTGGCTCACCAGACTGGGCTTCTATATAGCTTCTTTTGGGCTACTTTATTTCACCTGAAACTGCAAGTTCTTTTCATTAGTTCTGCCACGGTACACCTGACAGCTAGCTGTCTCTGCTTTCCACCTTCCAATTGCTCGTCACTCAGTTTTCTCCAGTCTTCTTGTTTGCCCATGAATATCTAAATATTAGTGAGCTCAGTAGTCAAGTATACAAAAATTTGTCTACATTGTATCTGAAAGTCTGCATGTGTGTGAACCAATTCTGTATGTTCACAGGCACTAATGAACTCTCTCTTCATTTTCTGATAACATTTCTGATTTCTGTAAATCAGTTTCATAATAGATTTCTTTCATATACATTTTAATAAATTGGGGAAACTTGCACATTTTTCTGGAATTGTCTTGTGTTTTTTGATTTGTAAGAATACACTTGATACTTTTAAAAAATATTCTTACAATAGTAGAGTATACTTTCAAAAAATTGTATGATTTCATAGTCTTCCTTGTTAATATTGCCCCAAGCACCTCAAAATTAATCCTTTTGATTGGATGTACTATTTGTTCTTGTACTATTTAATGAGAACTTATTTGTACTAAGTACATTAGCAGAAAAATTACTCTTTGTGAGTTTCCAGATGTCATAGAAGTAATTTCTCTTTAGGTCAAGATCTTATTCAGCATAATTCTTCTGGAAGTAATGAACTGAATGGGAGCTTACGACTGACAACACCAACAATCAGCAATCAATCAACAGGTGCAACATTAACTATAAGCAATGATCAACTTCTCTCTCAGGGTACATCACTAAACACTTCAGGTATGCACTCATTGATTTCATAAGAGAAGTAATAACTTTGTGTGAAAAATAGTTGCAGAGCCAGTTCAGTAAACCTGGAATGTTAAATACATTTAGTTCCCAAATTAAAAAGACCAAGATTATGCCTGTTCTCTCACCTGACTCACTGACTTTTTGTATAAGTTGAAGTGTTCATCCACATAGGAAAGGGAGAAAGGGAACAAGGGAGGGCATCTAAAACTGGTGTGCTGAGGTAGTTAAACGAATAATGCATAGAGGTTTCTTGTTAAGTTGGAGACGTTGGGGAATCTGTCATGTGGCCAAGGCAGAACAGTGATAAAGGGGTCATGATTCAAATTTAAGTTATCACAGAGTTCTGTAAATATGAAACAGTTCATACTTCATTCTCATTCAACTGGTATTTCTGAAATACACATTAGCATTCCATTCTGTTTCTCATGTGGTAGATCCCTATTGCTTTCCTTTTCTTTCTCACTTAGTGGCTGTGGAATCTTTGTAACTATAAGCAGGCAATTCTTCTTTGAGAGTATCCCTGTGGGTGCTCCACTTGAAATATGCATGCACCTTTGATTGGAGATTTTTGGCAATACTGCTTTTTGGCCTGGGCATGAGCCCTACCCGTCCTTGTGTCCGTACTCTGGGTATAGGGTTGTGACGAATGAATTGCTCTCAGTTCCTTCTGAGCTGACCTGGCCAGAGATGGAGCATTCAGTAGTACTCGCTTGTGCAGGTGCTTGCCTCTTAGTTGCTTTTACGGTTTTATTTTTATAGTTAATAGTTTTAATCTTTTACTTAGCTTAGTATATTGTTTATTTTGGGATCTTTACCACTATTTGAGGCTTTGGCCTCCTGCTTCCTCCATCTCCTCTTGTCCATTTTCAAGAAGCCTTTTTTGTTTTGGGGCATGCTTTACATCCCCAGGCTTTAAACATTACTTCACTTGCCTGGGGTCCTTCGCAGATAATGACAGTCACTCCCACTGTATCCGCTACCTTGAGGATACACATGTGCCCTCTAAATGCAAAATCTGCACTAGTTTTAAGATCCGCTTTAGGGAGATTAAACTTCACCTCTTCATGAAGGAGTGTTCCCTTCATCCAGCTTACGGTCCAGGCTTGGAGACTCCTCAAACCCATACAGTGGACTCCGAGCAACCGTTGTGCCCTGTCAGCCTCTAGTAGACGTGCAAGTGAGATGGGAAAGATTTCTACTAAGAGGAATAGTGAAGCTCCTCAGAAAGAGCATAGTTCTAAGAGATCTGCAGTACTAGGGACCCCACGTCTCTTAAAGACTTCCGTGGAGGCTTCAAGTGATCTTGGTACCAAGGGTTCTAAATTGCAGTCCTTGAGCTACTCTAAATCCCACGGTACTCACCAATTTGGTACTGAAGCCTCCAGTACCATTGAAGCATGACTGAAGTACTAGAGACTGTAGGGACTTCACACTAAAGAAGTTGGTACTGCCTGCTGCATCTGCTGAGTCTTTGGTGCCCAGCAAATATCAACACTGCTGGCACCACCTTAGTGCCTCAGACCTCTGTGTCCACAGCTCACCAGATTTCTGTGCAATCTCACCTGGCACTGCAGGAGTTCAGATGTTCCAAGTATCTTTTTTTGTCTCCAAAGAAGCTATTTCGCATTTATTAAGTTCAGTTAAACTCCTGTTACTGCGTCCTCTATTATTTCTAGTACCTCACCTATCACCTGTACTTCATGATTCGCCTGTGTCCATGTATACAGATGATCACTCCTCCTTCATTTGGTTCTCCATTAAACTTTGCAAATGAGAGCTCTTCAGATGCTCAGATTTCTGTTCAGGGTTCTTCTGATTATCTACCTAGACCGTGCTCTCTGGAACGTGCTCCATCGAGGGATACTTCCAGGTTTGTGCAGCCTTGACTTCCTCAGCCCCCCTCCTTGGTAAGACCAGTCCTGGAGGCCTCCCTCATTCCCTTATGTCCCTTCATCTCCAATGCCCACATTGGAATCCTTGGGCTGCATACTGCTAGCAATTCCCCAAGCCACTCAGTACTCACAGGGAATGCCAGGGACAGCAGTCCCCACCTCAGGAGGTGACATTTGAAAAATAGGAGAACTGATGATGAGGCTACTTTGACAAATATTTCCTTATCCTCCCTGGACGAAGCTGTTATGCCCCTGTATCTGCTGTGGACAATTTGTTTCAAGACTTGATGAAAAGAATGGCAGCCACTCTTTAAATACTGCTGGAAGAAGTCCAGTAGGCTCAACCTAAATTGTTGGACATTCTTGCTTCATCATCTTCATCACGGGTGGCCCTCCCCATAAATGAGACATTGTTAGACCCTGCCACGGCAATTTGGCAGACCCCTGTTACTGCCATCCCATTCCTTCCTTCTCCCCACCCCCCAATAGCGAAGAGGGCAGACAAAAAGTATTTAAAATTCCGGCAAGCGGTTCAGAACTTTAAATTTCCCACCCATCCCCTAACTCCTTGGTTATGTACGCAGTGAAGGAACGATGCAGGCAGCACTCTTTGAAGTCTGTGTCTCATGATAAGGCTCATGTCCAATGAGCACAGTAGATGTTTTGATCATAAGAGCTATTCAGTTGCCATCTTGCAGTTCTGAATCACTGATTTTCTGGCGATCTTAGCAAAATAAAATCACATTAATGATTAAGATTAGGATTTTGTAATGGTTATTTTTAGTAAAAGTCAGGGACCGGTCATGGGCAATAAAAAACTCATGGAAGCCAGTGACCTGTCCCTTTGACAAAATGGGGATGACGGGGGTGGGAGGATAACAGCATTGGGACAAGGATGGCTCCCCCCAGTGGCTCAATGCTGTGGGGCCAGGGCTGGGAGCTCTGGGTCTGTGGGTCCCCTCCCACCTGTGGTGGTTCGGAGCTCCTGGTCCTCACCACCACTAGTGGCTGGGAGCTGCAAGGGCCAACTGGCAGCTCAGAACTCTGAGTCTCCACCGATGCCCACAGTGACTGGAAGCTGCAAGTGGCCACCTGCAGGGACTCAGAGCTCTGGGAGCCCCCCGCCACCTGTGGCGGCGGCTCGGAGCTGTGGGATCTCCTTCAGTGGTCTTAAATTATTTAACAAGTTCACAGGTGAGTCTATTGCATTCTCTGAAGGACTTCAGGACACCTTTTCATTCGCTGGGCATATATACACTTGCAAACGAGGAGATTTAGTTGGCTTCAGACAGTGTGGAGATCCTGATCAGCTCAGTTCTTCAAGGAGTGTCCCTGTGAGTGCTCCACTTCAGGTGAATGAGCGTCCCTGTGCCTTTGATCGGAGAATTTCAACAGCAGTGCCATCTGGGTCACGCAAGCGCTGTGTCTCTGTATAGCACCATTGTTGGTGCCTATCTAACATGCGTGATCAGACTTTGTCTGACCCCCCAATTCCTTCTCATCCGTCCTCTGCCTGAGACAGAGCTCCCAGCAATGTGAAAATGGATTGCTTTATTTAGTGTTTAGGATATTTTTTTATAGAGTAGTTTTAGTATACTAGTTAGATTTACTTACGTTTTTCTTTCCCATTTATTTTTATTAAAAAAAAAAATCATATTTTTTCTTACCCTTTAGAATAGTTAGTGTTCACCCGCAGGACTGTAGTTTGAGCCATAGATCCAGCCATGCCTGATTCACCAGGCTTCAAGTGCTCTCTTTCCTGTCGGATGGCGATCCCACTAACAGATGGTCACTCTCTGATGTTTAGGTGAGACACATTCCACAAAAGTGATGTCATTGCAGCAACTAAAAGGCTCGTGCCAGGAAGGACAGAAATCTGCATCTCAAACTTATACTTATGGAGAAGTCTCTGTGCCCGGCATCTGATCCTGGCCAGCAGACCTCTCTGGATAACAATTTCCTGAGACTTCACCCTCTTCACAGAGGAAGACTCATTCTTCTAAAAAGATAGCAAGAAAAAGAGCATCAACTTCTTCCTTGAGAGAACCACCGAAAAAGAAATGTCCTCTGGCTCATTCTGTATCCTTGGTACCAACTATGCCGCGCTGAGTACATACGGAATCCTCAGTTACCGGGACAGCCAGTGACCCCAAGCAGGCAGGCTTGGAGCTGAGAGGAAAATAAAAGCCCATACTCCTCTGCTACGGCTCCAATGGAACCACTCAAAGATGCGAAAGCAAGATGCTTCCCACAGGCTATGGCTCCGTCACGTGTTCCGATAGCATAGAACACTCAGATGTTGGCACCGATCATTTGGGCATAGAAGTCATCGGCACCTCACCATTTTCTGTCGTGTAAGGACTTAAATGTCTCATCGACTCAGAAATATCCACTATTTAGTACCGGTGTATCTCTGGCGTGCATGGTACCATGTCAGCCTGCTTCACCACTGTCCCCTCTGTTTTCTAACGAGAAGGAAGGTGTTTTTTCATCACACTTCTCCTCGCCAATCCAAACTACTACAACCTTAGGACCACCGTACAACCTAAACCTCATCACAGGATTGACACCCAGACCTGGTATAGCCACAATCCACCACCTATGCCTACACAGTGGCCTTATGGGGACTGGGCAGCATAAAGAAGACAATACCCCAGACCCCTGAGCTCCTATAGGGAAAGGATTAGATCCCCCCGTCCATCCTCAGTGACTGCACCATCAGAGCCCCATGAGGAAAGCTTTGAGGAAGAGGAGGCAGTCCTGGAACAGGACCAGCCAACATTTCCTCCTCTTCCCCAGATGAGGCTATAATGCCTGTATCTCCCAATTGCTGATGACTTCAAACATTTCCAGGAGCTCTTCAAAAGAGTTGCAGACTCCTTAAAGACCCCTCTAGAGAAGGTCTCAGAGTCCCAACATAAGTTAATACACATTCTGCAAACCTCACTGGAATAAAGAATAGCTCTTCCAATGAGTGAAGCACTTATAGAGCTGTCCAGAAACATGGCAGACCTCGGCAACAGTAGCACCCACTTGCAAGAGAACAGATAAACAGCATTTTAGACCCTCGAAAGGGATGGACTTTTTATTTTCTCACCCCACATCGTACTCTTTAGTTGTTGACAGTCAACCAGCATGGTAGACAACGTCAATTTAGATCCACCCAATGTAACAAGGAGTGGAAACAACTAGAACTTTTTGGCCACAAGGCCTACGCATTGGCCACACTGCAATTTTGGATTGCCAAGTATGCCGCATTGATAGTCAAATATGACCACATGAACTATTCCAAACTCATAGATTTTATTAATTACATCCCAGAAGACAAAAGGGATCAATTCAAAGCCATCATAACTGAGGGACATCTTCTAGCTAGAACTGCCCTGCAGGTGTCCCTAAATGCGGCAGACACGGCAGCACACTCTACAGCCACCACTGTTGTTATTTGCCAGGCATCATGGTTCTACCTGTCTGGGTTCTCTCTTTGATGGCCAAAAATCTTTTGCCTCAAAGATGGATGGATGAAGCACTCCATACACTGAAGACACTCCTCAGAGAAGAAGAGAAAGTTACTCTCCCTGTGCAGTAACTGAAGTTTTTTGAGGTGGATGCTCCACTACCCATCCTCCTCCCTTCTGCTTCGGAGTTCAATTTCCAGATTCTATGGTAGAGAAGGAACTGAGAGGGGGCCTAGTCATGCACGCTAGGTAGGCGTCAACAACGGCATGAGATAGGACAGCACATGCACAACTCAGACAAGCACTGCAGTTGAAATTCTCCGATCAAAGGCACAGGAATACATATTCACCTGATGTGGAGCACCCACAGCAACACCCATCTCAAAGAACCTCAATTACTGCACAGGATGAGTAACCTTTTCTTTTCCACCTAACACAGTGCCTCAGAGATACCTAAAAAGAAACCCTGAATGCAGAGGGGGAATATCTCAACTGCTGCACTTGGATCGACGCAACAGCCACCATCTACAAAGTTTTAGTTTTGACGCCTTGATCAAGGGTCACAAACACCTCTGTGATCTGGATTTACTGCTGTGCTATCCTGTCCTATCCTTCTAGGGATTATCTCTCCCATTTCTGAGCCTCATGGGAGCAGATTTCTTCTGACAGATAGGTCTTGGAGGTTATAACATCATTCTCTTGCACTTTATATCCCATTTCCCTTCTCTGTCCCTTTTCAGGGACCTGTTTCATGAATTTCTTCTGAGACCAAGGGTTCTGGCCCTTCAGCACACAGGGGCCATTGAACAAGTTCCTACTCAGTACAGAAGAAGAGATCTATTCTAAGTACTTTCTGATTTCCAAAAAGAAGGGTAGGTGAAAGACAATTCTAGATCTCAGCATGCTTGAATATCTTCATCAAGGTATAGATATTTAAGATGTTAACACTAGCTGATATCATTCTATCCCTAGATTCAGGGAACTGTTTTGTGACCCTGAACTTTCAGGACACATACTTTCATGTCACAATACAGCCCTCTCACAAGAGATCCCTATGCTTCATCATAGGTCAGGACCATTGTCAGTGTCGACAGCTCCTTTGCGAGCTGTCTGTTCTGCACCCTGAATGTTTACAGAAGTTATGGTGGTAGCAGCCTCACATCTTTGCCAGTTGGGGAGTAATTGTTTCCCCTATTTCAATAGTTGACTTCTCAAGGGGCGTTCCTTTATTGAAGTTCAAACTTCTGTAAAGAAAGTTGTCTCTCTTCCACTTGCTTCACCTTCAACTCAACACTGCCAAACATCTCTCTTACTTCTATGGGGGATGGAGTTCATAGGGGCCACTTTTGATGCCATGACATCCAGAGCCAACCTATCAGAGGACAGATTATTCAGTCTGACATACTTAATAGCATGAGTCCAGATGAGCACACACATCATTGCCAGATTGTGCCTGCAGCTTGTCAGGCACATAGCAGAATGTACCTTTTGTCACATTACATGCCTGCTTATATATACCCAACTTCTAAGCCTGGCTCATGACCGTTTATACCCGCAAAAGAGACAGTCTGAATAACTTGCTCTTTATTTCCAGCCATTGTGCTAGTATCTCTTGAATGGTGGAAGAATCCAAGCTAGGTATGCTCAGGGATTCCCTTCAGTCATCTTCCTCCTGCTGTCGCAATAGTTTTGGATGCACTCCCCTGAGAATGGGAAACTCATCTATGAGACCACGTTATCTAGTGCAGATGGTCTGTCCAGGTGTTTACCCTACATATCAATTTTCTGGAGCTCAGGGCAGTACAATATTCTTACCAGCATGATAGAAGGTCAATCTGTTTGTATAACGACAGACAACAGAGCCAGCATGTACTACATAAATGAACAAAAGAGTTAAGATCCCCTTCTCTGTGCTCAGAGGCACTCAGGTAATGAAACTGGTGTGTAATCCACTGTATCCTTATCTCAGCAGGTTATTTTCACAGCTGCCAAAAAAATATTGCCGATGACCTTAGCTAACAGTTCACCCCAGGTCACAAATGGAAAGTTGAAAGATCCATACTCAATCAGATTTTCCTTACCTGGCATCTTCTAAACATAGACCTTTTTGCCACCAGTGCCAATCACAAATGTGCAAAATTCTGTTTGTGGAGATGTCTGTCACCATTCCCTGGGAGACACCCTTTTCTTCTCTTAGTCAAAGAGACTCATATATGCCTTCCCCTCCAATGCTGCTAATCCTTATGGTTCTAAACAAAATAGGACAAAGCCATGGTAATTTTGATTGCACCAACCTGGGTATGGTTTCTTACCTTCCTACTCTCTCCTCCCAGCCACTGATCTCCCACTGATGCCCTGCCTTCTCACGTAGGATTTGGGGAATATTTGTCACCCCAGCCTTGATGGTCTCTGGCTCAAGGCTTGGTACCAAGATGGCTTTCAGGATTAGAACTCTCCTGTTCCAGAGAGGATCAAGAAGTCTTTTTGAACAGCAGAAAGTAATCTACCAGGAATTACCTTCAGAAATGGAAGAGATTTTACCACTGGTGCACTTATCACCACCTATCTCCTATTGATTCTCCATCTTGGAGATTTTGGAATACCTATTCATTCAGAATAAAGGAGGTCTCTTGTTAAGCTCCATTCAAGTTTACCTAGCAGCCATCACAGCATTTAATTCTCCTGTGGAAGGTATTTCAGTATTTGCTTGACCTTCAGCTTCTAGATTTGTGAAAGGGTTATCAAGCCTCTTCCTAAGTGTCAGCTTGGGGTTTGAATTTAGCTCTTAATTCTCAATTCTCTAATGAAACCTCCTGTAAAGCGATTAGCTTCTTGTACACTTCTAAACCTTTCCATGAAAATGGTTTTTCTAGTGGCAATTATCTCCACACTATGAGTTGGTGAATTAGGGTCTTTTATGGCTGACCCTCCTTACTTTAGCTTTGAAGAATACAGTGTGTCCCTCGTACCACAGCTGTGGTTCCTATCCAGAGTTGTCTCCAACTTCCATATCAACTAGATTATTCATCAGCTGATTTTCCACCCTAAACCCTATCAGACTAGAGAGGATGCTGCCCTTCACATCTTGGTCATTAGGAGAGCTCTAGCTTATTATTTGGACAGGACTAAGCCCTTTAGAGCTTCTTTGAGACTATTCAATCTGTTACAGATAGAGCCTAAATGAACACTAGTGTCCACCCAGGGACTTTCTAAATGGGTTTCCCTCTTCATCCTCTCCTGTTACGCAGCTGCTAATGGGCTGTGCCCACCTGGGTAATAGCCCACTCTACTAGATTTCAATCTATGTCCATTGACCTACTGAAAGATGTTCATATTGTAGAAATCTACAAAACTGCTACATAAGCATCAGTTCATACCTTTTCAAGATATTATGCTTTGGTACATGCCTCTAGAACAGATGCTACATTTGGTTCTGCAGTTCTGCAAACAGTTTTAGATTGGGTTCTGAAGCACCCACCTCCTTTAGACGATATTGCTTGAGAATCATCTCAGGTACAGCATGAATAGGGATACTTCTAGAATAAAAAGGAGAAGTTGCTTACCTTGTCCAGTAGCTGGAGTTCATCAAGATATCTCCCTATGGGCGCTCCACTATTTGCCATCCTTTCTCCTCAGCTGCAGAGTCTCCTCTCATGGGACTTCTGGGGTAGAGAAGGATTTAAGGATAGATCATTGATCGCAGCCCTAAGTATCCTCTGGGGCATGAAGATGGCTAAGGTGCATGCATGGACTGAACAAGCACTTACTGTCTGAACTGGCTCTGAATAGTTGTAAATGAATTCATTAGATTTCTATGGTGGCAATGCAGCTTTTAGATTATTCTTATGTTTTCTGTACACTATGTCATGGAGCATCCATTGGGCTGATGTCAGGATAAAGGTTTGTCCCATAAAAGTCTGAGCTTTTTCAATAGGTGTATGGTGTAAAACTTCATGAACAAGGTAATCGTTTCTCTTAACATTAGTAGGTATTAAAACATAATTCTGTGCAGTGCAGACTAATAGGTTGTGCCTCTGCTTCTCACTGTTCAGGCAGGTGGCAGCCAATAAGAAGTGAATGTTTTCCAACTTGCAGATGGCTTTCTCATGTCCCTAGTTTTTCCTGACTCAGAATAAATTGGTTAATGACTAGGCAGCTTGTATGTGTAGATGCTGTTGGAATTTCCTGGTGGCTGTTTCAAGCCACTAAATTTCTGTTAGTTTCTTATACAGTAGAACCTCAGAGTTATGAACCTCTCGGGAATAGAGGTTGTTTGTAACTCTGAAATGTTCGTAACTCTGAACAAAACGTTATGATTGTTCTTTCAAAAGTTTACAACTGAACATTAACTTAATATAGCTTTGAAATGCTACTATGCAGAAGAAAAATGCTGCTTTCCCATTTTTTTTTAGTAGTTTACATTTAATACAGTACTGTACTGTATTTGCTTCCCCTCCCTCCCCTCTCCTCTGTGGCTGCCTGATTGTGTACTTCTGGTTCCAAATGAGGTGTGTGTTTGAATGGTCAGTTTGTAACGCAGGTGTTCGTAACTCTGAGGTTCTACTGTACTGTGATGTGTTCTAATGTATGTTTGTTTTTGGGCCCTGTCCTGCAAATAAATGCATTAACTAATCAGTTTATAGAATTTGGGTCTTACATTATTATTTTATTATTTTTATGTTAGAGAGGACACAACTCACCATAATATCAACCTTTTATACAGCAAAATAAGATATGGCTCTGTTCTTGCTATCCTAATGTTTAGTCACTTTAACTTGTTTTTTGTTTTGTGGTGGAGTTTTCTTACTTTGGGTTTCTTTAAATTTTGTTTTGTTGTCATCTTGGCTTCTGGTGTAGGTAAACTTGAAAAAAGTGAGTTTTTCTCTGAGTTCTGAAGGTGGTCAGATGAGGACACATTCTGATCTCCTCAGGTAGGGTGTTCCTTGGTGTGTTACCTGTCATTGAAAACTTGTCTTCAGTTATACTGCTTGTAATGGACCCATGTCCATACAGCACAATGCAAGATTCTCACACGTACGCCTTTGTGATGCTACATATCTGGGAAGCTCCCAGTTACAAGAAAGTAAATTATTTTTCTTATTGTTTGTCACCTATCTGACTAGAAGAGGAAAAAGAACTGCAGTAGTGCCACCAAGTCACAGTAAAGATTTAGCAAGCAAGAAATTCTCATAGATATTATTAATCTAAAATAAGGTAGCTCTGTAGTTAGGATTGATCTTATGTTTTCCTTTTCTAATGTTGTGCATACTTTACTTTTTGCAGAACTTAATACATCAAGTGGAAACCTTCCTTCAACACCACCAATGTCTCAGTCCACAGTTTCTGCTCAGAACTTAGTAATGTCTTCATCAGGAGTTGGAGGAGATGGTAGTGTCACCTTGACATTGGCTGATACTCAGGGCATGTTATCTAGTGGTCTTGATGCAGTTACACTTAATATCACTTCACAGGTTAGTGCAATTTACCGCTGTGCTGTTCTGGTAGATTAATAGTACAACCTCAAAGGACTGGAATGTCAATGTTTTTTCAGAAAGTAATTTTTGCCATTTACACAAAGTAGATGAAGATGCAATAGACATTGCCCTTTTTGCTGCTAACTGTGTGCACATTGCTGCCTAGAACTATTACAAAGTTTCTTACATGGAGCTGCAGCTTAATATCATAGCTGTTTGTGATTAGGATTTTTGCAGTGGGCACACTTAGCTCCTACCATTTTGAAAAAAATCTAATTATTGGAGATAAATTCCCTATACATATAATGGTAAGTACTGCTGGAACTGATTAAAGAAAACGAAAAGCCAAACCACCCCGAAACTCTTTCAAAACATTAGAAACATAAATTTTCCCACTGTAGTTTTCATGAAACTAATCTCCTTTTCGTGTGTCCTTTCTTGTTTAACTTGTTTAGATGAAAGATTAGCCTAATAAAAAACACTTCTTTGAGTATTTGTTAGCATGGTACTTACGATAGGTGTGCATGCGCCTTGTGTGTGAGACCATATTTTTTGGCTAGCAGTGACCGTGCATGTGTGTGTGTCCTGTGCTGCCTCATGCTCCCAAGGAAAGGCATGAAGGTTGGCAAGACCATGACCCTCCTCCAGTTTCCTCTTACTGCCTGTGGCAGAAATACAGAACCTAGCTGTGTCCTTACTTGCTGATACTGTAGCATGAGCTATCCTGAAAATCTTCAGGACACATTTCAGTCCTTTCATTTTAAACTAAATAATCCCTGTCCAGAATGAATTTCTGACTTGATCCCCTTTTACAACACTCTCTCTCTCAATTCCCCCCTTCTTCCCTCTCCAGCACAGAACCCTCTATACAAAGACCTCAAGATGGTGGAGTCAAAACCTGTAGGCTTTTCAAGCCTTGTCCATCATTTGATGGACTAATTTTTCTTAAAAACAGACACAGGAGGTGCCTGTTTTGGGGATTGGAATTCATCCTAGCATCAGGTGCTCGGTTTGCCTTTCGTTCTCTATTCATCTTAAAGATCAAGAGATGCAAGACTGAAGCTCTATCTCCACAGAAAAGACTGCACCTAGCAAACAACTGGCACTGACATTAGCATCTACACTGGCACCAACTACACCATTCGACCTATCAACACTTTTGACATTGAAGATGATGCCATTGTTCATAAATCGTATGGTCAGTTGGTCAGGAGACCAAATAACCAATGTCAATCCTGTTTATTAATATGGTACAGGAAAAAGGTTCTATATGATAGCCGAGTCCAAAAGAGAAGTCCTGTGCAGCAATGTTACTTTCATGTTACACAGAAGGAGTGCTCCCCAAAGTTACACCTCTAAAGTAATCTTTTTATAACCTACTTGATTACCAGTAATAGGCACCATATTCATCATTTGAAACTAGATTCAACCAATTAGTTTATCTTGTTTTTCTGGTACCATGGTGTGCCCCTTATCTTTGTTCTGAACACACTTTGCATTCTAGATCATGATGCACCCTTATCTTTGTTATGGATACATGCATTCCAGGTACTAAGGGATATGAAGACATCTCCTAAGCCTTTTCTAGGATAAATAGGTTTGTGAGGGGTAACTGCTTTTCTGTTGCTATCAGAAAACAATTATATGTCCTGATACTGACAATGTTCCTATCTGCTTAAGTCAAAGCTTACTTCAGCTAATGCTAGGTGGTATGGGATACTTAACATAAGTGAGCAGGATTATTTCAAAGGTATAGGCTAATTTGCTATATTAATACTTAATGTGTGTATTTGATGTTTAATATAGATGCATGATAGCCATCATAAATTAGTCAACACCACAGACATTGAAACAGGACACCAAAACTGGCCGCCCAGAACACTGGGGCAGGAGTTCAAGTAAAAGCTCAGTGTCCTCTCATGCAGAGAGAAACCGGAAAGCATCAAGGGATAAACCTTCTTCATCCCCAAAGATGAATGAAAAGTAGACTGCAGGGCAGCAGGCTACATTGGTCCAAAAGCACCTCTGCCAACATCAACCGTGGCACGTGGACCACACCAGGACATTCATCAATGGTGAGCTATCTGACAGGACCACAAGGTCCCAGCACTCATGGCTCCCTACCCATCAGTGCCATCTATGGAAGAAGGGATGCCATTCTTTTTCAACTCTGTCCACACACAACAGCAGCAAATGTTCACAGCTCAATTGAGAGTTGCATCAGGACTCGTCCGTGGAGCACTTCTTTTGGGAGCTGCCTAACCTCATGGGCATTGGTTGGATATTACCACTGACCAATTGGGTGCTAGATGTCATAACTCAAGGCTGTACTACTCATTTTGTTTCCCTACCCTGTTCCTCCTTTCCTGTCCCTTTTCAGGGACCTTTCTCACAAGAGCCCTTTACAAACAGAATTGGCCTTCTTGCACTGTCTCTGAGCCATATATGAGGTGCCTCGGAACTACAGGGGAAAAGTCTTGCTCCCTGTCTTTGTCCTGTCCTAGATAGGAGGAAACTAAGCAAATACATATGCCATCTCAGATTTAGGATAGTAACACATCATTCCATTGCTCTGAGATGAAAACTGGTTCACAGCTCATGACTTTCAGGATGCCTACTTCCAAATAGCTCTCCATCTGGCCCACAGGAAGAACCTCAAATTCAGAGTGGGGCCCAACCATTATCAATACCAAGTTTCTACACTTTGGAATTCTCCACAGCACCAAAAATATTCACCTAATGCCTGGCTGTGGTAGTGGCACTTGAAAGGAAACAGTGATGTCAGGTCTGCCTATACCTAGATGACTGGCTGTTCAGGGGAAAGTCCCAGGATGAGACCAAGAGTCCTAGATCAAGTCCTCTTCCTGTTCTTTCAGTTAGGGCTCCTAGTGAACTATGAAAAAATCATCTTTCGTGCCATCTCAGAAGATAAAATTAATAGGAACTCTGCTCAACTCACAGCCAGTACAAGTATACATGCCAAAAGACAAATTGAGATCCTTTCAATTGCTCGTATGTGACATGAGGGCAAGACTATCCATGAGGTTTTGCATGTGCCTGGGATTACTAGAACACACATCTGCATGTACTTATGAGGCATTGTTTGCCAGACTTCACCTGTTGCCATTACAGCACTAGCTAAGGACTGTGTACTCCCCATCCCAACACCATATGAACTGATTGGTCACTGTCCTGCCCCAAGTCCTGTGAGAACTTACCTAGTGACTAGACCTCTTGAGATGAGGAAAGGTGGGTCTCCTTAACTCCTTCCCCAACAATGAAGCGTATTACAGGTGAAGCAGAGACAAGTTGGGGTGTCCACCTGATCAATTCCAAAGGCAAGGAGTGTGGTCACCTGACAATCTAAAATGATATATCCTCAAGGTGAGGGCCACCATCTTGGCCTGCAGATCATTCATGTCTGTTGTGTGGAGCTGTCTAGTGCAAATGTTGATGATACACTGTATCAACAAGTGGGGCAGTAGATGGTCCTCGCTTTGTCTGGAATCCATCACATTTTGTGACTAGTGTCACCAACACAGGATGATTCTGCCTAGATCTTCATCTTCCAGAAGTCAGCCATGACCTTACAGACTTCTTGAGTAGAAATGTGGTAACTCACCAGGAATGACTGCTGTGGAATCCATCTTAGGCCTGATATTCTGATGACCGGGGGACCCCAGCCATAGACTTATTTGTCACAGCAGAGAATGCCAAATGTAAGGCTTTCTACTGCAGGAGAGGCATAGGCCTAGGGTGTCTGCTGGATGCTTTTCTTCTTTGGTGGTTTTGTGGTCTGCTCTGTGTCTTCCAACCAATCCCCGGGATAATACCAAGATCAGAGGGGACAAGACTGCCATTATCATGATGCCGCCTATTGGCAGAGACAATTTTGGCTATTAGATCTATTACAGATTTCCAGCCAACCGCTGATATGCCTCCCTTCTTTGCCCAGACATAGTGTCTCCGAACCTGGGACAGATACTGCATCTGAACCTGCAGTTGCTGCACAGAGCTGCCTGGATACTGGATGGATGAGCATCCATTACACAGGTCGTTTGTGGCAGGTGCAAGAGATTCTTATGCAGAACAGAAAAGCTCCTAGCAGGATGTATTTTTCCAAATGGCGAAGTATTTCCATATAGGCAACCCAAAACAATGTGAATCTGGTTGCAGCCCTGATTCCACAGATTATGGGCTATATGCTGCTCCAGTTTTTCATTCCTTATAGTGGTAAGATTTATTAAGGGCTTCCTTCATGCCTGACATCCAATTAGAGGTCCGACTCTTCTTGTTCTCCTATAGCTCATGAAGCCAGTCTTCGACCCTTTATCAAAATGTTCGTTATACCACATTATCATCAAGACAGTCTTCTTAGTTTCTGTCAGGTTGGCACGAAAAGTCAGCAAGAGCCAAACTCTTATTGCTGGACTGCCATACATATCATTTGAACAGGAACAAGGTGTTGATAAGTCCATTCCCGAGGTTCATCTCCCAGGCAATCTCAGAATTCCATCGGCATCAGTCACTCACCTTGGCAGTCTTCATCCCAGAATAATACTCCTTTTCTCCTGGAGAAAGAAACTTCACACTCTGGATGTCTCCAGAGCCCTACTTTACTATCTATACTGGACTAAGCCTTTCAGGTTTGCTCTGTCTCTTTGTGGCCTTAACAGGTGTATGTAAAGGCCATGAAATCTTTTCCCAGAGACTGGAAATGCACTCTGTGATCCACTTTAAGAGCTATTACTAGCTAGTCAGCAAGCTTCTCTCTTTCCAGACAACAAGTAGCACTGCCAAAAAGAGCACAGGTGACATCATTGGCCTGCTTCAGAGATGTGCTGGTCTCAGAGATTTTCAAAGCAGTACATTGAATAACTCTGATCTTTGTTAAAATTATGCACTTGTCATGAAAGCCAGGCAGACACCAAGAGCGGTACTGCAGTCTTAGGCTTACAGCTACACTTAGGGCAGCTTGTAGAGTACAGGCACTACAGGTGTAGCTACATGCTGCAGTGAAAGGCAGGCTGTGGTCACACCTGCCACTGTAAGGTATAGCTACACATGGCAGTGAAAGACTCCAGCAGCAGAGAGCTACCTAAGCCGTTCCCTGGTACCTCCCCACTGCCAGAACCTTTCACTGTGGTGGGAAAAGTCTGAGGTGGTGGGACACGACACTGCTAAAAGCAGTATGGACATGGGAAGCACTGCTTGTGCACAGAGAGTTGTGTAGGGTATATACCCTGGTGGTACAGGCACATAGGGCCCTCTGCTCACCTAAGCCATGCCTCACCATCTATGCTAATACTTATACGTATGCTAGCTGGGAGTGTAAAATGTGTTCTTTACAAGCTGCTGTTAGTGTTGACATACCTTTCGATTGGCACAGCTGTGGCTTCTTACTCCCACCATCCGAGGAGGAGGCTGCCTGCTAATCACTTACAGTGGGATCCACACTGACACATGCTGTATTAAAGACTCTGGCTCTGAGATGCTGTAGTCAGTGTTGACTCTCTCCAACTTGTCCACATCCTTTTGTATTGGGGGGAAAAGAATGATTACCTACCCTACAGTAACTCTGGCTCTGAGATGCTGTAGTCAGTGTGGTCCCATGATCAACCCTCCATTCCCATTTTTCTGAGTCCTCTGCAATGTGGGCTTCAAATTGCAAAGGAACTGAGAAAGGGTCATGATGAACCCTCCATCATTTATGCCCTCGGATGGGAGCACATGGATGCATATATACCCCTGATATAGAATATAATCTGGTTTTGTGTGCATCAGGTGTGTGCACACCTACAGTGAGATTGACACTTGCTGTAAGGTAAGAAACTGTTCTTTCCATGTGTTATAGGATATATAACTCTGCTCCTTGCTCCTGTCTACTCTGTAACACCACAGTACAAAGTACAAGAGAAAGTTCACTGGGTTTGTAATAGTGCTTTCTGCTTAATCAAAATTAGAGAAATTAGTCACAATAAAAAACACATTTTAGAAATTTCAACAGTATTAGAGAAATTAGTCACAATAAAAAACACATTTTAGAAATTTCAACAGTAAATCCCAGTGACTTCTTCCATTTCATGTCCAGTTGGGAAAATTAACAGGAGAAAAACCAATGTGAAAAGAGTGAATTGTTGCCACTCATACTCTTGCGGTTAACATGTGAACTTTAAATGTTACATACTTCGCTGCTAGTTGCATTATTGATTGGACTTTTTTCTTTTCTTTTCTTTATGCATTGTAGAAATACTTGATTTGGCAACTCCAAAGTAGTTAAAAGAACAAAAATGGTCTGATCAAATACAATTATAGATTGAGATGCCTAGCTGTAAGCAGGTTTGTCAATTGTTATTATAGGTGATTTAAAAATGTAACCAGTATCTGAATTAACATATGTTCCAATTGGGCAAAGTACTGATGGCAACTGTTTCTTCCACAAACAGATTTTGATTACACAGTCTTTATAGGACAAGATAAAAAAAATTACTGATGTTAACTAATCTGAGATAGTGATGGTAGACACATTCTGAAAAGGTTGACAGTGGAACTTCCTCTAGGAGCAAGTATTTGTGAATGTGATTTAACATCTAGAGACTTATATAAGATAATTATTTTCATCCTGAAAATGCGATAAGCCATGTACCAGCTAGTAATCAGTGACTTTAGGTCCAGTCCTCCAAAATATTTTGTAGTATGGAGCAGACCTCAGTAGGTTGTCTTGTGAACCCGCTGTCCATCCATCTGTGACCACGTAATTTCTGTGGCAACTACAGTAGCTTTTTTCATGGAAAATAATAGGAGTTATTACAGTTGTTAACTGCCTTTTTAAAAAAGGTAACAGCTGGAAAAAGTAATGTAAGTCAGCACCATGTGACCACCTGGCTGTCCAACACCATCGGCATGTCAGGAACCTTTCCTGCATGTCAGTAGAGCTAAAGGTGCATTGGCAAGTAGTTTGAAGAAAAAATCCTTATTGCTTCACATTAAAAAGGGCTTCTTTGGTTGGTAACAAAGCAAAACCATTTGCACAATCAGCAATAATTTACCTCTTCATGTAACTGTTAGCTGAATTATATTTTTGTCCTTGAAAGTTAGATGTTAATATCACTGACTATATTTAGGTGTTGTTTAGGCCAAATATGCAGCCAGCTTCCCTGTGATTAACATTTCCCTTCAATCTTAATATGTGAAAACCACTGCTATTTCACTGCTTTTTTGCTGAACTAGGACTAACTTTATTTATTTAGTTATTTATTTCCCATGGTTCAAGAGTGTGTGTATACATATATGATATGATTAAACATAGTGAAACAAAGTCTGTGAGGGTTACTACATCACCAGTTATCATCTAATCCCTTTGTATTTCCATGCAAAATATTTATCTTGCCTTGGAAAAATAAAAATGGTGGGCCTCCCAAACAGTTCATACAAGATACATTTGGCATGACTGTCAATGAGTAAAAGTAGTAATATGGTATGTGGTTTAATTTCAGATGATGTGATACTTTAAAATACGTAGATTTAGCAGAATTGATATGCGTATCCTGAAATATTTAACCCCCATTGACCTAAAGTGCTAGTTTGTTTAAAAAAAAAAAAAATTGTTTAGACTGATGTTTGGAGTAATCTTTTTAAAGAATAGTCTTGAGTGCTAAAAAGAGTTTCTATTTAACCACATTTTGTAATTCTTTTAGGATTACTGGTTAATTATAACAATTGACTGTGCTTGTAAATACAATCACTTGAATAATTTTATTTTGATAGGGTCAGCAGTTCCCTGCTTTACTCACAGATTCTAGTCTCTCCAGCCAAAGCGGTTCAGGCTCACAGCAAGTCATACTGGTGAGCCATACACCACATTCAGCATCTGCAAACTCTGATGAAATAACGTATCAGGTAGATGTAGTTTATTTGTGTACTTTTATGTATAAAACTTTATTTTAATCAGATATAAAAATGATCTGTTTGTCCTGAAGTAGAGTTTGATATCATTTTTAACTTTATCCTAAAGTTGCTTATTATGGAGGCTGTGGCTTCATAGTTAAGGTTGTTGAATTTTGAACTTAAACAGGGATTCAGTCTCTTTAACTATGTCTAAAATACAGCATATCATCCTGATAATTACAGCACTTTTTGAGTATAGAATTAATTTTATGAGAATTTCCAAGTAAATCCATTCATTAGTTTAGGCTTTAAAATGGGTCCATTAAGAAAAAATGGCACTCATTGTAAGATCTTCCACCCTCTAACGTCAGTGTTTTTAATAACAGAATAATGCAGACTCTCTGGACTTTGCATATAGTTAAAACTTGTTTGAATCTTGTGCATGGGTTACATTTGAAGAATTTTTAAAAGTTTAATAGCAAGTTTTCTATCAACTCTGTATCAAATTACCATAAGGAGGGGGGAAAAAAGAAAAAACATGATGCCTTTGAAAATGAGTTGCATGTTATATGGGACCGCAAACATGAAAATACCTTATTCATAATAGTGTGATAATTTTATGGCATCAATACAGGGCAAATTAAGGTTTAGTATCCTTATCTGTGCATTGCCATTTCATAACATTAAGTTTAACCTTAACTCTTAATTTTCTGGCTTTACAGGGGTTGGTTTGGGTGGAATTATAACATCCCTGTAATGTAGTGACTATAAATAACTATTATGTATTCTCATTCATAACTCCATGTTTCCATTCCTTTTCTCTTGGAATTCGTATAGACTTAGATTTTTAGTATTGCAGGTGACAGTACAAAATTTATGCATGCAGTTTCTGCAGTTCTGTGCAAAACACTGCTATAATGTGCATAAGTTATGGTCTAAATTTGATTTTGAATATTTGTATAGTGTCCAAAATGCTGTTATACGATGGATGCTTTTAAGAAAGAAATACAAATACATATCTTCTCTTATTCTTCTCCCTTTCAAACTAATCCTAGCCTGTTCAATCTATGCATGACTCCCACCATCACTGTGTGTCAAATAACTTTTCTCTTGTTATATCTCTTCTGAGATGAATTGACCAAATATGAATACAATAATAAAGGTCACAATGTAACAGCAATTTACCTATTGGGTATAATATTTTTCTGTTTCCCTTTTGATACAATTTACAGTGACATCATATTTGCTTTTATTTAATCATTGCTGACATCTTGGTGTATTACTGCCCACACATCAGTATTTTTCTGAGGGGTTACAGCTAATTTATGACCCATCAGTGTATATATGCAGTTCAAACTTCTTTTCAATGTGCTTTACATTGCATTTGACTTTAGTAAAACTTAACCTACCATTTCAATTTTCTAGTTTAATTTAGTTATTATTGAAATTCTATAAATCTTCTCTAGTCATGACTGTCCTAAATAATTTCATACACATTAATGTATGCTGTGTCATGTTTGATTCAGTTATCTCATTCTACAAGTTACTGAATTTAAATAAGCTCTCAAGCAGCTTCAAGTTATTTTCTTAAAAAAAGATGTTGGATGAAATTTTTAAAAGTGCCTAAGTGACTTCAGCAACCAAATCCAATTGAATTTTAATTGGATTTAGGCACTTTTAACCATTTCACTTGTAGGCTCCTAAGTGTCTAAATACCTTTTTGAAAATGAGGTTTCGTCTTCTTAGTCATTAAAACTTTTGAAAATTTTACCTGTGCTGAAGAAATAAAAAAAAAATGGAAAAGTTCCTGTTGCTTGCACAATTTATAGATGGATAGATATGTCACTCATGTACTAGTTAGTAATAAAAGAACATTTTAAATTATAAGGAAATTATTGGGTACTGAATTTCTCACAATTACTGTATGATTACAGTCAAAATGCTGTCTGACTCACAATGCTTTGAGTTTATGCAAAGGAAGGATTACATGCAACAGTCTCCACTTCAATTACTAATTGCTTTAGAATAGCAGATCATTAATAAGGATGATCTAGGCTGTAGTATCCCAGACAACATAGAGGAAAGATCAGGAAGAGTTGTTCAAAACCACCTACCCAATTCTGCTTTTGTATTGTCTAGAGCTATGGTAGAGTATTTATACTCTGTTACGTCTCATACAATCTGGCCTTTCTCCCTTCCACTCTGACTAGATTTGCCGTTGGTCCTCTTGTAGCACATGGTGTCACTTACCCACATTTTTTCAAGTATCTGTGCAGAAAAGTTAATTTTGTATAACACTTCTGTCAATCAGTTATTGTTGCGCTTCCCCTTGTGTGCAAAGATTGTAGGAAACTTGAATACTTTGGCAGTAAATTCCAGGCTTAAGCCCCAGTACTCTGCTTTCTGCCAGTTCTGCCTCCATCAGCAGCTAGAAAAGTAGATAACCCGGTATAGCTGGTATCTGCTTTTCTCTCTCTCTGCCCAAGATCTTCCATTAAAATCTGTTTCATCAGGAACAATAGATTTGTCTGGGGTTGGGAAAGGGTGTGTGTGGAAAAATCTCATCTCTTGCTCACAGCTCACTTCTCCTGTCCCCACCACTGGGACATTCCACTCATTTAGAGTTAATTGACTACTGCTGTCATATTTCCTCACCATGCAGAGTTCAGAACGCAGGCTTGAAGGACTTGAGGAGCATATCTCTGCAGCTTCCTTATCCTCCTCAATGGTGTCATGCCATCTTTCAGTGGTGAAAATTTAGTTAGTAACAGTCTCTGGGGATGCCCTCTCAGCTGTGTCTTGGTGAATTCATCATTTACTGGGCTGCTCTTTGAGCTGCTGAGCTCTTCATTATCCCTTTGATCGTTTCATTCTCTGCATATTAATTCATCAGTTGATCACTTGATTTTCCATGTATTTAACTCTTCCATTGTTCTCAATTTTCTTCATAATAAATGGTCACTTAATAATTTTTGCATGAATTCATTACCCGATTGATTTTCTAAGTATACAGTGAAATTTATTGCTCTAACTTTTCTGCATTTTCCCTGTTCATGTGATTTCCCCACCGCCCCCACAAACATACATTTTTAATTGCTTCACTACTCATTTGATTTTGACTTCATGCTCATCATAGTTGTTCTGACCCTATTTTTCCTTCCCAGCACCCTACATCACAATTTCTCTTTTCATTCTTCTCTCCCTTCACTCATTGCCAGGTTCTCCTCCCAGCCTCCTTGCAACCCCATGCCATTCTACATCTTGCTGCTGCCATCTTCCCATAACTCTTCACATCAAGTGTTATCTCCCCCAACTTGTCCCTGCCTACATCGCCCCTTCTTCCTCACTAACCACACTTTTCTCTGTCAGCCTTCCTGTTTCTTAATGTCCAATACATTCTCAGATTCATTACGATGACAATCCTTTTTCTCTTCCCTTTCTCACTCCCCTACAAAAGGATACCAGTGTCTTTGACCCTTCCACTTCCTACTCCCCACATCCCTGACTTTTGCAGCTGTGTTCTCACATGGGGGTGTTAATTTTCTCACACCACACTGCATATCCTACCCAAAGAACAATAGCGAGGGTGTCAGATTCTTCCTCTTCCAGCAGACTGTCATGCCATTCTCTCCCACTCCTCTTTCAAGCAGACTTTATTCAGCTACTTATACCTCTCATCTGCTGTTCTGAGTCTTCCTTAAATGACATATTCTCTGATTTTGATGCCTGCCTTTCCCTCTCATCTTGGTTACCAGTCCTCTTCGATGGCTTTAGTTTCCATATTGATATCCCATTTGATCCATTACCTGACCACCTCTTTGCCCTTACTTTCACCTGTGATCTTGAACTATGGATCAACTCTCTCACTTGCAAAAATGGCCACTCACTTGACTTGCTTTCACCAAAAGCTACTTTATTTCTTACACTTTCTCCAAATTACCACCCCTGCACCTTTGTGAAGTTTTACTTCTCCCTGACTTTCCCTTGTGATAAATAGATTGGGGGAGGTGAGGGGAATAGGACAGTTTGAAGAATGGGAAAAACTCTTACCTGATATTTCTGATTAATGTCTCTTTCAATATGGACTTTCCCAAGTCTAGCAGTTGAGTACATCTTGGGTTTTTTTCCTACACTCTTTCAAGAATAGTTAGTATACATACAATAGTTCACAAAAAAGAGAATTCACAATTAAATATTCAATCTGAGTTATTGTTTATGGCTTTGAAAGTACTCTCCAGTAGGAAGTCAAGTAGTTAGGGTATAAGCCTGGAGCTTTCAGCCACAGTGCTTGAACTGTCTCTGGTCCTTGCTCACAGAGGGGAGTCCTCAGTGATAAATTGATGGAGACATAAATCAAAAGAAATGATCAGGTAAGATAACTTTTGCATTTTGGAAGGTTTTAGTGATACTTGAGAAGCAGCCATTAATTAATTTGCCCTTTTTCTTTCCAGTACTGACATATGTGGTTTTACAATCTCTTCTGCATAAAGAATGTTATTGATTAGTTCTCCATAGACTTGACTGTATGCACATCATGTACCCTTAATACCACAATGTATTGCTTGTTTATTTTCAGAGATTGCAATGTATCTAGTGAATCTTCAATTTAAAAAAGTTGCCAGAAGAATAGGAGAAATAATCAAACACAAATTCATATTTCCCCCTAATCTCTTTCTGTTCTTTTTATTGATGTTTGGTGTCCAGCTTATGTGACTCATTTGAAAATTCATTAATCAGACTAGAGTACATAACAAGAAAAATAAACCTTCGTTGGTTTTGAGTGTCCTCCAATTTTGAATGTATAATCGTGTTTTATAAATTGTTACAGGTTGCTGAGGTTTCTTCTAACCTGACGAAGGGTAGTCAAGTAGAAAAAGAGGGCCGTGTACACCAGTGTTTCGAATGTAGTCAAACCTTTTCTTCAGCTACGATGTTAATGCACCACAGTAAAGAGGTTCATGGCAAGGAGAGAATTCATGTTTGCCATGTTTGCAATAAAGCCTTCAAACGGGCAACGCATCTCAAGGTACTTGGTAATAACTTAATTCCCAGTTAATATGTTCACTCATTCATTTGCTCTGGATTTTTAATCATGTAAATGAATTAAAGATACTTGTCATCTCCTTAATCTTTCCTTTTTGTTATTAGGGTGTAAGGCATGCATCATATAAAGGAGCATTTCTATGCAAAAATGTGCATTCTCACCTCTCTCTCTCTCTCGCTCACAATAGACATATCTTTTTCTAATGCAGATCTCTATTGAAATAATTAAAAGATGATACTTTGGCATGTAAATAATAGTATTCTGGTGGCCATTACCTCTGGAAGAAGGGTCTCTGAGATTGGAGCTCTGACCTTCTAGCCTCCTTATACTATGTTCTATAAAGACAAAGTTCAGTTGCAGCCACACCCAGCCTTCCTGCCTAAGGTGGTTTCACAATTTAATTATAACCAAGGTGTTTTTCTCCCTGTGTTTTTTTTCCCAAACTTCATGCTTTGGAGGAGGAGAGGAGGTGTCACATGCTAGACGTTAGACAGGCGTTGGCATTCTACATAGAGCATATGAGTCCGTTCTGGAGCTCTACACAACTCTTCATCGTGGCTGATCGGATGAAAAGCTTACCTGTTTCCGCCCAGCACATCTCATCGTGGATGACTTCCTGCATCAAGTTCTATTATGAGCTGGAGAAGGTGCCACTTCCGGGGATAATTACAGCACACTCAACTAGAGCTCAAGATTCATCCACAGCCTTCCTAGCGAGAGTGCCTGTGCAAGACATCTGCAGGGCTGCCACCTGGTTGTCTGTACACACCTTCACATCCCACTATGCCATCGTCCAGCAGGCATGGGACGATGTGGGCTTCGGCAGAGCGGTGCTGCAGGCAGCTCATCCGTAACTCCGGCCCACCTCCAAGGTATTGCTTGTGAGTCACCTACAATGGAATGGACATGAGCAAGCACTCAAAGAAGAAAAGACAGTTACTTACCTTGTAACTGTTGTTCTTCGAGATGTGTTGCTCATGTCCATTCCATGACACGACACCCCTCCCCCCACACCTCCAGAGTTGGCGGCAAGAAGGAACTGAGGAGGCATAGGGCTGGCAGCGCCTTATATACCACAGCATGTGCGCATGGCTCCAGGGGGTGCCGGAGCCGGCCCTACGGGTACTGCTAAAGAGAAAAAAGTTCTGGTAACCATGCACAGAAGCGCGCACAAACCTACATTGGAATGGACATGAGCAGCGCATCTCGAAGAACAACAGTTACAAGGGAAATAACCATCTTTTTTTGCATCAAAACTTGAAAGGAAGGAACAGGACATGTGGAAAAGACTCTTTACCCCTGCCTATTTTGTTACCCTATGCAGAAATGCAAGGTATTCAGCCAGATAAAGGGAAGCAAATCTGCCAAGTCAAAATTCTCTTGAGAATATAATTAGGTGAGTGGTTCTGTCTCCCTTAAAACCCAGGGGATTTATAACATCTAATGAGCTTTTTATAAAATCCCATTGGTCTGAAGGGGAATCTGATCCCAATCTAAAAGATGGTTGCAGAGATGGCTTCTTTGAAAGTACAAATTTGCAGCAGACTTTTCAATCTGCCACCATCTCTATGCAAGCAGTAGTGGCACACAGTTGCTCTGCTAGAGTAACCCTATACAGATCCCTTAACCAAGTGAAATCTCTTCATGAGAGATTACAGTAACTATATGTTTCATAGAACGTACCTGAATGCATTTTCCTGTGAGGGCTGTGGCCTCTAACTCCCTCACTGTGTAGGAAGCAAATACGACTCAGACACTGGACTGCAAATAACTGCTTAAAGCAGGTCCTGTGTTTTCTAGTGAAAGGATACTTGAAACCAGTGGATGAAAATAGCAGAGCATATAGGAAAATGTAAACATCCCTTGCCAAATTCTTGTAAGAACCACAGGGAAAAGAGTTCAATCCCAGCTACAGGAAGTAGTTCTTTAGCCCTATTCTCAGTAAGAATTCTCCAAAAGAGGTATGGAAACCAATAGAAGATAGTCCTGGAATAGGTAGATGCTATCAGGGACAGAGGTCCTCCTCATCTGATGACTGGCAAAATAAAACAAAAACTAAATGTCAGCAAAAGTCCTGGGAAGCAGTGCTCTCTTGCTTCTAATCCAGTTTGGGAGCCTCAAGAAACAAGATAAATCTTGTACTGCAGTGAGGGTTCACTCATCCATTCATTAAAACCTTCACTCTCTATTTTTCATAATCATTTCCTGCTCTCAATCCTGGTAAACATCAAACTATCCCAAAAAAAGCAGTATTTTCTCTGACTTGGGGCCAAAGAAACTTCTGATATCAGAAAAATTATGCAGTGACTTCATGGTAAAACAGAGATCCCTCAAACATCACAACAAATATGAAGGAATCCAAATTCAGAATGGAAATGTTGACAGCTGCATTTTCTTCAGGAGATTATTTGCCCATGTTAGAGCTGGTAGTTTCTGCAAGTTCAGATTTTTTGGTGCCACTGCAAGTTTCTCCATTTACGTATGGATGAGACACCACTTCCAGTTCAGAACACTTCCATTTTGCCTGTGAACTCCAAGGATTTACGCAAAACTAGTAGTGAGGTGGTCATCAGGTTCCCATTGTTTAGATATTTCTGGACAACTGATAAGAGTCAGATCTCCATGATAGCAACAAAGAGAGCCCAGCTAGTTCTCTTATTGTTACATCATGAAGCTGAAGTATATTGAATTGAATACAGAGAATATACCACCTAGGAAAGAAACACCCACTATATGTCTGGGACATAAGTGTTCTAGCCCAGAAATTGAATTCCAGGATCAAATCTTGTAGATTCAAAGAGATCAAATCCCAGCAATTCAGCTATGGCTACAGTGTCTAGTACCAGTGGTGTCAAGTATTGAGATCCTGCCTGGGCAAGGCTACGTATGGGATGGCTCCAAACATTCATCCTCCATGTAGAACAATGAGGAACAGCAGTCACCAAACTAATCCTGAATTCCCTCCATTGATGGAAGAAATGAAGAATTGCAAAGATCTCCTCTTGCAAAGCCGTTGCAAAGTGATCAAAGTCTATGTGAGCCTATAAGTTTATGGAGCCCATGTCCAACAATTTACAACCCAAGGATATAGGCCAGAACAGGAAAAAAACTAAGCGTGACCTTCTTGGAACTAAAAACAGAAAAACTGCTAACATTTGAACAACAAACAACAACCGTAACAAAGGAGGAACATCTAATCAATCGGACACTACTACAGCAATAGCATATCTACATAGGCAGGAAAAAGCAAGGAGTTAGCCTCTGAAAATGAATAACTAAGAGCAGTCCAGTAGATACAATAAAATTAATTTTTCATAAGAGTCCTGCATGTCAAAAAGCAAACTCTTTTGCTGCTGGAGGAGACACCCCTCATAGCGGGCCCTGAACAAAATAGTATTCCAAATAAAAACCAAAAAATGTTTGGGAATACCTCAAGTGGCTTTATTCACCAATGGAAGTATAGCCAACTCATACAGTACTTTTTTTCCAAGAGAGATCTCAGAAGTATGAGGACAGATGCCTAGGTCTAAAGATGGCCTATATCCTCTAGGTACAAAGGCTTACAAGGTGGCCACCTCTAAACAACTAGTTCTTTTAAGAGATCACATTCAATTCAGATAGGTAAATATTAGCATCTTGATTGAAGGAAGCCCCTGCTATAGAAGAAGAGAGGTAGAACTATAGATATAAAGATGGCACACAGCCTCTTAAGTGCCTATTTTTGGCAGGGAGGTTAGCCCATTACGATAAACTACTTGGAATTGTTTGTTTTTATGACAAATATTTTTCTGATTGTATCTTTATAATAGTCATCCTTATTCTTACTGATCACTATTCAGAAGTCATAGAGTTGGGACTATAAGTAAGATGCTATGAGCTGGAAATTAAAATACTTGGTGTAATGATTTTTTTCCGCTTAAGAGCATCTTCACTAGTCCATCCTGCCCAGCTGGCTACGGGTTAGTCCAAGTATATAGCTGTTTAAATGTTTTATATAGTGTTTATCAATGGAAGAAAATTTCATAATTTGTAGATTCCGAGGCCAGAAAGGGCCACTGTGATCATCTATAACATAGGTCATAGAACTTCCCCAACATAATTTCTAGAGCATATATTTTAGAAAAACATCCCATTTTGATTTTAAACATGTTAGTGATGGAGAATCCATCATGACACTTGGTGAATTGCTGCAATGGTTAATTATGCTCACTGTTAAAAATGTATGCTTTATTTCCAGTCTGAATTTGTCTAGCTTCAACTTCCATACGTTTGTCTGCTAGACTGTGAAGATCCCATTATTAAATATTTGTTCTCCGTGTGTGTGTGTGTGTGTGTGTGTGTGTGTGTGTGTGTGTGTGGACTCTAAACAAGTCGCTCATTAAACTTTTTTGATTCTATCACTGTAAGGCATGTTTTCTAAACCTTTACTCATTCTTGTGGCTCTTCTCTGAACCTCTCCAATTTTTTGACTCCTTTCCATTTTAGCAAGTTATTAATTACATTTATTGTTTTGGAAGCATTAATCTGGTGGCTGAATGGAATGGGCATGGCAAAATGCATATAGTTTTTAAGCAACAAGTTTCAGCTGTTTCCAGATTCTGTAGAAGTCCTGACTGTTGTTCAGATTGTGCAGAAATCCAGAAGACGCTATTTCACAGAGAGAAAATGATCAAATGAGAAACTTTCTGTTCTTTATAGCAGGAGCTTGAATATTGCATGGCCAGAGTTAGTTGTCATCATATTTAGTGGATTATGCAATTTGTAGAGACAGAGCTTCCAGGTATGCAAAATGATTTTGATGTGAACATTCTTAATCATCCCTGAAGTTATTTAAAGTGCCTTCATGACTACAGCATCAGTGAAGAAATAAAAGAATGAGTCATATGGGGTCAAATAGCACTATGTAAAAAAGGAATCCTTTAAAACTATTTTGCCTACAAAGTTTTGCTTGCTTGTTTCTGAGGGCAGAATCTGACATTATATTGAACACTACAAGAATCCCAGAACCTCATTCTGTTAGAAATCCTTTCTGTGGGCTCTAGATGTAAAAAGTGAGGAAGGAAGGAATTTGGATAAAGAAAACAGATACAATTTCAATGAACAGTATCCCAGGAATGGATGATTTTATTTTGCCTCAGCAGTCTAATATGTATGAGATTACCCCATATGTTCAGTTAACGTACAAAGCAATGAAAAATTCAGCCATTTGCAGTGTATTTCAGAAGCACCTATTGTTATAGACACAATTAATAACTACAGTGAGCCAAATGTTGAAGGCTAAAATCTCATTTGCTCAAAAATTAGGCCTTCTAGCTGCAAGACACGACTTCTTAAATGCCGGATAAATACTTAGCCTGTTAACTGTAGTAACAAAATTATATAGACTATATGAAATGACAAAGAAAACCTTTTTACTTCATTCAGCCATTACTCAGATTTCATTTAGAAAATGTCAGACATTTTTAAAGAACAGAATATCAGCTTCCATCTTCCTCACTCTGTTATTTCTATTGATGATGAAGGCGTTCTGTTAGTGGCCCAAAAATATAAATAAATTTATTTGTTAAAAACTGAATCTATAAAGCCATTTCCTCTTCCATATTTTCATTAGGAGCACATGCAAACCCATCAGGCTGGACCTTCACTAAGTTCCCAGAAGCCAAGAGTGTTTAAATGTGATACTTGTGAAAAGGCCTTTGCTAAGCCAAGTCAGCTAGAGAGGCATAGCCGCATCCACACAGGTAATATCTACGTTGTTCTGCTCTTGTGATTTTATTGTGAATCTTGTGATATTTGATATTTTACTTAGTCTCTTCTTCTGGATTCATGTGGATATATAAGAATATCATCTTACATAAATAATGATGAAAAAAGCTGGAGCCCTAAAATCTCAAAACAGCAGAAGGCAAAGAAAAAGAACCCAATACTTACTTTAAAAATCTCGTGAGTTTTAAGCTAATCTACTTTTTACGGGACCTGATTCAATTTTTGAATGCTTGGGGATGGTAATAATGCAACTATGATATGAAGGCTATAGTTTGCCCTTTTATGTAAATGGTATTTTGTCCGTTACTGGTACATGTTAATAGAGGCATATCAGTAAAGCGTTACTTACATATAGGGGTTTAAAAAAATATTGGACCTGGTTCTCCTCAGGCATGTTAGGTAAGCATTTACATACATGCCGGTTGTCTGTTGTCTTTGCAAGCCTGACAGTGGTGGTATACACACAAAGTATGACTGTCTGCCTACAGAAATTCAGTTCTGTGAATCATACTCCATTGTCATTCAAAGATTACTTGTTTTCTCTTGTTTGATTACTTAAAACCAGTGCTCTGACTCTGTCTTATGGATTGTTTTCCAAGACTGTAGTGGCAGTAACTACATGATTTCTATAATATAATCTATACTATCTTTTCCAATAAAATACTTACACTAATTATTTTAATTTTGTGGTGTGCAACCTGTGACTAGGTTCCTGCTAGACGGAGGTGGGTTGAGGGAACCACACTTACAACTGCCTCACACTGCTTTCCTCTGCTACGTCTTAGAATCAGCTCTAGTGTGAGCTCTTAGCAGCTGCTGTCTTTTCTCCACTGTAGTTGCTCAGCAGCAGCCCAGTTGGCTGCTGGATTGCAAAAACAGGGGAGTAGTTACTAACTGGCTGCTTGGTTTCCTGCGTCCCTGCTGGACTGTAGGAGG
Source organism: Emydura macquarii macquarii (assembly GCF_026122565.2). NCBI lineage: Eukaryota > Metazoa > Chordata > Testudines > Chelidae > Emydura > Emydura macquarii. The sequence goes on from NW_027130568.1 coordinate 8,984,018, forward strand.
CCCAAGGATGGCAGGGTAGGATCTTGACTGGCTGTGTCCAAGCAGAGGGGAGCTCCTGATAAAGGATGGCTCCCTTCCTCCACACAGCTACCCAGGGCTGCAGAGGAGAGGAGAAAAAAGAGGGGAAGGTGAGAACCAACATCTAGTGATAGCTCCCTGATTATCTGTCTCTAATTTGCATTCAGTGATCAGGTGGCCGCAGTTTCTGAGAGATGAATGCACCACCTGAGGCATAATCAGAGTGCTGGCTTCAGGCACCCTCTCCTTGCCCTCAGCAGGTTCCTCTGCACTGCAGGGAGGGAAGTGTAGGAGCTGGCTCTGTGCTTTCTAGGGACTACTTCACAGTGGAAGGACCCTAGCTTAGAACTTTTTAATTGTTTTTGCCCTCTTTGTGGTGCCTGAGTATTGTAAAGAGACCAGAACAATTCTGTGCCCCTGAGTAGTTTGTTTCTCTCGACCTTTTAAAATAATATTTGACCCATAAGCTGAAGAGGTTGAGCATTGTTGTCTTTAGACCATTTTACACAATTTATTAACGTAGGTGTTACAGCTAAAACTGCAACTTGAAAGTATGATCCTGAAATTGCTTGTATGGAAGCTTGTCTTGAGCAGCTGCTAAGATCTGTATAGGAAGACAGGGAAAAAGGTCTGACTCAAAGGATGTACCCAGGCAGAGTAGTGTGCTCCTAACACAGAACTAGCAAGTATAAACAGAGGGGCAGAGAATAAATGACCAGCTACATTTATTTTGTATAAATATTCTCTTAAATTTTCTTTACCAATTCAAATGATTGGATTATAGTTCAAAGCTCTGGAAACAAATATATGCTTCTGTGACATCAGGCTTTCAGTCTTCAGCAAAACCATGTTTTTGAGGTTAAGTGGGTATATTCATGAATATAATGGCCATCTAGGGTCAGACCAGTGGTCCATCTAGAACAGTATCCTGTCTTCCGATAGTGGCCAGTGCCATATGCCTCAGAGAGAATGAACAGGACAAGGTAATTATAGAGTGATCCATCTCCTGTTGTCTATTGCAGGCTTCTGGCAGTTAGAGATTTAGGGTCAGCTAGAGCATGGGGTTATGTCCCTGACCATTTTGGCTAATCGCTATTGGAGAGTCTATCCTCTATGAATTTATCTAATTCCTTTTTGAACCCAGTTATGCTTTTGGCTTCACAAAATCCCCTGGCATTGAGTTCCACAGGCTGACTATGCATTATGTGAAGAAGTACTTACTTATGTTTGTTTTAAGCCTGTTGCCTGTTAATTTCATTGGGTGATCTCCATTGGTTCTTGTGTTATGTCAAGGGGTAAATAGCATTTCACTATTCACTTTCTCCGTACTATTCATGATTTAAAGATCTCTATCATATCCATATCCCCCCCCCGAGTCGTCTCTATCCTAAACTGAACAGTCCTAGTCTTTTTAATCTCTCCTCATATGGAAGCTGTTCCAGATCACTAAATTTTTTTGTTGCCTTTCTGTATAACTTTTCCTATTCTAATATATTGGTTTTGAGATGAGGCAACCAGAACTGCATGTAGTATTCAAGATGTGGATATACCATGGATTTATATAGCAGCATTATGATATTTTCTATTACATTATCTATCCCTTTCTCTAATGGTTCTTAATATTTTTTAGCACTTTTTGACTGCCACTGCACATTCAGCAGATATTCTCAGAGAACTCGCAACAATGACTCAGAGGTGTCTATTTTGAGTGGTAACACTTAATTTAGATCCCATCATTTTGTATATATAGTTGGGATTATTTTTCCAATGTGCATTACTTTGCATTTGTCAAAACTGAATTTCATCTGACATTTTGTTGCCCAGTCATTCAGTTCAGTGAGATCTCCTTGTAACTCTTCACACTCAGCTTTGGACTTAACTGTCTTGAGTAATTTTGTATCATCAGCAAACGTAGCTACCTCACAGTTTACCTCCTTTGCAGATCATTTATAAATACATTGAACAGCACAAGTCCCAATACAGATCGTTGGGGGGACCCCACTATTTACTACTTTCAACTGACCCTTTATTCCTATTCTTTGCTTTCTGTCCTTTAACCAGTTACTGTTCCTTGAATGGACCTTCCCTCTTATCCCATGACTGCCTACTTTGCTTAAGAGCCTTTGGTGAGGGACCTTGCTAAAGGCTTTTCAAATGCACTATGCCAGCTGGATCACCCTTGTCAATATTTGTTGACACCCTCAAAGAATTCTGATAGGTGAGACATGATTTCCCTTTACAAAAGCCATGTTGACTCGCCCCAATATATTGTGTTCATCTGTGTATCTGATGATTCTGTTCTTTACTATAGTTTCAACTAGTTTGCCAGGTATTGAAGGTAGGTTTACCGGCCTATAATTGCCAGGATCTCCTTTGGAGTCTTTTTTAATATTTGGCATTACATGAGCAATCCTCCAATAATCTGGTACAGAGACTGATTTAAACAATAGGTTATGTTCCACAGTTAGGAGTCTTCCATATCATATCTGAGTTCCTTCGGAACTCTTCAGTGAATACTCTTGAGTCCTGTTGACTTATTACTGTTTAATTTATCAATTTGTTACAAAACCTACTCTACTGACACCTCAGTCTGGGACAGGTCCTCAGATTTGGCATCTAAAAAGAATGGCTCAAGTGTGGGAATCTCCCTCAACATCCTCTGCAATGAAGACTGAAGGAAAGAATTCATTTAGGTTCTCCACAATGGCCTTGTCTTTCTTGAGTGCTCCTTTAGCACCTGGAATGTCCAGTGCCCCCACTGATTGTTTGGCAGACTTCCTGCATCTGATGTACTTTAAAAAAAAATTGCTATTAGTTTTTGTGTGTTTTGCTATTTGCCCTTTATATTATTTTTTGACCTGCCTAAATACACTTCTACACTTGACCCAGACCTGGACTTCATGCTCCTTTCTATTTTCCTCTGTAGGATTTGACTTCCAATTTTTAAAGGATGCCTTTTTGCCTCTAACTACTTCTTTTACTCTGCTGTTTAGCTATGTTGGCATTATTTTGGTCCTCTTACCGTTTGTTTTTTATTTGGGGTATGCATTTAGCTTACCCTCTATTTTTATGGTCTTTTTTTCCATGCAGCTTGCAGGCATTTTTCACTCTTCTGACTCTTTTTTCATTTCCGTTTAACTAGCTCCCTCATTTTTTATATAGTTACCCTTTTTGAAGTTAAATTCTTCTATGATGGGTTTCTTTGCTATTCTTCCCACCCACCACCCCCACCAATTGTTAAATTTAATTACATGATGGTTGTTATCACCAAGTGATTCAGCTATATTCACCTTTTGGACCAGAGCACAGATCCTGTTCTCCGTTTAGGACTAAATCAAAAATTGTTTCCCTCTTGTGGGTTCCAGGACTAGCTGCACCAAGAAGCAGTCGTTAAGGGTGTCTAGAAATTTTATATTTGTATCCTGTCCTGTGGTGACAATATACCCAGTCAGTATGGGGATAGTTGGAATATCCCCCATTATTATGATGTTTTCTGTTTTTGTAGCCTCTCTAATCTCCTTGGGCATTTCACAAGTCACTGCCACAATCCTGGTCAAGTGGTGGGTAGTATATTCCTACTGCTATACTCTTATTAACTGATTTTCAAGTTGCAGTTTTAGCTACAACAAATAAATTAGAGCTTTTTACACGAAAAACAATTAATAAGAATCTTGGATCATGCCTTGTAGACTTACTCCCTCCTTCAGTCCCTTTTGAGGACGATTCATCCTTCTTTTGAGTGACATGGAATGGAATTGTCTCAGACAAGTGGATTTGGAAATTAGTGAAGTTATTCTATTCAGTTTCACTCCATGCTACACCATCTTCTTTTCCACCATCCTTTTCAATGGATCTCTCTTATGAGAGAGTACTAGGAGACAATGTCTAGTCATGCTTCAATTGGGAACAATAGAAAAGTCCTTTGGTGATATCGGGCAAACAGTTTTTACTTCTGATATATCTTAATATCCAAAACTAAAAGGGAAGTTTGGGCCTTTTTTCATTCCATTTTAGCTTGTTGGCCTTTCCTCTAGTCTCAGTAGCTAGATTTCTGAATGGTTTCTAACTGCTGTCTGCAATTTCACTTGTAGTTATGCAGAAATAAAAAGCAATCTGAAATATGATCCAAGAATTCTAAAGATGTTTATAGCTGTATTAGGCAATATAATTGAGAATATTGCTTTCTTCTAATTAGGTGTGTTCTGCAATGTCACAAAAAAAAATTAATACAATGTATGCGTTTATAGGAACAGTCTTCTTGATTAAGTGCTGAGAGTCTTTGTGCATATCAGGTGTCATTCAGATGACATTTTAATATGTGGAATTTGCATGAGAATAGCTCTCTGGGCTTTAATTTCTATATTTAAATAGAAAAATGGTCTGAAGTGTTATGGTGATAAGTGCTGTAAAAGAATTTAATTATAAGATGTATTTTATATTTCTGATGTACATAATTTCTTATCATTCATCACTAATGGGTTAATGCCCCTCACTAGTACAATTCAGAGGCAGTGCAGTGTGTTGCTGGAGGCTCTAAGATTAAGCCCTGCCCTTCAGCTTAGGCCACCAGATTTTCTGCCTCTGGCAGTTCAGTTTCTTCTGACAATTTTGTTTTATGACTTTAATTTTTATTCATTTTCATTCAGTCGTGATTTATCCCACCTCCTTCTGGTAAGGTGTTTGTCAGCATGGAGGTTTCAGTCTGCTGCAGCATCTTGTCTCCAGGACTCTGCTGTCTTCAAATACCAGGCTATGTAAGCAGTGGTCTCTGTGGCAGCATTTACAAGTTCTGCAAAAGGCAAATCTTAGCCTGTCTGTTCACAGTAAGCTGACCCTCTCACTGCCAGGGTACATGCCTCAGATTTGGACCAGCAAGTCGAGTCCTCCTTTGCCTCCAGGAACCATGACTCAAATGCAGAAAAGCAGGCACGAGTCTGAGCACTTCAGAGAGAGAAACGCTTTAAGGATGAAGAGAACAGTATCCAGCCAGCTCAGGGGGGTATGATACTACAACAGATGTGGGCTGCAGGGGAAAACCCATGAGGAGGAGCCAAAGTCCTCTCCTCTTCCTCCCATCCCCAAGATACTGAAGTAGGTCCTCAGCTCCCTAGGGAAAGAAGCAGGACTCCTACACAACTCCTTTTCCTTTCATTATGACTCAGGGGATTGTCATGTTACTCAGGTAAGTTTTGCAAATTCCGCAGACAGAGGTCCCAAAAAGGCAAAAGCAAGCATCACTTTTGCAAAGCAGTAATTAATATTGTTAATGAACAAGTGGAGTGCAACTCAGGGATTAAATCCCTTCTCCCCCTGAGGGAGTGTTTGCTGCAGCTTTTCTTCTATATAGAGAATCTCTCAGGGCTCTATATCAAGCTTACCATCCCCACCCCTGCACAACATGTCCAGACATGTAGAAAAGCCTATTACTCCTGTGAAGCCCTGCCTCAGGTTGGGTAATGAAAATTGTCTGTCTGGTTTTCAGGAGCACTTGAGGCAGTCTTTGAGCAGATTAGAGGCATGTGAGGATTCAACTCCCCACAAAGCCTAACCATCATGGGATTACAGACGTTAAGTAAAAAATCCCTATGTTCAAAATTATCGTGATTTACTAAGTAAAGCCCTGAATGAAACTAGGTTGTTCCTACAGTGCTTGGGTGCTATTTTTCTGGGGGAGCAGGCAGGCAGCCTTTCATGTTCCTGGGGACATCTAGCAAACGACTTTTACAATTGAGTTGAGTATTGTACCAGTATTCCTCTGCAGCTGAGCAGTCCTCCAGGCCAGGATGAATAGCAAGCTACCTCCCCCATGTAAACAGCCTGGGGAAGGTACCACATGCACCACAAAAAAAAAAAAAAAAGGGGGGGGGGAAACCCCTCCCACTACCTGCAAGACAGGACAGGAGGACAGTGGATTGCAACAAACTTATTAATATCAACAAAATATCTTCCCTTTCAAACTTTATTACATACATAATTTGCTCTAACCACCTCCTTTGAGAACATCTTAAGATCCAAATGAGGACTTCTGACCAAAATTAAATTTTAAACTAAAATGTTATATAACAAAGACATTTCATAAGTTTTGGAAACCTAAAGCTGGTTCAGCAATGGCTCTTCCAGTGAAAGACATTTACACCTTCAGAACAGAGCTTCCTTCCATAAGAGAGAGGACATACCATCCAGCAATTTCAAAGTCTCAGCTATAACCATTCAGACCAAAGGTTTTCATATAAGGAAAACCTAGTTGATGGCAAGCAGGTGGCTCATCATCTATGAGTATAATCCTTGCCTGGAGTTGGACATCTCCTGTTCTGTCCTGGTCAAACTTTCGATGTGATCTGTGATGAGCAATGGCTTCTGACTTGGCAGCTACAAGGATGCAATATTATACCCATGAATAGCCATCACTCATCCTACACAAATACCTAGTGAATCCAAATTTAGAGGTGAGTAGTTTCTTGGGGAAAATTAGAGAAATTAGTAGCTGAAATAGCATGGTGGCCTCCGTCCTCACTGTCAAACCAGTATAGCAGTCCACTGACCAGAGGTGTCAAAGGGATTGTTGCCTTAACAGAAAGGAAAATCTGGAGCAGAAACTTCTAAGGAAACCTAGATGCATTTTCCTTCAAGCTGACAAAATTGTCAGCATGACAAAGATAAAAAGAACATTTGTGTATGAGAGCTCGGGATTGCTGCACAAGACTCTTCCTTTTGATCCACCCGCTGCTTCCAGTCTTAAGAAACAGCTGGCGACAGTCACAACACAGACACAGGTCTCAAGTTACACAGTTACAAAACATGCCAGTCAGCTACTAGTTCATAACTGGAGAGGATTCATGCCTACCAATTTTTCGAAGTCAAGAAAAACTTTTGAACCAAATGTAAAGAATTGCTCATCCAGGCATCAAAGACATGTCTTTGGCCATACTTTTACTATCATGGAAAAGATTTCCAAAAATGCAAATATTTTTTGCATCAGTCATTTCCTGGCAGTAGTCATCCATAACCATTTATCTCCAATAGCTAGGATTGCCAGTGTCGTACATTGGCTTTTTCCCCAAAGTGGGTTTCTCAAAATGCAGTGCAGAAATGCTTTCTGAGAACGTGCAACCACACACCTTATACAATGCATAATTAGGTTTCATTCTCACATCATATCCAAATAGCCTACGGACAGAGCATGATGTACAGGGATTAGTTCCTACAAAGTGACCAAGCCAATCACAAATCCATGTGATGTAGTGAATAGTAAATGCAGTGTAATATGTAAATATATACATATAAAGGAAAAGTTTGCGGTGTAACTTTGGATGTATGGTATTTCCCATACCCACTCCCTATGCTTGAGTCTGATTAATTCATCATAGCTTTGCTGTATGCCAAATAAAAATACCTGAGTGACAAAATCTGGAGTTGAGCTGAGTTCTTGGGATGTTGAATGGAAAAAGGTCTTGATAGGAATCCCAACAGGCAGATAACTACAAATAACATGCAGAAAGCCAATCTAATTTTCACTCCAGACCATTGCATATTCACTGTGAAAGCAAGCTTTGTAGGGTGGGGAACATACTTAGAAGACAAATGTCCAAACTCTGAGTACATGACCTTTTAGTTCACTTCAGCAGCTATTTCAGTGGTGTGTCTGAACAAAAAAACCCAAACCTTACTCTCACAAACATGACCATATGGGATCAGACCAGGGGTGCCTTGAGTCTAGTGTCCTGTCTATAACATTGGCCAGTACCAACTGCTCCAGAAGTATGTGAAAGAAACTACATAGCAGGGAATTATAATAATAATCATCACAAAGTTCTAGTGATCTAAGCTATTGTTTCTCCAGAATGATCGATAGGAGCCCTACAACCAAGCACCGTAGAAATGTGGGTACCAGCCCTAGTAGCATTCTGCAAGTAGCACATGGAATTCTCCATTTGAGTATCAGAAGCCAAGATTAATCACAATGACAGATTAACCAACCCTCTGGCTCCCCTCCCATTACTTCTAATAGGTGGTTTTTGAAATTGGTTCCCCTGTCTCTACAAGACCACACTGCTGTTGTCATGAATAAAAAATTACTCTTGTAGCTTCAGAAACTTAACTATTCAAGGAAGTTCCTCTTTCCACTATTCCTGGAAAATAGTTCTTCCATCATTTTGTTCCAACGCTTAGTACTCCTTTGAAGAGTATGACATAAATGGGCTTTCTTGGAACTTAAAAGATATATTTTAAACATATGGAGTTCACGTGCCACGTGCACTCTTTTCATCTTATTCAGTCCAAAATGTTAAAGCTTTAGGGCCTCAGAATTGCTTCAGGCAAGATGTTAAAATCTTGCACCAGCTGGTATGCTACTCAACTAACATAACTTATTCACAGGCCATGAGCTTAATCTGAGGACGATTTTAAAAGTAAATTTCCATTCCTCTGTGTCCTTTGATAGGAAGGTACTACTCAGTTGGTTCCCACATAATGCCTTGCTTTATATGGTGGGAACTTCCATTTCTGCCTGTTGTTCTTCTATAATAATTAACATTCTGCTTATTCCGCCCCACACTTCTGTAATTCACTACCCCCTATTTCTGTTAGTAATGAATGAGGAGAGAAATTGCGCAACAGAATATGTAATTTACCTGATGACTGTCTTTCTATTGCGCAGCTTCTCTCCTCATTCAGTCTACATGTATAGTCTAGTAAATGACCAACTACAAATGGAAATCTTTCTCTAAAGGAAAATGTAGACTATGTAGGTTAGTTAATACATTATTATTATTATTATACATTAATTAATTAATTAATTAAACATTAATTAATTTAATAATACATTATTATTATACATTAATACATCATTAATACATTATATCAAGTTGTCTTGGTGTTAATAATCTGGAGTTTCTGGTTTCTTCAGTTTTGGAAGAATTCTTCTGGTGACCTGAGATGAAGGACAGGGCGTAGTGTTGGAGCCTCCAGCAAAAGCATTGGATGGCCTCTAAATTCTATAGTGGGGGGTCAAGGTGGATTGATTTAAACCATGACTTAAGTCAGCAAGCAGGAAATATTGATTTAAATAATTGATTTTTGGTTTGCATTTGTATTTTTAGTTACTCTCCTAAAGAAAGGTTCATTCCCATTGATTAATAAGCATTAAAATATGTTGATTTTCAATTAAATATAGTCTTTTCATTAAATTAGGTATTTCTTTTTGGTAACCAGGAGGATACACTTTATCTAAACACATTTGTTTAAGCAGCTATGTAACTTAATACATTTATTCAGATTTTTTTTTGCTTTGTGTTACATTAGAAAATAGCAGATAATACATTTCCTATTTTACTACATAATTCATTTGTATTTGTGTCAACCTCAGTTTGGATGGAAATTAAAAATCAATTGAAAATGAACAAAACCAACATTTTAAATGGTATTTTTATTAATTAGATAAAGAATATGTAAGAAAACAAAGTTTATCAAAACATATTCTCAAATTTAAGATAATTGATCTATTAAACAAAGGAAGTATAATCTATAGTTAGTGAATTGAACTTATTGTTTCCTTCAAGGTTTTAGAAATAATAGATCTCATCCTCTCACACCTAGTTTTTATTCATAGATTGGAAGAGGAAAACAAGTTTTGCTGCTTTTCAATTCCCAATCAGTTTCTCAATTTGGAATGAACTAGTCATTGAAATGAACTTGTTGAATCAATGGAAAAAAAAGAAAATACTCTCTGCACCTGTAAAAGAGGCTGCTGGTGTCAAAAGCGGGTTTAGCACTTCAACAAACTCTAGTTCCAGTGCCTTAGACTTGATTGATTTTCTTTAAAATTTCAGCAGCAAATATGTACTGCTTAAATATTTTTTTAAAATTCAATTTAAATGGTTTTACTAGATTATATTAAATTCAGGCTTTAATATAGGTTATAATTTGATATAGGTTTATTTTTTTTTTTAAAAATGGATTTAATTTAAATATAGAAAATCCAATTTAACTTAAATCATTAACTTTATCCACATGGCTTGGGGCAGCATAAACTCATTAGTGATTAATGAGGTCAGAAGCTGCTAACAGAAAATTACTAGATAAGAAATTTGATTTTTTTTTTTATTGCACTCTTCAATAAGAAAAATACTTTACATTTGTATATTTTAAGGGCTTCATAAACCGTTAATGGAAACCAACTATTCGATATACACACACTTAACCCTAACTATAGCAGAGCTAGCACTCTGCTATAATCCATATATAATAACAAAAATAAAATGGGTGTTGAGCAACTGTCTAAATAATGATCTGTTTTGGGTAAATAAGTTTTGTTTAGAAATGAGAAATTCAATTTTAATCAGAACTTAATCCTTTTAAATTAAAAAAAAGACTAGCCAATTAGGGAAAAATTTACCTTTTTATATATTACTTATATAGGGGTTATTCATACCTCTTGGCACAGATACCCAGGGTCACATTCAGTATTTTATTGCAAATCTAGCAGAAATGAGTTTTGAATGGCACAGCTTTCAACTCTGAGAAGTCTGAGAGTAGTTCAGTTATGTAGAAATTAATAAGATGGCCTAATCTATAATATCGATCACCACTGTGAAAAATAGTGATTAAAAAAAGGCCTTTCTGACGTAGTGGAAAAAGTATCAAACTGGTAAGCTTTTTTTATCACTTGGTATTCTAAAACTTAAACTATCTTTTTTTTTTAAGTTATAAAAATACAGATTTGTCAAATTTAACAAAATCATGAACATAAAGTAGAAATGTTAATGCTTTCTTCAAGGATTACAAGCATATTTTGTACCATGTAGTTTGGTTACCTGAGAAGTTAACATGTACATTTTTCTGTTGTGCAGGAGAACGTCCATTTCAGTGTACGCTGTGTGATAAAGCTTTTAACCAGAAGAGTGCCCTTCAAGTGCATATGAAAAAGCACACAGGAGAGAGGCCTTACAAATGTGATTACTGTGCAATGGGCTTTACACAGAAAAGCAATATGAAACTCCATATGAAACGAGCTCATGGCTATGCAGGTAGGTAACTTGATATGTAGTGTTAAGCACAGAAAGTTGAATTCTGCCCCAGAAAAGAAAGAAAACTGAATTACATGGGAGTTGGGTGTTAATATCCACTCACAGAATTTGGGCTATAGTAAATATGTGGAAATAACTGGTGTATATAAATGAAGCAATAAATAAAGAGCTGAATGCATAATGCACTGAACCACATTTCTTGCAACAGAGGTCAATGTGTGGCTTCAGTATACCCATGGTTCTGTAGTGTAGATGGGGAGAATCTAAAACATGGCATGCAGATGATAGATAATTTTGCACAACTAGTATTAGCCAGTTCTAGTGAAATGCTCCATTCCCTTTGACTGAATTTTTTTTCTTTTTAAGCACGTGATCTGATTTATGAAACAAAATAATGTGTCTCTCTTACCCATTCCTTGTTTTTGTTGTATTTGCAATAGTCTTATGTTATCTGTATCATTCATTCCTTTCTTTCTCTCTTACACTACAACAGGTACTGTACAAGAATCTGCCAGTCATCAAGAACAAGAAGGGGAAGATATTAATCGTGCTTTGAATTTAGAAGAGGTTGTTCAAGAATCTTCAAACGAATGGCAGAGTATAAGCAATGTTTTTCGATGACACCTTAGTTGAAAGCTTTGCTTTCAGGACTTGAATTTCCCAACATATGTTTTGAAAAAAGTAAAGCATATGGATTTTACAGTTGACGCTTCAAGCATTGAAAATATTAACAATAGAATAATATATTATAGGTTTTTTTTAATTATTTACAAAAAGTATCTAAAAAAGAATCATTGTCTTTTGTAAGCTTGTAGGAAAATATTGAAAAAACATCAATTAATCTGTGTTAAATTGTCTACCAATCAGTGAACTCAGGTAATACTACATGCGGTTTCATCTTCTAATCCACAGCCAGTATATCTAGTTGAACAATTAACTGGAACTTCATATCAGGAAAGAGTGATCCCCTTATATTAGTAAACTAGATGAAAAGTGACTTCATGGGAAAACCATGAAAATTGTCATTTACTTTTTTTTATTTTATTTTTTTAGTGTATAGAGAAAATGTTTGAGGTTAGAAAGAAAAGTGTTACAAAAGAGATGCATGCAGTACAGAATTGATTTATACAATGCACAGTAAAATGCAAATGTCTGTTCTTAGTTTCTTTTGGTGCATTTGAGGAATGTTGGAGAGTGAATTCCCATTGCATTAAATGGCATTTATGTAGCTAATCTCTTGAGAGGTGACTGGGCTGTTTCCATTCCAGTTGTAGAGATAGTCAGTCTTTAGTTTTTTCCATCAAAATGTCTGAGGTTTCAAACTCAGCAATAAATATTCAAAGAAAATTCAAACTAAAAGAGGTGAAACTGATTGAACACCCCATTTTTAGGTTTGCTTTAAGGATAAGCAGGCAGATACTTGAGTATTTGTGGAAAGCACAAGCCATATATAAAATCTGAGAGGTAACCTAAAATTGTACATTTTAATAGCAGACAGGAAGTAAGCTGCAGCACAGGTCACCTCAGTTAATACAAAAGTCATCTTTACTGTAGACATTTATAGTTCCAAATCTATAAAAGCGTCATTATTTTCTCTTGCATCGATTCTGAAAGCATTTTACTGGTTTATTTTTTAATTGTTTCATTAAAACTACCTAGTTAACTTAAGGTACATCTACAGTTACATCAGTGTGTAGAGTACAGACACTGCATCCCCAGCTAGCATGGGTATAAATTGCAGTGTAGATGGTGAGGTATGGCTTAGGTGGGTAGTGTAGAGTGCCCTGCACATCTCAGCCCCCAGGTTATATATCCAAACAGCTCTGTGCACACCCAAGCAGGCCTCCATTGTCTATGCTGCTAATTTCAGCAATGTAGAGACCCACTGCCTCTCCTCTACCAGAGCCTTTTCCTTGCTGTCTGCACACAGCAGTGTGTAGCTACTAACCGTAGTGGCAAGTGTGGATGCCACCTGCCTTTCACCCTGGTGTGTAGCTACATGTGTAGTGCCTTTACTCTACTTGCTGCTGTAAATGTAGACATAGCCTTAGTATTGCTCTGAAAGGTGCCACTTGTTAAGTGTATTCATAACAAAGAAACACTGGAGTAAAACTTAAGTCATCTTTTAGACATTCCAAAGACAAAGCTCTTTGCTTACTTTTACTTTGTTCCTTTGAATTTATTTATATGTTTTATATATATATATATATATATGTATATAAAAATATATGGGCCTCTATGTGGCTGATCAGTATATTTTGTAAATAGTACTCCCAATTGCAGGAAGATTTCATCAAGTTTTCAACTTCATATGTGTACTTCTAGATCACTATTGGATTCATTTTAATGTAAAATAGAATTGGGTTTTATTTTACTTTATGAAAAAGAATTGCCTTTTCTTTGCTCTCAGATCCACCCTCTCCCCTCCCTTTTTTTTTTCTTTTGGTAAATATTATCTATATTTTGTCTGCTATAAGACCTAGTCATTTCAGATTCTTAAAGAAAGAAATCACTGTTGTTTTTGATAGGGAATTTCTTAATTCTTTTGTTAACTCTTGGCATATGTGTATAAGTAATATAGCTGGTCATATAAAAATAACACTTTTGTTATGTGGAAATATTTAAGTCAGAAATGTTAATAATATTAATTTTTTTCCAAACTTCGCTTTGTGTATTTTATATTATTTTTAAAAGACAATTTTAAATGGGTATTCCTAGTTATTTCAAGGAAAAAATGTGCATGACTAAAATTATTCAGCTCATTATTTATTATAAAGGGCCTGAAGTTCTCTTTTTATTTCAGCAGTGCACCTCATTCCAGACAAGCTGTTTGGATATCTATAACTTTGTTCAAATATCAAATTTAATTTTTATGCATTCTTTCATAGAAAACATTTTATTTGCACCAGCCAAAAAAATCTACTGAATACTGTGGTGTTGCTATTATTTTTGTATCCATAATACTATAGCATTTTAAGGCATATAATCTCAATTTGAATATATTAGAATACACAATCATGCAGCAAAGCTTGTAGGCATCTGTTTTTTCACGTGCACAGGATGGTGATGTTTTAAAAAGATTTATGCCTAATTTTAGGTTGCAAATTGGGCTACAACTGGTCATTGCCATGTGTAACGGATTGTCGTTCATTACTGGAAAATGTATGAGACAGTTTCATGTCTCTTAGCTGTGTTTGCTCTGCAGTGCTAACAAGTAAAAAGTAACTTTTGCCACTCAAGTGAGCAGATGTGACTTTGAATATACAGTGGATGTTCCTTAATAGCAATCTCGATATTAACTTTCATTTAATAAAAGTATTTTGCTGGGAACCAATCCTCTTCCATTGACTTTAATGTTAATGGAATTTGGATATTGGCAACAGGCATGCTGCTTACTAACTACTTTTTTTTGGAAGAAAGACCCCACACACAGGCAGGTTTGCGGGGCTGCACAGCATCTCTCTCCCGGCTGCATCCTGCCCTGACACTGAAGGCATGGGCTCGGCATGTGCCAGCACTTCCTTCCATGGCTTCAGCCCTGCAAACCTGCCTTCCACTTATTGGTAACTTCCAGATAATAGCAACTTTTTGCTGGGAACCAAGAACCTATGAATCCATTGTACACAGGAAGCAGATGTTTTCAGTAAGGAGGTGCCATTTGAAATACATAGTCACTTTTCAGAGTGCAATGCTTTAAAAGCTCTTGATCACATACCAATCAGGTAATGAGTGAATATTTGTAAGTATAGTAGGGCAAGCCTCCCTGTTTACTTGTTGTTTATCTCCAAACAACATTTTTTCCTGAATTCTCAATCCACCACAATAGCAGCGCTTGACAGTCCTGCCAATTATGGTAAATATGCTTTTTGAAAATTTTAATAAGATACAGTATATATTTTAGAACAATGCCTTAACTGTCTTCTGCTTGACACAAATTTGTTTAATGTCCTTCCTTTATGCATAGGAGCGGCTCCAGATTACTTGAATAAGTTTGAATTGGAAACCTTCAAATGCATGGTATCTGCTGATACTCTGTAGAAGTAAAGAGGTTGTGACTACTACACTGGTGTCCAGGGCAAGATCAGGTTGTTTAGGAACTTCCTTGCCAAAATAAAGTAAAGGAATGTGGAGCAGGCCCTATCAGCATCACATTGGAGAAAGGTAACATCAAAAATAAATTCTACATGGCCTAGAAGCCCTAGTCCATCTTACTGTGACAATTGATCATTTGCTTTCTGAAATAAGAGCATCATATGCCATTGATAGCTGAAGTGTAGTTATTAGCAATAAATAAATTTGATTTTGCCTTGGTTTACTCTTGTTTCTCTTGCATTTTAAGGGTTATTTTTGTTTTTGTTTTTTTGGTTTTTTGTTTTTGTTTTTTTAAACTGTTAGGAGTACCATTTTGGGGCCACACCTTAACTGGCTACTGCATCCCATTTATGATATTTTGTATTTTCTGGGCCCAAACAGGAAGGGACACAAGGACTTCTGCTGGGACAGTTTGCATGAGAGACATTGTGACTCTTCTGTTGGAATACACAGTGGTAACCTCCAAAGAAGAAACTCTCAAACCTGTCTTAACATAAACTGGAGAAAATCACTTGGAAAAACATATAACGAATCCTGCAATTTTTGATTGTTTCTATCTTTTTAGATTGCAGATCTAAGCCATCACAATGTAAATAGGTTGGCTTCTTGCAGAAACCTGTCTTCAGCCAAAAAATATCAAGCAAAGGAGAGAATTCATCCCTTCCCTAGTTTATCATTCTATGTGGTGTGAGCTTCAAGTCCTAATTGTGATTTAAATGCTGACTTCAACCCAAATCATACCTAGATTTGTGCATGGAGGGCTGCCTGTGGCTCTTTCCACTTCCGCAGAACAGAAGGGACTCAGCTTCCTCCCCAGAATACCACAGTGGTTCTTCATTTCATCTGAGGTTTATAATGGGGAGGGGTTTGGAGACTCTACTGGCTGTAGGACTGAGTGGGCAGGCCATGGTTGTGAAATTTCACAGAAAATGTAGCATAGCCCAAGGATATATTTCCGATAGAGCTTTCTGACTATGGTGGCAGGGAAGAGTTTTGTGATAGTAGATGCCAGAGCAGCCAAGTGTGAGGAGTGGAAGAGTCCCTCTATTTTTTCTGTGGGGGTTGTCAAATCCTTACTCTCCTTGTCCCCAGGACAATATGGGGAGATCTCCATGATGATTTCACAGGTGTAAGACACTTTATATGAATATTAATTACGTACAAATTGCAATTGTTAAGATTTTAATAGAAACCAGTGAATTTCCAAGGATAAGAAAATATTGTTTTATATTGCAAGAGGAAGGAAGTTCCTTGTAGTTGAGGTACTGAAGCTGAATCAAGAAATCTGGATTCAAACCCTTGTTCTTCCATAGGTTTTGTGATCTTAGACCACTCATGTAACTTATGTGCTTCCGTTTCCCTCTCTGCAAAATAGGAAGAAAAACCCTCCTGAGGATTGAGGAGATACATTTATTAATGTTTGAGAAGTGCTCAGATAATACAAAAATTGGGGCGGGAGCATATAAGTAAGATAGTAACTGATGTTTAAGTGATGATCACTATAGGGGTGTTCTGTGGATCTGTAAAAGATTGCATCTGTTTGTGTTTGAGATTCAGGAGAATACTTCAAAATTCGAATTTATTCACAAATTCGGTGTACAAAAATGATGGGGGAATCTGATACATAAACTATTTATTATGTATTTTCTACATGTTCATAGTACTCCAAGTGCCTTGTAAAATACAAATGTCCTCATGTATTGTCAGCATAGATCCCCATTCTTAAGTTGCTCACTTTGCATTACATGTGGCCCTGATAGTCGCAGCTTTTGACTGAATCCCCCATCTTGGACAATAGCATAAGGACACAAAGGATATAAGGGACAGTGGCTCCAGCTTTCCTAAATGTGTATAGCTTGGCTGAAAGATCACTAAGGAAGCAGACCCCGGGTGTTTGAATCTATAAACACAGAAGGGCATAAACTATAAGAAGGAAGAGGTTGTAAATAGCACTTGACATCTTCATGTTGTTTACAGATGTAAACCTTTAATCCTCATAAAGCTCTTGTGTAAGGGAAAAGAAAAGTTGAAGATGTCAGGATAGTAACAATGAAAGGACTATGTTAAACTCTCATGAGGGAGATGCTGAAAAATAAACTGAGAAGCACTAGAAAACTTGTAAGGAGTAGTCCCTCTCTAGCATAAATAGATGATTCAAGTCTCTTCCATCCATAGTTTGTGATTCTACCTGGTCTGATTCCATATAATAATATGGTCTACTAAAATTTAGTTTTCAAAGGGTATAAGTCTTTAACAGTAAATGTTTGGGATAGATCCTCATATTTTGGTGTCAGGATTGCTACAACACTTAACTGTTGAATTGCCATATTACGAGGTATCCGTGTACTGCCAATCCCAACGGATTATGAAAGAAATTAGTTTACAGGATGAACGTACTTTTGTTAGGTCCAATTCTGTTTGCTCCTTTCAGACATTTGTTGTTTCTTTGATTTTTTTTATGTACAACAACATTTTATTTTTCCTTGAGGAAACCTTTTTGGCCCCCTCGGGTGTTTACTAATAGGCTGTATTGATGTGCTACTTTGGGTTTCTGTTTTTAATTTCTGCAGAAAACAATCTTTAAATGCCAAGCATCAATCCAAAATGACAAAGTGGTTTTAGGCGCTAACACATGACTGTGCTCAGAGTAATTGGGAGTCCACAGAAACAGCACTGTTTTCCTAGGAGGATCTAAGCTCCTGCTTTTCTGCAGTAACCAACAAAACATATTTAGAATCTTCTGTGCCTAGTGGCACATGAGGCAACCCATTTTTCCCACTGCTGTTCATCATAAGTTTGTCTCCATGATGGCAACATCCTTTTCAATTGTCCTGTGATGGGTCATTCTTTGTTCTCTGTGCCTTCTTTTCCCTCCAATTGGAATGCAAGCTAAGATGTAGTTTGATTCTCCCATGGGGTAGTCTGATGACATGGCAAAACCATCAGAGTTTTCTCTGCCTGATTATTAAACCCACAGTGTGCTGAACTATGCAGTGCAATGCTGCCACCTTGGTTACACAATTGCTCCAATGAATTCCCAATATCCTGGTGCAATGCATTCAGCTTCTTGTTGTATACTTCCTCCACCTGCAACATTTCCAAGGCATACAGTAATGTTGGAAGGACAATAGCATTGTACAATCTCACGTCAGGGTGTAGTTGTATCCTTCTATTCTTCCAGATGTTTGGCAACCAAGGAAATGGTCTACTGGCTTTGCCTATTCTTGCCTGCACTTCTTTAATAAGCTGGCCATTAGCAGAAATACTTTACTTCCAAGATTTAAAAAATAAATACATAAATAAAAGGTCATCTCTTTTATCCTCTTCTCCATCACTTTCATCTCTGTCAGTATTGACCATATATATTCTCTCCTATCTCCGTAATCTTGGTCTAGAACTCCCACTTTGCCAGTTTCTACTTTTATGCTCGTAAAGAGTTTTTCATTTCTTCAAAGCTGGTATTCAGTATGACTGTCATCTTCAAAATCTAGGTCCTGAAACATTTTTTTGTCCAATAATGACAGCAGCCATTACTTTGCTCATCTCAAAGTTTATGGCAAATCAGAAGAGAGGGGGGGATAGTGCTCAACTTTGCTTTACACCAGCAACAATCTTAAGCCATTTTCTGTCCTGACCCCTCATGCAGACTCATTATATAAAGCTTTTATCAAATTAACAATCTATGCTGGAATTCCATAGCATTTCAGGATGTTCCAGACACTATCATTGTGGACATTATCAAACATTTTTGTAAAATCAGTGAAGTTAAAAACCATCTTCTGCCAACTCAATAAGTCTTCTCAAGGCGAAAATCTGATCTGAACATGACCTATCGGTTCAAAATCCAGGCTATTTATCTGTTGTCAGTAGCAGTTTTCATCCTGTTCAAAATGATAATGCAAAACACTTTTCCAAGTACAGACTGGATTGCCACCTCGCTCCAGTTATCCAAATAACTTAATCAACCTTTTTAGGGATTTTACAGATAACATCTTTTCCCAAACCATTCTGTACAACCTGTATATGTGTCAACATAATTTCTTTTTGAGCTTTTAACATTTCAGCATATATCTCACCACAGCCTGGTGTTTTACCACTCCTTAGTTGCTTTATGGCCTTAGTTACTTTCTCAAAGGCAACTGCTCCTAGTAATGATGGTAAGTCCACTATTTCTTCACATTATGTGTGTATTAATGGTTCTGGTTAGTTGAGCACAGCCTAGAAATGTTCTGTCCAGTGGGCTCTCTGTCCTTCTTCTGTGGTTAAATTGTACCATCTCAATGCCACAGTGGTTCAAGAATTGTAACGTCAATTATTTGGATATTAGAAAAAGGGTTTTGGAAACCCCTCTTTAGTATGCCTCCTCAGCTTCTCTTTCTTTGTTTTCTGTTTTTTCTCTCTTCTGACTGATCTTCTGACTTCCTTGTCCCCATGTTCTTGCTGAAGAATTGCTCTTTTACTTGTCTCATTCTTGTTGAATTCTCTTCAGTGTTTCCATTCTTCTTTCTTAGAACTTCTCACCCCGCTGTAGTCCTTCTTTGAAAAACTCATTGTTCTTCTCCGCTTCTCTGTGGCTGGAACTTGTGGACAACGCAGCCTCTTTCTTAGGCTTACTGCCATGTTTCTGTGCATGCTTCCTTGCTTCATGACTAGGCCCCGTCACGGGGCCCATAGCACTGGTACCAACGGAACTGGACTGGAGCTCCACCGTAGGAGGTAAACGCCTCGATTGCTCAGTCTGATGTATGGGGTGGAGAAGGGGGGGTTCCTTGGCATGGATCCAACTGTGGCCTCATGGCGACCTCCGTTAGTTCTTCTTGAGGTGGAGACAGGGAAAAAGAGGCAGATACTGCATCTGGAAATGACATGAGCTTCCCCCAAGAAGTATAGGTAATGTTGGTGCTCATCACTGATAAAAAAACGAACGAGGACAGGAAGCACGAATCTTGAACCCCAGCATCTTTGGCATAATCCAGTACCCAGGGTGCTGGGGGCAGGAGGGAAGGGCTGGTTGGAAATTGCCAAAGCAGCATTCCCAAAGTCCTTAAATCTTAAGAAAACTACTTTTAACACTAAAAACTACTACAAAAACAATAAAACGCTAATATATACAAGAATAAAATAGTCTTTCTTCTTCGAATGCTTGCTCATGTCCATTCCACTATAGGTGTGTGCACGCCTCCGTGCATGGTTACCTGGAACTTTTTTCCCCTTAGCAGATCCCATAGGGCCGGCTCTGCTGCCCCCAGGAGCCCTGCGCACATGCCGCGGTATATGAGGCACTGCTGGCCCTATTCCCCCTCAGTTCCTTCTTTCCACCCATGACGGTTGCTGGAAATAACCTTGCTCTCAGCAAGTACTATTCCCCTTGCTTGGACTTGTTTGATATTCTAAGTTAGTTTTAGGCTATGTCTTCACTGATGGCGGCGAATTTGCCACCATCAGTGGACTTCTCTGGATCGACTGAGGGTCAGTGAAGACCCACTCAGTCAATCCAGAAATCGACATATTAAGACCATCTTCTCAAGTGGCGCAGTGCAGTGAAGACGGCGCGCAGAACAGAAGCAGAGAAGTTGACGGGAGTTACACAAGTTTTTTGCATAGCTTGCATAACTCCGGTCGACTGCCGCCGAATCTCCACGGTAAGTGAAGATAAGCCCTTAGTTAATTAAGTAGTTAAGTGTTGTTAAGAGTAGTTAGAGATAAGACAAGTCCCTGTGGGGACTTCGAGCAGCCAGGCCATACCCCGGTCGCTAGGATTAAAGTCGTGTGCCTCCTGCGGGAAGGCCTTCCCGCGCAGCAGCCCCCACGACCGCTGCCTTAAGTGCTTGGGGGAAGCCCACAGAAAAGAGAAGTGCAAGATCTGTAGGGCTTTCAAACTGAGGACTTAAAAGTACCGAGAAATCTGGTTGAAAGTCCTGTTGATGGAGGCAGCGCTCCGCCCGACATCCAAGCCGACCCACTCCACTTTGGTACCGAGCGTGACCTCAGTACAGAACGCACCATCGGCACTGCCCTCGACTCTGCACCATGCAACATCGCCGGTACCGAAGAGGAAAAAGCAGCGTACGGAGCGCGGACACTCCCCTGCACTGTCAGTATGGGCAGGGTCGAATACGGAGATGCACCCGACCCGGCCCGTCGAGATTTCTCCAGTGCCTGCATCTCTGGTCAGGGAGCCTCCCCCAACTCCTGGGAGTGGGAGAGTGCCCTGCTGACGCTGTTGATGTCGGAGGCTTTTCAGGCGGCAAGAGCCTTGTTGGCCTTGCCTGTGCCGCCTCCGCCCCCCCCTCCACTGAGTGAGAAGGGGCCGATGTAATGGGGGAAATCTGCATTGGGTCCCCCTGAACGGCGGTGGAGATCCCCGGTACCGGGAGAAAGATCTCCCGCCAGATGGTCTCCAAGGATGGAGCAGAGCTGCTCCCCCAGTAGTCACTCCAGGTCGGCGTCGTCCAGCTGACCTGCTTCGGCACAGGACGTGGAGTCTCCCTGTCAGTGCGGACATCGATCCCTGGCACCGGAGGCAGCACATGCCAGGAGGCAGCACCAGTCGAGGTCTGCCAGGTGCCACTCAGACAGCTCCCGTTCCAGATCCCTGGAACCAAGGAGTTAGCCTGTACCTAGATGGCACAGAATCTGGTCGCCGTCGGAGGACCTGGCACCGATGAGTTCGCCCGCACTGAGACGGCACGGAACCCGGTTGCCGGAGGAAGACCCGGCACCACGCAGTCCGTGATGCAGAACCAGGTCGCCAGAGTCCGGCTCGGCACCAAGGAGTTTGGAGCAGCACTGACCTCGGTCACTGAAGGCGTCTGCAGGGCCGCAGGGCAAGCAGCAGTGGAAATCATCGGTTCTGAGATGAGCCTCTGGTACCTCTAGCTCTTTGGAGTGCACTACCGTTCATCAGCACCTCTCGCAGCGACGGAGGCAGTCCTCATTGTCCTCCAGGTTGGAGGCATCGAGAGGGTGGTCCCTGGCACAGAAGGGTGCCCAGAACCAAGGACGTACACAGCACAGCTGGTCCAGGGCCTCTGACTATGAGGATGACTCGGGGTCTCTCAGGGGGGACAGTCGTTGGGGGAGCCAATGCCCCCACAAAGCATCAGAGCCTGTGGTGCAGTGAGCCCTGGGTTGGCCCCAGAGACAGTAGCCACAACAATGACCTTATTGGGCCCCATGGGGTATCCAGGTGGGGCCGGGGCCCCAATCCATTACGTCATTGAGGGTGCAATCCGTACCTCTGGCACAGGAGAAGGCCCATGGACACCACTCCTTGGACGAGGAGTCAGACCCCATGGAGGGACCCTCAGCAGGTGCAACCCTTCACCAGGAGGGGGCGCACCCGCAGGACGCACCTCAGCAGTCTTCTTCCTCCTCACCTGATGAGGCAGTCTCCCGAGACCACTCGGCGCCACTGGAGGATTTCGAGGTGCACCAGTAGCTGCTCAGGAGGGTGGCCTCCAACTTGGGGCTGGAGGTGAAGGAGTTGAGGCTGAAGATAGCCTCTTTAATGTGCTGGTGGTGACTGCCCCAGCGAGAGTGGCCCTCTCAGTCCACAAAAGGATCCTTAAAATTGTAAAGGCCCTATGGCAAACCCCTTCTTCAGTTGTCCCTACGTCAAAGGTGGCTGAGAAAAAAATATTATGTCCCGGACGAGGGGTTTGAGTATTTGTTCACTCACCCTGGCCCGGGAACCCTGGTAGTAGACGTGGCTAACCAGCGAGACAGACAAGGTCAGCCAGGGTCCATTCTCAAGAACAAGGACAATAAGAAGCTGGACTTGTTTGGGAGAAAGATTTATTCCATGGCAAGCCTGCAGTTCAGGATTGCCAACCATCAGGCCCTCAGGTGGTTAGCTGAGGCCCTGCCCCAGGACCAGGCTGCAGACTTTAGCTCTATCGTGGAGGAAGGAACCACGGTAGCTAGGGCAGCACTCCAGACATCCTGTGACGCTGCTGACTCAGCGGGCAGGGCAATAGCTTCTGCCATTTGTATGAGAAGGTGCTCGTGGCTGCAGTCCTCGGGCCTGTCCCAGGAGGTGCAGCAGTCTATTTAGGACCTCCCCTTTGATGGGTCGGTCCTATTCTCCGACCAGACCGATGCAAAGTTACACCCTCTGAAGGAGTCCAGGCCTATGCTTCGTTCCCTGGGCCTTTACATGCCCCAGTTTTCCAGGCGTCAGTCACGGCCCCAGGTGCAGCAGCAGCCAAGGCCTCCGCCCAGACCTTTTCAACCCTATAGAAATAGGGGGTTTGGAAGAAGAAATCAGCCCCCTAGCTCGTCCTCAGCTCCCCAGCTGGGGCCCTCCAGGAGGTCGGGCAACCAGAGGAGGCAATTTTGATGGTGCGCCTGAGGGTGGTGCCCCGACTGCTCTCCTGGATCTGCCCCGCCCCTTCCTGAACAGGTTAAGGCCCTTCTATCCAGAATGGACAATAATCACTTTGAACTGTTGGTCCTTGGGATACTCTCAGGGGTCTATGTCCTACAGTTTACATCTAACCCTCCCCCCCCCATACCACTTCAGGGACCCCTCTCATGAGCAACTCCTCTTGCGGGAGGTGGACACTCTCCTCAACATAGGAGCGGGGGAAATGGTCCATCAAGGCAGAAGAGGGAAGGGGTTCTATTCGAGGTACTTCCTCATCCCCAAGGCGGGTCTGAGACCCATATTAGACCTGCATTGTCTAAACAAATATGTCAGATGACACAGGTTTCTCATGGTCTCCCTAGCCTCCATAATCCCTTCCCTGGATCCAGGAGACTGGTATGCCGCCCTCAATGTCAAGGATGCATACTTTCATGTGTCTATCCTCCCCAGCCACAGGTGTTTTCTCAGTTTCATAGTGGCTGGCTCCCACTACCAGTTTACAGCCCCACCCTTTGGCCTATCTTCGGCTCCAAGGCGGTAGTGGGTGCCCACCTGAGACGAAAGGGTGTGCAAATTTTTCCTTACCTGGATGATTGGCTGATCAGAGGCAGGTCCATGTCCCAAGTGCAGGAAAGCGTGACTCTCACTTGCTCCACATGCAGCAGGCTGGGACTACTCATAAACGAACAGAAGTCCCCACTAACCCCAGTGCAATGCATAGAATTCATTGGGGCCACCCTGAACGCTTCCTAGGCCAGCACCTTCCTGCCTCAGCCACATTTCGAGGTGATGGTCTCTATCATCTCCCAGCTGCACCGATACCCCACTGCCTACAGCTGTTAGACCACATGGCGGCCTGCACATACATAGTGAGACTAGCTCACCTGAGGTTCAGACCACTTCAGGCATGGTTGGCCTCAGTATATGTGCCGAGCAGACACCCATTGGACCGGGTGGTCACAGTTCCCCCACCCATCTTAGCCTCCCTAAACTGGTGGCAGACCCCCAGGGCAGTGATGAAGGGTGTTCCGTTCAGGGAACTGGTACCGTCGGTCATCCTAATTTCTTACGCGTCGGATGTAGGATGGGGAGCTCACATCAGCGCCAACCTAGGCACTCGGGGCTCTGGTCAGGGGAGGAGAGGCACCTGCACATCAGCGTGAAGGAGCTGAGGGGCATTCGCCTAGCGTGCAAGGTATTCCTCCGATTCCTGACAGGCAGAGTGGTGCAGGTGCTGACGGACAACACCGCAGCCATGTTTTACATAAACAGGCAGGGGGGAATGTGCTCCTCGGCCCTCTGCGAGGAAGATATCCGTCTGTGGGACTTTGCTGTAAGGCACGATTTCCACTTGACTGCCTCCTGGGAGTGAGGAACGATGAGGCGGATTGCCTCAGCAGGTCGTTTCTACCCTGCCATGATTGGTCATTGCACCCAGAGGTGGTGGCTATGATCTTCCAGAAGTGGGGCTTTCCCCCAACTGGACCTATTCGCGTTGGCCTGCAACACAAAGTGTCCGAGGTTCTGCTCGTCCTGGGGTTGTGAGACGGGGTTGATTTCCAACGCGTTCCTCATGGACTGGATGGGGACCCTCATGTATGTGTTTCCGCCCATTCCACTCCTACCAAAGTCCTGCTGAAAATAAAGAGGGATAGGGCAAACGTTATACTCATCGCTCTGGCCTAGCCGAGATAGCATTCGTTCAGTATGCTGCTGGACCTTTCAATCGCCCCACCTCTGGAGCTCCTGAGGCGACACAACCTTCTATCCCAGGACCACGGTCACCTGTTGCACCCGGACCTGGAATCCCTGCACCTCATGGCCTGGAGCCTCTGTGGCTGATGGAGGGAGAGAGAGCCTGCTCAGTGCAGGTCCACCAAGTCCTGCGTGACAGCAGGAAGCCTTCTATACAGGTTGTATCAGGCTAAGTGGAGGCGGTTTACCTGTTTGGCAGAGTCCCGGGGTATTCTGCCCAGCCTCTCGCCTATACAGGCCATCCTGGAATACCTGCTCCAGCTAAAGCTCCAGGGTCTGGCGCTGGCCTCGTTGAAGGTTCACCTGGCGGCTGTTTCGGCCTTCCATCAGCCGCTAGAGGGGAGATGGCTGTTCTCCCATCCCATCTCGGTCAGGTTCCTCAAGGGAGTGGAGAGGCTTTATCCGCAGGTCCGTGAACCGGTGTCTCCCTGGGATTTCAACCTGTCCTCTCGAGATTCACGGGGCCACCCTTTGAACTCATGGCTTCATGCCCTCTGCTCATCCTTTCATGGAAGGTAGCCTTCCTGGTGGCCATTACCTCAGGCAGGAGGGTCTCCGAGATTAGGGCCTTGACCTTGGAGCCCCCTTATACAGTATTCTATAAGGACAAGGTTCAGCTGAGGCCACATCCGGCCTTCCTACCCAAGGTGGTTTCCCAATTTCATTGTAATCAAGATATTTTTCTCCCCATGTTTTTTCCCAAACCTCACGGTTTGGAGGAGGAGAGGAGATGGCATTCGCTGGACATGAGATGAGCCCTGGCCTTCTACATTGAGTGCACAAAGCCGTTCCAGAAATCAACTCAGCTCTTCGTCGCAGTGACCGACCGGATGAAAGGCTCACCTGTCTCCACCCAGCGCATCTCCTCATGGATTACATCATGCATCAAGTTCTGCTACAAGCAGGTGAAGGTGCTGCTTCTGGGAACCATCACGGCACGCTCAACCAGAGCTCAAGCCTCATCTACAGCCTTCCTGGAGAGAGTGCCCCTGCAGGACATCTGCAAAGCTGCCATCAGGTCGTCGGTGCATACCTTCACATCCCACTACGCCATCGTCCAGCAGGCGAGAGAGGACGCGGGATTCAGCAGAGCGGTGCTGAGGGCAGCTGACCGGTAACTCCAACCCACCTCCAAAGGTATTGCTTGTTAGTCACCTGTAGTGGAATGGACATGAGCAAGCACTCGAAGAAGAGAACAAGGTTACTTACCAGTAACTGATGTTCTTCGAGATATGTTGCTCGTGTCCATTCCACAACCCACCTCCCGTCCCCGCTGCCAGAGTTGGCAGAAAGAAGGGACTGAGAGAGCGTAGGGCCAGCAGCACCTCAGATACCGCAGCATGTGTGCAGGGCTCCAGGGCGCGCTGGAGTTGGCCCTACGGGATCTGCTAAGGGGAAAAAAGTTCCGGGTAACCATGCACGGAGGCGTGCCCACACCTATACTGGAATGGACATGAGCAACACATCTCGAAGAACTTCAGTTACTGGTAAGTAACCTTGTTTTCTTGCTAAGTTTGGGAAGTGCATCACAAGAGACGAGAGAACATCCGAAGCTCTGACTTGGAGCATCTGTTGAGAAAGAACTGAGGGCACGGTTGATCTGCCTCATCCTTAATCACCTTGGTCAATATCAGCAGGCGAAACAAGGGCGCATGTGCATACCAATGGAAACTACTACTTTTAAAAACTCTGGTTTTGGGCGTATGTGCATAACGCTCAGTGGAATACAATAGGGGCCATCACTTGAAGAAGAGCTACTAACTTTTGAGTATCATACATACGGTCTGCCATATGTGGTATTACCTTCTTTAGTTTTATTTTGATTCTCCCAGTAACAAGATGGTTGTTACTACCAACATCGGCACTTGTATACACTTTGGTGTTCAACAGCGATCTTCTCCAGCACCTGTTAATGGCAACATGGTCATGTTATTTCTGGGTGAAGCCATCATTTGATCTCCATGTCAATTGATGGAGAATCAAAATCCCAAGGAAGTTCTTTGTCTGAAATGGGGAATCTTCACAGCTAAAGTTAAGACAAGAATTGGGAGCTGGTATGTTAGCTCACTTCGGAGCATATTAGACTGATATTTCAGAGAAATGAAATTCTTTGGCTTAAGTCTGCTTGGACTGAAGGAGATGAGATGGACTAGACGAGGTAAACTATCATTTGAAGGTGTGATTGTTTTTATATTATGGAAGAGAGGAGGCAAACACCAGGAAGATGTAGGCTTATTATTGAGTAAGGAAGCTATGAAAGCACTGAAGTGGGAACCTGTAAACTCTGTAAACTCTGACATATTGACTATTTATTTTGCATAGTTCAGTGTTATGTGCAACAAATTATAGTGATGAACAAGTCAAACACTGTTTCTGTGAAAGATTGCAAAGTGGCCTTGGCAAGATCAATAAATATAACATTGTTATTCTTATGGAAGATCTAAATGCATCAGTTGGGGATAATAATACTAGATGTGAACATGTTATGGTCAGACATGTTATCCCAGAACAGACCAACAAGGGAGAATGTTTGTTGATCTCTGCTGCCTATAAAATATTTGTATTTTGGAAATAATATTTCTACGCAAGGAAAGATATAAATTGCCAAAATATAATGGCCAGATTTTCAAAAGCTCTGAACACCTGCAGCTCCAATTGACTTTAGTGGGAATTGCAGGCACCCAGCGCTTCTGAAAATAAGGCCATGAAGAAGCAGGAGAGCATGCCAGAACTGAAATAATGAAATAGATTAAATGAAATAAATTGAGAGGGAAGACAGAACAGTCAGTTTAAGGATCTTGATGTACCCCTGTTCTGCAGTCTGTTGGGGTTTTTTTTAATTTAAAAAAAAAAACTTTCGTGAGCTCTTTAAGTCAAGCAGATTAGAATCATAGAATCATAGAATATTAGAGTTGGAAGGGACCTCAGGAGGTCATCTAGTCCAACCCCCTGCTCAAAGCAGGACTAACCTCTGCTATATCATCCCAACCAGGGCTTTGTCAAGCCGCAGCTTAAAAACCTCTAAGGATGGAGATTCCACCACCTCCCTAGGTAACCCATTCCAGTGCTTCACCACCCTCCTAGTAAAAAACTTTTTCCTAATGTCCAACCTAGACCTCCCTCCCTGCAACTTGAGACCGTTGCTCCTTGTTCTGTCATCTGCCACCACCGAGAACAGCCTAGCCCCATCCTCCCTAGAACCCCCTTTCAGGTAGTTAAAGGCCGCTATCAAATCCCCCCTCACTCTTCTCTTTTGCAGACTAAACAAGCCCAGTTCCCTCAGCCTCTCCTCATAAGTCCTGTGCTCCAGCCCCCTAATCATTTTTGTTGCCCTCCGCTGGACTCTCTCCAACTTGTCCACATCCTTTTTGTATTGGGGGGCCCAAAACTGGACACAATATTCTAAATGCGGCCTCACCAATGCCGAATAGAGGGGAATAATCACTTCCCGTGACCTGCTAGCAATGCCCCTCCTAATGCAGCCCAATATGCCATTGGCCTTCTTGCCAACCAGGGCACACTGCTGACTCATATCCAGCTTTTTATCTACCGTTACCCCCAGGTCCCTTTCTGCAGAACTGCTGCCCAGCTCGTCAGTCCCCAGTCTATAGCTGTGCATGGGATTCTTCCTTCCTAAGTGGAGGACTCTGCACTTATCTTTGTTGAACCTCATTAGATTTCTTTTGGCCCAATCCTCCAGTTTGTTTAGGTCACTCTGTATCCTATCCCTACCTTGCAGGGTATCTACCACTCCCCCCAGCTTAGTGTCGTCCGCAAACTTGCTGAGGGTGCAATCTACCCCATCCTCCAGATCATTAATAAAGATGTTGAACAAAACTTCTATAACATTACATTAGTTTCCCATTTAGTTCCGACTCTGAGAATTTTTAGACAGACTGTCATTGTTGCTGATACCCTCTAAAGCATCATCCATCTAAAAGTTATTCAGATAGAAACAAGGAGAGCAAGAGAATTTCCATCACAATAAATGTTTGGCAATTTCCAGATACTGATTCTTGGAGTGTCATATAACTCAGCGTCCTCCCTCTCTCACTACCTGCTGCTTCTTGGTAATCTTGTCTCAGGCATACGGATTAATCCATGGTCTAAACCGTATGTGTGAGTACTTCAAGGATTCCTTTTATAGACCTGGAACTATCCTTAACAGGAGATACAAAGGAAAGTGAAAATAGCATTGAAAGTAATTTAGTCCATCTCTTGGCTGAGGGACTAAATCTCAGATTACTTGAAGCCTGTTAGATACAAATAAACAGACTGCAATAGGAATTAGAACCACAACCTTCTAGGCAGAAGAGGTGTTAGCCACCACAGAGAAATCTTATAAAATTTTTGTCCATCAGTATCTTGTAAAGAACTACAAACCTGTCTTTCACTCTGCTGCTTTGCTCCTTTGGCTGAAAGGGATCCCAAGCAGTAATATCAAAGTACACCTATGATACTAATATTAGGGAAAGCAGGAACCATTTATCCTACTTATCCATCCTTTCCTATTAATTTTTCCTTATTGCTCACTGTAATTATCACAGATTGAGGAAGAAGTCAGGATGCAGAAGGGAAAATTTGTTGCCTAGTTAATTCCTTTCTGGGACCTCTTCCTAGTTTGCCCTACTGAAGATGTATTCTCTCATGATTGGTATAATGGCCTTTTAAGAGTCGGTGTGTATAGTTAACAGTTAAGATAGCATTCGGTTGCACTAAAGGTTTAATTTAATAAATTGTGTATAAAGATTAGTAAATGATTGATACATGTTATAAGCATGCTATTAACATGAGATGCATTATTCATGTTATAAGAACACTGGTAGAAGATATTTGATAGTTATAAACAACCTCTTGGATTCTAAAATAATCCATGACAAATTAAATATTTATTAAAATATCTATTAATGATCAACTCTTTATAAACAGAACTTTAATAATAATAATAAAAAACTTTATAATTAAGAAGCTTATATTTAATCTAATAAGAATTCAGTGTTTTCACCCAGTTTTGGAAATACACTAGCATGAGGGTAGAAAAAATAACATGCCTATGCTCCAGCACCTTGTGGGCAAGTCTGAACTACTTCTGATATTTTTAGGAAGGGAGGCACAGCCTAAATGCGTTAGACTTGAGGAAATCATCAAGTAACAATTTTTCCATAACATTTATTATATCAGGAAATGTTTAATTTATTGTTATTTTGAATCTCAACATTGGTCATCAATGATATGTAATGATATTCTCTGACTCACAGCTCAGCTTCTACCATCCTGTCTACTACATAAAATTAGTGAGTCAGCTAAAATACAGAATACATCTGTCATCAAAGAGCAGTTGCTCATAGTGAGCTTTAGGACCATATAAATTGCACATGGCTATGGGTCAGTATGGCAGAGTTGGCCTGTGAGCCCTGCAGAGCCCATGACTGCAGCATCTCCTATTATCCCCCCTAATTTGCAGGACCTAAAAAATTAGAGAATGATCTTAGCACTTTCATTTTTTTTTTTAAGTAAATTTCTAGCCCAATTCCTTATAAAAAGAGCCTGGGAAATGTCAACTGATCATGAGGGTTTAAAGCCAATGATCTGATTACTCATGATATGCCCCCACCTACAACTCCCTGTGGATATTTTTTGGAGTCTGGGAGAATCATGACCATGTTTTCCTTGATTTTTAGGAAGGACCCAAGATCAGTTTGTATCTTCATGGATAGCACTTCATGGACAGCACTTCCAACACCCAAGGCCAGCACGATCTTCCAGCCAGATCCATGTAGTTGAGGTAATTCCTCAGCTGAGCAGCCTATGTGACCTCTCCCCACAAAAGGTATAGTATAGTATGAGATGCATCATTGTATTTGAGAACACATTTTCTAATCCCAGTTCAAACACAGTGGCCTTGGTCTATGACAGAATGATTTGGCGTCTCCAGAAAAGCCACTAGAGTAGAATGCAATTTTAGATGGATTATACATGAAAGTTTGTATTGTTAAAGATTATGAAGTAATATCCTCTCTAATAATTCATTGACAGAAAGGGATAACTCAGAGAGCAGTTGCAAGTAAAGACTAGGTCAAGAGGTTGACCACAGCAGTGATTTATGGAACTGATCCAGACCTGAGAGAGTCTGTGAAGCAGTGAAGTCAGAGGATTTAACAAGGAAAATGAACTAGATGAGGATGAGTGGGGAAATGAGATGAGAGGAGGAGGCAGGTGGCATATACTTAAAAGAAGAGCTGGAGATTGAGGCCAACACAACGATCAGGAGCAGCTGGGAAGGAAGATTGGGGAATGGACGGATCACCATGTTTCCAGGGGTGTTTGATCTGGAGGTTCAGTCCACTTGTGAGTAATGTCTGTCTCACAATTCATATTTTTGTCTTCATTTTCCTGGAATTTGAGAGCAGGTTTTTCAGTAGGAAGGGGCGGGCAGTCTTGTTCCTAGCAATAGTCTGAAGAGCCAGGTTGTGCATTTTAGTTGCAGGGATGGTTTCCTGAAAAAATAGAAGGGTAGGAATCTCCCCTTCCTTTTCCAGATCATGATGCAGCAGTAGAGCTGCTCAATAGCCATCAGTGTAGCCTCAGAGCTATAGTATTTCTTTTGGCTTATACCTTCTCCCTCTATGTGAGGAATGATGGGTGGGTACATGCCTGCTCTCAGACCTCTGATCTCTCCCATCCCACTAAAACTCCTTGCTTGGAAGGAGTGTAGTGTAGTTCCTTAACAGAGCTGTATTGGTGTGTAGAGTAGAGGAAGTGGACTTCAGTCTTAAACTTACAAAGAACCATTATATATAATGGTGAGGTAAAATACCATTTTTAAATGCATGAAAAATACCTTGATGGTGCCATTTTCAGAGAAAGCAAAGCCAGAAGTAAACCAGCCTTTGAAAAAGACACCTGTCTGTGGGGAAAGTCTTGCTTAAACAGCATGAAGCAACATTTTGGAAAAAAGTTTTACCTTAAAAAATCACCTTAAATACGTTTTCATTAAATATATTTGAAGGCTGTCTTTAAAAATCAACATAGTTTTCACATAATTCATTGAGATGGTACATTGTTAAATTTATTTTATTTTATTTTATTTTTTTACCTGCATTACCAAGTGTTGGTTTACAGAGAAACTCACACACACATACAGAATTTTATAAAACTTAAAAAAACCAAACTGGTCTAAATGTTATTACAAGTTGATTATTTTATTTCAATAATGAATGTTTTTAAAAGCTGTATTCTTACACTTTTACAAACAGTACGCATTTAAATTAAATTCACTATTATGTTGTGGAGTATACATCTGAGTGAAGCTACATATAGAAAAATACACATAGCCAATGACCACACTGCAGCTTAAGCAGAAGAAGGGGAGGGCATTGTCCAACTTGCTGAGGGAAGGTTATATCGCTTTAAGGGTGAGTGGGGGCAGAGGCACAGGCATTGCTGCAAAAGCAGAGTGAGTCATTGTTGTGACTGGGGACCCAAAGGGCTAGGGAGTTGATGAAGGGCTAGGGAGTTGATAAAGGGCAAGCCTGGCCAGAGAAGTCCCTTTTCCCCGGACCAGGTGGAGCAGCACCAACCCTTGCATGCCTGGAAGTTGCAACATATCCAGTTTGGTTGGGATCCATGTAGGCATTGCGCTAGCCACTCCTTTTTCGGGGAGCTGGGAAGGAATTTTTCCATCATCACAGCGTATTGGGGGGGACGGGAGCTTTGTTTCAGGGAGTAGGGAAGGAAGTTAGACTATGATGGTTCAACTCATGTAAGTGTGGAGCGGATGTCCAGTGCAGATACTCCATAGGGAAAGGGGTACAGTGATCAGATAAATGGCTTGGTAAACAACTTAAAGGTGGTGTTTGTTTAAGGAGTGCAACCGGGGGGGGGAGAGTCGGGGAGTCTCAAGGTGCCTATGATTGGCATGGCAGGGAGCCAACTCCCATCCCATCTTTATAGCCCACCTAAATCCTCATTCGAGGATGGGGGGTTTGTAAGGTCCCAGCAATGGGTTGGTTGGGGACCAGGATGGAAAAAGGGGGGCTGGTGGAAGCCCCCAGGTAGAAATTGAAATGATCATGGAGTTACCTGCACAGTACACTTTTATCTACTGGGTAGTCCCGGACATCTAATAATAAAGTTGCAGCCTGATTAAAGCATATCCAGTGTCTCCTGTCCTCCTTCCGGTATAGCCGGACAACAATATAGCGTAAAGAAATATAATAGGCGTGTGTTTAACAGTTTTTCTGTTCTTCTGTATTTTCCTACTCTCATCTTTCACTGCATATGAATGAATGTTGCTTTAAACCTACAGCAGATTTAAAGACGAAATAGAATTAACAACATACAGTATATGTCAGTTGGCATTAACATTGCCTACTCCTGATATTCATTAGCGTAGTTGAAACTAGGTGCCAACTTAGGAAGCATTATATATAGAGTCTACAGCATATATGCTAAAATAAAAACACTGAATCAGTAAAGGAGGGTAGTCTGACAAAATAGTAAAGTTTGTTATAAAACAGTGCAATTCAGAAGAGCTTTTTTCTTACATATGGTTGGAAATACCATTGCCACATGTATGCATTTTAGTAGATTTGTGAACAATTAATATCTAAATCTATTTCATTTATTAGAATTTATTTCTATAAGGCAACTACAATACAACAGTTAAATGTTCACAGTAGTTTACTATTAGTTTGCTTTGGTGCACTGCCATTAAAGGCATCTAACTAGTCAGAAGACAAGTTTACCAAATTTAACACTGCTGCAGTAACAAGAAAACTACTAGTAATTCTAACTTGAGATGTGCAGGACTATCTGAAATCTCAATGCTGAAAGGCTTTATTTCTTTCACAAATTAGACTATTGTTTTGTTCTTTACCTGCTAAAGAAATGTTGTTATAGCAGTGTCTTTGTGGAGCAACCATGACATGCAGTGGTCACATGCAATCTTACATGTTTCTTCTCTGGGAATATTCTTTGTTTCTTGATGTAAGACATTAGTCTAACCCAAGTTTGAAATCCTCTTTCTCTCTCTTTCGGCTACTCTTAATTATAATGGCTTGGATGTGATGAGCAATTTGTATTACTATTGCTCTGTGTCTCCTTAATACTGTAACAGCTGCCCTCTCCCACATTTCACATACCTTAAACACCCAAAGTGTATTAAACCTTTCCATGACTGCCTAATCCTGTTATGAAAAGTAAAATATTCTGAGAGAAGTGACGTTAAACAAAAAACAAAAAATAAACCCAAACAAAAAACAAAAAGCATTTGGATAAACAGTCCTTACAACTTCTGCACATGTTCTTTACCAGCAGTGTTTAAGAAATCCTTTTGTGGCAGTGCTCAAAAACCAAGACAGTTGCTCTGCATTTGTAATTGTGGTGTTCAGTGAAAAAGAAATTAGAGGACTTGTGGGGCTTGGAGGAAAAATAAATAAAATCTGACATGCAGTTGGGGCATCCTGAAGAAGACTGAATAAAATGAGGGATCTTGTTATTTTACTTAAAATAATGAAGATCGCAAATGAAGCTATTTTGTGTGTTTCATTCATTCAACTGTTGGTCAGGGAGATTGCCAATAGAAATGTACATAATCCCACTGCATGCACAACTCAAATGACATTAAGTAATAGATTGTTTCTATCTATGTAATTCTTGCAATTATTATTAAAATTTTAGGCAGTTATATTATGAAGCAGAGTATATAAATATTGAATGGCATCTTAAAGTTTCAGCGTCTAGCAACTGGAGAACCAGACCGTGATCCAGGTCGGGAACCAGATCCTCCCTGTGGAAAGAAGAATAAAAATCAATTTGATTAGAAAGGTATGGCACTCTTCTGTGTGTATATGTACTAATTCCAAAAGGCCAGGTTCCAGTATTATAAACTGGTAGTACAATCCAGTGTCCATAGTTTCTAGTGACTATGCCTTATTACATACTTTGATAAGTCTGTGAATTATATCACTAAATTAACTGAATGCTTGAAAAATTTCAGTTTTGCTTCAAAGGAATAATCACTTTTAATGATTGAATTTTCAAGTAGGATGAGTTTATTCCAATTAAGGACCTCCATTGCTACCACCTCATGTAATAACATTTTGCTTCCAATGACTGGAGTCTTAATTAAATTATTATGAAGCCTTCATTCATTTTTCTGAAGATGCCAGAGAAATTGAGATTGCTGGTAAAGATGGTGACAAAAAGAAACCTGACCTGGGGTTATCCCTGCATTTTGCAGGTACATACACTTTGGAAATATTATAACATGGGCATGCACCCTGTGAATAGCCTAATAGCTGAGCATGCCGGAGTATGAGCATTTGCATCTGCAAAATCCACATTAACACTATCAGTTGCATAACTGAGAGTCTTTTAAAAGGACAAGTTCAAGTGTTATCACGTGATAAGTACAGGTACAAGTTTGTGGAAGAATGAGGTTGAAGGCTGAAAATCTGGTTCATTTTGCATATAATTAGAAAACAACAACAAAATTAACAGAAAAGGGAATAACAAAATCTTAACTGAATCTATCAATTCTTATGCAACTGATGACTGAAGTGGGGGGACAGATTGCAGCCAACATGAAAATCAGACTCCATCTGTGTATTCTTCTTTGGGCTTTCCCTGAACATGTATAGAACCTCACTCCTTTTCTTACAGCTCCTTCCAAGTCAAAATGTGTCATGCCACCACAGAGGGATTAAAACCTCTCTTCTTAGTGCCACACACACATCTGTATAGTAAAATGTACTATGTTACACTAAAGCAGACATACATCTTTATCTATTAAATGGTTTTGATAGGCTTCTTTCAATTGCGGCTGCTGGTGAAGATGCTCTTGTGTCTGTTCTTGGAGGATGTGTTAGAGATGGAAATGATTAATTCTTCTACTTTCCATCTTTAAAGTAGCCTCACTGCTGATTGCATTATTTACTGAGAACACACCACTACTAGTAGGAAATCACTGTATCTGGCCTTAGAGGAAAAAAATGATGATTTCACATTGTTTGTTTGGACATGGATGAAATAATCAGTGTAGGTTTTCATTTGCCTTTTTTTTTTTCCTCCTGCCCCTTCTTTGGAAACTATTTGGCCATATGTTGCCTTTTTTTTTTTTTTTTTTTTTAATTTGTAATGTTTGTTAGGGACCTAGAGACAATTAATCTTGGGGCACAGGAGAAAATCTTGGGCCAAATTGTACTCTGCGACATTCTGATGTAAATCCAGAATAGCTTCATTAATATTTAAGATGGTATTCCACATATACACCAATAAGAACAGGATTTGGTCCCCTGACTTTTGGTTGGCATGACAAATCAGTACATTTCTATTGTACTTCAGTTGTGAATATGGAATATAAAACAATGTCAAGCACATACATATATTTCATACATAGAGTATATGCTCAATTTAATTTGTAACTCAAGACAAGTTGTACTACATCTATAACTGTATGGAATATTTGAATATGTGATTGATATTAAACAGATAGGTCTAGAGAGGCTTTTATGCTTTTTTGTGGGCTCAGTTTTTTACTTATTGTAAATTTACTTGTACTTTACCAGTTTAAAGATTTTGGAAAGAGTGCCCTGGCCATCATGGTATGATCCCTTATGTCCCTTATAAGCAGATTTATGCTCGGAGAATTTGCCACTTGCTCCATACCCTGGCTTGTGTCCTTCACCTCCCTAGAAAGAAAGATCACAGATATCTCAGGTGTGTTGTTTACAGTACAGCAGTTACCTTCATTTGCAACTGTGGGAATGTAATGCTTTCAAATTAATCAAGTAGTTGAAAATGTAGGAGGGAAAAAACTCTAAATAGTGAACAATATGCAAATCTGAGTCCCAAACTCTGGTCTGTAACAGAGAAATCAATAATCAGAACAGCATTGTTATATCAATGTGAATGGAAAATGAAATGGGAAGAATGGTAACTGCAAGTTTTGAAAAAGAAACCTTATTAACTTAAAAGTATTTTATCCTCTTGAGAAAATTATACTGACTAGCACAAAAGGGTGGAAAAACCAAAAATCTCTGGATCAACAGCTGTATTTCTCCTAAAAGTATACATTACATTTTCAAGAGATTTTCAAACACTTACATGTTAATATTATATGTTTTTTTAAAATCACTGGTGAAAAAAAGTTGCTGGTGAAAAAGGCATTTTGTTTCATTACAAAGTAATTGCCCAAGGAGGAGGGAAGTAGTACTAGAAGAGGGTTTCTCAAACATTGTCCCCTTACACAACTAGGAAAAGATACCTCCCACCAACCTCTTGTTGAAAACGTTATTTAAAAGTTGTGATTTTGGTGGTCTATTTCAAACACAGACAATCAGCATGCTAAATTTTCTTTTCTTTTTTCCCCTCTTCTTTTTCTTCTTTCTGAATCATTTCCACTTTGGGCTCAGCAAAAACTGTAAACTTTGGGGGTTTTTTCATTATTATTTTTAGTGAATTCAATGCTTATTAAAACGTACCGGATTGAAAGTCTTAGGCTCTAGATCCCTTCAAGTGCAAGCAAGAGTGTAATTCAATGTCCATGC
Source organism: Emydura macquarii macquarii (assembly GCF_026122565.2). Classification (NCBI taxonomy): domain Eukaryota; kingdom Metazoa; phylum Chordata; order Testudines; family Chelidae; genus Emydura; species Emydura macquarii. Next base: position 9,021,826 of record NW_027130568.1, read on the forward strand.
CTATTCACTCTCTGGCCTGTTTATGGAGACTGCCAGGACTGTGCTGCTGCCAAATGTGATGAAGAAACCTATCCATGAAGAACTGGACTAAGACCATCAAATCAGTTCGCAAAAGCCATCACACAACTGCCAGATGGTAATGATTTTCACAGTCAACCTCAAATCAAACGAGTAGCACAGCAGTAAAAATATTTCTTAATTTGTTATTCGGTTTCCTGAACTACCCCATTGCCCTTCGACAAACAGTTCTACTTTTTCTAAGTACTAAGTAATAATCTCTGTAAGAAATGGAAAAAGAATACCCTCTTCCCTCATTTTCTGTGTGCATCTTCTGAATGAAGTTGAAGCCTCCCCAAAGGGGCCAGCCTCATAGTTTGAGAAAAACTTCTGTGCAAAGGAAGCAGCAAGTTCTGTCTAAAAGATAGTTGAAAGGCAAGAGACAGATAATGAAAGGACAATGAGAGTGTGTTTGCAAGTTTGCATCCCTAATTCACAAAACAGAAGTGAAGTTTATGTGGAATCGTGCTTCTTTGGTTTTCCTCTCTGTATTGTAAGAGCCAAATTTATATTTGATCCATTGAGATGTCCTTTCGTTGTTAAACAATCAAGTAGAATGAATAAACGCAGAGAGCTGTTAAGATACAATATTACAGCTAGCAAGCATATTTACAAAGATGATAAAAATGACTAGCTGAACTTATTTGTGTATAAGAGATACTGCCAAGATGACCTAGTTTTAAATTGTTTCAAGCCTGACGGAATATCCTTCATTTCTAAATCCCATACTTTGAAGCAGCAGTTCTCCAGAAGTCACTGGGCCTGATCATGCTTGCATTGAAGTTAGTGGCAAAATGCCACTCCATTTCAGTAGGAGCAGGACTGGGCCTGCTCTGGGTTCAATTCTGCAGTCATTTAACGTTCTCAGCTCCCAGTTACTTCAGTGTGTGGACTTGATTACACAGCCATTCAGAACTCATATTGGCTTCAATGGGAATCATGCAAACAGAGCCACTGCCAAATCTAACTTTAATATTTATATGAGAGAGAGAGAGAGAAGCCATATCCAACCATTGGGAAGTCTGTGTTGCCAAAGCTATTATTTCTGCTGATCCCACTGGCCTATCACAATAGTCCCAGTTCTGTGTGATGAAGGACTTCACCAACACTTACTGAAGTTAGCTAGGACCTACTTGTGGAAAAAGACTGAGCACCCTTTCACCTGATGCTCAGTCTCTCTCAAGATTTTGTTTCTACTACAAAACCAGAAACAGTTAAAACTAAAATGTTTGTCAAATGAAGAGCAAAGTAATTAGCAAAAAACCCCTGTTTTTTGGGTTTTTTTAAAAAAAATATTTAATAGGCTGTTACAAATATTGAGCCTGATGCTGTGGGGTTGTTGAATGCCCTTAACCTGCATTCACCTTCTTACATTGTCAGTGGGAGCTGAGGATTGGGCTTTCCGAAACTAAAACCTAGTCCTTATTGAGACAAAATTTCTATTGATTGCTGACTTCCAGGAGAGTGTTATCTTAGTATGAGCTCCAGAATTTAGGCCTAATGAAGTATTTAAAAAACAAATAAGAAAAACCTTGGAGAAAATTCTTAACAGTGTGATTTTAATAATTCACACACGTTGGAACCTTCTGCCATCCTATTTAGTTAATGGCTAATGTCATGAGCAGATTTAAAGAACACAAAACTTCTGACTTTGACAAAATAACTTCTCTGTTCTAGGAATAACTATGGTGATAGAAATCTTTAGAATTTTAGAAGCTTTAATATACCATCTAAGACACTGTGGTAATCTGCTCATGTGTGTAATTAAACCTGTAGTGAAGGAGAAAATAGGATTTAGTTAGCTGTGAGATAACTGCTTCTCTGCTACTGCACGCTGTCCTTGTTTTAAAATATAACTGTAGAAAGAACCCATGTAATAAGTGGTAGTATTGATCTCTTCTTCTTAAAATGAACTGCAAAAATATATGACAAAAATGTACACACCAGAGACAATATTAGTGTACAGAATTCAGTGTACAGGAAAAATTAAGCTTATGTTAAAAAGTTCCCCAGCTCTTTTAACCCTACCCCCAATTCGTCCCTTCCCCGCAAAAAGAAAAGACAAAGCAGTTAAGTCTTCCAGGAGCCTTAAAGGAAAGAGGTAGTTTTGCCATGCAGCAGACGTGCTCCATTTGTGCTAAAGCAAAAGAAATTATATCACTGTAAGGTTGACAAGCTGCTGGATAAGAGCAAGCAACAAAATTACGACCGTAAACAAACTGCTGTGTAGGAGGGGGGAAAGTGGATCAAAAGGAATTAAGCAAAACAAACAAACCAAAATCAAGACTGAAACATGAATGTCAAGTTGCTACAGCAGCTTGAAAGGCAATGGTGAAAGATACACTTTGGCCTTGGTAAACCAAAATGGCTGTGAATGAAAGCACATTCATCACCTACCCAGCTAAATCTGGCGAGGGATAATCCTCTCCCCTGCATATGTAAGAAACAGAAACAGTGATATGATGATCACCATGAAACAAAGAGTGCTCAAGATACGTGAGAGAATAAAAAAAGAGAAGCAATAAACAGAGCTGGTCAAATAATGGAAGCTTAAATTTGTGACCAATCATTCTCTGAAATAAAAATCTCAATATTCACAATTTATATTATTTGATCTATAAACACATTGAATAATAATACAAAAAAGTTTGTAATTAAGTTTGTAATTATTTGATTGGGGGAAAAAATTCATAATAAGCATTATATGTAAAAATTATTTGACCAGCTTTGGTTTCACGACTCATTTTACTTATAACTGACCACTTCTTGTAATATCACCAACTGCTTATGGACATTCTCAAGGTTTGGCTGAACAGTATGTTTTAAAATACTACTAATAATATTTTACATTTAATTATCAGCTTTTATGAAAGAATCTCAGCATGCTTTAGATCAGTGGATAAGCAGTATTATTGCCATTTTACAGATGGCTAATCTGAGGTCATGGTGGAAATCAGTGTTAAAATTGGGAATAGGACCCAGGTCTCCTATTCCCCTGCTCTAAATACAGGTGATGATACCTTCTCAGTAAACTAAAATGGCCAAAAACAAAGGATAAGGCTGAAACAGGTACATATTTAACCCCAATAATTAGAAGGGATCTTGGGGAAGACACTTACCTTTGCTTGCACTGGGGGTGGTGTCCTAGGTGACACCTACAGAGCAACAGAAAAAAATTATAAAACAGAAGCAGTATCACCATCAAAGGATTGCTCTTCATCCTATATTTAGATAACGTCTGATTTAATCTACCTTTCCATTGTTGTTAGGATACCGTTCACCTTTCTCAATAAAATAGAGTGGACATACTTTTAAAAGTTAATTTGAGTTTTATGGGTACTCACCATCATAAAAAATAAGAAATATGCTAGATCCGATAATATGTCTAGGAATGGAATGAACTTTTTAAGTGCACCCACTTTAGGTCCAAATTTGTCTCCATCCTGCAATACATTGGTATTATCTTCCTTTCCTTACTGAAAATACTAACATCAGGAATGTTGATTTGTGAAGCTGATATTAATAGAAATAGTATTAATTAATCTAAATCCAATAGCTGTTTAAGGTTTCTTGCACTATTATCTTTCTCATGTTTGTGTTTTGAGTCTTTGTACCACATTTGGGCCTCAGCAGATGAAGAAGGGGAAAGGGATTATATGTGCTGCCAGTGATCATCTCACAGCTGTGATACATTTGAGGAGACCTCTCTCTAGGGGGAAGCACTCTGAAGTGCTTTCAAGGATTATTAGGCTCAGGCAACAAAGTTTTTGATGATATCTATGCAGAGTACTCGGAGATACCATTTCATAGAATGTTTGCGGGAGATGCATCACTATAGTTGTTTCTCTGATTTTGTGTGTGTTTTTTCATATTAGTATGAAGATACCCAGGTTCAAAGCTGAAGAAAATCCTGAGGTCCCTTCCAACCCTAATTTTCTATGATTCTAAAATCCTTCTCCTGCTCCTCCTCAAATAACAACACTCAGGTAGGGAAATAATCTGGGCTTTTTTTGTTTATTGCTTCAAAAGAAATGCCTGATTCTAGCTTCTCTCTCGGAATAGAATTCACTTATTAAATCCAGTAAGTGCTATTTTAAATGGATTTTGCCTTGAGCACCACTGACTTTTTTTTAAACAAAACAAATGTGAATGTGGCTTACTTCAATAAAGTCAAATAATAAACTTGCAAACAGTAAAACTGTAATATAGTCAGTGATTAATGTTGGAATTTCAGTACATTAATGGAAGATTCATCCACTTCCAACCAGAAGTTTTTGCTATTACAACTTACGGTTTTCTGTATCAAAATAAAATAATTGTGATATCAAAATATAATTATTCCCCCAAAATCACAGTCAGAACACTTGATCTACAGTCTCAGTTGCAACAAAATGGATAACCTAAGGTACTGTTCATCCGCCAGTGAATCTCAAATGACATTTAATTCTGCCAAAACAGCTTGAAGGGAAGGGGAAACTTACGATGTTCTTGAAGAAGTGGACTACTGGGTTGTCATCACCAGGCCGCCCATGCTGAGACCTCTGGGGCATGGAACCTACATGGCTAGCTCTGGCTGCATATATGTCCTGAAATGCAGGGTGGATATATTAGTAAGTGCACTGAGAAGACCAAGATAAATGATGACCATTTGAAGAGAAAATGCAGCAAGAGGCATGTTTACAGAATAAAACTAAAAGAAAAGGGTAAGGAAACTGATAAATAAAACATGTAAGAAATCTACAGAGTTTATGTTCCAATGTCTTTAGCATTATAAAGGATCTGGCACTCTTTATATAACAGCACAATTGTGTGTGTGCGTGCGTGCGTGCAATGTATACACACACACACACCCCTTTAACGTTATTGCAGTACAATATCACCTGTGTTAGGCTGAGGTGTTCGGGTAACGAAAGTTAAATATTTGCTTTCCATGTAAGTGGAATCATAAAATTAGAGGTGAAAACTGAGATGGAAAAAGATGTCCTAGGTTGTTGAGTCAATCTCCCTGCACAGCAGTAATGAACTGAGTAGCAGCTCTTTTCATTTCTAATGTGCAGCACAAATTTCAAACATTGTCAATTTGGTGAAATGAAAGAGCAGCTCTCCTTGAGGCTGAGGAGAATTAAGTGTGACTGATGGCACTATGTTGCCTCAGCAGTGCTTCAAGTGGTAAGGAGGAGAAAAATCCAAAAAGCAGAGGCAGAAGAGCCAGGCTATTAAATTTAAATTCATGGAGACTAACTAGCACAGCACAGTTACTTGTGATAAATGTTCTATGCCACAGCGAAAATGGTGTCTGCTCTATTATGTGCAGTTGGTGCTATATCTTGAGTTAGTATCACAAAGATGGAAATAAGAATTGTTATATGTGTATTAAATTCATGAACAGTAGAAGGTACAACTTCCCTTCTCAATAAACATAAAGGCTACACCGGAAACTCCAACAGAGCCAAACTAAATCACCAGGAAATAGAGAGAACCCTGAAGAGAAGGTAGCAGTGTTTTTCCACTCATGTAACATAAAGGTCCCACCAAATATGATTAATTCCCTGAATATCTAGTAGCACTAAGACATTCAAATTAATAAAGGATGGTATAATTTATGCTACTTGCTTAAGATCAAGCATATCTGGACAGTGAAAAAAGTAAAGATTGTAATATAATATGAAAAGATAAACAAACAAATTAACTCTGATTTTATTTGTCACTAGCAGCAAAACACACAACCTTTTGTATATAACCTATCTCATAAGACAATATAATCTACTGGTCAGAGCACTGGACATGTACCCAGGACTCCTGAGTTTTATTCCTAGCCCTACTGCTGTCTGATTGTATGATCTCTGACAAATAACGGGAGTGGGTTCTGAGTTACTACAGAGAATTCTTTCTTGGGTGTCTGGCTGATGAGTTTTGCCCACGTGCTCAGGGTTTAGCTGATCACCATATTTGGGGTCAGGAAGGAATTGTCTCCCAGGGCAGATTGACAGAAGCCCTAGGGGTTTTTCACCTTCCTCTGTAGTGTGGGGAATGGGTCACTTGCTAGTGGATTCTCTGTACCTTGAAGTCTTTAAACCATGATTTCAGGACTTCAGTAACTCAGCCAGAGGTTAGGGGTCTATTACAAGAGTGGGTGGGTGAGGTTCTGTGACCTGCGTTGTGCAGGAGGTCAGACTAGATGATCATATTGGTCCCTTCTAACCTTAAAATCAATCTAATTTAACCACTCTGAGTCAGTCTTTCAAAGATATTTCAGCATCTAAAGATGTAGGTAGAAACCTAGTGGGATTTTCAAAAACACCTAGGTGTCTAACTCCTAATGGGGCCAAATGGACACTTTTGCAAATCCTGCTATGCACCTATCTGCATCTTTAGTTACCAAAGTATTTTTAAAAGTCTGGCCCATAGTTGTTAAGCTATTTGCCAAAGATCACCCAACCTATCAGAGCTGGGAGATTTTTTAAAAAACCTAAATGAATGAAAATCAAAAGTATTGTTCTTGTAATAATGTATGTATGTAATATAATCCTTAGGAGAAATGAGTTTCAAATTCATTGCTGCAGGAAAGTTCAGCTAGATATTTATTAGGTTTGCTTTCCCCATGCCAATGGTGTATATGATTATACCACTTAAAAGTAGGACTTAAATGGATTTTGAGACTTTTATAAGAGTATGCAGTCATCCTGTAGTTTCTCCCACAATTAGCTCTACTTTGCCACTTTTTAGATGATAGCCAGAGCTATGGATTCATATTACATTGGGTCAGAAAATAAAACACTACCAGAGAATGAAAAATGGCATAGTGAAGGCTATGATGATGTTGCTCGAATGTCCACTTTTAATTAACATGACTTTTTAAAAAGAACAAACAAAAAAACAGGATGGCAGCATACAAATGTAGGTGGTAAATGTTGGGTTGATTGGTTTTTTTGTTCATGTTCCAAATTAAACTTTTCTTTGTTTTTGGGACACAACTTCCATGAGCCTCCTTTTTCTTTTATTTTCCCCCGGCTAGTGTTGTAGGTCACATTGCAGTTGCCTCTACTACTGTTTTACTGCAGCTGAAGTGGTTGCTCTTCTAATGCAAACCTATCATAGTTTATACTGTGGAGAACTTTAAAGTATACTTTTTGTGCCTGATAAAGAAGGGTTTGAGAGCAGTTTGAAATGCTGTCTCTAGACTCTCACCACATACTCAAACAGAGGAAGTATGAAAACAGAGTATATGAAAGACATTGGGGATTATAGGGTGGGGAGGAAGTTGTTTATTTAAAAATATGTAGCTAACAGAGAGGATCACAGTCAAACAGTGATTATTCTTTTCCAAACTGCACATGTGGATCCCACTCTTGGTGTGTGAATGCTCCAGCGCAGCAGCTCAGAACGTTTTCACTATTAGTGTCAGTAATGGTCTCACTCCTCACAACTTCGCGTTCCTTCTCCCGAGAGTACAAAAGATGCAGTGACGCTGACCACTGCTCAGTTCCTTTGGATGGGCTTAGGCAGAACAGCCAGAACAACAATGATGTCCCCATTTTATTTAGTTAATTAAGAGAGTTACTTTTTATTTATTGTAGCTTTAGTGTTCAGTAGCGTTAGGCTGCATCTACACTACAAGCTAAGTGTGTGATTCCCCTGCTTGCGTACGCATTCAGTATAAGCATGATAGCACATGGTAGCAGAGGCTTGGCTTAGCATTCCAAGTACTAACCCATCTGAAATGGGTGTGTATACACTCAGAACAGCTAAGCCATGCTTGTGCTGCTGCAGCCACACTGCTATTTATACTTGTGCTAGATTAACAAGCTAGCACGTGTGTGTACACAAGCAGGAGAAATCACACCTCTAGTTCATAATGTAGATTTAGCCTTAATGTTCTCTCTGATGTTTTTTTAAAAGGAAGAATTAAAATGTAACTTTATTTCTATTTTTAGTTAGTGCAGTGAATTTCAGTTGAGATATGGCAGAACTGAGATTCCCTAGGCCTAGGCTTTAAATTATGCCCGTCTACATGGGTGAAGGGACTGCCATTCCCCTAATGGACACTTTATTGCCTGGGAGAAGAGCATATTGTTGCTCAGCGTTTGATCTGTAAATCTTCTAAGATGCTCACAGAGAGAGTGAGAGTCCAAGTAAAAGCTTTCTCATGGAAAAGTCCATGAGTACACTGTCGGATCCCAAGCAAAGACAATGCTGAGGAAGTTCCTCTCTACGAACACAATCAGTCCATGTCACCAGAGATGATACTGAGCTCAAAAGCAACAGAAAAGACCTAGAGAGGCTTTGCAAATGCTTTTGGAGTAGTCAGAGATCTCAGCTGTCTGACAAGTGAGAGACTCTAAATTTGTTATTCGTGCCTCTTCATATCTGGTTCCTGGCAGGAGAAGGTCTCCCTCAAAGGAATCGATAAAGTCAGCATAGAGGAAACGAGTGCCCAAGCCTCACTGTCTGTCATGTTGGGTACTTGCAGAAGAGGGCACATAGAGATGAAAGTCTTAAGACCCCCATGGCTTTGGACTTACTGGATCCATCACTCTCAGTGAATCAATTACAGTGAATCAGTGAATCAATTACAGTCTGCCCTGGCACTGTCTTTAGCAGCACTGTTTGATGAGAGCATCTCCTTCTACATGATGTAGTGTAGTTGTAACCGTGTTGGTCCCAGGATACTAGAGAGACCAGGTAATATCTTTTATTGGACCAGCTTCTGTTGGTGAGAGAGACAAGAAGAGCTCTGAGTGGTTCAAAAACTCGTCTCTCTCACCAGCAGAAATTATTCCAATAAAAGATAACTCACCCACATTGTGTCTCTCACTTGGCACTGGCAGTTTCAGCATTTTGGAGCCTTCAAAGAAACTAAATGAGACACAGGCTTCCTCAGCTCAGATGTCTTTTGAAGGGGATTCCACAGCACTGAAAGATTTGTTTCTCTCCTGGATATCAGAATAACTTCAGAGTTAAAAACTTCTAGTTCTGCACCATCTAAATCTCCTTCCCATGAGGGATCAAGGATACTTGTGATGAAGATTTCTCTTCATCAGCAAAACAGTAGAGTTGCAAATAGAAGTCCTACTCAAATTTTAAAATCTCCTGTTGTCCTATCGGTAGAAGCATTCTCATCTTCTGACTTCAAAGGGAGCCATCACCTAAGAAGCCAGCAAAAAGAAAAAAGCAGAAAAGATAATACAAAGGAACCTCCTTATGAATTTAATGGGCTAAATTCAAATTACTCTCCTTGGTATCCCCCAAATTGGATGAATGTCTCTTAACCATATGGTCCACAACTTTGGCTATGTTGGCCTCTGTGACTGCAATAGCTGCAGCATTCAGGGTAAGTTCTCCCCACACTTTGTGGAGTATACGCGTAAATTATGTAATTCACTTTTTCAAGTGTCCCTGTTTCCATAATCTGAACAGGAAATGATGGAACAGACACATTCTAATGATAAAGAGTTACTGGTTCACTAGGAAGATTAATCTGGGCCTCCACAGTTGTCGTCTTCATCATCCAGTGTGCCTCTGACAATTGATAATTTTAAAATGTTTCTGGAATTATTGAAGTGCATGAGGGAATCACTGGGAGTCCTATAAGAAATGGTACAGGAAAAGGCGCATGCAACTTTCGATATTTTACAATCATCATCTCAAAATGGAATTTTAGAACCAGAAAAAGAACTTTTGGTTATTTTCTTCCTTGATTTCAGCTATACTTCAAAACATGCTGATTGTAGATATCATGTACTGTCCAAAGGTTTTGAGTATTTTTATATCTTCCAGTTCCATCTTCACTGGTTGTTACTGCTGCAAATGAAGAGTCAAAACAATTGGGAAAGTCAACGCCCAAAGAAAAAGAACCAAACAGACTAGACAGTTTTGGGAGGGAAATTTATTCATCAGTCTGTCTACAAGTTAGGGTAATTAATTATCATGCTATGGTATCTAAATATGATGATCTACAGTCGGACAGACTATTTGACTTTAAAGCAAGTTATCTACAGAATTTAAAGATGAGTTCAGATCTATTTATGAAGATCAGTTGATTGCTAAAATATCTCTTCAAGCAGCTCTGGATGCAGCTGATACTGGTGCCTGTTCAGTGGCTACAGCTTTTGTTATGAGATGTGCATCATGGTTGTCTTCCTCAGATTTATCTATGGAGGTACAGACAACCACCAAAGATTTTCCATTTGATGGACTGAGCTTGTTTAGTATTAAAACGGATGAGACCTTTGCATTTGTTAAAAGACTTAAGAATCCAATCTTAGATCTCTAGGTTTATATACCCCCTGCATTTAGGAAGAAACAATGTTATCCACATTCTTCTTCTCCGAGATATAGGAATACTAAACTTCCTCATACTTTTATTAGCAGAGACCTTCTGACCAATCGAAGAGAAGATTAAGATATCAAAAGAGAAGATGAGTTCCATCGTCCTTTTTGGTAACCTCACAATCAGGACAGACACAGAGACATTAGATTTGATGCGATAGTCGAGGATCATGGACTAATCTACAAGGATCTATATCTCTTCTTTCCTCCTTTTTGATTCCACTTTTTCTTTTATCAAGAGACTTGGATGGGCATCATCACAGATCAATGGGTCCTTTAATTTATCAGAGATGGTTATGTCATTCAGTTTCAGTCTCTGCCTCCCACCCATACACCTTCTCAGTCCTTTTTCAGGGACCATTTTCACAAGAGTACATCAAGAAATAGATGACCTAATCAACATAAGACTGATTAGAATTGGTACCTGAAGAATTTGTGGGAAAGGGCTTCTATTTTTTTCATAGAAAAATATAAAGGAGGTTGGCGTCCGATTCTAGATCTCAGGAATCTAAACAAATACATCTGGCACACCAAGTCTTGTATGGTAGCTCCTGCTTCAGTTATTCCCATTCTAGATCCCATAGATTGGTTCATGATTGTCAACTTGCAGGATGCTTATTTTCATGTGTCGATTCATTCTGCATATAAGTAGCATCTTCAGTTAGTGGCTTTCGCAAATAACTATCAATTCCAAGTTATATTATTTGGAATTTCTTTGGCTTTGAGGATGTTCACTAAGTGCCTCTCCATACTGAATGAACAGGCAGAAAGGTGCAAGATCAGACCTTCTATGTCCTCTATGGGAATGGTGTATCCAAAATTATATCAGTCTGACAGCTCTTCATCTTCCAGGGGAGAACAATGGTTTTAGCAGACTCATTAAACAGAAAGGTGACCTTTTTCCATGAATGGAAATTAAAAGATTCATTACAGGACCACATCTTCCAAAAGTGAGGATTTTCCCAAATAGTCCTGTTTGCTTTGAATCAGAACAAGTGTTTGTTTTATTCTTGAACAGGAAAGAGTCTGGGATACATAACAGAACGCTTTCATGATTTGCTGGTCATACCATTGATGTATGCCTTTTCTACTTCTCCTTTAATTCTAAAGATGTTAAGAAAGATAAGGCAAGAGAAAGCTTGGGTTATACTGATAGGTCCTGCTTGGCTTTAACCGTTCTGGTTCTCCAATCTCTTAATATTGTCCAATCAACATTTTACTATGCTTCTGATTCAGAATGACATGGAATCACAGTTTACTCCTACACCCAAATCCAATGTCACTACATCTCATGGCTTGGATGGTTTCTACATGTCCTCATTAGATAGAAAATGTTCTTCAGAAGTACAGAATATCTAACTTCAGAGCAGGAAATAACATATTCTGCAAGTTGTAATGTTTTTTTTTTTTATTATGGGCCATATCTAAGGATTACATTCCTTCTTGGTGTATTCTATTCCAATAATCTTGATTACTCATAACATTTGAAGCACTTGTGTCTATCTGTTTCAGTTTAAGTACAGTTGGCAGGATTTCAGCATTTTATTCGCCTGTAGAAGGGGGTTTCGTTTTCTGTCATCAATGAGCAGATTTCTGAGGGGCCTGATTCAAGTTTTCACTCCTGTAAGAAGGATTGCTCCAACATGGGATTTAAATTTGGCACTTTTTTTCCTAATGGGAACCCCCTTTTGAATCTCTAGCAAGCTGCGCAATTCAGCAATTTTTGCAATGGAAGTGACATTTTTGAAGACTATTGCCTCAGCAAGTAGAATAAGTGAACTTTGACAAGCATTAATTATATTCTCCTTCCCCGCACACATACAGCTTTTCATATAGACAAGGTGACTGAGACATCATCTGTCCTTCATTCTGAAACTGTTATTGGATTTTCATACCAATCAGTTTATTAATTGATCAGTCTTCTTTCCAAGACATCATTCATCTCAGCTAAAGTTAAATTACATGTGCAATTTAAAAGATCATTGTTATACTATCTGGATAAAACAAAATATTTTCGTAAGACTTTGACATTTTATTGCTTATGGCAATAAATCTAAAGGGATGGCTGTTTCATCGCAAAAGCTTTCACAATGGGTATCTGATTTTATTAGGACTGTATATGATATTAATAAGTCCATCTTTAAACATTCTAATTGATTCATATGTCTAAGTTGAGAGCCAATGCTGGAGATTTGCAGAGCAGCTACCAGAACTTGAGCTTATACATATACAAAGCATTATTGGTTAATGAATGCTTCTTGATCGGTTGCCCGTTTTGGAAGGGCAGTTTTGCAATCTCTTTTCAAATAACTCCTTGCACCCACCTCAGTTTAGGATGAATGCAGGCTAATCACCATGACTGGGATCCACATATGGAGTACTCAAATAAGAGAAAGTAGTTACTTACCTTATAGTAACTGTGATTCTTTGAGAAGTCCAGACTTGTTGCTCCCATGATCCACCTTTCTTCTTATACGATGGATTCTGGGTGGTGAAGGAACTGAGTGGCAGTTGGGGTCACTGCACTCTGTGTGCCCTTGGGAGGGTGATCATGAGGACATGTAGAGAACAAGCATGATCTCTGCTGAACACTACTAGTGAAAACGTTCAAAGCTATTGCTTTGGGGCAACCACACACCATGACTGGGACCCATGTGTGCGGACATCTCGAAGAACAGCAGCTAACACCAGTAAGTAATCATTCTATTTTTCATATTCAGTCCTTATAAAAAAGAGACAGCAGGTGGGAATTTAAATTGCAAAGCTTCACTCATTCATATTCCAAGGGAATAAAAATGAGTCCACAAGCATGTTTCATGTCCCAAAAATGAATCCTGCTGTGCCACTTTTAAATCATTTCTCACTCCCTTCCTCCATCTTGTGCTAAATTACATTTTAACCATTTTTGCTATGATTTTATCCTGAAGTTATCTACTTTAAAAAAAAACAACTAAGCCTTCATTACTTACACTTAACGAGACATGTGGTATATGTGATGTTACTGGTTAGAGGCCTGAGATCCTGGTTCTTTGCAGATTAAATAAAGTGGAATGTGAGATGTGGAAATTGTCATGAATAAGATAAAACTTGTCTGGAAATGTGTATTTATTAAGTTAATGTTAACAAGGATAAATATCTAGAATTTGGAATGATTATACTTGTTTCATTTTATGTATGTTAATAATAACTTAAAAAATTAGGTGTAAATCATCAACTAGCTCTCTAATCAGTTACTGGTATGTACTGTATGCCAGTAATCTGGTTTATTGAAAAGGATATCATGCAAAGTATACAATGAATTAAGTATTATGGATATAGATTCTGCTGTTTGTAGTGTCAAAAATGTCATTACCACAGTTAGGTTTTTGATATGGTCCCTTTTAAGAGGGATGAGTCTTGCGACCTAAAACCAGGAAGTTGGCTGTTGTTCTTGCTGACAATTCTGTGACAGAGTTTCACAACTTGTGTGTCTCAGCTCTCCAAGTGTAGTGGTTGCAGCATGTATTAACCTCTGTAAACATATTATTCTAAATTTGTAGCAACAGGTAATTTACCTATTTCCCCTTAATTTAGATGCACTTATAAACTACTGTATTTACTCCCTTTTTCAGCTGCACTTTGTGCTTTCTATCACTCTGCAGGCACTAAGATTCAAAATCAATTAAAAAGAAAGTAAAATTGGAAAAACATTTCCTAGAACCACCAAAAAAAACCCAACCCAAAACTGCAACCAACCTATCAAAATCAGTTAATTGAAACGATTTAGTGCAGTGTCTCAGGGTGCATAGAAGAGAAAATGAAATGTCAATGAAAGAGAAAGTAAATCATAGCCCCTGCTGAGTTATTGACTTAATTCTTGCTATTTATGCGTTTTTGTTTAAGTAACACTTTAAATTAGTTCATCCAGTCAATGAGTTTTGTATCAATATATGCTTAAGATAAACCCTGGTTTACTTTTGAAGTAGGCGCTAGGCACCGAGTGAAATGATGGACATCAACATGAGAACCTAATAGATATGAAGGGCACACTGCACATCAACTATATTTTAAAAAGAGCCATATTTACCCTTTGCTGCTTTCTTGTGTTACTGGAAGTTTCCACTCAGTACAGTGTGATATTAGTCTTTATCACCAGATGGAGCTGTGACACACAGATTGCCAGTTAAAGTTTGCAGCATGTAATCAGACAATTTCACAGGGTTTTCCAAGCCTCACACCTATTATAAATGTTCAAGTTTTACATCAGTTTTAATATTGTGCTGCACTTGGAGCAACTCAGGTAATCACTAATATGGCAAGATTTGTTTCCATATGTTATATTCAAGGAACATGTTTCACAGCGTCTAGCCTTGAATTGAGACCCTTTGAATGAATTAATTGGTTTGTGAACCCAGAGGGATTTGGCCACATGTTTGCAGCTGTATTTAAAATTTGTTTGCTGACAAAAGTGTATGCTTATTGAATACTCTACAACAACAAAGAGCCAGTCTTCTGTCCAAACAGTGCATACAGAAACTGAGACAGAGACCTGGTTTACATCTAAAATCGTAGGCCGACCGAGCTGTGCTGCTCAATGGTGTGAAAAATTAACACCCCTGAGAGATGTAGTTAATCTGACCTAAGCTTTGGTGTAAACACTGCGAGGTCAATGGAAGAATTCTTCTGTCAAAAAGCTACTGCTGCTGCTTCTTGAGGGGTGAATTTATTACAGCGACGGAAAAGCGACTTCGCTCACTGTAGCAAGTGTTTACACTGCAGCAGCGCCACTATAGCATTTGTAGAGTAGACATATCCAGACACTCAGTTCCCCAGTATTCACAGGAAACTTGTTTGGGACTCAATCAACTTACCCTAGTGAATGAGCCCAGCTCTGTATTCCAGAGAGAGGTAAAAAGGAAGGATCCCTCTATTTGACGAGTTTCATGCCATAGCATGTGTTTGCACCTGTTTTTATATAATACAGTTTGGGAGAACTGCCTAGACATAGATTTCGGTATATCAATTTGTGAATTCATTTTAAAATTGGTAGATATAGTATTACTAATTTTAAAAGAAGCTTCTAAGAATTCTTGGTAAAACTTTGCTAATTAGCCAAGAACAAACTTTCGTTTCACTTACTGCAGATACACTGTATAAATATGTAAGCCAAAATTTTCAAATCTGGTACTTTCCAAAATCCCTTTTCCAGAAGTGGCCTGATTTTTAAAGGTTCTGAATACCTACATCTCAGATCAACTTTAATGGGATTTGTGGGTGCCGAGCGCTTCTGAAATCAAATCTTGTCTTTTGGTGCCTCAATATGCTTTTGGCACCCAAATTCAGAAATTTTGTCTGTAGTTGTTTACTCTGTGCCATCATTTCAAAGAGAGTGAGAGAGAGAACTACTTGGTTAATTTGTTGCTGGTGGATTTTTGGAATTCCAAGACAGTTCATTTTACTCGTAAAGGTGGGCCAAAGCCACATTATTTTGACCCACTACATTATTATTACCCCATGGTTCAGATTTTGATGTTCCTCATTGCAGGTGAAAGAAACAGTGCAAAATATGTACCTGGTTTTGGGTTTTGTTTTTGAATCTTTGCCTCCCATGCTTGGAGGATTTGTTAAAATGTCTCCCTCCCTCCCCTCCCCTTTGGGTTTATTAGCAATGAGTTTAACTCATCAGTTACCAATGATGATGGTTGGTCCATAGCCTTAACTGTATTCATCAGCTTGAATGGAACTACTCTCGTGAGTAAAATTACACTTTTAGATTTGAGCAATAAAAGGTCCTTTTTTTGTCAGACTGTTTAATTTAAATTTCATGAATATTGGCCTTACAACCTTGTATAATTGGGCTCTAAGTCAGACAGACATAAAAGAGTAACCTTGAGCTTGTTGCAGAGGGAAATTTACAGACTAGTACTTTAATTATTAACAGCAGTTTTACCATTTTGTGTAATCCCTGTGCTAAACATTTACCTCTGTCCTCTCTAATATATGTATTGACACTGCCCACATTAGCAAGCTCCAGGGACTGTCTAAGAGAAACAGCAAAGCCCATTTTTCAACAGAATACTATGAATCAAGATTTCATCCTCATTTAATGCTATTGGGTTTGGGCAAAGTGAGGAATTTTCCATTTTAATATTTATACCTCTGCCATGACAGATAGGATTTTCAGGGTAAAATTATGCTTAATTTAATATATGTATAAAACAGCTCTCCATTTCTGCTGATTTGGTTAGTGTACGTATCACATTAGTTTCACTGTCTTATTCAACCTTTCACCAAGAAACCAGTACTATGCTTACTAGCTCATGTCATCTTTTTGTTGTTGTTTGATCATAATCAGTAGCTGGCATACAAGTGGTGGTACTTAAGCATCTCCCACAAAATACTTGTCTGACTTGGCTTGGTACAAACATGATGCTAGATCTTGCAATGCCTACTCATGCAATTCAACAACGTATATTTTCAAACGCACGAAAACTTTCAGTGGGCGTTAACTGCCATTTGTGCCATTTGAAAATCTTACCGTAACAGAATTGCTCCTAATAAAACAGTAATAAATAAATAATGGCAAGTAAATGTAGTATCAGACCCCTAATGATCAGTAAATATTAACAATGTATTGGCGGCAATAATATTCTGAAGATTAAGGTGACACTATCAGGCTTAAATTAATTTTAAGACTATTTTTAACCATTGTTATAAACAACACATCTTGAATCTAGATGAGGAAAACTGAAATCATTTTTTAAATCTAATTTACTTTTTACAATTTATGCCACTGTTCACTTTTTTAATTTCTCCAAGTGGAAGATGAAAATGCACTAGTTATTTTCTTTGAACTGGGTGCAAACACACTGTTTTAATACTAATAAATGTATACATCTATGAACAAAGAATGCCGGCCATACTTACAGGATGGGGGAACTGTATCCTGGGAAGCAGTGAAAATGAAAAAAAAAACATTGGGGGTCATGGTAGATAATCATCTGAACGTGTGCTCCTAGTGTGATGATGTGGCCAAAAGGGCTAGTGCAGTCTTTGGATGCATAAACGGGATTCTCGAGTAGAAGTAGAGAGTTATGTTACCTCTGTATTTGGCATTGGTGTGACTGCTGCTGACGGAGTGTCCACAATTCAAGAAGGATGTTGATAAATTGGAAAGGGTTCAGAGAAAAGCTCTGAGAATTATTAAAGGATTAGAAAACATGCGTTCTAGTAATAGACTCGAGCTCAATCTATTTAGCATAACAAAGAGAAGGTTAAGTGTTGACTTGATTTCAGTCTGTAAGTACCTACATGGAATATACATATTTGATAATGGGCTCTTTGAACTAGCAGAGAAGTTTATAATACAGTCCAGTGGCTGGAAATTGAAGTTAGATGGATTCAGACTGGAAATGAGATGTACATTTTAACAATGCAGGTAATTACCCACTGGAACAATTTACCAAGAAACATGGTGGATTCTCCATCACTGACAATTTTTAAATGAAGGTTGGATGTTTTTCTAAAATATATGCTTTAGGGATTATCTGGGGGAAATTTTATGGCCTGTGTAATACAGGAGGTCAGACTAGATTATTACAATCATCACCTTGGAATCTGTGAACTCTCAATTATAGTCTGTTTCCTGGCAATTTCACTTTCCTGGCATTAGCACAGTATCAGGGTTTCAGCTTTGAACACTGAAGAAAAATGTTACTTTGGAATTAAAAAAAAACCAAAAACACTCCTGGAAATCTTTTAATTTGCTGTAAGTTTTGAAATAACTTTCTTTTACAAATGCTAAACTTCAGGCTAAATTTTCTTGACAGGGTCTTTTTCAGAGGAAAAAGTTTTAAAATAATTTTATTGGTGTTAGATTATTTTTTAAACGAATGCTTGAAAAGGATTCAATTTGTGATGAAGATACATGCCAACAAGGGACTGAATTAATACCTCCAGTTCATTTTATATGGGCTGTCACACAGATAGCAACAATTATCTGTGGTTACTTAACTAGGTCTTCTTCTTTTATGAATGACTGTGCACTCTCTGATGTTGAAGGACCTGAGAACCTTGCAGTATAAGGTCCCTAGGATGGGTATAAACTAATAATTCAGAAGTGAAATGCTCTGTGATTAACTCTATAAGCCACCTAGCTCCCTAATCCACTGCCTCTGCCACTGGCATTTTAAGGAGTAACTCATTTGTTTTGTTTTGCCAAATAGATTTAAGGATGCTGTCTTAACACCTCTGCTGTCACCAGTTTAAATAAAGAATCCCGTTAATTTCCTGAAATAGGCTTAAATACTAAACGAGATTTTATTGTAATTTAGAAACTTGTCAGCTACAACTTCCCAAGACTCATTTTCAGCTAATCTTATAAATGAAAATGGATCGTGAGCGAGGGGCTAGAGAATCTCATAGTTAAAGCCTGTTTGTTTAATAACATTGTGTATATTCTTTAAGAAGCTGATATTTGAGTATTACTATTATTTATATTAGTGTCTAGAGGCCACAAGTGAGATTGGAATCCCATTGTGCTATGCAAAGGACACACACAGAATGTAAAACAATTCCTGAATAGCCAAAAAGCCAATAAAGGGGCAATAGCAGAATAAGGCAAGGGACACCTGCTAACTTGAGATTGTGAGTAAAAGCAGAGTACATAAATCCAAGGTAGGGCACTTAAATAAATGGCTTGGTTTTCAGATGGCTAACACTTTGTCTTGCTAATTGACGTAAAATATTAGCAGTTGAACTGAAAAGCAAATACTGAGTTAAACAGAAATTTCTGTGCGGCATGTACCCATTAATGAGACTGTGGGTGGTATTCAATTTAAACTTACCTATTAAAATATTTCCCCCTCTATGCAATTTAGTGAGTGCTTCCTGAATTGCCGAAAACATTCCAAAATCTAATATTACTACTGCTACAGGTCTCAGTACACTTGATGAAATCCATGGCATTCATGAAGTTACAGAATTACGCCCCTTGGGCTATCGTCAGTGGACTCAGTCAGGCTAGTGAGACCCTTTGCTGCAGAGATCTCTGCTAAACTCCATTTTTATTTGTGGTTTGGAGTGCAGTTTTAATGCTTTTTTTGGGGGGTATGCATTTGATGGGTTCATTTTAGGGGAAAAAAATGCAAAAAAAAAAGTCAGGGTGAGCTACACTGTATCCTTCTTTCCTCCTGGTATCCAAATCAGAGAGACTTGCACAAATGAATCAGCCAGGGGAAAACAGTTCAGGAATCTTATCTAAAGAAAATGTACATCTAATAAAGTGAATCAAATGAAAGCTGCCTCTCGTATGCTGAACAAAACAGATTTGCTGTAATGAAAGGTACCAGTGGGGTTATCACAGCTAGTGTGATAGGAAACACTGCAGAAGCCTGTTATAATCAAATGATGATTAAATGTCCATCTTTGATATTAGAACATTCTTAATGACTACTTGAAAAGGTTTCCCAAAAGTTACTGTCAACTTAGTCTATTTTATTGGATCATGCATGTTTCTTTGGAAGTTTAGGAAAAAAATTTGCAGCAATGTCATGATTATGAAAATCACTCATACGGTTTACCCAGTATTAAGAGCACTTGAAGTAGCTATGTTGGAAGTGGTAATGTCCTTCCAGACTGCAAGTTGTTGGTCTTTTTCTGTTTTCATCAAGCAGTGCAATGAATCCAAACTATCTTTCTGATGCTTGAGGTGAGTGTTGTGTGTAATTCGGGAAAATTAAAAACCCCTCAGATCTTTCTGAACCATACGGGAATATATATTGTTGAGATCATATGTTGAAAATATATAATATATTGGGATTGAGCTTGTGTTGAATTTGTGTTTTTACTTTCTTGTATATAGTTGTCTATGTGTACTATTTAAATCTCTTCCTTTTGTTGGTTTATGACCTTTTTCCATGTTGAATATGATGCTGTATTGAAAGACAGAAATCTGCTAAAAAATGTCAGACTTGTTTCCATCATGGTATGTGCAAGAAACATGAAAACAGCTGATCTAAAGTTCATCAGACAGGAAGTGTGAAGGTTATGGACTTCGCTCAGAATGAAAACAATGGAATTGCTTTTTGGCAAAAAGTATCTAATATGTTCCAAAAGCATAGTAAAGGGTACAAATAAGTTGCCTGGATCTCTACCATTAGTATCAAACCCTCTTATAAAATGTGCAGTATCTAATAATTAAACCTAACAAGAACTTTATAGATCAGTAGTGATTAATGGAGTAAAATCAGCTCTATGTGGTTTAAGTCGTGGATAGGATTTATGCTGGTCTTCTACACAGGAGTCAATTTCACCGTGTAAGACTAATTTATAATACAGAGTATTGCTAGAGATAGGTCTGAACTGAAATCCTAGCTCTGAATGCTTCTGAACTTTGGGGAAGTTTGGCTCAAACTTTGTATTAAACCTGAGCTCTCTAATAGAATGAATTAAACCCTGTATCCAAACTCCCCTGAGAGTTCAGATCTGAACTTTGTGCATTATGAAAACATAATGACAAGTCTGAATTGCTTCCTGAATAGAGATTTACAGAGAGGAATTGTGTGTGCATGTGTGTGTGTACTTTAAAAAATATATATATATATGTATATATAGGGTGAAAAGTACAGCATGTACTTTGGCCAAAACTTGAGCTCTTTAGTCACTCCTTCACTTAATCCTTACCTTGACAAACTCATTTAGATACAGACTAGAGATACTCACTTTGTATATGTGAACACTTTGATAAGAATACCTATTTCCTTCTTGGAAAATACGGCCCAGTCTTCCTTAGCCACACCAAAAATTTGCTGCCATCACAAAGCTTGAGCGCAGGTGACAATGGACTCAGCATTCATGGTAATTGCAAATAGTACAAAGTTGGTAGTGTGTTTCAGGAGCCTTTTAGCTCCCCCTAAGAGCAAAGTGGAATGGCACTGATTTTAGATAAGGCTGAACCCCTTTTTTCAAATGCCTGTCATGACTATTGTTTACATACTAGCATTGCAAAACCATAGGTACCATTCACATAAGAGGTTTTGCTTGAATTTTAACTTGAGTGGCTTGCCATTAGCTAAGACCTTTGCAAATGCTATTCTAGACCCTACACAAATGTTTGGGGCTTGCCCTATGACAAAAATCCAGTGAAGACACTGAAAGCAAAGTATTGCAGTATGTGAGCAGGATGCTGTTCTTTTTTCCACCTGCTGGTCTGAAACTGACATAAAATAAAAGCTATTAAACCATTTCATCTTCCAGGTATTTTACAAAAATTAACTCATTAATCCTTGCAACTCACCAGTTAGGTGGGTATGCATGACATTTTCTCAGTTTTACAGATGAGAAGGCTGAGAGGATGAAATCTTCTGAAGGGATGTGATCCAGAAGAACAAGATAAAGATCCCTGTACTGGCACAGGGCTCCAGAAAGAGGGAGCCAGATCTTAAAATTGTTGAAGGTTATAATGGCTGTTCAGGCAGAACGGTGTCAGTCAAAGAATAGCTTATGGAAGACTTTGTTGAGCTTCAGAGATAGAGGAAACAAATTGACAGAGCTGGAAATACAGGTTCAGATCAATTGTAAAAAATGTGTACGGCCAAATAGATTCTTCCAGTCTGTCACTTAATATTTTTTAAAAGTACTTTCTTTGAGTAATGATCTTGGCAATTTCTGAAAATACTAGTCAATTGGTTCAGATGCACAAACAAAATACAGTTGTCAGGGCAGGAATGCCCCCCATCGGCTCTCCTTACTTCTTGGCTCCTCATGCATTTTTGTACAATGCCATGTATTATGTTTTTCCTGGCCTGCTGGTTTGTAGTAGTTTCCATCAATATGTATTTATTTTAATACATGATAATGACGATTGCCTCTATCTTACAGTATAAAAAATGTCTTTGTATGAATACCATGAATTAGACAACTACAGAGCAAATCTGGCACCTAAATTACCAATCAGATGAAACACTAACCAGAAGTGGCAGCCCAGACAACATGCATTTATTTACTGTAGATCATTCCATATGTTCCTTTGCTGAGTAAATATTCACTATATTGTCTTAATTTTTTCCAAGGAGAGAGAACCCTATAATAATGGAATGTTCCATCAAAAGTACAGCCAACTCCCTCACCCTCCACTCCAGTGTGCTGAGATAACAATCATTGTTGAATAAGGACCCAATCGTGCTCTCACTGAGGTAAGCTGGGAATATGAATTCTTGTAAGTCAGTCACATTTACTAAAAATGTACACATTCCTGATTCATTCTTGCCAACACACGGATTTAACTGAGCTCTAGGGGGGGAAAAATCTAACATTCAGCCTCTCGTTAATGAGAGCTTTGACTGTTAAGCTGCTTAAGTTGGTGGATCTTTTTCTGTCCCCTGATATTGCTCATCACTTCACATATATTATAGTGTATAATGGGTAAAAGAGGGACTAGTTCCATTCTGTTAATACAATCAGATAGTTAAAAATAAACTAAGGAATTAGTACACCAGGTCTCTCTGACTTTAATAAATGAATATAAACGTTGAAGCACATATAAAGCAAAAGATGAAAACAAAATCATGTTATGTTACAGCCACCATAAAGCTAGTATCATTAAAGACAAATACTTCTGTACAAGCCCATCATTTATACATTAGGTGAGTATACAAAAACAATGGATAACACAAGAAGGTTTTCCCCCAAGACAACTAAGAGAATTAAAAAAAGAAAGGTCACAGTAAATAATTACAATCTGAGCATTTCCTATACTTTGAAAGTCAGTTGCTCATTGGGATAACAGAACTTTAAATTAGAACAAGCATTGACTAATATTTTTCTAGACGTTCAGTGCACTGGGTATATTATGTTAGGATCTTGAACAAAAGAGACAATGGGGTGGGGCTTACACAAAGTTTTAAAATAAAAGGAATTTTTTGGTTAATGAAATTGTTGTGATTCTAGCAAATCTACATACATTTATTATTTATAGGGTTGTGCTGTGGTTTCCTTGGTGAACAAACATTCTGTTTGCAATATTAAAACCACCATTTTGCTCAACTTATTGAGTAGCTCAATGTAATCAATACTCTATTACTACTTCACACATGGGAAAGGGAATCCAATGTCTTGATGCTGTATTCTTTACATCCCCATACTTCCTTTGGCTGTGAAAAAAAATGTAGGAGCGGGGCACTATGCAGATAGCACGAGAACTTAAAGTGTGGACATAAATGGAGAGTAAAAACGTTTACTTTATTGAGCAGTAATGCAAAAAGGAGATAAAAATGGCTTTGCAGACTTTGGCATATCAATCAAGTCTGACACATGAGTTATAATTTACTGTCTTTCACAAGTACCATCATACCTTACAAACCTAGTTCATTAAGCTAGCATAGTGTTAAAATTTGGGGTATAAAGTTACTGTATCACAATCCAAGATTTGGTAGAAAACAAAAGTAATTTCAGAATTAAATCAGGAAATAAAAATTCTGGTAATGTAACTTACAAATGTAGTCTTTTGAAAAAAGAATATTCTTAAGCACAAAGTTTTAAATGGAGGTTAGACAAATCCGATCATCACAGTTGCATTTTTAATCAGTTTTAAAAATTGAAATTTGCCCTGTTAAATTCTATAGAGATGAAAAAGGAAACACTACTAATGATTACCACTGACAAAGAAACTGTGTCCTGCATTGGGGAAAATCTTGGGGATGTTTGTACTATAGTTGTGCAGGGGCCTGATTCTGTTACCCTTACTTAGCCTCACTCCACTAGTAATGATAATGATTCTACCGTAAGCACGGCAGAATCAAGCCCTGTATGATTACATAACAATGGTTTCATTAGGATTATTTTTAATTAAAAACTAAATTGGTAAAAATACAAAACTCATGTTCTGTGTGTGATTTAATGTGGTTCAGTTATCAAAAATCTTGGTAGAGGGAAGAAAAAATGGCAAACACAGCCGTTGCCATTGAAAGGAGACAATCTCTCCTTACATTCTAGTGGGTCTATTTTTATGTTACTCCCCCAGAACTCCCACCGTCCTTAACACAGCTCCAAAATTCCAGGGTAAGGGAGAACCCGGAGGCCACAAAACAGATACATTTTTGTTTCCACCCCACCTTTCTTTAAACAATAGAGAACATTATTCATTAATGTACTTTTCACCCATGGATGTAAGAAGAATATGCCTCCATGTAGAATTTATAATGTGTTTTGCCTGAATGTCAACCCTCAGTCTGTACAAAGAACAAGTGTTGTCTCTACATTCCAATATTTACTGGTGTGGGTAGTTCAGATATATGCTCCTTATGGAGTAGTTGGGGAGAGGCCACAAGGCAGGCAGCAGCAGACTAGCTCTTAAACTCACAAAGCTGCACACTTGTTACAAAACTAATTCAAGCAACATAAACAACACAGCCCCCAAAAACATTATTTCCCTTTGTAATATCTTATGCACCAAAGCCATCCATTGAATTCAGTGTTCACCAAATCTGGAAAACTGCCTGAATCCTTTTCAGCTTTTTGTGTCATGATTTCAGGGTGCACTAATATTCTTTTTCTACCATTCTATATAATTCAGTAATTAACTTATTTTGGTTTTAAATATGATTGAGAATATCAGACATTTAGATTTCCTCTATTTATACATAAATATATGGAGCTTAAATCTTGTCTGGCACCCAAACTATAACTGAATGACACTGATTTTAAGCTTCATGAAACACTAATTGAAAGAAATGGCTGGGGGAACCAGCATTGAAACTCCCTTGGAGTGGATTCTCAAGATATGTTTTTATTCATCAGCATTATTGTTTCTGGGAACAACGAGATGCTTTGGCACTAGAAGTCAGTATTGCTAGTTCAAAAATTGTCACTGACTTTGCCCAAGATACCAGTTCTGTGTGCTTACAGCTTAAATCTGTAAGGTAGCACTTTAAAACATTAAGAGCAGTTGTTTAAAAAAGCAGGTTTTTTTTCCTGGCTTAAAAATTGTTTGGACTCATGCATAAAGCTTTATTTTGCTCTGCAGGCACTGTTTGCTGTTGAGATTTTCCACTCCACTCATTCCTGCCCTTAATCTGACCAAGTGCTGATGATCAACCAAGATACAAGGTACTTAATCCTCTAGTACATGACAATATACAGACCTCTCAAGGTAAATAGATTCACAATGATTGGTAAATACAGGAATCCACAGTTTGCACCCAATTTAGATCACTACTACCATCACCACCACAGCAAGTGTATTTCTTTTTTTATTGCTATACAAAAGATAATACCAGACTCTTTATTTTTCTGTGTGCAGATTCTAATATTATTTTGCATTGATCCCCTGATATATAAAGAACATTTATATATTGGTTTTTAGATCACTCAATGCTGTGATTACATAATAGCAAGAGTTGACGCTAGCCAACCACATTCCACTACAGTGTTATATGTTTAAGAATCCATTTCAAATTGCCATCAATATCAGGAGTGGCTTATGCCTGTTGCAATGACTGCAAGAAAAGCCAAGGGATTCAAAAGAAAAAAGTTTTCCCCTCATCAAGACCATGACTGCTCACTGCCTGGCATTAGCTGCTGCACAAACAACATTATAATGTTAGATAGAGCTTTTCATAGTTGGGCAAACTTTATAATCCCCCATTTACAGATGCAGGAACAGAGATGTTAAATGATGATGGCATATCCAGGAAGACAACCTAATCCAGTGTCCTATCCACTAGGCTATATTGCTAATGAAAATTAATACAAGCTACACTTCACATGTACAGTAAGAGCTTGCAAGTATGTTTGATTATATAAAATCACAATAAGTTTGAGTATGGTTTTATGATGATCTAAATTTCTAAAGTGTTCTGCACAACAAAATGTAATTACATCTGTTTAGTTTATTAGCTAATTTAACATATCTGCAGTAATAATCTGCTGCTGGAAGCATCACAAGTTTCACTGGGGGAAGAAGGTGATAAGAAACTTCCCACAAAATGAATATTTTGTACTACATGTTAGATGGCAGATAAGGGTTAACTTCTCTTCTTTGGTTATCCACCAGTGTGATATTCTGTTAAAGTAAAGTTTCCACTCAAGATTACTGTAGCAAAAACCAGATCAAACACAAATGAAGACATGCTGCTCTGTTACATTCATACAGCAACAGACTATTCAAACTTTAAGTTCTAAACTCAGAAACAACAGGTCAAGGAACCAAAGCTTTAAGGAAATATCAGCACTCTTATAAATGTATACTGTTTACTAATCCTGGAATGGGCAGGAATATACACACCTTCCTCTTTCTACACCTCTATTTCCTGCATGAGTTGGGTGATTTTGATCATATTGAAGATGTTTTCTTATGCTAAATGTAGTCATTTTAAACACTCAGGTCACAGCAGTTCTGTTATTCAATCCACAGATGTTTGAAGGTACAATTGTGATTTATTCCCCCCTCCTCTGCAATCAAGATCAAAGAGCTTGACCATACTAAATTCAGGTTTCAGGAGAATTTCTTACATGCTATCTCAACAGCAACCACCTTCACACGTCTTACAAAGCTGTGCTAATTTTACAATGCAAGCTGGTGAAGCAGACTCCAACAAAAATATCACTCATAGAAATTAAAAACCCATTTTCAAGTGCATCCCCTGTACTAGTGCAGAATTGTCATAAGATTGCAATAGATTGTCTCGTGCTTTTGTGCCTGTTAGGTGTGAGAAACATCTGAGACAAAATGATCACAAAAGAAAAACACAAGCATCCTGAAGCTTCTGTCTAAGTTGTTCGATATACAGATAAACACCACTTCTAAATTGTTCACAAGTCTCTCAGGAATGTCTCCGGAGCTACACCCTGACTTATAAATACTCTTCATTTCCAGACAGTGGAAGAGTGGTTCTGCCTAGAAACTGATAAATGTGCTCTGTTGCAAGCTCATAACATTTTCTAGCACTATGCTGTTGTATTTCTTATTGAAGCCAAACATCATATCAGACACCTGCAATACCTTCCTGCTAGCTAAATCAACTCTTGCTGTAGGGTGGTTACCCACTTCACCTTTCCTTTTTAATTGTATTTTATTTTGCTGTAGCTGTTCTGTTCTCTATTCCTCAGAGCTCACCTTGCCCGAGCCCCTCCTGGGAACTTGTTTTTCACCTCCAAAGAATCTGCCCAGCGAGTCAAGGAGACCCGAGTCTCTGTGCCTTGGGGATCCATGTCTAGCATGGTCTATGGTGCTTGCAGTTGCCATTTTTGATCCGTGCCGGAAAGAGGAGCGTTTCTGTGAAGCCATCAAATCCGAGTTCTCTGAAGCTGTTGCACTGTCCTCTTGAATGGTCTGTAGCTCGTCTGACTCTGAGGGCCGATCTTTGAAGGTGTTGTCCTCCCTTCCTGGAGCATCTCGGGAGAAGAGGCGGATCAAGTGGGGGCGACCAACCATGTCAGCTGGATTGGCCTCTTTCCAGGCATTCTTTGAGTCTGCTGTGCCCTTGGAGTCTGTCACCGCTGTGCTCTTAGTGGAGGTCCCATTGTTCTGGTTCACATCTGCCTCTCCTACAAACAACAAGAATGAGATATGAATACAAGCCTATGAAAAACAGGGCATGGGAACAATGCTGCTTTCTTCCACTTGCCTTGAGTTAGTCGTTTCATGCAAAATCCATAGAATATGTTCTCTCTCCAAATGCCTTTCAGAGAATTAATCTATCTTGGAACAGAACCTTGTTCTCACATTTAACTTGCACTGGGAGTGAGTGAATTCTTTTAGGTTTTAAAATCTGAGTAGTGGTCAGTATGTTTATAATTAAGTGTTTGGAAATAGCTGGTTAAATAGGCATAAGTTTGTTGTAAAATTATTGCAATTATAGTTTATCAATGCCATCACCTCACTGTTTATGTTGTAGGTTGTAACTCTGCTTTATTAGCAGTAAGTCTCCCATTGCCATCTCTGGACCTGCTATAAGAGGAAAGAATTCCTTACATCGACCACTCTTCTCACTATTTCTAAAGAGCCAATGACATGACAAAAGGTTTGGGATGTATCTCCACTTCAATTGCAGTCCCTCTTTGCATGACAATACAACTTTTCTAACTCGGAGCTCTATGGTGAACAGGCTAGAACTCAGACTGGTATGAGTCCATTAGAATTCTTTAATGTACAAATCCCCATTGTAATCTAAGCTACATTGGCTAACATTTTTCCCAGTTCATTACGATTATTTTTTAATGTCTCTTTGCCTGATTTGTTCCCCAGTTTCTTCCAAATGTAAAAACTGCAAATTGCATTCCCTCATCCCCTCTTCAAATGGGTTTTCACTGCAGATCACCATATTGTCATCCACATAGCCTTATCTCTTGTGCTAGTTAGACTTACAGATCTGCTTGTACGAAACATCTTGGGTTGCATTCTAATGTGTGGATGCTATTTGGAAGTCAGAAAACGTCTACACTGCAGCTGGGAGTTAAGGTTTCCAGTGTGGGTTGATTCACGGTGGCTCAAGCTAACCACCTGAGCCAAGCCACCTTGCCCAACCCCCATCAGTGGCACAGCGTCCACACTACTATTTTTAGGGCACTAGCTTGAGTCTGTCTACCCATGCTGGGACTCTCAGCCCCATTCTGCAACCCTTACAAGGAGTAGCTCCCACTTCCCTTGACAAATGATGTGACTTGTGTAGACTATGTGCTGCAAAATCAAGTTGATTTCCAATGAGGAAGAGCAGTAAATTAGTAATTCTGGAGATTTCTTCAGCAGTCAGTCACAATTGACTTTTAAAGAAAAAAAAATGGACAAAATAAAGAAGTCTCTTGATTGATTGCAAAGAAACCCATCACTTCTAATAAGAAGTGATTATTCCTATGGGATAAGTATTAGGAAAAGAACCAAGTTGAAGTCAATGGCAAAACTCCCACTGACTTCAGTAGGATCAAGAATAACTGAGCTTAGAGTGGTTTTTTATGTCTGTTGATTACCTGGTGAAATTCTACAACTTGATTTGATAATTGTTGCACTGAGAAGGGATCTGTACCTGACTATACCATGAGGTATGCTTTTCTAAATGCTCAATGTTTGCTGATTCGACCCAGCACTTTAATTTTCACATAGCCAGTTTGAGGTTTTCACTGAACTGGTGAAAAGAAGAGCATTCTGGGGTTATTTCTTTTTTTTTTTAAATTTATCATCTGTATTAAAGAAGTTTTAATGGGGATGAATTCAGAACAAGGCCACAACTGATCAGATTGCACAAATTCGACAATAAAATTACTACAAGCAGATGCATTTTATCTGTTTGACAGAATTAATCAGGAAACATAGACCTACAACAAATTATAACCTGACAAGTATAAATTAGTACAACAGCTAAACTTCCTGGAGAAGGCTAATGTGCATTTGTGTAAGGCATGCAATTTTGGATATTACCTGAGTTGGAAATGTATCAACTAGCTAGAAGGGAAGTTCAGTTCTTCCCTCCAGTTAAAAAAGGTTAAGAATTGTCTTCTGCGATAAAATTATATTTAAGTAGCAGCAATCATCAATTAAGGCTTCGTGAACTGGAACAAAAAAAAACCCTTGTTTATTAAAACATTGCAGCTTTCTTTTTTACTTTCAGGAATATATTTCTTTTTAGGCTGAATATTCCCAAGGTACTTACACTAATGCCTTCAAGGATCAAAACTTTATCAAATTTTGTTAGATTATCACTATAGCCTTCTTTCTAGATGGAGTGAAGCAAGATTCAGTGGTTTTGGGAGCAACAGAAACAAAAACTAATTTTAATTATTTAACACCAGTTTGGATTCTATACCATCATACAAATTCAGTTAAGGAGAAAAAACAATAGTGATATTGTATTTAATTAAATGCATTAACAAAACACGAGAGCATCTGCATACTAATATTTTTACAACAGTTGTGCTTTGTGTCACTGAATACAGTTATTTGTAACAAACAAGAAGGGCATTTGTGCCGCAAAAGTAGCTTTTCTCAACACATAAGCAGTGAAATATAAAGTGTAAAATCTTGTCTGTATGCTTTTAGTTTAGCAATGAAAGCATGCATTTAATTTTTCTTTTAGATTTACACTGTTTAAAACCACATTTAATGTACAGCGGAAAAGATAATGTCTATATTTGAGCCATATTTATCAACAGTTGCCATTTCCAACCTTTTCCAAAGTGTTCCTTGACAATATATAAAATATATATTGTCACTATATATAAGAATGACATAGAACTACTTAATTTCATAGGTCATATCTAATATTAATAAAATATCTGCCAATCTGCATTTCAATATTTGGTTTGTTTATTAGATCATTAAAAATGTTAACTTGTAGCTTTCTTATAAAGAAAAATATTCCATCATGAATTCAGCTGACTAAAACACTGGTTTTCCTATTTTTCCTTCAGGTGAGGGAAATGGTATGTACCACTTAAAGTAGTAAAAGAGAAGATTTTCCTTTCTGTGGTAAGTTAACGCTAGAAGATATATTGTGGATGAAAAAAGGAGCCTTAGAACTTTTGCAGAAAGATAATCCTTTTGCAAAATGTGTTAATTTTGGCTATAAGGAGGGCACAGAGCACTCCATAGACATCAAGGATATTACAATACCTACTTAAAAAAAAAAAAAAAAAAAAAAGAATAAAATAATTGAGGTCCAGACTGTGACAATCCCCTATTTGTGCAAGGGACAGGGGTGTAAGGAGCACCCCCCTGACAGTGGATGTCAAATGCAGTGCATTGGTGGCAACCACCCCAAAAGCAGTAGGATGATCCTGCACTTCTCAGTAATGGCCAATGGAGCTGGCCAGCTACGGCAGGAAACGCATGCTGACCACTCCTGAAAGGTTGTGCAACAGTTGTATCAACTCCCAGAATAGAGAGAGAGCGCCCAAGGAATTCTAGCATATACAGAAATGGAGAAATCTGAACAGTTTGTTAAAGAGGCAGCAATTCATAGCGCAATCTTGATTTGTATTAATTAGCAGAATGCTATATTTTTATACCTTCCAAACATATTTATCAGGTACCCTCTATAAACAAGCAGGACTGCTCCTGGCGAAGAGAGCACATCACCATAAAGAGCTAAACTCGATCATTTAATTTAGTTTTTTGTTTAACAACATTGTAAGAAAAAAAGTGGATTTAGAATAGGCAAACAAATTTAATCTGAGAGATTTTTGAAAACTGTTGGCTGATCGCTGCTTCCCACTCATTTCTACAGGAGCAGAGTTAGGCTACTGCTAAGGGCTCGACTATAAAAAGAGAATTAGTGCATGGCAAGCTGAGGTGTTAATCTACAGTGCCCTGCTGGCTTGTTCCTCGCTCGCTGGCCATATGCACTCTGCTACCATATACTAAAGGCCCATATTGCACTATAATCTGCTGCTTTAAAAAGCATGGCACAGTGTAAAGAATAAAATACCTACAGAAGCTATGGTAAAGCTGATTAGGTTGCAAAGTCAAACATTCCAAAGTTAGGAAATGTCAACACTTAAATTTGCATGGGGAAACTTAATTCACTGTCCTTGAGAATATTACATGTTCACACGATCAAGTCCATCCTGTGGAATGGATGAGAGAAAGGTCCTATGGAAAATATAGTATGTACTGGGTCAAAGCATATGCACAAGCACACTGAATTAAGGTTGCTTGTGCAGTCTTAATACTGGTATTTCCTAGCTTTTGAGTGTTTGACTTTAGAACCTAACTAGCTTTCTTTCAACAGCTTTTAAAGGAAAAAAAGTAAAACCAAATTCTAACAGCACAACTTCAACTGCCTTCTACCCCCCAATCACGCAATGTAACTGATCATGAAATATTGATTACAGTCTCAAAACAGGCATTTGATCTGACATCTTCATTTAATTTTGAAGGAAGAGAGAGACTGTCAGAACCCAAACATTTTCCCATTGTGTGGCTGAGCTAATAATCTAAGGGCTTGTCTGCACTTGACATCCTACAACAGCACAGCTGCACCACTGCAATGCTTCAGTGTAGACATTTACACTGATGGGAGAATTCTTCCATCAGCCTAGTGCTGTCTATAGTGGGGGGTTGGATTAGTTTCACTATACTGCTCAGGACTGTGGATTTTTCACACCCATGAGTGACATAAGTAAGCAGGCTTGATTTTCTAGTATACACCAGGCCTAAAGAAATTCACCTTAGAAATTACAGAGTATGATCGATCACATTTTATTAGATACTTTGAGGACTTGCTCTTGGCTGCTACATAACAAACAATAACATGACAGATATTTCCTTGGAATATATTATTTATAAATTGCTGCTCCATTTTTTAAACCTGTAGCTCAAAGTTAGGAATGTGCTCATTGCTTTAGCACTTACCGAACATGGCTTCTTTACTAATAAAATTGTTTTATTTGTTATTCTCTACATTTGAGGTCTGAAATGGACAATTGCAATTCATGTATTCCTAAAGCAGTTAGTCCCTGTGGAATATTGTGCTCTACTCCTCCTTCTGCTCATTTAAACTTGTGGAGGCATTTTAGTGATTAGTGTGGATTAATTAATAAGAATTGGAATGAAGAGAAACTAATTAAACACCAGGAATGAGTTAGGCATCGTCTTCATTCATTGTAGGCTGTCTGCCTAGATCAGTGTTTCTCAAATGGTGTTCCACAGAACCCTTGTTGAAGGGTTCCGCGAAGAAGTGGAACGGCGCTGCCGAAATTAACAAAAATCGGTGCCGCCGAACAGCTGCTCACGCTGTGCGCCACCGAATCGAGCCTACACCGCGCCGCCGAAAAGAGGAAGGTTTTCTTGACTTTTCGGTGGAGGGTATGGCATGAGGGCGCAAGGGTTCCTGGGGTATGGCATGGGCACGCAAAGGTTCTGGGGGGAGGGGGAAAGAAATTGAGAAACACTGGCCTAGATGGTCCTTGTGCACACAACCTTTCTTTACACATTGGATTGGCTTGTCAACCCTGCCCTCTCTACACCCTTTGTGAAATAGTCCGGTAACATGACATTGCAAGTCTATACGTTGGCAGCCTAAATCTTTTCATGGGATGCTGAAAATTGACTAGTGGGCCTCATTTCCTTCTTATTGGTGCACATATTGGCTCTCATATTAGGTTTGTTAATTATACAAATTTAATTCAAGATTGCTACAAATTTTCCTGAATTTGATTAGTAATTTCTTTGCACCATGCTGCTTCCAGAGAGTATGAACATGAAAAACAACATACGTTGCTCCTAACACCAGAATCCTTCCAAACCAGAGGTTGATTCTTAGCCCTTAAGATTTTGAATCCAAAATGTAGAAGTATCCTCAACTACTGCCTATCTGTTCTGCTTTTTTCCCCCTCTATACGGTGTGTGCTTAAAGGGTAAGAATAAAATCTAATCAGAGTAAATCCAGTATTGCTCACCAATTCAGACTGAGTTTTTAAAAAATTCCATCCAGAAACCCAACATGCATTTCTGTTAAATTTAAATATATAAAGCATGATTCCCAAGTCCATGAAATTGAGTAGGTCATTTATCACTCCCACCCCCATTGTGTTAGATCTGCTGAGTGATTGCCTAGGTTCAATAAAGTTCTGATGCATTGTTGTTAGTTGCTGATGAGTCATTAAAATTGCATCAACTCTAAATTGTTTGTGCTGACCCTGGTCTATAATTAGTCAGTCATGCCCTCCCTGGCTCCCACCTAGAGTTCTCTCATCAATGGTTTGGATTAAAAAAACAAAACAGTTAACACTTGTGGAATATCTTGAAATGCTGAGAGTTTGCAATATGTTAGTTTGATTTATAGAAGCCAGGGTATTAGTGTTTTATTTTAAGGATGCTGAAGGAACTTCCTATGTTCTAGAAAGTGTATCAGACAATGTAACAATAAAACCTCCAAACAAACCAACACACTAGAGGGGAACAAAATATCTAAAGCTCTTCTGATCTCATCACACTGAGGTAGTCCTGTGCTTAAGGCCCTGAACTGCAGCTCAGACCTGGGTTCAAATCCCAGTTCTGCCACAGCTTTCCTGTGTGAGTGTGAGCAAGTCATTTAATCTCTCTTTGCCTCTATTCCCACTAAAACTAATTTTTCCCCACTTTTTCAGTCTTTTGCTGTTTAGCTTATTAAGCTCTTTAGAACAAGGTATGATCTGTTACTGTGGAAGGCCCTGATCTTTAGGTGGATGGAGATTGGAGCCTTTAGTGGCAACTGTAATACAAAATATGTAATTATAAATTTCACAATTGTTCTCTTGGTATCTTGCACTTTCATGCTGATTTCTGAAAAGACTTGAGAAACAGGGAAGCAGTACTGTAATTTCTCCTGCTTCTATGCACTACAGTGGCATCAGAGGGCCTGATCTCGCAAACACTGGTGAGTGGAGCACGTCAAACATCTCTTACTTTTCAAAATTACACACGTCTCAAAAATCCTTTTTGACCAGCATAGTCAAAGTCTTTGAAAAATTCAAAATGCCAATGTGAAACATGTTCTGCATTTTTCAGCCAGCAG
The DNA here is from genome assembly GCF_026122565.2 of Emydura macquarii macquarii. Classification (NCBI taxonomy): domain Eukaryota; kingdom Metazoa; phylum Chordata; order Testudines; family Chelidae; genus Emydura; species Emydura macquarii. The sequence continues at coordinate 9,056,676 of NW_027130568.1, forward strand.
TATGGCCAAGCATGGCTACTACTATTATCACTAATGCTAATGATAAGGCACGTTCTTTAAAGCATTTCAGTGTCTGCCAGGATCACCTCAATTTTGCTTGGGCACAGCTCTTAGTCTGCTGTTCTTCCAGTTGTTGACTTTAGCTAAGCACTGAGACTGTGTGGTGTTTATTATATTTGACATAGAAAACACAGAGCTGGGGCTCACTGCACACTGCTAGACTCTCCAGCCTGTTCGCTCATCAGCCCTTCATACAAAAAGTACTAAATAATAAGGGGTAGATGACAGGCTTGTGAGATTATTATGTAGGTAAGTGGGTTGGATGTGGGAGAACAATTGCACATGACAGCCCTCTACACTGGTATGAAAGCAAGGACCATAGCTTGTCCAGGCCATTTCTGTTTAGCATTGCAGCTTCTCTGAGATAGGAAAGGAGTGATCAGTGGTACCAAATTTCACAGATGTGCCCAGCAAGATAATTATGGATTATGTTTCCTTAGTTGTGGACAGCCACAGATCATCCATCATCATAACAATGTATCTATTGTGGCTTTTCACTAGAGCCTTGTACTTGAAGATGGCATGGAACAACTCTACCCTAGCCAGAGCACTCCCACTGCTACACCCTGGAAAGGATGCACCACAATGTACTTTACAGCAGTCAAAGTCCCACATCCTTTGTGCGCTTATGTGATGGTGGAGGTGCTAGTCAGGAGACGCCTCTGTGATCAAAAAATGTGATTGGGTATGGTCCCTTATGCCTACTTCCGACTACCAGTGAAAGTTAATGCACAGTCCAGCCATTACTAGTACTACGGTTGCAATACAAATCACAGAAGAATTAATGTACCATTTTCAAAACAGCAGTTTTGTCTAAATGCCTCAATCATAAATAAGATTTTTCAGAGGGGGCTGGAATTAGATTTGCATCATTATATTCCAGCTGCAAAACTTGATTCATCCTCACCATGACTAGCTACTGCAAAGCAAAAAAATGTCTCTCTCTAGCCTGACTCCACGGTTACAGGCTAAGGAGAATTTGTCAACAAGCATTTACATGACGTAATTACGGGTTTTGTCTGACACGTGTTGAAAATCATTTTTAAAAGCACTCCTGTTTGGAATGGATTGCACGCAGTATAATTATGAAGAGAACAGCTGGTCAAAGTTCTCCAAACATAATGCTCAGTTAATGTGTTTAGCCATTACATCAACATTGTTTTTCCCCATATGGTGGCCAAATGGATGCTATTGGGCAATGCCAATGTCTCTCCACAGTCGCCAAATCATTATAATACCCATATGAATTTATATTATACCAATGCTGTAGTCTTGGTCAAGAGCCCACTTTCATTATAAACCCATTTTTTGATGGACACTTACTACTGCTGGAAAAACATTCTTACCTCAAGGTGAAATTTTGGGATTAAAATTCCAATTATCCAATTTTGAAATACCCAAGCATATAAAATACACTGTTCAAGTGCTTTTTGTTTTACGCTTGGATAATTCAAGAACTGCTTTCTTCTAGAATTTTAAACACACTGTGGACACAGTCCTCACAGTGTACTAACTGGTTCTTTGAAGAACTAATGTTTAGTTAATTTTGCCTATACCATACATGATACTCTACTACTTTTTTTAGTAATGTACTAAGTAAGATCTATATATCTCTGCTTGTTTATTTTTATCCCCAAAAATCAATTTCTGCAAGCCCCAATACAATATTATTGCTACTTGAAAGTTTAATTTGCTCTAGAGTGATTTCCTCGATCATTTTTTCAAGAATGCACACATGAAGAAAAATTCAATCAGCCATATATAGCCACTGTCTATGCTGGCTTCCTGTAGAATGACAAAGCAAGTTCAAGATTTCAGTCCTTAGCTTCAAGTTGCTCTATGCCCTGGACTCAGAATATCTAAATGATTGCCTAAAAGTTGGGGATAAAGACACTGGTTGACAGCTCTGCTCTTTCTGCAATAAGTAGGCTTGGAATTATTTAGATTTTTATCAGTAAATGTCAGTAAACATTGATTTCACTGTATACACACATACAGAAGTAAATATACTTCCATTGATAACTGAAATTTAAAGTAAGAAAAATGCTACTTGAGAACCCCAGAGTTTGATTTAAGAATATGTACTTTATATATTTTGACATATGATGTTGACAATTTGTATTTTAAAGTTTATAAAGTTTTAACATTTTGAATATCAATGTCTGTCATTAAATAATTATTCTCTCTTTCCCCCAAATTTTAAATAAATAAAAATTGAAATATGCTTAAAAATGAACATCAGTATTATAAAAACTGAATTCCGCCATGCCTAACAATAAAAATAAAGGTTGTCTAGGCAGGGGACCAAGAGTTCTCAGGGGCCAGTCCCAGAACAAACTCCCACAGGATCTAAGCACCGTCATAGAGACACAGACACACACTTGACTTTAGTGGAAATTGTTCCGACATAAATCAGGTAGGGCTAGCAGTTAGAGAAACCTCTTTTTACTAATCAATAGATCAAATTAGATCTAGCACTATTGAGACATGTAAATAAATGTGACTTATTTGGCATGTTTCTCTTTAAAGTGCAGTTATGGTACTAAAGAGTAGTATGTGATATAAAAATAGCACCCTTTTATTCAGCATAATTGTCTTAAGGTCATAACTGCTTTGATCTACCCAGAGATACTTTTACTTCTGTTCGCTACGTACTGACTATATCTGTGGAAAAATGAGCTGATTCTGCTCTGCTTCCTACATTAAAAAATGGCTAAGGTCTGCTGGAAATGATTTTATTACTGTTGATAAACAGCTTAATTTTTAGAGCTGATGTTGAGTTTGCAGCACTAAGGCTAGCAAATCAAACTTTCACCTGGACTTTCATATGGTAGAGAGCCCGACAGTGCCATTTTTAGTTTTTCACTTTTATTACTATAGCTGCATTTTTATAGTGCAGTTCTCTGATAAGCGACTGTAAAATGACATCATGATTTTCTATGTGTCTAAATAATGGTAGATCTAATTTGATCTATTGACTAGTAAAAACAGGTTTTTCTAACTGCTAGCCCTGAAAACTCTCTCGATTTAAAAGTCAGGCTGGTTGCTTTCTGACTCATGCATCATGCACAGGTAAAGATTCTCCAGGTGCAGTTCTGCCCACTAGCACTGAAGGGCTGCAGAGTTGTAACAGAGGACATAGTTTGGTCCTGCAATAAATCACTTGATATACAAACCCGTCTCCTCTTCCCCCCAAAAATCTAGCTCACAGTCTCTTAGCTGTGTTGGCATTGCAGGGCTAACACAAGTGAAAAGCAGGGAAAAAAGTCCATAAAGCAAGCAGATGACACTCCTGACAGACACCCCCACCTCATAGACTAAAAGGTGCCATTTTACCTTTGACGTGGGCATTTTTCAAAGTGAGGAACTCAAACTGCTGAGAGTAGCATGCAGTTAAATGAATCTAATGTCTGTCAACGGCAGCTTATGATTACAGCTATGTGAAACCCAAAATCAGGTGCAATTCATCTTGCTTTAGGTTATGCCGCCAACATAAAAGTCAACCCAGGTCTGCTGAAAAGCTTCAACCATTTGGCAAAGTTGGGCTGAATTTCAGGCCATATAGGATCCCCTATAGAAACGCCTCTCTCCATTTATCTCTGCCTGCTGGTTGGGGAAGCCACGTGGCCTTCTGGGCTTTTGAGGGGAAAGTAGGAGGCTTTTTTCCAGTGCTTAATTTGTAATTTTTTACATTCATAACTGATTCAGCAAGCCCAGAGGTGCCAGGGCTATGAACTGCAAGGTTCAGCCCTGGTACAAATTAAGCACTGCTTTTTTCCCCTTCCAAAGATGTATTTGGGCACAGACCACATACGCCTGCTTCTTTCAGATCCTCAGCAAAACCTCTGCTTTGGGGAAGAGAGCATATAGACAAGCAGGCTGCCAGCTGAGACCCGCCTTTATGAGGTGTGAACGCTGCCTATGGATTGGGTAATTATCTCACTCTGAGAGGTCCCAAGAAAACAATGTGGTAATATAAACTGCCAATGAACAGAGAAATGCTCACTGTGGCATCTTGATCTCTAACAAGTTAATAGCTTACCCCAGAGACAGCAATGTCCAGTGGGACCTTCTGGATTTTGCTGCTGAAGTGGTAAGAACATTGCTCATCTAAAAGAGATTACAGAGGAGTAATCCGTTTTCCCTGTTCATCCCCACATTGAAAAGGCAGGAACTATCCACACTCTGAAGTTGTTATAAGTAAGAGGGATAAAGGCCATTAAACTGCATCCCATCTTCCCGCTAAAGATAAGAAACAAGGTGGGTTTTTCAAAGCAAGAACTCTACCCCAAATTTTCTTTCAATGGTCCCTTAGACCAGTGTTTTTCAACCTTTTTGATAGCAGGGACCAGCTTCCTATACTGTGTCAGGGAGATCTCAGGACCAGTGCTGGTCCATGGACCGACCGTTAAGAAACACTGCCTTAGACGATGGCATCCTGTCCCTCACTGAGTCTAGGCATAAAAAATTGTTTTACTCACGGGTGCTTTTGATGAACCTTTGCTTTGAATTGTTAGGTTTGCCCATGTGTAGCTCTGGGGAAATATAATGATGGAATTTGAAAGCTCTATGACAGATTGCAATCAACTCGGGGCCTTTCTAACTTAGAAGACATTAGTGAAAAAAAGAATATGAACTTTAGAAGATCAGGAAAGACACTGAGTCATACAGCAATTTCCAAGCATTTGTGCATGGATATATCTTGTCTTCATACCAGAGTAGGTGATGCAATGTACTTCCCAACATATGTCCATGTGTGTGATATGTACAAGCAGAAAGCATACCCCCAACCTTAAATGAAACAATGACTGAAGATTTAAAAGTTTCACTTCCATAAAAACTAATGATAGCTTTATTGTAATGATGTGATTAGATATTCTTCAGTAACTCTGCCAATTTGAGTATGAGCAAATAAACAATAGTTGAACTTCAATAAAAGCTATCATGCTGGGGTGTGAAAGGTTTTCTCTTAACATGATTAGCAATCTGCTTGCTTGTGAGACAATCAATGAGAAAAGCCCATTGATTTCAGGAGGTGATTGCAGCACTTGAAACTTTCTTCTTTTTAACAGATGAAAAACCATATTGTACCTCTAAAATGACCTGACAATTCCAGCCCTCTTTCTTGGCTAAATCTCATGAAAAAGAGAAAAAAATGGAGGATATTCACAAAATTGAAGAAAAAATCGTGGAGAAAATTTTGCAATTGCACCTTTCCTACGGTGGAAAAACATTCCTTGGCCACATGAATCATTAGTGTGACAATGTTTCCCTTTAACCGTTTTTCTGGGCTTCATAAAATAAAGCCTGAAATTCTCACCTACAGAACATCTGCTTTTAGGATGGTGGAGAGATAGCTGCTTTCATATCCGTACAATAAATCTATAGTGGTGACTGAGTAGGCGGGATTCACATGGAGAACTTAGGTGTCTAAGTCCAAAATTTAGATCCTTAAAAACCCCACTTGGCCATAGCCTACAGAGGTGGCAGTGTGCTGGCTTCCACAAATCCCTTTTTAAAGGGCCTAATTCTCCCCATGCATTGTACAGAGAGCCTGGGCACCTGACTTGGGTCTGTGAATTGCATAAGACGACATGGCTCCTAAACATTAGGCTGAGAGCTGCAACACCTAGTCACAAGTCCCCACTGTGAATCCCACCTACTACTTTCAGTGAATTAAAGCCAGCTCTCCAGTAAAGCATAGTGGCAGCAGTGCTGCCTAAGTGTAATGCAGACCATCAGTATGGAAACCTCATACAGAAAGTCACAAAACAGCATGAAATGAAGTGCACCACTGTTGGAGCATGAACACTTGCATCCCCAAGATTAAGGCAGAAATCATTAGGGAGGAATCTTCTCTCTCCCAGAAAGGGGGATCAGTGGAACCGCTCACCTCCTGAGTGTTAGGAGTTAGTCCTATGCCAAAGGTTAATCCCCTCAATCTGTGTATATGGAAGGTGCCAAGAAGAAAGTTTGGTACATACTAATGAGGGAACGTCCAAGATGTAACTCCCTGCTGTACATATTCAACAAGGAGCTTCAGCGGTACTATCATTAGGAGAAAACTGGTTACAAGGACATAGATTTTTAGACACTTCAAATAGCCCAGATGTTCTTAGATTCGTTTAAAAAATAAGGTAAAAAAGCTCCAAGGGAAAAAACCCTCAATGTTTTGTAACATAGGCTGGGGAAAAACAGTCTATTAAAAGCAAAAAGGTAGAGAAGTAGTAGTTATATGTAAATAGCCAATCAATGACTGCTGCCCTATTCTCCTAATTTAAAAATTCCAAATCCTGCAACTTTTACTTCTTTGGGGCAGTAAAGACCTTTGTATTTGAATAAATCTTACTTATGTTGGATGGATGATTTACTTTTCAACATAAATGAATTACGTGGCACAGGCTTTGGTGCCAATTCATCAGCATTCCACAGATTTGTCAGTACAAAACGACCACTGAGATGTAAGGCAACTCAGAATAACTCTGGTACCAGGGGAGGCACTTTGCTAGGAGCAAAGCCAACTCGCTGTATCCCCCCAAGGGGCCCCAAGGGAGCATGCTGGGAGTGTTTGTAGACCCTTTTACCCTAGAATCCAGGGTGCATCACTGTTGGAAATAAAAGTGTTGTCTGTCTGAAAGATAGAATGATAAAACAGTAATTTGTCAGAATGATTGACCAATGACATACGGCAAGTCTGCTATCTACCTTGCTTGATGTGTAAAGAATGCTATATTCTCTGGAAGATTTTTCTTTGAAAAGTTTTGGCCCTTTACTTCTCTTTCCCTCGCTTACCCCAATAATCAAAAACTTTTGAGCAATAAAGAAGATTTTCATTATTTAAAAGTGGCCAACCATCTGAGAGTATTTGATTTATTTAATATTATGGATTATTTGTACAAATAGCATCAACATACATGTGTCCTGGAGCATTCTGTTCAGTAGGAACATTCCTGAGGTCACAGGAGATGTTGCTCCAGCAATATGCTGAAAAGCTATCATACTAGTATATCTCTTGCGTAATAAACTCTCACCCTTCTCTCTCTTTTTTGATACTTTGAGAGTTTAAATTGTTTCCTTTTGAATTCAAGATGACATTGAAATACTCACAACAAAGGAAAAATTAAAATGATATTCCACATCTGCAGCACATTTGAGTTTTCAACAAACTAATGCCACTTGATATCTACTCTTCTAGATCACATCTTTCTTCTGCAACAATCCCATGCTACAAGCAAGTTAGTGTAATGGCTACATATCAACCTCTAGTCGAACTTGTGTTCATTTATGTAAAAAAGATATGCTGGATTATGTGTCAAGTGACAAAGTATTTAGCTCAAACCTAAAAAGGTTGTCAGCAGTCAGCGTGTGATATCATTGTAAATGTGAATTTGTTACAAAAGACATTGACTTGGCATAACCACAGCCATTTTGTGCACTCAGCCACCATTAACTGGAAGGAAGTACACCACATAATTAGGAATAATTTAAGCTTTATTTATAGCATACAAAATAGCTGCAGTTTTGCTGATAAGGATGTAAAGTAAAATTGGAAAAACCATAAGAATGGGCGGAAGTGTGAACAGCTGACCTTGGATCTGGGTGTTCCTGATTGTAACCTTTTTTGTTGATATTATGACTAGGAGCTGCTTGCTGAAGTTAGGAAAACGTTAGTTTGCAAGAGGTTACTATAAGATATTTGTTTTGTTTTGAGCAATCTATAGAAAAGATTAGTCAGAGTTTAAGTTGGAGAATCTCGGAAAGGTTTTCTGTGAGATAGGAGGCTAACATCAAAATTCCCAGCAGCTTGGAGGAAGGCTGGCCACCAGAAATCTGCCACTGACCACTCAACACCATCTCAGATTTTGTGTAATTATATATAGGTTCTCTAGGCTATTGCTATTTTTGAATGTGTGCTTTACACATAATAAATAAGGATTTTTAAGTGAAAGCATTCTCCTGTGTACCAATCATTTATCAGACAGAAGAACTGTGTTCCCATCAATTTATTTCCTGAAACCGTTTAGGAAGGGAACCATTAAATTACCATAGTTTTGGGTTCAGAAAACTCTGGGTAGCAGATTATCATTCATTTTTGCTAAACTGACTGCTTCTCAGCTACAAATAAAATGTGCCATTCAAAATATTTCAGCACATAACTGTATGTAAGTGCAATAAGGTACTTTCATCACAGTAAACTCATTCCAGGTAATGGTCTGAGGATGGCAGTGATTAGATTAATCTGTCATAGAACATTAGCACCCTGATAAAAATAAGTTGATAACTATACAGGGTGATGCTGAAGCTTGAAGGGAATTATTGCTACTACACACCATTTAGTAGATTAATTAGCAAGGCTTCATTTGTTTTTCCATTTTAAATAGTAAAAGCAAGCTAAAACGTATGAAATAAAAAATTAAGTTACTGACTAAAAATAAAACGTAGTCTTCTTGGAGATGTGTAGCTGAGCAGGAAGAACTGGGAAATTGATATTTTTTAAAGGAAAAGATACTACAGTTTTATTCTTTCCTTGTCTCTTTCTGATCTTGGTAATCAGCAAACTGACCATAATGTGACAATGCACACTGACAAGGATGTCATATTTGAGGGCTGTACCTTAAGCAGATTATACGGGAAGGTCAGTTTCTGTGAAACTGGCATACAGTTACATTGTACATTCCCTGAGCAGGGACCATGTCACACTACACAGAACCTAGCATAGTGGTGCACATTCACATCCTGATTGAATCCTTTGGAAACTACCACAGTTTAAATGATAGTGATGGGATTTAAATGAATCAATAAGCATTCTTGATTTGTCAGAACCAATAGCCATGTCCACTCTTATTTGACAAATCCTATCAAAGATAAGAAATTTCACCAGACACTCAATCCCTTTCGTTTTCATTCAGAATGATTAATTAGATGAAAACATAAGAGCCCTTTCAATCTCAGTCATAACTACCATATCCTGAAATAAACTCTAAAGACCTAGCAATTTACAGGTAGCACCCTAAAATTACTGTTTGTGAAATGTAGTTAATATCCTCTCACCCTACACTCTGTTTGGGGGCTGCCCTCAAAACTCCAAACGGGACTTCAGAGGGCAGTTACTAATCAAAGCAGAGAGATCTGTATAATCATGATATGGATATTAGAAGTATATACATATACCTCCAGTATGGCTGATAAGGACACTCTTCCAGAGAATAAAGATTGCAGGGTTAGTGAAAAATTACTGCAGGGTTAGTGAAAAATTAGATACAATTACTATAAAAATAGAACACGCGTGTGCCCATACACACATTGCACCACCCCTCAGTTGAAGTGCAGGAAACAGCATAACGAAGAAAAAAAAAGTGTACATCATTCCTGTGCTGAGATTACTTGTGAATTGTTTTCTAAAGCAATTAATTAAATATGCACTACAGTAAAGGCTATGCATGCTTCTGCAGATCCAATGTAGTACATCACATTAGATACAACAAACTCTATTACAATTAGAGCCCAATAGTAGAGTTTTCCTTCAAGTACAAAGAAAAATAACTTCACTGACCATCTATATGCAAACAAACATGCAATTATAAATAATCGGGCACAGACTACAATAGCCAGCAAAGAGTCTAAGAACTTTCCATTTGCCTCTTGGCTGCACTGGGGGGAGAGGGGAGGGACGGACATTCTAGCCTTCACGTACGGTTTTAAGTAAAGTAGGCATTCAAAAAGTTAAAACATGCTCCCTGGAGAAAGAACGCTTTTTTTATTTTAGTACTGTAACTAAAACCAGTTCATCATCTTAGATTAAATTCCAAATAATTAGCTCAAAGGAAACCTTAAGCATTTTGCATGGTTTCACATAGTCAGTCACTATGTCTGCTGTCAATTTACAATGAAGATCTAAAATGATGCCCACGGGGTGGCTGATATCGCAGTGGAATTCTGAAGTGTAGGCCTGCTCTGCAGCATATCTTTCTTGTTTTCTAAATACTTCTGGCATTGACACAGTTTGCTTAGGGTTACAAAGGAGAGCAAAGAAAACAAAAAAGCCAGTGGCTGAAGCTAGTAGGATTTGCCATGGCATACATTTGGAATCTATGAAAGGCATGTGGCAGCTCTCCATACAACCCGCAGAGATTTTTTTAAAAACTTAAACAAGTGAATTTTCTCCACCCACCAGCTTCCAACAGAATTGTTGCTTTGTGTTAACAGAACATATATTTTTTATTTTTCCTAAATATCTCTCACATAAGAGCCCTCCCACAGTAGAGTGAGCAAGAGGCATCAATTACATTGTTTTCATACTCTTGTTATTTTAAATTGCGAGATAGAGACATCTACTGGAAAAAACAGAATTTCTTACAGAAATAGTTTGATTAACTTGTATTAAATAAATGAATGCTTACTTGCTTTCTCTATGTATCAATGGCATTTTTCAGCTTGTACTATAATAGCCAGATTGCAAACCTTGCCAGCACCAAAACAAGTTACAGGATAGTCAATCAGTAGCTTTTAAGATGGACAAGCACAAGAAAGAAACTATCAAATTGTTTAAAAATAATGTGTGTATTATTTCTGGAAGTATTTCCCACATATCATTCATTTTTTCCTCAAAATAAGCCATCCTTATGTAAAGTTAATGCACAATGTTAAGAAAAATACCTGAAGGTATTCTGAGTAAAATGGAGATGAGGCTTCCTCTTTTTTTTTTTTAAACACCTCAGACTTCATAGCATAAGAGTTCTCAGCAGGAATTTGAATGCAATGAGAGCGATGCCTACAGTAACTGGTTCATGAAGGTCATTCCAAGCGTGATAGGCAACATGGAAGTAAAGTGGTAGAACATGTACTTCAGGGAACATTCTTGCTATAGCCCCAGGGAAGACTGGATGACCTATTTATTAGGTTTTTTCCTTCACTAAGGTCTACAACTCCGGAAAAGTTTTATTGCATAAATGATGCTTTCCTCATCATCTAACAGCCATTACAAGCTAATCAAAGTGTGTTATTTTTAGGAAACAGGTACTTCAATTGCTAGCATACAATGCCTACTTAGGTCATGGCCTTGTAAACACTTAAGTGCTTTTTTTCATCTAACTAGTCCCATAAACATCAATGACAGTAAAGTTGTGATTGTGGAGTGTTTGCAGGATTGCTCGCATAGTGCCTAATCCAACAAAGCACTTACTTTTGACTTAGATGCATTGACTTCAGTGGGACTACTCACATGCTTAACATGAAGATTTTGCTCATATACTTTCCTAGATTGGGGCCTTCATGTTTTGAAGCCTGGAATACAATACTTTTAACTCCTAGTAAATACAATATTTTCTCCATCTAGCAGAAAATGGGCAGCATTTTATGTTTCTAAGGAGTCATAAGAGTTTTGTATTACTCCACTAGCAGTTACTCATTATGTTGTAAATATTTACATTTAACTACTCTCTTTAAAAGTTTGCACAGTAGATTTAAAGTCTACTTTAATCAGGTGAGCAAAGTTTAGCATTTTTGCACCCAATTACTCCTAATTCATGAATGTGCAATTTAAATTAAATTTAAAAGATTGCTATTGTACTCCAAAGATCGTAAATGAATTGCATTTAAAGGACTGAATCTCAGATTTTTTGTGATGTCACATTAAAGTTCAAACTCTAAGATGTTTTCTGCACAAAAGTGGACCTAAGGGGGAAAAAAACACTAGTTCAGAATAAAGTAAATTTGTACGCTGCCCAAGTGCAGGAGAGAGACGCATACAATGCTAGATAGCTGTATATTATTTTCAGGGTAACTGAAAATGGACATGCCTTGAATTTCCATGCACATTTCAGATATACATTGGTGTGTCGGTGGTTTGTTGGTATTTCCAGTGTTTAAAAACTTTCATATAAAGTAAGTATTATGACCTTTCTGTTGTAAAGATTCTTCATCATTATGGATTAAAAGTTATTCATTCCAGAAAAGTCCAGCACATACTGTAGTTCTATAAAAAACAACTTTAACGTTTTTTGTTTTTTTTTTTAGATACTCAGACATGTTAATTGCCACTGTGCACACCAACAAAACTACAGACTGTACACTTTTTCAAGAGCGTAATTTAGCTGATTCCCCAGACATCAGACAGTTTCCTGATCTAATCACAGATCAACAACGTTTGTTACATTAACTGCACTTTGCATTTACATTTTTATTATGGATAGATGGGAGAAGGAAATAAGGAAGCAGAACTGAAAGTGGGAATTTCTCAATCCCTAATTGCATTCAGTCCATAAAACACACTGTGAGAATAACAACATCAGGTTTCATAAAACTAAGATAAGTCCCCTTCACTGGTTATTGCATTCCTACAGCAAATGGGCTATTTCCTCTTGAAATCCTGAAATGTTCTTCCTTCATAAAACATTTATGTTGCTATGACTCTTTTTGTATATTTGCTTTTGCTTTCATTTTGTGAAACACTACCACCAAGATCAAAGCTACTATTAAAGCTTCTGCCATCACTGTTTTTTTCTGTTCCCCTTTGATTTCTAACAAGAACACTTTTCCACTACAAGCTGCTACTTTACCAGGCTTGTTTTAATAATGGCTATTTAAATGCACTATTGTGAAACACTATTTTGTATCACATGGATTACAAAATTAAATATTATTGTAATCCATTTCACAACTCTTGTCATTCCTGCATATGATGCAACCACAACACATTAAAAATGAAAGCAGTCAAACTTCAAGTGCTGAGCTGTTGTTGAACACAGAACCTCTGGATTTGGGGTTGCCAATTTGGCTGGAGGTATTCCTGGAAGTTTCATCACATGACATAATCTTTAATTCAAGATTAATCTTTAATTTCTGGAGACTCCAGGGTAATCCTGGAGGGTTGGCAACCCTACCTGGATCATTAAAGGAAAGCTATTGTAGGGATGAGAGAAAGAAGGTCACTGGTATGGGATATGAGAGCAATTCTCATGGAATTAACAGGAATGGTTGGGGGACAGTAGCAGAAGAGAAAAGATTGGAGCATTGGAGGGCTGGGGGAGGGGAGAGCAGCAACGGGGATGGAGGCACAACTTGTGCAGAGCATGAATCTGAGACTGAACCATGCAGTATATAAAATAAATAAGATGACCATTGTGAGTTCTGATGTCACCAGAAACTCTCAATGGAATCAGTTTTCTGTATATGTAGGAGTCTAAGATCTGCCATGCTGGCCCAGCTCATTAGTTCTTTTAATGTGGCAGTGATCAACACCTGATGAAGGGTGAGGGATAAGCCAAATTATTCTTCCTGATCCCTTTACCCACTGCTGTATCAAATACTATCGGTCATTCCTTAGCTTTCATAGCTACAAATATTATGATATATTATCGGTATTACCATGGTACCTAGCAGCCTTAGTCATGGACCAGGACCCCATTGATTGTTGGCTGGCTCACTTCATGGCCACTCTCTTTAGAGTCAGCCATGATATTTTACTGAATGACATTTTGTGGCCGTGGAATCCAATGACTGCCCTACAAATTTAATATAATATACAAATTTCATATAATATGATCTGGATTATCCAGAGGTCTCAAAGATGCTGAACACCTTTGGATAACTAACTGGGAGCTCAGCAAACTGAACAGATAGTCAGCATGCCTTGAAATCTGCCTCAGGACCCCCTCTCCTGATCACACTTCAAAGCCTGCTGGCCAGCTCCCCAGATAATTGACAGCCTCCATTCGTCTTCCAGCCAACAGAGGAGCTCTGCTCATGCTGAGCTTATGAGCAACTAGGAGCAGAGTTTGAGTCCTTAGCATCCTGCCAGTACAGAGTTCTTCTTCACTGAGGTGACTGGAGTTTACAGCCTGCAGCCTTGCTTCCCATAGAGCTACGGTCTATTCCCCCGCTTCTTCCCCTTTTCCCCCAGTTGAACTCCCAAGAGCCAAAGCAGCTGTCTTTTTATTATGGGACTTTTTGTTTCTGGATACAAATTAACTTGCTTTGCTTAGGGCGAGACTGTGGCTAGCCCTGCCTGGATGCACAGGGGCCAGACACAGGTGTAGTCCTTGCACTCCCAGAACTAAATAACCTGGGTATTCTAGAGACAACAGTAGCGCTAGAAATCCCAAACAAGGCAATATCTCCACCTCTCAGCCACATCAGCTAATGATGGTGGCTAATCAGCTGGTTTATGTAGTGGGAAACGTGATACAGCCTGTGTCGAAGCTACAGAATACGCTATCAATATGTACATTTGTCCCAGTGGCATTGTGCCTGTCTCAAGCACAACACACCTCTGAGACCTGCTGCTGGTGCACAGATCCTCCTGATCCCTTTGCCACCTCCCCCCAACACACAAAGGCCGCAGTAGTCTGAAGCCATCATTTAGCCTTTAATATTTGAATGCCGAGCCACAATTAGTTTTGCTCTGCAGAGTTTTGGAATGTATTTGGGTGTTTAATTCCATGTCTGCTGCTGAACAGTCCGGGTATGTGCATGGCGTAATGCACCTATTGGACACATCCTAATGTGACACTGTTTTTCATGCCAGTTAGTGAAAAATACCAAGCAGATGTAGGGCCACACCCTGCTGTCTTTGATAAGACAAAACTCCCACTGAAGGAAATGGAAATTGTGTGCCTCTCTAGGGACAAGGTAATGGCAACACGATGTTCTAAATCCCAGCACAGAAAGTGAATACTTACATTTTCTGAAACATGGCAGCCCTATGGCCCAGCACAAAGACATAGGAAGTAGCTTTCTAAAGGACCAGCCACAAAAGTCTCAAGTACCAGTTCTGCTTCACATCCTAGTTACTGAGATCCACATCAATAGTTATACTAGGCTGCTGCATTCAGGTATCTAATTAATTTGATATGAAGACCGTCTAAGAAAAAACAGCAAACTGCACTAAACCAAACTCACCCCTTTTTTAAGGAGTTCAGATTTGAGGGTGGTCTAAAACAGTCAATAATTAGATACCGATATGGTAGACACCTTAAAAATCCCTCGGAGACAAAAATGGAGTTTTTCAGTAAGCAAGATTATGTGCTATCTGTAGTCTTTAAAATTGAATCAAGGTCAACAATGACAAAAAATGTCAAATATTCAGTATAATACCATCTCTAAGGCATCAATTCTGGAGAAATACAAATGAGATGTTTAAAAACGCATTAAAATGATTCTGTAGCCTGTTTTCACCTTTATTAGATATGTATTTCAGGACATTTAGTTATCAATTACCAACGGCAGTAAAGTAAGTCAAAGTGTCATCTTAGGCCAAAAATGTAAATGTTCTACTGTTATTCTACATCACCTTCTTAAAAATTAAGGGCCTGATATATGCAAGAAATATATATTGCATTCACTAGTGAGATGCCTCTCTCTGCTGAAGGAGCACAAACCATTGCTAAGGCTGTTGTAAACTACAAAGTAAACAGGCAAAGAGTATTCTGAAGGACTGTCAAGAAACACTTAATAGTATTTATATTTTTAGTTTTTGCTCTTGGAAGTTTTAAAATACTTATTCCTTATAGATTTTATCCTTCTCCCTTCCCCCCCCCCCTTTTTTTTTAAGAGGGGGTTTGTTCTGTATTTTGAATTGAATTGAAGTTACCTGGCTGTTGTGTCTAACAGCTAAATTCTATATATACTGGGGCAAATGCTGCCCCATGTGATCAACCTAAAGAAATGAGTTTGGGGGAAGGGGCGTCGATTCCTCCCCATCAGGCCACTGAGTGCTTGCTATTATCCATTCCAGCATGTTTTTAAATATTCTTCTACACAGAACCACAAAGAGCAAAGCACCACAGCCTGGGGCACATTTTGCATCCTATGGACCATTGCGTAGAGGGAGGGGACGTGTTTTTTGCCATAGTGCCGTACCTGGCTTGTCAAGATGCCTTTGTCTGGTAGCTACATAATTAAGTATATCAGCACAGCTTTGGGAATAGAGTTTGTTAATTGCTGTTGCAAAATGAGCAGAGGGAACAAAAATGTTGCAAGCTCTACAACAAAGGCTGGGTATTTTGTTAAAGTGTACATTTCTCAACACCGGTGATTTAAAAATTCCCCAGATTTTTAAAATCTAGGAAACTCTTTATAACATAACTATTTTGAAGGTAGTAAATGTAAACTTTTAGATCTACCCCCTTTCTTTTCTCTTCTCCCTTCCCTGTAATAATATTTATTTAAATATTGAAAATATTGAATTCAGTAGGAAAAACCCCTAAGATTTCCTCTATGGCAAGATTTTATATTTGAGGCAACATTTTTCAAAAGGAAGCTCTTGACCAAATGTCTCAACAACCGATACTAAATTTAATTTAAAATACCTAGTTGCCTAAGAAAAAAATATTCTAGATGTAAAGCCTATCTCCATAATTTATCTTAGGGTGCACATGAGGCAATCTCTTCAGTGGCCGCAATGCAGTCTTAAAACCGTAAGGGACAATACCTGAAAACAAACAGGAAGTTACAACAAATGGAACAATGAATACAAAAGGGCTAAGACAGCTCAGATCAAATTGGCACAGTGTCCTAGGACAAATAGACAGTTCTACAGAAAGAATCTAAATAATAGAGGAGAACTGGGAATAAAACGTTTTAAAAAGAGCAATACCAGAGAGAGAGAGGTGTATTTGTTTTGATGACTAAAAGATTAGAGAGAAACATGAATTCAGATATTCAAAATTGAATACTAATAAACTTGCTCGTATTCCTGTAATTAATTTCTTCCCATAGAATAGGGAATCAAAGCACTTATATAGGGTACAGTAGATTCTAAAAATATTTCTATGACTTAACCACAAAATTCTGTATGCACATAAATGTTTGGATTTAAGTCTTCCCACCCTGAAGACAAGCACAGTATGCGATCTTCCAGTTTCTCAAAACCTTCTGCTGCTCTCCCATGATAAGCAGCCAGTCCCTGTTCTGACTCCCCCACCAGCTGCCAATCCTTCCTGCAACCTCTTCCCAGTTAAAATCCTGGCTCCAATGTACCACATTCCAGACAACATTCCAGATTATCCTTATGATCACAACAGCCCCAGCCTGAAATCCCTCTTGACGGTAAAACCTGTATGTTCATCCCTATTTCCCCTGAGAAAATTCCAATCCTCTCCTTCTACCCTGTACATAACTAGTTTTCAAGCATTAGCCACCCGGAAATTAGCCTCAGTAACATTCTAAATTAAACTGTCATGGAAACTTTATATGTTCCCTTGTTTAAATGTAAATGTGGATACAAACTGTGTATTGTTTGTCCAGTCATACCCACTTCTTACTAGACAAACAGTGTACTTTCTGAACATATTCTTCGTTTAAATTGTGCACTCTTTAGAAGTGCCATTAGGCTATTGTGTAAGTCTACATTTAGGCAATGTTAAAAAGCTGGATTTCTGATCTATTCCCATGATACTGGCCTCCATTAGAGACATTACATGACATTTCACACAATGCCTTCTAATTCTGTCGTATCAGTCCGTAACATAAATAGCCACAATATTACCAGTCCGCCTTCTAATTACATTCCCATTATCAGCTCTAAAAATCTCCCTGGCAGCTGAAGTCACAGAGGTAATACATTCCTGTTCAATTTGATCTTTTTTTAAAGAGCTCTTTGTTTTTCCCCTACTGAGAATACCTTATATTTCTTGTCCTTCTCTGAGGAGCCTACAAAAGCTTTACTAACGCTATACGTGATTTAATTGCTTCTTCCCCTCCTCCCTCCACAATTGAAAATAGGGCTCCCTGCCATCTCAATCACTTAGGACGACCCTTCTTCAACTCACAAGGTACACAAAGAGCTAGACAGAACCCTTCTGTGCCAGTCTCAGTGGCAAAACCAAAGTGCATATTTTTAAGGGGGTCCTGCCACATACTGCCACTGTTTGCACAAGGTGAAATTCCTCCCAGTGACCTGGGCCTACACAAGCCCATGTGCTACTTCAATCCCACTGGAGCCCTATTTTGAGGGCTTTAGTGAAATGAAAGGGGTGCACATGCCTTGTGCAGATCCTCCGCACAGGGGTAGATTTCACCCACCATGCATAACCAACCATTTACACTTGAAAATGGGGGTGGCCTGGGAGGCGAGTGGATGTAGAGGTGATTAGGTTTCCTTACTTCTGATCCTGGGGGCACACTCTGATGTGCAGTGGCCACATTACAATAATTGCAGAAGTAACTGAAGCATCTGTGACAGCCATTGGAGAGCTAATTTTTAGACTGTAAGTTCTTCAGGGCAAGGACACAAGATAAACAACAACAATACACTGGAAGTTAGAAGAAATCACTCTCTGGTCTCAGTGCATTTATTTTACTTGAGCACAATCTTCTGCCCCTAATCCCCCCACTCCCTTGCAATTTTTGCTCATTGTAACATCTGGGTGTCATTAACTAGTACGGGAAAATTCTGTAGCCCGTGTTACAGGAAGGTCAGACGAGATGATGATAATAATGATCCTCCCTGGTCTTAGAACCTTTGAATCTATGAATTAACGCTGGCGTGCTTTTCAAAGAATATTTTTTTAACTATGTCATCTCTGCTTGTTTAAAAAGTGTCCACGTTAAGTCTTCACTTGGCCATACTGCTTTATTCTACTGCTAATTCTTTTGACTTTTTCCCTTTACTTTCTTCTGAATGCATTCTGATTTAATTTTTTTCTGATGGATTATGTCCAAGCTTCTTTCACTTGCGGTCAATATGTTCAGTCCCACTTGGCTGACTATAGAAGCTACAAACTGTCATGGGCCTGGTCTTGCTCTAGTAATTACTCAGGGATCTTGTACTATTGCCTTAGCTTTTCATTTATTACTTTTAATATTTCTTCTTTTACTGTGTGATCATTTTATTTTACAAGTTTTATGCAAAAACATTATTTTACGAGTCTCCAAGGTTGCATTTGCTGAACATGATTTATTTGGTTAGAGATTTAACATGCAGTTTTAAATGTTTAGGGACAAATCCTACTTCACTGAGGTCAACTGAATTTATTTCTATCACTTAGTGGGAACAAGATTGGGTCCTCAATGCAAGATGACAGTTTGTGTTTATCTGTATGCAACTTTAGTTGGGGGGCTAAAGGGCATGCGTGGCAGGGAGGGAAACATCACTTTATTAATTTATATGAATGGAGAACTACCCGTTCCCAAAATTAAACTTATTCACCAACATCACAAAGACATTTTAGATGCTCTATATTGTCAAGGTTAAGATTACTTCATCTTTAAAAGAAACAGATTTTTCTCAGGCTCTCAACCTAGGTATGATTCTTCCCTTCCTACATCCAAATGTACAACATCATTTTAAGTAATGATTAGAGCCCAGATGCAGCATGTATACACAGTATACATTTTTAAACCTGATGGACTTCTTACAAGAGAAAGTACATTTATACCGGAAGGCAGTGTTGGTAAATTAAACAGTCAAAGTAGGCAGAAAATCTGTCAAATGGAAGGAAAAAGCTCATGGTGGGGGGTGAGGAATCTCTAAAGCAAATCTTTAGGAAAATAATTTGATTAAATCAATGTACAATAATGACTAATAATTTGAATCTAACATAAATGGAGAAATCTGAATCCAGAACATATCACAAAGGTGAAATAAATTAATAGGGAACAACAAAGCAAAAAGGCTCCAGATGACAAATACAATTAGCCTCAAGTGGTCAATAGTATTGCAAGACTATCAGCCTGACTTAGAAGCCAACAGAAATAATTAAAGTAACTAAAAAACGACAGAAACATGTCAAAAATTGGGACCCGAGTGTATCTTCTTGGACCTTTGTTTAACAGAATTTATGTAATTAAATGCAACATGACAGGTTTTTAACTCTGCACACTAGAAATTATTTACTTTTCATCTGTTATTCACTAAGAATGAACTAGGGCATAAATCTGGGATCCAAAAACTGTTAAAAAGCAAAACTATGTGCACAGCCTAGATTCACATTCTCTTTATTAGCTAAAGAATGGGCAAGCATAGCCTTCAGACTTCTGTCTAAAAGCTTTCAGATCTAACTTCAGATATTGCGAACATTTTGAAATTCAGTGCCACTCTCTATCACTGCAAAAAGCATTGTGCCTATTTATATATATTTATTAATAAGCCTGCTTGAGCCTACTGTATTCAAGGGGTCTATTTCAGTCAGTCATATTTTCTGTATAAAAACAGATATATTCAATTATTTAAAAAACAAGGAGGTTATTTTTAACTTTCCTTTCCCCCCCCCCACTTGCAATCTGTACTATAGTTCTAAATGTGACTCAATGCTATACGAAGAACAATGGTGACAAACTGTATAAAACAGAGGCAGTGATCGATGGTACTTTACACAATATCTGCTTTTCAGTAACAGCATTCTAAGAGTGAGAAACTGCTTGCACAGTACCAAGCCTTGTACCAGTTAGTGGGAGTTACTGCTATTTAAAAAAAACCTTTATAATTTATCTTGCTTTTCATATATATATATAAAGTCATCTTCAGTGTAACAAAAAAACAAAACAAAAAAAAACCCAACCACACATACACAGCAAGAAAACTAATGTGGGTTTGAAGAATTAACTGCTGAGAGTACAATGAAAGGTTTTAATCACAAAAACTTAACATTTTCAAGATATTTTCCAATTCTTAGTCAAGTAAGTTCCACCTAGCCACTCATAGTCTAGTGCTCACTGCACAGGATGGGAACTAGAATATCTGAAATAATTTATGGAGCCTCTGACATGGATTCTGCTCTTGGTCAAGTTGCACAAGAACAGATTTTCAGAACTTAAGAGAGCTACTGTGCATGCAAGCAAAACAAGTGCCTGATTTACATGCCCAGTTACTATGACTGGACAACCAATCATGTGTTTGCAGTGTTGCTGTAGCAGTGTTGGTCCCAGGGTATGAGAGAGACAAGGCCCGGGAGGTAATATCTTTTTAGTAGACCAACTTCTGTTGGTGGAAAGGACAAGCTTTCAAAGCTTGATAACTAATGACTACTTAGATGGATAGCTTCATTTGTATGCGTGCTGCAGTAAATGAACATACAAGTTAGGCACAAAGATGCAAATGCATTTTTGTCCAAGGAATTGCAAACATGCCTTTCTCAAAACCTAAGAGACAAACCCTTCATCTCTCTTTTTTGCCATCAGCAAAACAGGAATGATAAAACTCATACTTTCCAACCTCACAGGGAAGTTGTGAAGATTAATTAGTAAAGGTGTGTAAAGTGCTTTGCAGTATATGTAATAATATTGACTTTTCCCTTTAAAAATATTATTGTGTATGTTTTCATTAACAAATGGTGGCTGCCTATAGGAGAGTTTATTTACTTCCAGAGTTAATATTGACTTTTCCCTTTAAAAATATTATTGTGTATGTTTTCATTAACAAATGGTGGCTGCCTTTTTAGTGATACGCAAAGTCATTCCTATACACACAGCGCCATGTTGTGCTATATCCATGCAACCCAACTGACATCTGTAAAGTTCTTGGGAAATTTTTAAATGGAAGGTGCTATATATAAATGTAAGCATTTACAAATTTTATTCAGTTTTTATTGAATTTCATACAACTTCTGAGCTAATGCTACAGTATATCACCATTTAAGAGCAATCGTAAGATACAAACCAATCCAAAGGCAGCACGTTAGCCTTTAAAAGACTTCAAGCATTGTCCTTTATTATTGACCAAATCAGATTTGTATATTTTCTCATGGTAGAAATGTTGTTAAGTTACAGCCACATTTGTCTTGATCACTGTAAAATCCATATCATCCATCCATATTTGTTTACACTAAAAAATGCAATACCCATCTCCAGCCATACCAGTACCACTAACGATGTATGCAAGAATGAAAAAAGGACTCAGGTTTTTCAGCACAGCATCATGAAAACACAGCCATTAGACACTGCTGAGTATGTTCGAATCCTGTCTTTGCTAGTGCTTACACCACTGCTAATACCACTGCAGCTGAACTATTGCAAAAAAAAAAAAAAAAAAAGGGACAACTGTTTTCTGATGTAGATGCAGTAGCTGGGGCTAAAACAGTATTAGCTGAACCCAGTTCAGGCTACTTAGCATTTAAGTGAGGCTGGGTAGGCCAGTTTGGACAAGGCTAAAGCATATATTTAAAACACACAGTTTAAAAAGCCTCTTTTAGCTTGTGACCTAATTCCTTAACTCTGTTTAAACAAGACCTGTGCAAGGTGGCCCCAGCCAAAAGATGTCTAAATCTGCCTTATGTATATAAAGAAAATGAACTGAGAATACAGATGGTCTTACATAGGCCATTCCTAAGCCATTTAGGGATTTATAGGTCAAACTCAACACCTTCATCTATCCATCCATTGCACAGACAACACAAAGAGATGGAAGAAGCTGTTGTGTTATCTTTAAAGCCATAAATGGCTCAGGAACGGCCTACTTGAGACAGTGTCTCTCCCCCAATGCCATACAACCTTAGCAGCAATCATAGAGGTGCTTGATCTGAAATTCCCTCAATTTTAATAGGGGGAGGTGCTGGCAGGGCATTCTCCCTGAGGACCTATTAACTTTGGAACTGTCTCCTCACCTCAATCTCAAATGGCTCCATTTTTTTTGCCTTTCATGGCACACTACAAAGCTCATCTATTGTTACAGTTTTAGGAAGGGGCTGAGGATGTCTGGGTTGAGAAATTTGGGGTGGAAATTTCAGGAAAAGAATGAAATATTTTCTCACCAATTGGCCTTTTTAGATGTCCTTCATTGCTATGTGGTTGGAGTACCCACATGAATTTGGGTTTTTTTGCTGCATTCATTATGTTTTTTAAAACTGTTAGGGTTTTCAGAACTTGGGACATGCTTTTCTTGAAATGAAAATTACATTTCAATATAGGATGGCAGATAAAGAGATTTGTCTAACGAGGTCTAACGAGGTGGTTCACATTTTGGGTCAGTCGCATCTCAGTTATGAAACAAACATGGGGAAAGAAAAATAACTTCCATTTAATTTAACAGCCTGTTTATAAATAAATAAATAATGACCTAATTGTTATTCCAAATCTATTAAGCACAATTATCTTAAAAGCTTTCCTACACTTTCTGAGTTGTTTTAACCTTAAAGATGATTGAAGTGTTTTTTAAATAGGTATTATGTACTAGTTTATTTCACAAACAGCACCCTTCAAAGAAAAACTGCCAAATATATAAACACCACTCCCTGGGCAAATACAGAAATGTAACTCTGTTTTCGTTTAAATCCATAATGATTTACAATATATCAACAGCTATAATTTACTAGAACTTTTATATACTAATTAGAGGTAGGTAGAGAAAAGTATTACATTTTGTGGATGGTTTCAATATTTTGACATCTGATTCAGAATGAAAATCAACATTTTTTAAGTTCTCTGCAGAAAAGGATGGAGCCCCAGGGCACTCAGCCTGGTGGACTACCCTGGAGCTAGGGACCATGAATTTTAATCCTAAATAGTTACTAGCTTCCTTCCTTAAATTAAATCATATGCACAGTAATGCTTGATCCAATTAAGCCTAATACTTACAGTAGAACCTCACAGTTATGAACACCAGAGTTACAAACTGACCCGTTAACCACACGCCTCATTGGGAACCGGAAGTACGCAACCAGGCAGCAGCAGACAAAAAAAAATAAAAAAAGCCAATACAGCACAGTACTGTGTTAAATGTAAACTACTAAAAAATAAAGGGAAAGCAGCATTTCTCTTCTGCATAGTAATGTTTCAAAGCTGTATTAAGTCAATGTAAACTTTTGAAAGAGCAAGCATAAGTTTTGTTCAGAGTTATGAACATTTCAGAGTTACGAATAACCTCCATTCCCAAGGTGCTCGTAACTCTGAGGTTCTACTGTACTATGTTTTCTAATATGGCTGTAAGAAGGAACTGAGAGCGCATGGAGCCGGCCCCATACCCCAAATGCCGGCACATATGCGCACGGCTCCAGAGGGCTCTAGATACCACTAAGGGAAAAATCTCCAGCAACTGTGCACGCAACACACACACCCGTAGCATGGAATGGACATGAGCAAGCACTCAAAGAAGAGTTCTACCCCCTTTGGGGAACACTGGTGAAGAAGCTGGCAAAAAGCACACTACCTTTCTGGTGTGGGCAAATAAGAAAACACCTATTATGTACACAAAGCCTGAGACAAAGCCTACTGCAGTAAATGGGAGTCCTTCCATTTACTTCAATGAACTCTGGATCAGGCCCATGACGAAGAGTGACCATTGAGCTACAACAGAAATATCAACCAATGCAGAAGCCAGAGGAGCTAGTAAGGTAAGGAATCTAATTCAGAAAGTGATCACTTATTATCGTGTCAATCTCGTGATGTGTATGGAAAGTGTGAGCACAGACTGAACACAGAAACAGAACATTTCTTTGTTTAAAAACATGTAAGCAGTTCAGAGTGTGGATAAACGGATGCTTATCTGGATACTTGCTTTTCAGATGGATCACAAAGAACCAAAAATGGGAGGCAAGTCCCAAAACCTTTTTTCAATATTTGCTTTTCTGAATGGTTTCATGACATTATGCAACAGAAGCACATCAGGCAGAGATGAGAAGCTAGGAGAGACTTTTTATATTTGGAAAAGAAGAAAATGACCTAATTTCAAAATAAAGAGATATTCTATTACTCTGATCTAATGGATAAAGTGTAAAACAGTGAAAATATTTTGGTGTACCTGAAATAGGAATAAAAATATCAACCAAATTCTCTACTGGTACAAACTGGCACCATTCCATCGAGTTAAAAAATTGTCAAATTATCTGATGATTCCAAAGTCCATTGACAAATATGTGTTTTCTTTATAGGAAATGTGGCTTTTCCCTCAATGAAGTGAAAGGAATAGGGCAGTCTGATTTGTGGCTATTCCATGTAATTTGGCATTTACTTTTCTTATGCCACAGTTCGCTTACGGTTTGGTACAGGTTGACTAGAATATTACAAATACAAGCTACATGGGTTACTTCCCCCCCACACTTCACTGTCATGCATAACACATGCCTCAGATTGCTTTCAACTTCCTGGTTATAGTAAAAATGACTTGAGAGAGAATCCTACATTAATGATTGAGTGTACAGTGCTTTGAAATTGTAATGTGCTAAGTAGGTGCTAAATACCATTACCATTATCATTATCCAGCGGAAAAATTGCATCATCTTTTATCCAGTTGTTTGGCTCACAAGGCAGTTCTTCATGAACAAACTTTCCTCTTAACTATTATAACTGGTTTTCCAATTCAAACATGAACTGTTTCAGATAGCATTATTCCCAATTATGAAATATTGTGATTATTCAGGGGAGGATAAAAAGGAAGTCCAGCTAAGGTTTCCGAGGCACTTTCAAGCACAAATCTTAACCAGCAGTTGATTGAACCACATGCAGGCAGTGTTCAGATCTGTACATCTCACAATAGCAAATGCAAAACATTTAGATCTGAGTGGCAGACCGAAGAGGATTCAAAATAAAATCCACAGTTCAAAGTTCATTGACTGTAAAATTATAAACTAATAAAAGAAAAAGTTAGCCAAAAACATTGGCTTTTCAGATTCTGTAATATTAGCCAAAACAGAGTGAAATGCACCATGCTGTAATCTCTGCTGCTGCAAATCAATGCCTGAAGAACATAGTCAATGATAAATGGTAACCTGAGGGAAGCACTGACACCAATGAAACTACTACAGCAAAAATAGCTCAATGTCCTTTTCTCCTCCACCGAAAAACCATATGGTTTGTAAAAAGCCTTAAAGTGTGTATCTGGAAAAAAAAATTAAGATTTTATTTTTAATCTGGTCTTTGGCAAAGGAGTTTCACACAGTGGTGTACTTCAAAACCATGCTGGCACATCTGCTCTGAGTACACCAGCATTAATGCTCCTCTTTCACTACTACATGAACTGTAAAAAGACCAAGACCAAAAGCTGGTGTTCACGCAACAAGAATTAAAGAATAAGCAGCAGGTGGCACCATCCGTACTGCCAAAGAAGTGACACTGGAAAAGCAAGCTCTCATCCCCTGGGCATGTTTAAACGCTGTAGCATAAGGATACTTACTACTCAATGTCAAGCTCTGGATACTCAAGCCGTTCAGTCTTATTATGAATGTCAGGGTTTAATTCACAGTGCTTAATCCAATAGGATACGAAAATTTATTCTGTTGTATGATAATTTATTAACAGGATCTTATCTTAAAAGGGTCAAGAACTATAAGTAGTGTCAAAAACAAGCAAATAAAGAAAATTACAGCCAAGATTTTCAAAACTGAATAGTTTGGGTACCTCGTTTTGGGGGAGCTCCATTAAGAAACTTTAAAGGCTCAATTTTCGGAGCATCATTTTATGAAAATCAGGTCCTTTAAGGTGTCTCCAATGAAGCATCCAAAAATTGAGGTTGCTTTTAAAAAATGTTGGCCTAAAGTCCTAGAATAAGACCCAACCAAAGCTGGTCAAAAAAAGGTATATTTTGTGAATAATTTAAAAAAAAATGATTATTTCCTCTGGAAGAATGTGTGCATTAAGTAAATAAAATGACAGAGAATGAAATTTGTCCATAACTTTGAAATGAATACATTTAAAAAATGTTTGTCAACATTTTGTTTAGAAAATTCATTGAACATTTTTAACAAAATAAGATCTGGAACATCAACAACAAAATTCTGCAACAAAATCAAAAACTTATTTTGTGATTTAAAGAGATTGACCACCTCTACACCCTAGAATAAGGGGTGCTGAATATGTTCCCATTTAAAAATTAAAAGTTGGCCTGTATAAAATAAAGTAATTAAAAAAAAAAAAATCAAACTTGGAGCAATCAACCTTAGCCACTGTGGACTCTAAAATAAAAACTGTCCTTAATCATCTGACTTTCCCCTTCCCCATTTAGGATATGCATACTCATTGGTATTGTGTCTGCCAATTGGTAGACAAATAGTCTGAATGGAATTAGCCAGACAGCGGAATCTGTCTACCCATGTCCACATTCAGTATTCAAACCACACATAATCTCAAACCAGGAGTAAATCGGAGAAGAATCAGGCCCATTATTTATCCACTAACAAATTCATACCACATAACTGTACAATCCTTTTTTAATCCTGTAATCATATTAAAAATCCCCACTTCTCTAGTTGTAAATTGTGTAATGTGCTTGCTTGCAGAATGAGAGAAAAATATGCTTATGCTAAGTATCTGTAATAGATTACGGACTGAAACAGCTAGAGCCCTGAAGAAAGAAACATCACATAACTAATAGTCTGCAAAAATCAAATAAACTCCAGTGGGGATTTAACAGCAGCTGTTCCCGCCTCAAAACTCCCAACTCTCTAGAGATTAAGAACTCAGAACAGCCAGGCAGAAGTTTTCTTTTTAAGCTAAGCATCTTTAACTGTCGTTGAGCAGAGTTTTTCTTTCAACCCTGATGTCGCCAACTCAAAGGGCTTTCGGCAATAAAGCCAGACAGAACTTAAGAAAAATAAAATAACCTTCCCCACCTCACACCCCCACGAAAATAAACTCTGTCTGACACTCATCTGAATGGATGAGCTGGCAGCAGAGCAGAAGCCTGCCCTTGGAATAATGCTGGTTAAATTAACCAATCAAATCAAAAGGATTACAGGGGGCTTCAAAAAATAAAAAGTTATGCAACAGAGCAAATTAATACTTAGTCATGCCGAGCACAATCGGCTGTTAAAGTAACCAGAAAGAGAGCAGGTGGCAGGCCTGCTGAGCCAGCCTGACTTGCGGGGAGGATTCACAATGTAGGCAGGGAACATGGGGCTGTAATATATGTAACATGGGGCTGTTCTCCCCTTAGCCACACTGCACCTAGCACTGGCCTCACTGAGAATTCAGCCCCATAATGTTAAATCAAATTTAAAAGGGACACAAAAGAACAAAAAAAATTTAAACAAGTTAAAATATTGTTTTAAACACTTTTACACACACACACACACACACACACACACACACACACACACACACACACACACACACACACACACACACACACACACACACACACACACACTTACACTTTCCAGAGGCTTCTGGTTTCAGACAAAACTCCTATTGAGTTTCCACTGCAAGGATCAGGATGTTACTAACAATACTTGATTTTTATTACAGCTAGAATAAACAAACAGAAGAACCTTAGCAATTTCTTTACTGTGATGGAATTAGGTTTTTAATTAAACTGACTGACTGACTCATGTGTGTGAAGAATGAGTGAGCGCACAGCAACCTCACACACAGACCACTTTGGACAGAGAGATAAAACCAAATCTCTTAGCTGGTCTAATTTGGCTAGATTTAGCAGTAGCAAATAATTTTGAAGCAAAGCAGGACATACTGCATAATACGTATAATGAAAAGTTGATATTAGATTGAATGCACAGGACTTGAAAACAGCAAAACTTAAAAAACAAAACAAAACAAAAAAAAAAAACACACCCCTTACCCAAGAGGACCTGTCAAACAGTGAAGAACAGTTTTAAAAAATATCAACTTTTTAACCAATACACAAAGAGAGAATTACTGGAGTGGAGAAGCCAAGCTATCTGCTTTAGTTTAATTAATCGGAAAGAGAAGAGCAGATGAAACTACAGAACATGAGTAATACTAGTTAGATTACAAAAGAGAAGCCTCATTCAATAGTCTGTGACTTTCATGTATATCTTAATTTCTGGCAATATGTCTGTTCATATGGTACATTCTCTGTGCACTATTTGTGACCTGTGGGTCTTAGACCCTATACTGCCCCTCCCCTTTGTAAATAGGTTACTGATCTTGTAAATAGTAGCCACTAGAGAACCCACATACGCGGGGTCAACAGTTCAGTTCAGTTAACAGTTATATTTGAATATTCATAAGGAAGGGTCCAATAGGAGTGGCCATAGACCATAGCGAGCCGGGTGCAAAAGGCTAAGGGCCGTGTGCACAAAGCTAAGGGCCGTGCGCAGAACTCTTAGGGTCGTGTGCAAAGGCCCCTAGAAGCAGGAAAATCCAATCGAGCGGATTGGCTCACAGAAGCTCCTGTGATCCTATTTAAGGAATGAACCAACGGCTGTTCGGGTTCGTTCGTCTGTGTTGCTGTTGGTCTTGCTACTGCGTATAATAGAGACTTTGTGTGAGTACGCGAGGAAGAGAAGCAGACGTGTTAACATCGGACTAGGAATAGAAGCAGACGAGGAACCATCGGGAAAGGAACAGACGAATAGAGGACAACACCACCATTGGAGAAGAAATATCGTGAGCATAGTGAACCAACACCAGAGACACTTAATCAATAATACCATCATTCACATTGAAACCCTGACTTGTATTGTGACCCCGTTCCCCTTGTCCAATAAACCCCCTTTGTTTTCGAAGTATATCGACCCCGGATCATTTTGTTATTTTCCAAGGCCGAAAGGCCCCCTACCACTGAGGTAAGGGAGGATCTGCCTTCTGTTTAAATATTAGGCTTAGGCTTGGTTCCTGTTTGAGGTTCCGGTCTAACATATTCATTAAAAAGAATATCAACATATCAGAAATATTGGGTAGATTCTCTTGACAGGAAAGCTCTAGATTAAACAACCAGAAATAGAAATTGGTATTTGCATGTACACTAGCTACACTAAATACTTAGTTTGTTCAATTAAAAAAAATATCTGATGTCAACATGTTAAGGCTGGTTTACAAATGTAATTCCAATTAAATATTCCATTTACTAGAATTGTATATTTTACTCATATGTATTTTTCCCCACTATCATCTATTTTGCTTGTCTTATCTGAAGACAAAATAGAAAGTTTTAACAGAAATATATATATATATATTTTTAATTGGTGGAAAACAAAGACACTCATACCTGCTCACAGAGAAAAACTCATTTGTCTCATACATT
Organism: Emydura macquarii macquarii; assembly: GCF_026122565.2. Taxonomy (NCBI): domain Eukaryota; kingdom Metazoa; phylum Chordata; order Testudines; family Chelidae; genus Emydura; species Emydura macquarii. The sequence goes on from NW_027130568.1 coordinate 9,086,605, forward strand.
GATTACATTTTTAAATGCACATCATGCTTGTGAAATTATATCCATGATGCTGGCAAGTCAGTGAGAGTACAGGGTTGCCACTGCACTTTATTAATGGTTGTCAGCTCTGCATATTAAACCTGCCTGGATATCTGCCTAGTGAGACTGTGACTGACCCACAATCAGGCATTCTTCTCCTGCAGTAGAAACCACATAGGCAGACCCCATGCACCCACATAGAACCCTACTGAAATCACTGAGGCTTTTATGCGTGCCAAGGCCTAAGCAAGCCTTATTGCAGGATACAGACCTCACTGGAGAACTCTGAGTAATTTTGTCATCAGGACAAGTCCTAGAGCCACTTAAAAGTTTATTTTACATAAATTATTTCAAAACATTTTAAGTTTCTGATAGAACACACTCAGTAGTGTACTCTGCCTCAGCCTGGGAGGATAGACTGGATGACCTCTTGAGATCCCTTCCGGTTCTACATTTCTATGATTCTCTGTTTCTGATCTGCTAAAGAGTCTTTCCAGCCAGGGAGGATGGGTGCATCTGAGAGCAACCCTATCAACTAAGAGGCATTATAGTGAGGCAAAGTGGATGCTGTCAGTGTGGATCCAATGGCTCAAAACCAGCGTAGGAGAGAAATAGTTCACCTGTTGAATCTACTCCTAAACTCCCAGCAGCACACAGCCACACAGGCCCTGAAACACGCACTAGAGATGACAATCCCTTCCTTCAGCTGCACTGTGTTTCAGCACATTTTCAGACGAACAATGCTCTTTTAATAGGCCTCTGCTGCCTTGAACGGTATTAGGCTCAGAGTTTTTACTTTTCTTCTGCCTAACACAGCATGAAACAGTGCAGTAACAGTATATAGCAAAACACCACTAATCAAATCAACTATATTAAATAATGTTTTTGTCACACCAAACCTGTATAGAGAACAACTTCCCTGCCTGTGCATGATGCCTTTCTGTATAATCTTCAAAAATGCACACACTTTTTTTCAGCCACACAGCATTGCAAACTCCTCTCTAATTGACTGTTCACTATGACCTGCAGATCTCTTACACAATTAGAGCTTCCCAGGTTACCTCTAGTCGAGTATATATATTTTGGATTATTCTTTCCCAGATGTACTAGCTTGCATTTTCCAAGGCAAACTCTCTTTTGCTACTTTCTGCCCATGTTTCTAATATCTCTAGGTTCCTTTGTATTGTTTCTCTCTCTTCACTGATATTTGCAGCTTTCCTCCAATTTCAGATAAATCAGTTTAGTGCAAGGTTTACTCCCTCTTCCAGATTCTTAATGAAGTTAACTGAAGGGTCAATCCTGCATGGTGGCGGGCACTTTGGCCTCAATCCAGCAAAGCATTTCAACACCTGTGCTTAACTTTAACTCGTTATCTTATTATTCCTTCACTCTCCTTTTTTGCCCGAGGACATTTTAACCAATTTTCAATCCACATGATAGAAAAAACGTGCACAATTCAGAACACTCTCAAACAATCTTCCATCATTCTAGTTCAGTTTGCATGGTTATATCAGGTTCTCGGGGTCTTTGGTACTTGCACAATTGCTACAGTATCCAGAATGCAACCGCTTATAAAATTACACACTTTATTACAACCATCTTGACATAAGATTATAACATTTGTTTTTTCCCTATATAAGAGACAGGCTTTCTCATGCACGACATAAGAAAAAATTTTAAGGTGCAGCTTAGAAGAACTGGGAAGCGGGAAGCTTGAATCTGACTTACTAGCAGATTTATTTTCATAATTCTATAGAGACTGTCACATTTCTTAACTGTATCCATTAAACAATTATAGTGTCACAAGAAAGATGAAATTCTCATTTTCAGGCCAATTTTCTCTTCGTTTGAACAAAAGAAAACCAGTGTTTGTCTATTTCAAGAAGGGGATTAAGACAAATGGGTGCTCTACTTCTAGTATCAGCAGAGAAGGTCATCAAAGCTCTACCTTTAAAAAAAGGTTTGGGGCAGGACTTCCATAAATCTGATAAATTTTAAGGCCAGAAATGACCACTATGAACATACAGCAAAGTGGATAAAAACCATGATTAAAAATAAATAAATTAATCAATCAAATAAATCTATTTTTTAAAACTTAAATTAAATTACTAGGTTTATTTTTTTTAAAAAAATACCTAAAATTAAATTTGAAATTGACAACCTATATTGAGGCCCAAAATATTATCATCTCTTAAAATCATTCACATTAAATACAAAACACAAGATTCAAGCAGCACATTTGCTGCCAAATTTTAAAGAAACTCAAACCACTGAAGTGGTGGAAGTCAGTGGCCAAATACTTGGAAGCAGAGTTTGCTGAAATGTTCCTTCAGATGAGGCAGGAATGCAGTAACTGGGTGGGGTGTTGCCCCCATCAGTTCTTGCTGTTTCTCTTGTTTTTTCCCAGCACTGGAGGCTGGTTGTGTGATGGGATTTCTTATGGTGAGTGTTTATTTTAGGGGGTAAGAGTTATCCCTAGTTTTATGCAACTGACTTAGATGCTCTTTCTCTACTCAGATAATCACAGCATGAGTTTCATCTTCCTCTTGGCCTCAACACACCACTATATTTCGAAGACGTAACAGTTGTCTGTTTTATCGTTCTCATTTCCTCCTCCCCACACCTCCCCCTAAGGAAGTTTATTTAGTCTTTTTTTATACCATGTCAGGATACCTGTGCACCTCAGCTTCACCCATTTACACCACTCAGGTCCCACTTACCACACCTACCTACCTGACTAAGATGCCTTTTACACTTCTGCAAACTTGTACCATAAAGTAAACTCTCCAAACTGACTAGGCAATGCTATTATTTTCATTACTATCCCCTATATGGTATTAATTATTTTAATCCTGAGAATTGTTTCTGCACTGAAGTGTGCCAGGGGCATCCCTTTTCCTGCTTTTGATGATCTTGTCTTCAGAACCGCTTGCTACAGCAAGCAAAGCATTAAGTAATGTAACAGGTATGACTCTGAGCAGGACCGGATTAATGCAGGGGCTTTAGGGGCTACAGCCTAGGTTCTCGGTCTAAGGGGAGCCCTGCAAAAATAAATCCCCGCCCCTTCCCCTGCCCCTCTCCCAAATGACATTGGCCCAGCACCCTGGCCAGGAGCCGCTCCCAGCCCCAAGCAGCGCCACGCGATGGCTGCTCCCCCCTCCTTCCAGTCCCACCCCTCTGCCATGTGATGTGAGCCCAACCTGAGTGTGTGAGCTGCTCAAAATCATCTTGCGTGCCGCAGGTTGTTGGCCCCCCCTGTTCTACATGTTTTAAGACTGAAACATAACCACAGAACAGCTGCATGTTCATTAAAAGGCAAGCTTAGGATAGCGTTAATAGCCTCAATGCCATAATTGTGATCATTTTGTTTAAATTAGGAAAACGACTTGTGTACAGGGGCTCCACAAAATCTAATAGCCCCAGGCCCACAGGAGAGTTAATCCAGCCCTGACTCTGAGCAAGGATTACCTTATTCTTCTTTATGCATGTTATTATTGCATACGTAACACATCCTCAAAGCTCTGCAAATATTCTCCTGAGTTTTGTGGAGAGCTTTTCAAGAATTTCAGAGAACCAAACTGATTGGGACATATGTGAAGTCAGCAAGATGCATCTCCTAAGCAGGAGACTGAATCTCATCAACCCACTCCATCTACACATCCCCTCTTCCTGGCCAAGTAAGAGGAGGGGGCAGAAACTCCATGGAAAGATCCTGAACCAGGAAGTAACCAGACTCTTTTGGAAAGCAGCAGCAGCATAACTAGCCAGGAGCTGCAGAGAAACTGGAGGCAGGGAGAAATCCCCAGGAGCTGTATACAGATCCATGTGGAACAGGGTATGACGTCAGACATTTCAGCTGGGCACAAGTCTGAATGGGACTTAAGGGACAGCAGCAGCAACTGGGCAGGGAGCCAATGCAGAGTGGCCCCAATGAGAGACACACCACTACCTTGTCCCGGTCTGGAGACTTGCAAGCTCCTGATTACTTTAAATAGAGACTGGAGTGGAGAGGGCACTCCAACCATTAGGCCTAAGGAGTCCTAAACTCAACTGGACTGCTCCCAGAGGTTCAACCAAGAACCGCTATTGCTCACTTGGAACCGCAACCAGGGTACATGCAACTTTTCCTTTTTCTGCCAGCCCTAGTAAAATACCTTCGCTTTAACCTAGTGCTTGTGGGGTTATTGGGACCCACCAGGGCTAGTTTCAATGACCAGTTATAATAAATACACTATATCCCACTACTGACATTACTTTAGTTCCTTGTTCTCTTACATGCTTTTCACTTGGTCCCTCAAAAGAGCATAATTATCCTGCATAAATACCAAGAAGGTTTTCCAGACAGTAAAAGAGGCTTCACTGAATTCGTTTCCCCTTCAGCTTCATGTGATGTGGACAGATTAGATTCTGTGTAAATGGTTATATCACCCAGATAGAGAGAGAGAATGTTACCACAAAAGAGAAGATGAATACTATCCAATATTGATATATATCACACATGGAGAGGTGATTGTAAGTGTACCCTATACTATATTAAAAGCTAAGTATTACGGAATGTGGAGATTCAAAAAAAGAGAGGAATTTCCACAATTTAGCCAATTTGTTTACTCATGAATAAACAGCTTTAAAATTTTACTAAATGTTCTCCAGTTAGTTCATTCTTCTCTTCCTTTGAAGCTACACATTCAGCCATGACAAATTAGCCAAGAGTTCTGTTACATGCTGAGAAAGTAGATGGCAAATCAATACCAATTTCTTGAAACTTTTTTGAGGGAAATCATTATGTATCGCTATATGATCATCATAAGGGTCCTAATGATGACCTTTAAAATCATTTCAAAGTGCCTTATTTGCATTATTATTAGTGATTTTTGCTGTAGCTTAATCCAAGTCACATAGAGTAAATTACTATCTAGTCAGTTACAAAGACTAGCTCCATACACTTTAGAGATCAAAATCACATGTACTTTGCAATAAATTTCAGGATGAAACTATTTCTGTGACAGTTCTTCAGTAGAAGTGTTTTTTTTCCCCCAGTAATCATTGATATCCTTTTGTCTAATTACTTCTGACAACTCAGCTATCCAATCACTAAATTACATTCCACTAAGCAGATCCAAAGACAAGAAGTCACATTCTAATTCCAGCTGAAAAGTCCCTCGGGTTGCAGAGTGATTCAGGTTCATGCAGAGATTGCAACATTGTGAGTTCTAGGAAATAAGACAAACTTGGAATGGAAATTATGTCCAGTTGTAGTTATCATTTACTTCTCTATTTTAGAGAGATAATTTGTTTCTATTAATTTGGTTTCACAGATTTGGGGCCTGACTCTGCAACTCCAATTTGCACAGTAATCTCACTGATGTCAATGTAGCTATTCCCATAAATGAGGCCTACTTATGAGTATAAGCTTTGCAGGATGTGGCCCACAGCATTGTTGTGTTTTAGTTTGGGTCTTCATTTTTATTTATTTTTTCAAGGACATTTGTTATTTAAATTATAATAAGTTTTTCTTTAAAAAAATAAAACTCTTTAAAATGGAATCTGATACAAAAAGGCCTAAACTTATTATAATCTCTTAAAACATTTAAATGAAGAAATAAACATGCTGAATCCATGAGCTTCTATCAAGTACTTTAAATTAAAGGCTGCTTTTTAATATATAGAAGGAATCGGGGGGAAAATATCTCATTTTTGAGGTCCAGCTTTATAAATATGGCACCATAGGCCAGCCTCAGTAATTTGTGAGACTTAGGTGAGACTAGGAATTTAAAGCTCCAGTCACTTTTACTTAGACATATTTGAAAATTTTCCCAGGCTGACCTGAAATAATCAGCTTAATTAACTGGCTGCAGTTAATTCCTCTGTTTAATAAATCAATTTAGTTGTAAATGTGAAACATATTTTGATAAGAGATGTTTATGTATCCAAAACACTGAAGGTTGTTTTAATAAAAATAAATTTTATATGCTTGTGTGTTTAAATAAAAGTTGATTAAAATCAATTATTTAAATTCAGGCTTTCCACTTGATTATTGAAATCACCATAATTTAAATCAATCTACCCTGGTATAAAGGCTATTCCTGCAGAGAAAGGGAATAAGCTGTATCTGGTATAAGGCACCTTTGTAAAGTATTTAGGACAGGGACGTTCTTTTTGTTCTGTTTGTACAGAGCCTATGAGGGCCATGTCTACACTGCAAAGCCTATGCCATCATATACCCGCTACTGTATGTGGCAGCTGCATCGATAGAAGCAGTTTTTCTGCCAGTGTGGGGACACCACTTCCTTGCATGACGTTAGCTGCATCTATACTGGGGGTTTTGTCAGCATAGCTACATCGCTTGGGGGGCAAGAAGGTTCAAGGGTGTTTTTTTCACACTCCTGACTGACATAGCTATGTGGGTATAAATTTTAAGTGTAGATAAGCTTGGGACTTCTAGGCACTAGAGGAATACATATAATAATATCAATATAACATCATCCACATTAGGAATTATACCGATTTAAATTACACTCCTAACTGAAAGAGTTAAACTGGTATAAAAGCTGTGGGGAGACCAGGCCTAACTCATAACATCGTGAGATAACATCAAAACTGGGCTGCTCACTATCTGGGTAAAAAGCATGGGGATGCAATGATTCCCATCTGTCAGGTTAAGTGGGCCTTTAAATACAAACTATTTCAAGTTTATGAAGTCTTGATTTAAAATACAAGTTCAGGTTTACTGTTGTTGATGTAAGGAAGAGCAGACTCTACCTTCCTCCTCTAGGCTTGTTCAGCATGCCCAAGAAAGGAACTGATCACAGGGAAGGAAGGGGGTGGAACTGACATTTATCCAAGGTTTCCACGTTAAGCTCTGATTAAGATACTTCAATTAACATTAGCCATGTGCTTAAATACCCGTAAATACCAAGATGTTATCCAAAGCCCGCTGATGTCAGTGGGCATCTCTCCTCAGCCTCACTAACCAGGGCCTCTTTCTGCCCAGTTCAGCTCACTTTAAAAAAAAAATGACCAGCTGTGGACTCAGAAAAAATAGTGTCCAATTTTTTAAAACGCTTTCCAAGAGATTAGTTCTGTTCCATTTCAGCCCATCTGCAATAAAACATTTCCACTCCTCATCAGATTTTACAGGAGACAGTCATTCTCAGGTTTTCTGAGCCTTTAATCATGCTTTCTAAAGATACTGTAGCTTCCTCTAGGGATTTAGAATATTAAAGCATTTCCTCGAGAGCTTGGGGCAGATCCTTCTAGCTGAATTTTGCCTGAATAAAGCTAGTAACATCGAGTCCTTAAGATGCAATCTAGACAGTTACAGAAACCCAATTATGAAGAATTTATTTTTTATATCTACAATGGATTAAAGATCAAGTCCAACATATAAAATCACTTTGGGAAGCGTAAGAGGTAATTCAGATGCGCTTGCAGGAAGATGGTGTTCAGAAGTTGTTTAGCTGTGTGAAATTTAACTACAAGATCCATTTTCCAAAAAAAACCATGTAGTATTCTTATTCCCCAGTCTATTTGTTTTCAGGTATACCAATCACTCAGAGGTCATAGATTCTAGCCTTGTTCTGTAAAACTCCTTAGTTTGACTCTGATCCTGGCAAAGCATGATATCATGCATAACTTCTGTGAGAGGCTGGCACTGACACGATATAAAGTGAGTCTGATTTTTACATTGTCACTCCTTCCAGCTCCACACCTCAAATCCTCCAAGCCCTTGATCATGTACGTCTGGCTTCTTCACTACAGAAAGTTCTCTCTAGAGCACTGCGCAGATACAAAAATGTGGATCCGTATCCTCCAGAATAAACTTTCATCCAACCTGCAATCCACACTCCCTCTTTCATGCAGCAGCAGCCCCTGGGCCGCCAATCAGCTCTTCAGTCTCCCGGCTGAACAGCTGTTCGGCCAGCCAGCCCCCAGGGCCACTGCCCCAACAGCTGATGGCCAACCAGCCCTGGGTGCAGAGCAGCTGATTGGCGGCAACCCGGGGCTGGCCGACTGATCAGCTGTTTGGTGGTGGCAGCAGCCTGAGGTGGACAGCTGCTGCAACCCTGCCCCAGAAAGTCACGGAATCCGTGACCTCCATGGCCATTCACATCCGATCCACAATCCGCAAAAAGCGTTCCACAGATATAAAGGGGATATCCGCGGGTTTGCAGGGCTCTAGTTATCTCCTCTTGAGTCAGCCTAACTTGGGTGAGAGGGGGCCTACAAACTGCAAAATAAACACTCAAACTGCACAGAGCAACTGTATTAACAGCACAGACAGGCGGCAGCTGACAAATTGTGGTAACAAACTGCGGCCTATAAACCCCGACAGATCAAACAGGTTCTGCAGTGAAGATAAGCCCTATGTTATTGCTGCTGTCTTTCCAGCAAAGAACTGGTAGGGCTTACTTTGGAGCCTCTGAGCAACACTTGTAAATCAAGTGCAGGAGAAGCTTATGAAATATGTAAGACACTTCCATTTCTTCTGCCCCAGAGCTAAGCACATTTGTCTTCACTGCCAAAAAGAAGTGTTTTTACTCCAGAATAATGACCACATGTTAACGATCCTGCTATAAAATACTAGTGGAGACAAGGCACTGGAGTTTTTATCATGACGTTAAATAAGCGAGGTTAACCCCAGGTGGGGTATAGCATTGGCCTTGGCTAATTGCCTTGTGGTAAAAATTACAACGCCTGGTCTCCACTAGAATTTTACAGTGAGATGGCTAATGCATATTAGTTATCGCTCAGTAAAAACATACCTTTTGTGCAGTGAAGACATACCTACAGAAGTTCTCCAATCCCCGGTTAATAAATCATAGCTACTGGACTTAAACAACCATCCTAAATGATAATAAAGAGAAAATGCATATAATGTATATCAGAAAGGTTTAAATATACTAGAAATACAGTCACTTCAAATCATGTAATGGCATTTATTACAGAGATAAAGTGACGTGTTTGGGGATCTTGCAAGAAGACCTATTTTTATTTTCTCTCTCTGTATGGATCATACTTTTTGTACAATCACTCTGAACATTTACAAAAACTGTGTTCCCAAGAAATTAATGATTTTTTTTGTAAAAACTTTGAGGTACCTCTGGCCCTGCAATCAAACCAACCAACTACTTAATGATCATCCCATCTGTGCAACCGCTGTTTGAAAGAGGAGTTGGCTTGAGATAGGAAGATCTAAAACTGGCTAACAAAGAAAACATATAAGCTCAGGAAGTAAGGGAATCTGTAGCTATGGGACACCACTGCAAGATTTATAAAAGATGTAGAGTATGTCTACGCTGCATAGTAAATATGGGCTCATGTCTAAATTCAACCCCTCCTACCATCCACACACAAAGCCCTCTGACACGTTCCAAAGCACGGGCCTGCTGATTCATCAAGTGGTATGGGTTTGTGATGGAATGCAGAACCCCTGGAATATCCCCTGGGAGCTGGAATACCACTGAACCGTCTGTCTGACAAGCCTGGGCTCCCTCTCACACTGTGATGCTGTGACAAGCCACAAACCTCTGGCAGGTATTGCACTTACACAGGACCTCCACAGGCAGGGACCACACCCAGTTCAGTTCAGTGAACACTTTCCAGCCACTCATGAACCAGCAATAGAGAAACTCCAGCTGGCTTCTTTGCCCAGGACCACAGGTCTGGTCTACGCTACCCTAGTCAAATACCGTCTACCCTGGTCAAAAAGCCTGACCAGTGGAGATTATTATCCAGTCCGTCCTTCCCTCAAAGTGGAAGAATTGTGCACCAGCTTTTGTTCCTGAGCAGTTTGTCTAAACCCTTCACTCAAAAACAAACTGGTTGAGATAAAACATTAAAAGAGTTTCTTAACTACAGGAAAATAGATTAAGTGATTATAAGTGGCAAGTGTAAAGAGATTAAAAGTAGTTACCTAATGAAATAAACATCAGATCGCAGACTAAGTTCTATACACTACCAATATTTGCATTAGCAATGTCTCACCCTTGTTAGTGGGTACAATCAGTTTCTTAAACGCAGGCTGGGCAACCTTCCCTGCCTGGGACTCCCCTCCCCACTTTCAAAGTCTTTTGTCTTCCAGATGAGCCTTCAGATGTTGAGTTAGGAAGAGGGAGAAGCCAAGTGATGATGTCACGCACCTCCTTTTATAGTCTGTTTCAGCTTGCTAGAACAATTGGGCTTGTGATCTGTGGGGTCGTCCTCATTGGTCAGTCCAGCCCCATTGCAAACGTGCTTCCTACAGCAAAGCTTTCACTGTAAACAATTCCTGTTAGTGGAATCTATTCTTGAAAGCGTGAGAGATGGCCATTAACATTGTCTGGCCATTGTTGTGCCTGAAAGGCTGTTTGTGGCAGTTTTCCACCTTGCAACATGTTCTAGTAGCACTTAAAATAATATTTTGGAACTTCACATACTATGGGAGCGCGTACAATCCAACAGGATATTGTTAAGAAGATCGTGACTTTTAAAATAATACCACGCAAGGCATACCTTGCACAGAACACACCTTAATTACAGGACATTGGTGAATATGGGGTTTGGGGTGTTGTTTTCAGACACAGGTGTCTAAGCCTGTGTCCACCTGTAGCGTGTGTCCAAGCTCACTCACTTAAGATGTAACAGAAGCCTATGTTGCCCAGCTCTTGCTAGAAGAGTCTGTCAATGCTATCCCCACAATCCCCTGGGCCTGTGTTTCCCAGCCCTTCTCTCCCCAAAATTCCCACTCAACTCCCCTGAACCTAGTTCAAATACAGATGCTCAGTGTTTAACCCTTCTTTTCCACACAGACTGTGTGATTGTAAGCACAGTTAAGCCTAGCTTGTTCAAAAACTGAGAAGATGTCCCCTACCGAGCGTGCTGCTAGCTGGTCAGAAGAACATACCAAAATTTTGGTCAATACAGTGTGAACAGAGTCATGATTTTGGCAATACAAGAAACAAGCACATTTATAAAAGCATATCAAAGAGACTGGTGGCGTTAGGGATCCATCAGACCAGCAGTCAATGCTGGGAGTGAGTCAAGTGCCTCCATACCACCTATTGCAAAAATGGAAGGATGGGAATCATGTGTCAGGGCTCCCTACCCCTATCATGAGGAATTCAACCGGGTGCTAGGAACCACAGTGCTGCCGGACAACCTCCTGAGCAGGGGTGGAATGCTTATAACCCAAGAGGAAGCACCAGAGGAGAGCCTGCAGTTGCCGGATCACACCCCTTAACAGATCCCCCTTAACGGATTGTGCTGCTCTCATGCCTCTACTAGAGTGCTCTAGTAGTGAGTAGCATACATGAATTACTTCGGGTGACAAAAATACAGTGTAATTTAAACATTAACAATCTCCAAATTTATGGTTGAAAACTTGCATTTTACATTACATCTTGTCCTAATGTATTTTTCCCTCTGTTTCTAGCAGAATCATAAAAATGTGTATGGGAGGGCTAATAAGGGCTTACATTAATTAAGACTTATTGCACTTATCTTGCACACTAGGAACATTAACACATTTTTTAAAATACCAGATTTAATAGAACACATTAAACTAAAATTTAAATTAGTAAACATTTAATTAGTACAGATCAGCTTGGTACCATCACATCCCCATTTTTGTTCTGATTTCCTATAATAATAATTCCTCAAGAAGGATGACTGCACACACACACACCAAAGGTCTCCTTTCAGCTTTCACTGAGAACCCACTGTGTTTTTGGATAATTTGTTGAATCTGTATATGGTATGCCTGAAAAATGCCTACATTCAAAATTCCTGCCCTAGAAGCAGCTTTCTTTAAGCAGCATGGAATTCTTTTGAGAGAAGATTATGTCTTTGTGCTCAGAGTTTAGCTGCAAAACCTGGAGGGTTGAACAAGGCAGTGACGGCACAGAGCATGCAGTAACTTCATAAATGACAGGATTATATGCAAGACATTTTGAAGGTGAGATAAGAGATCAGAACACAGTCTGAAAGAAAAGTAAGTGATAGATCAATGTGTTTCTAATACTGAAAACTCCTGTGGTGGTTTTGATGTCATCTTGTTAACTTCTACCCTGAACCTTATAAAAGTTTTGTCCTCTCAAATGGATGAACTCCAAAAGAAAAGGCAAAAACACCTCATCTCGACCAAATTCAACCCTGGTATGTTTGCCCTTTTTTTTGCAGTTGATTTCAATAAAGTCCACCCATTCACACCAGGACTGCATTTGGCCTTTAGATTCTTAAGAGTTCAAGAACAAAACTCTGCTCTGCAAAACAGATGATGGGCGTATTTGGATTAGGGAATTAACAGTTATCCCTTCTCTCCTTGGAACTGTCTTGTAACTCATGGGACACTAGAAATGAAGGACTTTATCCGTGAAGCTGCAGAAGAACTGAGAGCCAGATATTATATTTAATAGATCGAAGAGTGGATCTAAGAGAGGCTAATGAATCAATGCATTACTCCACTGAAATCAGCAGAGATACGCTGGTGTAAAATGGGAACAATGCAGTGGTGAACCAGGCCAGGTGAGTCTACCTCTACTCTGATTTACATCCATGAAATCCCATCAAGTGGAAAAATAAAGTAAGGGAAAATTTTTAGGGGTCAAATATTATTTGACCAGCAAAACTATGAAAGGTCTTATTTTGTGCCCACTGAAGTCACTGACTTATGAAGCTATGCTGATTTATGCCACCTGAGAATCTGGTCCAGTATATGTAACACAAACCTGTTGCTTTCCTTAGCCATATTAAACTATTCCTTCAACAAAGAATAAGCGTTAAAAAAAAAATCAACAAGGAAATTCAATGGTAAAACCTTCTAAACAGAAACTAAGGAGACTGCAATTATCATGGAACCTTTTTAACTTTTGCCAATTTCCATTAAAATACAGTTGAAGCAAAGATACCTTTTTTTTTTTTTTTTGCAATGGCTGCCATATACATGGTGTGTGTGTGTTAGGATAAAAACTTTTATTCTGTCTTAACCAAACAGAGTGGAACTAAGGAAGGTCCATTTCAATTGTCTACAGTTCTACTCTGCAATTCTCTGTTATGTATGTGCAGGTTATTAATAATTATTATTGTAAGATGCTGCAAAAGCAAGAAGGAACTGTACAGTATGCTAGCAACACAGAGACTGAACCAGCTGGGGACTAATTTACAAATTCTGTTATGATGAAGGGGCTTTATATCAGAAAGAAAGAATAGCCCCATATTAAGTAGGGGTATTAAAAGACGTTGAGAAATCCAGGCATTTCATTGGAGATGGAAAAGGAAAGCAGAGGGAAGGCACTAGAGTGTGAGCCTGCTCTGAACACTGAAATAAAGGAGGGCATTATCAGGCTCTGCTGTGACACTTGCAAGGCTTGTAAGGGACTGCAGTCTTGTCACTACCAGGATGTTTCTACACAAGTACCAGTGTGTGCAGCAGAAAATACTAGTTCTTTTCAATTTTATTTTCTTGTTAAAAATAAAACCCTCAGACATGGATTTCTACTGTATACCTCCTTGTTGTACTTAAAGGGGTATTGTCATGCCCGTAAAAGTGAGCTACAGTACAAATTGTTCCAGGCTATCCGTCTCACCTTAAGGAATCAAAGCACAGAGGCCAACTCATCCTGTTCCATAGATCAAACCACTTTAAAATACTACAAAATTTCCAAGTGTGAAATGTGAGAACCCAAATACATTATCCCCTTGGGCCAGGGCTTAGATGCACTGCTTAAGAGGCAGGGTTTGGAGTCTTGCAGTTACACACAGCTTGAAGTGTATGCGCGCAAAACAACTTCTCTCCCAACCTGCAAGTTTTGGTGCATCCACTCAGCATGGTGGACGCTCAAAGCTGCTTCTAGACTTCTCCTTCCATGCTGCCACTGATCTCCCCGTCTCTACCTTCACAGTCCTACCCCAGTCTGACCTACCCCAGTACCCCATGGATTGCCATTCCCTGGCTCTGCTAGCTTTGTGTGTTTGCTTTCAACCAGTGGGCCTCAAACTTTTTCACACCGTGCACCCTTCCTTAAAGGACCCTGCCAACTTGATTTTGTTTTTAGAAATTATCCTACCCTGTGTATCTTTTTGGTGAAGTAACTAGAATTAAATATAGAAAAAGTGTGTATGTTGCTTAATGATCAAAAATATGCATAACAAAAATTGCAAATCAAAGAAATATAAACATGTACATCCTGTACCATTAACAATATGTGAGCCTGAACATAAATTCAAGAGAAGCGGTTTGTTCCTGTGGACAATGCATGGGACTATATGTGAAGAGGACTGTGGTTTCTAGTTCTGGCTCTGTCAGTGATCTGTCACCTAGTGCAAGGCATTTCATCTTATTGTGCCTCTGTTTCCCCTTATTCCAACTGTTTTCCTTGACTATTTAGATTACAAACTCTCTGGGGCAGGTATTCTATTGGTGTATGTATACAGTGGCCATAAAAGGGGGCCATGATGGGGACTTGCCTTACCATGAGAGTCTTAAGAAGCTCAGTCTAAGTCCTCAGAGGGAAAGTTAAGAAGTGAGTGCAAGCACTTATATGGGGAGATTAGAGACGTTAAGGTTCTATAATGCAATAGACAAAGGCATAACATGATCCAAGCTGACAAATTCAAACTGGAAATAAGGCACAAATATTTTAGTCGGGGATATTGACCATTGGAAAACTTACATACGGATGGTTTAGTCTTGCATTCTTTAAATCGAGACTAGATCTCTTTCTGAAAGATGTGATCTACCTCTATCAGAAGTTATGGGTTAGATGAAGGAATTGCTGGTGACATTTTCTGGCCTGTGTTATGCAGGAGATCAAACTAGAGGATCTTAATAGACCTTTCTGGCTTTAAAATCTATTAGTCACAATTGGGGTGTCTAGGTGCTACTGTCATACAACTAAATAATAAATACCACTAATAACCCATATTATAACTCATTCCTGTTTTCTTCTAGACTTGATATTAGAAAGTGGGTCCACAACATAATTTAAGTGAAGTTCAATGACAAAAGTTGCTTCAGTTCACAAATTAGAGATGAGCTTGGCATACATTGGACTATTCTATTTATTTCACTCTCGACTTATCTAAATGACTAGTGACTCAAAGTCACAGGATAACTAGATGAGAGACAGTGTTTAAGTTCCTTCTAATTTTAATTCCTGTGTACGGTTCTCTTTCCGGCAGCGCTTTCAATTCACATACATGCAAAATTATGCCCTATCCTGCACTGGTGCATGAAGAGCGAGGGAAGGGAATGTAAGAAGCCTGTTCCCCTTGTGCAAACAGAACAGAACATCTTCCTGGCACTCAAGAAAACACAAGGAGGTTTGCCCTGCTAGAACAAACTTCATCCTCAAGGGGACACAGAGTGCTAGTTATGGAGTGTCTTTTTGAACTTTCTACTTAATATACCATGATCAGCACCACGTCTCCTGGGTCTGCACTGCCCTGATTCTCAGAGTAGTTGCATGCAGCACCCAAAGGCATGTTGCAATGATCCAACCTTAACCATCCTGCTTTGCAACTTCAGCACAGATCTCATAACTGCAGCCTGCACCACTCTTTTCCGTCCCAATAAAACAGGATTTAAAATGCCTAAGGTGCTCTCTTTCTCTTACACAAATACAGACACACCTTTAATAAGCTTGAAGAAAAAATAGTGGGGACATTGTGTAGCAGGTGTTAAAATAATAAGAGATACTCAGGTGATTCCCTCTCAACTGTTCATGTGTCTTTCCTAACCGCTGGATGTCTCTCTTCAGCTACTGTTCTCTAGACCTTCTTGTCTATCAGTATATAGGGTAAAGCTGTTTATATACTGTTGGCACAAAATCTTTTATGCCAAACACAAAAAACTCTTGGAGAAAGAGGAGAACTGAGCAGTTTTCAGCGCCTCCTCACATTTCCCCCTAAAAACTCTGGTGAACAGCAAGAGGATCATAGAAGTGCCATGTACTATGCACCGATTCCAAGAGCAGCAAAAATACAGCAATGGAGTGTGCTGCAAGGTGCTCTATTCCAAAAGGTGGGTGGAGCTACCATTCCAGCAAGCACTTCCCAGGAACGCCAGATGTGAATTTGGCTATGTTCTTGGAGTTTGATCTGAATTCATGCAAGACAAAGCTGCGATTCAATCATATCCTATGCAGGTCTCCTTTACAACAGGTAACCAAAACCTTAATCCTTTTGATGTCAGTGTCCCCTTGTATGCAGGTTTCCATTGAGCGAAATTATGTCTTTCCTATTTTATTTTAAGGCTGAAATAGGTATTAAAAAAAAAAAGTAGAAATTGCCTCAGAAATAGACCAGTTACTCAAACACTATGTAGGCTGAATCAGATAAAGAGGGTAAAGACCAGATTTTCCAAAACAGACTATGTATGCATCTGTGGTATTGATGAAAAACCATTTGCACTCACCAAAACCAGAATGTCTACATGGAGTTGGCAACTCAAATGTAAATGTTTTTTGCATGCACGAATGCATTTTCTGGGTATGCAGAGTTAGAGACTAGCTAGTTCTGCTTGATTTCCTTATGTGTGCATGCACAAATCTAAATGGAGTTCGGGAGAAAGTCTATTCAATGAAAATTTCCACTCAGTTTACCCAGACAGACATGTGCAGTGCCTATGGAATGCTGGCGGATGTTAGTTTTATTGCAAATTAAAGCTAATGCCCATGCATGAATTATCTTTTAAACTCTAATAACCTCACTTTCACTAAAGCATTGACAGATACAGCCATGGTGTGGAGAATCTTTCTGTGCCAAATTTCAATTTTCCATCTCTTCCAGCTTTGAAATGCAAGACCTGTGAAAAAAAGTCAAAGCATTTTTTTTCCTGGCAGAAAGGCTGCAGGTTTCCCCACCCCTATCCCTATCAGCCCACTCTTTCTATGATTGACAGTGACTCCACTGTTTTCAGTGAAATTGCCAGAAAAAAACTGTTCTCTGAGAGGCAGCAAGTATGCCAAATTTCAGTCAGAAAGGTAAAACTTTGTGAAAGGCAAACAAAAAACCCCCACATTCTTTAGAGTGGAAATGTATGGGCAACTTGAATATGAGCATTCTCTCTCACACACAAATTATAATGAAGAAAAATAGAGAGAAGAACTGTGCCATGATGATAACATCTAGCTTAGAACTACATGTCTCACCAAAAGATTTTTGTGCTAGCTTGCCATTACTTGGCATTAGAGTCACAGCTTGTTTTCCAGCGCTAATTATATTTACAATAGATAAGACAAGCTTCCGAGAAAGGGCAATGTGAACTGAAATAACCTCACCGCTTTTGTCCAGTACATGATAATAACACAGTCCACAGATAAAAGGCTTGCCCAGGTAGATTACTGTATACTGGTAGATTCCCTGGGTCTCATCTTTTTCTCTTCTTTGGGTTTTCTTGTAAGAGCTAAAGTGTGAACATGAGACTCTTGTGTACACATATTTTATGCATTCATTGTATTTCCAAATGGGTGTACAATGTCAACCAGTTTGCTAATGTGTAAGAGATATTTATGATCTACTGCTGTGGGCAAAGTGTAATGCATACCCAACTATTAAACTCCTGCAGAACTAAAAGACCTGATTAAACAGATATTGGATGTACTGGGGCAACAAAATGGCAGATGAAATTCAATGTTGATAAATGCAAAGAAATGCACACTGGAAAACATAATCCCAATTATACATACAAAATGATGAGGTCTAAATTAGCTGTTACCATTTTAAAAAGATCTTGGAATCATCCTGGATAGTTCTCTGAAAACTTCTGGTCAATATGGAGCAGCAGTCAATAAAGGTACCATAATGTTAGGAACCATTAGGAAAGGAACAGAAAATATCATAATGTTACTATCTAAATCCATGGTACGCTTTGAATAATGAGTGCAGTTCTGGTCACCCCACCTCAAAAAAGATATATTAGAATTGGAAAAAGTACAGAGAATAGCAACGAAAATGATTAGGGATATGGAATAGCTTCCATATGAGAAGAGATTTAAAAGACTTGGACTGTTCACCTGAGAAAAGAGGGGACAAAGGGAAAATATGATACAGGTCTATAACATCATGAATAGTGTGGAGAAAGTGAATGGGGAATCATTTATCCTGTCACATAACACAAGAACCAAGATGAAATTAATAGGCAGTAGGTTTAAACACACACATAAGGAAGTACTTCTTCACACAATGATGCACAGTCAACCTGTGACATTGCCAGAGGATGTTGTAAAGACCCAAAGTATAACTGGATTCAGAAAAGAATTCGATAAATTCATGGAAGATAGGTCCATCAGTGGCAATAAGCTAAGATGGTCAGGGATGCAACCCCACGCTCTGGGTGTCCCTAAATCTGTTTGCCAGAAGCTGGGACTGAACCACAGGGGATGGATCACTCAATAATTGCCCTGTTCTGTTCATTCCCTCTGAAGCATCTGGCAATGGCCACTGTCTGAAGACAGGATACTGGGCTAGATGGACCATCGGTCTGACCCAGCATGGCCACTCTTATATTCTTATGTATTGTATCCAAAAAAGTTGCTCAACTTGTGATTTGGTGAGGCTTAAGCAGGATTGCATATCAGAGATGGGCACACAAAAATGTGTTACCATCTGGCCTGGAGTTTAACCCCGAAAGAGCAGCAACAAGAACATTCCAGCCAACTGTAATTTTGGCATGGTAGAAGGAGAAGAATTGTAGAGAGCAGGTTCTCAAGACATTTAAGATTTTACAAAAAACAAAACAAAACAAAAACCTTAAATTTTACCCAGAAGTAAATTGGAAGGTAGTGCATACAGGGGAGACAGGTGTTACATGCTTACATTATCAAGCTGCCCCACTTCATAGGCGTGCAACCATGTTTTGTAGAGTTGACTAGGAATTTCCTGTCAAAATGATTTTTTTTTAAATGGAAAATGCAGGTCCCATACAAATTTTGCCATAATGTTTCAATTTTCCATGAGGAAAATCAAAATGAAATATTTTGTGGCAGGTAGGCTTGACTCTGAAATATTTCTGACAGAGCCATATAACAGCAGGGGAATCACATAATCACAGTGGTCCCTGGGATATAGTTCAGCCAGACAGCCTGTCCCTTAGAAAAGAATGGGGGCATGTGGCACTTGAACTACAACTCCCATGAAGCACCATGGCTCCTTAGGCAGATACAGTTTAATTCTGAACTGACTAGGAAAGAAACATTTTGATTTTGCTCAACAAACCCATATGAAATGTTTTGATCCAGGAACATCAAAACGTTTTGCTTTGACATTTCCAAATAGATGTTTTAAATGTTTTGTTCTATGGAAAATATCAGTATTTTGACTTTTCATCCCAGAATGAAAAAAAATGCCGAAGTATCAGAATTTTCCCAAAGATGGAACTTCTGGTTTTCGCTCAACTCTAATTCTTTGCGAGAAGAGGCCGAGGGAAAATCTACCAGTACAGCACATCTCAGTTGTCTAGCCTAGAGATGACAGAATCGTATTGGAGAGCAAAGTCCACAGCAACCTGGCCAGCAAATGATAAAAGGCATTTTGCAACACTGGTTTCACCAGAGAATCCTAAAGCAGTATGGACTGAATAAGACCCTAAGGCTACTCAGTCATTAGAACTTGAGAGAGCAGTCACTTCCAGGTCAGTTTCTCCATAGGTTTACCATTACCCCCCCTCTTATTTGTACTGAGCTTCCAAGATTGTATTCCAGCCAGGCAATAGGAAAGCAAAGAGACCACATTGTCTAGGCTGAATAAAAAAAAAAGAAAAAAAGAGCACACAAAAGAGTTGGTGGACTCAGGGTAGTACATCTCCAAATAGCTCTCAGTCTGACTTTATACAACATGCTAAGTAGTCTGCATGAGAAGATGAAATGCTGCAGATCACCATAAAAGAGCATAAAAGTCAACATTTCAGACACCATAACTTGCCTTAGCCACATGTGCTCATTCAACGGTGGGCATTTTTGGAAGTTTCCCTATTGTTGTTGACTCACTGTTCAGTGAAAGCCTGTTGCAGCTTTGGAGCCTCATATATAAATCTGCAACATCTGGAATAGAATCTGGAGCACTGAAGTAGCCACTCCACCTGGACAGCAAGCTCTCTGCTACGCGGACCATGTCTACCCCTATTTATGTCCAGCAGTGCTTAGCATGACAGGGCCCAATGCTGATGGAGGCACCTAAGCACTACCATAAGATAAGTAAATAAATAATAACCACCCACAGAGTAATTTCTGGCTGGAAGGAATGTAAATCTCCACTGGACTCTGCAAACGAATCAGCAACTCTTAACAGACATTCATATCAAAATGGATATAACAGAACTGGAATGAACATCTAAACCATTCCCAGCAGTGGATTACCAATCCCGGGGGTCAGTGTAGTTTCCTATTCCATGCCCATGTCTGAAGTCCAAGTGACAAGGACCAATGAAATAGAAAGAATTCAGAGCATGTTGAATTTGGCCAGCCAAATTCAAGCTAACTGAACCTTCTAGAGAAACAAATGCTTCAGGGGAAAAAAGTAGTACTTGAACTGCCACAACCACTGGTTTCTCTTAACTCTTCACTTCAAGTACTGCATTTCTGACACTAATGATCCTGTGTGTCAGATGCTATTAATGGTATAGAACATTCTCTACATTCCAAGTTAAACATATTGCTGTCTGGTCCAGTGTAACAAAACATATGTATTGTTTTAGAGAAGGGGAATCTAGAGCACAGAAACTCCAAGTCTCTAATCCAATGCTTTTAAATGCAGATAGCAGTTTAGGAAATTGTGTACTTGGACTCTCCAGGGAAAGGCAGGTACTGTCCCCTTGTGGCTGGTTTATGAACACCAGCCAATGATTTTTGAGCCACCTGTCAAGGTTAAAGTCAGAACGTGGCAGGCTCTGCATTTGTGTACAAACGGTGGTGGTGGGGAGGAGGGGGTGAGAGAGGCCCCCACCCATTCATTCCTGTGCAGGGGACAACCACAAGGGATCAGTTCTACTGTTTCTTGCTAGGCCTAGTGGTTGTGCTAGCTACAGGTGATAGAAATGGTGGGATGAACATGAGGCCATGGGGAGAAAAAGCTAGCTGAGAATTGCATGCTGCACCCTTTCAAAAAGGTGGCAAAGGAGTTCAAACTCCCTCAGAGGAAGAATTCTGTCAAAGCTGCTATGGGTCTCCTGCTACCATGTGGTTCCTCCAAGCAAACATTCAAATGCAAGGATGTGTATTAAAACTAAAATGCAGCCCTTTGTTCAGAGTGCACCATCCGTACACAACAAAAATAATAAAAGGTTTAGAAAACCTGACTCAGGAGGAAAGGTTAAAAAAAACTAGTCATGTTTAATCTTAAGAAAAAAAGACTGAGCGAAAGACCTGATAGAAGACCCAACAGTCTTCAAATATGATAAGGGCTGTTACAGAGAGGACTAAGATCAACTGTTCTCCAAGTCCACTGAAGATAGGACAAGACAAAATCAGCTTAATCTCAAGCAAAGGAGATTTAGTTTAGATATTAAGAAAAGCTTTCTAACTATAAAGGTAGTTAAATTATGGAATAGGCTTCCAAAATAGGATCCCCATAGTTGGAGGTTTTAAAGAACAGATTAGACAAAAACCTGTCAAGGATGGTCTAGGTATACTTGATCCTGTCTCCGGGCATGGGGATAAAATAGATGACCTCTGTAGGTCCCTTGCAGTCCTACATTTCTATGAGTCTGTGATTATGAAGGTTAGCTTTAAAGTGGTTGTAGTAAAAAAAAACAACGCTAAGGGTTTTTAATCTATATATTTAGAAACATAGAATAGCAAACACACCTTATTTTTGGGGTGGGGAAAAGGGGGGAATAAAAACAAACAGCTGACACCTGAAAAAATACAAAAATTTCTTGAAACTAAAGGGAGTAGCCAGTTCTTCTTAGCTCACTGATTTATGTAGAATACACTACAGGCTTTGCTCAGAAATCTTTTCCCGCAGCTATAGGTGTAGCTACTTTCATTAGCTACATTTTACAGGCATCCCACATGCTGACCTATTCCAAGGAGTTCTCCCCAAGAGCACTTGGATCTACTAGAACTAGAACACACTCAGCACTGCTCAGGTATACCTACTAAGCCAGCAAAGATGGATTCATTAATACTAAGTCGCAGCCCCAATAAGAATGGCTTGAAAGTGTGTGACAAAATTAACTTAAACATAAGACAGACATGCACACCCTAGGACTGCGCAAGATTGCAAGGGCTACAGGGGATTCTTCAACTAAGATGATAGGAACACAACATTAATTTTGCAGCTGTTCTGTCAATAAACAAGTATAGAGAGAACCAAGCATACATGGAGAGAGAATTCATTTTCATACATTAACCCCTCCTTGCATGTTTTTTTTCTAGATGAAACTCTTTAGGGAAGCTCAGAAACCATAAATAGCATAGATTAGGAGAGCTGGGAGCATTCATAGCAGTAATACACCCTGAAAGCTGATGTGCCAATCAGAGGATTTTACAGTGGACTGAAGGATTGACCTTGAAAATTAATTGTCTTCATGGCAGGTTTAAATTATTGTATGCACTGCTTCCACATTTAATAAAACAAACAGTTAATTACTCTGTTTGTACTCCTTTTGCACCCTTGGAATAATGAGTTTCATGCTGCACTTCACAGTTAGAACTGGCCAAAACTCTCAAAACTGGAACAGCTTTTGAAGTGTTACATGTAAGGCTGCCTCAATTTCCACCGATTCCTAAAGTTCCTGCTCTAAAAAGCAAGATCCACAGATCCATTGGCTGAAACCTTGAACATCATTCTCAACACTGCTATCACTGGCTTTAATGGACTTAATGGTTTTATGGCTGTGTGTTTCTTTTCCAAATCACAGTCTTAATGCAGGAGAAGATGTTTATTGTAAGAAAGAGCATGCTTGCAGATCTAGCACTTTATCTCAGCAGAATATGAGTGAATTCTTTAAACCAGCTGTAATGTACTATTACTATGTAAACCATACTACAGTGCAAGCTTTATTTTCCAGTTCTTAGAATACATACCAAACACTTCATTATCTTCTGAGGATTGTTGGGCTAGTCTGGATGGTTTGGGGCTTGCTTTATTTTCAGCTTCCTCCACTTCTGTCTCCTGCAACACAAATACTTTTTTAGACACACTGTACCTACATTTCAAGTAGCAGCTACAAGGAATATTACTGACATTATTCATCAGCAAAAAAGCCAAAACAAAACAAAAACCCCAAACCCCTCTGAAACAAATATTTCTCTTAAATATGTTATTTTATTAAATAGATACATTATGTAAATGATGAAACATTCAGCAGTGCTTTTAAAATTTAATCCACACGTGTATTATGTATACACAATATATAGAAAATAAACCACAGAAAAAAATAGAATTTTATTATTTTCATGAGTTTCAGGCAATCTATCAGCTCACTGCAGGCTCCCCTTCTTTCTGTCACTTTCTAATTATGTAGTGGTAAACCCCAAATTCATGTACATCTGCTCTGCGTTTTTACTTGGGATTATTTTATAAAGAACTTATTTTCCCCTACTCCCTTCATTGGAAGCCATCTGATTTTCCTCACACTTACAGTTACTGTTGGCAACATGCTTGTATTACTTATCTTCACTCCTTCGTCCCTATTTCTGCAATTCACTGTTCTATCTGTCATAAACCAAAATTATATGCTCTTTGAGGCAGATACTATCTCTTCCTTTAGGTCTGGGCAGGACTTCAGGACTTCAGTCTGTTTAGAGCTTCTAGATAACACAGTATAATAGAGAATACAAATAAACAGCAAAATTGATAATAGTATTTATACGATTGTAATATGTGACATCACATGCCTTTCATTGTCAGACCAGTGGACAAATCCCACCCCCCTATAACAGGGCATCTCCAATGACAGAACTAGTACAGTTCTGCACCACACAAGGAGACTGGGTTTGAGGGAAGTGCACACACCCTGTGCTCTGCAGAGGCCCATGCTTGCCAGCACACAAGGAGGCTTGTAGTAACACTATCAGACCCTTGCAGTCACTCAATAGGTACCAACTTATTGGGGGCTTCTTCCCCCACCATGCCCTCCTTCACACACACAAAGCCTGAGGCCATTTCTGTGGTCTGATCTGAATGGAAAAGAGCTGTAGAGCCAGGCACTGAGACACTTGGACAGAGGGGTAACATGAGGGATAAAGGGTTGGTTTTGGGAGGAACCACCACACACAGGCACACAGGAGCTAGGAAGATAGGTACCACTGACATTCTGCACAGATTCTGTCCATCGCTATGAGTACGTCTACACAGCATTGTCAAGCAAGGTCTGCGGGGCCCGGGCTTGTGGATGAAGGGCATGTCTACACTGCAGTTAAAAGCCTGCGTCTACTCCATGCCAGCTGACCCGGGCTCACAGGGCTTGACCTAAGAGGCTATTTAACTGTAGTGTAGACATTCAGGTTCAGGCTGGGGCCTGAGCTCTAGGACCTGTGAGGTGGGAGCATCCCAGAGCTTGTGCTGGACCCTGAGCCTGAATGTCTACACCGCAATTAAACAGTCCCTTAGCCCAACTCACCTGGCACAGGCCAGCCGCCGGTGTCTTAACTGCGTGTAAGCCATACCTTCAGCATTTCCACGCCAATGTTTGAGTGTCCATACTGCATTGTAAACTGGGCTTACAAATGCAGGGCCCGGGTCTCACTGGCATGCTAAGGCATCCATACTGCACCACACAGACCTTCGGACATGCGTCTGCAGCTTGAGCTGCATGCACAGCACAAAATGACAGGGCTTGGACCCGAGCCAGGCTCAGACCCACCCCATTAGCAGTCTTGTGATCCGGACCCTGAGTCTGCCTGATTTGTGTATGGAAGGAAGGAGAGCTTGAGCTTGGTATACAGTGTAGACATACCCTATACATTTTTCTTGTCTATTAAGATTGCAAGCTCTTTAGGGCACAGACCATCGGCGAAATCCTGACCCCACAGACTTCAAATCAATAGCAAAACTCACATTAACTAGAATAAGACCAGGATTTATCCCTATGTCTTCTTCTGTGTTTCTACAGCTCCTAGTACAATGAGGCCCCCATCAAGATTGGAGCCTTTGGATGCTACTGAAATACACACAGTTTATAAGGAGCGAGGCTGGCCAAACACAGCTCATTTTTTATTGATTTCTGCTTTAACCTTGATCTCAAAACAGCAAGAAGACATTCTAGATGCATTTAGGACATTTAATAAAACTTGTTCGTTAGTACACGTTTTATAAGTGACCTTCATAAAGTTTTCACCCTAAGATTAGTTTAACAGCTTTTAACAACTGAAAATGCTGTAAGGGGAGCATGCTGCGCAGTCAGTTTCCATGCCAACCTCACGGCTATTTGCCTCACGACTGCTAAGTAATAATTATGATCATCTGAAAATCCAGCTTATATCATTGTGTACTGGCATTGTACATATCAGTCAGGCACTCAAAACAGATGCACATGCTTATTTTACATACATGTAGATAAAAAGCCTGGCACGCATGGTCAAAATGACTATTGTAGTATTAAATATTTCTGGAAAGGGTTTATTAAGAGCTAAAGAGAGGAGAGAAAAAGAAAGAAACATCAAAGGCTTTTACCCTAATTTTCAAGAGCAGACCGTATTAAACTACTCAAGTAGCTGATCACTGAGAATGCTATTCAATATGAAGAACTGGATGATTCACAGAACTGGTAATTAGCTACAGGATATTTCACTTTGAGGATACCAGTTTCGGCAAAGGTCAGCAGTAATGAAGTAACGATGACATGAAGCCTCCTTCACCACCAGACTCCACATAGCCTTCCTCACAGCTTGAATAAACTTTACTTTGAGGGGTAACCTTCAAAAGATGTGGTTTTGCTCTCTTCATCACAGTGGAATGGAGCATGGGTCCCAAGACTTTGTGTGATTGGGCATAAGTGAAGATTAAGACCCTGATTCAGGAACCCTAAGCATGTGCTTGAGTCCATCTCTGTTCAGGAAAGCACTTAAGCACATGCTTAACTTTAAGCACATCTCAGATTTAATTCATGGAAATTAAGTATGTGCTTAAAATTAAGCAAATATTCTGATTATCTCCTCCTATTATGAAACAGGTGTAAAAAGAGAAGTCTACATTCTAACAGAACTAGCTTCAATGAACATTTATACAAAGTACATGCTACAGCAGAGCCAGACTTAATTTTCGTTAAATAGTTTCGTAGTTTTACATACCAGCAATTTTTTGGGTTTTTTAAACTAACTCCTTGTTCCTCAGGCAACAACAAAAATCCTTGCCTTCCACCATGTTCACACCTATAATACATTAACCTAAATGAACACTACATTCTCTATGTTTATAAACAAATTTTAAATTTTGAAAATAGCTATTGTCATAAATCATTAAATTACTGAACTATTAAATATTTGCAATGAATTCCAACATATTCCAAAAAGTATGCTTACGAAGGAATGCTGCTACATGGTCAACAAAGGTTCAGAGGCGTAATTATATAACCAGTGATAGATATAAACTGAATATCCAGCCAGACAATCTTAAGGACCTAGCTAGAGACTGATCTTGATGATGCTTGATCTGCAAGGAAGCCACACTCCTATGGGATGTGCCAGAATGATGATAATGAAATATGCAAACAAGCAACCCCAACAGTGATATGGAACGTGCGTGCTTATATTGGACATACATTTATTTGAGAATTAATGTTCTGCTTCTATCAGTGCAAATCCTGAGACCCTTTCTTGACTCAATGAGGAGTATCTTTTGATCAGTGTAAGCTATTCTGCCGAGACTACAGTAAAGGACAGACAGAAAACATGCAGTACAACACAGTTACATCTGCTGCAATCTATTTCCTGTGGAAATGTAAGGATTTCTAGTACTGCTGAAGTTGCAGTCTGTCTCATTTTAGCAAGATTTTGTAGCTATGTTGCTAATTCTGTATCTACATCTAAATTAATTTGGTCCATTTTTTTTTTTTTTGCGAGCTCCACGCTTTTCTCTCACTTCATCCACAGAAAGAGTACTGCAGGATTTGTTTTTGCAAAGAAAATAAAAAACATATGAATTCTGCAATTCAGATACTAGATGAGACTATTCAGAAGATTAGTGTTATATCCATCAGTGTACTGAAGAAATCCATTTTGAATTTGTATTTTACCCTACCTTTCATAATCAATCAGCCTCTTTACTTTCTTATCTCAAGGAATTAAAATAATACATTTAAATCTTATGCCATCCCAATAGCATCAACAAGAATATGCCCAAATCAGTGTCTTGCATCAAGAATTCTCACTCAACCAGACATGGTAGTTGAAGCATTCTGGCAAGATCTTCCTGACACAGTTCACTTCAACAAGTACCTATAGCAAATTCACAAGCTCAAAATCAAAACATGGGGCTGCACATCATTTAGCATTGTGATAATGCCTGTATGAAGTTTGGACTATGTTGGTTTCAACATTTTCCACATCTTTCGCAGTGCAGCCTGAACAGTTTTCAGCTGATTATCAGCTGCCTTCATAGATTTAATCATGTATCACTAAGAAGTTCCAAAAAGCATCTTTAGAAAGTCATGGCCATGTACTATTTCTACATTAAATAGCAATGTGGGTGAAGAGGCATATGTTAGAAATCATTCAGGCAATTCTCAGAAGCTTTCTGAGGAACAGCCTCCATCAGTGACAAACAGTTCATTTTATAGGAATTACATGGGACATAAACAGCTCTAGGATTTGGCATTGTTATGAGACTGTATTTGCTACTTTTATTTCTTTACCAGTATTATCACTGTCATCTTTTTCCTCACTAGTCCATAAACACTCAAATTACGTCCCTTCTGAAGAAATCTCTCTGTTAATACTTGAGCTGCTCACAGAATCCCAGAAAATGTTCCCTGATGCTTCACCGTCAAAGAGGTGGCCATGAACCTCAAGATGGCCACATCTGTTCATTGTGATGATTGTTAGGTGTGCAGCCCAGGACAACAGAACAGTTTCAAACTTGGTCACAATTGTTATTGTGGCCTTACTTGCAACAAGAAGAATCATTTTCTCCTAGATGGCCTTCCGGAAATAGAGGTCGGCTCTCCTGTGGCTCTTTATCCAATGAACTCATTCAGATGTTATTTTCAAATTCTGTCATTTCCATCTAACTCAAAAAATATCCCATTTCTTTGAATATAGACTTTTACAGATTTTACCCACACAATTTTATCCACAGTTTTTCCCCCACACAAATGGTGATGTTTAATGACTCCTCATGAGTACATTATTTCTCTTTCAATGATATCTTGAGCCATTTTGCCAAATATAAAATTTGTCCTATTTTGCAGTCTAGTCTAGATTCTTTCCACTGCTTTGTTTTTTTAAGGTATTTCTAATGCTTTCAGGTTTAGTTCAGTATTTGGATATTTCCTGCAAGTCATTAAAGCCTCCAATGACTGGAGCCAAGAACAATGCCTCATAGTGACTGCCAAAGCCATTGTTCTGGCTGCTGAGTTGGCGGCATCCAGAGCTGTCTGGAGAGAGGTCCTGGCCACATTCTTACCCTCATCTAAAAGGGCTGTGAACTCCTGTCTCGCCTCTTGTGGCAGAGAGTCTTTAAATTTAGATAAGAAGTCTCAAAGATTAAAATCATATCTCCTGAGCAATGCTTGCTGGTTGGAGATACGTAGCTGAAGGGGCTACCCGTCAAAAAAACTTTCCTCCCGAAAAGATCTAGTCTCTTTGCGTCCTTATTCTTCAGGGTAACGCTCGACTGGCCCGGTTTCTCTCATTCAAACCTGTACTCGCTGGTACACAGGACTTTTTCTCTGCCCTTTTGGAAGTGGGGTCCAAAGAAGAAGGCGTTTACCATAGGTCTTTGACAGGTCCGATCGCTGCCTCATTGATGTGCAAGGC
Organism: Emydura macquarii macquarii; assembly: GCF_026122565.2. Lineage (NCBI taxonomy): Eukaryota > Metazoa > Chordata > Testudines > Chelidae > Emydura > Emydura macquarii. Next base: position 9,115,515 of record NW_027130568.1, read on the forward strand.
CGCTTTGGAAGGCACTGTTGCAGCTAGGATATCAATCAGGCTGGGTGCTGATTCCTTGAACTCCTCAACTTCCAGACCCAGGTCTGCTGCAACCCACTTCAAGAAGGTGCTGGTGGGCCCTGCAGTGGCCCTGCAGAAGCAATTTACTAGGTCCAGCAACAACCTCATCTGGGGATGAGGAAGAAGCAGCTTGCACCAGAGAAGGGGCTCCGTCTTCTTCCTTGGCTTCCACCACCTCCACTGGAGCCATCTTCTGGGTGTTGGTATCCGGATTGGTACCGGAGTCTGGATCTGGTGCCAAGTAAGATGGGGCAGTAGTCCGCCTCCCTGATGCCACTGAGAAGTAGTGGTGGGAGGAGGGGCGTGGTACCGGGGGGAAATCCCCAAGGGTGGCCACTGCATTGGCCAGTGTCCTGCTGGCCACGTGCCGGCCGGGGGCCCGTTGCTGAAGTCCGATGGTACGTAGGCTGGGTAGCTTAGCTCCACCCAGGGCACACTATCAAATTCTCCCTCGGATTCCAAAGGGAAGTCATCCCTCAGGGAGCATGTGGAGCTGTCCCAACCTCCACGAGGTGCCGGAGTTCAAGGGGCTGGTGCTGAGGCAGTAACCATGGCTGGTTTGCCTGATAGAGGGAGCCGTGGGTGCCGGGAAGGGGCCCAACGCCTCCCTGTTCCCTTCTGGCTCCCGTTGTCTGGGCTGGCTGCCCTCTCAGCGTCAGTGGGACCAGAAGGGAGAAGAGGTCCTTTTCTGCTTGGAAGGCCTCCAGGATCGAGCGGACTGTTAGACCGCTGGTACTGTGGCCACTTCTGGGAGTTGGCCAAGGGTCCTGCACCAGACTCAACACCCTAGGCAGAGTCGACGGTGCCATTGCTGGCTCAGGGGAAGAACAGCAGCACGACACAGTTCTCACTGTATGGGCCTCTCCCTGCTTGTTCCTCTTCTACACCAGCGAGTGCCCTCTCTCAGTGAGCTGCTTTTTTGGTGCTTCTTCCTCGGCACCAGAGATGATGAGCGCTGCCAGAAAGAGGCCGATGCCAGAGGAGCGCTCTGTCAGACGCCAAGGTGCTTGGTGCCAGTTTGGAGCAGCTAGGCAAACAGGCCCTCAACAGCGAGAACAACTATTAACACTACTATATACACTAACACTAAGAACTATATACACTAACAACAAAATCTACACAAATATGACTAGAGACGAGTCCAAAAGACTAGGAAAGAAGCCTTGCCGCAGGAAGAAGGGTCATATCAGCAATTGTCATGAGCAGTAAGGAGGAACTGAGAGGGCATGGGGCCAGCGGCACTCCTTATACCAGTGCATATGTGCATGACTCCAGAGGGTGCTAGAGCCAGCCCAAGAGATACCACTGAGCGAAAAAATCTCTGACAACTGTGTTAACACAACTCACGTGCATCTAGCATGGAATGGACATGAGCAAGAACTCAAAGAAATAACAGAGAGTTGTCCATTTTTTTCAAATAACGCATTATGGTTCTTGGAGCTATGTTTGATTTTTCTATATAGTAAATATTATAACTTTGAAAAATTAAAATATCAGCTCTCCATTAATATGCAGCATTTGTTTCTAGCCTCAGCCATTTATAAGACATGTACTCATCCCTCCATCTAGCTGTGCTTTTCAGGTACTAGTCCAAAAGTATAGAAGTTCTGGACTTCAGACTGATTCCATTTTCAATCGCAAAATGAACATTTTAAAAAATTTGAAAACTAAATTAATCTATTTAGCCATTTTCAGGTCAGGGTGAAATCCTGGCTGCACTGAAGTCAATGACAAAATTCTCGGCTTCATAGAACATGATTATGGGATATCTGCAGACACTTCTAGTAACTTTCCCAAGTGGTGTGCATGTAGGAATTTAACTTGTTTACTCTCACTGAAGTTACCATGAGTCATGCAAATAAATGCACAAACACATACCACTTTCAAAACACATTTCTTCATTTTTAAGATATAAAGTGTTTATTTAAAACTAGATTTTCAAAATAAGTGAGTAGTGGACCTTACCATTTTTTTTAGAATGTGAATAATAAAGTTTTGTGAGATGGCAAATATTAAAATTTGAAAATAGGCTGGACGTGCATAGCACTCAATTTTTATAGCTGTAGAAAATTGGCAAAGATGTCAAATATATTATAATTCTAACAAATGACAGTAGATTACTAGCAAAATCCTATTTAAATAAATCTGAAAGAACCACCATACACTTCAATGGGATCTGGTTTTGTAAAAAGATATAGGAAATTGAAATATAAAATCCCAAGAGCAAAATTATAATAAGGTTAAGACAAACCATTAATAGCAAGGAAATTACTACTTATTTCTGCTCCCATTTCTCTGTTGTGTCTAAGAACTGCAGTAAACAAATATGAGGGCATTGTAGATTAAAATCATGTGCTGTGACACTGAAGCATAAATAGGTGAGCTAACATGATGCCATGGGTCATCACTTCTTTGCTTTTACTGGTTCAATCAATTTTCACAGTCATGGAATAAAACACCCTGAAAATTATTTCAGGGATCCCGAAAAGATTAATGTAAGGTAAGAAAGTTTAGGCACTCAACTTAAGACGCCTTAAGGAAGGGTCTGATTTTCAGACAATGGGGGTGCAGCATTTTCTAATGTCTCAACTTGGGCACCCCAAAAAAGAGGCGCTCATCATCACAAGTCACTTTTGAAAATCTTGCCATTATACATAAATTCAGCAGGCTAGATAATGACCAGCTATTGACTTTCCTGCTTTTCATATGAACGAAGTAGGGTTGGTCAAAAAGTGATTTTTTAACATCATCGTGCTCAATTTTTTCTAAAGGAGAGACATGCAGTCAGACTGGCCCAAAACAAACAAACATACATACAATGGAAATTTAAAAAAAAAATTGAAGGCCAGTATCGCTGCTTCTCTTTCTTTTCTATCCCCAAGTCAATGGAGTTACATCAGATAATTCGAACCTTAAGATACTCCAATGTAGTTCTGAGTATATTGCAAGGGAATAATGTGGGATGCTTTTTTGTTCTGTAATTCAAAGGGGTACAATGTGAAGAAAAGAGGACTGCAAACAACTGGTTTTGGAAAACATATTTTTGATTCTTTTGTAGCATCTCTCTCTGTTTCAACAGGACTCCACACTGTCAGTAAAAAATTCAGCCACATTCCTCTGGCATTCATATCTATACACACAAAAAAGTATTCAAAGTGTGATAGTAATCCTGATTCCAAAAGCTTTAATCATAAGATTAGGTAGCAGCAACAGCTACATGTAATAATTTAATGCAAAATGCTGTCAATGCATCTTTTACTCTAACAGCAGTATCTTATCGGTTTCTAAGAGACCTCTCCACCTTTCACATTTTAAATCCTAACAACACATTCAACTGGAGATAATACAAAGAGCAATTTTAAAACAAGATATTTTGTTTGGCAAATTCTCAACATCGTATTCTGAAACAACTCCAGTTGATATTGTATGGCAATAGGCAGGAAAACTGAGCAAAGAGAGGCTTAAACTACATAGAGGCTGTCTCCCACACAGTTGCAGCAGCGCAATCCTTAGGTAACAGTCCATGATGCTCAACAACATTCATGTGATCAGCAAAGGTGCCAGGTCTCTCGGACTTTCCCCTACAGCAGGAGCAGTACATAGCAACATTTTTAAGGCAAGTAACAGAAGTTGGAACCAAAACATATTAGTAACATAGTTAGTCATCACTAGTGCTTAAATAAAATAAGTTATTAGAATATGGAGAAAATAGTTAGAATATATTTTAACTGCAGTTTGGTACAAAAAGTTTTAGGACTTCAACCAAGACTCCACAGATAAGTGGGAGTCTTTTTATTAACAACAACAAGCTTCTGATCAGACCTTTGGAAAGGAAAAAATATATATTCTCAAGGTTTAAAACTTGAGCTGTTAAGTAGAAGCCCTGGCTTCACAGAGCCTTGGAAAATTATTATTTACCGTTTATGTAAATGCCAAGTATAGACAGGGGCTGTAAAGCTTGCACTCTATGGGCATCGTCGTGGTTTTGCCATGAGCCCTGAGAAAGGGGCAGTGAACTGTTCTGCATACTGCTACCGCTACAGAGGCAGGCCTACCCTCATGCAGCATTCTGTTCCAGCACACCCAACGAGCTGCACTAGCTGGTGCATTTGGTTTGGGCAAAGCCAGGGTTCTGCACATTATTGGCCACTTTCATGGTAAAAGTGAGGGATAAAATAGCAGCTCTGTGGCAGAAGTAACTGGCACAAGGGAGCAAGGAGTTGCTGCACCTATAGTTAAGATTGCTTGACACTTCCCTTTATAAAGACCCTGTTCTTAGCTGGTTAGAACTTTGCCAAGCAGTAGCCATTTGGGCTGAAGTTTTCCATGCCAGGTGATTTTTTGTTGTTGTTGAAAGCTTCAACCAGAGCAGTTCAGTTGTTTCCGAGAACAAAATTAAGGAAAAATACTTTGTTTTGCCCACGTTCAACAATATTTACGATTTCACTGAGAATCTCTAGTGCCTCCACACTTTGAGGCAGTGACTTGAAATTTGGCAGTCTCCACCCTTGTGTAAGGGATGTGTCTTTTGCCATGCCCAGGATAATCACGATAATTTGGGCAAGTTTTAACCCTATGAAAAATAGCAGCTTGCACATACTCAGTAGGGACTTTTTAGAGTTTGGCAGCTACATTCTCTGAAGATTCAATCAGGGCCCAGCATGCTCCAGCCTAGGGATGCAGGGACTAAGCAGGACTTCCCTGGCAAATTTCTGCTTCCAGCTGCCATGGGCCACTGTGGTACCTACCACAGGAACTGAGAGCAGGGAAAATGTCTCTCCTTTGCTGTCAATAGCCCCACTGCTGGAAGAGGCAGCAGCGAGGAGGAAACAGTTATACTGGAATGCAGAGGGGTGAGGAATGGGGAAGGGGAGGAAAGTATATGTTTTCATGGGAGGAAAGGCAAGGGAGTTGGAATAGGAGCAGAAAGGAAGGGAGGCAGGAGCCAGAATATGGAGTTGGATACGGACTGATGGGGAAGAGGGGCAGGAAAAGAGGGTGGTTGGGTAAAAACAGAGCGAGGGAGGAGCTGCAGGGCTGGATAAGAGAAGAAGGGAACAGTCACAGCAACAGGAGCCAAGGTGGAATGGTTATGAGCAGAATGATACAGAGACAGGCAAATCAGTCTGTAAGCACTACAGCACACCCCCTGACATAATCTAGAAGTGAACCCAGGACTCCTCAGTCTCACCATGCCTCTGCTGTCAGCAAAATCTCTCTGCAACACACTGACAAAATGTCCCATCCCCTTCTCCAGCCTCATTCACATACAGGGTAACAACCTACTACTGATTCTGTGATGCTGGGCAAGGAATTTAAACCAAACTTTTTACATTTTTCTGCTGAGTTCCTCATTTTCTGGATGCCCAATATGAGATACCTGGGGCTAGATTTGCAGAAGTGCTGAGCACTCACAATGGCAACTGAAATCAATTGGAGCAATAGGTCATACATATAAAACGCCAAAAGTACTCTGAAAAAAATCAGAATCTAGATGTCTCAAATTGGGTACCCAAAATCAGCATAAACGTTTGACAATTTTTGCCCTAATGTCTGTTCCTCAGTTCTCCAGGTGTAAAATACGGATATTATTACTCTTGTTTCTCACAGGGATGTTGTGAAGATAACTTCATTAGTGTTTATGAAGCAGTCACAGAATATGGCCAAACACCCATGAAGAAATCAATAATTATGCATACAGGGCAGAATTTGGATAGTGTGTATTAAATGTGTCGGGGGCCGCACACTGAACGTGGAAGAAATATTGAATTGACTACCTATACACTGAATGAAGCACAGGATATGTGGAAAAAATAGTACTGGATCATGTAATTAAAAATTCTTGTAGAGCATACACACGAGGGTTGAACTGCTGTTGCACAGACAACCATATTTCTAGCATTTCCTAACTTTTGAGTGCTTGACTTTGCATCATTAATATTCTTTTAACGTAGGGGTTCTTCAGTGTAACTATTCTTTGTTTGTAAAACCTACCTATTTACTTTGCAGCATAAATTGAGTCCATGACTCAAAGAGCATACAGTCTTTGGACTTAATCCAGTGAATTCATTAGAAGTCTAAGGATCCAAGAATGCTATAACAGAATGCAATATGTACAAGCACAAGGCCTGGATTTTGGTCAGGCCCTTACATGACCTAGTCAATTCCTGCTCTCCTTACCCTATACACAAACAGTGTATCAGGAAAAGTACTGTAGAGCCTAGGAGCACTCACACTGAAACATATACACACCACTAAACATACAGCAGGTTAGTTGAATGCTGAGTGAAGAGATTATCATGGACATTGTGAACTGAAATAATCAATTTAGGTCTACAAGATTAAATGGCACAAAAATAAAAATCCCAATCAACAAACCCACCTTACAAACAAAAAAACCTGAGTAGGCCATAAAATATATTAAAAATGCAAATTTAAATAGCAGATGTGTTACTGAACTTTTCCAGCTGTCATGCATTATTCTGGGAACTGTCTGGATTAGCTATGACGCTTGGGGAACAATAATATAAGATGTCCCTCTCCTCCTAATACAAAAACAAAACAATGCAAAAAAGAATCCTCTCCCCACAACACTTTACTATAAGAAATGAGCCAATCAAAAGCAAACAAACAAGCAAGATGGACAAAGAGGGCCAACCTTTCCTTCCCATTTTGGTTTCATAAGGTTCTTTTATGCAGATGGCTTCAGAAGCCAGTGTCAGGTGAAGAGGTAACTAGCGTTAGCAAGACTGCAGTGCTTCACTGAGAAGTATAGTTTTATAGTATTTATGGAGATGTTAGGTATCCAATTCTCCTCCAGATGCCATATGGGCTGCTCTAAAAGTTTGTATCAGGTACTCAGTCCAATCCGGTCCTGTAATTGAATATACCCAGACAGATGCCTGCATCTGCAATGCACCACTGGTTTCATTGGGGCTTCTCACAGTAAAGTAGGACTGCATGTATGGTTTTATGGCAGGATCAGGTCTTGTCTCCTATGCTTCTGCTTAGACAGGAATGTTTTGCAGTGCTCCTAGAAGTAAAAACCAGAACTCTCGACTCCAAATGATGGAAGCAGATTTTCACAATAAATAACCTTACTACCTCCACCGAATAACTGGCTTTAGCTTGGGCAACCTGGTTAATGCCTATGGAACAAAACTGTCAGAGACCTCTGTGTAAAGGCCATTACATCTGTGACTCATGCCAAAGCAAAGATTGTTGTATTTTTCTGGAGGAGGAGGTTGGTTATTTTTTTAAATCAGTGGAGAAACAAGACTGATAGAATGATAATGTGGCTGTCAGAGCATGGTGTAGCGCTATCAACTACCAGTGTATTCACCAAATGCAACAGTGCAAGGGATTATAGACTGTAGGAATGTAAACAGGTTAGTCTACATCTCCAGATAATCATTGCAATGCTTGACAGAAAGGCTAACAAAAAGCAGCAATATTAAATGGAAAGGGTTAGTTAGTATTTTTGCACAGACAGTGAAACTCCCACATCTCTCAGAAGGGAATAGAGAAGTCTCAGAGGTAAAAATTACCAAGGATGAAATTACAAGTGCTGTATAAACGCTCACTCTGGACAACTCCCCAGAGAAAGATGGATTTTTTTAGTGATTTGTTTTCAGCCAACTGCACCATAAATGTTTAGTTAACCCTTTGACAGACTGTTTAAGGGCTTGGTTTTTGGCATTCGGATGACACTGATTGCAATGAAAACAGGAACACAGAGGCTTGTGAATGGCACAGGCCAATTTAATTAATTAAGGTTATGTGCACACTTACGATGGTGTGCAGAGTCCGTACAATGCATGCCCTGCCACCCCAGTTATAAGTAGCAGTGTAGATGATGAGGCACTGCTCAGGTGAGCAATGACATACCTGAAGCCCTAAGCTACGTGCCCTGCATGGCTCTCTACACATCCAAGCAGAGCTTTCCCATCTATACTGCTCATCTATTTTTAGCTGTGCAGTGTTCCACAGCCTGGCTGCTTCCAGAGCCTTTCCCCACCACAGGGGAAGGCTCTGGCAGGCAGAAGGCAGCAGGGAAAGGTTCCATCAGCTCCCCACTGCCAGAGCCTTTGTGTAGCTACACACAACAGTGTGGATGCCGCCTGCTTTTCACTGCAGCATGTAGATACACATATTCTACATGCCACCGCTAGTACAGACAAGGCCCAAGTGTTACTCAACCAGCATACCATGAAAGTCGGGAGAAGAATCATAGAGGATTAGGGTTAGAAGGGACCCCAGGACGTCATCTAGTCCAACCCCCTGCTCAAAGCAGGACCAATCCCAACTAAATCATCCCAGTCAGGGCTTTGTCAAACTGCACCTTAAAAACCTCTAAGGATGGAGATTCCACCACCTTCCTAGGTAACCCATGCCAGTGGTTCACCACCCTCCTAGTGAAAAAGATTTTCCTAATAGCCAACCTAGACCTCCCCCACTGCAACTTGAGACCATTGCTACTTGTTCTGTCATCTACCACCACTGAGAACAGCCTCGCTCCATCCTTCCTGGAACCCCCTTTCAGGTAGTTAAAGGTTGCTATCAAATCCCACCTCATTCTTCTCTTTTGCAGACTAAACAAGCCTAGTTCCCTCAGCCTCTCTTCCTAAGTCATGTGCTCCAGTCCCCTAATAATTTTTGTTGCCCTCCTCTGGACTCTCTCCTATTTGTCCACATCTTTCCTGTAGTGGGGGCCCCAAAACTGGACGCAACACTCCAAATGTGGCCTCACTAATGCCGAACAGAGGGGAATAATCACTTCCCTCAATCTGCTGGCAATGCCCCTACTATTGCAGCCTTATATGCCGTTAGCCTTCTTGGCAACCACGGCACACTGCTGACTCTCATCCAGCTTCTTGTCCACTGTAACCCCCACGTCGTTTTCTGCAGAACGGTCGGTCCCCAGTCTGTAGCAGTGCATGGGATTCTTCCATCCTAAGTTCAGGACCCTGCACTTGTCCTTGTTGAACCTCATTAGATTTTTTTGCCCAATCTTCCAATTTGTCTAGGTCACTCTGTATCCTATCCCTACCCTTCAGGGTATCTACCCATCTCCCCAGCTTAGTGTCACCTGCAAACTTGCTGAGGGAGAAGCCTCCACAATTCCTGATTTCAAAGAACACAGTAAACAAATTCAGGGAGCAAACCAACCAGGGCTTGAACATGCAGAGGTGCAAGGTTTTATTCATCAGTAATGATGCCAGGTTGTTTATGCGTCTCTGAAATTGTGTGAAAACTATATTATCAAAATACAAATTATTAATAAATCTCTACATTTGTACAGGGCCTAGCACAGTAGTGGACCAATCTCAGCTGAGGCATCTAGACACTACTGCAGTGCAAACAAACAAAAATAATAAACAACAAGAAATTTCTATTTAGGATTTCAGCATTTATTTATACTGCATACTGGTGGCTCAGACTGTAATTGTAAATGGTATGTATATCTGATGGTACAAGGGCCAATTTATGATATATAATATCAGAATAAGAAAACTTTAAAATTATTATTAAAATTATGAAGATGGCATGCCAAATACTTTTTAGTTTTACATATAGTACAGTAGGTGTTAAAGCCTGAGAACGGGAAAACAGGACATTGGCTCAACGGAGTTCATCATCAGTATTCATCATTAGAAGTTCCATTCACATTAATTTGGCAACATAGCTTAGAGAGGAATGAATTACGTTCTTTTCTACTGTATATTATATAAAGCAATGAAGAAAAAGTGTCTCGAATTTCCCACTACAGTTTCATCAAAAATCAAAAAACTGTTCTGTGGGAAAATGTCAATTTTGACTAAATTTGTTTATTTTCCAGTTTGACCAGAACAAAAAAAATTGTTTCAAGTGAAAATGCTATATCAAAAACAAAGCATTTTTAGATATGTCAGATTGGTTTATTTAATCATTCTTTTTGATGTTTCCAACTCAAAATTTTTTGGAATTTTTCATTCTCCAAAATTTTTTGATCTTTTTTCTTTTCAGCCCTATTCAGAATGGAAACTAATTTTGAAATGATGAAATTTCCCATTTCAAACAATTCTAGTGTTAGTTATTTCATCTGCACCTTTTTCTTTTTTTCTGCACAGTTGTATTTACTTTAAAAAGAAATAATTGCAATCTCAGTGAGGATATGCGCACCTTACTTATAAAAGCTGCACATAATTATTACCACTTATATAGTGCATGTTCAAAGCACTATGCAAACATCAGTTAATCCTCTGATTACCCTTTTTATATGGATAAGAAAATAATACTCTTCATAGCTCATAGGTGGAGAAAGAGACACAGACAAAGAGATTTGCTCAAGGCCACGAAGTTCATCAGTGTCAGAGCTGGGATTTGAATTCTAAAGTTTCTGTCTCCAAGCCATTGCTTGGTTTGTAATGTTAAATCCTTGGAGCAGGCCTGCTGTGGAGAAGGCTGCCCTCTTCTGGTATATACATGTACTTGTACATTAAGTAATGCAGCATAGAGGAGTGGTGGTCAATCTTTTGCAATCACGGCCGCCCCTTACCAGAGCACAGGAATCTCTCCACGCCTCCCCTCCATTACTGCGCAGCCAAAGCTTCCTCAGCAGCAGAGCTTGGGGTGAACTGGGGATGGGGGAGGAGCTGTGGTTGTGGGAGGACTGGTCTGGGGGTAGAGAGGGAATAGTGGCAGAGCTGGGCTTGGGCAGTGGGCGGAGTGGAGCTGGTCTGGGGGGGGAAAGGTGGTGGAGTGGAACTGCGGCTGAAACAGGAGCTGGTCTGGGGGCAGAGTGAAGCTGCAGCTGGAGGCAGAGAAGGAATGAGAGCAGAGCTGGGCCTGGAGGTGGAGCAAGCCTGGGGGCTGAACGGGGCAGGGGATGGAACTGGGCTGAGTGCAGAGCAGGGGCTAGAAGCATGGGGCTTCCTCCCCGCCTCCCATGGGGGCTGGCCCCGGCCCTTCTGCGTGCCCCCTTGAACGTTCCTCTGTGCCCTCCCTAGGGGGGCATGCCTTTGAGAACCACTAGTACAGATGATAATATATGAATGACAGTTTACAAATGAAAACATGTTAATATTTAACTATACTTCAGGAAAAGGAGAAATCGTGGAATTGTGTTTAAGACTAGCAACATACAACATCAAATTTAATACTTCATTAGCAACAATGAACAAGTTCTTATATCTGTAAAGTATAAAGCAAAACAATTCATTCTCTCTTTTGTATATTACTATGAACCTGAGTTAAGGCATGAATTGAGTGTCCAGGAAATGATTCACTCAAATATCATACCTGGGAGTGCCTCCCACTCCCAGGTGACAGCTGATTCATCTGTAAGTAGATACTATCATTTATCCGGAAATAGAGAAGATTTTTCTACCAAGTCAATAGATTTCAGCTACACTACAAAACAAGCCCATGGCAAGAAATCATTTTTCTTTCATATCTTCCAAACAACAAGACATATATGCTCCATAACACAAATCTTACTTGCACCCCTTCTAAATGCCTCAAGGACACATTTTTGGAGCAGAAAGGAGCACCCTCATAACATGCTGTGGTCCAGGAGCATGTAAAATACTGCCAGATAATTAGTCAAAAGACGTGGAAAATACAGAAATGTTGATTTACTTGAAAAAATGTACAGTATTCGGCCTCTATTTTAGTAGTATATGGAATTCACAGAACTGATGGCAATGGAAGATCCAGGCACACTACAGGTAGGAGAACCAGTAATACCAGAAGTGAACAGAAACAGGCATTTACTACTTCGCAGGGAAGGAGAGCTGATAATGGATGACACCATGAAGGCTGAGCTGTTAAATGCCTATTTCACTTCAGTCTTCACTAAAAATGTTAATTGTGACCAGATGCTTAATATAATTAATATTACTAAGAAGGAGAGAGGAACACAAGGCAAAATAGAGAAAGAACAGGTTAAAGCATATTTAGAGAAGTTAGATGTAACCAAGCCAAGGGAGCCTGATGAAATTCATCCTAGGGTAGTTAAGGAGCTAGCTGAAGCTATCTCTGAATGACTAGCCATTATCTTTGGGAATTCACGAATAGGGGTGAGGTCCCAGATGACTGGAGAAGGGCAAACATAGGACCTATCTTTTACTTCTGAGGGAATTCTGTGCCAAAAAAAAACCAAACCAAGATCTGCACACAATATTTTATAATTCTGTGAATTTTATTTGTCAATCAATAAATGTGGAGGTTCCAGCATGGCAGTGGCCATGGCTGGATGGAAGTGGGAGATCATCCTGCAGCCCCAACCCCGGGACACAGACTCAGCAGTGAGGCTGCACCCGACCCTGGCACAGCACAAAGGTCTGGCCTGCCCCGAAACACCCCGGAGCCCTGCTGGCGCACCAGATGTGAGCAGGTAAGCTCAGCCCAAGTGTGGAGGGGCTTCATGTGGGGAGATCCAGGTGTGGGTTGAGAGGTTCTAGGTGGGGAAATCTGGGTGCTTGCAGCTCAGTGGGAGGAGTTCAGGTGCAGGAGGGATCTGGATGCACAGGGGCTTACTGGGGGGTTCCAGGTGCAGGGGCAACGGGATTCTGTAGAGGGTGAAAGTGGTTGGGACTCAGCAGGGAAGTCTAGGTGTGGGGGACTCAGCATGGGATAAGGGTGCTGGGAGAGTGGGGTTAAGTGGGGAGGCGGGTGTCCAGGTGCAGCTGGTTGGGGCTCAGTGGGGTGGAGGTCCAGGTGCGGAAGGCTCCTTGGGGCAATCCAGATGCGGAGGAAAAGTGCTCACTAAGGAGGTTAGAGTGGGGGGAGCTTGGCGGGGTGGGGGTTTGAGTGAGGAGGATTTAGTGAGGGGTTGTCTAAGTGCAGGGGTGAGGGGTCTGGATGCAGGGGGTGGGGCTCGGCAGGGGTCCAGATGCAGGCGTAGGGCTTGGCAAAGGTGGGGGGAGAGGCCACAGGCGAGGGGGGTGAGGCTCAGTAGGTGGGATCTGGGTGCATGGGGGTTGGGCAGCTCCTCGTACAGTAGCCCCTCCCCCGCAGCTAAGGAGCAATGGAGGCAGGAAGTGGTGCACAGTTTCCTGCAGCCAGGGAAGGTTTCTGGAGGTGGGTCTGACCTGGCCCCAGCCACTCTGTGAAGGGAAGAGAAAGTCCCCTCCTCCCCCACCACCAGCCCAGCCAAGACTAGCAACTGAGCCCGGAGCACGGTAGGAGCCACCAGCTGAATGGTCCCCAACCCTGCCCCCGCAATGATTTATTTACCTCTCCTCCAGCTGCTCCACGCACTCAAAATGATGCGCCTGCACTTCTGCAGACGGAGTGCATGATCACTCTTGCGGCTTCCTTTTGCTTCCCCATCAGAAAGTCATTTTTCTGCAGGGAAGCAAAGAAATCTGCAGGGGACGTGAATTCTGCCCTCATGCAGTGGCGTAGAATTCTCCCACGACTAATCTTTTAAAAGGGGAGCAGAGCTATAGACCAGTTAGCCTAACTTCAATACCTGGAAAGATACTAGAATAAATTAAATAATCAACTCAAACAGGATAAGCTAATGAATAACAGCTAGCATGAATTTGTCAAGAACAAGTCATGCCAAATCAACCTAATTTCTTTTTTTTTGACAGAGTTACTCGCCTAATGGATGGGAGGGAAGTAGTAGACATGATGTATCTTGATTTGAGTAAAGCTTTTAACCAAATCCCACACAACATTTTCTTAAGCAAATCAGGGAAATGTGGTTTAGATTAAAATTAATGTAAAGTTCATGCACAACTGGTTGAAAAATCACATGCAAAGGAGTTGTTATCAAAGGTTTGCTGTCAAACTGGGAGGGCATATCTAGTGGGGTCCCACAGGGTTCTGTCCCTAGTCTGGTACTATTCAATATTTTCATTAATGACTAGGATGATGGAGTGGAAAGTATGCTTATAAAACGTGTGGATGAGGGGTTGTAAACACTCTGGAGGACAGGATTAGAATTCAAGATGACCTTGACAAACTGGAGAAGTGGTCTGAAAATGAAGAAGTGCCAAGTGCTACACTTAGGAAGGAAAAATCAAATAGGAATAACTGACGAGGCAGCAACACTTCAGAAAAAGATCTGGGGATCATAGTGGATCACAACATGGGCCAATAATGTGATTGAGTTGCAAAAAAGACTAATATAATTCTGGAATGTATTAACAGGAGTGCAATATGTCAGATATGGCAGGTAATTGTTCCACTCTACTCTGCACTGGTGAGGCCTCAGTTGGAGTACTGTGGCCAGTTTTGGGCACCATACTTTAAGAAAGGTGTGGACAAATTGGAAAGAGTCCAGAGGACACCAGCAAAGATGATCAGAGGTTTTGAAGATCATCTTAAGAAAAGAAGATTGAGGAGGTATATCTGATAGCAGTCTTCAAATACTTTAAGTTCTGTTATAAAGAGGACAACGATCAATTGTTCTCCATGTCCACTGAAGGCAGGACAAGTAGTAATTGGCTTAATCTGAAGCAAGGGAGATTTAAATTAGATATGAAGAAAACTACCCGTACAATTAAGTAAATTAAGTACTGGAATAGGTTACCAAGGGAGGTTGTGGAATCCCTGTCACTGGAGATTTTTAAGAACAAGTTAGACAAACACCTGCCAGGGACAGTGTAGGTGCATTTGGTCCTGCCTCAGTGGAGGTGATCACAGAATCATAAAAATTAGAGATGGAAAAAGACCCATGAAGTTATCTAGTCCATCCCTTATGTAGGATTGTGCCTTACTCTGTGTGTGGGTGGATGGGTGTGAGTGGGTGTGTGTGAGAGAGAGATGGCATATGCTGCAGTATATTTTCTAGAACATGAAAATCCTAATGTCTACCTCTTTTCTTAAGAAAATGTCATATACAATACTGACACTTATTATACCTCAGACTGACAAACACGATATGGCTGAGACAAAGCTGACAGGATTTATACTAGTTTCTTGCCATTACTCTTTAAGTAGCTGACCAAAGGTAATTTTTAGTATTACTCATCTGCTAGTCATCAGCTGAGACCCTGTGATCTAAAACAAAGAAGCCACAGCATGTAAACTGGTGGCTCTGATTCATTTAGGGCAGATGACCTGACATTTCAGATATTCAGACTAATTCCAAGATTGCAAGCCCACTCTCAAACACTTCTGTAACTTTATTCACACATATATTCCAGGCTGATTTGCTTCACAGGTATGTATTAGTGACCTATTTTAGGCCCAGTGGAGCGGTTTAAAGTAACATTTGTGATCCCAGTGTGAAGCTGTATTTCTGAAGAGGAACCAGTTCAGAAATTGTCATCTCTAGCTATGAAAAATATTAATCTTTAAATATTAACAAAAGGCTTTTGTACCGTCACTTGGTTGGCAAATAAAGCATAATAAATGTGTCGGGCACACATCCTTCCCCAGTCACCACAAATACAGAGAGAGGCCAATAAAGTTCTTCATGCTGGAGCTGGACAGGATGTGTGAAGCTGAAGAGGGGGGTTACTGTGGAGTCATAAAATATGTCTACACGGCAAAGACTGTGCATGGGCTAGGTCTACCCAAGCTATCTTAAACCTACCTAATCTGGGTAACAATAGCAATGAAGCCAACACAATGCAGGCTTCAGGGTGGGCTAGCAAACCAATGACATATTCAGGGTCTGTGTTGGGTTTGTACTACCCAGGCTGAAGCCCACGTTCGCTGTCTTCACTGGTATTGTTACCCATGCAAGGTGGATTCACATAAGCTCAGGTAGGCTAGCTCATTCACTGCTTTTGCTATGTAGACATACCCTTACCTTAGAGGCTTCCCAAACATATACACGTAATGAGGCTTTTGAGGGATAGCACAAGGGTCATCAGGGTGGCAGGATAGCTGGAGTGGGGCTGGAGGGACCACTGGCCTCTTCTCCTGCTCCACGCCCACAGATTAAGAGACAGGGAGCAGAAGGGCATTCTGCAACTTGAGGCCAGTAATGGCCACAGAGAGGCTCCAGAGCCTGGGACAAATTCCCCGCTCCCAACCCCTCAAGCACCACTTGTAGAATAACAGGGAGGATCTGGTCCTTAAGTGAGCACAGCAGCATCTCGTATTACTTTGGCTTACTGGCAAGATGTGATGAAATTTCTGCATCTTCTCTCGAGCACTAATAAATAGTAACGGGTTCGTTATACACTGGCTAGTTTGAGCACCTGAGAAGCTGTCCAACAACAGAACTGTGCCCCTTTTAGTTGCTGAAGGAGAAGGAAATCATTAAACTAATGCCCTTTGACAGCTAAATAACAGACCAGCCACAGCTGCAAAAACTCAAGCATGCAAGACAGTCTGGAACAAACAGGCATAAACGTACAGGCAGCCTACAGCTGTTGAATAAAGTGTTAGCTGGAATGTAGTGCATTCTGCAAAGAGACAAAAATTATGTAAATAGAATCCAACTTCTATAATAGCCACTGCATCCTTTCAACAGGTTACACTAATCACAATGTTACTTGATAACTGGACATGATCTTCCTCTAACTGGACAGACAACTGCAAGGTGCTTCTGCCAGTCTAACGGAATTTATGATATCTAGGAAAGACATGGGAGCTGCCCATCATATTTCATGATTACATGTTCATCTGTTTGTTATTGGGCTGTTTACTATCTGACTACTAGGGGTTAATTCCAGCAGGAGTTTCCGCAGGAAAGGAGACAACAGTTTCAGATAGCCTCATTTACCCATATTTAAAGGGACAACGCAGGCATCATTTCCTCCGAAGCTTACTTCAGAACATGCTGAGGTCACCTGTCTGGCTGATAACTCTGGGAGGTGGGTCCCCAGCTGGTATCCTCAGGGGGCCTCCATGCGGGAAACTGGAAGAAAGAACTTTGGGACTGATAAGTGGACAACCCTGAAACACAAGGGGGGGAGAGAGACAGAAACTGATAAAAAGGAGAATGAACCTCCGTCCCCCGAAGTAGGGGTGTCTGGAGAGATATACCTAGGTAGGCTCATCGGTTTGGGGAGAACGGAAAGATTCTTGGTAAGAAAGATATGCATACAGACTCTGTTGTGCTAAGAGCCTTTTCTCTCCTTATGCTTTGTTCCTACCATTGAGGTTAAACAGCACTTCGTTTAGAAAAAGCTGTTTTGGGTCACTGCATTCACCACTGGTCACAGCTCCAAAGAAAAGAACTGCTGAGCAAATCACAGTTGGTACACAGGATACTGTGGCCCATCACTCAGTCTAAGAGTGGAAGAATCACAGGATTCCACTCCAGGAACCAGGTAAAGGCTCAATGCCTCAAACCTGGAAGGGATGCTCTTAGAAAGAGACACCACAGAAAGGGACAGAGGTACAGTTAGCCCTGAACCATGACAACACCATCTCACATCCAGGCAAGAGAAATAACTGGACCATGTCTTAGAACAATGGTCAGGCAAAAGTGTCAGGTACATTTACCATCCCAGGCATAAAAATCAACATATCAGCCTTTATGATGGCTGTCAGTGAAATGACTAGTGGGAGGGGGAAATGTCAATTGTTGTGGGTGAAAAAAATCAGAGTTGCCAGATAACATTTACACGCTGATATGACAAATGAGATTGATGGATATGACAAGGAAAAATACTGGCCACTTTAAGTCCAAGTAAATAAAATTAATTATCAAGTCACAGCTATCTTACTTTTCTCAGTTGTTAAAGAAAGTTGCTTAATTCCACAAGATTTAAAAAGGCACCCACCAAGCAACTCAATCTACCATAAGAAACACTTTTTATATGTATATGTAATTATTTACAGTATTACAACAGCAGCTATGTATTGTTATTTGTTTAGATTTATGTACACACACTTAAGAGCTTCTACCCATACACTCTAGGGCTAGTGGCTCTCAACCTTTCCAGACTACTCTACCTTTTCTGGAGTCTGATTTGTCTTGTGTACCCCTAAATTTCATTTCACTTAACCTACTTGCTTACAAAATCAGACATAAAAATACAGAAGTGTCACAGCACAGGATTCTTGAAAAATTGCTGACTTTCTCATTTTTACCATATAATTATAAAATAAATCAATTGGAATATTGTACTTACATTTCAGTGTAGAGAGCATACAGAGCAGTATTAACAAGTCATTGTCGGTATGAAATTTTAGGTTTTACTGACTTCACTAATGATTTTTATGTAGCCTGTTGTAAAACTAGGCAAATATCTAGATGAGTTGATGTACTGCCCCCTCCCCCCCCCGGAAGACCTCTGCATACTCCCAGAGGTGTTCTGACTCTGGCTATGCGGCGGTAAGAGGGAACCGGAGCTGTGTCAACCCACGCAGCCTCATAAGACCTCGGACGCATCACGTGGCTGACAATGCACACGCGGGTTGATGAACACTGCTATGAACAGTTCCCGCTAGTGGGACCGACGAGCTGGGCAGAGCCTGGCAGAAAGAATCCAGCAGTGTGCCAAAATTTTAATAACAAGTGCACAAAACATGTTGCAGATTTGTGGTCAAAATTTTAATAACAAGTGCACAAAACATGGCAGTTGTGGTACTGGTGCTATGTGCATAGGGTTGAGTTACAATTGTTGTGGAAGCCGTAATATTTAATTTGCCAAAAACATGTAGTCTCAATTGTACTATCCTGCTAGTAATCCTGTAATAATTCAAAATTACCTAGGTCAGGTCAATAAGCCTACTCTCATTGTTCCTAGGCAGCACCTGATTCATCCTTTCAAGTGAAAAATCAATTGGAAGCCATTTCAAGGCTTTAAATTAGCTGCATTAGCCCCTGATCAAAAGAACTGCAAAATCTTAAGTTGCTTCATCAATTTTGTCTTTCCCCAAGCATCAGGATCCTACCCGATATCTAGAGCAGCAAAACTGAGAACTGAGCAAGAGGCTTGGTTTAGGCTTGACTCAATGATTGGGCCAATTAGCTAGCCAGATGGAGCTTTTGGGGGGAAGAAACCAGCTCTGCTCCCACTCACCACCCCCAGACCACAGTTACTAGCCTAGCCGGTTAAAAGAGCTATGCAGGGATAGAATTAGACAACATTCTCCATGCTGCTTAAGCTAGTATTGGAAGGTGGGCAATGAACTCAGGCCACCTGCCCCAAAGTACAGTGGCTAACCAGAGTGGAGCTGAGCCCGCAACTCACGTTCAGCTCTTTTCCTTCACATGCAGCAGCAAACGAAATGAGCTACAAGACAGCTCTTCCGATGAGATGTGAAGGAAAACCTCCCAGGATGCTACAGAAGCAACCAAACATTAGGAGACAGTATACAGCACATGTTGTGAGGGCTAAAGAAAAGGAGAAACCATGTGGAAAGAGAAGAGAGAAAAAAGGGGAAAAGCAAACAACAGAAAGAGAGCAGCAAGAAATACAGTGCAGCAGGATAGAAAACTGGGGGGGAGAGAACGTAATCAGAAGGGATGCAAAAAAAATTCCACTATAGGTTAGGCATCTATCCCCTAAAAATATTGTAAGATGGGTACAGAGGATGGAGCCAAAAAGGAGAAAAATGTGAATTACTTAATTTGAGAGCAGAAATTTTCCCTCTGTTTAATTATCACTATTAGGTAGACAGGTATCTGAAAGAACCTGATATGTAGCCTCCTCTTCAACATTAGAACCATCCCTCTTTTGGAAGGATGTGAGAGGAAGAAGCCCTTCAAAGACAAAAATGAAATGAAAAGCCTGGATAAAAAGCAAGCTTTGCCAAGGCAAGTGAGTCTACAGAAATGTACTGTGATTGACAGAAATCCATGTTAAAAGTCACAGGCACAGATCTTCAGCAGGGGTAAATCTGATTGACTCTGGTGCCGGTTGACTATGCTGGTTTATACCTGCTGAAGGTCCAGCCCACAGAGAGTAAAATCTCAATATCTTTTATCTGTATGCTGACTTGATTCCTGAAAGAGTGAAAATTAGCACAAGTTCACACGAGAGTACTTTTAGATTACAGTTTGCCATGTCCTAACCAGTTATTTTTTCTATTTCAGTGGAAGTATCAGTCATGTTCTGCTTTATTATCTAAGGCTTTTGACCTAGAATCTCTCTGTATATGATGTACAGCTCCTCAAATAACATCAACCCGCCTAAGCACATTAGATTGCTGTGTTATAGTGCACAGTTAAAATAGAATGGTTTCAGAGAACATTTTTATACTCTGCATCTCATCTACCATGGAGCGCCATGCCCTTCCCTGTTACAGTAAATCTATTTAATTAGATGTAAATATGCTTCCTCTGCAGACTCAGATGCCAGCTGAGAATCCCACTGTTGCTTCCCTCTCAACTGCCAGCTCTTGTAAAAATAAATAAATGACATTGAAGACACAGGGCTAATTAGTTATGTATTTAATTAAGAGGTAGGGTTTTCTGACAGAAGACCATGAGGCCAAATTCATCCCTGTTGTAAACAGACAGAGTAACTGTAAGGAAGCATTCGGCATCAGTGACCAAACACCAGAACAGATTGCAAGATTTGCCAGGGAGCGAGGCTACTGGGGTCTTAAGGCAGCAGCTTCTTTTAGAATAGTGTTCTCCAAACTTTTTACCTCACACCCCACCTTACCTCTGTCCACATCCTCTTCCCCCCATGGCTGCAGTTGGGAGTTTGGGCTGGGAGTGGGGCTGTGGTTGGGGCTGGATTCTAGGCCGGGCCAGGAGCCCAGGCCGCCGCTGGGGATGAGTCCGTGGCCAGAAGCAGGATCAGGAGCAAAGCTGCAGCTCAGCTGCAGTGAGTCCACGGCTGGGAGTGGAGCTGCGGTTGGGCTAGGTGCCAGAGGCTGAAGCCAGCACCTCACCCGGGAGTGGGGCCGGAAGCAGAGCCATGGCCGGGAGCCAGAGCAGAAATGGAGGCAGAGCGGGGATGGGTGGCGCTCCCTCCCTTCTCTCCCACTGGTGCTCGCCAGGCCCCACAGTGCCCCCCTGACATTCCTCTTTGCCCCCTAACAGAGACCTCTGTTTGGGGACCTCTGTTTTAGCAACTGATGCTGTGAACAGAGTTGCAACCACTAAGGTATACAATCACTGTTGTAATAGCGTTCAATCAGTATTCATACGAAACAGGCTAACTTTGTTGATTTCACAGCTCAAGTTCACATGTTGATCTTGGGACTATCGTGCTCCTGTATTATAGAGAAACCAGAAGGGATTCTATAACAGTGTTTGCTTTGGATATTTTATCTATTAAAGTGGACTCAATCCCAACACCAACTAGCAAATTTCTAGAAAAGAGCATTGAGAGAATGTGACCCTAGGTATCTCTGTATTCAGACGCTATACACTACTGCAATGACACTGGTACAAAACATGCCTTGTGAGGTATCACTTGAAAATTAACACCACATTAGTCATTGTAAAGTGCATGCGTTAACATTATATGTGACGTTATGAATTCCCGCTGTATGATATACTAGACCACATACCTTCCATCCCCCATCAGGCTCCCAGGATGCATGGCTACAATAGACTGGCCAGGGCATCCCCCAGCCAGCAATTCCCTGGGATTCCCCTTTTAGGGGAGCTTTCAGCACAGTGGTGCTCTGTAAAAATGTAAATGTAGCCTGAAATTGCAGGCACATATCTCAGGGTAACTGTGGAGGGGACCAAAAGAGAAACAAAGGGGCAGCTGGGGGGCGGGAATTGGGGAGGGCAGTTCAAGGACATCTTCCCAGCAGAGCTCCAAGTTCCCCAAAACCAGTTTCCTGCCCCTCTAGAGCTTATGTACTCTGCAGGGTAGACACCTATTGGAACTTGTGATTTTCCTTGGCGTCTACAGGAATCAAGTTTCCCTTTTGTACACCTACTAAGGTGTATAGCTGCAGAGATGATCACCTGAAGACCTTAATGGATTAAAAGATAGTCTTGCAGTAGTTCCTACTTTAAGTACCTAAGGCCTTGTCTACACTTAAAAATAAGTCAACCTAATACATGGTAATAATAATATATGGTAATTATTAGCGGTGGCTGATGTTCACACTACCCTCCTTGGGTTGGTGGAGTGCGTCCTCACCAGGAGCACTTCCACTGACCCAAGGGGCAGTGTGGGGATCTGAGAACCTCGTCTCTCAGCTCCCTGCTGGGAGCCCACAGCCTCCTGGGCTCCGTGTGAGCTGCCCCTCCCCTATCGCCTGGTCCCAGCCAGCAGCCTGGGGAAGCCTCCAGGGACTTCTCCCCTCCCCTTTCCCTGCCAACAGCCAGGGAAAGGGGCTCAGGGCTTCTCTGTTCCCTGCTCTCTTCCAGACTGGGCAGCCATGTCAATTGCACCCACCTAATTAACAAGGCTGCCTTGGCCCAGGCTGGGGGAACCAGTCGCCCCCACTTGCAGCAGTCAGGGATTGGGCTTTCTTGTCAATTTCACTGTTCTGCTACATGACAAGAATGACAGCCTCACATCCAATGACACTGTGTCACCCTAATTATGCCAACAAAAGCCCTACACCTCTCGTTGAGATGGTTTTATTTTGTTGAAGAAACAGGGCAGTTCTGTTGACGGGGTTGATTTCAGTGTGTGCACCCCTCCTCTGCTTTGTCAACCAAAGCTGACTTTGGTCGACAAAACTCTCTAATGTAGACCAGGCCTTAAGCAGTGCTTGTCTCTGTCTTGAAAAAAACCCTGTAGAGTTGTGAATCACAATAATTCCTAGGTCTATTATAGGGGAAAACACAAAACAAAAAGCTCCCAAAGGCTATTGGTCCTCAAATCAGTGGTGAAAAAACACACACAAATATAAAAGTTTTAGCCTTCTCAGTGACAGCACAACAACCTTGCTCTTAAACGGTGAAACTCACTACTATGCAGAGGGCCAGCATAAAGGCCTTTGTAACACTTAAACTTTCAAAATTCAGCTTACCTAGAAGATAGGCATTGTGCTGGTCCATCACAAAGGGGCGAGTTTCACGCAAAATTCAGATCTTACAAGTGTTTATCATCAAAAGCTGGTTAATATCCACCATGTAAACCAGACGTGTAACTTCCTTTTTTTTTTTTAAAGCAGAACAGTTTCCATTTATTATAAATTTTAGCTTTCTATGGTTTTATTTCACAAAGTTAATTTGTAATGATAGCTGAAGCTGTATTTATAATGCATGTGTTTCCCTTTTGCAGTACTAAGGCTTGGCTGCACGTCTGCTGTGAATTTCAACAAGGAAGATCAGTTAGTAATGCACGGGTAGTCTGTGTTCCAGAGGTATCTAAGGACTATTTTGCAAAGCATGTAGCTATCAACTGTTTTATTTGAAACTTCCTTTGAAGCACCTGATGAAGAGGATTCTGGGGCACATCTGAACTTTTGATGAGCCAGCTGGTTTGGCTAAGCAGAAAACAGCAAAGTCAATAATCTGGAACCAAGGGAGTAAGATGGTAGCAGCTGGCACCTTCAAAATATAAGCCAACTTCCATGACTCTCATGCAGTCAGTTAATGGCTACTATTGATTGTATAATGGATCAATGTTTTTTATATCTCTTGATCAGTTAGCTACATAGTGCAAATCGGTTTTAGAGCACATGGCTCTAATTTGGCCGGTTGGGTTGGGGTTAACTCACCAAGGTTGTGATATATGTAAATGAAAGTTCTTAAACCTGAACACGCCATAAATTCAATAAAGAAGCTGAAGAAGACTACAGATAAGGATGTGAAAGGCCCAGGAAAAATAAGAACTTACAGTGCAAGAGGGTGCATCACACAGGTATTTGTGAGATATGAGGCAAGAGAAACATTAAAGTGTTGCATGACATGAAACCTAAATGTTTGTGGATTAACTGGGGAGATCTCGAGATTCTCTATATCTTCATATATCACACTATTGCCAACAGGAGTATTTTGACAGCTTTAGATAGCAACCTATCATGGCAGGATAGGGTACATGGAAAGTTTTGGCAACTGCTTAAAGGTTCATGTCCCTGAGAAAGGTGGGAGGAGGTTGGTTTGGGTAGAACATTCTCATTAAAGTGGGTATAGGCTGAGGGGATACATCACAAAGAGGAATACCCTGCCTCACAGATGCAACTTTGCCTCTCGTTTCCCCTGCAGTAGTCTCCCCCTCTCCCTTAACCGTGACAACAAGCTCAGCTATACAAACTCCCTGTTGGTGAGTTTCCTCCACATTGTTCTCTGAGCATGTAACTATGTTTTTGATTATGAGGCACCATCCAAGATACCCCATAAGCCAGAATGTGACGTTGCATTCTGAACGCGAAGAGGGAGGTGAGGCATTTGGACTCAGCCAAGAGGCAGCTGGTTTTAGCAGGAAATAGGTATACAGACACAAAGCTGAAGTGGGTTAGCGTGAGAAGAGCTATTAGGCAGGTAAAGGAAAAGGAAGGAAGAAGAGTGGGAGAGGGTGACAGACATTTAGTAGGTCAATTATGACAAAAGCAATAGATCACAACTTTCATTATAACTAGCTGGGACAGCCCCTTTAAACTGCAACATTTCTGGTAATTCAGGATATTTGGTTATCTAAAAGATAACCACCATGAGTAATGTGTAAATCTGAGGACCTGCCAGACACTGAATCCAATTTTGCAAACCACATTCCCACTGAGTAGTATTATGAATAATCCTAATTAACTGTGCTAAAGGCCCCATCTTGTTCCCCAGAAGTAAATAGCAAAAGCCTCAGGGACATAAATGGGAAGAGGCTCAAACCCCAGACGTCAGTTCCAGTATTAAAAGTAAGTATCCTTTGAATTTTATTAAACCATTAATGTCATCTACATTTCACTTCTCTAATGTCGAGAACGGTTTTGTATCAGCAGTTCTTGTGAAATCCCTATTAGCTCTCAGTGACTTTTAGTTCACACATGAACACAGCTTGAGTCTGATCTCCTGGTGGAGCAAATCAGGGATAACTCCATGGAAGTTAGTTAAGTTTTCACTGGTTAGTTAATAAACTTCAGTAATCGGGCCAACAGAGTATATTTTGTCATTTAAATCATCTGTTTTTATTTCTGTAGAAAATATTTACACAGTCATTATAGTAGCCCTGAAGAGAAGAAGTCAAGATAGAGAAGCATAATTATGGTCAGAAAAAGTTACTGTTAAAGTGACAATATGTGCAAGGGGCTCTATATTGATTCTCAAATTACCTCACAAGTGATTATTCAAGGAGTTTTGCATCTTAAGAGTTGCCTTATTGATTCAAGAAATTTACTTCACTGTTATAAACAATTTAAGAAACATGGTAACTGGCAAACACAGAGGTCCCTAGCACTACAGGTATGTCTGCTCTGCAGCGGGGAGGTATGATTCCCAGCACAGTTAGACAGTCTTGCGCTAGCTCTGCTCCAACTAGCGCTCTAAAAATAAACGTGTGGATGTTGCGGCACTGACAGCAACTCAAGCTAGCTGCCTGAGCTTGGACAGGCTTGGACTCAGGCAGCTAGCCCAAGCCACTGCTCTCATTGCAATGTCCAAACTGCTAGATTTAGCGCACTAGCTAGAACAGAACTAGTATTAGTCTGTCTACCCACACTGGGAATCACACCTCCTAGCTGCAGTGTAGACATACCCTTACGTTTTGTTTTAGGGCAGTTCTTTAGCCTGGGTTATGGAGGAGGTCAGACTAAATTATCACAGTGGTTCCTCTGGCCTTAGACTCCTACTTTATAGGCACAACAGAAATAGATTAGAAACATACATCACAAAGGTGGGTAAATATTCACCTTATTTACACACATAGGGAACAAGGAGGCACACAGAAGATAAAGCCCAAATTTTTCAGAGTGGCTGCTGATTCTGGATCTCTCCGTTTTTGGGTGCCCAGCCTGAGACACCCTGAGTTTGCTTTCCAGAAGTTCTTAGAACCACGAGCTACCACTGCAGTGAGGGGTGGGTGCTTATCAATTCTGAAATTATGGTCCAATATATTTCAAATACGCACCCAAAAACTGAGATACTCAAAAAAGCAGTGGCCACTTTTTGACCCAAATGACTTGCCTAAAGCAGCAGAACTGAGAGTAGATCTCAAGACTTCTCACTCTCAGTCCTCCCTCCCATCCACTGTCCCATCCTGAGATATACTGAAGATGGCCTATAACACTATGCTAGAAACACACTGTCACTCTCCTTCTGCAAAAGCTTTTTCAATGACTAACTTTGTTTCCATCATCTTACAGTAGAAAGAAGGGAAAACCCAGACATGCTGTTTAGTAACAAGGAAAAATATTTTGTGATATTTTAAAAACAATTCAAAGTGGAAAAGATGCCCTCATAAATAGAAGCATGCTTTTTAGAACTGAAAAAGAAACATGCTTTTCAGTTCTGCAATCGCAGACAAGATCAATCTGCTGAGTATACAAAGAACACTAATTACATAAATAAACCCTTCTTTATCTAATATTAAATAGCAGTCTTTAAAGTGTGACTATGGTCACAAAAAACCCACTTTACTGGTAAAGTGACAGTGCATGCAAACATCTCTATATTCCCTTGCACTGACTTCCATGCCACATTTGCTGAATTTACAAGTTTTTTCTAGCTGTGGCCATACTGTGAGCCCAGAAGTTAGAAGTTGTGATTTCTACATTGGTGCATAATGTAGAATCTGACTAAACACTAGCTACGTTGGCTCCGCTCTCCTGACAATAATATCTCAGCAATGCAAGCAAGTGTAATGCAGAAGCGACAGATATAATACAGCCCAAATCCTTCTCCTTCCCATCCCAGCATGGGTGCATGAAAGGCAGAAGAAACAGTAAGGGCCACTGTAGAGGAAGAGGGTAAGGGAAAACTGCAGAGCCCCTGTATAGAGGGGATCTACACCCAGATTACACCCAGGTCAGCATAGGCTTCATCTGCAGTAACAAAAAGAAGGGTTCTGAGGACATAGATACACAAGTCAACCTTCCACCTGGTGGAGGATGGCACTGATCATAGATCAGTTGCGCTCCATGTTGTGGGATGGGGTGAAAATTCTCTCTCTAGTCCCAAATAGATCTTGTGCAAAGCCTGCTTACTTGGGCTTCACACTGAGATAATTTGTACCATTTGTTTCTTAAATTAGTACCTAATTATTTATGTAGAGAGTAATGAAGCACTAGTTTTAAAAACTACATTCTAAAATTAACAACTATGTATGGGAAAATTCCTGTCATTGAATTAGCTCACTCTATTTCACATAAGATATTGAGACACATTTCAACACATGACATAGCATGTTGATCTGAGAACCACTACAATATTCAAGGCATAATGAAGTAATCTGAAGAGGGAGACAGATCCTTGCTTCTTACCCACAGATCTTTGTTTCACACCATCTTTCATAATCCCTATCCAATCTGAAGGTTGTAAAGTTTAATAAGCACTCAGGCCTCAGTTCAGCAAGGGACCAATAGTCCTATTAACTTTAAAAGGGCTACTTGCACACTTAAAGTTGGGCATATACTTAAGTACCTTGTTGAACCAGGGCCGCAGAGTCAGATTTATCAAGAAAGTGGGCACATCACTTTGAATTAACTGCACAGGAACACAACTCAGCCTGAGTCTGCTCAGGCTCTGGAAACATCTACTGCACAATGGGCATTCCCAGAGGCTTCATGCTGACACTAGTATAATCACTTCCATACTAATATGGTATCACCTTGTTATTAATATTATAGAATCCCTACTCAAGACTGCTCTAGGCACTCTACCATGAATATATAATGGGACAGCCCCTGCCCAGATGAATGTACAGTCTAATTAGACAAGACAGACAGAGTGGGAAGGGAAACAGAAGCACAGAGAACTGAAGGGATTTGCTCAAAGTCACATACCTGCTCAACTGCAGAACCGGAAGAGAACCTCAGGTCTCCTGAGTCTCAATTCACTACCCTAACCACATTAAACTTGAGCTCGTAGCACTTTAGGGTATGTTTACACTGCGTCTGAGAACGAACCTCACAGCTCAGGGCCAAAGATTTGTGGTAACGGGGCTCATACTAACGAGCTAACAATAGCAATGGAAACGGTGCTTTGACACCGCTGCTCGGGCCCCATCGTTTACAATTATTTTTAGTGTGCTAGCATGAGCCCTCTTTCCTCCCCCCAAAAGTCTGGGCTGGGAAGCTGGTTCCCAGATGCAATGTAGACATACTCCCAGCTCACTCACTAAATAAGCCTGGGACTTTGCTTCCACCCCAGAAAAAGCATCTTCCCCACACTGCACAACTGACTTCTTTTCAGAAAAACTCCTTAGTTGTGCATCCTGTGAGACACATTGGTGAAACATGCCCAGTAAATCTCAAAACAGACAACTTCCTCTACCCTCTTATTTTACATTTTTATTCCCTTTTCTCCTCCTCTTGACTTATTTTTCTGTTATCTCATGCTTTCAAAGAAAAATAATGGTTTAATGAGGGACCTTTTTAAATCACTACCTCTAATTACAAAAAGGAATACACTGTTACATGCATTTCATTGGTGCACAGAGTACGACAGCAAAGCCACAGGAAAAAACCACAGTCGCGCAGAATGGGGAAGGAACAACTATTATTATAAACTTTCTCTGTCACAAGTTTTCTATTTGTATTCTGAGTTGAAGAGTCAAATCTGCACCCTGCTTGTTTTATGCATGGGAGTGGGACCATTGCGTTGTACAAGCACCCAGTCAAGGAGCCATATACATGCTTTATACGGACTGCTTTACCATAAAAAAAAATTTAAATACATTTTAGAAAGGTTTTAATCTCTTCTTCAAACACCTCTTGCACTAAACAAAAAGAAATTAAATGCATCCTTTTTATTGATGTTACAGCTTCCATGAAAATGTTGTTTAACATTAAGAAATAGAACTCGGCTCAAAATGCTGCATCTGTGTTTTTGCTGGTTGTCACACTGCACACATTGCACCCCAGGCGGAAACACCTGGTAAAACCACACAGCTGGTCGGGGTCTTAGGCAACTCAGAAGAGCAAGAAATGAAGTAACAAATGATAATGTGTTACTTTTTTCATTTGAATATCTGCAATACCCATGAAATGGCTATTACAGCTATAATATTGATCCAGTAATTTCCAAAGGTTTCATCTCTCACCCACAACTGCAGAGCTCTCCATTGACTTCAATGGAAACAGGATTGGGCTCAAAGAAAATACAGGACATAAAGCTCCTAAAAACTGGTAAGATAAACAGGGGAGAAGAAAAGAATATAGTAGGAAATGGGTAGCACTTTGATAGTTGGAAGATCCACACAACTAAATAAATGAAGTTTAAATCTGAGTTTATTTCTCTTTACACAGTGAAAATTGATCAATTCTTAGCATTTCATGGAAATATTTACCATCAAATCAAGCAATTTTACCATCTAATTTGTGAGCTGCTGGTGTGTAACACCACCTTTGAATAGAGATACACAAATAAGATAGTCATATTTTGTTTCTAATTTCACTGTACACTTAAACAGTTAAGATGCAATTTTAGAAGTTACAAAGAACACATCCTGGCCCAACCTACACAGGAAGTAAATCCCTTTATCACCTCTCTGCACAGCCTCTCCACGTCGCCACTGCAAGCAACGGCAGGGTTGATAAACAGGGGCTGTCCCTAAATATTTCTCTTGATTGGTGAAAAGTCAGTAGAAAGGAAAAGAGGGAATCTTGATTTTACCCCTCCTCTCTCTCCCACCCTTCACATGCACCAGCCAACACGGTTGAACCATGGGACAGAGGAAGAAATCTGCTATGGATATGGGACTATAGCAAATTACTACCCTCGGGAGCTCTCTAAGGGACCACTTTCCCTGCGGTGCTCCTAGGCAGTACTGCTATTTTGCACTACTCTTAGCACAGGATAAAAATACTTAAGTATAATTTAGCCATAAATGATTTTTCCTATAAGGTGCAGTATTTCATAAATCACTGCAAACAGTTTTCAAAAGAACGTAAGATGATGTCCTCCTCTCTGTTATAAATGAACCTTTTTTAAGAATTTCATTTTAAAATCATGACTGTACACAGCTTAGAGGTACAGTAAAATGTTTAATTGTTGATGGAGTACTTTTTTTTTTTTTTTTTTTTTTAGTGTTACATGTGTTTAATTTTTTCAAAGGCAGAAATTTAAATTTATGGGAACAAACAAATTTCCAAATTCTTAGGCAAAGCTAGAGGCTTGAAGCAGCACTTGATTTATTTTGTCAATGTTTCAAGGCTGCCGTAACTCTACAACATATTCAGCCAGTCTGTCAATATAAAAATATCACCAGGTGATGCAATACCTCTAGGTATAGGTCAGCAATCAATCACGAGGAAACTGAAGTTAAGGGAGAACTTTGCCTAATGTGCTAACAGAAGCCATGAGCTTTGAAGAGATGACGTGCTCAGTCTCTGGGGAGGCCAAAAGGAGTCATCAGTGGGAAGTTCAGCCAGTGTTGCATTAACTGTGGCTATTAGTAATTATCGTAAAGGAGTTTGTTGTGGTTTGCAGACATAGTGATGATGTCAATTTAAGGTGAACTATAATAATGACAGAATTAAAGACTGGTAAAAATTCAATAATCCAGTGCAATCTCCACTTCAACAGCACCTTGTTACTTTTCAGAGTCTTAAGTGAACTTCAGGCCAGTGAAAGAAAGCCCATTCTTTGATTCTTTAAAGACTCCCCAATACTGAATATATTTACATAGACAGAGGCAAAGGTTTTTCAAAACTGGAAGCCTAAATCCTTACTTTGTAGCATAAATAAATGACCTGATTTTAAAAAGTGGCAAGCACTCAGCAGCTCCCACTGAAGTAAAAATAATTACGAGAAATAGAATGACTTACTGTCGTCTTATGAAAACTATACAAGTGCAGGTGTCAAATAAGAGAATAATGAGAGAGATGAGACAGTTACTGATTAGAGTAAATATACATACTGTTTAATTATAAAGTTTTATCCCACTTAGACCAGATGCTTTCAAATGCAGCTAATAAGTCATACATAGGCTTGGAATTAATAGATTTTTATCAGTAAATGTCGATTTCACTGTACACATGAACTGACGAAAAATATTTCCATTGATAATAATAAAAATTTACAGACAGGAAAAGTAAGAAAAACCCTGCTTGAGAAAATGCAACGATTTAGATTTTTGAATTAGGCTTGTTAAAAATGGACTTGTGAATGAATAGTAAAAACAGGTATGATTTGTTGATTTAAGAATATTTACTTTGTATGTTTTGACATGTGATGTTGACAATTTGTGTTTTAACAGTTTATAAAGCTTCCATTTCTTAAATCTCAATGTTTACTGTAACTGTCTGATGCTCACCCCATAATTTCCCTGCAAGTATGAAACTTAAGGATAAGATAAAAATCTAAAAAAAATTGATGCTATCAGTAGAAATAATTAAAAAAAATTGAATTCTGCCAAGCCTAATCAGACAGTTCCTCTTAACTATTTATGAATTGCATATTTTAGCATGGGGCACTTATAAAACAAAATAAACTGCAACATTTTGAAGTTAATGTCAAAGTATGGGAAATCATCACCATCTCTCTTTGGAATCTGCTTAATTGAAAGTTTTCTGGTCTGATGATAGTAGTTTGATGCAGTTATCATCATCTTAGGGCTCTATCTCCCTAGTTTCTGTGATTAGAAAATACCCTGATTGACTGAAAGTAAACAAAGTTAGATATCTGCTCAAAATCTTAGTGAGTGCACCCAATATATGTATTATGAGGCTGCAAGTAGCCACCCCAGAGTTAATGTTTTAACATGCTTTTTGTATAAACCCTTCCTTAAAAAAAAAAAAAAATCAACATCACACTGAGATCAGCTTGAAAAACGGATATGTTCATTCAGAATCTAAAGCAGAGTTTGTGGTGCAAATATGAGGTCATTTGCTCCAGGGTTCAGATATAGAGATACAATTTCTTGTCTCGTTCTTTTGGGAACGGGAAATAATTAGCCTAAAGCCACAGAAACTAATTTTTGGAAATCTCTTAATGCATTAGACTTTTTAATTGTGGTTGGGTAGCTGCAAGGCAGGAGAAACAGCTCAGTATCTCTCGGTTAACCTCTGTTAACCAAAAGCAATTGCTCTGCACTTCACGCTGTGGGATTGTAGGATGAGACTGGATGTAGAATTGTGATGTGCAAAAAGAACACACGTTTTTTTTTTGTTGCTAACGAGGGGTATAGTACTATGATGTTTTCAGTTCCTATTGCTACCAAGCAGAGTGACGACAGTCTGGTTGCACTGCGTGCATAACAGTAACTTAACCATGCATTTCCTGTTTTTTGTAAGTCTCTGGTCATGCTTGTCTTTTCATGTAATGCTAACTTGAATTTCAGAAATGCATGGAGATATATCTTAACTGAACATTTCTAGCTTTCTAATATTTGAGTGTGGGTTTTGAAATCCCACATTCCAAAAGAGCAGGGGAGGCAGAGGTCACTGTTGAACAGCAACAACTTTAACTCCATTTTAACAAAACCTTTTTTTTTTTTTTTTTTCCAAGTAAATTTCATCACACTGATTTTAAATACAAATAATCGCCAAGGAAAGGTAGTCCATAAACTAACACGTTCAGAGAAATGGAACATTCTACTTGCTCATTCGCCTTCTCTCTCATTTCCTTATCAGCAGTCTCCATACATCTGCTTTTTAAAAAACCTGATGTGCCGTGTGCCTACATGAGTGGACTTCTCCTACCTAAATTAAAACAAGATAATTTCTTAAAGGGTGAAATAAGCTGTAATTCGTATTAATCTGATGCATCAACCACAATGGGGTCAAACACCTTATTATTTGTTTTAGAGTTGCACTACGGACTGTAGTCCCATTGTGCTAGGCACTGCATAAATACATCAACTATGTATGCCGTTTTTTTTACATGTAGCCAATCTTCCTCTTTATACAGTACTCTCTTTCTGCTATTTTCTCCCTCTTCCTTCCAGCATGTTTACTTATTTTCTAACCACTTAGCCCTGTCTTCTAAAAGGACACACTGAAAATCTGACCGCCCATATGCTACTTCCATTCTTCTTTCTGGAGGCATATTGGTTATCTGTGCCATAACAATGTGAAATACCAGTATTCCTCCAGATGAAGCATAAAGGCAGCTGTACAGCTCACCTATCAAATAGATAAGGTCATTTTCTGGAGAAAGTTTGTACATTGGAGCCTTTTTGGTGTCAAAATGAGTAATAGCGACTAACAAGAAATAAACACCACTAATTTTTCACCTAGATTAAATCACTTCTATGCGTTCCCTTTTTTTCTATCAAAATGTATAACATTGGGAAAAAAGCACCAGGAGAAAGCAAAAAGCTTTTGCCTATCCTCGCTGGAAAATAACCAGTATCAATGAACTCTGTAGAGCAAACAGTACTTGTTAACTGTTGTGGGGCCAACACTCTCAATTTTATTGCGTCACAGTATTAAGCATTTTTTTTTTTAAAAAGCCCTACCTCCTGGTGACATGATTAGCTGAGAACCTCAGCTTTCATTATAATGTTTCATTCCTAATATACTTTTATTTACTGTCAGTCTTTTATATCACATCCTGTATTAACGGTAAATTAGCTAAATCTAGTGACTTTGCCAAAAGGCATGCCAGGTAGCCACTTTACTTTGAATGTTACTACTTAAATACGTGCTGCATTTCTATCTTTTCAGGTCTCAATGTCCATTTCCCACCATGACTAGTTGGCTTCAGATCCAATATGCATTTCAAGCATGCAAAATGCTAAGATACGACCTCTCATGAAATTCACCAAAGCATATCCCCATTTTTCACTATATTGCATGGGGGCTTTTTCCTCACTTTTATAAAATAATAGTAACAATACACTTCGCAAGTGTATTGGCATTTTATCACATACTCTTTTTTTGGTATTATAGTCTTGCCTCTTGCAGTATTTTTTCCCCCCTCTTACCTTAACAGGCTTCTCAGCACTCTGATCTCGTTTTCCAACATGGTTCCCCATGGCAAGCCACTCAGCTCTTCAGAAACTAAAACAAAAACAGAAGAAAAACATATTTTTGGAAAAAACATGGATTTCAAAAGAAATTTTGGAACTTTTAAACTGATTTTCTCTCACATACCAAAAGGCCTTTCTTGTGCTACAGTAATCAGTGATACAGTATTTCTACAGTGCAAGGTTGGGATTTTCAAACCAGCCTACATGAGTTTGGTACCAAACTCCCATGGTCTTTCATAGCACAGCCACGCTAGGAAAAAAGGTCTTTTCTTAGCTAACAACTCAGGGTCACTAACATGGTTAAATCCTAGTCAAGATAAGATAGTTGTAGCTTTCACATGTGGTAGCAGGCTGAAGTAAATGGGAAAGCGGCTCTTTAAGGTTTACCTTGACCTGCTAACATGTTAAAACTATAACTGCCTTTCTTCAGTAGGATTTTAACTCTTGTTAACTGCCATGGGTTAGCTAACAAGACAAGATCTGAGTTAAGTGAGATCTTATCTCTGAGATTACTGAGTGATTCAGAATGGGGTTAAACTTTCTGAATGGCTTGAGTCTCTTACTGCTTGGAATGATTTTGGCTCAGGATTTTCATTTTTAGTAGAAAAGAAGAATGGGTGGGAGAGGACAAAGATGCCCCCCCCCCAAAAAAAAAAAAAAAAAAAAAAAAAAAGGTTGGCTGCTTTCAAGCCTTTCATTTCTGGAAGCATCTGAACCTTTGAAAAAGATCTGAAAATTCTCAGGTCCTTTTGAACATCAATCAGCCTGATTCTTTCCACCAACAGAACCCAAGCTCCCTCCTTTGTGTTGAAGCCATTGTAATTCCAATCCATTGGACATCCTGAAGATGGCTCATACAGTCCCCAAAGTCAACACTCAGTAAATACATCCTAACACAGCTTAAGGACCAGATTGCCAAGAAAGCTCCAGCTCTCATTTATAGTCCTAAATGAAGTGCCAGATTTTCAAAAGTGGTCAGCACACAGCAGCTCCCACTGTTGCACTGGTGAATATGGGAGATACTAACTGTTGCATACCGTATACTTGATGAGGACTCAAATCTTCTATTTTTAACTTAACTTTTAGCTTCTAACTCATTATTTGCTTTGCTTATTCATTTTGTGCATTTGAACTTGCAAGCTTCTTTTTCTCATTACAATATTTGTGGACCACAGGCCAATGCCCACAGAGCCAAGGAATATTATGTTTTCAAAATGTTCAGAGGCCACAGTTAACCAGTCACAAAGCATATTTTATCTAAAACCATTTAAAGGAATTTTAAATGAAAAACAGTAACTCAAACTCATAGATTTTAAGGCCAGAAAGGACCATCATGATCATCTAGTCCAGAGGTTCTCAAACTGTGGTCCGCGGACCAAGCTCCATTCAGGTGGTCCGCAGAAAGGATGCTGAACAATGGAGAATATCTGTACTTGGCCCTGAACTTGATTTATTTTTTCTGACGACGGCGTTCAAGGCCTTTTTGACAATAATGCCAGCGATAAAAGAAAAAAAAAGTGTTATTTTATTTTTATTCACATTTAATCTAGAAGCAAAACGTGTTTCTTTAAATTGGTACCTTCCTACACTACATACATTGTTTTAATTGGTTGCATTTTTCAGCTGTGTATGTGTGGTTTTCATTAGATGCAATTTAGCTAACCTGCCTGTATTGTATTTATTGGTCATAATTGTCATGTGGAAAGTACTGACTGTACCAGAATCCAGTGCTTTTTCAAAAAATATAACAGTTGTCATTCCAGCAAGTAGGATAGTAGTCAATCCCCAGAAATGAATTTGTGGTTGAAAACAGGAGATTTTAAAAAGAAAACAAATAATCAAACCAGTGATGATAAGATCAGTGAAAAGTTCAAAATCGAACATGAGACTACAGGAAGAGAACATACATCTGCAAAGGAAATTTTGAGTGCAGACCCATGTTTACCAGGAACCAGTATGAGTACCAGTAATGAAAATACACTGAAATGCCAAAAAACAGTAAGACAATACGACTCAAGCTATATTAATTTAGGCTTCACATGGACTGGTGAACAAGAAGAACCAAGGCCGCAATGTGTGGTGTTCTACGCAGTGCTGGCTAATGAAAGCTTGAAGCCTGCAAACCTCTGGCGTCATTTGGAGACGAATCATGCTGCTTTTAAAGATAAACCTCCTGAATTTTTTCAGCACAAACCTGAATGAGTTGAAACATGGGAAAGTAACAATGTTTGCTCATGCAAAAGTAAATGCAAAGACCCTGGAAGCTTCATATCGTGCAAGCCTTCCAATCGCCAAACCGGGGAAGCCTGACACTATTGGGGAAGAATTTATTCTGCCTGGAGCTAAAGAACTTGCATTTAAACGTGTGGAGAGAAGACGGCAAAGCAGTTAGATTGTGTGCCTCTTCCAAACGAGGCTGTATCACACAGAATTCAAAATATGGCAGCTAATGTTAAAAGACATTCTTGTGAAACATGTGAACAACAGTATGTATTTTGCATTGCAATTGGATGAGACGACTGCAATTGGATGAGACAATCTTCTTGCATACCACAGGTATGAGTAGGAAGGGAAAGTACTGGAAGATATTTTGTTTTGTCGGTCAGTGCCAAAAAGAACAACTTTTCCAGTTAATAGATGAGTTTGTGAAGGAACACGGTATTGATTGGCAACGTTGCGTTGGAGCATGTACTGACGGTGCACGAGCAATGACAGGAAGACACAGTGGGATAATGGCTCGTATCCGCAAAGTAGCATCTAATGCCACATGGGTGCACTGTGGCATACATCAAGAGGCACTAGCTGCCAATAAAATGCCAGTGGAAGTGAAGTGTGTTTTGGAGTCTGCTGTGAAATCTGTTAATTTAGTAAAAAATAGACCTATGAAATCTTGAATTGGTAGTGTACTGTGCAATGAAATGGATAGTGCTCATGTACAACTTCTTCATTCAGAAGTACGGTGGTTGTCAAGAGGCAAAGTACTTACTCGTTTGTTTGAACTACGTTCAGAAGTACAGCTATTTCTAACAGACCATCCATTCCAATTCACAAGTTGTTTTAGAATCATAGATTCATAGAGTTGGAAGGGACCTCAGGAGGTCATCTAGTCCAACCCCCTGCTCAAAGCAGGACTAACCTCAGTTAAATAATCCCAGCGAGGATTTGAAGATTCATCCTGCTCTCGCGATTGGCTTACCTCTCCAATATATTCACACACCAAGATGAGTTGTACGCTGGGGTGCAGTAAGTTTCAGTGACTATATTAGATATGCAAGACAAAATCAATGCAATGATCTAGAAACTTGACTTGTTTGCTAGTCACGTAAAAAGGATGATTTCAGCACATTCCCAACATTTTCTGTCTGAAAATGAACTGGTTCTTGACAAAAAAATTAAAAATGACATCGAAGAACATCTTGTTGCTCTTAAGCAACAGTTTGAAGATTACTTTCCAGTAGAAGCTGAACCAAACAACTGGATACGTAATCCTTTAAGAATTGAAATCAGAGAGCTGCCCTCTCGTTTGTCCAATAAGGCACAAGAGTGCTTGTTAGAGCTTTCTTGCAGTGAAACATTACAGTCAGAATTTAAGACATTCCCTAATTGAGTTTTGGATTCAAAGAACTGGAGAATACCCAGAACTTGCAGACAAAGTAGTGCGTTTTCTGATGCCATTTGCTACTACGAACCTATGCAAGACAGGATTTTCATCACTTACCGCCCTCAAGTCCAAATACAGAGGCAGGATGAATGCTGAACCTGATCTAAGGCTAAAGCTGACAAACATTACACCCGACTTCCTTAAACTTTGCTTAAAAATAAAAAACAGTTTAAAATGACTAAAGTGGGAGTTGTGTGCTTTTATTTGTAGAACAAAAAACACGTTAATTATTATTACAGGGTTTTTTTATATAGCACTTTTATCCAAAGCACTTTACAATAGTTAGCAAACGGTAAAAACAACATTTGGAAAGATCATTAAGTGGTCCACTGAGACCCTCAATTTTCAAGTGGTCTGCAAAAAAAAGTTTGAGATCCACTGATCTAGTCTGATCTCCTGCACAACGCAGGTGACAGAAGCTCATCCATCCACTCCTATAATAGACCCCTAACCTCTGGTTGAGTTACTGAATAGGGTGACCACCTGTCCCTCATTTCAAGGGACCATCCCTTATTTCATCAACTTGTCCATTAGGGTGACCACCTGTCGCTTATTTTTACTATGTATTGACATGTATTAAAACATGTAATAAGTACTACTTTAAACATTAAATTTAAGTTTATGATAACTGCATTGTATACTTGAGAGAAAAATATACATAATGTGCTAAGGGAAATAGCGTTTCCCTAAAATGTTCCTTCAAATAAAGTGTTGTCTCTATTTTTCATGTGGTTTTCCCTTATTTCCATCCAGCAAAGGTCCACCTATCAAACCATGATTTAAAGACTTAAGTTAGAGAGAATCCACCATTTACACTAGTTTTAACCTGAAAGTGACCCAGGCCCCATGCTGCAGAGGAAGGCAAAAAAACCCAGGGTCTCTCCCAAACTGACCTGTGGGAAAATTCCTTCCCAACACCAAATATGGCAATCAATTAGATCCTGAGCATGTGGGCATGACACACCAGCAGACACCTTGGAAAGAATTCTCTATAGTAACTCAGAGCCCTCCCCATCTTTTGTCCCATCACCAGCCATTAGAGATATTTGCTGCCACCAGTTGCAGATCGGCTACACGCCATTGTAGGAAGTCTTATCGTACCAACTCCTCCAGAAACTTATCAAGCTCAGTCTTGAAGCCAGTTAGGTTTTTTGCCCCGACTGCTCCCCCTGGAAAGCTGATATTTGACTACTAGTGGTAAATATGCCCAATGGCCTGTGATGGGATGTCAAATGGGATGGGTTCTCAGTTGCTACAGAAAATTCTTTCCAGATGTCTGGCTGGTGAGTCTTGCCCACATGCTCAGGGTTTAGCTGATCACTATATTTGGGGTCAGGAAGGAATTTTCCCTCAGGGCAGATTGGCATAGGCCCTGGGGGTGGGTTTTCGCCTTCCTTTGCAGCATGGGGCACGGGTCACTTGCTCGTAGATTCTCTGTACCTTGAAGTCTTTAAACCATTATTTGAGGACTTCAATAACTCAGTCATAGCTGAAAAGTGCAAAGCTTTTAATTATACTGAAAACCCATAGCTACAGAAAACAAATATTTTCAAATTACCAATCAATAATAATTTGTTACCAATCAAAAATAATCATAATTTGTTTCTAAAATTTCATAGAGAATATAATCAAGGCATTATTTTGCTAGAAGTTGCACATTAACAAGTACCTCCTACTTGTAAGAGTGTGAGCTATGCAAGCATAGCTGAAAAGAAAGAAAGTTGTAGTCTGATTGCTTATAGTAGAGAGAATATTAATCGACTCATAGGGTTGGAAGAGACCACAAGGGTCATCTTGTCTAACCCTATACCAAGATGGAGGATTTGTTGTGTTTAAACCATCCAAGACAGATGGCTATCCAGCCTCCTTTTGAAAACCTCCAGAGAAGGAGCTTCCACAACCTCCCTAATCAGTTTTCTCCATTGTCCTACTGCTCTTACAGTTAGGAAATTTTTGTTGAGATTTAATCAAAATCTATTATACTGTAGTTTGAATCTATTGCCTCTTGTCCTGCCCTTTGGCAAAAGAGAACAACTTTCCTCCATCTTTTTATGGAAGCCTTTCAAGTATTTGAAGACCACTATCATGTCCCCCCCCATCTATCATCTCTTAGCCAAAGTAAACTATAACTGGTTCATTCAGCCTTTTCTCATATGGCTTGTATTCCATCCTTTTAATCATCTTAGTTGCTTGCCTGTGGATCCTTTCCAGTTTCTCTACATCCTTTATATACATAGATGACCAAAATTGGACACAGTACTACAGCTGAGGTCTAACCAGCACAGAGTAGAGCGGTACTATCACCTCCTGTGACTAGCATGCTATGCATCTGTTGTTAATGCAACCTAAAATTGCATTTGCTTTTTTTGCAACAGCATCGCATTGCTGACTCATTTTGAGGTTATGATCCACCACAACTCCCAGATCCTTCTTACCAGTGCTGCTGCCAAGCCAGCTGTTCCCCATTCTGCATTTGGTTTCCTTCCCTACGTGTAGCACCTTACATTTGTCTTTGTTAAATTTCATTTTGTTGTCTA
This sequence comes from Emydura macquarii macquarii, assembly GCF_026122565.2. Taxonomy (NCBI): domain Eukaryota; kingdom Metazoa; phylum Chordata; order Testudines; family Chelidae; genus Emydura; species Emydura macquarii. The sequence continues at coordinate 9,155,606 of NW_027130568.1, forward strand.
TCACCCAGTTCTCCAACTTATCAAGATCCTTCTGAATTTTAGCTCTGTCCTTCAAAGTGTTAACAATCCTCCAGTTTTGTGTCATCTGTAAATTTGATCAGTATGCTCTCTATACCTACATCCAGGTCATTAATGAAGATGTTAAACACCAAACCCAGAACAGATACCTGTGAAACCCCACTTGAGACCTCCCTCCAATCTGACATAATTTCATTAATAGTTATTATTTGTTTGCACTAGTTTAACCAATTACGTGGTTGTTCTGCTGAGCCCACATTTCTCCATCTTACTTATTATAATGTCATGTGGGACTATGTCAAAAGCCTTGCTAAAATCCAGGTGTATTATGTCCACCGCATTCCCCCCATCCATCAAACAAGTTACCATGTCAAAGAAGGAAATTAAGCTGGTTGGCATGATTTGTTCTTAATAAATCCATGCTGGCTGCTAGTGATCACCCTTTCATCCTCCAGGTATTTGCAAATTGAATGTTTTACACATTGCTCTAGTAGGTTTCCAGGTATTGAAGTTAAGCCATTCAGCATAGAATTAAAACACAGGTAAAATCCTGAAAACCCGACTTGAATTTTTCAGTCACTGAACCAGAATCAGCTGACCTATTTCGTAATCCTCAAAGAATTTTTATATATTTTTATATATATTTTATATATTACTGCCGATAATATAAGACCAGGCTCTCTTGGCCTCTTTTAATAAATCTCATTAATTTCAGAAAGATTTTCTTCCTTTCTTTGTTTATGCACATTTTTTTTTTAAAAAAGGTGCGTTTAGCACGAAATTTGTGACATGAACTATATAGCATATAAAATCATGATTTTGGCTAACAATTTTTTAAACAATATAATGTTTATTGTGTACATACACGCACATCACCAAAAATCACCAAAAAGACAATACAAAACAGCAAAAATTTAATATTAATCAAAGGAACTCCTTGGACTTTTTCACATTATAACACTCAATTAACATTTTAGAGCTCAATAGTGACAGTGTTCTTAATTTGCTACTGGATGTGTCTGGGGATAAGACACGATGTTATATGCAATGGCTCCTTCAATGACAAGCCATGGAAGAATGGAATCTCAACCTTTACTTCTTACTTTCTGGCTCTTCTTGCTGTGTCTCAACTTTAATAGTGCTTATGTAGCTAAGCCGCAATGCTTAAACTATAGCTTTTGGTTGGCTAATGTGGTTATGCTGCATGTTTTTCTGTTAGAAATGTATGCTTTTATGACAGTTAAAACACCTGGTGTCACTCACTGGTAGAGCATGAGTGTAACTGACGGTAACATCTGATGCACTGGAAGTAAAACATACACAGGAAAGATTAATAAATTACAAAGAATATGCACTCTCCACTCAGAATTATCAATGGCACTTTCTCAACAATTTAGTTTTCATTGTTTGTGACAAACACTTCATTACACTACAGTATATTTACTAGTAAACTCTGAAGTCTTAGTAATGTGAGACCTCACCACAGCTTTCAATTTATTCAGAGCTTTAGGAGGGACTGTGGATTATTCCTCATTGCGGCCAATGCAAAGGAAAGATTAGGCTTTAGTCACAGGTACTTTGGTTGATTTTTGTCCGAAGGCACAGCAGTTCATGTGCTCTCTCAAGCACAGAGATTACAAGGACTGTCGCTGGCCCTTTTAGCACATGTAAAATGGTGGGAGTGTTGTGTTACCTTCCCTATGTACTCACACAGAGGTCAAGAACAATTTGGTCCTACATCTTTGCTGAGATGTTAGGCATGACTAATAGATTTATTTAATTATTGTTTTTGCAGATTAGCAAAGTGCAAATTAGTTAGGTTTTACAGTACATATTATGTTAATTGAATTCCATTTATTCTAAAGTCATACTACATGTTATTGTATCTGATTAAATTATTATCCACTAATAACCACTTCTGGGATCTCTTACACAGGAAAAAAACCCAAACCTTCAAGAGCAATCATGTCCATTCTAGTTAGAGTCCACAGATGGGCAACAGCATAGCAAAGGCTGCTAACAGTTCTTAAAGAATCAGAATGCCTAACTCTTCTCCACTACAAGGAGGAGATCAACATCTGCTTGCTGTTGGGTACCTAAAGGAAACGCTATTGATGCCATTAAAAAAAAAATCCTAGAGCAGGAGATCATCCCATAGGCCTTTGCTCTACACCTAATGGTTTGGTGCTAAGCTCTGAGGATCTCCTTTGGAACCTGAGCAAGAGAAGTGCAGACATGGGAACAGGAGGTTAAGAAGAAATATCAAGATAGGGACATGGGGGAGAGAAGATTATTAGGGTCCAGAAAAAGAAACAGGAAGAATCACCAGAATGGAAATAGACTGGGGAGGGTAACAGAAGCAGAGTCAAATGGGAACAAGGACATAGGAAGGAAGTATGTGGAGAGAGAAAAACAAGAACAGACAAGAAATAAAGAAAATGAAAATATTATGATGATAAATATAATATAGAAGAAAAAGAGGAAAGGAAAAAACCACACCTAAACCTAAAGTTGTATTTAATGTATTATACATTAAATACATTTGGAGGGAGCAGAGATCACACACCATAGAAATCAGACCTTAAATATATAGTTCTTTGGAGAGAAAAAAAAAAAGAGGAATAAGAAAGGAATAATTTGGGTATGTGGTGATTACCGCAGTTAAAACAGTAAGCCAGACATAACTCAGAAGAAAGTAATATTCATTTCCTGCCATTCTGTTACCGTACTGTATGTAAAAACCTTTTGAGGGAACAATTCAATATCGGTCAATTATTTAAATAAAACTATCATAAGCCTCATCTCAGCAGTTATAGATAGAAACACACACTACCATTGAACCTGAAGAAGGAAATAAAGAATGAATGTGGAGCTAATGTGACATTTGCCAACTATCACTCTGATCATTCTGCTTGTATGTTGCTTCCCTTACAGTCTAAGCAAGCCCTCGTCTACACTTATCTGGCGATTCGGTGGCAGTCGACGGGAGTTATGCAAGCTACACAGAGTAGCTTGCGTAACTCCCATTGACTGCTGTGCTTCCCTCTGCGTGGCATCTTCATTGCACTGCACCACTTGAGGGGGTGGTTTACCAGTGTCAACTTCTGGATTGATTGAGCGGGTCTTCACTGACCGCTCAATCAGTCCAGATAGGTCAATCTGACAGTGGCGACTTTGCCGCCATCAGCATAGCCATACTCTAAGTAAGGGAAACAAAGGTGAGGGAAAGCAAGCTCTTGGAGTAGGATTATCTGTTTGTACTGCACCTAGCACAAATGTGGCCCCAATCTCAGGTGGGACCCAAAGACTCCTCCGCAATTCAAAAAATAAAACAAGAGTGAACAGCCGTGTATTGTATGAACAGCAGAATGGTGAGGAGCTAACTGAACCAAATATTCAACATGACCAGCAGGCTAATGCCAGGCAATGAAAGAAACCACATGCAGGATGAAATGATCTAGACAGCCATAGACTGGTAGCTTGTGCAGCTAATCAAATAGAGAGAAGATAAAATTTGATAAGCACATGGAATGACTCACTGAAATAGTCTACTAAGCAATGAGCTCATGATTCCAATGTGAATCATTTTTTCAGCAAATTGTTTTAGCTGTTTAATGCACACTGATTAAACACATAGGAAATGGAAAAGAAAAAGGAAAAAGCTTGCATAGTGGAAGAGCAGAGCTCTATACAGAAAATTCAGGAGAGTGGTTTGAGAGTGGATTTAAATAAGGTTGTATATTTGGGTTCTGCAGGAACATAACTGAAGTTGAAATTAGTCATCTTTGAGTAAACCCATAAATCTGCACTTAGGTTTTTCATTTTCTTTTTAATATCTCAAGGAGACAAGCATATGGCCAAAATAACACACAATCTTGTCTTATGTTTATTTCCTCCACCCTAGGAACTGAAGTACTATACGAAGACTAGATTTCACCTCATCTTATTCATACATAAATTAATGCAAAATGTTTAATATAAAATTCTAAATCAGATATCTAGATATACCTATCTGCAATAATGTTTTTTACACAAAGTTAAGGGACTATGATTTTTCAAGAGAACATTTCTAAAGATAGACTCACTTTTCAGCCCAAGAAACAAAAGCAACACAACTGGTTAACAAAAATATGCTACAATCATGGAACTCCTCCAAACTGCTCCACATGCAAAAAAATGCAAAATAAGTCTTCTTAAAAATATTATTCCCAAAAATCTAACATGAAAGACAATTCAAATGAAAATGTACAGTTCCAGTTATGTCTATAATATGTATTAGTCTACATGCATTTGTATGAGCATATGAATGTTCACCAAAATAAATTAAAGTGAATAAGAAGGTACATAAAGATTCGATCATTCAGTCCTCATTCAGACAGACAGAAGACCCTTTTATTTTGGTCATGTTTTCAGTAGCTATAGAAATAAAAGATGTTGATAAAATAAGACTGTTTCTTATCCTTATTGTCATCCTTACTTCTAAAAAAGATTTAGTAGAAATATAAGCATATCAAACTCCAATTCTGGGAAGACTTACGCATGTCCTTAACTTTACACACCGTAAATAGCACTACTGATTTTAACAGGATTACTGATAATGATAAAGTTAAGCATGTAAGAAAGTCTTTATAGCATGGAGGTTTTAAATAGCCATTTCAAAATCTGAATGAGAGATTATTTTTTTGTTTTTTCAAATGACAGAGAGAGAATGTTAATTTAAACCTGTGATGTTGCCCTTACTGGTTATGTTACTTTGTCATTTTGTTCTGATTGGTCTGCTTTTAACTATGTAACAAAAGATGACAGGTCCTTGCAGGTGCATAGTGCATGAATCTGGAGTACATTAGTTTTCCACTGAGTAATAAATAATGAATTATGATAAACTCATGTGACAACTTCTTAGAAAAATAATACCACAAGTAATAAATAAAACATTGGAACATCTGAAATCTTATTTACTGGGCACTCATAGCGTGGTTTGTGCTGTGCAGAACATAGAAAAAGACATAGGCTATCCACCCCCACTCTACCCTCAAAGGAGTTTCAAATTTAAGGCACAAATTGTATTAGTCAGTGGAGATACTCATGGGGTAGGCTGGGGATCACATAAAACTTTCTTTGAGGTGCACTATAATTAGCAATCCCTCCAATGTCAAGGAATGGCATACTGAAATGGCAGCAGATTTCTGCTTACTTATTTAAGAGTGAGATCCAGCACCTTCCCCTTCTGAAGCAAAACACTGCTGATGCCTGCCAATAATGGCACCACAGTCATAATGCCTTAAGTCACAAAGATTAGAATTGCAGGTAGTAAATATCAGGAAACCAACAAAGCCACGCCAATCCCTATTCGGAATCAGTGTGAACCTAAACAGAAGAAAACAATCCATTTGAACCCTTCAGCTCTTGCAATCATAAAGCCCAGAGAGATCATCCTGAAACAAAAGTGCATCCTACCCATACAGAACACTGCAAACTCATAAAAGGATCCTCTAATCCGATTAAGTAGTTTACATCAGTCAGAATGCATCATACTTGAAAGAGTCCATTTAGGCCATTTGGCATATTAGCGGAGGAATTTTGGCTTCAGAAATAGTTCTTGTGTATACCCACATACAATTTTTGTGCAGAAGATAATGCCGCTCCACAGTTTTCTCCTAGGTTTGCATCTGCACGATCAACTCCCCGACATTACCCAACCTACACCACAGTGGCTGCCCAACTTTAGAAATAATGTTGGTATACAAGGAGCAAGGGAGTGGGGAGCCTCTTCTAGCAGCTGATAACAGTTGACAGTGAGATGACCAACATCCTAACTGTAGAGGAAATCATACATGACACCCATGGCCTCCCCACATGAAACCGTATTCCAACAATAAAATTCTAAACAATACAAATAAACCACGGCAATGCTCACTTTTCTATCGTCTAATCAAACAAAGGTAAAAATCAGAACAAACAATGGGTGGGAAGCACATTTCACAGCTAATCATATCATCACTGAAGCGAAAGAAACATGAAAATAAAATCAGAGTTAGGGAGAGATCTCACTATCCTCTGTAGAGGGAACATTTGGTTAAAGATGATTTTTAAAAAAACCCAACATATAACTGGAAAGTTCTCTTTCATTAAAGAGCCCATGTTAAGCCTTCTGAAATTAAATGGGTATTTATGGTAGGAAAGAACACATTTCATCACCCATCCAAAAAAAGTGCCACTTTAAAATGATTTAGCTACAACACTATTGAAAGACAGCCAGATGATGGCATTCTAGAAAACAAAAATTTCCCCTGATTTTGATCAAAATTTGAATACTTTATGAAATACAACAGTGCCACATTTTTAAGATCATGATATTTTAACTACAAATTGTGAGGAAATTTTTTCATACACCTTGGAGTCTGACCAGTCAGTCAACACTGCAAGAAATCCTAAAGCCTGAACTATGATTCATAGCTCTGTAAATAATATTAAATCTAATAAAGTTTGTTTTGTATATATTCTAAATATAAAAAGTAAACTCTGCTCCAGAAGCTATTTTGCAGTGACCACTAATGAATCATAACAACTGAAAAGTCAAAGAAGCAACATGCCAATTTTTTTTTGCATCTTAACTGCACATTAAGGGCCATCTAAGTTTTAAAACACATTAACTGCAATTCTCAGGGCACAGATGCATCTAACTGGTATTTTAAATACTATCCCTAAATAGTAGTCTAGTCAGATATGTACACTAAAGGCTCAAATATGCAGGTTCCTACATGAGTATGTGACTCAGTGGGATTACTCATCTAGAGTAAAGTTATGTAAATACATAGGTGTTTTTAAGAATCACATCGTTAAGTATCACTTTATACAGGAATCCAAATTCATCATGGTCTGATATGGATAAATCAGGGTGGAGAGGTGCCAGGTCACATTTTATTGTTCTTCACCACTCTGGTGAACAGTCACCACAGAAATATAAAGGTATTTTAGGGGTATATTTAAATAGAAATATTTTTTTCCAAGATAAAGTATGGAATTGCAATTGAAACGGATATTGACGCTGTTGTATTCAGCTCTGATTAGATAAAAATAGACATGATGAACCTGTGCCAAGAAAATGTGCAAGCTGTGTCTAATTTTGGTGATACTCTTTTACAGATGTAACTTTATTTATTTATCAGTGTGGGGTTTTGGGGGGTTTCTTATAAACCAGAAAAACCCCACACATTGATTTGAAAAGAGAATTTTAAAAATATCAAATCAAACATATGTGGCTTCTTGGAGACCAGGTGGGCTCAGATGGCTAATACATGGACTGGCAGCATGTAGGGAATACGTGAGATGATTTTGGAATTTAAATTTGATACCCCTCTTTCCAAGCAGAGATAGCTTTGCACGATTTATCCCTTCTTTAAAGTGAAGGAGGAAATAGTCTAAATGGTCTCCCCAGAATTGCCACACCATCATTACCTCAAGGATCGTAGAAAAATTGTCAAAGTGGAGCAGATCAGTAGTCCATTGAGTTCAGCAATTAATTGTGTAAAATTAATTGTGCAGATGTGCCAGACACTTCAGAGGAAGGTGCAAGGAAATCTCATAAATGGACAATTATCGAATAATTTGCTTATAGGGCAAGTTATTCCCTATCATCTCCAACCTCCTGATTTAGTTGGTGGATTATTTGATGCAGCATGGACAGTTTTTTTCTTTTTTAATGTAACTGGAAATTCTCATTATCCATCATTTCACTAAAGTAATATTTGACTAAAAACAAAGTTTAGAAAAGAAGGATTCGTTAAAATGGAAAAAAATGTGTAATTCTAGATGTAACACACTAGATGCCAGAGGTATGAATAATTAACACCAAGATTTTCCCATTTTGGTGGCAGTCATAATATTTAAACCAGCAATGCTCAGGGTAATTCAGAACTGATTCAAGTATCACACCGTGTTTGTACAGTGCCTTGCACAACAAGCCCCAGACTTGGTTACACTCTAGACACGACTGTAATATAAATGTTTATTAATAAATAATGTATATGTTCTTCAGCTCTGATAAGACTGGACCCAATATGTTTTCCTCCCAAGTGCTAGACCAAGCATGTAATACAATTGACCTGAAAAGAAATGAAGAAGTTCAGACTCAGGTTTTGATACAAATATATAAATAATTTACAAGTATGTAATGTCTCACTTCAAAAAGATACCAAAACCATTTAATGACATCATTCCATTCAAACACTGATGGAGAAAAGAAGCCATATTACACAATAGAGGGAAAGGGGAAATTTTGGCAAAGAACACTGGGGTAACCACAGGACCTCAGTGTTTAAGGCATCAGTTAACTGATTTTTGAAATTTTTTTCCCATGTGCCTCAAAGGAGAGGATCATGTAATTGTTCACTTGTAAGTATGTCATTTTCAGTGACAATACCCTTGAGGTATAGCTAAGGACAGTCTAAACATAATTACAGAAGTTGGTCCAATAAAAGGTATTACCTCACCTACCTTGTCTCCCTCATAATTACAGATGGCAGTCTGTGAAATGACAATGAAATTGTTGGACAACAGTACTTGCAGGGATTTTATGCTCTCTTATTTGTTTGGTTTTTTCCCCCTTCTTCTTTCAACCCCACCCCATTCTTTTTCCACAAACTGTGGATTATTAAAATAAACTTGGTGTTTCTTCTTTAAATGCCTCTTTTCCAGGTTATAATTGTTTATATATTTTTTTCATATAGTATTGTTATGAATTTATCAATGTTTTTAAAAAAAAATTCCTCAGGAGACATTTTCTCATTCCCTCCATGGAACAGAATACAAGGTCACCCAACACTGCTCAGCAACCATTGATATAAACATACTATACTCAACCATAAGTATAAATCTATCTATGGTATCACATTAAAAAAAAGCAACACAGACCATCTTCTGTAAATGTTGCTTCCCTTATAAACCACTAATACTTGAAAAAGGTATCTTTAAGGCCAAAAGATCTTTCTATGCTGAAGTGTATTGTTTGTTCAATAAAGGTCAAGGTATATTATCCATATTGTAAGCTCTTTTCTTCAAAGTCAAACATTGCTGGAGCATATTGAACCATATGCTTCCTTCCCAGCAGAAGAAACATTCATGATAATCCAGGTAGTTACTCTCAGAGTTTCCGTGGTATATTTCACACAAGAGAGGTTTAGTGACCCACAAAGGAAGGAAATAGGCCAAGAAAGTCCATAGCATCCTAGGTTTTGTAGAAAACAGGTATCATTATCCAAATTGCATAGTAACATCCACGTGTGCACTCACTGTAATGCGTGGATGGACGGTGCAGAGAAAAGTAATAGCGCAGGTTCAAGCAACAGTAACTATGCATGGAGTTCCACTGGGACCCCAGTAGTTCATGGGATCATGCTACGTAGAATGACTTGCTCCCTTCTCACCACAGTACCCCCACCTCAGAACCTGAAGAGAGGGGCTTTCCACTAGCTCCCAGGTAGCTTAGGGAGCATGCCACGAAGATGCAGCTTTTGCTACCGCCATGAATTATGGAGTCTTCAGGCATGATGTGTGTCCTTTTGTTCCTCCCCCATCACCCACCTCTGCAGGGAACACAGTGTCTAACCACTGCATTCTCCGGGCCCGATACAAAAATGGGAATTTTGCCTGAATACGGAGGCTGGATCAAGCCCTCTGTTGTTCCCTCATTCGCTAATATTCACATGTTCATTTACTTTGTATGTTTTATTGTGTTAATGAGTCTTCTTTTTTTTTTTTTTTTTAATTACAGATGTTACATTAAATAATACTATTTTGTAGATAGTAGCGTTACTATCCTGGATTTTAAAAATATTTGAACAGTCAGGGCAAGACTGTGGCTTTAAACTGCTGGCTGTATTGGGATTGGGCAGTGAAGCAGGGCTGCATGCCTGAATTTGCTGCAGGAGAGAATGCCACCTTCAGAGTTGTACTAACAGAATGCAGCTGTGAGAGGACCCTGCTATGCCCCGTTGAAGCAAGCAGAATGCAGCGATATGCCCCTGTTCTCCTCCAGTCCTTTAGGGACCCTACTGCTTTTCTGCATGCCAAATTCATAAGAGCACAGGACGTGGTGGGAAGAATTGGGTTTATGCATGGCCCTTTCTAGGGGATTGGGAAAAATGCTCCTTACTCCCACCCTTTCACACCCCACACAGATCCTCAGTCTTTTAGTATCCTTTAATTTAATGTACTGTTTTTGAAATGGGATAGACCTGAGTCCAAAAATAAACGTGCATTTTCTTAATATTAAAGCCTGATGCATTGTAAAAACGATTGTAAATGTAAGGGCTGATATTTTCCAGTGCTATAAGGGTCTAGCTATGTGATCACTTAGTACGTATGTTAAAACATCAATAAATGACAGCAAAATCCAAATGTTAAGATGGCTAATTACAACAGTCATATACTTCTGTAAGGACCCAATATAGCTATTCTAGCCACATGCAGTTCCATTTTAGGGAAATGTAAATTTTCAAAGACAATCACGTGAAAAGCATCAGAGAAAATGGAAAAAACAGAAATGGCAGCAAGATATTTACTAACATGTTTCACGCACATTAGTCCATTATTTCTTACTCAGAGATTTACAGTGTTTGAGATTAACATGCTGTGAGCTCACAGGAGATCTAACACCTGTTACATGATAAGAGAAACAAAAAAACCCCAAAACCAAGATATCCGAATACATTCAAATGTTCCTTCCATTTCCTCTTTCTTGTCAGAGAAAAATTATGAATTCTCTCCAGATGAACAACAACATATTCTGATTTCCCCTTTCTTAGGCCAGGAGGGTGACATCAGGCTTTCCAATGAACGCAGCATTTCATTGTCTATTTCATTATATAAACAGAGGAAACCTGTTTTTGCAATAACTGGTAACACAAGGTTTACACAGAGTTGTAGGCGAATGTACTTCAAAGGCATCTTTTGCTCGTTCCTGCCTTGCTATCTGCAAAGGTGTTCCAGAGGCAGACGTGAGAGCATGATGACTCACCTACCCCAGAAACTTAACTTTGCACAGACAGAACACTTCAGCAGTATGTACTATTCACTGAAAGGATTAAGCACACTGCGTTCTCCACCCAGGGCCGGCCCGAGCCATTCTTGTGCCCCGGGCAGACATTATAATTGCATCGAGTGTGCACCCAGGGAACTTTCATTAGGGTGTGCACCCACGGAACTTTTAACTTTAACAATTGCGTATTGCCTTCCGCCGAAAAATCTCTCAGCTCCTTCAATTTCGGCGGCAGCTCTTTACAGGGCACATTTGGATTATGTTATTAACTAATTGTAGAATACTTGGTCAGTTATTTTGCTGTGAGAATAATACATTTTATATATATGACAAAAAATGAAACAATGAATTCACACCACTGTGTCTCTTTTGGGGAATGCTGATCGCTAATTTGGCTCCTGAACCACTGAGACCTGAGTATCACTGCTGTAGCGCATCAGGCATAAATGTGGATGCCATAAAAGGGTTTGATGTAAGACACTACATACCAGCTGTGGGGATGCCAGATTTATTCTCTGATGGCTGGATCTGCCAGCTATACAGGCCCTAATCATTGCTGTAGTTGCACAAAAGATAATCAGACTGAATATTTTCTTCCATGTGTGGTATCAGGATGAGCTGCAGGAGCAGCCCCCAGAACCTCATCTTCCTCCTCCTCAATACCCATCCTCCTGACTTGTTTGCAGTTGCGCTTGTGTCCCTTGGTGTGATATTTCTCCCTCTTTGCTCTCATTTATTAGCCAAAATTACTGATTGCCATAGCACTCTGGCATGAAATTTTGCATCAGAAGTAGACTTTGGAAGCTCCTCTCCACAAAAACCTGGATCCTCAAATTTTCATGGTTTGAGGAAGCAAAGCACATAAAATGGAGTTGGGGGTGGGGGAGTCTCTTCCCCCCATCTAATGATTTAACTGTACTATTGTTATTTTTATTATAAATAGTTCAGTTACCACTCAGTGTTTTAGACACTGTCCACACACAAACGGAAAGACCCAGTCCTTGTCCTGAAGAGCTAGAAATGACTGCAATGCAAGTCATCAGAGGGCAACTCATGAGAATGAAGTCAGTACTTCTAAATTTTCCTTCTGCCTCCACTCCCAAACCACTAAATAAACTTGAGAAAGCAGCAACTTCAACACGGTAAAGAAATAACTTTTCCACTGCGCTCAAGAATCACTGTGTGGCAACAGGTTAACCAGTCCTGGAATTTAGTTGCCTTATAGTAGGCTGCTCTGTTCCCTTTCTAGAATATATAAATGGAAAATATTAGTTACTACAGACAATCATAAATGGGAGTGTGAAGAAGATATCTGTTAAATAAACATAAATTATATCTTTTCCCCAAAGAGGACGTCAAGCAAGCTACTTTGGCCTAATTTTATTAGTTTAGGGCTGAGGCTCAGCAGGGTACAGACACTAGGCTACCCTTAGTGAAGTGGTGTACTTTGATTTTTTTTTTTTTTTAAATAATTAATGAGAAATAACAATAACCTTTTCCCCACTCAGTCCCTAGACACTGAAGTCTGTATGTGAATCCTCATAGGTTTTTACATCACTCTGCTACAATTATAATAATCATATACTACTTTCAACATGCTTTAAGCAATTAGTTAATACATTATAGATGGCTTGGTTTTATCTGACTCTTAATTTCATGTTTCATGGCAGCACTTTAAACCTCTATACCTCCTTTATACAAAAGGAAGTTAGATGGTTACTCGATTATCACAACTGAAGTAAACAACCATGAATGATTTGGCAGATTATTTTCCTTTGGAAACCAGAACATAAGCATTTATATGAACTGTGCCTGAATCACAACCATTCTCCTTCTTTCACCACAAAAGGAAAAGAGAAGTTCTTTATTTCACTCTGAAGGGCTGTAGTGCCAAAGCAAAGCAAGGAAACAATGTGTTAAAACAACCATTAGCTTCTTTAGGAATTGTTTCAATGCAGTTTAACATCTGTGCTAAATTTTACTATATTCCACAAATGAAATCCTGCACCACCATTAAATTGGGAATATAAAAAATCTGAGAACTGAAGGATAGATCAGTAACTTACTGGCTCCAAGCTATCTGCTTTCACAGGCTGAACACTTAAAATACAGCACAAATAGCATTTTCTAGCTTCCCAATACAAAGTAAAAGATTAAATCTTAAAATGCATCAGTCAATACACCCTTCACAAGCATAACTTGCCCTTAGACTCTTTCCCTATAGTTCATTAGCAACTAAATGCCATTAAAACAATGTGTTTGAAATATTATAATTTGAATTGTGATAGTGCTAGAGGCCTCAACCAAAGAGCGGGGCCTCATTGCACTACACAGTATGCAAACTCATAACAAAAGACAGCCCCAGCCCTGAAGATCTTACAGGCTAAATATACAAGACAGACAATGAGTGGGAGACAAAATATTCTTATCCTCATTTTACAGATGAGGAACTGAAGCACAGAATGACTATGTGACTTGCTTAAGTTCTCGCAAGTAGTCTGTGCTTGAGCTAGGACCTGAACCCAGACTTCCTGAATCTCAGTCCTTAACAAAATGATTGTTCTCCTTCTCACTGGTCTCAACGACTATGTGGTCTCTTCAGTTCCAAAAATTTTACTTGGAAATAGTTTTTTTTCCCCTGGCTCTCCTCTCAGATTGTTCAGAGGTACATATTCTACAATGTTTTTAGCATTAATACATTAACGATAGAAATAACACAGATTGTCCAAACCATAGACATTTCATACACTTATGGGTCACATGGGTGTTTGGTCTGTAGAGGTGCTTCTCATCCCACTCCTTTCTCCACAATTCACCACCAGCAAATAATTTTGCTGAGATTCTGTTCAAGATGAGGAAGTCCTGAATTCAGCCAGATCAAAATTTCCAGCAGATGTGTATACTTCTATTACCTTCTTAACTGATAGCACTGGACTTTTCAAGCAGCAGTGTGTGTGAATACTAATTCTTGGGCCAACACATTCTTTTTTTTTTTTTTTTTTTTTTTTTAAAGTATTGACCACATGATACTTTGGTCAGAAACAATTAATAACTAGCATAAACACTTGTATGAACTATGCATTATTATTCCAACCATCCATGAGGGGCAGAGGGAAGTCAGTCAGTGTGCAGAACCTTCCATAAAAGAGCTCAGTTTGTAACTATAATGAGGCGGATCAGTTTGCAAGTTATGAGGTTGTACTGGTATTTTCAAGATATTTTCAAATGGTTTAAAAATATATTTTATACTCTCAGAAATATGAGTGGTTGTCACAATTCTCAGTGGTTTTGATTAGTTTGGAAAACATGTTGCAGCAAGGGCTTTGCTGCCCAGACACACTGTGGATGGCCCTCTATACAGTGGTGGGCAAAGGCTCATTGCATCCTCTGCTTCCCCTTGTGCACTGCCTGGCTGCACACAATCTTGCCCTTAATTTTTCCATTTGATATTTTTAAACCATACATTATTTTTGGATGGGAGGGCTTAATAATGTTAGTATCTTCATTTTTTTTTTTAATTTTTGGAGACTATCCAATACATTTAATGCCAACTACCCACCACTTCCCATTCACCCTTCAAAAATCTATCAGTAAATACTCTACCAAGTAGTTATTCATACAGCTGTTACAATTAGGGTTGCTGGGCTAAAAATCTTCCAAAGTTTTCCCCAAATATTATTACACTACATTACAGCACAGATTATTTCATAGGTCTCAGCTTGTCACATAACGATGTCGAAAAGTATTAATTAAAAGCATTTTGCTTTTTCATTAAAGCAAACTAAGAACTAACCACAGCAATTTCTCTTTGTAGGTTTCCTACATGATCATTTTGATTGGTTTGGGTTCACATGAGTTCATATCTCCTAAGTCCATTTTGCAATTCAGACAAAACCGCTAAGTTTCACTTGTTTTCTTTGCATCAAAATCATGTGAAACACTGATTTTTTTTTTAACAGTTTAACTGCTAAACCACTATCAGTTCAGAGTTCCTCAAAGTTCTAGCTCAGAAATCTTTCGACAAACTTGTCCTCAGTTTGTAACTAAACAAGAAAGAAGTGTGAGAATGTGTGTACTTTTTTAAAAAATCAACAGCAGGAAGCCAGGGAGTATGGTCTCTTCAGAGAAAGATCGAAAGTGAAGCAGAGACAGAAAGAATTGCTCTAGGTTTTTCTATTTTCTTTATTCTGATAAAATTTCTGGGTCAGCGTTAGTCTTTCTTCTATCTAATTCTTTACCGTTGTCACGCAACCATCATGTGAGTTTTGCAGTTTCAGATTTCACTGAAGATTTTTCACCAATGCTGACAAGATGACTCATTTTATCATCCTTTTTCCTCAGGTACCTTGTGTATTGCTGTCCTAATAGCAACCAAAACCAACCAACCCTAAACATGGGGTTTTTTTTTTTCCAGCCAGATGTTCTTTTTTCATTGTTTCTAAACTTTAGATGATATTTTGTTCTAAGCAGAAAAGAGTTTCTCTATGTCACGGATAAACAAATTCATTTGGAAAGCATGAATCAAGCTGAAGAAGAGGATTCATTATGATGACCCAGAAGACAGACGAACATGTGTTTAGAGAATTAGGCTACAAGCGAGAGTCCCAACATACTGCTGAACCTTATAAATACAAATCCTCACTATCATCTCTCTGCCCTCAAAAATCGTGAAACAGAACATGTGATGGAATTCTGATATGTGTATCTACATATAAATACATGCAGATACACACTAGTGATCCTGCACAGTTGTAACTAAAACAGCTATCTAAATATCCTTCTAGTTGATTTTCAAGCAAAAAGTACGTCAAAGCTGCCATTAAGCCAGAGCTCTTGCGGATCATGATGCATGTGCCAGCTGGCAACATTCCTCAGCATTATTCTCCATCTGGACTCTGCAATTTCCTGTCTCAGTCTCTCCTGCTGATCATTTTTTATCTTCTGTACTTCATATGAACTGGTACTATTTCTGTGTCTTGCTAGTCACTCGCCTATTTTGGGCTCTTTATTGTGAATTATTTTGCCAGTGACAACCATATTTATTTAATTCTTACAGGTGGCCTTGGTTCCATCAACACAAGCAGCAGAAGGAAAACATATGGATGCAGCAGAATTTTATGTTTTAAATGTATCTCTTGGTTTTATCTGATGGCAGTTTGTTAGACTTTCTTCTCCAGAAATTTGAGTGTTAATGAGCCTTGATACTACATTATTCTACAGGAATGGCCCAAATCACTGGTATTACTAATGTCAGATACAGCATTCTGGACCACTACTGTCGTACTTGTCTGGTTGCTACTTCAGTAAGGGGCTGTTTGTCATTTGTGACACTTTCAGTAATGATAAAGGTTTAAATTTATTTAATTGCTTTCAAGCAAGAGGATCCCAGTACTTACAGACAGAATGCAGCCATCTTTGAGATGGAGAGAAATTGCAATAGTGCACACTTGGACCAGGAAGTGACTACCATCTTACTCAATTGATGTCACAGGGGACTTTTTAAGTAGGCGGAATGTAATTATCTAGTTGGAATTTAGCCAAAGCACTGAGGTTAACACCTCTGCAACTGCAAAAAACTATCATAAAATCATTACCTTCAGTATCATAAGTTTGACATTTCACCAGCAAGTAGGATGCTGTTCATTTTTTTTTAATCAATTTAGAAAAGTCATTTGACTGTAAACATTGATACTTGAAATCCTTCTTGTGCACACACACATGCACACACATGCAATCACACGCAAATCACAATTAAAACTCGTGGAGTTACATCACAGAGAATGTGTCTCATGTCAATATTATGTATATGGGCTGATCTGTGCTTCATCTTACTCAAGTGAGCAGTGTTTACTCATGCATATAGTCACACTGAAGTCAATGAGATTATTTTGCATGAAGAAGGCATTGCAGGGTCAGCCCCTCCCCATCACACATGCCACCAATATTACTGGAATGCACATGATTATATAATTGCTATCTTTCCAAAGCTCTGGAATTCTTTTCAAATGCAAGTAAGAAACCAGCTGACTGTGAATTAAAAATAAATTGTATTACACACACACACACTCACTCTTGGGTACTTCACTACTTGGGTATCTTCAATTTAATATTCTGGCAATGTTGTTATGTCTGCATGCTAATCTTATATTCTGAGGGTTGAATTTACTTTACTGGAAAAAAGAAAATATTTCTACTAGAATTCATTTAGACTTGGCATGCAATTTTATACTTCAAAAGTAATCTATGTGGCAACAAATCAGCAAAATATAGGAGATGAACATTTATAAAATGCCTTTAAAAATCTGTCTCAGATTTCAATTTTTATGTTACCGCCTTGCCCCTCTCTAGACCATTGAAAGTGCAAATCTTATTCTGAATATTTTTATTTTATATCCATTTTGGTTTTGAAGACTTCAGGACATAATGCAATCAGAGAAACACATACACTAATATCTGGGACATACTACAAGGTAATGCCAAAAAACACATTCTTTGGGGGAAAAAATAACGTTAAGAGTCTACTGCTGAATTCGTACACTGTCTCGGTATATAATTCTGAACATATTGTGTAACAGATGTTTACTGGCAGTTATCTTTCCATCTCAATTACATTTCTAAAATACAAACTGAACCCCTTTCTATAGTGCACATTAGTAACAGTCCTGTCATTTCTCATGGGAGGTTACCATGAGAAAAACATAATGAAATATTCATAGTCTAGCTCTATAGGTGGCACTTCAATGTTCATTAAATGCCATCCACCATGCCATGAATATTTGGGGTTTTCATATCCTAAATTATAATGCATGGCACAAAACGAACTTCTATAATGTAGTTCATAATCACACATAGACAGGAGTTCAGCTATGATCATGTGGTGGAATTGCTTTCACAAAATACATAAACTGAGCCAGTGAACAATGATAACTTTATCAAGGAGCAAGAGGAGACCGACATCTAAGATACAACCCTGAAAGGTGCAGGAGTGCCTCTTGAGAGGTTTTAAACATGCTCAGCTCTCAGTGTAGTCACTGTAAATTGACTGTACTCAGCACCTTGCAGGAGGTTGCTCTTTCAGACTACAGAATGAGTTCATCTTTGCCAACTCAATTTTATTATGAGTCTCATGATATTTGGTGTTTTATCTCAAAGCTCCAGCTGCTGAGTGATGCAATTATTTGAGAATCTCAGCTTTCATTTTTTTAAAAGTAAGTTTCTAGTTCTCATGGTTGCAGAGAAAAGTTTTAAAGCATAACCCTAAAAGCTCAAAACCAGAAGGCAAATAAAAAGAACCCAAAACATCTTTTAAAAAAATATTTTAAAAAATCTCATGACGTAAGCCAACCTTATGATTTTCTGGGGACTAACTCATTATTTTTAATGCCTGGGGTTGGCTACGCTTCTGAACTCAAAGGTCATCTCTGTGACATAACAATCATACAAACAGAAAATCAGGAAGATTATCGTAGGTACTCTTTGCAGTTGATAATACCATCTCTCCTATTATGGAAGATTTAAGAATACGATTAAGAATGCTGAGCACTGGGGTCTGCATCAAATGTACCAGACACTACTACGTTCAGTCAACAGACATATATCTCTGTTGCTATTATGTTATCTTAATTGAGTATGTCTTGCCCTTTTCACTGAACCCCTTCTAATGCATCAAACATTATACAGAACAAGAGACGAAAGACAAGACCTTGCCAAAAAACAAAACACCCCCCAGCCCCCCCCAAAAAAGTGATTACAGTCAGTGAGGAATAGCATTTCAGTCTTTCTTTGAGACTTGCATCGCACATAAAATGTACGCATTTCTCCAGCACACACAATACAACTGCAACTCTGCTTTTGTGAGTACTAGTTCAAGTCTCCCCTGGGGACTAAAATTCCTTTTATTGTGACTTGGTTATTAAAGAGAACCTATCATTCAGGAACGAGAGAAACAGCACACAAACTGTAAAGCTATTTTAATCTAGGATCATCTGATTCTCATCCAGGAGGGAAAAAGAAAGACTGCAACACACAGTTCACAAATCAGCATTACTGTTTTCCAAGCTAAAATTAAGATTAACTTTTCAATGGCAACAGTTCAACAACTAGTGAAACACTGACTCTTTAAATTTAAAGATAGTTTTTTTTGGAGAGGTTTTGCTTTGTTTTCTTTATTATAGGCCCTGTTCCATTGGACAAGGTATCTTCTCAAAAAAAACAAAAACAACGCCAAATTATTCCATACCCTCCAGGTGAATAATGCTGAATCAGATTGTACTGATGACAGCTATGCAAAAACTTTTGTACAAATCTCCACTTTCCACAAACAAGTCAGGGCAAAGCAATAGTGGCAGACAAAAAGTTTCAAGAAGTCAGTGTTAGGAAAGGTTCTATTTGTAGCAACCTCAAATTTTATTTAACAAGAAGCCCCCAGGAAACGATACGGTAGCAATCATCATTTCGGTAAAACCTTGGAGAGGAAGCAGATTTAAGAGTAACATGCTAATTCCATAACAAGAGCCCAAGTATCTGGTAAATAAAGTTGTTTTCCTTTAAATGTCAGTGTGATTACTTAAGCACGCATCTAAAACAGGAAAAAGAAAAAAAAAAAAAAAAAAAGCCAGGAACAAAATATCAATATTTTTGTTCTTCTGCTTTTCTATTCATTATTCATTGCACAGACTTTGGTTTCAGAAATTCAATAGAGGCTGCCTACCATGGGAAAGGCAGCACTGGGGCTGCTGACTAATGAACCACTCGAGGCAAGTATAACAAAAACTAGGCCTTTTCCTTAATATTGCCTCATGTGCATTCTCATAGGTACAGATTCTCCTGTTCATCTCCTGAAGTAATTTAGTCCATCACAGTTGCAGCCATCAAATCTCTCATTACAGTATTTTTCAATGACAAATTGCTTAAAACACCAAATTAAAATAGCTGGTCTCTCACCAACAGAAGTTGGTCTAGTAAAAGATATTGCCTTACCTACCTTGTCTCTCAAATTAAAATAGGGCAGCTCAGTGGCCTGATAGTAGAGCTCTACACTGTCGATCAAAATTTGATTCCCACTCCTATTCATTAATTCTTCAGGAAGGCAGGAGCTGGCAGTGCTAGAAAACCAGCATGTAGGCCCCAATCCTCAAGGGTCTTTTGGTGTCTAACTCCCATTGATGTCAATGGTAGTTAGGTACCTAAATACCTTTGAGGTTCTGGGCCATAGAGATTAAGGAACTCCATATTTTCATCAGAGATTTATATAGCTGTATCATCATATTGTCTGAATCAAGAACATGACTTAGTTTTAGGCAAAACCACAACTCCCTAATAGGTCATGCCTTGAGTTGTATGGGGTAATTGCTCATCGACTCCAAGGGCACTCAAAGGTAAGACGCTGCCAGGTTTCAATCCTACACTAACTCTTTTCCTGTATATGGGGCCATAGTGAGGGGTTAGTGAGATGACTTTGGCCCATTGCTGCAGTCAGAGTATCAAAGTCTAACTGATTTAGAAGACCAAGTCTTGTTTTTAAAAAAGGGACTTCGGTACTTAGGAGCCTAAATCTTAGGTTTCCATGAGCCTAAATTCCTTTTGAAAATGAGACAAGCTCCAAAATCAGTTGGAGACATACACACTAGTCATCCTGCACAGTTGTAACTGAAACATAAAAATATCTTTTAAATCCGTATGTGGTGTTGGTTCCAGGATATTAAAGAAGCAAGGAGGTAATATCTTTTATTGGACCAACTTCTGTTAGTAAGCGAGTAAACTTGAAAGCTTGTCTCACCCACCTTGTCTCTTTAAAAATCTAGACCTTTGGCTGCAGTGCTACCAGAATGCTGATGACATTCAGTTTTATTCACAGATATGTAGCTTTTAAGATCAGAAGGGACCATTATTTAATCTGTTCTTACCTCCTGCATAACACAGGCCAGATAATTTGTACCTCCATCTCAACTGATCCAGCGTGTGCAGTTAAGAGACTAACCCAGCATGTGGCTGAGATTGAGGCACGAATGAGACCCAACTGGCTGCAGCTCAATCCAGACAAGAGGGTGGTGTTGCTGGTAGGTTGGGAGAAACAATCAGAAAAGCTGGCAAAAATAACATCTGCCTTAAGATTGAGGGCATTCAAATCAGCATTGCTAACTGGGGTTTATAATTTGGTTGTCTGTCTAGAGTAGATTAACAGCTGCATTTGGAAGGTCAGATGCCAGAAA
Source organism: Emydura macquarii macquarii (assembly GCF_026122565.2). Lineage (NCBI taxonomy): Eukaryota > Metazoa > Chordata > Testudines > Chelidae > Emydura > Emydura macquarii. The sequence continues at coordinate 9,176,873 of NW_027130568.1, forward strand.
TGGTCAGAAAGGCATTTTATTGGTCAGGTGGAAATAGCCTGTTGTTTTGGATGCAGATCTTGCTACCAACACCTGTGCCTTTGTCACATCAAAATTAGATTATTGCAATGTGTTGTATATGGGGCTACATCTTAAATCAACTAAGAAGACAGAAGTGATGCAAGAGGCCCACTTGATTTGCAGGGTGTCCTACAGAAAGCACATGACATCTGTCCTCTGTGTTTTGCACTGATTAACTCTGAACTTACAGATACATTTTATGGTGTTCGTTTTGATCAATGAAGCACTAAACGGCCTTGGACCAGCCTACCTAAGAGATGGCCTCTCACATCATGATACACTGCCGCAGAGGTGGTTGCAATCATGTTAGAATCCCCTGAATATAACAGGGAAGGAGCAGCTGGCAGGATGTTTGTTCTCTGTAAGGACTATAGGACTCAAATGCCCTCTCACCTCTGGTCTGAAATAGCCTGATTTGCTGACTTTCAGGACATGCTACAAGGCCCATTTGTTTCACTTGACTTTTGAAAAGAGGTTGAGGCCCGGTAGGGTTGCCAATTTTGGTTGGACATATTCCTGGAGGTTTCATCACGACATAATCTTTAAACAAAGATTAATCTTTAATTCTTGGAAACTACAGGACAAGCCTGGACAATTGGCAACCCTACCTTCAGAGTGGTGCATTTGGGGAGGTAAGGGGGGAAGGAGAGCGGTGTGTTAGCATTTATATGCTACTTCTTGATAGAGGTGAGTTGACTGTGTTGCATTTTGGTTTTGTAATTTTAAATAAGCAGCAGGATGCTCAGAGCCTGTGTATGAGCTTTGATTTATTTCTTCTAAATGTCAAGGAAATAAATATATTTTCTTGGAAACAATTATAGATTGTGTTCACACTTTAAAAATCCTTAATCAAAAGGAAAAATCTGAAGTCAGACCAAAATTATTCTAAAATAATTAGTTTATTAACTTTTCATGCTCCTGCATTTACTCACAAAGAATGATCAGGATGAAACAAGTGGGAAAATGTGTAACCAATCATAGGGAACTTGTCAGAATCTTTTGTTGTGGTTAATTAATGTATTATTTTTTTCTACTGAACAGCCTCTCTTTTCCATGGAAGGTAAAGGATCAAAAGCACAGGTTAAGAGCAGATGAAGTTCTACAGGTCAGTGGCTCTCAATCTTTCCAAACTACTGTACCCCTTTCAGGAGTCTGATTTGTCTTATGCACTCCCAAGTTTTACCTCACTTAAAAACTACTTGCTTCCAAAATCAGACATAAAAATATTTTTAAAAGCACATTATTACTGAAAAATTACTTTCTGTGAAATTACTGAAAAATTACTTACTTTTTCATTTTTACCATATAATTATAAAACAAATCAATTGGAATATAAATACTGTACTTACACTTCAGTGTATAGTGGATGACTTGTTTATATATTTCTATTGTCTGTATGAAATTTTAGTTTATACTGATTTCACTAGTGCTTTTTATGTAACCTGTTGTAAAACTAGGCAAATATTTAGATGAGTTGATGTATCGGTTGGAAGACCTCTGCACACCCCCAGGGGTACACTACCCCTGATTGAGAACCACTGCTATAGGTGATGCGTACAAGCTTTCTCCAAAACAGTGCCACAATTGCATCTTAATGCTGACCCATAATACACCCTCTTGTAACAGCCCTGCTCCTGCTCCCCCCAAAACCCAATCAAATATTGCTAACCATGCCAAACTGTATGGCTATGCCAAATTTTGTGATATACTTTAAATAGGGATTAGACTGTGTACAAATGCATTTCATTGTGACCTAAAAATTTGAACTCAATTTAGCAAGTGCACTAAACAAGTACATTATAATATGCTGAGCCCTTTGTATAACATTTATTTAATTATTCTTGAAAGCGTTCACTACATTTCTTTTATTTTGATTTTGTCCTCCCTCCCCCATTTTCTGATCCTAATAGTTAGAAGTTTGGGGGTTTTTGCCTCTTAGATCCTTGAGTCTACCCACCTGTAAAGGCAGAATACCAATACACTGATTTAGGACACCAAAGATGGGACAAAACTGACACTTTGAAAAAAATTAAGAGAAAAACAACATACAAGTCAAGTGGTTTTAAAGAAAATCCTACTTTCTCAAAGGCGCAAAATAAAGATGGAACATTGTACTCAATAAAAGAGATAGAACTGTGAGTATCGTGGGTTAGTAAATTAGAAAAATGGCTCTATATTGTACCTTAGCTTTGGGGAGCGTGTGTGTGTTTGTGTGAGAGAGAAACCCTGATTTGATTTACCTTTTCAGACTTATTACCTCACTTGTTTTCTCCCTTTCTACTGCCCTAACGTTCTGAAAACAGAGAAATCAATGGTGAAGTGAAGGTTATATGGAAAACTATAACTTCATAGAACTGAGATTTCATAGTTACAGCCACTAACGTGAGGCTACAGATGGAGCTACACCAGTTTTTACCAACTCAAGATCCAGCCCAGGATTTTGAAACCAATCATTTAAAAAAAAATTAAAACATTTTTGTGTTCAGCACTTTATCCCAAAACTAAGCAAAATGATACATTTGGCTTATTAACCCTGTTTCGTGATTTCTTAATGGCAAACAATGCTTTCCTTTGTAGCTGTACAGTACCCAAGTCTTTTAATAAAAATGAGTGAGACACTGCATTCTGGTCTATGGGATGAAGATTACAGCTTGTCTATCTACCTGTTACATGTCAATGAGGATCTCACAACCAGAAGCATGCTGCATAGCAAACAGACATGAGGCTGAGTGAACCTGTTGAGTGTGATGACAAAGTGCATTTAGCAATTTATTAACAAGATCAGCTCTTAACATGGTTAGAAGAGGCAAGAAAACATTTATTTTCAAGACAAAAGTGTAATTCCTTGTTCAGAAGAGGTAACCGAACTGCCACATATCCATCTACCCAATTACCTTTCACAGTCTTATTCTAAAAGCTTATGGATGAATCCCCAATTTGTATGTGTTATGAACACAAATCCACTAATAGTAAAGTTATTTGGAATTGTTCAGATGTTTTTAAAAACAAAACAGGCATGGGAAAGCCAGGAGAGAACCTGATAATGCTATATATTTAGCCTCAATCCAACTAATTCAAAACCAACTAACTGGGCAGTAGTTCAACACAAGGAGTTCCATTATGGTTTTGTTTGAGATAGGAAGAGCGATCACCATCAGAAGGTAGCATCAGAGGAACTTCTCTATGCAACATGAATATAGCAAAAAAGATTCTCCAGAGGCAAAGAAAATCTTCAATTTCTTGGGTGATGTCTGATTGTAACATCTGATACTTTGCATTCAACAAAGCCAAAAAGTGGGATTTACCACATATTTAATTTAGTGCTCACAAAACTGAAAGACATACATTAGCATTGCCCAGCACTAGAAACAGTGAAGGACCTTATTGAAAAGTTTTTTCGTGGTTTTGTTAATGCACGCCAATCCTGACCTACAATGTTCCTGTTGAATTCAAAAACTGTTTTTAACAGAAAATTCACATCATGCTGAATTCTAAAGTGGCTTTTGTGATATGGACAAAAATCCATGAGGAACTAGTTTTAATTTGTACAATACTCATTTGTGACCTAAACTACTTTCATAACCCACGTCCACAGAGATTGAAAAATTAGACACTAAATCACCCAGTTCTGGCTTGTAACATTAAATGATACTTGTATAAGCAAGGACCATGCTTGTAATTATAAATTTTCCACTGACAAAGATATATCATTCAGCTATAAGGTTATCCAGACTATTAGTAAAAAAAATAGTCATCTTGGGCCCAAACTAAGATTTCAGTTTTGATTTTAAAAAATGATCACATTATGTTGTATAAATTAATAAAGTTTTCATTAAATTAGGAAAAGAAAAACCAACAGAAAAAGTGCAACCGGATACTGTTCTTTGACAGCATTTTTACCTTAGTCGAATGATCATATTAAATTACACTGTATCAACATCCATAAAATGCTTCTTTATCTGTATACCATGGGAACTTTCAGATGTTTAAAATGATTAAAATTACCATGCAATGTTGTGAAAAATATTGCAGCATTGACTAGAAATAGCCTATACACAAAATTCCAGCTCTCTAAGGTGAGGAAAATGTAAAAAAATCAGCAGCAAACTTTGATAAATGGCTAAAGGTATATACATTTCTGAAATTTGTTCAATATACAGATGTTAACAAGAATTTTTTTAAAGACTACCTACTTTTTCAATGGCCCTAGGAGGTTAAAGCTTTACAAACTGTCTCCATCTATATTATTTTTTTCAAATCAACTTTATCCTTCAAATTCCCATATAGGTCCTATAACTAAGTTTTCCCACAATTTTAGGAATATGACTAATTCTCATCTTTTTACATCTAGTTTCTGAATCTAAGACTGTTCAGCATAGTGCAAAGATATTCAGGTGAAGTGATATTAAAACATGAGCCTACCAGTTCAGTGGGTATACTGTGCTTACCAATGGAGTGAATTCAACAATCAGGAATAACTGATTTTAAAAAAATAAAGTAATAAACACATAATAAATGAAGCAAAACTTATATGGTCTGCTTTCTATAAGAAGCAGCATTCTCCCATGAGCACTATTCCCTCCCAATTGATTTTCTTCCCCTTCCATACCCATCATGATCTGTTGTGGTGCATGTCTAATAGTTGCTAACATATCTATTGTTCCTCCCATACAACCTAACACCAAAGTCTGTTAAGGATAGCTTGGCTTTTAGGGCACAACCTCTGTGCATCCTATTTGCGAACACAAGTTCAACTTGCATCTCTATGCTGATGATTCACAGATCTACCACTCCACATTGAACTGGTCTCCTGTCCCAAATAAAATCTTGGCCTCTTTCTGATATCTGCTTGTGAATGTTCAGTCATCGTCTTAAGCGCAACATATCAAAACAGATTGCTTAATCTTTCTCCCACCTGTTTCGGTCACTGCGGACAACCCACTATCCTCTATCCTCCCTGTCAATCCTCCCACTATCCTCCCTGTCAATCCTCCCACTATCCTCCCTGTCAATCAGGCCATAATCTGGGTGCCATTTTCAACTCAATCCTCACAGTCAGGCTGTGTATTAATCTTTCTGCTTCTTCCTGCATAACTCCTCTAAGATTATGGCCTTTCCTCTCTGTCCACACAGCTAAAACTGTTATCCAGGTTCATCATCATCTTGTGTCTCAACTATGACAATCTCCTCTTCTCTGGCCTTGACAAATCATATTTGATGCACTTCTGCCTATTCAAAACACTGTTGCAAGTGTCATTTTTCAGATTTGTTGCTTCAGTCACGTCACCCCTCTCTTTGACTCACTGTTCTCTATTATATAAGAATCTATTTGTCTTAATTTATAATGCTCTTTACAAACTATCCCTGCTTTAACTATTATCTTTTATATACGATCACGATGTCTACTCACAGCTCTGATTTGCCTATGATGCTGGTCTTCATCACCCATCTGTTAATTTCCAAAACAGCACTCTTGCTCTCATACTGCCCTTCATGCACTGGAGTTGCTCCCTGTAATCATCTGCAAAGCCACCTCATTTTCCTTGTTCAAATCCTTCTTTAAGAACTCCCATCTGCCGGGATGCCCACAAAACAACTTGACAATGGTTTAGCAGCTGATGAGCTTATCATGCTGATCAGTATTGTCTCCCTGTTTCCCTGTGATTCCCCAATCTGTTTGTGGCATCAACCTGTTGTCTCTCATCTTACACTTAGACTGCAAACTCCTCATGGCAGGGACAGTCTTTGTTATATGTTTGTACAGTGTTCAGCACAATGGTGCCCCGCTCTATGACTGGGGTCCTAGGTGTAATGCAAACAATGAAAAACAACCCAATGGAAAGAATACCCCTGATGTTAGTAGAAATTTGATCGGGGTCTAAAAACAAAAACAAAAACACAGCTTGGCTTTTTATATTGACTATTACATTGTCTTGCATTTCAAACTGTTTGCAGCAGCCAGTGTGCCCCACAGGATGAGCACTAATACAATGCGGATATATTATTGTAAATGTATCACTGAGGTTTAGTATTATGTACCTAGGCTTTTCTATCAAGCTCATCGTTCCAGTATCTGAGGACCCAAATCAACAAAACATTTAAGCGCATGCTTAAGTCTACCCCAACTGAGCACTTAAGCACATGCTGTGACTTCCTCTCTGCTTCTCTGCCTTCTTGTTCATACTGTTACTTAAAGTCTAATGTTAGATCGTACACTCTTCAGGGCAGGGACTTGGTTGTTTTATCTGTACTTTGTAGCATCTAGCACAGTTTTGGGCAAAACAGTAATAAATAGTGCCCTCTCAGATCCTGTGCATAATGCAATCCAGTTCTAATCCTACAAAATCTTTCACTGATGACCCCACTCCTGCTTTCATTCCTGACTTGGCTCCTTCAAGCGCTAAACAGAGTATTCCACTGCATTAAGAAACCTGGCAAACCAATATTTTAAAAATATGACAACATCAACAAGCTGTGTACATAACAAAATTGTATCTTATGATCTTTAATGTCAACCTTTTCCCTAACCTACTGTTTTTCATCCCTTAATGTCCTTTATTTACTTAGGGACCTGGTCATCCAGAACTTACTCCCCCAAATAGCTCCACTAACTTCAACAGAACAACATGTATGAGAACAAATTATTCACATGAGTAAAACTAACAGGATTAGGCCCTTAGCTACTGAGCTTGCAAACTCTTACACATGAAAGTAGTTCCTTTCAATCTGTGCATTTGCAGGATCTGGGTCTTAAGATTTAAAAAAAAAAAAAAAAGTTTGTTAAGCACCATATATACTTCACACTTCTGGTGCTACAGAAAGACAAACAACCAATAATAAATTTCAGCTAGATTTTGCTTGTGCATGTTTGCATGATTTTTCCTAAAAACTAAGGTACGTTCATCTGAATGAAACAAATGCAGCTGTATCCGTTTAGAGGTATGAAATGTATGTCCCCTAATAAAAGCATAGGGCCCTACCAAATTCACAGTCCATTCTAGTCAATTTCACAGCCATAGGATTTTAAAATTGGTCAGTTTCACAATTTCAGAGCTGGACTCTGAAGGCACCAGGCAAGTGGGTCTGATCTCCCCTGTGCTACTGGGTTCACCCCAGCCCCCCTAGGACTAGCAGGTAGGGGCCCCCGGCTGGGGCTCTCCCAGCATCACAGGGGAGATCAGATTTCACAAGGAAGGGCCAATTTCATGGTCTGTGATGCCTTTTTCAAGGCTGTGAAATTGGTAGAACCCTACATATGAACATACATATTTTTCTGGAGCTCTTTGTCTGAAAGGTAAACCATTAACAGAAAATTGGGTAGCATATGATTTTCTGAATGCTTAGAACTTTAACTTTTTTCAAGCCATTTTTCATGCACAAAAGGTTCATCCTCCCACCCCCAGGCTGCAGAGCCCAAGCGGTAACTTCACTGCACACAGCTATCTTTAGAGCCCTAGCATGAGCCCCTCCAACCCAAAGCTGTTGACCCGAGCTAAGAGGCTCACTTCCATGGACTGGACAGACAAACCCTTTCAGGCTAAACCCCTGTGAATTCTCAACTTTTTCAAACTTCTTTTGAACTGAGGGCAAAAAGGTCTTGGTGAGGGACAGAATGAGGTGGAAGGAGAATACTTTTTATTTGAAATACCTGTTCAACGCTGGCCAAATGGAGTTTTAGCAAGCTTTTTAAAGTAACCTTTACTCTGAGAATAACCATGAGAAACATATTTCAGTCCAATCTGTATTTTCCCCCCAGAAATTTAAAATTACCTGAAAATAAGAGCTTTTAATGCAAGTTAGAACAACTATCATGTAACAGTATAATTAGCACCAAAACTATAATAATAATAAAAGGAATGGAACAAATAAGTGGATACGCAATCAAATGAATATTTTAAATTGAGTACTGAATATAACTACCGCACAAGGCAATAATGAGTATCTGCTGAGTTATCCTCTCTTCTGTGACACAGAGACCTGAGGCCCTGACTCCAAGTTCCAACGTCTCTCCGCAGAGACTGGAGGAAGAGAAAAGAAATTTGAGTTTCCCTGGTGAGACCCGTTCGCTCCCCTGCCTGATCCCACTACTGTAGCTCCATTTTCCTGCTAGTGTATTCTAGGTCCTCAGCAGTATCAATGTCCTTCAGTATGCAATACTCATGAGAAATAACAGAGAGGAGTTTGGCAGGGCACAAGGAAGGAGTTGTTAGGTCCGGCTGCTTACTTGTTGTGCCAATTTCTCTTCTCCCTCCCTAACAGAAGAGGAGACAGGACACAGGAGTGGAAGGGAAGACTTGGAATTTCTCTAAGGAATTCAATTTTGAGTTATAACATCTTTCTGGGAAAATTTCTGCAGGGACAGTGGGTGAATAGATGGGACTCATTTACTTGACCCTATTCCCAGCTTGCCTGTTCTTCCCTAGCATGCACACTCTCCTTTAGCCCCTGGGAAGAGGAGGTGCTTCATTGACCCTTCTTGTATGTGGGAAGGAGAGATCCGCATGCCAAGGGCCCACACTGCATGCAGATCCTAGTGTTATCATTTAGCCCAACATTATTCACTAGTTCTAGGATTCACTTGGAATTTGTGTGCCAAGTGAATAAGAACAGGATATCCATCCCATCTCTAAATAAAAGCCATTATATGTACACACTGAACTAGACATGAAACTCGCTAAATTATTCAATTATTCACATACCATAACTAGCAAAGGAAATAAAATTATAATGCCAGTCACCCTTTCCACCAATGACAACACACAAGATTGTTTTTCTTAATGCTATCAGTGATCTGTAACTGAAAAGTGAGCCAGGTCACAGTGCAGAAACAATCTGCTGTTATCTCAGACAACCTTCTCCAAAGCTCTCTGGATTTCAGTTATCTGCAACATTAGTATCTTTCAAGGAAATCTCACTTCTCTAGTCCTAGAATGACTTTTTTTTTTAAAAGCTAACTAATCAGTACCAGTATTACTAAGCTTCAAATCTACCATGGTTTTTGGCAAAGGTTTTAATATATGTAGCGTTGTCATCTGTATTTGTATTTTTTTCATATAGATATTTTGGCGACAGCTATAGTTGAGGCCTACTGCACTGATTGTAGAGCTAACAGCCAGGAGATCTGAGTTTTAGTCCTGAATCTGCCACTGAGTAATTGTGGTACTTTGGGCAAGTCATTTAAGATCTGTTACCTGATCTGTGAAAACAGAACTCATACTTGTAAAGCACTTCGAAATCTATGGATGAAAAGCATTCTATAAATTCTGTATGGAGGAAGTGGTGACAAGTACTTTTTGTATTTGCAGTACCTGTATTTTGGAAGAGGATATAATAGATTAGGTGACTGCGAACCAAAGCATTGCAGTTCACTCAGTAGTCACATAGAGCTGGGTTTAGGAGTCATCATTAAAGAATGAAACTCCAAAGACAAAACAAGTTAGTTCTGCGAATTCTCATTGGCAACCAAGAACTAAACAGCTCAATTTGCATATTAATGATTTAAACAAGAGCATATTGGAATGTCTAGTCTTTAGGCTGAAGGTATGACATGGTAAATTTTGGGAAACAGCCTATGCAACAATGCCAAGTCAAATTATGAATAGTTACTGTTATAGTCTGCAGTGATTTAACTATTTTTGCAGAACTATGCCTCAATTTTTATTTTTATTATTTTGTTTTTCAGGGCAAACTAGGAGCTTAAGTATTTCCCCTTTTGTCCCTTAAATTATACTTGTTATAGGCCAAGTGAGGCTAATAAAATAATACTACATTTATTTATGAAGTTTCTCCCACCTCTGAAGAGTTGTTCATCATGACAAACCAATATATTAAAAGACTGATCTATTCTTTGTCTTTTTCTCGTGACAAATATGTTTCCTTCAATTGCTTGACCTCATGGTCTAATACTCTGAGCTTTGACTATAAGCCCACTTATGGCACTAATTTAAGTGGTTCTTTATTAGTTTGTGATCCTGTAATTGTCACATGTGCAATATTATAGGATATTCTCTTAGCTCTAAGTAAAATCTGTACAACTCTCTACCTACCCATCCATCCATTCACCCAATTACCCATCTACTTTCTCTATATTCATTATTATTTACAAAACAAAGAAATTAGTCATCTTGAAATATATATGAAAAATATATAATCCATGACCCCCAACTACTGTGGCCAACATCTTCCTTGCCAATTTGGAGATATTTTTAAATCTCCATTGGAGTTTTTATTTTCAGCTCATCTGCCAATATCAATCAATACTGTACTAAGTAAGACAGATGTGTTTTACTGGTCCATTCTTATACATCTTGTATGATTGAGCTCTTCAACCTCTTCCTCCCAACTCATGAATTTCAAGTCCTTGTCAGTGATGCTAGAACAATTTTTATTGTGGGGGTGCTGAAAGCGGAAACCCTGTATTTGTCTTATTACTATTTTCAAGCTGGGGCATCCCCGGTTTCAGGACCTATGGTCCTTGTGCTGGGCTGTCCACAGCTACACTATGTACCATAGTGACCTCGCAGCATTCCATGCATCTTGGATCCAAGATTGTGTTTATTAATCTCAGCAGTGTAGAAGTGTTAAACTAATATTGTAAAAATCCATGTAAAATATACACATTTTAGTATATTCTAATCATCTGAGGCTCAATCCTGCTCCCATTAAAGTGAGTGGGAAACATCCACCAACATAGGATCGGACCTTTGGTATTTCTGATTTTATTATGTCCTTTATTTTAGTAATTTCTCCCATATATGAAAAAAAAATCAACCCCCCAACTGTAATATTTGATCAGCTGAAAGATGGGATTGGATGCTCACATTTAAAACATTTATCATTTCCTCTTGAAGGATAAAAATCTTGCCTTGACTCCCCCGTATATGCAAATATTTTAAAGTTGCCAGATCAACAACTACAAATGCAGAAGTCTGATAATGTTTAAAAAAAAAACCACACATTCTCCAGTGAGAAGTTTTACAGCAATAGGATTACTACAGAGGCTGACCCTAGCAGAGATCCCAGTGCTACACACAAACAAAAAACACGGATGACAGCAAGAGAGCGAGCAAAGGCCACCATCTAAGCATTCAAAGACCACCAAGAGGGAGTGGTCGTAAACCTGCTGACAGAAAGAGCCGCAAATGCACTTACGCTGCGGCGACAACACACACCTCCCTTCAGCAGCGATCAGCGAAGGCAAGACAAGCACGTTCCTGCTACGAAGATCAGCAGCATTGTTTAAAGGACTGGGAAAGTATCAAGTAAAGTTCAAGCGCGCGGCGAGTGTGTAGGTGGGCGGGGGGCTGCCAGGTGAGCTGGGCGGCGGCAGCAGCCGCAGCAGGCGGGGCGACTCCGCCCCCCTCATTAGCTCGTGCTTCTCCCCCTCTCTGGCTGCTGCTGCGGCTGATTTTGCTACGCGCGGGTTTGGTTTGTTTGTTTCGCTTTCCATGCCAGTCCGGACACAAGCGTAAGTTGAAACCGGAAGCCCCACGGGCTGGAGCTGAGCCCCCCGCCCGGCGGTGCTGCCTGCTGTTTTGTTTGACCTGCAAAAGCCAAAATGCTGGGGCGGGCGCTTGTGGGGCGGGCACGATCCCCTCCGCCCCCCAGTAAGGTCGGGGCTGCGCCGCGCAAGGGAAAGCGGCAGCTGCTCAGCCTGCCCTGCGCGCATCCTTCCTCCAGCAGCCCCGGGCCCCCGCCCCGTGTGACAGCCGGAACGCCGGCTCGGCTCCCGCACCCTGCCTGCCACCCTCCCCGGCAGCGAGCGGAGCGGGGCGGGCCTCTCCTGGAAACACCTCCAGGGGCCGCCGGGCGCCTACACCTGCGCCCGGCCCCGTCAGTGCTGGGGCCACCTGTGTGTGCGCGCCTGCCACGGTCCCCCCCACCGCCGCGCAGCAATCCCAGGGCAGGGGCCGGCCTCTCTCGGCCTGCGGCTCTCTCGGGGGGGGCAAGGCAAACATCACCCCTCCATCTGCTGGGGGAGAGACACCAAGTCCACCCGGCCCGGCCCAACCAAGCACCATACGAGCGAAGGTCCCACTGCGGTGAACAACACATGTGCAGCAGCTGCCGGAGACCCACACACACACCTCTCCCCCCGCCCCGCCAGCCCCGGGAGGGCTCAGTAAGGAGGGAGAAGACAAAAGCCCATGGAAAAAAAATTAACACAACGCACCCAGCAGGGCGTCCTCCTGGCCTCCGGGGTCTGCAACATCCACCAGCGGAGAAGCGGCGCGGAGACAGCAGCCACGGAGGGGGGGAGACGCCCCCCCCCCTCCCCGCACAGGGGGGCTGGTTACCGGCTGCAGCCGCCACAGAGGGAAGGGGAGAAACCTCCGCCCCAAAAGCGGAGCGCTCCCCGGCAAAACCCGAGCGCTCCTGCCGCTGCTGCTCGAGCCGGAGCTGCGGCTTTGCGGGTTCTACACTTGCCCGCGTTGCCGCCGCCGCCGCCCAGGTTCTGCTGCTGAAGGGGGCAGGAGCGACAGCGAGCGCGGGCGCCACCCCCGGCTGCAAGGTAAATCACTGGCTGCGCTGCAGGCTGCCTTGCAGCCGGGGCGCCGGCCGCACCTGGGCTCGGGCGGGCGGGCGGCGCGCGAGACAGGCGGCGGGCGGGGCTGCTGCTGCTGCTATTGCTCCGCTGCGAAGCAGGAAGAAGAGCTAGCAAAGGCACAGGCACGAGGAAGCTCCTGGCTCGGCGCTGCTGACTCCGTGCGAGGGTAGAGTAGCTGAGCACCAGAGAGCATTGTGGGAAATGGAAGCAGGGGCCAGGGCAAGAGTTCAGTCGCACGAGCCCTTCTGGGGCTGGAGTCGGACAAGCAAAGCGAGGGTGACTAAAGGGTACCAGAGGCAGAAGAAAGCTCTGCTACCTGGCCTAGGTCGTGCAGTGTGTAAAGGGGTGGGTGACATGACACACTTTACATGTAAAGGAAACTAACAGACAGGTTCCTTTGCAACAAGGCTAAGATTGTCTAGACCCCCCACACGCGCACACCCACCCAGGATAGGACTCAGTGCAAATCTTGAAGGGGCACAGTGAATATATTTTACTACGCTGATTATAATCCGGGCCCAGTGTGAGCAGACATGTAGCCCAGTAACTGCACACAGGTGTAGTCACATTGAGTGTAATGGAACCACTCCAATGTTTTCAGGATGCAGGGTTGGTAACTGTCGTCATTTTATTGGAAGCCTCACCATAATGGATGTGTTTCTTAAAGCCCCAGAACTAAAGGTCATGCTATTATGAGAGTCTCAGCAAATTTCTACCCCATGCACTTGTGGAGAAGAGTTTGAACACACTGACCCTAAAGGCTAAAACAGCAGAAAGCAAATTGAATAATCCAAAATGTTTTTTTTGTTTGTTTGTTTGTTTTTTTTAAATAAAAATTTTAAGCCAGTGCTGTTTGGGGAAGGCGGAGGACTGTTGCCAAATATATATTTATATGCCAGCTAGCATATATCATTATCTGCACCCTGTATATACAGATACACAATATTTGTGCTTAATAGTATTAGTGTTTAATGCATACTGTTTGTGTGTATGGATATATATATATAAAGGGTGTTGTAGCCTAAACTGGTCTATACCATAATTCTATTTATTTATGCTAAGTATCCCACAACACCTTGCATTTGCTGAAGTAAGCTTTTGGCACAAGCAGATAGAAAACTTGTCAAAATGAAAATAGAATACATTAGTACAAGTCTGAGCATAAACTACGGAAGTACCTTCACGGATCAGTACCTGGAATGTTAGTATCCGAAACAAAGATAAGGAAGGAACAGAACAAGTTAGAGAGCTGGAACAAACCGAGGGGTTGGATTTTAGTGACATGTAAAGAAATGTGTAACTTTCCAAATCATATAAATAATACCAGCTGAAATACATAACTTGGGGAGCACACCTTCTGCATAAGGTGAATGTAACATTGCTGCGAAGGATTGCTCTTCGGAGACTGGTATCAAATAGAACCTTTTTCCTGTACCATATTACTAAACATGAATAACATTGGTTAGTTGATTTCTTGAGTATATCTTATAACAAACCAATGTGTGGTCAAGCAATTTTATTATTACAAATTGTTTACTCAGAGTTGCAGAAGCAGGAAATCAACATCTATCCCTCTCATTCCTAAGCTCCTTTGAGCTATTATTTTTTCTGCTGTCTCTCTTTTTGGATCTTAGTCTTCTTACCTTATGTCCCATATTTAGGCCTTAACAGGTGGAGAGTTAGGATACTCAGCCTTCCTACTAATTCCATAATTTTTAGTGACATTGATCATTACCTGCTTTATTTAGAAGAGAAACCCAAATATTTAGGTAACATCTATGATAAATAAAAACAAGCAGAAGCAGTTTAGGTAGGGGGTAAGGAAAACTCTGAAGGTTGGGATCTGTTTGTGAAGCCGTTATTCTTATTGATGAGCAGTTATTTGCACAATTAGTCCCATTGAAGCCAGTGTTATGAGTTCTTTGGGTAATTTATTTTTCTGTTGGGAAGAAGGGGTTCACAACTCACCCCTCTATTATCAAAATTGCAATACTATAGCATGCTAAAAATTAAGTCAGGAAAACAAAATACTACTACACAATAATGACAAAATAAAGACTCTCAGATCACAGAACTGGGGAAGGAAGAAGAGGAGGTAGAAATGCCACAAACATTAGCAGTGCAATGTTCTGGTAATTTATATTTAGGGAACACAGAATACTACTTTGACTTAAAACTCCTTATAAAATCCACAGAAAATGATTGCTGTCCCAATTTAATCTTGTAATTATTAGGAACCTATTCATAGGGAAAGTTTGACTCCAATCTTGCAAAGATTTATGCATGTGTTTACCTTTGAGTATGTGAATAGTCCCACCTTTTTACAATGAAGGTTTAGCAACTTTAAAAAATCATTTGTTTTTAGATGCTCATGTGACAGATGAGATTCCTTGGAAGCCCAGGAACTTCAAAATACTTACGTTGAAATCTACCAGATGCTGCAGGCCCAAGGGATATTTGTAAACTTCTGTTCCTGTAAATGTTGTGTATCTTTGTGAGCTAGGTACTGTGTTCCAGCTTGATGGGGGAGGATTACCAAACTTACTCTAGGAACTAAAATTAGGGGAAGGGAATACTTTCTGCAAAACCCAGGACAGGTAAACAACTCTCTTGAGGGAACTGTATATACTGGTTCAGATCAGGTTTAAGAGGTCCAGCTAGACAAAGAAAGGGCTTTTGGTATAAAGGGTCAACCTGAACTAGCTCAGGTCCCTCATTTTGATTAAAAAACAAAACAAAACAAAACAAAAAAAACATGAGATTCTATCCAAGAGGGTAAAACCCAACTGGAAGAGTTTGAAAGAGTGGAACCTGCCATGCTCTCCATGTGGAAAAAGGATGACACCTGGTAAACTTGGTATGTATATAGATTGTCTTATGTTATGTTTCCACTGTAATGCTTTTGTCCTAAAATAAGCATACTGTGCGTTGTGAATGCTGGCAGGTTCCTGATAGAAGCTGTCGTCTGTTGAGAGACAGAGAGAGCCACAGGTGTTGGACTAAGGTCAGACCTGCTGGGACAAACACAAAGTTGCAGGGAGACTGCAAGCCTTAATTCCCAGTCTGAAAGGAGAGGGGCGCAGGTCCACACCCCTAGAGAGATGACAGCTGGAGGCCTGAGACATAAAGAGGCACAGCTGTAGTTAACCACAGAATTGTGACTGCTCATCCCCAGAGCTACCTAAACTGTTTAACAAAATTTAAAAATTGCATAGGTCACTTATGCAAAGAAGTCCATGAACAAAACCAGACGCAAAACACTACCATCGTCCTGTCTGAAACAAAAATAATTTTGATAAACAAGCCACAGTAAAGAAACTGAAGGCCCAATCCTGCAAGCATTAATGCTTGCGAATAGCTTTGTGCATTAGTCCCAGTGAACTCAGTGGGATGATTCACATGGGAAAAACTACATGCATATTTGCAGTATCAGAATCCAAAGAAGAGCATGTCAGGTGAGTTACAGATGTTGAGGAAAGTCAAAAGTGTGCTATAAATTTCTCCTTTTGGGGAGAAATATTTATTTTGTTGAAAATAATTATCCTGGTTTTCTGAGTTTTAAAACTGCATTATTTATATGCAACAATACCAACAGCTTTCCTCATGCTGAACCTCTCCCTCACAGTTTGCGGCCTAGACATTTTTCCCTTTTTCTTTCAGCATTTTGCAGTTTTTATATGAATGATGATACAAAAATAAACAATTTAGGTCCTGATTCTTTGGCAGCTGGTAAGACATGTGGCGCTGTTGATTAACTTTGTGGGCAAAAGAGGAGCACTTGCTGTGTTGTGCAAGGAACTTGCCATCAAGTTTGGTAGGACTCTGGGTTGGTTACTGTATTTTGGACAGACAGGCATCCTGAGCCTGGAGGCTTCCAGCTATGCTTTGGTCTTGTCCTGTTGGAAACAGGGCTTGCATTTCCCCACCAAGAGAAGCCAGGCAAGGGGAACTATTAGGTGTGAGAGGTCTTTTGGTGGAGTCACTTAGAAAGCAAGAGAGCTGCAGGAGGAGGTGGCTCATATGCATAGCATCCAGGAGCACAACAACTTCATTGACAGGATGCACATGGAGACATCTGGGATGAAGGATGGTAGCTGACAGAGGACTACAGCAGCACCAGAGGAGGAAGGAGAACTGTCCGCTCTGCAAGGAGGAGACTGGCTGCTGGCCACCTCAGGCAGTAGACAGTGCTTCACCCCCTCCCATAGTAGATCCCCCATCCATCGGTATGCTGTACTGGTAACAGGAGGTGAGGAGCAGACTCTAATGGCTGAGGGAGAGGAGCCATTCAACCCCAAGGCTGAGAGGCTCCGAGCCACCGTACTCGAAAGGAAGAGAAATAGGAGTGCTGGTGGACAGGGACTCCCTCGGAGGGGAATGGAGACATCTATCTGCCTACCTGACATGACATCCTGGGAGGTGTGGTGCCTGCCTGGAGCCTGCATCCGCCACATTACAGAAAGGTCTGAAACACAGCCGTCCCTCTGATTGTAGATGCCGTTCATCTACACAGGCACAAATGATACTGCCAGGCCTGACCCTGAACAGATCAGCAGTGACTACAGGGCTCTGGGAATGAGGGAGAAGAGGCCAGGGTTGGGGATTGTGTTCTCATTCATCCTCCCAGTTGAGGGAAAGGCCCCAGGCAGGGATACACACATCCTGGAGATGAATGCATAGCAGTACAGATGATGTCGACAGGAGGACTTCGGCTTCCTTGACAAATGGATGCTGTTATGGGAAGGACAACTGCTGTGAAGAGATATGGTCCACCTGATCAAGAAGGGAAAGAACATCTCTGTGTACCGACTCACCAACCTGGTGAGTAGGGCTTTACACTAGGTTCAAAGGGGGCAAGGGACAAAAGCCCACAGGGAAGTGTAAAAAAAATGGACCTTCACAGGGGGTTAGATATTGCAGAAGAGGAGGAGACATGGAAAAATCACTACAGGGCCATAGGAGCAATAAGAGGGAGATCTGTAGGGGAATCTGCTCAACATCTTAGATGCAATGCCAGGAGTATGGGAATAAACAGGAAGAACTGGAAGTATTAGTATTTAGCTAAATTATGACTTAACTGGCATCAAAGAATTTGTGGGATAAGTCTCATAACTGGAATATTGGTATAAAGGGTTAGATCTTGTTCAGGAAGGACAGGTCACGTAAAAAGGGATGAGGTGTTACATTATACATCAAAAATATATACATTTGTGCAGAATTTCAGAAGGAGGTAAGGCAGACCAGGTCAGAGTCTCTAGGTAAAGATAAAAGGGGTAAAAATAGGGGTGACATCATGGTAGGGGGTTCTACTATGGACCACCAAATCAGGAAAAGGAGATGGATGAGACATTTCTAGAACAGAAATAGCCAAAACATACGACCTAGTAGTAATGGGGGTGGGGACTTTAACTATGCAGACATCCATTGGAAAAGTAATACAGCAAAAATACAAAATTTCCAATAAGTTCTTGGAATATATTGTGGAGTAAACTTTTTATTCCAGAAAGCCTGGGAAGTTACCAGGGGGATAGTTATTTTACACTTGATTCTAACCAACAGGGAGGAATTGGTAGTGAATCTGAAGGTGGAAGGCAATTTGGGTGAAAGTGATCATGAAATGATGATTTCATGCTGACAATGAAAAAAAAAGCAGCAGAACAAGGACAATGGAGTTTTAAAAAGCAGCCCTTAAACTCAGAGAACTGGTAAGTAAGGTCCCACAGGAAGAAAATCAAAGGCAAAAAGAATGTCAGGAGAGCTGGCAGTTTTTCATGGAGACAATATTAAAGACAATATTATTGCAAAGGAAAGATAGGAATAGTAAAAAGCCAATCTGATTCCATCAGGAGCTATTTAATGACCTGAAAATCAAACAGGAATCCTACAAAAAGTGGAAAGGAGAAAATTTGTAGGAGAACAACAAAAGAAGAGCAACAAACCTGTAGGAGCAAAATCAGAAAAGCTAAAGGCACAAAATGAGTTAGACCAAGCAAGGGACATAAAAGGAAATAAGAAAAGATTCTTCAAATACATTAGGAGCAAGAGAAAGATGAAAGAAAGTGGAGGTCCTCTGTTTAGCAGGGAAGGAGAGCTAATAACTGATGATGTCAAGAAAGTTGAGGTGTTTAATGCCTATTTTGCTCAGTCTTTACTGAAAAGGTTAATGGTCACCAGATACTCAATTCCATTAACAAACAACAAGGAGCAAGGAATGCATGCCAAAATAGGAAAAGAACAGGTTAAATAATGTTTAGATAAGTTAGATGTATTCAAGTCAGCAGGTTCTGATGAAATTTATCTAGGGTACTTAAGGTACTAATGATGAAGCATTCTCTGAACTGTTAGCGATTATCTTAGCAAACCTTTGGAGGTCCAGAAGATGGACTAACATAATACTTTTATTTAACAGGGGGAACAAAGAGAACCCAAAGAGTTATAGACCCGTTAGCCTAATTTCTATACCTGCAAAGATTTTGGAAAAAAATTAAACAATCAATTTGTAAGCACTTGGAAAATAGGGTTATAAGGAATAGTCAGCATGGATTTGTCAAGAACAAATTATGCCAGACCAACCTAATTTCCTTCTTTGACAGGGTTATTGACCTAGTGAATAGGGGGGAAGCAGTCAGTTTGATATGTTTTGATTTTAGTCAGGCTTTTGATACAGTCCCACATGACGTTTTCATAAGCAAATTAGGGAAATGAGATCTAGATTAAATTAGTAGGTGGGTGCATAAGTGTACGGCTGGTTGAAAGATCATACTCAAAGAGTAGTTATCAGTGGTTCACTGTCAAATGGAGGATGTATTTTGTGAGGTCCTGTAAGGGTCAGTCCTGGATCTGGTACTATTCA
Source organism: Emydura macquarii macquarii (assembly GCF_026122565.2). Taxonomy (NCBI): domain Eukaryota; kingdom Metazoa; phylum Chordata; order Testudines; family Chelidae; genus Emydura; species Emydura macquarii. The sequence goes on from NW_027130568.1 coordinate 9,196,333, forward strand.
ATATTTTTCATTAATGACTTGGATAATGGAGTAGAGAGTATGCTTATACAATTTGCAGATGACATCAAGCTGGGAGGGGTTGCAAGCATCTTGGAGAACTGAAAACAACCTTGACAAATTAGAGAAGTGGTCAAATAAACAAGATGAAATTCAATAAAGTTCAGAGTCCTTCACTTAGGAAGGAAACATCAAATGCATAACTACAAAATGGGGGAATAACTAGCCAGGAGATAGTATTATTCAAAAAAAGGATATGGGGATTATTGTGGATCACAAATTGAACATGAGTGAAAAATATGATGCACCTGCCAAAAAACCTAATATTCTGGGATGTATTAATAGGAGTGTCTATGTAAAACACAGGAGTAATTGACCCACTCTATTTGGCACTGGTGAGGCCTCAGCTGGAGTACTATGTCCAATTCTGGATACCACACTTTAGGAAAGATGTGGATAAATTGGAGAGTGTCTAAAGGACAGCAACAAAAATGATAAAAGGTTTAGAAAACCTGACCTATGAGGAGAGATTTAAAAAACTGGGCACATTTAGAGAAAAGACGACTGACGGGGGATCTGATAAGTCTTCAAATGACTATCAAGAGGACTGTGATCAATTGCTCTCCGTGTCCCCTGAGGATAGAACAAGAAGTAAAGGGCTTAATCTGCAGCTAGGGAGATTTAGGTTAGATATTAGGAAAACCTTTCTAGCTATAAGGGTAGTTAAACTCTAGAATAGGTTTCCAAGGGAGGTTGTGGAATCCCCATCATTGGAAGTTTTTAAGAACAAGTTGGACAAACACCTGTCATGGATGGTCTAAGTTTACTTGGTCCTGCCACAACGCAGGAGGCTGAACTTGAAGACTTCTTGAGGTCCCTTCCAGGCCTACATTTCTATAATCCTGAAATCACTTAAGCAGGTGGGTAATTTTACTCATGGAAGTAATCCTGTTGGCATCACCATGACTACTCCCATAAAGTTACCTGTGTAAGTGGTTGCAGGACTGAATCCATATATTGTAATAGTGTCCCTTATAATCGTGCTAATGCTGCCAGTCCCTCCAAGGTCACTGTCTGAAAAGGCAGCATGCATGTTCAGCAACCATCCCTGTTCTGTTTATCTGGTCTACATAGCAAGAGTAATTTCCTCCTCTGTTTCCTTCCTGTTGCATATTTTTAATACCCTATAAAATACCATTTATACTCTCAGCTTCATGGACCGTAGTAAATGCCTGTATCTGAATTGTTGAAAATATTAAATAGAACGTGACTTTAAAAAAAAATCAAAATTAGCATCCTTAATTAACTGCTTAGTAAAAACTACTGAAGCTTAAGTACGATGTGTTTCTTTGTGCAAATCTGAGAAACTGGAGAAGGGGATGGAGGAGAGTGGAAAATTTGCATATAAAGATGTACGTACCAGAATGGATCATTAACTACTAATAGCCAGACATTGTTGACCTAGTCCTCCTGTAGGACAGTGTTGATGATGCTTGTTTTGAGAAATAATATTTCAGCTATCAAAGCCTCATCATGACCAATTACATATCATACAAACTCAAAGCCTGGTTTAATTAAAACTCACCAGCAAGGAATACTTTTTCAGTTTAAAGAACTGAAAAACATTTTGATGAGTAGCTCCACAGTAAGCAACTCTGATTATGACTATCCATGCCAGACCAAGGATATCAAGCTGTACAACAAGAAAACAGTACAGGCTTGATTGTGATCTCGCACTGATGCAACTGCATGGGCTGCCATGGTAACATTGTGGTTTTACACTGAGGTGAGAGATCAGCATCAGGCCCTACCTGTGGTGAGCTGTTTGGTAAAAGGCCTACTTTGTTCAGTGTTTGACAGATAGTGGTAGTATTTCATAAAAATTATGCATGTTTCTGGGATCACTGTGGTGCTACCTAACACAGATTAAAACAACATCATATACAGAGTAAGGGCCCAGTCCTGAAATTCTTATTCAGGCAAAACTCCCAGTGGAAAGAGGATTATTTTAATGAGTGTTTTGCCTGATTTCAAATTTTGCTTTTATACAGTAAATTTTCAGTGCTGCTGATCAGCCACAGCTCCCTGACAGTTGCAGGTACTCAGCATCTTGCAAAGCAGGCCACTTGTTTAGATACCTAAATAAAGATTTAACACACTTTGGTGTTTTCTTTTTCAGTGGTGGGATTTAAGAGTAGAGTATCAGCCCACACTTTGAGCCTTAACATTTTTATTTTGCCTTTGTTTTTTGTTACTTATTTTCTTATAATAGAAATCACTGAAGATTAGTACCTAGCATTTATTTCCTTAAATGCCTTCTTTGTTTGGAAACTTGATAACCGGGTATTATTCTCCTTTCTCTAGATTTGGCTCCTCTCTGAAAGCGAAGTTGCCTTTTACTGAAGTGTTTGGGTCACACAGGAGTATCACTAGAAAGGTCCTAGTCATTTCTGGTCTGGGATATACTTGTAAGAGACATAGCTAGCAATTGTGCTATGGAATTGTGCTAGGTGAATTCACTGACTGAAGAAATCCATTTCCCTGTAACACAATACTGTTGACCTTGTAAGCTAACCTCTTTGACATTTGACAGATGGAAACTGGATAGGAGAGTTCTGGGTCACTTTGAAGTGATCATAGGGACACACCTGGGCCCAATCCTGATATTCTCAGGCAGGCAAAATTACTACTGATTTCAGTAGGAAGTTTTTCTGCCCAAGGACTGCAGGATACCAGCTTCCATTGCTGTGAGAGAAGTGAAAACCAGACAGCTTCCTTTGTTCAAATTCATACTAAATAGAGAATGGTGCCATACATAACATTATAAAAGCCTAAAAACTGGTACTTACTGATCTCTTGAATACCTTAATAGAAAATTCACAAAGCTGGCAAGGTTTCCTGTCTTCATTGAAGAACAGAATGGGAGATGTAGATGCAATTAATCTTGAAAGAAGGTTGAACCCAACAGGCATTTACTTTGATGTAGCAAAAGAGCTGATGAAACGACAAAATGATGGCAGAGACCAAAAACATTTAAGAAAACTCTTGCAAGGATTTATTATATAGAGGTCTGTGATGGATTTGGAGATGCTCTGTAATATTTTTGTGAATACGTATGTTGACCTGATTAACAGAGTATTTTCTATTTGACTATACTGGTTTAACTTAACATGAGTCTGTCTGGGAAAAGAGGCAGGAAGGAAAAGAATAGCTTAAGATAAGCTACCTCTTCACAATTGTTAAGGGACAATACCGGAATAAGCAATACCTCAGAATGAACTGTGTGAATGTACAGAATGAACAATGTACAGTACAGAATGAACAATACCACTTCAGAATTGTTAAGGGACAATACCAGAATCACTGGCTTAATCTCCTGCTGGGTCTACAGGATTGGTTTTCACACAAAGAATCAAAGCTCAGGAGCAGAGAAAAACAACAGTCAGCTTCTGCTGGGTTTAGAAAAGAACTATCAAGATAGGGTAGTTGTTCAGGGGAACCAGACAGAGACATGGACCCTGTTAAGAATATCAGAAGAAGCTAGGCCACTATCACAGGATGATAAGGCTTTAGGTAAGATAGATAAGATAGGTAAGCCAGCACCCTTGAGCATACCCCCTTGTGGCCCTCCAGGTGCACTGTCTTCTTCAATCCTCCTCCCTGACCGTAGTACTTCAAACAGATAGACCTTCACAAAAGGGACTGAGTTATTAACTCTTATTACAGGATACGACAAGCCTCTTCTTTAGCTCATTAAGTCCAAGCCCTTCTGTGGTCTATATAAAGGTTCAGATAGGCTTATCCCCCTTGTATTCAGGAGTACCATAGCCCTCCTCCTGGGGTGGGGTTGTAACTCTTTGGATCAGGAGTCCTCAGCTTTCCTCTTTGAGTTGGGCTGTAACTTAGGTCAGCCACGAACCTCAGCCAACTTTGCTTAACTATCCCCCTTTCTCCCCTAGAGTTGGAGACATCTGCAAAGAGGCATCCTCCTACTCCAAGCTCCTCTCCTGAGTACCCTTCTTCAGTGGAACTCTTGTAGCCTTTCATCAGATCCAAGTGCTCATTAGTCAATTTGCTGCCACACAGCCCCCTAGAAATTTAGTTATTTACAGATGGCTGAGATCAGGGCCATGTGACTGCCCGGGGTGCAGAGCCTGGGGGGGCATCAAGCTCAGGGTTCTGTTTTTGTTGTTAGCGACAAAAGAAAAAATAGAATGTTTGAAGTAAAATGTTCCAGGTATTCCATATGTGGATTCATTTTCCACTAACCTTCTAGAATATTCTGGACCTTTGTAGAATCTTGTGGAACTTTCCAGACTTTCTGAAAACTACATTTTCCTTGAACCTCCTAAAATGTCAGCCATGTCCTTGTAGATGTATAAGGGGCAGAGAATCACAGTCAGTCAGTGAGATATAAGAACAAACTGAAGTGAAGTGAGACTCCAGCTGTGATATCATGAACCTTGTTTTATTGTGTAATTGTAAAAGTTTAAGGGGAAAAAAAGAAATGTTAAGACTTAAAGAGTGTAATTAGCAACTAATGAAGGATATACTTAATGAGATGCCAGAGATATCTGTTGAACCTCTATCTATGCAACAATATAAAAGAAATACGGTTACTTCTTTTGCCATGCTTAACATGTAATGTTTGATGACTTTCTAAGACAGCGGAACATAGAGTTTTGCTCTCCCTAATACTGTGTTTCCCCCCATAACAAATAAAATATGCCTCTGAAGAAGCTTTCAGGAGCCCAGTATAGGAAGCAAAAAGTTCATCTGCAGTCTAGTTTGCAGCAAGGAAAATATCTGAAACAGAACAACATAGACTGGGCTTTCGGCAGTAGCAGTCATCCTAGTGTAGAAGAAATTGAGACGCGAAGTGTAAATGATGGAAGTCCTATTACTAAGGAATTAGCAGATCTAGCTGAAGATAAGGAATGGAAATGTGACGAAAGTGATGGAGAATCATTCAGTTTTCCTGGCACATAAAGGAAAGTGATGAAGAAGAATGTGGCTCACATGAAAAGGAGAATAATGACAAAGAAAAATCTGGTTTATATGAAAAGGAGAGAAACGATAAAGAAGAATCAGCCTCGCATGATGACCGAAACAGCAGTGAGAAAAACTGCACACCACAAATCGATGCATCAAATCCTGCTCTATGGCCGGCAATCCTAAACTCTGCCAATACTGATTGTACAATTTTGAACAGGCTGGGCAAATTTGAGGATATAATGTTTCCAGTAAATGAGCAGAAGCGACACATTTCTCAAAGTCACAGTGCAAAAGAGTGCTCAAGAATTGTGGGAAACTGAATCGATGTTGGCTAGTTTACTCAAAATCAACTGACAAAGTGTTCTGTTTTAATTGCAAAATATTTGACAAGAATGCCAAATCATTGCTTGTGCTTTTTGGGTACAGTGACATAAATGATGCTGTGAAACATGAAAAGTCATCCACTCATTTTTACGGCCTACTCTAAATGGATGGAGGTCGAGTCCAGGTTCAAGCTGAACAAATGAATAGAAAACCAGCACATTATTAATGTAGCCCGTTAACGCTACTACTGTGATGAGACGCTGCCTTCATTTCATTGTGGCCTACAGAGACAATGGATTTGAAGATGCCACCACTGCTGCCAAAGAAATGGCAGAAAACTTAGGAGTTGAGCTTGTCTTCAAGGAAACTCATATTCATCGGAAGAAGAGACAGTTTGGTTATGAGGGCAGAGATGAGATGATGGGAAGCTCAGAAGAAAAATTCAAAAGGGAGGTTTTTTTTGCTCACTCGTTGACACTGCTCAAGTGTCCATCAAAGAAAAATTTGGATGAATGAGGCACCATGAAAAGACCTGAGGCGTTTTATATGACCTTACTAAGCTGCTAGTGGACAGAAAAACACTCTTGAACAATTGTACGGGTCTTCACCAGATCCTGACACATGGGGAATGTTAGGATAAAGACCTCTATGTCGAGCTGGACAACATCTGTCACATTTTGCCATATGGGGAGCACTGTCCATTCCAACTTCTCCAATTCATTCATGATGCAGAGCTGAAGGCTACTTTTCCTAATGTGTGGATAGCTTTGATGATTCTATTCACACTGCCGGTCACAGTTGCAAGTGGTGAGCGCAGCTTTTCAAAGCGCAGGCTCATTAAAACATATCCTCGATTGACGATGGCCAAGGGGAGACTGACATCGCTTGCTTGAAAATGCCATTGGTCAGTCTTTGGATCTCTCTGACACTGTACTTCAGTTCGCGAGGGCAAAGGTGAGAAAAGTGACCTTTTGAACATTCTAAGGCTGTCACCTACTGTAACACTATTTAATACTGGTCCACCCAGTGCTGGTGCACGGTTCAATTTCTTGATGTTTGTACATTTCAGTTATTTTTAACATTAAAAAGTTTCTATAAGCTTAGAGGAAACAATTTTTTTAATTTGCTTATATATGGCATGAATAAATACAGATTCACAGATCCTACTGTGCAGATTTATCGTGTTATATGACAGGGATAAATCATGCATGGAACTGTGTATCAAAGTCGTGAAATGGGTTACAAATGCAATAAAAAAGAAGACATTAACAAAATGGAGGGAGGAGGCACCGAAGACACTCCTCACCTGGGGCACCATTTGGTTTTGGGCTGGCACTGGCTGAGATGGACTTCTCATTACAGAAGCCCATCAGGGGTAGATTGGGCCCAGACTCCCTTTAAGGGGGCCAGGCACCCATGACTAGACATGTTGTTTTAAAATTACTTTTCCCCCCCCTCTAATGTTTTGTTTCTACTGCTAATATATATACACTGTGTATAACATTTTGGTTTATGCTGTACATAATACTTTGGTTTTTAGAAGGCTGTCAGATCACTGTATACCATTAGACGCAGACTCTCTAAGGGAAGAACTGCAGGGACCTGAGCTCAATTGAACCTGCAGGGTAAGAACAGTGGATACACAGGGTACTGTTACCTGATTTTGGCAATTTTGGGCACCCCTCCAATAAACCTGGGTTGACCATGAAGTTTCAATTGGCATTTCTTATCATAAGCCTATATATTGGCAGGCCAGGACATAGGGCATTTGAACCCCTTTGGTGCTGTGTGCGTAATAGTTAAGTGCCGTGTGCACAACTGCAGTGCTGGGTGCAGAAATCCATAGTGCCATGTGGATAACGTCAAAAGTGCCGTGTGCAAATTAGCATGCAGAATGCAAGGGTGGAAATAGGAGGCCATCTGATTGGTCAAGACTCAGTGTTTAAGGCTTGTAAAGATTCATGAGAGGCACTGTCCTCCCAGGTAGCAGCCCATATTTTCCCTGTATAATTGGATCAAGATCAAAGACATATCTGTCCCCTGCATCTGTTCCTGTCATCCTATCGTGCCTGATTCCAGTTCCCGGTTGTTGTTCCTGTCCTTGTCGTGCGTCCATTCCTGTTCTTGATTGTCTGCTCCGGGTCATCGGTTCCTGCCTTGTTCCTGATAATCCATTACTGTTCCTGAGTCCTTCTGTGTTCACCTGACCGTCCTTCATGTGTCCGCCTCACCTGTGGTATTTCCTGGAGGGCATGAGTTAAAGGCTTTATTGTTAATGTATTCCTCTTCCCATTACTGCTATTTACCCTGGATTCCTAGGTTTTAGGCCCTTGCGTCTCTGCTTCTGTCTAGTTTATTAATAAATCATTTATTGTTTATCCTTATTCTGTCTTTTGATTCCTTCGGTGAGTCCCTGGATGAGAAGATGCCAGTGAGGGCAAACCTGTAGAGGTCCATATTATAAATTTGCATGTTATCTATTTGAGGTGGGAGGGAACGTAGGCCCATTGGCTCTGGGAGGGTGTTGGGTTTCTGCTATCATTCTTCCCCCTTTCATTTGGTAACAGTGCTGTAACCCAATCCCCAATCTAAGAATGGGAGAATCCCAGACAGACTTCTACCCCAGAAGAGGTAAAGGCACAAAACCTGACACTTGAGGGAGACCAGACTCAGACCAGAACGACATCAGTGTGCAATTAGCCCTGTAAGTCTGTAGAAAATCTTGTCAGATCTTGCAATAGTCTCATGCACTGGCCAAATACTGCAGGGTCTACCCAGTCCCTCTGATCATAGTCCAGGGGGTCTCTGAGTCTGGTGGTATCAGTCAGGACCAACCTTTGGTGCACCTAGGAGGACTCCAACACCTGCCCACAGAAATGGGGGCTGTGTAGCAGGGGTTCTACAAGGAGGTTCTCTCTTTCGGCAGCTGCTACAGACCTGGTTGCTGGGACTAGCTGTCAGCTCCTGAGGAGGTCCTGGTGCAAGACCAGCAACTCAAAGAGGTCTCAGGAAAGACTTCTTGGCTGAAGATAAAAAAAAAAAAAAAAAGCTGTCATTCCTTTTGGAGCCCTTGGAGGTGGAAGAGGAAGGCATGTGCCAGCTGCCCCATACCAGACTATGTGCACTGTAATGGGGTCTCTGCAGGACCTGAAGATGGAAGGTGGGGACATGGCTGCAGATGCAAACCAGGCTCTGTCCACCCACCCCCAAGAGGAGGCTCAGGACACTTGCAGAGACTCAGTGCAGTCCTAGCCAGAAAAACTCCAGGATCTTTTTCTGGAGGCTGACCAGGATTCCCAGGGGTGGCAGAAGACTATGTATGTGAAAGAGATAGAGGTCTTTGAAGAAAGAGCAAAGCAGTGGACTTTCTTATGGTAATATTTGATCATGGAAAAAGTGTGCTTTTCACTTTCCTCATGCTCAAAAATAGTAGAACTGTTTTGCCCAAACTTAAAAAAAAAAAAAATTCAACTTGAAATTCAATAAAATTTCAGAAATTATGAACAACTGAAAAACTGGGATTAGAATAGAAACTCTTTTAGCAACCATACCTAAAGCAGTCATTAGCTGGTGATTACAACAAAATGGATTAGTTTTACACACTTACAACTTAGCAAAATATCTAGCAATTTTTTTTGTTAACCCTTTTTAAAAGTGTACCTTCAGAGCGAGACCTTGCATGTCAAATTTCTGGCTGGAGCAACTTTATCAAGGCCACCATATGTAAACTTCTGAAAATGGAGCCTTACAATGAAAGGTCTGAAAGATCCTTAAATTATGATACTACAACTAGGGCCATTATAAAATACTTTTATTTTCTTGGATAGAGCACAATTCTAGGTAAATAAAATGAAATGCTACCGGGACTCAAATTTTCCCCGCAAATATTCTAGGTCACATAGCATCTCAAGCAAGCACTGTTTGAAGCTAATGTAGCTAGAAAACAGAAAGCAAAAGATATTGTGTGTTTTATTTTTATGGGAAAATTTCATCTGTGTTCACTCCAGTTTTAAACTAAGTGAAGTATATTCTTTTTACCTGAGGCATGATTATATTATATTTCCTCCAGTTGCTAAGGGAACAAAAACTACAGTGATTGAGTGGACAAAAATCTACAAGGTCCTACTTTATCACTACTCAAAGCTAAGGGAAAAACAGAGACTACGAAAATAAATATCCCCAGGATGTCTTAGTACACCTGCTGCCGTATCAATTTGTTAGAAATGTTTTTAGCTTTTCTGATCGAAGTGAGATTCCCCCCCCCAACAACAATAAAAATCACATTTTACAGCTGGGCTCAAGCTTTGCAGGTAAGGGAATCATTTCATTTTCTATCCCTGGTGCTTTGTGTTCTGGAGGAATTTTTAAAAAAAGAAAAAAAAAACAGCTTTCAGAATATATAAGTGCAGTCTGGCAACATCAAAGGGCATGTATTTATTTGCATTGCTTCCTATTTTCCCCCTACTGTGAAAGCTGTTTCTCACAGCAGATCACGCCTGTGTTCTGTCCATTCTCACTACTTTTCTTTCTGTCACGGATCAGATAAAATAGTGAGCATAATGTAAATAAGAAAGAATGTGTTCCAGCTACTGCTACATTGCACATTAATGAAGGGCTGAGTACCTGGTTCTCCCATTGCCTTCAACTGGAATTTTGATTGCCCAGCACTTCCGTCCCCAAAAATCTAAATTTCCAAAGGTTTAAACCACTCAATTGAGGGTTAACAGGAGCAAGAAGCATTTGTGCCTGCTAGATCCTCTCAACAGGAGAGTGAAATTGGGGTATAAGTGAGTTACACCTGCCATAAGGGATGTGGTAGAGATAAGTCTTGAAAATGTGCCTGTCATTGCCTTTTTAAAAGAGTATAAGTGGAAATGGCAGTATCAGAAATTGTGCCTGTGAATGCCCACACTAGGTGACCATGGCTGGATGAACCCTTCTCTTGACCTAGGCAAACATCCAACTTCTCACACATTTCAGACTCACCCTGCAGCAGCGGCTACTGTCCTACAGGGCTGGGCCTGGCTTCAGGCATTGTGACCTAGTAAGTGAGGTCATAGTACCACTCAGATGTGGCCCGGCCACCCCTCCATCATGACAGAAGAATGGTCAGGCCAAATTTGAGCAAGTGGCATCGCAACCTGGCATGTGAGGTCACAGTACCACTCCGGTTTGGCCTAGCCTCTCCTCTGTCAAACCTTAGTGATGTTGTGACCCTACATTATGTTGCCCAGTTGCCACACCCGGAGCAGGAAGCCAGGCTCAGCTTTACAGGGTGGGCTCACTCCTGAGCCCCTTCCCTCCCCACACTCCCACCAAGGCCTCCCCTCTGCACAAGGCTGGGATTGAGTTGTTGGGGCAGAGGGTCCTCCTGTGTGTGGTCAGTGCCCCCGCAGTAGGGTGATGGCAGAGGAGGAGAAGGATTCTGGCCTATGATTTTGGTGGTCTTCCCTTTGCATTTGGGCACTAGGCATGTGCTTTGTTTGTCTGCATGTTAATCCAGCCATGCAGGTGGCCACCCTTTTATCAACTGCAATGCACTGACTCAGACTAGCTATGATCTGTAGAGCAGCCAAGAAAATGGAGACAGTCACTTGGCAGCAGTTAGTGCATGTGTGGCACTGCACCAGCAACACCCACTTCACGCTGGTGTCAATCCCAATTTCAGAGAGGCTGAGGAAGAAGGCGAGTGGCACTACCATATGGTAAGTGCTTCAAGTTTTGTATCTGGGAAGTTAACTGTGGGAAATTTAACATAAATAAAAGACTAAGTGTAAAAATGAAAGTAAAAATAATTTATTAAAAAAACATAACAGAGTTCACTAGAAATCAATTATAATCCCCTCCATATTAACAGTAATTGCTTTCCTTGCTTCTTTTAAAATATTCCCAGGGTTTAGGGGTTCTGCCAGACCCTATAAGGTCCAATGGACTATCTTGATATTCCTAATTCAACAATATATGTAATATGTCAAATATGTAAGCCCAATATTCAAATGCACAAATCAAGTTAGTTGCTCCACTCCCATTGAAAATCTATGAAAGTTAGGCGCCTAATTCCGATATTGAAAATCTGACTCTAGATCAAATATAGAGTTGAATAAGCCAAAATTGCCATTTCAAAGTTCAGGTATTCATGAGATAGGACATGACAGCTTTTATTCAACCTCCATACATCAGAAAGGTGTGACTGAAGTAATTTTGCCTTCTGGACACAGAATACCTAATTCTGAGGTCTCCCACAACGCTCCCCCAAATTTTGGGACCCAGATACCCTCACCCTCAAAATCACCATCCTCGTTGCTAATGCAAAAATCCTCCCTCCACCATCTCAAGTCCCCTCCCACTTGCATGCACACATACAAACACTTCCCCAGCTTATTTTACCTCCATTCAGCTCATCTTCCTTAACCCCCAGAAAAACTTACACATCCCTCTACTCATTTTAGGGGTCCATGGCAAAAATCTTCAGGGCAGCCCCAATGGCCACCATGTCCAGGTAAAGGTGCAAATACAATTCACAACAGAGGAGGTCACTACACTGTAAAGACTCAAAACGACCTTTGCATTTAGGTTCTTATACCCCTAATGGGAGCTAGTAGGGATAGTGGCATTTTGCTGGCTGTGAGTTTTACACAAGAAACCTCTTGCAATTACCGATGGCAGCATATCTGCAAATTGACTAAGGACCTAAATATATCTCCTTCCACCTCCCCCTCTGCTCTCACTCCCCAAATTCCCCTGTATACTCCACTATGCCTCATACACAAATATACACATTACAGGAAAAGTGCAGGAGTAGTGGGTCTTTATTGTAGCTCTTGATAATGGGGAAGTGTGTTTGTCTCCTGTTAATGTTGTAAGATAAGAAAGCACTGTTCTTTTGAGAAATATTGTTTTCCCTCTAGTATGTTAAGATATATATTACACACAGAAAATAACTTGCATTAAAAGAATATTAATAAAGTTGCCAAATCAAGCATTCAAAAGTTACAATATGCCAGAATTAAGGTTGCCTTGTCATATGCCAGGGGTGGTCAAACTTACCCTCAGAGCCACATACGATAATCCTGAGACATTCAAGAACTGCAAGATGCACAACCTTTACACGTGCATTTTAAAAAATATTAACATCCTACTTACTGTATCACAGCTAATTACTGCTATAACTAGAGGCCTTGTGAGTCTCCATCCTGGTCATAAGTCTTCTGTCCTGTGGTGAGGAGGGGAGTTTTGGGGCTTCACCCCATGGGAGGCACCTGCCAGGTTTTGGGGCTTCTGTCCTGTGGTGGGGCGGGGGGGTCTCAGGGCTTCTGCTCCATGGGAGGCGCCTGCCGGGAAAATATGGTGATAAGTAACAGTAAGCATGGATTTATCAAGAACAATCATGTCAAAGCAACCTAATATCCTTCTTTGACAGAGTAACAAGCTTTGTGGATAGGGGGCAAGCAGTAGATGTATCTCAACTTCACTAAGGCTTCTGATACTATCTCCCATAATCTTCTCTAAACATACTAGACAAATATAACATAGACAAACCTACTGTAAGGTGGGTGCACAACTAGTTGGAGAACCATATTCAGAGAATAGCTATTAATGGTTCACAGTTAAATTGGAATGGCATATTGAGTGGGGACCCACAGAGACCTGTCCTGGATCTGGTTCTATTCAATATCCTCATAAATGATTTGGAAAATGGCACAGACTATACTGAGCTCTGGTCTACGCTTACCTGGCAATTCGGCGGCAGTCGACGGGAGTTACGCAAACTACGCAGAGTAGCTTGCATAACTCACGACTGCTCTGCTTCCCTTCTGCACGCTGTCTACACTGCGCTGTGCCGATGGTAACAGCATTCCCGTCGATGCAGCAGTACGCTACTTGAGGGGGTGGTTTACCAACGTCAACTTCCTGATCGATTGAGCGGGTCTACACTGACCGCTCAATTGATCCAGAAACATCGATCTGGCGGCGGAGAATTTGCCGCCGTCAGTATAGACATGGCCTTATAAAGTGTGTGGATGATACCAAGCTGGAAGGGTTGCAAGCACATTGGAGGACAGGATTAGAATTCCAAGTGATTCTGCCAAATTGGAGAAATGGTCTGAAATAAGTAGGATGAAATTCAATATAGAAAAATGCAAAGTACTACTCCAGGAAGAAATAACCAATTGCACAAATATAAAATGGGAAATGACTACCTAGGAAGGAGTGCTACAGAAAAGGATTTAGAGGTTATAGTGGATCACAAACTAAATGAGTCAACAATGTAACACTGTTGCAAAAAAACCCAAACATTTTGGGATGCATTGGCAGGAGTGTTGTAAGCAAGACTTGAGAAGTAATTCTTCCACTCTACTCCACGCTAATAGGGCTTTAAACTGGATTAATTGTGTCTAGTTCTAGGCACCACACTTTGGAAAAGATGTAGATAGACTGGTGAAAGCCCAGAGGAGACCAACAAAAAAGATAAAACGTCTGGAAAACATGACCTATGAGGGATTGAAAAAAAAATTATTTTTTTAGTCCGGAGAAGAGAAAACTGAAGTGGGACATGATAACAGTTTTCAAGTAAGTGCAAGGTTGTTATAAAGAGGAGGGTGATAAGTTGTTCTCCTTAACCTGAGGACAGGACAAGAAGTAATGAGCTAGAATTGCAGCAAGGGTGATTTAGGTTAGACATTAGGAAAAACTTCATAACTGTAAGGGTAGTTAAGAGCTGGAGCAAACTACCTAAGGAGGTTGTGGAATCTCCATCACTGGATGTTTTTAAGAACAAGTTAATGAAAAACACGTCAGAGATGGTTTAGGTAGTCTTGGCTCAGTGCAGGTAACGGGACTGGATGACCTATTGATGTCCTTTCCAGTTCTACATATCTATGATTCTATGAATTCATGGGGGTGTGCCAATGCAGAACTAGTGTAACCAAAATTAGTCAGCCTATTTCCAGTAGTTACTCCCTTTATTCCAGTTGTTTCTGATAGCTAGAAATTGAGTATCGAAAAAGAAAAGGAATAATTGTGGGTAAGAGAGAAATTAAAAATGACAAAGAAATTATGTTAGTTGGCTATCATCCAAACACAAGCTCTTTGGGGCATGAAACCATGTGTTGTATTTTTGTACAGCACCTAGCACAATGGAATCCATGACAGGAGCTCCTAGGCATTACTACAATACAAATAATGTATTAATTGAAACAGAATTATGGATTATCTTGCTCACATGTTGTGTAGGTGCTTGAATAGCATGGTGATATGGTTAGGATAGGTACAGGGAAAACAAAGAACAGAGAAGAATAAAACGGAGTATTATCAGCATACAAATGATATAGTGAATCATTAGCAAAAATAATGTTACCAAAGGTGAGGTAAAAGAGAAAAGAGCAAGGGACCCAAATCAGAGCTGAGAGAAATACCCACCAAGAGAAGATAAATGAAAAAAAAAAAACAATTTTAGGATATCTTAGAAGATTCATCAATTAAGTAGAAAGAAAATCATTGGAATGCAGACTCACAAAAGTACTACCTGTCAACTAGTCAAAGAAATTGAGCCACGATGTTGAAGAGGCAAGGAAAGGATAAAAATAGAAGTGAGAACTTTGATGGGATGATATAGCTGAGGTTAGTCCTGCTTTGAGCAGGGGGTTGGACTAGATGACCTCCTGAGGTCCCTTCCAACTCTAATATTCTATGATTCTATGACATAGATGAGTAAAAGAAAAAAGAGCAGATATGTAAGAACAGAAGATATGAGTAAATATCCTTGCACACTGTTAATACTAACAGAATGGAAGCTGGCAGTAATGAGAGGTGCAGAGAAAAATGTGGGATTTAATGTGAACCATAGGCTAAAGTGAACAGGAAAATGTTAAAGCAAAATTTTAAGAAAGAGAATGACTCAACTGTTTGGACAGAAGGTGGGAGTTCCAGGTAGATGACATGAGCCCTTTTATTTGGCCTGTCTTCCCTTGGGAGAGTTGAGGATTTGAGTAAAGACCAAACTACACACAGGCCTGAGTGCAGACAGGAGAACAGGTATAAATAGGAAATAAAGATACAATGCAAAAAATTTTGAATTTGATTCAGATGATTCTGAACATAGTGAATGATGCAAGATGGGTGAGATGACACCCCTTGCCTGTAATGAGAACTGTCTGGCCAAAGCATTCAGTCAAATAAACTTTTAGCCCAGACTTTGCTGATGGTGTAGAAGAAATAGTTGTCATTGATTTGTTAGATTTACCGTTCAAAAGTTGAACTGATTTTTAGCCACTGCTAAGAAAGTTGGAATTTTATAGTTCTCGGTCCAGCTTTGGATTGCTTTTAAACTTATTGCAGTTTGGCCTTATTCGCAGCAAATGGACCTCTTTAATATACCAATATTGATAACAGCATTAGGACTCAGCCTGGCTGTCTGCACAAGGTACTAAGGCCCTCTGCTGTCTCTATTTGGTATTGCAAGGTTTCTGTTAAAGAAACATTGTATTATTACAAAATGACGGGGCAGGGAGAAGGCAAGAGTTTGTTAATCTCTGTTTCATAATTTGAAACCTTGATCTGTTTTCTCTCTTTACATAAATAACTCCTACATTAATTTATATATGTCTTTGATATACACATATGGGCTAAGATTTTCAGAAGAAAGGAGCTTAATTTTATGCTCTAACTTCATATTTAGGCACTTAAAGTAAAGTAGAACCTGAGTTACAAACACCTCGGGAATGGAGGTTGTTCACAACTCTGAAATGTTCATAATTCTGAACAAAATGTTATGATTGTTCTTTCAAAAGTTTACAATGGCATAGTGACTAAATACAGCTTTGAGACTTTACTATGCAGAAGAAAAACACTGCTTCCCCTTTATTTTCTTTTAGTAGTTTGATTAACACAGTACTGTAGTGTGTTTGCTTTTTTTAAGTTGGTGCCTGATTGCATACTCCCGGTTCCACATGAGATGTATGGTTGACTGGTCAATTGAAAACTCTGGTGTTCGTAACTCTGAGGTTCTACTGTAGATCATTTTAGTTTACAATACTGATTTAACTTTCTAAAAGGTATCTATCTGTTTATGTACATTATTTATGGCTAATATTTTCAAAAGAAGGGTCTTAAATTAAGCTCCTAACTCCATGTTTAAGCAATTAATAAAATGACCTGAATTTTCAAAACTGCACCGCACCCTTGGTGTCAACAGAGGCTGCTGAACGTTCATTACGTTTGAAAAATCAGACCACTTAAGTGCCTAACTTAAGCTTAACTGTAGGCTCCTTCTTCGAAAAATATGGTCATATATAAAATACAGAAAGAAACATTTTAGAAAGTTAAATGTCAGTATTGTCCATTAATATGATCTACTTTAGGAATTACAATAAATTTTACTGTCCTATTTAGCAAATCCAGCTGTTATCACTGGAGCTGAAGTAATACAAGATATAAATCCTAATTATGTGACTGAACCTGCGGAGTTCCACATAGCATGATGTTTTAGGTTTCTGTAACAAAAAGGACTAGATGAGGATCATTACAAGAGTATCTGGGAAACGTTGACTTCTAGACCTAATAGGTAAATGAATACACTGAAGATACCAGGCTACAACTCACCCTACAGTCAGTCATACTAGCTTTATGGCAGGTGTCACCAGGTAGCATATAGTTACACATAGATCATCTTCCAAGTGCTTTTCTTTAGCATGTGAGCATGTGTTCAGTCTTGGGAAGACCTACTGTGTTAGTTTTGTTATATGCAAAGTTCTGATGAGAGGAGTGGTCCCTGGAGAGAGAGCTGTCTGAACAGGTGGAGCATTTGCTTTCTGCCTTGGTCTCTGATTAGAATCAATTCTTCAGACAGATTTGCTCTGTAAGAAATGGGCACTGGACTAAGATTCCTGAAAGAATGGATTATCTGCATAATGTTAGACCATCCCTATTCTGTGTATATACACATGTAAATAAACCAAGTGTGTTTCTTACATACATGCAAATAAAAGTTATGCTTAGAATATACCATCCCTACGTCACTGATTTCTCCGTCACTGAGAAGCTGACCTGCAATGCCTCAGACATCTGCTCTCACGTGGCAGAGGCGAGACACCGGGGTGAGAATAGAACACTGGCATTGAAAGAAGGTGCAACACTAGCTATGTAAATATAGTATAAAAATGTGCTATCTTTGGGAAGGGTATGGAAACTTCTAATGTTAAGATTTTGTGCACCACAGGCAAAGGATAAGAGGGCCCTGTGGATATTTGCTACTATGACATTGGCATCAAAGTCAATTTGTTATAAAAGTGAGAGAAGGGTATACACTCAAGAAATGCATCAGAGTCCATGAGGATAGCTGGATATGGCTCATGTAAAGAATATGTTCTGCTCAATAAGCTGTTTAATAATACCCTAGAAGATTTTCCTCCCTCACTCCCTCACTCACACACCACTCTTTACAGATCTGCCTTGGGATATTATAGGAAACTTGTGAGAAGCAAATGGATTAAGCTAGATGGATGACATTACCAAAAAAATTTATATTTATGAAACCACTATTCTTCCCTGTCTTATGCAAATACATGCAATCCATCACTTAAGAGGATTCATAGGTTTATTGATTTAATGAAATGGAAAGTCTGTTATATTCCCATTTTTGTTATGGGATACATGATTTTTTCCCCCTTTTGGACTCTTGAAATGAAAAGGACTAATTTCAAGAAGCCAGTGGAGACAATTCTGAGTTAAACTGTGGTGAATTTATTAAAGATTTTTATTAATTTTATTAATTTAATATATATAGTATAAATTCCAAAATACCTCCCCTCTCAATGCCATTTGCAAAAACATACTGCTCATTCTTTTTTGCATTTAAATTTGTAGTATAAAAGTCCTTCATTAACAAAATTTGAGAGATTGAAACAGATGTTAAATGATCTGAAATTTAAATAGGAATATGGAAGCTTCAGTGAAAGCCATCTGTTTCAATATTTTGAAACAGGAATGACTTTTCTGTTATATTTTTCCTATTGTTTTAATTATTTTAACTCTACTAGAAACAGTTTAAATCGTAGATCCTCTTTGTTGGATGTGGCTAAGGCTTTACAAATTGTCCATATTTCTAATAGAGTGTGCCACAAAAGTATTCTATTATCAAAATCATGACTTCTCCAAAAAGACTGAAGTTATGCATGTTCACAGTTCTTAATTAGCTCTAAGTGTTCTACAAATAAACAATCTAGCAAAATGCTACCCTAGTAAAATGTTTTAGTCACTCTGTGTTTGACTATACTGCAACTAAACACTTGTGGCTGGCCCGTGTCAGCTGATTTGGGCTCCCCGGGCTCAGACTAAGGGGCTGTTTAATTGTGGGGTAGACATTTGGGCTTGGTCTGGAGCCTGGGCTCTGGGTTCTTAGGCGCCAGCTTGAGCCTGAACGTCTACACTTCAATTAAACAGAACCTTAAGACTGAGAACCGGAAACCTGAGTCAGCTGATATGACTCAGCTGAGTCAGCCATGGGTATTTAATTGCAATGTAGACATACTTTTAGGAGCTGAACTCTCAATGGAAGTCAGTGGGATTGTAGGCGTTTGTCAGTTTAACGTATTTATACAAGTTTTTGAAGAATTTTAATGCTTGGCAGTATTTTAGTAATTATATCAAAATAGTCTAATTTTTTGACTTAATCAAATCATTAATTTCCCCCATGTGGTATTAATGCACACAAATTTAAAATTGCTAACTGTGCTTCTGTCAGAATTTCCACTTGAATTTAAGCAAACATATGAAAGCTGCAGAAAAAATTCTAAATATTGCAGGATACCATGTGGCATTTAAGCTATGTAGACAGGCCTCAATTCTCCACTGTTGCCTTTGTCTTTTAATTGGCTGTCATTTTATGTGTGTCAGCTGACATAAGTGAAAAGGTTTCTTAAGAATGTCTAATACAAGCTTGACTAAGGACCTGATCCTACAAACTGATATCAATGAGCCTACTCTCGTGCTTAAAGTTGAGCACCTGCATAAGTGTTTTTAGGAACAGGGCCGTAGAGACTAATACCGAAAGATAAAAAAACCCTCCATTTCCAAAAAAGAAAATGCCAGCACTTGACCTTTCTGTATTTTTTTTGTCATCTTCACTAATGAAAGAAACAATCTTCTTAGAAGGAAAGATCTATACTTCATCAACAAAAATTAATACAGGAACCATTGTTTTGTTCTGTGTTTGTATAGCACTTAGCATAGAGGGATCCTGGTCCATGAATAAGGCTCCTATATGTTATGATAATATAAATAAAAATACAGAACCCATGGAACTAGCGCAGGATTTTCAGTATGGAGACATTCCTCAAAAAGAGATTGTTCTTGTATTAATAATACAACAAACAAACAGTATACAAACACAAGGTCTTTTTGGAGACAAACAAATTCTAAGGTTTGAGTTTGGGACGAGAATGAGTGAGCTTGAAGACAGCCTGAATTAAATTTGACAAAACCAAAACAAACAAATACAAAATAAAAACCTAAGCAGTATAAATGAACAAGTTATTTAAAACCTATTAAGGGGGACAATGTTATAAAGTAACAGATGACAATTTTTATAGTAATAGAAGAAAATTATTAGAAAAACAATTCCAAACCGAACAGTCACCAATGACTAAATCTAGCGCTGGAAAACTACTTGTGAGAAATGCTTTGTAGATTGGAATGATAACAGTTTATCCTTTGTCAAAGTTGGTCTTTTACTGAGACCATCCGTATTTGATTTGGGCTCTGTCTTCATCCTGTCTGAAGACAACACACTGACAAATTTTTCTTCTGTCTTTAAAAACTCTTTATTGAGTTTTCATCAAAACAGATCTTTAAATTTCATTTTTTTAAATGTTTGCATTCATTTATAATAATCCATTATTCATCTGCTATTTTACCTCCTGCCTTTGAAAAACTATAGTTTTATCTACCTAGATGTGGTTTTGGGCTATGGTTATTTTTCTCATTAAATATTTTCCATGTATCTCAATAAAACATTTTAATGTTCAAAAAGCTTTTAAAACTTTTTTTAACCTAACCAAAAGAAGGCTGAGGGGAGATATGATTGCTCTCTATAAATACATCAGAAGGATAAAACACCATGGAGGGAGAGGAGTTATTTAAGCTAAACGTCAATGTGGACACCAGAACAAATGCATATAAACTGGCCATAACAAGTTTAGGCTTGAAATGAGATGAAGGTTTTTACCCATCAGAGGAGTGAAGTTCTGGAACAGCCAAGAGAAGCAGTGGGGGGCAAAAACCTAACCGGCGTCAGGCCTGAGCTTGATAAGTTTATGGAGGGGATGGTATGATGGGACTGCCTATAGTGGCATGTAGCCAATTTGCAACTGCTAGCAGCAAATATCTCCAGTGGCTGGTGATGGGACAAAAGATGGGGAGGGCTCTGAGTTACTGCGGAGAATTCTTTCCCAGGTGTCTGGCTGGTGGGTCTTGCTGATCACTATATTTCGGGTCAGGAAGGAATTTTCCCCTGAGTCAGACTGGCAGAGACTTTGGGGTTTTTTACATACCTCTGCAGCATGGGTTACTTGCAGGTTTAAACTAGTGTAAATGGCGGATTCTCTACAACTTGAAGCCTTTAAATCATGAATTGAGTATTTCAGTAACTCAGCCAGAGGTTAGGGTCTATTATAGGAATGGGTGGGTGAGGTTCCGTGGCCTGCAATGTGGAAGAGGTCAGACTAAATGATCATGATGGTCCCTTCTGACCTTAAAGTCTATGGGGTCTATAAATAATAAAAAAGAAGAAACATACTGGAGATTTTTTCTTCATGCACTATTGGTAGTTTGCAATGAAATGCATAAGGAATATTTTTTTAAAGGATGAGCAAAGAAAGATATTTTATTCCACATGGGGGGTGGGGGAAGAACCAAACAGGTGTAAAACAATCAATGTGAACTTTGTTCAGAGAGCATTTTTGTTCCTATCCTACTGTAAATTAGATTGCACTGGAGCGACAAGCCTGTGCCAAAATAGCAGGAGGTTGTCATGTTCTTTATTAATAAAGTAGTTGGTGCATAATTTTTGCATGAATTGTCATGATCACACAGCATGAGACAATGCTGTAAATCAAAGAAGAGGACCAATTGTAAATGCAGAATATTAGAATTTGTTTTAGAAAGACCTATTCGGGAACAATAATGATTTTTCTGACAGCAATAACCCGCTTCCCTAACCCAACTCAAAACAGTTAACGTTTTATACCACAGTAACTATAGACTAGCAACTGACATCCCTCCCCTATTTTAACTTTCTTTTTGTTTTAAGTAACATATGTAGTACTCCTTATATTATATACAAGAAATGTTGATTGTATGTACGAGTGTTTCCTGTGTTAACACAATTGCATAAAAGGGTTGAAACACAAAAGTCAAGATGGGCAAGAGGAAGTGAAGGGAAGGTTTTAAATCAAATATTTCCAAACTGCTTATATGATATGCTCAATTTGAAAACAAAATAGTGTTGATCATTAAAAAGCAGACACTTATGATGCTCACAAATATTAACATATGGCCTTGACCCTCTGGGAGGATGTGCACCTTCAACTCTCCCCATAAACAACCGCAAAACTCCCTTATCCTCTTCAAAATCCTTCTAGGCTGTTGAGGAGTTCCAGAGGAGTAGCTGTGTTAGTCTGGTTTTAGCAAAATACCGGGAGTCCTGTGGCACCTTAAAGACTAACAAATTTATTTGGGCGTAAGTTTTCGTGGGCAGAAACCCACTTCTGGCCTCTGATGAAAGCTTATGCCCAAATAAATTTGTTAGTCTTTAAGGTGCCACAGGACTTTTGTTCTTCTAGGCTATGATGTTTACAAACAACTTGACACTAGTTAGGCCATTGATACTAATGCCTTTCATCTAGACCAATACGGTCATTGTTTTCTTGTACTTTCACATCTATCTGTTGTTTCTTGTTTTATACTTGGATTGTAAGCTCTTTGGGAGCAGGAACTGTCTTTTTGTTCTGTTTGTACAGCGCCTAGCACAAGGGGGACCTGGACCAAGACTGGAGCTCTTAGGTGCTGTGGTAATACTAAATCATGTCATGCCTTTATTATATTTTAATATCAGAGTAGATATTTATTTTTGTATACATCAGTTTTTCATGCTGTGGGACTATCCTAGTTCATGCAAATCTTACTTAAAAATTATGCACGATCTACATTTTTAAACAAACAATGACTACCTATTGTTATTCTAGCACAAATTGGTGTCTCCAATACAATATAATTTACAAGGATGCTGGAGCAACTGTTCTGTTTTGACAAAACTCAAGAGTTTTGTTTTCACAACTATAGTCATTTGTTTTTCCATCATTTGAAATAAAACAGCTTAAATCATTCTTTGAAGGTCTTGTGCATGTCACTGCAAACTGTCAATACCGGGTGAAGAAAAATGTTTCTGGAAAAGCGCTTCCTGTTTAAGTTATACAAGGGGAGGTGAAGGCACTCTTTACCTTCCAAGGTCAAGCCTTTAGTCCCTTTAGATTCTTCAAGTTGATCAGCACAGGCAGAGCCTCTGATTTCAGTGGGTCTCCTGGGCATAAGTATAAAAGTCTGCCTGTGTAGGGACTCAATGAAATCAAAGAAGTTCCACCTGTGTAGTTCAGTTTGCAGGAATGTGACTTTGGATGCCTGATTCATCCCTTTTCAGGACAGCCCTTATGAGCCCACTCCAATTCATGGATGGCTCTCCATAGACTTTAACAGGAGCTGAATAAGACCTTTGGTTTGTAAGGTTGTTGGAGATGGAAACTGTGTCTTCCTTGATCTACAGTGCTTAGCATACTGCTAGCACTTAAATTATGAAGGATAATACCAATAGTTACAACAGTGGTATATGAAATAGACTAGGAAATAACTTCATTAAACAGAGGGAAAGTGTGGGACTCTTTTTAATAGTAACTCCTGTAATAGCTTTAAAAAACAATAACTTATTTTCATAAGGTTGCTGATCACATAATAAAAAAAAGGTATAAAAAGTCAATTAGTATTCAAGGATATTATGCCTCTCTCTCACAAAATGGTCACATATAGAGAATAAAATACTTCTCCCTCTTAAGGAATTTCTTGGTTCTCCAATAAAATAAAAATTCCTATCAAGTTAAAATGTATTATTCATATCTGTCTTTTCTCCTGTAGAGTGATAAATTTTAAACTGAAAAATATTTTTGCATTGTCTGTTTTCTAAAGATACTCTTCAGGGGTTTCCATAGCAACCATCACTGTAGTATCTAAATTTCAAAGTCTATTACTAAATAGTTCCACTCTGTTGAGCAGTACCAAGACTTAGGATAATGCCCTGCTTTTAAAGCTTTACTTGGGGTTTACTGTAGGACCAGATTCTACCACCTGTCCTCATAAGCAATCTGAGGAGCAAGTAATACTGCATATAGACTCATTACATATCAATAGGCTAAGTTAGGTACTAGATGACATGAATGAGGGTGACTGAATTTGGCTCTTACTAAATCAAACCATTGTATGTATGCAGACATACAAATTTAGTGCATGGGGAAGGTACTGAATGGACAGATCTAGAAAGTGAAGTCTTCTGCTTGACTAACGAACAAACACCTTAGGCGCAACAGTACCACCTTCCTCACTTTGCCCTGGTGGAAAGAATGCCTCAATTTTAAGTGGAAGGATTGTAGGCTCGGAGCCACTATTTTGCCTTGTTGCCAGCCTCCAAGAAGCCAAAGTACTTCATATCCTGGTACTCTATTGCTATAATTACATTTACATGTGTTTGGGAACACTGGGAATACTTTGATTGTAATATACCCCATCCGGAGATCTTAGAACTCAATTGGCAGTTTGTTGTTTAGGTAAGTAACTAGTTTCTAGCAAAGGACATTTGCTGTAAACATGTTACTATTTGATGTTGGTGGAATCCATATCTATGGTCATTCCCACCTCAATATTCTTTTCTTTATTAGCCCCTTATTAGAGTTGTAATTTCCCCTTTGATGTGAAGCTGTATTTTGTTTTTGAAGTAAAAGTTAGATGTATGAATGAGGGGTATGTGTGTGTGATAAGAAAGAAAAGGCGGCAACCCTAAATCTCCATGACAACAAGAAGGAGTGAGGAGACGTAGAGACAGACACTTGGTTTTTACAACTTTTATGATCCAGATGTCCGAAGAGGACGCATACCAAAATGACTCCAAAGTACAAAGGAGTCGACCTCCAAGGACAGGAACAAGACAGTGTGAAACAGGAATCAGGAAATAACAGGAAGCAGTCCTGTTTGCAACATTATGAGTGATTGATATGAGAAAGCAACATGACACAGCAAGATCCATAGACCTGAATGGGGATGGATCTCTATAAAAATGGGATGAAGACATGGAGACTTTGAGTTCATTCTGCAAACATCTGGGAGCATCGGATATGCGACCAACAGAGCCTGGCTCCATCTTTGTGTTCAACACACCTGGCCAGTGGGCTGGCTCGAGCAACTGATAGGCTGGTAATTATATTCCACCTGCAAATCTGTGTGTGTGTGTGTGTGTGTGTGTGTGTGTAGACAATTGCTTTTTGAAACTTCTGTATTCACAATAAACACGGCATATTGCCTTGTCTCCCTGAATAAGATCCTGCTGTTTATTTCATTCAGAAGTTTTACCACAGGATTACCTCTAAGAAAAGTAGATCAGTCCCTATGACTTCATGCAGTTCTTGGCTTCTGAGACTGCCACAGACATTGCCAATTGTTGTGATATAGTTTTTGTTAGAGCTGGTTTAGATAGAGAAGAGTTATGGGTTTCTTCCACTTATGGCCTCAATCCACAAAAACGCTTCAGCATGTTCTTAAGCCTATTTTTATTCAGTCAAGCACTTAAACATGTGCTTAACGCTGGTGACTTCACAACATGCTTAATGTTGAACATCGTGTCACGCTGTCTGAAGTGGCTCACAACTGTGAGTGCTCGCCTCAAGGCAACCTGTCAGAAAACAGGGCAGTCACCCCAAAGTGATGGTTTGTTCTATAATTAGATTTCACCAAGCCAATAAGAAATGTGAACTCCTGGACCACTATATCAGTCTTACCATGGAGTCACAGACAGTCCGCTTGGACGCTCCAGTCTTCTTACCATCCAGAAAAATTGGACTTTGTGATAAAATGGCTACTTATACCAAAAGTCGCATCACATTTAGGTTGCTTCCAGTCCCAAAAGACTTACCCCAGGTTAATTGGTACTCTAGATCTTACATCAAAGAAAACACTGATTGCCAATTCTATAGTAAACTAACTAAAGGTTTATTATCTAAGAAAAAGGAAGTGAGTGTTATTGAGAAATTAAAGCAGGTGAAATATATGTACAGGTAAGTCTAATTCCAAATGGTAGCAGAGATGTAGTAATCTGCCAGTTTCCCAAAAGTCTCTCAGGGCTACCCAGAATAACTCTGGGAATCTCCATGTTATCATTCAGTTATTCTGGCCTTTTAGAATCCAAACAGTCCAGAGATGAAGGATCTTTCCCTGAATGCATATTTATGGCTTCTTCTCACAGAAAACAAGCTGCTATGGTCACTACCCACGTGTGCCACAGAGAATGAGGAATGAATTTCGAGTCTTACCTCCGATCATCTCATACAATGACCATTTGCTTTGAAATTAGCACTTTTCTGTTAAAGTTCTTCATTTGCACTCTACAAGGCTTCTTCCTCATTTGATGGGTTATTTAATTACAGAGGTATACACAATATAAATGTTTGCTACTCCATAATAACAGGATACAGGTAAGTAAAAACAATGCATGTAAAATCCCATTAGTTTTCATGAAGTTTAAACACCAGATACACTCATACATTTAATAGTCATTTTGATCTACACTATTAAGCAAGTGAATTGACGTTGGGCTTTGGCATGAGCTGGCATCTAGTCTACCAGTGTCACATGCACTTATATGCTTTGCCGATTCAGACCCAGTACGTTTTATGCTCAGCCACTCAGGGAACAGAAACAATATGACTGACTTATCTGACCAAATCACAATCAACAGCCTGAATTTTGAATTGTATTGCTCAGAGAGAGCAAACTGTTTACAATGAACTCTGTTAAAATTGTTTAGTAAATTTAAACCAACATTTGAGGAAGTAATGATCTGTGCATGGGCAGTACTTGAACACAAAATGAGGTTAAACTCATCATGTAAGTTATTTGCTTTCAATTATTCATTCAGCTCTACTTCAGCATACACCATTTTCCTACCTCAAGCATTGATTTCAGGTGCTGTTTCAACCATTTTGCTATCACTTGAGAGAGAACCTGGTATCTACATACTTAATAAAGAAAAGTCAAGGTCAGTTTCCAGTAGCTGCAGAGTTATCCCAAAAGTTCCTTCAATTGTCTTTGCTCCTTCTACTCTCTCAAATACCAAGAAACCAGACTTTTTTACATTGAGCTTTAGTATTCAGCATTTCTATTTAACTTTATAGAAAGGGTTTTTTTTATTATTATTACTCAAATGGCTGTAACTACCTTTACCAAAGCCAATTTCAGTTTCATCTCACTCCTGGGAAATGTTCACATTCTCTGGGAGAATTTTCAAATGCTATGCACAGCTTCATGATCCAGACACCATTAGCATCATTATTGGCTTCCATTGCATTAACAGCTGAAAGAATAGTTTTAAAAAAATCTTTTCAAGAATCTCAGCAAGAGCTAGCAACTTTGAAATGCTGGCTATGGTAAAGGGCCGGAAGGGAGTGAATGCTTGCTGCAGGCATGCTGATCCATGGAACATCTTTCCACAATGCGTCAGGTCTAAGCCTAAGACATCCAATTGTGTTGCTCTTGGCATATTTTTCCCCCCATGGGATTTTTGCTTCCTGGGAAGCATGACAACAAAAATCTTCCGTGCAGTTTGAGATTTTTTTTTAAAGAGGAATAATTATAAATACTTATAATTTAATTTATAATTTAAATCAAAACTGACATGAGGAAATCTCTATATGTGGATAACATCAACCCTACAGTATTTTTCTGCATCACATAAGCTCACAGCCTGAAACTGAACTTTTATCCTCCCAGCTCTCTTCTCATCCACTTTGATTTTTTAAAGTGTTGGTATAGTATAGTTATGCTTGCTGTTCAGAGACAAAAACATAAGCCTTTTTTTCCTGGCACCTCATAGACCTGCAAATAGTCTGGAAGACAAAATAATCATTGTAAAATTAGTATCTGAAGCCTAAATTTATTATATTACAGTAATGCTTGCAGGCCAGAGCCAAGATCAGTCCCTTCCTTGTGCACTGTACAAACTAGTAATAGACAACCCTGCCCCAAAGAGTAGACAAGACAGGCAAGGAGTGGGAAGGGAAACCAGGCACAGAGAGGTGAAATGGCTTGCCAAAATCCATGCATGAAAAAATGATTTCATTTCTAATCATAATCATTAAAGACGAGACTGAATTTTAGCACCATCTGAAAGACAAGACACCCAGCCCAACTGGTGGGAGGTTATGCTGGTGGTTTATTCAGCCAGATTAATTTATTATATTTTAACAGCAATTATTTTCTAAATACCAGAAAGCATTATATGTTGGGGGAAGGGGGAAGAGGTGTTAGTAATCTGTTAATTGAGATTTTCTGTATGATGTTACTAAGGCCATGTCTACATTAGCACTTATGTCAGCAAAACTTTTGTCACTCAGGGGTGTGAAAAAAAAATAGCTCCCTGAGCAACATACATTTTGCCGGCATAAGCGCTTGTGTGCACAGCGCTAGGTCGGCACAACATGCTCTCCTGCCAACATACCGCCACTCGTTGAGCTGGTTTTATTATGTTATATCATCATCATCTCCCCCATCAGGATAATGCCGCTACATTAGTGCTTTTACAGCAGCACAGCTGTAAGTGTAGACATGACATAAGACACTCCAAATCTGGGAAAGCAGTCACAAACCAGTTCCCCAGAGACAAAAGGCAAACTGACGCCTCAGTCTAGTATCAACAAAATCAAATGGCCACTTAATCAGATGATGGTCCATTCTTTGGCAGGAAAAAGGGTGTAAGTGAGAAATTTACATCTTGCCAAAGAAACAGCTGAAGATTCCTGTCCTCATGGACTTTATGTTCTGAGCCCCAGCTGGAGATGATTCTAAAAGAGGAGGAAAAAGTATAAAAATAGGGAACAGACACCCCAGGTCATTCCTTCCTTTCTCTCTACCCATGGCAGCCACAACACCTGAGAAACAAAGAAATAGCTTTGGACTGAGGAAGAGATCCTGTCTGAAAGGAATCCAACCAGTAAGACTGCTGAAGCATATGGGGAGAGAGACTTTTGCTTTGAATTCACTTAGCTTGTTAAGCTGGGTGTTAGTTGTATTTTACCTTTTATTTCTTTGTAACCAATACTGACTTATGCCTCATTACTAGTAATCACTTAAAAATCTGTGTAGTTTATAAACTTGTTTTATTATTTTAGCTAAACCAGTGTGCTTGGATTGAAGTGTTTGGGAAACTCCAGTTGAGGTAACAGGATTTGTGCATATGATTTTCTATTAATAAATTGGCAGACTTTATATGAGCTTGTGTTGGCCAGGAGAGGGCTGGGCAGTACAAGATGCACATTTCTGGGAGAAAAGTCTGGGACTGGGAATTGCTGGTGTTGCTCTGCAGCGTAATTCAAAAATGGCTGGCCAAAGCACTCCTACAGTATAGCTGAGAGTAATTTACATGCTGGAGGCTGTGTGAGAGCAGACTAGGAGTGGTTGCTCTCTCAGCAAAGCAGTGTAAAATGTACCTCAGATTGGAGAAAATGAGGGGACACAGCTATCCAGATTGTACCCTGGGTAATGTGACAGCATGACTTTTTCCAAACATTGTCAGCCATATCATTACTCTCAATATTTTTGTTGTCTATTTATATACACACACAATCCGCTTTTTAAATCTGATCAACTGTTCTAGTCCATTGAAGATCTGTCAGGCCTAAAGAGAGAAGGATTCACTGCTCAGATTAGTAATATTTTAAATCCCTGGGGAGTTGGAATTGACTGCCTGCTGTGGTGTGACCTGCATGCTCCTCACACTTATTTTGAAAACCAAGTGCCATATATACTGTGGTCATCTTTGTGATTTCCCCCTGGGGGATGCCTTGCAATCCTCACCCAGTTGGTTCAGAGAATGCTCAAGAGGACAGGCTGAGGGTTAGACTTTGCTTTGTAAAGGATTCAAATATCCTGAATTTATCATAGAAGATTAGTGTTGGAAGGGACCTCAGGAGATCATCTAGTTCAACCCTCTGCTCAAAGCAGGACCAAGCCCAACTAAATCATCCCAGCCAGGGCTTTGTCAAGCCAGGCCTTAAAAACCTTTAAGGATGGAGATTCCGCCACCTCCCTAGGTAACCCCTTCCAGTGCTTCACCACCCTCCTAGTGAAAATGTTTTCTAATATCCAACCTAGAACTGCACATTAGACATACTTGTAGTTTGAACTGTTTTCAAAGGCATTTGTTTATCACATTCTATCACCTCTTTTTAATTAGATACATATCTGGATCTACATTAATTATACAAGGAGGGTGTAATATATCTCCTTCTGTTTATCCCAACTAAGGAAAGAAGCATCTGACATACTGTGTTTTAATGTCTACAGTTCAGAGCTTGGATTTTAGTCACAAATTAATTTGTGTAGTATTTATCTGTTATACTGCTGGGTACATGTTTGTGATTTTGAAGGTTATTATTAGTAAAATCAAATTCAATGGCTAACCTACAAAGGAGAGAAAAAAATAGAGAAAAACTCCCAATTCTGCTTTATAGACCTTAAGGTTTACACATGGAGACAAAAGAATGAGAATGATCTGTGTCTAAACAGAAATTAAGTGGTTATCAAAGATTTTTAAAAAAAACACAAACAAAAAAAACCCACAAAGCACCTCAGTGTCCCTGCTGTCACACTAAAAGGAATGTTTGGAACAGATCAGGTTTTATTTGGACTGATTCATGGTTACTTCAGTTTTGTACTGATGTAACTGGAGCTATACCAGCATCAAACACAATGGTGAACAGGCTCCTGGTATTTCTCTGAAGAACATGAACTATTAACATGATTATTTAACAATGTAGAATTACATTCAATTTCCTAATTATGAACAGTCTTCTAGGTTGCACAAGTTCTGAATAAACAAAGAAGAACTTGTGTGTAACATACTGCAAATAGAAAACTGCCTGAAACCAGATCCTAGAAACCTTGGTTGCCTTATTCTGAGATATAATTAAAAACTTGAATTTTCATTTTCAGCACCTAATGAGGCCTCAGGTTCTTTCAATTCACACAAAGAGATAATGTTTAATATGGCTTACCTGTCATTATGAGCTGTTCCCCTAGTGCAGGAAATCAGAACAATTTTAGAAAAAAAAGGAGGACCCTCTGGCACAGAAGGATCAGAAGTCATGACAATCTTTTCCCCAAACAGCTGATTAGAGGCTTGATTTGTGAAGGCTATGGAGATTGAACATATCACAGTTCATGCCCTAAAAGTGAATTTCATTTTGTCATAATAATCCATAGCATTTGCTTTGTGGCAGGGTTACACCTTAAGTAATGTATAGAATACTAATAATCTCCCTATTAAGCTTTATTCCTTTAGTTTTGTTAATACTGAACTCTTGGTAGCTGACTGCTGGGTGTGCTGAGTAAGCATGACCAAACCTGCATGACGAAAAAACCTGATGCAGCTGTTAGAAGATGGCTTGTTTGAAAATAAAAATCTAGCCCAGGGTAATAAAGGCACACCTTTTGCCTATGGCAGGTGTATCAGACTCATGGGAGAAGACTTTACACTACTCAGCTGATGTGGTTCAGTGGCACGAATCTGTCCAAAGCTTGATAAACATACATCAGTTTTAATCACTGTCAAGTAACTGAGCATGGAGATGGATTTATTTCTTTCTCTTTGCCCAGCAGGCTATCAAATAGCGTATGCTGTTTCTGTTCAATTTGTTAGCAACCATGACAACATGGAAAAAAGAAGGCGCTTCTCTTCAATTTAATAGTAAAGTGATGCCTTTCATGACATGTTGTTGCTTCCAAAGTTTTAAATTTTGATTCATGTGAAACCTACTGTAGCTATTGCTGTCACATTTTAGTGGCAAAGAAATCTGAATTACAGTATTAAATTCCATTGCTTAAAATGGGCTGGGAACATAAGAATGAATAAAGAACACACCCTGCTTATGTCACAAAAACTCAAAGAAATTCAGTCAATGAAAATTAAATTCACATTTCACATAGGCTGAGTTCCAGGTTCAACTAACTGGGCAATGTTAGGAATGATGCTGGCAGATGTCTCTGAACATGAAAGAAACAGCACGGAATCTAGGCTATTGTTTGCCTACTATTATATTTATTCATGGGCAATCATATTACATTTGGCTAAGGGTTCCTTTTAGGTTTGATGATATTTAGTGAACTGATCAGAGATTAATGTGATATTTTAGTGCTGATTTTTACCATGGAAAAATAATGGAAGGGTAGATGATTTATGAATCAAAAGTATTCTTTTAACTGCTAATAGACAAATTCTGTTTGCTATTTTGGGGAGGTTTTTTAAACATTTTTGTTTTGTTTTCTTTGAGCTTATTTGTGGATATTTGACCATTTTTAGCTTATTCTGTTACAAACACTAAAATCACTATCTTGCAAATGACTCTCCACAAATTCATGCTTCCAAATTTATATTTTATAATAAAAAGTGAGTTAGAAGTATTTGAACCGTAAGCTGTTGCTGAAAGGGTAGGCGAGCTTCTGGGGTAGTCAGAAGAAGGTAGTCCAAAAGAGTGAAAGAGAGGAGGAAAGGAGAAAGTATATTAGAAGAAATATATTCCAAGTAAATATGGAAAAAGTGTTTATCTTACCACTATGAAAAATACTCGATGGTAAAAGGAGAAAAGGAAAATAATTAGAGAGCAGTTATGTTGCATTAATCTTTCTCTACCTCTTCCCACCAACCTCTTCAATACAAAATATAAAATTGGTGATGAGTAAGAGCAATAAGCCATGGGCGGGCTGGTACAATTCTGCAATTCTTGGGTGGCCAAAGGAACTTAGCTTCCAGTCTCATTCCTCACTATACACCCAAGGCAAGCACCAGCCACCCAGTAATGCACAATCAGATGAATGGAACCAGAACCTTAGATCTGAACATATTTGGAGAGTTCAGATGTAGATTTCAATCTCATACCATGAGCCTGTCTATGGTTGACCTGTATTATACATATTGTAATAATTTTTACACTGAAACCTTGTTTATCCTGCATCAAAAAAGCAGACATGAAGTTTTATAATCCATTGGAGTACTCTGTTGACCTTGTTGCATGCAGCAGTACAAATCTCAAGGTTAAACTGGTTCAAAAACTACCTAATAACAAACACACACACAAAAAAAACCAGTCTGAAATAAAGAACAGTCTTTGAAAGACTATTGTATTTAAAGTAGAACTGATGGCAAATCACTCAGAATCCTCATCTATGTGTGGGATAATCTGAGTAGCACAGAGTACCTTTTGTAGGAGAAAACAATCAGCCGTGTCAAAAAATACTGTATTTAGAATATTCAGAGTTTTTGTTTATAACAATGATTATGTATTGCTCACTGCTGAGGGAGATGGAGACAAATACCTTGCCAGTGGGTTTTATAGCCATTTGCCGACAGCAAAGAAATGTTGAGATTTAGGAATGCTAGGTTCAATTCCAATTCTCCGGGGAGTGTACTTCAGTGATTACAGCTTGTTCTGCCCATCCCCTCTAGCCTGTCCCAAATATGTTATGCTCCTATTCCTGTCCTCCCCAGCTCCCACCCCTGTTGCTATCCCCCCAGCACCTGTCTATCCCTCACTCTCTAGCTTCTGAGCATCTCCCGCCTCGCACCTGACTCCTGCTACTGGCCCCTCACCTTCTGACCCCGCTCTTTCCAGCTCCTGCTTCTGTCCCCCTGCCACATACACAGCTCCTGCTTTCCCCTCTCCACTGCTCCTTTGCTTCCTCAATCCCAGCTCTTGCCATTCGTCTTCCTCCTTCTTCCTGTTCCTCTACCCATATCCTCTTCCCCTCTCTGCTCCCCCTCACCTCCAGACGCCTATTTCCTGTTCCCCCCTTTTTCCTGCCTTGCATATCTGTCCTATGTGTCATTTCTCACCTCTCTACATTCAAATCAGGTTGTTGTCTCCTTCTTTTGCTTGGTACCTGGTGGGCATTAGTGGGGGGTGTAGGTGGGGGGGGAGGAGGAGAAGGAGTGGAGGGAAAAAAGGGAAGAGGGAGGAGGGCACTGAGCACTGGAGAGCCAGTCTCCCTGCTCTCATTTCCTGTGCCTGGCCCCACAGTAGTCCCAGGTGCAGGGAAATCCTGCTTAGCTTTTAGGATGAAGCATGCTCCCTATAGACAGAATGTTCAGATAATTTAGCTGCCAAACTCTAACAAACCTGTGTGGAGCATGTGTGAACTGAGATTTTTCAGTTGCTTATAACAAACAAATCTGAGCAGTTTTTCATGGGAACAGTAGAAGGCACATTTCTGACACCACGATGGCCCTGCAAATTTCAACTCATTGCTCAAAAGCACAGAGGCCTTAAAGCTTCTTAAAAAAAAAAAAAAAATTTTTTTTTTTTTTTTTTTTTTTTTAAAAACATGGGCAAAAATATTTTCCCTAATCCTGTTCTCAGAAAAAGCTCAACCATTTTACCCTTACCTTTCTGAAATAATTTAGCCTGAGGCAGACTAAAGCATGGAAAATTTCAGTCTGACTAGTTTACATATTTAGCAAAGTTATAAGCAACTGAAAACAAGGTCTTGTAATGGAAAGTGTTCGGTATTAACACCTTAACTATAGGTGGCACTAACTGAATCTATAATTATTGCCAATTTTATCCTTTTAAATGTGGCAAACATTGCAAGGCTTCCCAACGCACTATGATATTGCAATTAAATTGGTGGGTGGGCGTACGGGCGTGCACTGCCCTATACTGCATGTAATTAGAACTGCTTCTCTGTGTGGCATAGACTCCATATTGCTAATCGTTAAAGAAAATTCTCTTTTGGTTTAAAAGGGCAGTTGCTTGTGCTTTTGGAGCAGGAGCATGTGGCTTTAATGCCTGTTGCTGCAGCCATGAAATTCTGAGTAGCCATGGTGTGCAGTGTTACATCTGAGAAGTCTCTGGTGGCACAGGTTGTGACAACGTAAGGTAACTTTTTAAACCTTTTTTGATTTTGCATTAATAATAAAGATCATATCATCATCAGTGGTCTGGGTTTCCACAGTTCTGAGCATGGTTACTTAACTTGGTTACCTGCTGCTGGCTCTTTCTGCAAACAGAGCCAGATACTAATCTCAGTTACACCAATGTAAACTGTGTTACTGGATAAACCACGTCTGTGCAAAGTCCATTTTGCACTGGTGCCAAGCATCTATTTTAGTCTAGACACATTCCTAGGCTCTTTAAGTCTGAAGTGCAGTTCTACTTCTGAGAAGGACAATGTAAAAATGGCATCTTCTTACTCCACAGATCTGCTCATGCTGCTTGGTAGAGAAATAATTGTAACATTAAGTATGAGCATAGGTGCCCCTGACATAAGTGAGACCCAAGCACATGCTTAGCTTTAAACAAATAAATCATACCCTGTGTTGATGGATATAGATTACTTTTGAGATTTGCGTGTGATTAACCTGAGAATCAGCTTTCCAGAAAAGATGCATATAATATTTCAGATATTATAAATAGCAGAAAATTCAACTAAAAATTGATCAAATTCACTGTACACAATGAGTCTAACTCATCTGTAAACATGATTAAGACAGAAACTGGAATATCTATTATGTTTGCTACAGCAAACCTGTGAGAGGTTTTAGATAGAAAGGTCATCCTGGTCTGACTGCACTGTGGCACTCTGCCTCCATGGACAGCATATCCAGACTTTGATCAGTTTCTCTAATTACAAAGGAGGCAACTGCCGAGGGCCTTTTAATTTAGAGACTGAATTTTAATTGTTTCAGAATCCAAAGAGCAGCCATACAAGACACATTCAGGTCAATTCAATGATATTTCTGAACATGGTAGTATAGTCGTTCATATCACATTAGAACGCCTATTGTAAAGAATAATCCATGCAGTATCTGTCATCTGTGGACAGACCCTGCTTCTAGTCACATCATGTTACACGGGAGTCTTTTCCTCAGAGAAAAGTAAACTCTCCTTGCTAAAGAGGCTCTCACACTTACTGTTTAGATTACAATAAAAAAAAGTCACTAGCTCCATTTGTTTTTAGACCAGACAGCAGAGGCTACCCATAGCTAATGGGTTGGTTAATCAGATAAAGAAACATAGCATACAGTTTGTAGAGGCTTGACTTCCTAGATGCTTTTCTCATGATCATATCCCATTAACTCCCCAATAAATATGGGAGCAATGTTCCATGCTGCCAGAATACAAACAGTGACTCAGACTTACATAGGAACCTGCTGTGCCCTTTCAGCCTCTTTTTACCAAAGGGAAGAATTTCCCTGGGTCTAAGGTTTCCCTAGAGCCTTTCTATGTTGCTGCCTTGTTCAATGTCACTTCCACATGTAATGCAACTGGGACAGAGAATTTCCTGACCAGAAGGATCCTCTTTGGAATCTGAAGGGCCAGCACTTCTCAGCACATTTAATTTAGTAGCAGAACTCAACTGGCTATGTTTACATGGGCATGCATACTTGGGTATTTACCAATCTACGTACTCATACATGTACCCCATACCAGCGCTGATGTCCTGGATATATGCTGTGCTGGACATGGGAACAAGCTGCATATATGCATATACCCACATCCACACTGCCACTTTTTGGTACACACATTTGGCATTAGAAGTTAAGGTTTCTGTGCATCACCACAGACACTCTAGGAACGGCCTTGCAGTGTGGTGTTGGTACTGTATGCTGCCTCTACATATTTGCCAATGGCAGTTCCCACTCACCCTTCTCTGCTGTCCAACTTGGTGGAAGACATGAAGCAAGTGACTGAGGATGCATTTCTGCTCTGCTAGCAGGACAAATGTGTACACCATGGAGTACGTGACAGGGGAAAATCCACTGTCACCCTATGACTCAGATGCAGGAGATTTGCCAATTTTGTGACTGTATGTACATAGGTGAACTGCCACTTCTGTACCAGGACAACCAGCACAGTGTGGTGGAATCACATTGTTCTGGAAGCTTGGGATTATGACCAGTGGCTGGAGAACTACAATGGCAAAACACTTGGTTCTGTAGACCAATACTAGTGCAGATGTGGGTGGCTACTTCCCTCGGAAAGCTGGCAAAGCCAGACTATTGGTCAGTTGCAAGCCACTTTGGGTGAGGAAATCCACTGTCAGACTCATGGTGGTGCAGGTTTGCAAAGCTATCAACACTCATTTACTCATGGGTGGTTGCCACTGCCTAACCCCCAACATTATATGTCAGTTTCAGAGAATGGGGTTTCTGAAATGTACGGGGACCATTGACGGCACCCACATCCCCATACTTTGCCCATCAAAAGGAGTGGGTATGTCAACTGAAAAGGTTACCACTCACTCATTTGTCTAGGCTTAGTGGATCACAAAGGAAGGTTCATGAACACCAACATCAGACACAGGAAAGGTTCACAATGTCAGGGTGCAGAAGAGATCAGGACTGCAATTGAGGGGGGAGGAATGGACTTTATTCCACAGAAATGACATGTTTTTATATAGTGTCTCCATGCCCAACATTATTCTGGGGAACCCCCAAATACCCATTCCTAGACTGGCTAATGAAACCTTACCCTGACATCCACAGCCCTGGCAAAACAGGCATTCATTTTCAAACTAAGGGGTATGCCTTTGGACAGCTGAAAGCTCGCTGGCAACACCCATGCACCTGGTTGGATGCTAATGTGGCCAGCACCATCTGCATTATTGTGGCATGCTGTGCCTTTTATAACAGTTGAGAGTCTAAAAGCAAGTACTTCAGGAAAAAGTGGGCACAAGATAGGACTGGCATACAAAGACTTTACAGTGAACGTTCATATTGGTGAATCATAGCAGGCCTGGGAAATCCAGGATGCAACTTGTGCTTACATCTTGGAACAGCAGGCAGGTAGAAGGTGACTTTGGCTTAGTCACACAAAGCGTCACACCCCATAAAGTTGCTGTAAAATACAATAGGGAACACTCCCACTCATTTGTGTTTCAACACACAGTTTAGTTCCCCTCCTGCCAATGGTCTTTAGATGGTTGTTTAGGTAATGATTCATTAGGGGTAATTGGGACAGGACATCTCCGCAAGTATAACACATTCTGGTTTGTGATTGTTCTGTGGAGGGTGTGTCTGCCCAATTAAATGGACTTATTGTTCTTTTGTTTTGTGTTAAAGTTCATAACTGTTAACAAGACTTTGAAAGTGATTATTCCCTGTTTGAAAGACATTGAGAACAGGTGATGGAGGAGTTGGGAGGGGCTTTAACAACTAGTTTCTGGCCACTGATTGTGTGCGGGGATAAGGGCACTTTCCAGATGTTAACTGTGAGTAGCTGCATGGTTCAAAATGGTCATGGGTATTGGGGGTTGGGGCTGAGAAAGGGCTATTTTAGTGCTGTTCAGTGTAAGTGCTGGCACAGTTACTTTACTTTGTTTTTCCTGTTCTCAGCATTGTCAAACCCATAGGGAACTTTTCTTTTTCTTCCCCAGTTAATAAAATTATCTGTTATTTCCACACACACACTGCACTTTCTACATGTCTCTGTCTTAGTATATACAGGGTATACATACAACAAAGCAAGATGATCAACTTTTTAAATCTGAAATGGAAACTCTACAACATAAGCAAAACTTAACAGTGACATTACTTCCTGAGCAAATGCAAGAAACAAAACATCCCCAGTGGTCTCACCATCTATAACCCTCTGACCACCACATACAACTCAGTACATCATGTAACTGGCTACCCAAATGCCCAAAGAGAACCTGCGTCAATACAGAAATAAACCTCCCTCTGACCACACACCCTTAGTTGTCATCTACCACTCCACAGTTGAGCCCATAAAGGGTATCAAACAACTACAAGCCATACTCAATGGGGATCCCACCCTGAAAGAAGTCTTTCCTGAATCTCCACTTCTGGCCTTCCAACAACCCCCACCCTTTCCAAGCTTATCAGAAGCAAGCTCCCCACAGACCAGGACACCAGCTGAAAGAGGCACCAAAACCTTCCAGAACAGATGCAAAACCTCCAGACATATCTTTACTGCTACAATGATCAACATCCCCCACAACCACACTCTTCAAAGTCCATGGATCCTACACATGCCTATCACAACATATGGTGTACCTCATCCAGTGCACTAAATGCCCCAACCACAACTGTGTGGGTAAAATCAGACAATCACTATGCTTTTGAATAAACTCACACAGCAGCAGGAGAACACTTTTCACAAAGCGATCATTCTATATTTGACCTCTCAGTCCTCATCCCCAAAGGAAACCTGCAAAACACTTTCAAAAGATGAGCCTGGGAACTTGAATTCAGTACTCAGCTAGATACTAAAAATCATGGACTGAACAGAGACTGGCTTTATGCTTTATTACAACAACCTGTAACCCACTACCCCCTCTCCCCCTTTTGTCCTATGACTGCAGAAGTCTTAACAGCCACTTCACCTTGAATGGTCCCTTAGTTTAGTATAAGTAATTAGCACACATTCTGTTTGATCTTTTATTTAGCTGTGACATTCTGAGGGCTAGTCTACACTTAAAATTTATAGTGGCACAGCTGTATCAGTTATAAGAGAGCTTGTGTAGCCACATTATGTCAGTGGAGGAGAGGGCTCCCCATGACATAATAAAACCACTTAAGCAAGCAGCAGTAGCTATGTTGGTAGGAAAGCGTCTATGTCAGGGCCCAGCCAGCACAGAACTGGCACCAGCATTGGGAGGCCAGGATGAGATGCTCATGACTCCTTGCCCCCTCCCTGCCACTATGTTCAGCACTTCTTGGGCCCATCTGAGAATCTGATCCAGAGGGCCCCATCTGCTTCCATTGAATTCAACAACAATGTTGCAGTTTATTCTAATATGAGAAAGATTGGGCCCTAAAATAATATTACAAGACTGAAGCAGTAATTGGAGATGTCTGCTACAGAAGAAAAATTAATTTTCTAAATTTTAAATCCTTTATTTTAAATGGTGAATTAATTCAGACATGAAAGTAGTGGATTAATATCATTAGCTTGAACTAGGTACTGTACAAACCACTATTCGTTTTTGTCAATGTACCACAAATCAGATATGCATTGCAACACCAGTGGTTGAAATGGGCTGGGTTGAAGCAGGGTGGTAAGCTATAAATTGTCCCTGATGACTGCATCTTGTGCCCTGGAATCTAAGCTCTCAGTTAAATAAAGTTACTAGTTCTTGTGATTGGAAGGAAAATGCAAATATGGAAACCAATGCAGTGACCTCTGTGTCATTCTATGTTCAGCCTGAAACAATAGCTTTGAGAGATATGCATTACCCGTGTTCATCTCATGATATTAAGACTTAAGTATAATGATTACATATCAGTTTGGTTAAAGCATGAAAGAAAGAGGGACAATCAGATACCACCATGATTGGCATGGTATAAAAACTGGGATGTAAGAATTTGGTTAGTGAGGAATTCATTTAAACATTCTAAATATAGACCGTTTAAACGGTTAAATGCTGTGAGCTCCTTCCACTGTGATGGGGAAGGGAAGCTGAGCAGAATCATGTGGGTTTGGCTCGTGGAGGGGAGACCAAAAGTGTGTAGGTCAGCCTGTTAAGTGTTTGCTGATTTACTGCAATGACCTGTTACCTTTGTAAGCTTAAATAGTGACACATTGCATTCCTGCTTTATAAACAGTTGTTTAAAAGTTAATAAAATGTTTAGGAATGGTTAATGCATAAAAAGTCTGAGCTGATGTGCTAATGACTTGATAACTAGGGGTAGTTAAAGAGTTGAGAACTGAGTTGCTCAGTTAATGACTGAGCCCAGCCGCTCCTCCCCCCAGCACACAATTTCTGAGCTGCTGTGGACCAACCTCCCCCCCCATTTAAACGTTTGATTAATTCGCTAAACAATGAGACTGCTGCTCACCTTTTAAATGTTTGTCCTGTTACATCCCTAATAAAAACCTACTTTACCATGAAGAGCTGGACAATCTATATTTCACCAGGACTCAGAATATGGTGAATATCTCCACTTTTGGTAGTCTACCATCTGACCCCTGTGTAATATCATTACAGTTCCAGGACTTGGTAAAGAGAGTGATGGGCATGTCAAATTGTGGGGCTGGGGGGGGTGGTGGACTTACAGGACATCAAACTCACTATCACTTGTACCATGTCAGATTTTGAAGCTAGGCTTCCTGAAGTAAGAGGCTTATATGCTACCCCAATGCATCAGTAGCTTCTTTATTACTATTTTTATTGTTATTACAGTACCAGCAACCCCAAGTGTTAAAAAAACCAGGAGTCAGCCCCATCCCCCCGCTCCAAAACTGTGAGATGACTGTAACAATTTAAGATAAGCTCCGGATCTTGTCCTCTCACTGGCCTTCGGGTGGTCCTGCAGGTGCCCCACCCTCAGTTCTTTCTAGGGTCTCCCACTAACTTCCCACAGTGCAGAGTACTTAAACATTACCTTTGAGGTGCTGGGGGGCAGTGGGGAGGTGTCCTCATTTATTGAGGGTTTATAAACTGTTTCTGTTGGCCTTCCAAACCCAAAAGCTCTTCTTCCTGGTCAAGGGATCCTACAGCCCTCCTTTGCAGGGCTGTGCCCTGCTTCAGGCTAACTTCTTCTAGCAGGCCTCTTCAAATTACCCTCATCCACTTCCACCTAGACTGACAGCACAGTCTTTCACAAACAAAATGCAAAACAAAACGTCATAAAAGTCCTTTCCTACCAGGCACCACTGCTGACAGTCTTCCAGTTGCCTGCTACAAACTGGAGGCCAGGTCTCACCACCTCTGTCCTTTCTCCTTTGGGCTGGAAGAGGTCAACAGGTCCCCCACCTATATTTCTCCCTTTGAGAAGAGGGAAGAGGCAGCTTTATTTCCCATACCTTGTCTTGACTGGCTAAGAAAGGAAAACCTTGCCCCACCCTACACTACAAGACTCCTGGTCCCAGCACGT
Source organism: Emydura macquarii macquarii (assembly GCF_026122565.2). Classification (NCBI taxonomy): domain Eukaryota; kingdom Metazoa; phylum Chordata; order Testudines; family Chelidae; genus Emydura; species Emydura macquarii. The sequence goes on from NW_027130568.1 coordinate 9,237,845, forward strand.
TAAAGAAACAATAACCCAGGTTTTCCCTAAAAAGTAACTATTATGCTGAGACCACTTCCTCTCCCCCCAGAATCTACATCTGCCATTCCCTAGGCTCTCATCTGCTCCAGAACTCCTGGGACATTAAAGAATTATGACCTGACTTATTGGCTTAACTTAGTCCTCATTACGCTTCAAAGGAGAGAGGCTACCCTATTATAAAACATGAGATTTTTTACAAGTAAAATATGGGGGTTTATTATTTGCCTTCTGGATTTTGAGCCTTTAGGTTTTGTTTTCCAACTTCTCTGAAGACAAAAAAGCTAGGAATTTACTAAAAAAGAAGCAGAGTCTCGCATAATCACATGACTCCAGGAGCTGGGTTTTAAGAAAACCATCTAGTATCCCAAGAGTCAGGTAAAATTGGAAGAGCGGGGAGCCTCCCTAACCCTTCTTTTAAACAATATTGAATTGTTTTTATTTGTTCTTAAACTGGCTCTTACCATGCTGCTCCACAGAACAATGCTGTGATGACAAAGTTACGACTGTCATTCTGGAGTATGTCTCCAGCAGAGACATGATCAAACATGAAACAAAATCCTTCCTTGTTCAGGAATTGTATTTGGGGAGAAAGAAACCTAAAGCACTGAATTTTAGGGCAGACCATTTAGAGCTGTAATAAGTATAATCAGATTAGAGGGAACTGAAGGTTTATAGATGTTCCTGGTGATATTCTGCACAGTGGAAGGTTATATTTTATAACATTTACATTTTCAATCAGCATACTCCAAGCTGTGTTTACACTTCTTTCAAACCATACACAGTACATTAGTCAAAGGCATTTAGTGAGATAATTTAATTTTAAGAATGAGAATATTCAGTGTTTCAGTTGGCTAAAAAGTTCCAGTACGACCCCCTTGCAACCAACATTTCTCTCCCTCCTTTGACTTCTCTCTCTAGATATCCATTCTCTCCAGCTGGATTCTTCACGGCCATGTACTCCTGCTGGCCCCTGTGGGAAATGGACCATACACTGCAGTTTTTTTTTTTTATGAACTTCCAACATACCTACTCCCTTCTAAGTCCTAAGGGCACCCCTAGATCTTGTGTTGCTGGAACACAGTGTGAGATAAGGACATCTTCTATGTCTTTCTTAGTCTATCTTCTAGACTAAAATACAGCCCCCATCTCTATTGACACAGGCTTCTCAGGCAACAGAAACAATGTAGTTCCATTGCACAAGGAACATGCTGAACGTAAGGACGTCACATGGGGCAGAAAGGAATGGTGAAAAGATAGGAGCAGGGGCAGGGACTCTACCATTGCAGTGACCCTTGTTTGTCCTGCTTTAAGGGAGCGATGGTAGGGACCACAGAGACTACTTCAGCCATTTAGCTAGAGTACATGCCACAGATCTGGCTTCAGGGAAAGATTCCTCCTCCTATACATGTTAGGACTGGACAAAAAATTTCCAGTAGGAATGTGTCAATTCCATCAAAACTTTCAGCTGCCTGCTTCTGTCTGGTTTCCTGCCAGGGCACCCACCAGCCAGCCATCTGTTGGGCCCCTGGGCTTCCCTCACAATAGGCTGAAGGAGAACTAGGGATCCCTAAGTTGCCTGCCTGGGCTCCCCAGCTCCTTGCCTCGTGGTTTCCCAGGTTCCTCATGCTGACCAGCTCCCAGGCAGCCGAACAGCTGGCTCCCTAGCTGTGCCTCTCCCCAAGTTCCCCAGCTGTGCATCTCCCCAAGTTCCCAGGCTCCTTGGACTCCCTGACCAGCCAGCTCCCAGGCTGTCCAGCTCCCTGATTCCCCAGACTGTCCACCTGGCAGGCTGACAGGGAGCCCAGGAAGCCCACTAGCCAGAAAGGCAGCAGTCAACCCAAACATTTTCCATTTCAGTTCTCCCAGGATGAGTGATTTCTAGATATTCTTTCCTATGAAAAATGTCAGCTGTGTCCCAATTGGGATCCCCCCCCCCAATAACTTGAAATTTTTCTTGGAAAGAAAATCCATTTTCCAGACAGCTCTAATCTGGCTCCCTGGACCAAATGCTGAGCAGAAGATTTTAGCTTTAGAGAGTCCCTCAAAGTTGATGTAACTGCAGCTGTTATCTTTTGTCTGCACAAATTAAATTCTAGAGGACTCTTCAATTTAGCAGACAAAGACATAAGATCCAACATTGGGAAGCTGAAGCTAGAAAAATTCAAACTGGAAATGAGGTGCATGTTTTTAACAATGAGGTAGTGGGAACAATTCACCTAGGCATGTGATAAAGTCTCCATCACAGACTCATTAAATCAAGACTTGTTTTTCTAAAAGATGCACTCTCGTTCAACCACAAGATACTGGCCTCAATGCAGAAATTACTGAGTGAAGTTTATGGTCTGTTACACAAGAGGGCAAGTTAAGTTATTATAATGGTTCCTTTTGGCCTTTAAAAAACAAAAAACAAAAAACGAACTATGAAATGCTAGAATGGTATAAGTGCTATAATGACTCATTTTGAGCCCTGAGAACAAAAACAATTTACTATTCATATATTCAGCTTTGTGCTGTGGAGAAAATCCAAACCTTGAAAATATTCATATTAGTTGTAGCCTCTTTTAAAAAATGGAAAGTAAATTCAGTGCTGACTAAAGATTTAGGGCTGACTGCACTGGAATTTGGAGTCCCCGCTCTGTTCAAAGAACAGGTACTACAGGGATGACGACAGGGTAAGCTTTGTCAATTTGACTCAACCCACAGCTGAAGGGGAGACAGCCCACTGGTCTCCCATTCCTATTAAATCCTTGGTGGGGTTTGGGACACTTAACAATGAGGAGCTTAGCTGTGACCAGCAATCACTTTCGCACAGGACACCAAGCGGGCATCAGATGGAAATGACTTTTGGTCATTAGTAGCATAAAGTGGAGATTATAGGCCAATATGATTTAGCGTAATGAGGTTAGATACATAGTGGCATTACAGCCTCTTTGCACAGGCTATGCTATAGGGAGTTTAAGGCTTTCTAGAGGAATATCACCAGCAGAGGAGCTCTGTACACTGCCTCCACAGCAACTCACAGTGAAGGTGGCATTCTGAGAGACTGGGGGAGTCCTTCACTCTTGCAATTCCCCATGGCCCCAAGACCCTTGTTGCAGCAAGGCTATGGCATGGGCTAAAGCAGCAAGGAACACAAGAAGCAGGGGTATAAACTAGCTCCCTCAGCCACAAAATTCAGGAAGCATAAAGCTGCCTCGCTGCAATCTTTGCACCAGCCCACACATTGGCACAAGAATAACTTTGCCCCATTGTTTTCAAGCTGTGGTCCACAGACATGGCCCTCATGATTGAAGGTGCTCCGATCACAGAGCTGCTAATTCCTACATACAGCTCAGTCTAGGACTTTTAGGCTTTCCACTATGAAAATAAGGTCTTTTTAAACCACCTGTCACAGGGTAGGTGCGCCCCAGCACGGGCATCAGGTCACTTAAGCTGGGAAGGGGGTAAAAAAGTTGATGGGTCAAGTCCACCCTGCAAGGCTCCTCTCCAGGGCCAGGTTGTCTAAGTCACTGGGGCTGCCCTTTTGTTTCCCCCCCAGGGCAGTGCAGCCCAACAGTCAGAGTCAGCACAGCAGCCCTCTAGCCAGGGTAGCACAGCCCAATGGCTAAAGTCAGCACACTGGCCCTATGTCCCACCTGCCTCAGAGGAGGGCAGAGAGCAGCAGGTCCCCATGTTTGCCTCACAGCACAGTCCAGGTGGGGAAAGTGACCTGGATGCAGGGAGCCCTGGCATTGCTTCTCCTTCCCCCCGCCCCTGCCATCAGCCCCTAGGGGTGGAGGAGCGCAATGTTGGAGCAGGGAGTGAGCGGTATCTGTCTGTCACCACTTGCTCCCCTCCCCCCATGTTCCTCTGCTGGGAGGAAGCAGGGGGGCTCACAGCCCCACACCGGACCAGGGTTGGGGTTCACAGTTCATGACCTCCAAATAACCACATCACCCCTACTTTGAGAACCAATGGTTTAAACCATCCTGTGTAATTTAAGAGAAACTTATGGCTTGCTCCAACCCCCTTTGACTTTAGTGGAGCTAGGTCAGATCCTAATAACCCTGCTCTTGAATGCGGTAGGGTGATTTAAGAGATTCAAAGGATATGTAATTTTTTTGTTAAGTTTTATGCTTTGGAGTAATTTCTATTGACCCCTGTTGGTTTCATTCATGTTAAATTCTACAGAATATTTTCCTGAAGGAAGTGGTTGGTGTTGTATTCTTAGTGATAAGAGATATGGTTACATTAATGAGAGAACATTTCATTCTTCTGTGTGATAACATACTCTGGAAATATAGTGTAGCCTTTGTGCTTTCAGAACATTTGAATTCACCTGACTTATTTTATACAATGCTTTGTGAAATGCTCTGGAAAAGCTTGGTGTTTGCTTGGAAACAAGTTAAATTGGAAAGGCAAACCTTTGAATGGCTTTGTGCTGTACTGCCAAGGGAATAGACAAACAGAAATACTACATAGGGCAGGATGGCTGGGAGGGGCAAGTCAAGCAAGCAGTGCAGTCTCAATGATAGCACTTACCACATGCTCAAAAAAAGATAAGCAGAGGTAATTACTGTGGGCCTAATCCTCACCTGTGTAGCCTAGCCACAGCTCCATATCTGCAGTGCCTGTAACTTCCCTCAGATTTCAACCATGCTCTTCCTGATGTGGAGCCCTCAGGTTGAAGCATACTAATGCTGTAAAAGCAGAATGTTCACAGAACAAATGGCGGCAATATTTAGCATTCATAGCATGGTATTAACTAATTAAGCCTATACCACCTCTGTTAAAAATTAGTATCCTCATTTAACAGTGGGGGAAAATGACAGAGATCAAATCTTATTTTCCTTACTCATGTAAACAATACCCATGATTTCACTGCATCTACTTGCAGAAGTAAGGAAAAACAGGATTTAGCACAGAGAGTTCAAGTGATGTGCCATAGTAGCCCACAAAACAAAAAGAGGAGTTACAGGCTCACAGTTCTGTGCTCAGTTCAGTAGACCATGCTTCCTTCCTAATAAGGCAGGTATAGAACGCTTTTAAAGTCGGGACTTTCAGATTAATTTTTTTCTTAAGAAAAAGGAGAGAATTAACATTCACACATTACATATGATCACAAGACCAACACCAAAAGGGTGCTAATTTTTTTCATTATCAGGAGGAGAGAGATTTTTTTTTTTTTTAAATTATTCTTGTCCTTTGCAGAATTGCTTCCATCTGAGTACACAACAAGTCACGACAGTATTTCATTTAAAGGACTCTCTTAAGTGGTGTTAAAAAACCACTACTTTCCTTATAACAACTCTGAAAACTGCAGATGCAAAGGACCAATGTTCCTTATTGTAATTTCATTTCAAATTCTGATAGGAATTTCTTTGTTCCTGCTGATGTTAAAGTATTAATATTCTAAATGTATTAGAAAATTTCAATTAACTCCCATTGTTCCATCTACTACTGTGTCTAGAATGAGGATGTCATTTTTCTATTAACATCTCAGAGATTGAAAATTTTGTAACGAGAAATGAAAATGCTAAAGGTCTACAAAGATACAACTGAGATTGAATAAAGGACAGTGAGCAAGAACAGATTACTACAATCATGAACAGAAAATTTGTAATCTGTGGAGCTTCATAAATTCTTTGCACTTGTCACTGCTTGGCCTGTGCTGTTATCCACAAAGCCAACTCATTTACAATAGCAATTTCCTTTCTTGAATATTTATAGAAGATAATGTCACTGCTTTTGCCTCTGCATACCTTATGTACTTGATATTTCTCAACTCAATGTAGTGCTGCAGCTCACCAAGAATGCTTACTTGGAGATTATAAAGGTTTCTTAAATCCTATTTTGTATGAAAATTTAAGACACCAAGGAAAACAGCTAAGACAAAACAACCCACTGCTGTATCAGAAACAAGAGCTTCTGTGTGCTTGGTTAAATTGCATCATATTGGTTTTCTGTGGGACTTGTTGCTTGGTATCAGAGCAGGTCTTGAGACCTGGATGTCTGAAAGGAGTTAGGGGTTGAACAGGGAGGGGTCTCCCACCACTTAGGAAAATGCTCTAATTACTGAGATATGGGATATTCTGATGTGGGGATTGTGACCCTTCCGTGCCTAGGGTAGCCACCTGAAAATGCCAAGGTCAGGGCAGGCTGTAAAAGGAGAGCAAATTCTTCCAGCACTGGCGAGTGACACTGAAATCAGACTTCCCAACCGGCCACAAACTGCTTCTGATTCCCCACACCAGTTATCAAGAAGCCAATATACAAATACACACAGTCCCCTTTACTGCATTTCAGTCTCTGGCTCCCAATCAGCCACTAGGTCCAATAAAGAGACAAGTTATTTAAAACTCTATGCTCTTTACCCAAAAGATTTCTCCTGACCCCAAAGGGTCAGCCACAATACCAGATCAATATAAGTTTGGATTTTACCCAAAACACCACACTGCCAGCCAATCCTGTAGCAACTAAAACTAAAGGTTTATTATAAAAAGAAACTATAAGAGAAGTGTTACAGGATTAAAGCAATCAGATACATAAAATGATTTGACAATCCATATATATCAGGTTTCTAGAAGAATTGTGGAGTTTGCAGGCTCGTATAGTCCCTCTGGTATACATCCAGTACCCGGAGGGGTCTCAGTCCTTGGTTTCACAGCTTCAGTAGATGAGTTGATCCAGAGGTAGGTGATGACGGAAAACAAAATGGATCCCAGACCTTCCCCCTTTTATGTCCTCTGGCTTTTTTCCCCATGCTGCTTGTGGAATTTTACAGAAACCAAAATGGAGTCCAGAGTCACATGAGTAAGTCTTGGTGACTCAAGTATATCCCTGGCTTCTCCCCTTGGGCCCCTTGCACCTGGGAATCTCTTAATGAGCCATTTAGCAGGCTATTGTTCTGCAGCTATCCTGTCTGGGGTGTGACCCAGACACAGCACAATTTGAAATACAGATATATCAACCATATCCATAGCTTCCATTACACATATAACACATGACTATAAACATCTTAGGCCTGGTCTACACTGGTGGCTTAATTTGAATTAAAGTCCCTACACTTGCGCACTGTTCATTCAAATTAAGGAGCCTTTAAAATTGAGTTAATAAAACCACCTCTGCAAGTGGTGTAGCACCTAATCCGAATTTAAGAATTCAATTTAGTGTCAGTGTAGACGCAATTGGTCTTAATTTGAATTAATTGGCCTCCGGAAGCTATCCCATAATGCCCCATTTCAAAGTTCCCTCCTCTCAAGCAGACCCAGGAAAATTTGAATCTTCATTTCCTGTGTTTGCTGCCAGCATGGGGAGAGCTTTCCCACTGTTCTCATCATGGCTACTGAAAAGCCCAAATGTGCTCCAGCATGGAGTCGGGCTGAAGTCTTAGGAGTTATTCCTGACCCCCGAACAGTTCACCAGCACACAGGACAGCACGAACGATCCTATGGAAGGCACATCCGGTGAGTTTTCTTTCTTATTAATATTTCTGTCCTTGCATGTTGTTGGGGAGGGTGAGGGGGAGCTCATGTGTTTTGTTGACTGCCATGGGTGCTTATCCAGGGCTCAATGTTTGTTTTCTGTGTGTTAAAAAAAATTACGTTTCCCATCTGTTATCACATTGACAATTTAATGTATGTAATCTGTTATCCCTCCCTCACTTGAAAAAAGTGTTCAGAGAAGGGCTGCCTTGTAGGATTCTTCTCTGCAAGCAAGGCAGCCAGCATCCTCCCCCACTCACCACAAGCTGAATGGGTTTACAATCCAAGCTGCGATCACCCCCCACAACAAGCCCTTAGCAGTTAGTCTCTTTAAGGGTTTGAAAGCTTTCACCACCCACTCTCCCTGCCTGGTGAATGGGTTTTAAATGCCCAGCAAGCCCTTTGCAATTTTTCCCTTTAAGGGTTTGAAAACAGAAAGCTGCGGCGGCCATGCTGAGTGCTGGCCAGCAAGCTACCACCCTACCCCTGGAGACAGTGAAAGAACCCCTTCCCTCATTACTTGAATGTAAAGAAATAAAGGTTTGCATCATTCCACAATGTTTCTTTATTAAATCATAAGTAGGTCAGGAGGGAATTCTCAGGCACAGATATCGAATGCTCTTGAGTGGTGGGATGATTATTAAAGAAAAAACATACAGTGCGTGGGTTGGTGGAGGGAAAAATCAAAGGCAAGCAATATACAGGGTCATTATTCTGCTGGATCTCTTGTAGCATGGCATCCACGGAGGCATAGATCACTCTTCGCATTCTTGCTTGAGTTCTAAAGTAATCCAGGATAAGCCATGATGTATTTGTCACAGTCAAAATGAGAGCACAGTTCAGCTGGCTCCATGTTTCTGCAGCAATGATGATCGGGGGAGTAAAAAACCAGCACAAAAATCCTGTTCCTGTTTGTTGGGGGAGCAGCGCTGCATCCTGGGATGATGAAACTCCTCACAACAGCCTCCGTGGTTAGTTGCACTGTGGGATAGCTTCCCACATTGCCCTGCTTTCTAATTCGAATTAAGTCTGGCCAGTGTGGATGCAAAAAACCAGCAAAAACTCCATAATGTGGAAAGTCTGCAGTGCTTTCTATAAATCGGTTTCTGAAAGTCGAATTAAGCTAATTTGAATTAGTGCTGCAGTGTAGACATAGCCTTACTTAGCACATTATAGCCTAACAGTACCTGGCATGGCATCTCACATGGATGTACTATGATTTTGACATATTGGTGTTAAACATAATAAATGTCCCCCCTCTCCTCCCAATCCAGCCAGCGTGACAGGGATCTCTCAGTCTCTGATGAAGCTGTTCCACAGTGGATAAATAATGAAAGAGTGATTGGTGTGGGAAGATTGGATATAGTTCTCCCATATCGTTGGGCCAGAAAGAGCAAGAGAGAATGACTCTGCTGCCTGGTGGGAGACCCAACGTCCAGTCTCCCTGCTCCAATCACTCTTTCATCATTTGAAGCTCAGATTGCACAGTAAAGATTCAGAACTAAAATACAGCAGGAACATTTTCCCAATAAGTGGAATACTGTTCAGTATTCAGATGAATGACAGCTTTAGGTGAATGTTTCAGATGAGCCAAGACATGTAACTGCAGAATGAGGTAAGAATCCCACACACATAAAATTAGATAGTCAGATTTCAAAGTGACGAAGAAAATGCACCTGCAGGAGATACAGTCTGACATCTCCATTATTCTCTCTTTAATGCCACAGACTGCTTCAGACAGTATCTTCTTTAGAATCGCAAGTCATCTAAGCTGGAGGCGTGCTATTGGTCATCTGGCGTTGTGGCCTCTACTTGGCCATCTAGCTCAGTTGTAATTTCAAAATTATAAAGTGGACAACTGGCTCCAGGAACATCACAGTGAAAAATGGAATGCACCAGAAAGTAAACCACAGAAAATCCAAATCTGACAGTCCTCCTTCAGTGCACATAAACACCAAATGCATATAAAACAAATGGCTGAGAAATACACTGAAGTAAAATTGTTTTTGAGACCCTTTCTGGTATGCTAAATGTTATCAAAGTTTTATTTAACATTTTCTAAAATGTCTAGGGGTATATTTCTCTTTCCAATAGTGTTTAAGAAAACATGCATAGCATATTGCTCTCCTGCCAAAGAGACTACTATTTTTGTTCAGATGACTTTCATAGAATTTCTTTGAGTAGGTGAGAAAGCAGCTAATATCCATGTGTGGCAGGCAAGGAAACTAGTTTGATATTTACTTTGACAGGAACATCTCTCCAGCACATCCATTAAAGATCTACAACCTATCCTAGCAAATGATCCATCTCTCGCTCAGGCAGTGGGCGGCAGACCCATCCTGGCTTACAGACAGCCCCCGAACCTGAAGCAAATGCTCACCAGCAACCATACACCCTAAAAAAAATCCTACCCAGGAACCTATCCCTGCAACAAACCCTGTTGTCAGCTCTGCCCACACATCGTCTCTAATGACATCATCACTGGTCCTAACCACATCAATCACACCATGAGGGGCTCATTCACCTGCATATCCACTAATGTTATATTTGCCATCATGTGCCAGCAATGCCCTTCTGCCATGTACATTGGCCAAACTGGACTATCACTACGCAGAAGGATAAATGGACACAAATCAGACAAAAAACAACATCCATAAACCAGTGGGAGAACACTTTAATTCCCCAGGGCATTCTGTCTCTGACCTGAGAGTTGCTGTACTTCTCCAAAAAAACCCTCCAAAAACAGACTTCAAAGAGAAACTGCTGAGTTAGAAATGATCTGCAAACTTGACACATTCAAATTGGGTTTAAACAGAGACTTGGAGTGGCTATCTCACTACAGAAGGTAAATTACTTTGCTCACCCATTCTCACCTCCTACTCAGTGGTCATCCTTAGGTCTTAAGTACTGGACTCCACCTCCCCCATTGTTCTCAATGCACCTGGATATCTATAAGATGCCTCTGTGTTTCCTATTTTCTGTATTACTGTATCTGAAGAAGAGAGCTGAAATCTCTCGAAAGCTTATGTCTACAAATATTAAATTTGTTAGTCTTTAAAGTGCCACAGAACTCTCGTTGTTTTTGCAGTAACATCTTTTATTAATCCTGCAGTACCTCTGGTGAATACTCTAGTTGTCTTCCTGAACAGTGAATCAGCTGATCACTCCAAACTCAAATGTTCCTGCTTCCCTTTCTCCCCCCAGTGCCACTTCCTATGTTTACCTGCCTACCTCTCAGGCCATCTCCCTGGCTACTTCACCACATCACCTGCTAGGATTGTTCTGTCTGTACTAGGAACCCCTTTGCTAATCCTGGCCTGGCCTGATCACTAGGAAGTGTCACAAGAAAGCAGCAGCTGCAGCACCAGCAGCTCCTCCTCCTCTTATCCCCAAGTCGGTCTCTGCACTATGGAGAAGAAATCTTTATATTCCTGCTCCCTTTCCCATCCTGCACTGTTTCCATCCTACAGTTCCTACCATCCCTCTGGGAACTAGAACCCTCAGAATGCTTGTCCTTAGCAGGATAAGACAGTAAAAGAAGCGATGAGCCTACACCTGTCCTTAAAGGACCAGCATACCTTTTTGCATGGTCTGTTTAAAAAACAAGTGGGATGAAAGAGGATTTGAAATTTTAATTAAAAAAAATTCATCCAGCTCTAATTGTAATGTTCTAATGCATAGCTCTGTGGTTGTGGTAAGATGAGCAGAACATGCTTGTTTGTGATCCTATGCACTATTTTCTTCATAATCACTAAGGAATATTTGAGTGCACCCTTATTCTTGTGAATCTTCACCATGCATCTAGCATCAGGACTATCCTATAAACAGGAAATATTTTACATTTTGACATCTGTGTTGAAATAAGTGTATTTCCTGGAGGGCAAGGGGAGGTTTTCAAAGGCACAAAGGGGAGGTGGGCACTTAACATCCCTTGTGCTTTTGAAATCCCTGCCCCCTCTCCCCATATGCCTATTTCCCTCTTCTATGGGTATGTCTACATAGCAAAGAAAAATCTGTGGCTGGTCTATGCTAGCTGATTCCAACTTGTGAGGCAGGGCTGTGGGGCTATTCCATTGCTGTGTAGATTTCTGAGCTTGGACTGGAGCCTGAGCTCTGGGACGCTCCCACCTCACAGGATCCTCAAATCCAGGCTCCAGCCTGAGCCCAGATATCTATACAGCAACTGCCAGCCATGGTTTTTCTTTACCGTGTAGACATGCTTTGGTATGCTTGGATAGAAAGTATTTACAAATATCAATAAATTAAGCCTCATGATATTTAGCTATGTAAATAAGTAAGTAGCCCAATTTTACAGATAAGGAAATTAAGATCCAGAGAGACTAAGGCTATGGCGACACTAGAGAGTTTACAGCGGTGCAGTTCTAGTGTAGCGGCTCTAAGCTGATGGGAGAGAGCTCTCCCATTGACCTAATTAATCCATCCCCAATGAGTGGTGGTAGCTATGTTGGCAAGAGAGCTTATCCCTCCAACAATAGCGTTGTCCACATCAGCGCTTAGGTCAGTGTAACTTAAGTTGCTCAGGGGGGTTGTTACTGATTCACAGTCCTCGGCGACCTAAGTATACAACATAAGTGGTAGTTAGACATAGCAGAGTTAGGACAATTCTGTGTGGATTTTGAAAACCCCACACTCAGGCTCTCATTGAAGTCAATGAGAGTTTTAATATTGGCTTCAATGGGAGTAGTTAAGCCAAAGTTGAATGCTTTTGAAAATCCAAACCTGAATTATCTGGCTGGGCACCTATAAATGGTTTAGAAGGGTACTTGCACTCTCTATGTGGGGAGTATCAAAACACTATTGAAACTAGTGCATGTTGGAGCGAAAGACACATTGGAGGGAAAGGCTAGGGCTTTATTTTAGGCTATGTATGTTGGTATAATTTGTTGCTCAGGGGCGTGAATAAATTACGCCCTCCCCTCACCCCCGAGTGATACAAGTTACACTGAGAAGTGCGTGTGTGGACAGCGCTATGTCAGTGGGAGAGCTTCTCCTGCCAACATAGCTGCCGCCACTTGTTGGGGGTGGATTAATTAGGTCTGTGGGAGAGCTTTCTCCCATCAGCAGAGAGTGGACCCACTAGAGATTTTACAGTGGTGCAGCTGCATTGGTACAGCTGCACCATTCCAGTTTGATTCAGAGTGGATTAGAGGTTTTTCCAGAATGACTATAAGTACAGTCACACTAACTTCAGCTTCCACACAGATTTTAGTTTCATGTCAAAGAAGCTTTCCATTCTTTGATTCATTTTAATCTCAGTGGCACTAAGAAAAGAAATTCAGTAGCTATGCCACTGCCTCAGGTTGTTTAAACATGTGGTATCTTCTCAGCTGAGTTATAATTGCAAAACTCCCTGAAAAATGACTATGTGTTTGAATGTATACAAGGATACTCAGTCAAGATAACTTGTTGGCATAAAGAATATTACATTTCTTACAGTGGTTGTCATTTTCTTACTTTAGGGAGGTAGGCCACTGATGCATCCCCAAAATACTGGACTTCCAGAGCTATGTGTGTCTGCCCTCACTTGTGTAACACCTTCCACAGTGGTGTGACCTCACACGCATTGTGCACGCCAGGTCACATTGCACTGAGGACACCATATTGCAGAGCACTAAGGTCACACCAGTGGGGGCAGAGTAGCACACCCTGCAATGTATCCTCCATGCATCTACAATAATACCAGAGAAATATAGATAGGTCACTAACAAAGCTGCCAAAGAAACTAAAACATTGAAATTCCACATACAAGTCCAGTCACTGACCGTGGCAAATTTTACATCGATGGGGCTATTTGCATGGAGAAATATTGTAAAGTCAGGATGTTGGTCACGCTGTGGGACTTCTTGACACATCTAGAAATGCCATAGGTAACAAGTTAGGGGTAGAGAGAAAGCTCTAAGGATAAGAGGCCCCTCATATTTGATTGTTTTGTTGTTTCATATAAACCAAGAGACATGAAGTTTAGTTTGATCATTTGGCCCTTAGAATTTCACAATTTGTCTCCCTTCCCCCCAAAAATGTACCTGTAATGCTTGTGGCACATGCACAAGTTGTGTTTTGTACTGGCAGTGTGAGGAATGCAGAAAATGGCCAGTAGATTGCATGTTGCCTAGTATGTGTGTAGAGAATAATGTGGCACCTATAGATATTACATGTGCATATTTAGAGGTTTATTGAAAGTTTTTGGTCTCAAAGGAAACAGTCACATTCTTTTAAAGTTGTAATTTATTCTCCATTGCTATTATCTTTGGACCAAAGTTTAAACATATAGGTTATTTCTGATTTGGGTCTTTTTTTGTTGTCAAACCATCACTTTCCCCTGTGTTGTGGACAAAACCCCTCTGCTGAAATCCTTTTTCTACTTAAATACACAAAAATAATAAACTGAACCCCAGTACTAATTACCATAATCCACAGGCGTGCAACCCTTACTAACAAAGTAGCATCCATTGAACTAAATGGGACTTTCCACAAAATAACTACATAAATTTAGACAAGAGGTTGCAGAATTGTTCCTTGAGCAGACCATTAAGCCCCTTTTTGCTCTGACTTAGAATGGAGTATTTCATAACTCAATCACATGCCTAAACTGAGATTACAAAGAATCCAATGTATTAATTAATAATTTCAATATATAAATCAATAAATGCCTAACCTATATTACATAGTTTAATGTTTACAGCATTATTTATTTGTAGTAGCATCCACATGTCAAGATCTTTTCCATCATTCCAGAAGAGATGGTTCCCACCCATAGGAACTCACAGTTAAGGAAGGACAAACACAAGTAGACAGCAGTTAGGGAAGGGGAACAAGAGAAATTCTCAATACTAATCAACACAATTCACTTTTGGCAGCATGGCAGAAGTGAGACAGCATGGTTTTCAGGAGGAACTTAAAAGAGGAGAGGATATGGCCAACACATTTCAGTCCAGGCAATGATAAACAAAGGAACAGAGATGATTGTTCAAAATATCATCTGCTCATCTCACTTTAAGAAATCAATACCCACCAGTAGACATAGTAATAAAAACGTTCTATAGCAAGCACAGTAAAATGACTCCTACTACAGCGCCCCCCAGTCCCAAATTCCAAGGGGGGGAGGGGCGAGAAAAAACCAACTAACAATGGGCTACGGAGGTTATCAAATCCAGCGGGTAAAGGATAGGGCAAAGAACTCCAAAGTTGAGAACTCTTCCTGGAGAGCAAACTGCCAGTAGCTCTCTTCATTTTAAAAATGAGGGGATCTGGCTTGAGCCCCTCTGATGACCTCAGCTGTAGCAATATTGTACAGGGAGAGAGACTGTTTCTCAGGTAACTATGATCCAAAGCCCAATGTAGTAATTGGATGAACTTCCATTGATTTCAGTGGACTTTGGTTTTACTATGCATCCCTAAATGGCTGAGAACCTAGGACCTGAGCCAATCAACTATCTACATTTAACATTTTTGTACATTATTATTAGTAAAAACTTGTTAAATGTCAACAATGAACATGGAGTTGTAAATTATAGAGGACAACATGATGCCTAATCCAAGAAGTTTCCATTTTAATACCTGATCCTGCATTCATTCAGTACTAGGCACTGTGTTTTTTGCCAACTATGAATAGTATGGATTATGGAGAGAGTCAGTTCTATTCACAATGGGCAGACAGTATGTGTTTGTAGGACTGGGCCCTAAATTTAAACATATGATGGTCTAACCTTAAGGCAGCACAGATCAGCTTGTTTTTCCATTGCCTTCTGATTCTTTAGTGTTGATAGACTTCTAAGATGTAGTTCTAAACTCTGCAAAGAGATTCAGTTATTTTGCCGAATCACCTGTGCAGCCAGGACCTATTAGCTCTGACATGGCAGGAAGGGGCAGAGACAGACGGGTACTGCAGGGAAAACCCTTACAGCAACCAAGCTTAGGTTGAGGGTTACGTTTGTTTTGTTGTTATTTACATTAAAAATAAAGGCAAACATTAAGAAGGCGAAGCTTGGGCCAGTTCCATTTTTACAACTATGTGAGAAGTAGGGTGAAAATAGTACCTGCTTATATAGCCATCCAGATAAAAATAGCAGTGTATAACTACAGCTTTTAAAGTTAAATTAGGAGACTTGGTGCATTAGGTGAAGAGTCTGCAACTGATTTGAATTAAATAAGAAATTCTTTGAACAGTCAAACTTAATATTAACTTTAAGATATCAACTACCTGAGGAGAGGAGAGAGAAAAAGGACCAGTAAACCAGTGACTCTCAACCTCTCCAGACTACTGTATTCCTTTCAGGAATCTGATTTGTCTTGCGTATCCCAAATTTCACCTCACTTAAAACTATTTGCCTACAAAAATCAGATATAAACATACAAAAGTGTTGCAGCACACAATCACTTAAAATTGCTTATTTTCTCATTTTTACCATATAATTACAAAATAAATTGGTTGGAATATAAATATTGTACTTACATTTCAGTGTATAGTATATAGAGAAGTATAAACAAGTCATTGTCTGTATGAAATTTAGTTCATGCTGACTCCACTCATGCTTTTATGTAGCCTGTTGTAAAACTTAGGCAAATATCTAGATGAGTTGATGTATCCCCAGGAAGACTGTTGCATAACCCCAGGGATACACACACCCTGGTTGAGAACCTGTGCAGTAAGCAATAGAAGAGATCAAGATAAGCATGTTAATGCTGTAATTATTCTACACAAGCTAGAATGGACAAAATAATTATATTTCACCTTTACAACCATGGAGGACCTACTGTACCTTCATTAAAATGCTTCAGGCCAAAAACCAAAGACAATGAGCCCAAATCAAAGATCCTTCCCAAGCAAAGAAAATCATGCAGTGTGGCAAGGGAGGCCTGTTCTGCCCCTCTGCAGGTCCGGTGCTCTTTTCCGCTATGCTAGTGGTATGGCTGGGTGGGAGCGGGGGCGGAGGGGTGGTTACTACCTTCCCTGGGTCACCTGTCCTTGGCCCCACTGCTCACAGGCTGCTCCCTGGAACCAGGATGAGGGTTTTCCTCCTTCCAGGCCATGGGTCTCTCTGTCCCTGTGATCCTCCCCCTGTTTGGGTGAGGTCACCCCACCTCTACTTCTTTGCTCAGTTGTCTGAGCAACCAGGTCCTCCTTTAGGCCTCTGTGCCTATGACCCTTGACCCTGCCCAGTTGGGCTTCTCCTTAACTCCAGTACCTTTGATGTTGTGGTGACAACAGTCCAGTCCAGTCGAGCACTTCCAGCTACCCCTATCTGCCTGACAGGGAGGCTTTTAACTGCTGTGGCAAGCTCCTTAAATGGCCTCAGCTGGCCTAATTGGCCTAATTGACTTGGAATAACCCTAGCTGAATCACCCAGGGAAAAAGGATTTGTTGATCCTGGGGCTAATATATATCCCCTCAAATACTCCCCTATAGCAAGAAACCAAAACAGAAGGATGTAAACAGTTTTACTTTAATTTTTCTTGATGGAAAGATTTTGCTCCCTCCCCCCACAGCCTTCTAGTGTAGTGTATATTTCATGAAAGAGTTTATTTGGTGATTTCTTTTGAAGAAGAAACGGATTACAAAGATTAGTCTGAATAAACAAACTGTTTTTTGTAAAAAAAAAATAAAATAAAATACTCCCTTATAGCCATCAGGTCTGGCCCTGTCACAGCAGGGAAGAAAAAAATCATTTAAATAATGTCTTTGTTCAAATTGTGCTCCCAGTGATATAGGTGCAGCCCCAATTGACTTTAATAGATGTTGTACCAATATAACTGAAAGCAGAATTTTATTTTCAGCAAATGGCACAATTGCAAAAAGGGTGTGTGTGTGTGTGTGTGTGGGGGGGGGGGATGTGGTTTCTGCAATTTATTATTATAAGTGTTGAGCTCTGAGCAAAAATCAGTTCTGAAGCCTCATGTGTTTGCAAAGCTATTTAGGAGTAAATACAGCAATGTATAAATATACAAGTAGATATCTGTGGTAATATGTGGATGTTTAAAAAATTTCTGCTTGAACAAAATATGGCATGCATCAATTTCCTTTTTGATTGATTTTCATCTTGCTATTTTCAGCTGTAAAGTACATGGACAAGGAAAACAATATTCTCATCCTTTTCTCAGCATCTTCCTAAGCTCTGAATGGTGACTGATAAGTTAATTAAACTAGCCTCTCAATTTTGGCTCAGTCTTGTGCTTAAAGAACGACTGCACTCAAGACTACTTTTCCATCTTGAATATTATGAACATTTTTCTTCTAGTTCTGCCTCCATTCCACAGTACTGCTGTAACTTTAAAAGATATGCTTTATTTCCAAAGAAATTATTTGGGGGAAGTTCTATGGCCTGTGCTATACAGGAGGTGAGATTAGATGATCACAAGGGTCTCTCCTGGCCTTGGAATGTATGAATCTATAATAACCTGCTGGAGGTTGGGTATCCTACCTAGTGGGTGGTGTAGGACGGTGTCTGGTGGAAGTTTGGAATAGTGATGAGCACAGATCCAGGAGTCAAGTACCAAGCTTGACCAAGATGGTGAAGCTGGAGTGGTTGTCAAGGAGCAAGCGACAGGTCAGAATAGGGATCGAGACTGGGACCCCAAGCCGAAGGGTAAGCTGAAGTCCGAATTGAGGAGTCAAGTCAAAGATTGGAGCCTCAGTCAGGATCCAGAGCAGGGACTGGATTCAGGAGCAGGGCAAATGCAGCTGTAGGTGTGGACGTGGTACTGTTGAGCAACTGCTGTGCAGAGGCTGCAAGGCTCAAGGAACAGGCTGCAGGCTTTTTTCCCAGTCAGGAGGCATGACCATTTGGAGAATGCTTATAGGGCCCAGCTGAGCTTGCTGTGTTGCCTAGCGACCAGGCTGGGAGCCATTTGTGCTCCTGACACTATGAAACGTAAAGAAAAATGTTTTAATTTTTGTTTATTCCTTTTGTAAAAGTTACACCTCACACACATGTCATGATGTTTATAATCAGGATTTCCAATATAGACTTATAATAAAATTGACACCATATAGCTCCTAAACAAAAGATATTGTTTAAAATCTCTTTTCAACATAGGATGAGCACATTTTTTTAGTCTCAGCGTTGTAGCTCCTTTTCTGCTTATCTTTTTCATTGAAGTGTGTTATTTTCAATACTGTGGACACTACTGAAACATGCTATTAGGGGTTTCTGGGATTCTGCAACTGTCCAATTTTTCATGGTCAGGTGAATTGATTTCCTCAGTGCAGAAAATCTATTTTTACTGCTATGACGGAGTTATATAATATCTCTTAAATGGCATTGTGACTTCATTAAGGGCTTGTCTACATAGTGCAGGAATGAAGGTGTTGCAATTTCTAAAGCGCACTAACATCTTACACATTAAATGGTCTGTGTAGGTCCTACTGGTGCACACTAAAGTTTCCCTAGTATGCTTTAAGGTAGTATTGTTTCAAAAAAAAGCACATTAACGTACGCCAGCAGGGCTGCATAGACCAATTAATGGCAACATGTTAGTGCACTTTAGATATCACATCCCTGTGAAGAGTGCATTACCTCACCATGTAGACAGGTCCTAAATCATAGTCACTTTGATTTATTCTCCCTTGCTGACATGATGGGTCATATTCTTCAGTAACTTACAACCTCATTAAAATGTCAACAGTGTTATGTGAGGTATATAAGTCAGGGCAGAATTGGCCATATGACTTCACAGAAGTTTCTTCCCCTCTGTCTTTCAGAGATTATTTCACTTGGTTTATACGATGAAAACCAAATAATGAGAAATACTTGGAAGCTTTATCCTGCCACCATGTTCTGAATGGCTGATTTACATGAAGGAAATGAAACAGAGGAACAGATCCTGCAACCCTGATTCATGTGAATAAATCTTATTCCTATTAATATAACAATGGAAATTTTTGAAAAATGGAAATTTTGTTTGAAATGTTTGCAAAAAACATTTTGTTTTCTAACAAGCTCTATCCATTAGCATCAGTGGAACTACTGATGTGAGTTGTAACTACATATAAAAATAAGAATTGAAGAATGGAATCTCTTGTTAGTGATTATGTCATTCTTTTGGATAACAGAACTGAACAACAATGAAGAATGTTTGAGTAACTTTAGAGTTGTATGAAGAGTGTGAAAGAATTGCAGAAGACAGAGTGACATAAATAAATTCTGGAAATCACCAAAATGGATCTCTGTGTTTTGGTCAAATTGTTGCTCAAAATAGTCCCAGATTTTTAAACTAAAGCCAAAAAGATGCAATTTGCTTTGTTTTTAAACAAGGAACCCTTACACAAATGATAGCCATCACTTATAACCATTTTGTAACCAGTCAATTCAAGGAGACACCAATGATCAGATTTAGTTGGTAGCCTTTTGCTACTCTTATGGCAACTAGAGTACTGAATGAGTGGTATTGCTATTTAGAGTCTGTTTCAGACCATTCTATCCAGGCTTTTATGACATTGTTATTTAGAGGCTCAAAAGTACTTGCAGTATAAAACAAGGAATCAGTTGAAGTTCTCACTCAGTGAATGCTTTCTGGTTTTGATTGTTCAGCCATGTTGTTATACAGTGTACAGCTCTTTTGCTGCTGATTCCTTTGATTTAAAAAAAAAAAAGGATTGCGTTAATATTAATTTGTGTTCTCTACTGGCTACAATACTTACTATCATTTCAAAGAGGTCATTTTTCTGTCATTGTACCTAATGTATTCTAAACAATTACTATCCAGACACTTCAATTTCCTGACACAACCCCCCAAAAACCTTTCTATCTCAATAATGAAAATTACAAAACCAGAAGATTCAAGGTTGAATACCTAAAATACCTCCATAATACCTAAATACGTAATACCTAAATATCATAATGCAAGGTTGAATACCTAAAAAACCTCCATAATACCTAAAACAGATGGATTATGGCTCTCTGGAGTGTATATCTGGCAATACAAATACAGCTAAATTTAATTTAATTCACTTTCAGTTTATCTGTAAACATGATTTGGGGGCAAAGGGATGAGGGAAGAATATATAACTTCTTGGATTCTTTTTTCACTGATCCCGCTTTCCTCAATTCACACCCTATTATTAATTTCAGACATAAATTGATTTTATTGTTAACCATTATGGGTTTGTAATACATAGTGACTGGATTCATTTTTATATCTTTTTATTTTTTTACATAATTAAATATAATATAAAAGACTACTGACTTTTAATAATGTAGTAAATGTTCTCAGCAATAGAGGAAAACTAAACATCATTTCCCACTGAAATAAATTTCTTTAGTCCCGGAGCTTACGTGAATTTCGGCAGTGATGATTAATAGGAGCACTCAAGAAAAGCATTGCTCAGATCTGTTTTTCTCATGAATCCTTTTCTAAACTGACATTTTAAATCTTTCAAGATTACTCTTGTGAATCTGTCTTTGCTGTAACAATGATACAATGGACCATAACAATTGCCTGAATTTTCTATAGCCATCAGATAATAGGGTCTTCAGCTGGGATGTGATGCAAGTTACAGAGCACTTGTGAAAGTGCTCCTTTACCTTCAGATTTCTGGGATATTTCTGGTCCTTTTAAGTGGAAGAAATTTAAGTGCAAATCCACCACTGAGCATAGTGCTTATTACCCGAAGTAGCACCTTTGGCTTCAATGGGGCTACTCAGAGTAATAAATATTATGCTCAATTTTAAACTTTTCCTGATTGTCATTTATTTTGTACAGGATTTGTCCAAAATTGTACCATTCATGTACAGACATAGAACCAGGAGCTGTTATAATTAAATTCTACTTGACAGCTAAGGTAAAATGTGTCAATGTCATCCTAAGGAACCACATTTAGACTGTAATTCAGCAAAATACTTAAGCACGTGCTTGAGACCCATTAAAATTAAGCATGTGCTTAGGTGCTGTGCTTAACAGGGATGGAATTAAGCAGATGCTTAAGAGTTTAGCAGAATTGGGGCCTGACCCCAAGTCAAGTGGGCTCAAAGCAAGGGCTGAATTTGACCCCGTGCCTTTCGAGTCCATTGCCTTGTTCCAAGGTGTTTAATATCCATTATATGCTTCTGTTAAAGGAAGTTTTATCCCTTACACTGCAGTCTTCATCCGGTTTCTTTTTTGTGCTCATCCCACTATTTGCCCACCTAATAGATTATCTTTCATATACCACTCAATGAAATAGTAACCTTTTAAATAAACAATGCGGTTACTAGCAGCCAATTTACTGTGGAACGGTTGGAACAGCTCCATATTTTTGACACTGATAATTTTGCCCAAGTAAGTATGTGCACGGACTTTTGGATATAACATTTAACCTAAAGTTATAGGACAAAATTGAGTCCTGGTGTTAGCGGTGTAAATCCCATTGGATTCAATGGATTTGAGTGCAATTTCATCAGAGCTGAATTTGGCACACTACGATGACATTTGTAGAAGGAAGATAATGAGTAAAGCATCAGGAATACATTTAGATGCAGAGGAAGCCTTTGAAACTACTATGAAGGAGAAGATATTGAATAAAAGTAATAAATTAGCCAATGTCATTGTATTCCCTGTATATTTATATACTCTGACCTGACCTGACAGTTCAGTGTCATTTAGTTTTGCATTATCCAATAATTGAAGGACTCGCTGAGATAAATACGTATAAAATAAGTAGATGTCTGAGCTTTGATGTTCATTAATCAGTTGGGTATTTGTCAGCCTGTTAACAGTAATTTTAGCTGGTCTTGTAAATGAAGCATCTAAAACAGATTTGGTGGCTGCAGTTGTTGTAGTTTCCCCTTAATTTCACTGTAGTGTTTATTAGAGTTTATGACAACAAATGTTACAAACACAAGTTTTAGAGCCTGGTTTGGCACTGAAGTCAGTAAAATAATGCTCATCTAACTGAGAGCAGAATTTGGCCCATTATCTGAAGATATTTGAAACAACTAGCTTAAATTTTTCATTAACCACAACAGGGTGCTACCCAATATAGGCCTCACACTGCTCTAAAAAAATAAAAAAAGGCCTGATGACCGTAATCATAATCAAGTCATTGTTGCCTTATCATTTATGTCACTTGATACTTAAAATTCCTTCTGCTTACTGTGGCATATTCTTCTAATTCTAATTATGCACATTACTCCTTGTCTTTCAAAGTACAGTCTCTGTCTATGGCTCTAATAAGGTACATTGTCTTAATGGGAAATGAGGATGTGCCATACCTCACAGAAGGTGCTGAGTGTCTTGCAGGAGTGGGTCGTTAATGAACTAGCATGTGGAACAGGGCTCGCTCTGACTCCCTGAAGCTAATTGTTGACCAAGTCCCTAAAATTAGCACTGTTCAGAACCATTGACCTTAATGGGTGACTTGTGTTCTTCTTACAGCTCAGCCACTTTAAGCCTTAGACTAGCAGGAGAAATAAGTGACACATCACCTGAGGGTGTGAGTAACTGAGTTGCTGGAATAAGAAGTATTTTGTTCAGAAGGCAAATGGATTTGCTTTCCTCTGATTAATTTAGCAATTAGAACAACAAAATCCCAAAGACACTTTTTTTTTTTTTTTAATTTCCATGTCCAAAAACTAAACATATAAACAAGTGCAGATCTTTATCACTTAACAGGAAAACTGATCTAAAACATTTCATAGATGTTTTTCCCAAGATACTGTTTTCCAAGACATCATCTTTCCCTCTACCAACCTGCCCTCAGTTTGAGTATGAAGATTGCAAATCCCCTGGGTACAAAATCAGCCAGCAAAAATGTCAGGGCAATCAGAATTTTTTTACTTGGACTCAAGTTTAATTTTCAGTTGGTGTGAAAATCATAAGCATTCACGTCTAAAGGTAATGATTTTGGGGGTTGATTCTGTTCCCATTCAAATTGATGGAAAAACAGCCTTTGACAATGGTGCAAAATTGAACCTGTTGCCTTTTTGCAACATGGGCAAAAAGTCCAACTGAACATGTTTCTTTTACATGCAAAACCTTTCATGACACTCTAAGATAAAGGGCCAACTTCACTGCTGATGTAAATGGGTATCAATCCACTAACTTGTGTGAGGTTTTGCCCACTTTCATTGGCAGTGAATTTGACCCAGTGTTATGCATTACTTATGGTCCTTGAGTTTAGTCTGAATGTGGTGAAGTTTGTTCCATTGCTAGCTCATGTTGACATTTCAGGATTTTACTGAACAACTGATCCCACAGAGAGACATGCATGGGCAGAAGGGTTCACCAGATTGGATTCCTAAGTCAACCCTTGAATTTTCTTTTTGCTGAAAGGTACTCAAGTGGCACTACAAAGCCACAATCAAAGAGAAAATTGTTTGAGAAGGTCAAAATACTGAATGAGCTGGGTGAGGAAATTCTTGTATTGGACCACATGTGTTGGTGAGAGAGATGAGCCTCCAAGCTTGCACAGGATTCTCTACAGCTGAAATATGGTGTCTAGGCATCTTTGTATTATTTACTTCCACTTTGTAAATATGGACAAGGTAAACAGATTTTTCTCTTTTTGGTGTGAAATTCGAGTGCATAAATGTGGACAGAGAACCAATTTACAACACACCCATTTAAGATGTGGACTGATATCAAGTACTAACACGAGGGTCACACCATCAAAATAATGTATATTTGTAACAAAGTCTAGAATGGGTTTAAAACAAGTCTGCAGAGATTAAAAGATTAGCAGACCAATCCACTGTGTGGGCCATGGGACTCAATTCTGGGATCAAAAAACAGGGGATATCATTAAATAAAAAAACCCAAACATGCTTTTCTCCACCTTTGATGCAGATTCTCTCCAGGTTTGCCCTTTTTCTTACCTGCCAATACATTTAGTCTAAACTCAGGAATCCATCATACCCTTCCCTTTACAAGTGACACCCAATATATGCTTGTGTAATATAGGATAGGGCTAGGATGTGAATAAGTGTGTCTTTCTATCACTCATTACCATAGTTTCTAGTCATCAATAGCACAAACAAACACAGTGTCCTATTTTTTTTACCACATTCTTATAGGAAGTGGCAGGTTGTGGCAGGAAATTTCTTCAAAGAAAGTTAGTTTCTCTCTTTTTGCCCCTACATTTTTAGTTATTTAGAAATGGATCTTCTTATATTATAAAACAATTGCAGAAGCAGAGAGATTGCAACATAATGCAAAAAATTAGGGTTTTGGCAAACAAATGCTCTGTTGCTTCCTAGGAATTTCCTGCATTTTATTTATACTTTCCTTGCTTTCAATATCATTCAAAGAGTAATTGCCAAAGACAACAAAGTAGATACTAAATCAAATAATGTTGATATAGAAGATTTGCAGTGGGTTTCTAGGGGGTTAGATGTAAACATTCATTCAAACTGTAGTAATTGAGAAGAAAGGAATTGCATAAAAATAAATTCATATCCATAAGAAGGATCAAGTTCAATCCTCTCTGATAAATTACAATCATGTTCCTCATATTATGCAATCATTAAAGGTTGTTCAGTGTTCATCTGTTGAATTGCTATCAACATGACAAAATATCAACTCATAAATCTTAAACACTCTTGTGATAGATTTGCTGCTGCTTATCTAAAATTACAATTATAACATTATTAGTATTGGTTTAACCTTCTAAGTAGAAGGATCATAATAAAATTCTTAGAGCCTCCCTTTAAAAGCAATTTGTCTCAGATATTCTTCTTTCTGAGATAGTTATAATCAATAAAACGGTTATACTAGTATTACATTAAGGTTAAAAATATAAGTAGACTAAAAACTCAAGAAATGCAAACATAAAGATTACATGCACAACTTTTGCACATAAGCATTATGAGACAGTTTTAATTACACAATTACCTATTATCTTAGCTATGCATGTACACCAAACACATTAGTGAAAAACTGTATTACAACATCATGTCTGTTTTGAAAAAGTCTATGCAATCACATACGTAAGAGCTATAACACCACACAAGAGGGCAGTATTAAAGTATTGGGCATATTCTTTGACCTGCCCTACTCCATTGTGCCATTTGAATTGTGCAAAGTGGAGCACAAATCACTCATAAGTCCTGGCATAGAGGAGTCTCCAGCTGATATTCAGTTGACAATGCTTGTTCTTACCCCTATCTGTGTGTTAGGACTCCAACTGCATTAAAAGTCTATTGGGTTTTTAGGCATTGTGGTTTTGCCTCATTCCTTTGGATACCCTGGATGTTGCAATACATCAATCAAAATCTAAGGGATAAAGGAGTTCAGAAGAGCTGGCAATGTTGCAAGGAGACAATATTAAAGGGACAAATTGCAAAATATCTCAATGCAAAGGAAATATAGGAAGAACAGTGAGAGGCCAAAGTGGTTCCTCAGGAGCTATTTAATGATCTGAAAATCAAAAAGAAATCCTATAAAAATTGGAAACATGGACGAATTGCTAAGGAGGAGTACAAAAGAACAGTACAAGAATATAGGAACAAAATCAGAAAAGCTATGGCAAAAAATGAGTTACACTTACCAAGGGACATAAAAGGGAATAAGAAAAGGTTCATTAAATACATTAGAAGCAAGACCAGGTAAATGAGGTAGTATCTCTTATTGGACCAACTTCTATCGTTGGAAGGTACAGGCTTTTGAGCTTCACATATCTCTTCTTCAGGTCTGTGGAAGGTAACCAGAGTGTCTAAGTTAAATACAAGTTGTCACAGATTGTTAATCATTAGGGGTTCACACATGCTGTAGGCCATTTAAAATTAAGCAGGCAATTAAGTGTTAGCAGGCAATGGGATGTGTTACACATTGTTGTAATGTGCCATACAGCCAGTGTCTCCATTGAGTCCATGTTTTTCAATGTCTAGCAGAGTACTGAATTTAAGTTCCCAGCCTCACATTTTGTGGGTGTTGTGTAGTTTTGCTTTGAGGATGGGGACTGAGAGATCAGATATGGAGTGATCACTTTGTGAAAAGTATTCTCCCACAGGTGATATGGTGTTTTTATCTTTTAACATTTTTCTCTGTGAGGTCATTCAGGAATGAAGTGATTGTCTTGTTTCACCCACGTAGTTATTGTTGGGGCAGTTGATGCATTAGATCAGTGTTTCTCAACCTTTTAAATAGCAAGTAACACCTAACTTCTGAAAATTTTAATAAGTATCCCAACACTCAATTTTCCACAGGATTTTATATTTACAGACTAATGTGAGTCATATGTTGGAAGAAGGGCTGAGTATATAAGGCTGTGATATGACTGTCAGATCGTATGGGTAGGGTTACCACTGTTACACCAGGGGTGCACAACTCAAGTATGTACCTGGGCTAGAGGTGATGTTGGCCAAAGCTAGGAGACTTTGAGCAGCATGCCAATGCTGGGGAATGTAAAGCCCCGCACCAAATTTTTTGCCATAGATTTGAAAGGAGGAAAGGGTGAGAGAGAGACAGGGATGGAGGGTGAGAGAGAGAGAGAGAGGGGGGGGGGGGAAAGGGTAACTGGTAAAATCTGGGGCTGTCATAGTTGTTAATTTAACTGCTCAGCTAGAGCAGTGAAATTGACAAGTTTTCTGGGCACTGGGCCTTTTCTGGGCACTGGGCCTTGAGCCACCCAATCCAAGCTGGGGCAGAGGAGGCTTCCGCGCCAGTTGGGGCCCAGGGATGTGGGCAGAAGGCTGCTGCCCGTCTTCAAGCCAGGGAGTTGGGACCTGGTGGGAAGCAGGGGGCTGCCGCCTGCCTTCCCCAGAAGCTAGGGGCTGCCATCTGCCTACCAGCTTGGACCTGGCAGGAAGCGGGCAGCTGCTGCCCGCCTCCCCCAAGAGTCGGCGGCTGCTGCTCGCTTCCCAGCTGGGACCTGGCGGGAAGTGGGGACTACTGGCTGCCTCCCCCAGAAGTCGGAAGCTGCCGCCCACCTCTCCTTCACTCTGTTTTTCCCCGGGTATCCCCTGCCTGTGTCTCACGTATCCTCAGGGGTACACGTACCTACAGGTTGAGAAACTATGCGCTAGATAAAGTGCACCACATGTTGTGATAGCCATGTGTAAGACCCATAAATCTTGAAAGGTGTGTTGTGGGGGCTATTGATCATCATAGCAGTGGAAATATGTCTGCAGGTTTTGCATCTTTTGTTCTGGCAGGGTCTGGTGCCACTTCCAGTTGGTGTGTCCTGGTCTGTGGGGAGCTTGCATCTGATGATGCGCTTGGTGAGGTTGGGGCTTGTTGGAAGGCCAGAAGATGGGGTTCAGGTAAGATTTCTTTTAGGATGTGATCCCCATCTAATATGGGTGTAACTGTTTGATGTTACCCTGTATGGATTCCAGTGTGGGGTGGTAAGTGACAGCTAGGTGTGTGCTATCCATGATCTTTTTTGTTTGTCTGTATTGCAGCAGGTTCTCCTGGGGTATATAGGTGGCCTTTTCCATGATGCAATATGCTTCTGTGTTGCAAGAGAAAGACAAAGGAAAGTGTAGGTCCTCTACTTAAAGGGGGGGAAGCTAATAACTGATGACATCAAGAAGGCTGAGATGTTAATGCCCACTTTGCTTCAGTCTTCACTAAAAAAGGTTAATTGTGACCAGATACTCAAGACAATTAATAATAACAACAAGGAGGAAGGGACCCAAGCTAAAATAGGGAAAGAACAGGTTAAAGAATATTAAGATAAGTTAGGTGTATTCAAGTTGGCAGATTCTGATGAAATTCATCGTAAGGAACTTATGGAACTAGCTGAAGTAATCTCACAACCAATATCAATTATCTTTGAACTCATGGAGGATGGCTGAGGTCTCAGGTGACTGGAGAAGGGCAAACATAGTGCCTATCTTTAAAAGGGAACAAAGAGGACCTGAGAAATTATAGACCAATCAGCTTAACTTTGATATCCAGAAAGATAAAATGAAATAATCAATTTGTAAGTACCTAGAGGATAACAATGTTATAAGGAATAGACAGTATGAATCTATAAAGAAAAAACCATGCCAAACCAGCCTAGTTCCCTTCTTTGACAGGGTTACTGGCCTAGTGGGTAGGAGGGAAGCAGTAGATATGCATGTTTTATCAGGATTTTAGTTAGGCTTTTGACACAGTCCCACATGAGATTCTCCTAAGCAAACTAGAGAAATGTTGTCCAGATGAAATTAGTATAGGGTGGGTGCACAACTGGTTGGAAAACCATACTCAAAGAGTAGTCAGCAATGGTTTGCTCTCATACTGGAGGGCAGTCCTGGGTCTGGTACTGTTCAACATTTTCATTAATGACTTGGATAATGGAGTGGAGAGTATGCTTATAAAATTTGCAGATGACACCAAGTTGGGAGGGTTGCAAGGACTTTGGAGGACAGCGTTAGAATTCAAAATGACAGTGACAAATTAGAAAATTGTTCTGAAATTAATAAGATGAAATTAAATAAAGACAAGTCATAATACTGTACTTAAGAATGAAAAATCAAATGCACAAATGCAAAATAGGAAATGATAGGCTAGACAGTAGTACTTCTGGGGGGTATAATGGATCACAAATTGAATATGAGGCAACAATGTGATGCAGTTGCAAAAAAAAGGCTAATAATTTTGGGGTGTATTAACAGAAATGTCATATGTATGACGCAGGAGGCAATTGTCCTGCTCTGATCAGCACTGCTGAGG
This sequence comes from Emydura macquarii macquarii, assembly GCF_026122565.2. Taxonomy (NCBI): domain Eukaryota; kingdom Metazoa; phylum Chordata; order Testudines; family Chelidae; genus Emydura; species Emydura macquarii. Next base: position 9,266,920 of record NW_027130568.1, read on the forward strand.
CCTGAGATGGACTACTGTGTCCAATTCCAGGTACCACAATTTAGAAAAGATGTGGACAAATTAGAGGTCAGAGGAGAACAACACAAATGATAAAACAGTTGAAAAAAGGTGGTCTCTGAGAAAAGGTTAAAAAAATAGGCCTGTTTGTCTTGAGAAAAGAAGGCTGACCGGGAACCTGATAATAGTCTTCAGTTATGTTAAGGGCTGCTATAAAGAGGACAATTATCAATTGTTCTCTGTGTGTACTGAAGGTAAGACAAGAGGTGTATGCTGTATTCCTCACCTCCGAATGCTTGGTTTCCTGTGTCACGCAGTGCAGGAAGCAATGATATACCTTCCTCATATCATTCATAGAGTCCTATCAATAGGATTGTTCTGAGTGGCTGATCCCTTGGTTAATATGTGTTGACACTGCTTGGTTACAATGTTGAGTTTTCATTACTGTGGGGAATTTTTATGTCATGTTGTGGATCAAACCACTCAGTTTTGGCCTCAGCTGCATGCCTCCATAATGACAAAAAGGTGTTTTGAGGAGGCAGATGCTAACTCTTCTCTACTTAGGTTTTATCAGCTCATTGAGTTTCTGGAGGTGCTATGAAAGTTATGGACTATACCTGCATGCCCTTCCTAGAGAAAAACCAAGGGCCTGATTTACTACCTCATTCACTGTTTTAAAGTTGGTGGAGGGTGCAGGTTGGGAGAGGAATTTAAATAAGTAATAAAGATTTTACTGATGCTTATTTTCAGTACATTGGTTACATATAAAAATTATCAAAACCACTTATTTTCTATATCAAAGTTATAAGAAGTTAATAATGATCATAATTAATTCCAAACTTCTATTTATGTATATATAAAAATCAGGCCATTTCTTTGAAGTAATGAAAAGAAATTATTTAAGCTCAGTAGCCCTACTTTAGGCTCCAACCAGGGAAACGCTTACTTGTGTGAATAGTCTTCAGGTATATAAATCTCACTACTGAAATCAGTGGGAATATCTATGTGAGTAAAGACTATTCAGGTAAGAAAGAGTTGGCAGGCTAAGGACCAAATTTTTTTGATGTTTTTTTCTTTGTACTTCAACATTTTTTTGTTCACATGATTATTGGGGCTCCCTCTGGTGGGTAACTGAACAAAAACTTTCCTTTTTGCTGACGAATGGTCATTGCATGCACAAGGTATTGAGTTCTAGGGGTTGAAATTTTGCTGAGGTTATGTTACTGTTAAAATAATTATGAAATGATGCATCAGGTGAAAATAAAGGGGGAAATGAATACCTCAGCCTAGTGCAGTTTGGTTTTCTTTATTTTACTTTGATCAAAATATGTTTCCTAATCTAAAACTGAAAAATGAGATGGAGAGTGAAAGCAAGATGAAACAGCATGTCAAGGTTCTATAATGCGTGCTAATGCTTTATGAAGGTCATCTAGATCAATAGTTCCAATGAAGAAATATTTAAGGGCCAGAATGTCAATCGCTACCCAGGCAAAACTCCCACTAAGAGGATAGAAATGGTGAGATTTACATATACTATGTCAGAGACTACAGTAGTTAAGGCTGCATAATGGTTTCCAATATAATCCCTGTTTTCCATTGCTCATTATTTTCTGAAACTTTTATGTGTTAACATTTGTCATTATTGGTAAATTTTGGGGAAGGTTTGAGAAAGATATATAAGCTAAAGATATTTAGGTTTCAGTCAAAGTTAAGTTAAGTTACTGAGCTCAGTACAGCATTAACTGAGTGAAATGTAATGGTTTGTGGTACAGGTCAGACTAGATGACTTAATGGTCCCTTCTGGCCTTAAACTCTATGGATCTATGAAAAAAATGTGGTTATTTTTGAGTATGTGGACAATGAGGAAAACATAATTTTCTCACTGTAACGCAAATGTACAATCCTTATTCTAACAATTTTATAGTCACAATGGTTGGAGGTAGACCAATGATATTTGACATAAAAATAGATCTTCTCTAGACCTGAAGAAGAGCTCTGTGTAGCTCAAAAGCTTTTCTCTTTCACCAACAGAAGTTGATCCACTAAAAGATATTACCTTACTCACCTTGTCTCTCATTGACAAGAGGCACCTTCAAGTATTTTGGAGCAATCTGGCTTTTATTTGATTAAGTTATGAAGATCTGAAAATCATATGTTGTACATACGCAATATATTTTGCATGGGTTTTTTGCTAAACTTATAAAATGAATATATGTGCATGGCTAAATTAGTTGTGCAGTTTAGTGAAAAGTATTTTGAGCTGAGCATGAGCTGAGCAACTTAAGTCATGCATAGGCTTTGTGGTGGTGCTCTGCAAGGAGTGTATTTCTCCCTTAGTCATTGTTAAATTCTCTCTTTCTGCATATGTACTTCATACAATTTAAAACAAGGAACACAAGGTTTAAATATGTTGCTGATTTAATTAAGAGTCTTGGTGTATAAAGCTACAGCTTACTGTTTTATTCCTTCTCTCTGACTTGTAAATCTTGTAATTTTCCACATTCAGGAGAAAAAATAAACAGTGACTCAAAATACAAGGCAAGGTACTGTTCTAAGACTGCAGTGCATTCATCCCATAGTGAGATAGCGTGGAATAAATAAGGAAATATGTTCACCCTAAAAAAATTATTCATCATTTTATCACATGAAGACTGGGGTGTGTGTGTGTGTGTGTGTTTCTCCCTAATCCCACTTTTCCTAATTTCTACTGGTCTGAATAATAACCTCCTAGAGAAAAATACACAGGAGGGAACAGAGGGATCATGAAGCTCTGCAGTATTACCTTTTCTTCACTTCTTTGCCACAGAGCGAGAGTTAAGATCACATCAGAGAGTGAGTTCATTTGGGAAATCATGTTACCATAGGGACTGTTGTTTTTCCTCTGTAATTTTGTATATGATAACAGGGATTAATTTGGGTAGGGTATGAATGGAGTGTTATTCTCCTTCATTGCTGGCTGGCAGCCCCAATCTATAAGGTGGGTGTGGATCTTTTCCTGGTACCAGTGAAGGTTGAAGCTAGCATTAGGGTGTTTCATTATGGAGTCCTAAAAATTATTTGAAGCTGATGGCTCAATGTGGATCTATTACTTGGAACAGGCTTTACCAGTGTTACTATTTATTTAAGGAAGCTAAGCCTGATAGAAATATCTGTCTGTATTGAGAGCTTCATTGACAAGAAAAATGACTACTCTTGGTAGGTTCTGTTTTGCAAGCTTTTGACACAGACTGCTGCAAGGATAAATGGATATGGACATCATACCAAATGGACTTAAAGTTTAAAAAATCCCTTACGATAGACATATTATACAGACTATGGTGAGAGATTGTGTCATACACTTTCAAAAAAACTACTGAACCACCTGATCAGCATTCTGTACAGCAAACAGGAGAAGATCAAGAAAGAACTCTCAATGCTGGATAATCTCATGAAAAACCAAACTTCCACAGAACCTTCCACATGGTTGATCTCTACAAAAACACAACGGGCCATTTACAATACTCACTTTACTTCTTTACAGAGGAAAAAGGATTCTAAACTATCTAAGCTCCTACATGCCACAAGGGACCACAACTGTGATACCCTTGACTCATCCAACAATATTGTAAATCTATCCAGCTATACACTTAACCCAGCAGAAGACTCTGTCTTATCTCAGGGACTCTCTTTCTGCCCCCCCTCCTCCCCACACATGATACAGTTCTGCAGTGACCTGGAATCCTACTTTCGCCATCTCCAACTCAAGGAATATTCGCCATCTCCAACTCAAGGAATATTTCCACCACTGAACAACACACTAACCCACAGATACATTCCTACCAACACTACAAGAAGAATTCTTCATGGAGTCCTCCTGACGGTCGAAACAACAGACTAGACTTTTACATAGAGTGTTTCTGTCGACGTGCACAAGCTGAGATTGTAGACAAGCAACATCACTTGCCCCATAATCTCAGCTGTGCAGAACGCAACGCCATCCACAGCCTCAATAACAACTCTGATATTATAATCAAAGAGGCAGACAAAGGAGGTGCGGTAGTCATCACGAATAGGTTGGATTATGAACAGGAGGCTGCCAGACAACTCTCCAACACCACATTCTACAAGCCACTACTGTCCAATCCCACTGAAGATTACCAAAAGAAAATACAACATCTACTTAAGAAACTCCCTAAAGAAACACAGGAACAAATTTACACAGACACACCCCCTGAGCCCCGACCAGGGTTATTCTATCTGCTACCCAAGATCCACAAACCTGGGAATCCTGGACACCCCATCATCTCAGGCATTGGCACTCTCACAGCAGGACTGTCAGGCTATGTGGACTCTCTCCTTAGGCCCTATGCCACCAGCACTCCTAGCTATCTTCATGATACCACTGACTTCCTGAGAAAACTACAATCCATCGGTGATCTCCCAGAAAACACCATCCTAGCCACTATGGATGTAGAAGTTCTCTACACCAACATTCCACACAAAGATGGACTACAAGCCATCAGAAACATTTTCCCTGATGATGATATCTCACACCTGGTAGCTGAACTTTGTGACTTTGTCCTGACTCACAACTACTTCAGATTTGAAGGCAATCTATACCTTCAAGTCAGTGGCACAACCATGGGCACCCGCATGACCCTACAGTATGCCAACATTTTTATGGCTGACCTAGAACACCGCTTCCTCAAAACTCATCCCCAAGCACCTCTCCTTTACCTACGCTACATTGATGACATTTTCATCATCTGGACCCACGAGAAAGAGTCCCTCGAAGAATTCCACCAGGATTTCAATAATTTCCACCCCACCATCAATCTCAGCCTGGACCAGTCCACACAAGAAATCCACTTCCTGGACACTACAATACAAATAAAGGATGGTCACATTAATACCACCCTATACCAAAAACTAACTGACCGCAAAACATATCTTCATGCCTCCGGCTTCCATCCTGGACACATTACACGATCCATGGTCTACAGCTAAGCCCTAAGATACAACCGGATTTGCTCCGATCCCTCAGACAGAGACAAACACCTACAGGATCTCCATAAAACATTCTTAAAACTACAATACCCACCTGGAGAGGTGAAGAAACAAATTGACAGAGCCAGACGGGTACCCAGAAGTCACCTACTACAAGACAGACCCAACAAAGAAAACAACAGAACACCACTGACCATCACCTACAGCCCCCAGCTAAAATCTCTTCAACACAGCATTAAGGATCTACAATCTATCCTAGCAGATGATCCCTCACTCGCTCAAGCCTTGGGAGGCAGACCTATCCTTGCTTACAGACGGCCCCTATCTGAAGCAAATACTCAGCAACCATACACCATACAACAAGAACACTAACCCAGGAACCTATCCCTGCAACAAACCCCATTGCCAACTCTGTCCACACATTGACTCTAGTGACACCATCACAGGTCCTAACCACATCAGCAACACTATAAGGAACTCATTTACCTGCACATCTACTAATGTAATATATACCATCATGTGCCAGCTATGCCCCTCTGCCATGTACATTGGCCAAACCGGACTGTCACTATGCAAAAGAATAAATGGACACAAATCAGACATAAAAAGTGGTAACATCCATAAACCAGTAGGAGAGCGCTTCAGTCTCCAAGGACACTCTGTAGCTGACTTGAAAGTTGCCATACTTCTACCAAAAAACTTCTAAAACAGACTTTAGCGAGAAACTGCAGAGCTGGAACTCATATGCAAACTTGACACAATCAAACTGGGTCTGAATAGGGACTTGGAATGGTTCTCTCATTACAAGAAGTAATTGTCACTGTTCACACATTCTCACCTTCTAATCAATGGTTGTGAATAGGCCTCATCTACTCTAACTGAATAAACTTTGTTTACACTTACCCTCCCCATTGTTGTTTCTTACCCTTGGATGTGTATATATATACCTCATATCTGATTTTTATTTCATGCATCTGACGAAGTGGGTTGCAGCCCACGAAAGCTTATGCCTGCAGAAATTTGTTAGTCTTTGAAGTGCTACAGGACTCTCGTCGTCTTTGCTGTATACAGACTAACACGGCTAGCCCTCTGGAACTTTTATGCAGTGTTTGTAATAAAGGTGTCAAACTCATTACGAATACAGGCCTGAATTCTATAGTATATAATGGTCCATTGGCTGGGATCTAAATTCAGGACTTCATAGTCCCCTCAATCCACAGTGGATCTTCCATTGATGTCAGTGCAGAGAGGTTGAGGGGTGATTGTGGCCTTTCTGTAATTAAACATTTATTCAGTAACTTTTTGTTAGATCAATATCACTCAGTGCATATCTATCCCCATTTAGGCCACCATTAATTCTACCCTTTGTTTCTCTTCCTTCATGTGTCTGTTGCGTTTCCTCTTTATCTCTGTATCTTCACTGTTCTTCTCTCTGCATTTCCTTCCCTGCTGTGATCCTAATTCCCACTCCCTTTCCTCTTCCACTGGATAAATAATTGGCAATGGAAGTTAATGTTGACACTTCAGTGTCAACAGTGGGCTTTTGAACTGACACTCTAATGAGATTAATAGGGAACTGGGGAGTTCACGCCTAAGTCGTTGTTTCAGGCTGTCTGCAGAATGAGACAGATTTCATGACATTAGTTTACTCTTCGTTCATGCTATGCTGCAACAATAATAGCTAGAAACTGACTTTTTATTAAATAGAAATTCTACATGATCTGAGATATCATGCAGGCCACATAAATACATAATGCAAACTATATCCAGCCCACAGGCCATATGCTTGACACTCCTGCTCTCTAAGATGACCAGATAAATGCTGTATAAATGGCTACAACAACCCTGCAAACTAAGTATATATATCTAGACCAGTGTTTCTCAATTATATTTGGCCGCAGCACCCTTGCGGCGTGCTCTGTAAGCAGTTTTCTGCGGTGCGATCAGCTGTTTCTCACGGCTTTTCGGTGGCGCCATCAGCTGTTCGGCGGCGCGCAATTTGTGTTGATTTCGGCACGCGGTTCCGCTTTTTCGTGGAACCCTTCAACTCAGCCGGGTTCCGTGGAACACTATTTGAGAAACACTGATCTAGACAGATAAGTAGTCAGATGCCATTGAGGTCAAGTTTATGTTGGATGCTCTCTTTGATGTGACACCTTAAATTCTAACTCTATCCTATGCCTACAGTTGTCACTCTTCAGAGACTTGCATGGCAAAATCTGAACTTCCTTGAGTTAGCTTTCAGGAGACAGTTAGTTTAGCTCTAACTGAAAACACAGGTTCCGATTCCTATTCACATTTCTGCATGGTAATACTGAAAGTATAATAAGAAGGCTCTTAACAAAAGTAGTTAAACTGTACATACATACATTGTGCAGAATAGCAGAAACTTTTCACACTACATAATTTGCCACTTTAACATTTTTCATATTGGAAACACCGTATGAAGGACCTATTTCTCATGATAAACAAATAACCTGCAAAATTTTAATGAGAAAAGAACAAAGCTACTTTTTTGCTGTAGGAGTGCAATTTGGGCACAGCAAGCTATTAAATAGCTGTTTTGTTCTTGCTGTCCTTCAATTTGTGAGGGGACTATTAGTTTCGTTGTGGCCTCCAAAATGATTTATTTAGCCTTGAAGGTTTATAAATGAAGATCCCTCTGAAGTTCTTTTCTCAGCCCGTTAATGCAGGAGCACAAAGCACAACTGCAGCTACTCAAGCTTATGCACACAGCTGATTGTACTCATGAAAAAACTCCATGCACAGACGGCATGCCAGAGCCTGAGAAGAAGGCTGCACAGCTTTCTTTATTTCTTCAGCACTCAAATAATCACCACGTCATTTTTGGAAAAATCTCATTGTTTCAACTGTACTGATCATACATTGCTGAAATCCTGACCTCCAGATTCATACACATACACAGGTTTTTAAGGAAAGCACTCTTGAGGACCTAACTGGTCTTGAAGTATGGGATTTGTTCAAGAGAATGGTTAAGAGGGTATTATTTAAATGATCAAAGTACTCTATAGCAGAGGTTCCCAAACTTTTCTTACTGTGTACCCTCTTCCAGGATCTACCAGTGACCTGCGTACCCCTACCAGAACGCAGGTTTTATATTTTAACCCTTATAATGCCCAAGCATTGTACAAAATGTTTAAATTATAATAAACATAAACACACATAATATATAGGACTATAACAATAATACTACATACCATTTACAGTTTTAGTTTTAATGTGCACTTAGTTCTGACCAGCTTAAACAATGGCACTATTCACCATTGATGTGAGGGATGAGGTTGCTTGTCTGAGCATAGGTGCATAATGTTTGGAGTGACAAGTGCTAGTTTGAATCATAAGTTGCTTTCTACACAAAGGCCCTGTTGATACTTCAATTTCATTCCAGTGAGTAATGAAAATCCATTTTCACACAGGTAAACTGTAGCAAACGGCATCAAAATCTTGACAGCCCTGTCTGATAATTTGGAGAACTCTGCTCACATTTGGATCCAAAACTCAGTGAACTGATTTGGTTGGAACTCAGTCTTGAGTCTGCCATCAGCTGAAATGTCCAGGAAGTTCATTGTTATTTTTTTTATTGACAAGTCTTGCAGCATGGGTACTGCAGAAAAATTTGTGAAAGAGTAGCAGACCTATCTGTATGCGTTTCCCATTGAAGGAACGTACTCATATAATTGCCTCGCCAGTTCAGTCAGATGTTGCTTGATGTCCCCTTTAACACTGTCCTGCAACTGTAGTTCATTTGTTGTCAGGAATTCATGAATGTTTGGGAAAATTTCAGTGTTGTTTTCCTCCACACAGTGAGCCCAGAATTCCACCTTTTTAAAAATCATTTACTCAATTTTGTTCTGGACTTTGCAGTTGGCTGCATTTAGCCCTTGAAGTCCTAGGTTTAGCTCATTTGGGTGAGAGGATATATCTGACATGTAGACCAGCTGTAAGAGCTAGGCCGTGTCAAGCAGACAGTGACAGAGTAGAAACGAGTGGTCTGTAAAGAATACCTTAACCTCAGTGTGAAGTTCAAAGAAACATGCCAAGATCTTGCCCATGACAGCTGTTGAACCTCCGTGTGGAGCAACAGATTGATGTTCTCGCTTCCCATCTTATTACATAGAGATGCAGAGATTCTGGAATTGAAGAATCAAGCTTTTATAATGTTACCATCTTCACAGCACTGCCCAGCACCTCTTTCAAGTTGACAGGCATGCTTTTGGCAGCAAGTGCTTCCCTATGTATACTGCAATGCACCCACATTGTACTGGAAGCAACTGCTCTGATACATGTCACTACTCCACTATGCCCACTGGTCATTGGCTTTGCTCTATCCGTGTCTTCCTGTGTTGCACCTTCGTAAATGTACTGCTTGTACACCAGAAGGTGAGCTAAGCTTGCCATGTCTGTGGATTCATCCAGCTGCAGAGCAAAGTACTGGCTGTCAGTGACACGGTTCACTAATTGGTTAGGACATCATTGCCCATGTTATCAATTTGATGTGACACTGTGTTGTTTCATAATGGCACTAACTGAATTAATTTTTGGGCCTTCTCTCCAAGCATAGTGCTTACCATGTCTGCAACCACAGGTGGTATTAGTTTTTCTGGTATGGTGTGAGGTTTTCCTGACTTTGCAACTCTGTAACTCACTAAATATGATGCTTTACGGTCCTTAATAATGTCATCACCAGCAGCAGAGTGCAAAACTTTCTTCCTCACCATTAGCTGTGCCTGCATCTGCTTGAAAAATTATGGTGGTTTGTCCTTGTATTGTTCATGTTTTGTTTCCAAGTGTCTGCGTAGAAGAGATGGTTTTAGGCTGTTATTTGACAGGATTTCGCCACATAATACACACTGCAGCTGAGGGTATTCATGGTCTCCAGTCCAAGTAAATCCCATTTCAATGTTCTTTTCATCATATTTACATCTCTTTGATATAGATCCTGTTTTGTTTCTGGTGTAAATGTTTTGCTTCACAGGCTGAGATCCACATGTTGAGTCAGTAGTTGTTTCACCAGCAATTTCAGCAAGTGCACTGGTAATGGCAAGACAAATTTCATCACTTTTTGCTTCTCATCACTGATATTTTGTGTGTTCTTCTGAACACTACTTGTCTTCTGTTCATATTTCACTGTTACGTATAAATACAGTTATAGTGCGAAATATACAACTGAAAAAAACTCCTGACTGAATTCTGAGCTCAGTTAGACTGGACAGTTGCTGGGCAACTGAACCTGTGCTGTATGGTGATTTGAGGTGGGGGCTCTGTACATCAGTTTCTCTGTGTATCTGTGTTCTCACTGGTACATCTTGAAGTAAATTAACTACCATATTTTATATAACACATTCCCACAGAGTTTTAAAGTTTTGTTGGCATAGCCTATTATGAAAATGCAAAAAATAAAATAATAAATAAGATCCAACATTACACAGTTTCTCCCGCATACCCCTACAGAGATGTCTCGTGTACCCTCAGGGGTACACGTACCACAGATTGGTCTATAGCACACAATTTGTTTGTATCCTCAAAATACTTGTATTATTAATAAAAAGTGATAACCTTTCTAGATTTAAGAACCATATGCTTTCTCAAGTATTAAGAGAGAAAATTCTCATTGGCAAATTATGAATCCCTGACCACAAAGTTATAATGGACCAATGGAATATCTATATACAGCAGCCCTTGCAGGCAAATGCCAAGTACCACAATATGTAATCATTTGGAAAAATAAGGTCAAAGTATAAATTTTGCAGATGCTCAAATGTGGTCAAAAGTGGGCTTTGAGAATAAAGTACAAAATTATATTTCAAGTGTAAAAAACTCAGATTTGTGATTTCTCTGAGCTGATCATTAAGCAGAGCAGGCTTACAGACTTCCTGAGCTCCAGGGGATCTTTCATAACTCCGTGCCAGCCAAAATAGTCTCTGCTCCAGATCTGTGGGGGCTGCTGTGGGATGGGCCAGGCTGGAGCTCCTAATTGCCACATTATCAGCACTCACCCCCTCTCTCCACCAGCCAGACAGGAAGCAACAGTGGCAGCCTAGGCTAGAGCGGAACGTGGACTAAGCTAGGTCCTGATGCCTTCCATCCCCAACCTACCCCATGCATGTGACTGGCCTGCCACTTCCCTGACCCCCTCAGGGATGGGGCTGGTTGGTAAACCTGCCACAAGCAGCCGTGGCTTCAGCAGGTGTGCTGACACAATATGCCTCCCTTCCCAAAATTTTCTGAAGTGAGGCCCCTGCTCAGCTCATTGTAATTTTTGTCTGTTACATTATTCTGTGTTACATACTTTCTAAACATCCATTCTCATTTGTACTGGAGCTGAGCGGAGGATGACATTTCTGTTTTGCGGCAACTTTTGAAGTTTTGAAATTAGATTTCGTTGCGCATTGTAATGAAAACAAAACCTTTTCCAGCATTTTCACAAAAACAGAATCGTGTCAGAATGTCTGTTTTCAGATCAAAACCTGAGTTTTACAGTTGGGGGAGGTGTTGTGCCTGGGGGAAGGAGACAGTGGTAGTTGGGGCACTCACTTCAGGTGTGGAAGACTCAGATTCAGGTCCTCTGGATCTCCCATATCCTAGGCCAGTGCCCTAACCAACAGCCTCCCCAGCACTTACCAAATCGAAAGTCTCTCTCTCACACTCACACACTCACTCACTCACTCACACACCTTCCTGATGAAATTTTAGTTGAAACCAATGCATCTCCATGAAATGTTTTGGCTTTGACGAAACAGCATATTTCAGTAAAATTTCATTTAATCAAAAACATTCCAACCAGCTCTAATTTTTACTTTCCCATTTAAGAAAATAACAGTGTAATACACTGTTTGTATACAGAAAGATTCTACATGAAAGCCTTCACCTACGACAATGAATGAAAAATGACATAAGAATAACCTGTTGTTTTTAGGGCCAAGGCAGTGTAATTTAGCATTAGCTACCTCAATGTCAACAGAACCAAGCTAAATTACACCAGCTGAGAATCTAGGTCCTTGGTCTTTTACACTGGATTAGTGCATATTATATGTCTGAGGGCAAAACTGTGTCCGTTCTTGCAAACATCAAGTTAAACCAATTGTATTCAGTATCATAATTAGTATGATAAGCTGAAAAAATATATCAAGCATTAAAGTTCTTCCTGAAGTTTTTGCCAGGAAAGAAAATGCCATAATAGCTCAGGGTAGATTTATCCTCAAGACAAAGTTGGTAATAAGACCATTCAGACTATTCATCAATACTATTTAATATCATGCCCCTTTGGATCTGATACGCTATTCCTATCGTATTGAAAAGAACCTCTCAGGGAAGTCTTATTGTAAGATAAGATAATATTATAAAATAATAAGAGAAATGTAGTAGTGTAATCCTGTGGTATTGAAACTCTTGGTCCAAATTCTGGTCTTAGTTACATCAGCATAAACATGGATAAATTTCACTGAAGATTTTAATGGAACTATTTGGGATTTACAGAGGTGTGACGATTTCAATGGAGCTACTCCAGATACAGTAAATGAGATAAGAATTTTGTCCTTTGTCATTTTGCAGCTGAAGAACATTGAACAATATGAAAACAACAAATTGTACACAGTTAATACTATCTATTAACATCTGCATTAGAAATGTTAAAACTGTTGCATCTATGTTCTTAACTAATGCTTAATACTTTATGATTGTGGTAAAGATATCAATGATGCATATTTTACAAGAGGAATTATCCATCCATTAATTAATTGGTTTACAGTGCATTAAAATGATTTTCATAAAGAAAAAAAGGAGAGATTATTCCTTCATGTACTTATTCACATGTTTTTTCTCAGCAAGAAAATATTTAACTGGAAACAAATATACAAAGAGCATATTCTCATAAATAAAATTAGGACAGTGGGAGTTATTTTACTACTAGATTTCCTTAGTCTCTTATTTTTTCCTGTTCTTTTCATTATTTTAATTATGCTGTAAAAACACTGAAATATAGACCATCAGTTTACAAGTTCTGCCCCTATAAGTCCCAAAGAATCAAATCTTATTAGACAAATAGAAACACATCACCTAAGTTATACATCCTCTGTTTCATAAAGGCCTGATCCTCTGATGTAATGAGGAATCCTGAGAGATGCTGAACACCCTATCTTCCATTGAAATCAATGAAAATTGAGGGTGCTTAGCACCTCCCAGCAATGCTCAGCACCTTGCAGACTGATCCGTAAAGTCTTACAAATTTAAAAGACTTGCTCCAAAAATATTCATAAAAGAGGGGGAAAGAACATAGGAACGGCCATAGTGGGTCAGACCAATGGTCCATCTAGCCCAATATCCTATCTTCAGACAGTGACCAGTGCCGGGTGCTTCAAAGGGAAAGAACAGGGCAATTATTGAGTGATCCATCCCTTGTCATCCAGTCCCATCTTCTGGAAATCAAAGTTTTAGGGACACCCAAAGCATGGGATTATGTCCCAGGCCATCTTGGCTAATAGCCATTGATGAACTTATCCCCCATGAACTTATCTAATTCTTTTTTGAACCCAGTTATGCTTTTGGCCTTCACAACATCCTCTGGCAATGATTTCCACAGGTTGACTGTGCGTTGTGTGAAAGGTACTTCCTTATTTTAGTTTTAAACCTTTGCCCATTATTTTCATTGGGTGAGCCCTGGTTCTTGTGTTATGCGAAGGGGTAAAATAATACTTCCTTATTCACTTTCTCCTCACCATTCATGATTTTAAAGACCTCTGTCATACCCCCTTATTCTTTTCTAAAATGAACAGTTCCAGTCTTTTTTCTCTCTCATATGAAAGCTATTTCATACCCTAATCAACTTTGTTGCCCTTCTCTGCACCTTTTCCAGTTCTAATATATATTTTTTGAGATGGGGGATGTATGTAGAGCTGGGATCATATTTTCCAATATGCATTACTTTGCACTTATCAACACTGAATTTCATCTGCCATTTTGTCATGCACACACCCAGTTTAGTGAGATCCTTTTGTAACTCTTCTCAGTCAGTTTGGGACTTACGTATCTTGAATAATTTATATCATCTGCAAATTTTGCCACCTCACTGTTCACCCCTTTTCCAGATCATTTATGAATATGTTGAATAGTATAGTCCCAGCAAAGTAGAGATCCTTAGAAGACCACACTATTTACCTCACTGACCATTTATTTGTACCTTTTGTTTCCTATCTTTTAACTGGTTTCTGATCCACGAGAGGATCTTCCCTCTTATCCCATGGCTGCTTACTTTGCATAAGAGCCTTTGGTCTGAGACTTTGTCAAAGGCTTTCTGAAAGTCCAAGTACACTATATCAACTGGCTCACCTTCTCCAAATGCTTGTTGATACCCTCAAATAATTCTAATAGATTGGTAAAGCATTATTTCCCTTTATAAAAATCCTGTTGATACTTTCCCAACATATCGTGTTCATCTATATATCTAATAATTCTGCTTTTTATCATAGTTTCAACCAATCTGCCTGATACTAAATTTAGGCTTACTAGTCTGTAATTGCCAGGATAGCCTCTGAAGCCTTTAAAAAAATCAGTTATATTAGCTATCCTCCAGTCATTTTGTACAGTGGTTGATTTAAGCAATAGGTTACATACCACAGTTACTAGCTCTGCAGTTTGATATTTGAGTTTCTTCACAACTCTTACAGAAAGAGAAGAGAAAAGAAACCAACAAGAAAGTCAACAACATTTTTGTCTCACAATAAAGAACAAAATAGCAACCAAAGAGAAAATTCAATAGCTTAGCAACACTGAAGAAAATACAATAAGCATCTATCTATTGAGATACTTACAGAACTCATCATTGTAGTAGCTAAATGTCTGAATACGAGAGCAATCATAACCATTGAGATAAGCTATTCCTCAACACACTGGAATAAATTACATCTGTATTAAAAATTCATTTTCCCCTGAATGTTAATGTTCTCACGGGAGAACCTCTACCACCATCATAGGGCTTCACTGCTGTTTGAATATGGGATAAAATAAAGTGCTGAGCATCGTCACATTTCTGAAATATAAATTTTTCTTCTTTCCAGAAACAAAACAGGAAAAAAATGTTCTCAATTCTAAACTGTCAGCTATTAGACAGAAACTTTCTTCAAGGAAATGTTAGAAGACTAATGTCCAGAAGTGGATTCTTTGGTTTCCCTCTAAATACCAGCACTTCTTTCTTGCAAAACAAGTTAAGCCCAGTCCCACGTTGCTTATATGTTCTTGCAACGGTAATTATTTTATGGCAAACCAAAATGTTTGCTTTTTTGTGAAATATTTGGAAGCAGCTTAGGTTTTTTGAGGGGTTATGTTTTGTTTTTTGAAATATCTTCATTTTTTAAATGAAATACACCATTGCCAAGATTCCTGTCAAACTGTGGAGCTTTCAAGAATGTTCCACAATCCTTGCATAATACCAGAAACAGTATTAGCTTTATTTAATAACTGTTCAGTTTTTATATTAATAAAGTAAGAATCAGTTTTCTTTTCAAATGTGTAACTGATTGCAACATCAGAAATAGTCTTTGCTCTTGTGTAATCATTTTTTAAAGTAGATCATTTGATGGTGAGCTAGATTCTGTTTGAAGTCCACACAGGTTTCCATTGGTAATGGGCTGCCCTAGGGTAAAGTATCTGCCACAGAAGGTTGTGGTGACACAAAGCAGACACAGCTTCTCTTGTGCTGGTGTAAAGGGGCAACACAATCTAAATATTCATAGACTCATAGGACTGGAAGAGACCTTGAGAGGGCATCTAGTCCAGTCCCCTGCACTTATGACATTCTAGGATATGTACCGATCTTCTGGCTCGATAACTAGATCTTTCTGTGTCCATGGCCTTCTGAGGCTTGCACACCTCAGAGGGTTGAGGTTGCACTGTCCGGGTTTCTGTAGAGTGTGGTGTATAGTGTCCTTGATGTATTGCTAACTTCCTTAAAAAAAACCCTCTTGATTTTGCCAATTTAACGAACTTTGCTCTCTTTTTCTCTCTCTTTCTCTTTTTGGGGGGTGAGGTTGGGAGGGGTAATGAAACACAGTTAGGTTTTTTCACCCAGGAAAAAGTCTCTTGGGTGCAATTCTAAAAAGCATACTCTAGTTTAATTTGATAGGCCAAACATTTGATAGACTAAACAATAGAATATATTACTAGAAAAGGTGATTTATTCACATCATTTTTATAATGAATAAATGTTGTGTGCTAGATAACGCCTATTGAATTTTGCATATTAAAATATTCTTTTAAAAAAAACACAAGTTATTTTCATACAACACATTGGGAAGTACTTAGCCAAGAGTGCCTGGAACAAGAGAAACTACAGCACTGTAAACCATAACTTAAAAAAAACAAACCTGCTGAGCAGAGCAAGCCAGTGACTACAGCTGGTACAAGCAGAAGCAGAGAAAACAGGGACTGCTGCACTGGCATTCAAGAGGTCAAAATGAGGCTCAGCCAGGAACACTTCCACCCAGCACCCACACTTGTGCAGGAGAGACCCCACACATGCTGTGGGAACATGGAAACCCAGGTGGTGCCTCCCCTCTCTCCTGCTATGTCACATATGCCTTTAGGGATAAAATGCAGAGAGGAGGACCAGAGACTCCAGATGATAGGGGCAGAAGCAGCCAAAGCAGGGACCTCTGGACATTCAGAGAACTTTCTACAGTTTTGACTGGACTTTCTCATCCCTGTGCTGATTGGCTGCTTGCTCCAACCGTCCTTTTCCTCCCTTCCCTCCCCCCCAGTCTCTTCCCTCTACCATTCTTACCCTCTTCTCCCCTGCCCTGTCCCTCTCACCACCTTCCCTTCCCTTTTCTTTGTATTTAACTTATTCCCTCCTAAGTTACTCCTCCTCTTTCCTCCACATTGTGGCACTATCATGCCATTTGCTGCCATCCCATTGTTCACTGCGCAGCTCTTGCCCCATCCTGTGTCTCTCTTGTCTATTTAGACTGAAAGCTTCTTGGGGCAGGGATTATCTACAACCTTGTCTGTACAGTACCTAACACAAGACCCCATTCTTGCCAGGCCCTTATGCACTCCCATAATGAATATGATTAACAATAAAGTCAGTCCTCTGCATTTAAGCTAATTTGGCTTTTATTCCAGAGTTGGTATTTAGGAATCAGATTAGAGAATTAGATATTTCGTCTGTTGCAGAATGGCAGTGTCTCTCAAGGGAATATGGATGGATGTTTATTTCTTTTCTAAATGTCAGTAAAACTAGCAATAAACTCAGACAGTTTATTAGCAATATCACTCAGTCATGAAGTTAAAAGGAAACTTTATTGCACTGACGTCTATGATCACAGTCTTATATTCTTTTTAAGAATACCAGTACTACACTAGTTAACATCTTCAAATATCAGAATTTGTCTATGCTAATAATTTTCCAGCATGTGAGTTAAAAGTGGATTATGAATTTTTGATCTAGCTTCTGAATGATATTTAAAATCCACATCTACCATTGAAATAGAGGTTTCTACATCATGAAGTTAAGTAAAAACAATTAATCATAGATGATTTAATTGTTATGTACTATCTTGTATCACAAAATAAAAAGAAATTCAACCTATTTTCAACCTCCATACACAAAAGATCAACAATCGAGGGAATGCTAAAAATTGTAATTTACGATGGGTATAAATGAACACAGGGTTTATCCCTCAGTGTAAAGGGAAATTGTACAGGAGCTTAGGTGTGGGCGGGGGATGGCAGCCCTTTCTCAGTGTTAATCTCAGAGGCAGGCCACACCTTCCGGTTGCTATGTCCTGTGGGAACAACTTCTATCAGAGGGGAGATTAGCAGTTCTTGGCAGTCCCAAAGTCACGGGCCTCAGCCCTCAAGCAGGGCGAGGCAAACAGGTAGACTATAGCCCTTGGCCCTCAGGCAGGGTGGGGCAAGTAAGCAGTCTAAAGCCCCTGGCAAAGGGGATTAGCATGGATACAGGCCTCCTGGCCCAGTGGGGGTGTTTGCTGCACTAGGGGAGGCATGGCAGGGAAGGTAGGGGGACACAGGCCCACCCAACTCCACTGTGTCCCAGCCCAAGATCCTAACAGTGGTGGAGAGCTCCACCGCTGAGTTGGTGGGGCTCTGGCCAAAACGCACTGACTGGTGCTCCAGGGCAAGCACAGCTAGATCGTTGTCAGCTATCCCTGGGCTTCTTTGTACCCCATCCTGAGGTGTACCTGAGTCCCAGGGTTGTCCTCCATCTGCTCAGGGTACACAGCCAGCAGTAACCCCAGCAGTTCTTCGATGTCAGGTGTCTCCAGCAACTCTGGTAGTTCAGGGTCATCACTGGAATGGCAGGCATCTCTGGCGGGCTCAAGGGCTGGCAGTAGGTGTTTGTCTCCCTCAGCATCTGCTGCTCACCTGAGGTACCGGGCCCAACTCTTATACTTCCAGTTCCTGTCCTGTCTCTCTGTTTCCAGTCTGGAGGCCGTGGACTTCCAGGTTCCACCAACCAGGGGGTTGAATGGCCCTCCCTCAGTGTCTGTCTCGGAAGGAGGCCACATTTCTAGGTTACCAAAATCAACTGGATTACTCACATGCTAACAGTTAATCATGTTCTTAAATTGTTGCTGGACTGGAACAAGAGTGCACTTTATAGGACTGAGTCCTAAATCTGGTTTCATCCTTGCTAGGGTAATGAAGTTACACATGAGGAGGCGGGTTTTGTTACAATTCTATCTTTAAGAGACTCTTCCATCCACCATTTGCACATTTTATTCCTCATTCAGTATAATGGTAAAAACAATACTTAATTACCTCATGTTTGTTGCATGTTTAATCAATTTATCTTTGTAAAAGAAATCTAAGAACCTTGGATAAAAATACTATATAAGGAAAAAAGTATGTGAGATATATATAAACACACATAAATATGTTTATGGTTGCCTTGTTCTAAATAGAAGTCTTACTGCTAAGCATAAATGTATTGCAACAGAAAAAGTATTTTGATTATACAATATTATACTTAGTATTAAATCACATCTAAAATGTAATACATGCATATTTAAAAATTAATTTGTTGGGTAATTACATAACTGAATTCAGCCTCTTTCATAAACTAGAATTTAACTGAAGTATCTGAGGTATTTTATTACAGGCCTTGTATAAAAAAGTAATGGTGCACCCATCAGAGCCTCTTACCAGAAAACCTGTGTGAGTGTATTAAACAGGAGGAAATCTCTTTGAAGTTTTCACTTCAGATTTCTTCCTGATCATTCTGTTGAAAGGTGCACATTTATTTCCTCTCACAGAATAGGCTGTAGAGCCTGGCCACAAACTGCAGATTGAATTTCACTGTCATCATCTTGTCCATTCATTTAGCTTTGTTCTCTCTGAATTTCTTCACAGACAGCTCCAGTCTTTGTTCAGCTGAAACATTTGGTGTCTTCTCTAAAATCCTGATTCAGAAAAGCATCCCTATTCAAGAAAGTTCCTAGGAATGTGCTTGAGAGATGTCCTCAATAGGGCTGAACTTCAGTGTGTGCTTTAAGTATTTTCCTAAACCAGAGCCTGAATTTTGCTACCTCATTGTTCCCCTGATTTTCCAGATCATTAATAAAATATATCAAATAACATAATTCTTAGTATGGAATTCTTGGAAACTTTCTTTTTCGGCTAAAATTTTGCATGCTTTTTCTATGCACAAAGATTAATCTTTCTGAAGCCTTTGAAGAAAGTAAACAAAACAGCTTCTTGTGCATGTGAATTTTTTTAAATTTTTTTTTTTGCGTTGTATGAAATTGTTATTTATTTCACTTGGGCAACTATAATAAAAAATGTGGACTAAAATGTCCAGCTTGGTATGTACACAATCCTTCACAAGGAACATGAGCTTTGTCAAGCTTGGGGGGGAACAAAATGGTTCTAATCTAATTTGAAAATTACAGGTTGGTTATATCTACTTTTCCTCACTGATTTAAGACCCTGATCCTGTAAGTGATGAGTGTTTTCCAGCATTGGCTCTTTAAATGGAAAGAGTGTGCACTTCTATTTAGTTTACTGATCAAGATAGCAAAATTACAACATAATTATATTATTGGGTAGACATTTTTTTTCTGGTACTGTTTTGCAGCCTGACAAATACTATGCATGTGCACATGAAAAGCAGTGTCAGAACTGCAAATCTGGCAATACATCACCTAGGAAACTGTGTTAATGTCAACACTTCTATCCAACACCACGAATAAAATGTCCAGGTTGTTTTCTCATTTTTGTTCCTGAATCTATTCTTCCTGGTTATTTTTGTCTGTTAAACAATGTATTATTTGGTCTGTATCTATAATCCAGGCTATATTACTCAAAAGATATCACATATTAAGAATAACAAGCCAAAAAGAAGACGCTAAGAAGAATAAAAAGGCATTTCAGATATATAGGGTGAAATTTTGGCCCTGTTGTAGTCAATAGGAATATGGAGCCAGCATTTAATTCATAATATTTTAGAAAATGGTAACTAGCTGCAGGATATGATTTAAATGCAAAACATCAGTGCTAATCAAAAATATTTCTTGCATCCCTGCATATGAAGGGATTCAAACTGATGAATGTATGCATCAACAATGTTAAGGAAATCTGTACTGGGACCTATACAAATTAATTTTGGATCCCACAGTTTCTAATATTTTCAAAGTAATTGATACATAATGGACACTTTTAGAAATGTCTGCTTTCAAGTCTGTTTCAGAAGCAGAAATGTATGCTACTGTGTTTTTATGGTCATTTAAAAATATGTCAATTTGATGATAAACTACATAGAAGAACCAAATAAGCTTTTCAGGAAGTTTTATTTGTTTGTTAGAAATTTTTTTAACTTAATCTGCTTTTGTCATTTTAACTCAAATAGCTACAGAAAAGCAAACAGTTTTATATAATTAAAACAGTGTCTTAAATTTCTGCCAGCTAGATCTTGCTCTTTCAGTGTTTATTTTGCTTTGTATATAACAGACCAGATATTCAGCATATTTAAGTCAGTCTAATTTCACTGAAATCAATGAAGGTAGGCTGATCTTCACTAGCTGAGAATTTGTCTCAATATAAGCAGAGAAGGAAAAGATAGAAAAAAACCCTTCAGATTCTGGATTAGCAAAGCAAGCAAGAACTCACTGCATTCAAAAATCACATCAGAATAGTTCAGTTTATCCCTGCACCTCAGGCACTAAAAGTGCTGTGAAGTAGCTTTGAACTTTTGGGCAATAATAATATGTAAATGAGGCTAAGAAAAAATGTCAACCATATATTTAAAAAAAATTAAGAATGAACATTCAAGGATACAGATCTTATTCTTTCTTCTAGAATGTCCACTTTTCCTTTTAATCCTATTTTTTCCAATCTTTATCTCAACCAATTTCTTCAGCATTCATTCTCTATTCTAAACCAAACATGTTTTAAAAGGAGAAAGGGGAGATAAAATAACAATACTGTCAGGCATGATACCTAAATTCATAATCTGAAAACAAGAGATGTTTAAGAATTATCAAGAAATCCTGTTAAAACTCACATTTGAAGAATGGTGTGTTTGTGTTTATATGAGCTCATATAGCAATTTATATGAGCTTCTTACAGGAAGTTTTCAATTCCATCCATTTCTTTAGAAAATATATTTATGTAATGTCTGGTTTTGATGATCCCTTCTCTGAAAAGTTCACTTCAACTCTCTGAGTCTCACTTTCTCATCTATAAAACGATGCCAGAAAGGGTGTGAAGTTTGTAAAATTACGTGATTAAAAGTGCTACATTGTACATTGCTACATTGTACATTGCTACAACCTGTACCTGTTTTATTTTTGTGAACTTATCTGTATTACAACACTCCTAATAAAATTGTGAACATAAAAATAAAATTAATGCCATTTAAAATATATTGAGTCCAGACTGGTTCTTATGCTTGCAGCAGACTAAGGCCCCAGTTCAGGAAAGCAGTTGTCATGGGCTTAAATTCATCCCTGTTCAAGAAAGCACTTAACTTTAACTAACACATGATTTCACTGGAATGTATGGGTATGCTTATGTACCCTTCCTGAAGAAAGATGTTGTCCAGAACTAAGGTCCAAGGCTGCAATCCTGCAGACACCTACAGATTTGTGGTACAAATTAGTAGTACCTTTGAAGTCAGTGAGTCATCTTATCTGCATAGTTATTTACTTGCATGCGTGTTTTCAGGATGAGAACAAAAGTTTGACTTCAGTGTGACTATTCACACAAGCCCCTATTCCAGAAGGTATCCATATTCCAGGTAGGACTTGAGCATGTGCTGCTTTACTTAAGTGCTTTCTTGAAGAGGGTCTATAATAAGGATTACAAATTTGGGCTTTTTGAACCCAGTCTTTCTGAGGGGCTGAGCACTCTCCACTCCCATTAGCTCCCTAAGAAAGAAGGATGCGGAGGCATCTCAGAGGATGGGGGCCCTCGGGCAGCATTGGTCACACATCTTCATACACCTGTTTAACTTTTGAAATTGTGTGTTGGCTGACAAGGGCAAAACATAAACCAGAACCGGGATCATGGCTTGCTTTGTGAACCACTGCCTAGATGTACAGTGCTGTGTACATATTTATTGACAACGACGCCCCGTGTGCATGCGTTATGCTCATTGACTTGTATGGGAGCAGGAGCAGGAGCAGGCTCTCTGTTTGGAGAAGTTGGTTGTGCCACACACACACACACCCCCTCCAGAGAGGGGAAAGGATGCGCGCTGCGTGTGATGCAGCCGAATGAACCGAGCTTTGATGGGAAAAGATGAGCCCTTGGGGCTGGGGCTCAGCAGTGCGCGGGCTGGAACAGGAGGCGTGGGAGGGAGGAGGGGAGGTGTGAGGGTGGAGGAGGGAAGAGGGTGCGTAATCCTGGGTCTGGATTGGCACGGGGGCTGCGAGCGATAGGCAGAGCTGCGCGGAGGGGAGGCTGGGTGGGTGCCGCTTGCTAGTTTATCCCTGCCGGCTAGCGGCGCGAGGAGCCAGGGCTTCTGCGAGGGCTGGGCACAGGTGCAGCCCGGGGCGGCTGCAAGGGCCAGTTCCTTTCGCAGCGCCCGGCCGGAGCCAGGGGGGCTGGAGGGAGCGCGCGCGGGGCCAGCCGGGGAGGAGCTGGCTGGGCTGGAGGCAGAGGGGCGAGGCGGCCGGGGAGGGGACTGCCGCGGGAGGCTGCTGCGCTCTGGGAGAAGCCGGCTCCCCGGCCGCTCGCCGGCTCTGCCCTTTGGTGACACCGCGGGCGAAGCAGTCGGAGCGCAGCTGCGGGCGCGTCTGACCACGAGGATCCCCAGAGCTGCTCTGCCCCCCATCCACCCACCCACCCACCCACCGCCACCCCGGCTCAGTGGCTCTGGGTCAGACCCTTCAGCCGGCTGCAGCCCGGCCGGGAGCCCCCCACGTCTAGGCGCCTGACCCGGCTGGGAGCCGCGGAGCCCGGCGAGATGCCCGCCAGCCTCCAGCCGCCGGAAAGTTTGGCAGCCCCGTGAGCAGGTGGGCAGGGGCCGCGGGGCCGCGGGAGGTGTCTGCTGGCCGAGGGCGGGATTTGTCTCCTCCCAGCCCAGCCGCCGGCTTTCCCCCCAAACTTCTGCCGGGTGAAGGCGCGGCCGCCATGGAGCCCGAGGCAGCCGCCCTCCTGTCCCTCAACCAGAGCCACGGGCCCCCCCGGGGGGAATTCAACCTCTCCGGCCTCTCCGAGGAGGACCCCAAGCCCCTCTTCGGCATCGGCGTGGAGAACTTCATCACCCTGCTCGTCTTCGGCGTCATCTTCGCCTTGGGGGTGCTGGGCAACTCGCTGGTGATCACGGTGCTGGCCCGCAGCAAGCCGGGCAAGCCCCGCAGCACCACCAACATCTTCATCCTCAACCTGAGCATCGCCGACCTGGCCTACCTGCTCTTCTGCATCCCCTTCCAGGCCACGGTCTACGCGCTGCCCACCTGGGTGCTGGGCGCCTTCATCTGCAAGTTCATCCACTACTTCTTCACCGTCTCCATGCTGGTCAGCATCTTCACCCTCTCCGCCATGTCCGTGGACCGCTACGTGGCCATCGTGCACTCCCGCCGCTCCTCCGCCCTGCGGGTCTCCCGCAACGCGCTGCTGGGCGTGGGGCTCATCTGGGCGCTCTCCATCGCCATGGCCTCGCCCGTGGCTCACCACCAGCGCCTCTTCCACCGGGACGCCAGCAACCAGACCTTCTGCTGGGAGCAGTGGCACAACCCCCGGCACAAGAAGGTCTACGTGGTCTGCACCTTCGTCTTCGGCTACCTGCTGCCGCTGCTGCTCATCTCCTTCTGCTACGCCAAGGTGGGGGCGAGGGTGAGGATGTAGAGAGGGCAGGGGGTGTGTTGGGGATACAGCTGTAGGGGGTGTGTATGGGGTAGTTACAGAGTGAGGTGTAGCCATACGGGGTGTGTGTGTGCATGGGGTACAGTTACAGGGGTGGGGTGTAGCCGTAGCGGGTGTGTGTGTAGGGGGTACAGTTACAGAGGTGGGGTGTAGCCATAGGGCGGGTGTATGGGGTACAACCACAGCGGTGGGGTGTATCTATAGTGAGTGTGTGTATATGGGGTACAATTACAGGGGTGGGGTGTGGCCATAGCGTGTGTGTGTATGGGGTAGTTATAGAACTGGTATAGGATGTATATATATATATATGGGGTATAGTTACAGAGGTGGGGTGTAGGGATAGGGTTTGTGTGTAGAGAAGTAAAGGTACAGTGGTGGGCGTGTATAGCGGTAGGGGTATAGCTATAGGGTGTTAACAACTGCAAGAGTGTGGGTGTATGGGTGGGTTACATCATTTGTGTGTGAGTGCAGAAGTAGGGGACTAGGGTATGTGAGTTAGTTTTGGGGTGCGTGCGTGGGAAGAAGGTAGACTTACAAGGAGTAAGAATGTGGGAAGGGCTGAAGTTTCGTTGTGTGCAAGGGAGTGGGGGTAGAATCCCAGCGAGTTAAGATACGGATGCGTGGATGGAGTTATACGTGTTGATTTATAGGCTGGGACTGTCCAGTTGTGCGGCGATTCGGGGAACGGCATATCTGTGTGTGTCCGAGGGTGCAGTAAATGGGGGTGAGAGGGAAGGAAGAGGCGCTATAGGATAGGCGGTTGTGGGAGCATTCTCTGGCGGGCTTCTTTCTTTCTTTCTTTCTTTTTTTTAAAAGAAACCCTTTTAAAAAATCTTTTCAGCTGCGATGAACGCTTTCTGTTTTTCATGTAGTGCTGTATGATGAGCTCTGAACTGGGCAAAGTGCAACAGTGTGTAAAGTTGTTAACATACAAAAAAATCAAACTGCAATTATTTAAAACAAAACCCAGCCACAATGTTACTGGGGTCCTGAGCTGTACAATGCCCGTTCTACCATTGGACTTCTTAACATCCAATTAAAAGGCTCTAGACAACAGGCACATCGCCTGTTGGTTAGGAGCCTCATCCTGCATCAGCTGAAGTGAATGGGAGCTTTTCCACTGACTTCAGGGAGCGCAGGATCACGCCCTTTGCTGCCAGAAAGCAAACACTGAGGATGAGCAAGTTTCTGATGAAAGGGACTCAACTGTGACACACACACGCACTCTCTCTCTCTGCTTCTCCGCAATGATCCATTTTCTATACTGGTGTTTTCTGCAGCCTTGAAGAAAGCACCAATTCGGACTGCTGTTCTCCAGAATCAAGAACACATTTTGTTAGCACTCATGTTGAATACTGTCCCACTGGACAGTTCTTTTACTGAGATCTTGCAAACCTTTACTCGTTCCATTAGTTCTTACCACGGTAAATTGCATTGAAGTCAATAGTTCTGCTCATGTGAGTAAAGTCTGTTTGCCTGCACAGGAATCGGTTCCTTAGTTAACAAAGCAAACCATTTTCTTGAGGGGGTCGGAATGTATAATTTATATAGTTTGTCTGTAACTTCGTTAATTGTGATGTGGAAAAAAGGGTTGATAGAGTAAAAATTTGCACTTTGAAATATGCTTGTATTCAAAGGACAACATTTCTAAATTACAGTTTCTAAAGGAATCAGGGCAAAAACAACATTTAAAATGACAGAAGTGTCCAACTGACAAAAAGGGGGAAAAAATACTATTAGTCCTTAAAGGTTTAGTTCTCTTTTCCCTGTGTGGGTGGATTTCTCATTATCGGTAATGGGAGTTACTGTGTGCACTGAAGGTGAAGAAACCAATACTGTAGATTAGACCATCACCATATTTAGATAAAGATAGTAACAGATATGGGGAAAGAGTTATTGCACATGCTCAGAAGATGCCTTTTTTAAACATTAACAAATATAATTAATAATTTTTGAAGCCAAAAGAGTCTCATTCACAACACTGACTAACAGCCTCTAACACTTCATTTTTTTACATGAAAGAAGTGTTGTAAGTTAAACAAATGTGAATGTTTTTTTTAAAACTATACACTTTTACTTGTATAATTTAAAAACAAAAATAAAATGGACTGTTTTGTTAACACACTTTATTGAAATGTTACAGTTAGTATAAACACATCATTTTTATTACAAAAATAGCTATCTACTAAAATATTAATATAAATAATTTGTATTTAACAAAATTCTCCAAATCTGAGTCCCTGAATGCCAAATTTATGCCCAGAGCAAATGTTTTATGGTCAAGTTAACTACACTAACTAAATGTATGTTTAATTAACATTAAAATATTCTCACAGCCAGCAAATCAAGGCAATTCAAAGTTACAGCTGAAACCTCATTCTTAACTCACTGTCAGGCCGTCCTTAACTTCACCCTTGTTTTGGCTAGGAATTGAAGGGATCTGAGATGACAGGCCTAATCCTGCTCCCTCTGAAGTCAGGATTCAGGCCTGAAGGACCAGTTCTGTGAGATGCTCACCACCCTCAACACTGCTTCATGGCAGTGAGAACTGAGAACACTGAGTTCTTTGCAGGAGGTACTTGGCAGCGGAGTTCTGCAATGTAAGGGCTCACTCCTACTATCACTAAAGTAATTGATAAAGTTCCAACTGAAATATTTTGGTACATCAGGGTAAGCAGCGGATGGTGGTTGTGGGGAGAGGTAGGTTAAGATTGGAGCGGCAATAAGTCAACAACAGAGTTTCAAGGTCATAGCTGTGATAGTATGTCCAGCAAAGAAGCCATCAAGAGTAAATTATCATAGAATTCTATCGACATAGACACAGCTATGACATCTTGGCTTTCCAATATACAAAGTGTTAAAGGAAAGCTGCAGTGTAATATAAACAGGTACGTCAGTGGAAACATTTAGTTATAAAATAGAGGATCGGATCCCCAATTGGTATAAATTGATGTAGCTTCATTGATTTCTATGGAACTACACTGAATTACACCAGCTGAGGATCTGTCAAATAATAATAATAAAGAAGCTTCAGTCTTTTCATAATGTAGTTTAAGATAAAGGGAATGTAGTTCTCTATTTGAATCTATGGCATTTCCAGGATTATTGTGAGGCAAGTTCTTGTTGTTTTAATGTAAATTGTAATTTCCTTCATTTTTTATGCATTTAAATGGCAAGCTAGCTTCATTCCCTCTGTCCTAAATTACATTATCAGAGAATTCACATCCTACTGGGAAGTACAAGCAAAAGGACAGCTCTTGCAGAGAGACAACAACACCAATACAAATTACAGAGATACTGAAATAGTGATGGGTATTTCTAAAATCCATCCTCCTGCAAACCCAAAGAAAACCAGCGCTGGGATTCTTATGGGATAAGGTGTATAAATATTGATTAACTATTTAATAGTTCAGTAGTGAGTAGTAAGTTAAGTGCATTTTATTTGATGGATAGCTTGAAATGGCTTTTGGGCTAATGTGATTTACATGTGATTACATATTTCTTTTATTATTTACATATCCACTTAGTGTATGTACTATTATCAGTTTTGTATAGGATCTGCACATTAAAAAGTGCCACTTAAGGCTCAATGGCTCAAGCCTGCGAAGTGACAAAGCTCATTTTGGGAGGTCCTGAGCATCCTCAATTCCCATTTACCAAGGAAGTAAAAAATGACTCGTGATTTGGGTGACTCAGTTTTTGGATGCCCAACTTGAGAAAACTGAAAGCTATCCTCTGAAAATCAGGCCTCTTTCATGTTAGGCACCCAAAAACTCAGGTAACTAAAATTGTTATTCACTTTTGAAAATCTTGGTCATTGGCTTTGATGGGACTATTAATTTGGCAGGATGTGGCCCTAAATGATTACTGTCCATTTATTCATTTCAAATACTACTAACTACCCTATTTTTAAATTTTGACTTTAGAAATACTAAGAGAAACCCATCTCCATTATGTACTAATATCCTGAACATTCTGAACTGCAGAAAGTCATTTTTGATTTGTAGACTCAGGTAAAAATATAAATCACACAGAGTAGAAGTCCTAACATAAAAGAAGGAGTTTAAAAATGTCCCTGGACTGAGATCTTGTATCCTAAGTTTCAGTAGGGGGACGATGTTAATGGAAGAGTTATAACCTACCCCCCAATAAAAATAAAAATAAATAAAATCTCTAATAGTAGTAGTGACACAATACTAAGTAAAGTGGAATGAAGGGCTCTGTTGTAGTAATTGGAATTGATGCCATTACCATAACTATGGCATCCTGGCAATGACACTTGAATATAAATTAGATTTATATGACAAATTGTGGTTCAGAATACAATGTTTACATATAATTACATTGTGTAATCTACTCAGGGGCAATATTTTAAATAGCTCTTTCCAAGGGCTACTAATAATGAAAGTGTAACCAATGAAAGGACAATAAGGAGCAAGAAATCAAATATGCTCTAAAACTATACAGTGTTTATGATTATATGTTATTTGGTGGAACTATATATGCCAACAGCAGCAGGGTCACCTACACCTCTCTCTCTCTCTCCCTCCTTCCCTCCCTTCCTCCTTCCCTCCCTCCCCCCCTCCAGTATGATTTTGGCTACTAGGGAGGAGCCTGTTCCAGTATTAAATAATATGAAAGAGTTACCATGTAACACATGGGTTACATTCTAGCAATTTATATTATGCAGTTTATTTGGTAATACAGTCAGTGAAGGCCTTAACACTCTTCTCCTCCATGGTCATAAAAGACCCTGCAAAACCTAAGGCTAATCAAGAGTTTTTATTCCCTTTTATCCTTTCCTGAGAACAAAATATGATCTGTAGACAACTGGTACATGAAAGCTGGGAGCTTGACAAGTTTTATGTAAGGAATTGTTTTTCCAGATATGAAGTCTTTTGAAATAGAAATTATTGTTAGAAAAGAGTATGGAGTACATTTTCAGCTAGGTGGGTGGGGATTTAATTTTGTGAGTCAGCTATCTCCTCCATGCGGCTTAAAAAAATAAAAAGTGACCCTTCACTTTGGCTAGCTTTCTGAACACAGTTGGAGTATTAAATCTTGGTACTAGGCTCACTTGGATGCATTCTGCATGTTACAGATTTTTTTCCCTTAAAACTCCTATAGTGGTACAGCATCTACAAACGTAGAAGTGGATGTCTTAAAAACTACTTGGGGTAAAATCCTGCCTGGCATCTGGAAAACAGCTAATAGATCCTACCAAGCCCACATTCAGTATATGGTGTAAAAAGAGCATTCATGTGTTCGAGGGTTGTGGTTGACAATAGCCCACAAACCACCACTTTGCACAATCTGTTCCTAACAAAGTACCAGGCACTTGCCACTCTTGCTCACAGTGACCAGTATCATATTTTTAAAATAATCTGATTGAAATGAATTGACTAATAGAGGAGCATAAGACCATTCATTGGGAACATTTTGGCCCAAGGTAAGAATAGTGTATCTAGAGGTCACTGGTTGATCTTGGACATGCATAAACACATTATTCCTCCATGGCTCCTGTCATGTATGGATTGTCTGCTTTGTTTTAGATGGAATAATTTCTGTCTGTGGTCTGCAGATTATCAGGTGTACCCCTCATATAAAGCTAGAATTTGACTACTCAGATGGCTGCAGGTGGTGGGTATCTGAAATCAGTAGCTGATCCGAAATGGAGAATGTTCAGGGAGTTAACTATCTGGAGGAAATAGCCTATTCAACTAGCATGGAGCTGGCCACTACAACAGAACTTAGTCTAAAGCAACAATCAGAAGAAATGGTTTTCACTTCTCTTTCACTTACTCTTACTTTCTTCCAAAGTCAGGCATACATACACAACTCGCTCTTACCCCCTCATCCAGCTCCTACTCATATCTTGCTAGAAAGAACCTGCTTATTCTCTAGCAACGCTTCCAGAAACAGTCAGGATTTTCTCTTCCCTCCCTTTGCCCAGGCGAGAGGAGGGAAGCAGGAGACAGGAGCAGCAGGATCATCTCCCCAGGTTCTTTACAAGAACCCAGGAGTTCTTCTCATGGAAGTCTGGAAAAAGGGTTGCTCTTACCCTCTGGCCTCCTTACCACTAAGATGGAGAGGCCTGGAGGTTCAGGCCAAAGCCACACTCGGTGAAGGCCAATCCATGTCTCTTTCATGTTCTTCCTAAATCCAAGCTCGTCCACTGACAGTTTAAGTCATGACAGGATGATGTACAGGAATGGAGTTTGAAATGTACAAAAAAATGCAGGGTTGAGCTGTTGGTATGTATATACTGATGAACTAATCACTTCTAATGTATTTAGCAGTTATAATACTTTTTGTCTTGGAATTACATACAGCTTGTCTTTAATTGCTGTTTTCAGGTCTTTGTAAGGTAAGGCAGTCTGTTAAAAGTAGCACATCTTTCCTCTTCCCTCACAAATGGCCATGGATACATTTTTTAGAACATACAATTAATACTGGATCAGACCTGTGATACATCTTATCCAAAATCCTATCTCTGATAAAATAAAAAAAAAATCTGTGGGAGGCAGACCTATCCTTGCTTACAGACAGCCCCCCAGCCTGAAGCAAATACTCACCAGCAACAGTACACCATACAAGAAGAACACTAACCCAGGAACATACCCCTGCAACAAACCCCGTTGCCAGCTCTGCCCACACATCGACTCTAGTGACACCATCACTGGTCCTAACCACATCAATCACAGCATAAGGAGGTCATTCACCAGCACATCTACTAATGTTATATATGCCATCGTGTTCCAGCAATGCCCCTCTGCCATGTACATTGGCCAAACCGGACTGTCACTATGCAAAAGAATAAATGGATACAAATCAGCCATAAAAAATGGTAACATCCATAGACCAGTAGGAGAGCACTTCAATCTCCCAGGACACTCTGTAGCTGACTTGAAAGTTGCCATACTTCTATAAGAAAACTTCAAAAACAGACTTCAAAGAGAAACTGCTGAGCTTGAACTGATCTGCAAACTTGACACAATCAAACTGGGTCTAAATACTGGGTCTTGGAATGGTTATCTCATTACAAGAAGTAATTGTCACTGCTCACACATTCTCACCTCCTAATCAATGGTTATGAATAGGCCACAACTACTTCCCCATTGTTGTTCCCTAGTCTTGGATATGTATATATATACCTGCTATTTGATTTCTATTCCTTACATCTGACGAACTGGGTTACAGCCCACGAAAGCTTATGCCTGCAGAAATTACATTTGTTAGTCTTTAAAGTGCTACAGGACTCTCATTGTTTTTGCTGTATACAGACTAAAACGGCTACCCCTCTGGAACTATCTCTGATAGTGGCCACCAAATGTTACAGAGTAATGGGGCAAAAGATAACACAATAGGCAGATATGAGATAATCGGCCTCCCCTCAGAGAATTCACTTTATAATCCTCAGGTTGAGATTGGTTTATAAACTCTGAAGCATGTGGTTTTCTATCCCTTCCAAAACTCTGTAAAAGTATTTACTGTTATAACTCTGGATATTCTTGTAATTCGTATAAATGCCCAGTACTTCCTTTAATCTTGCTAAATTATTGGCCTCATGACATCTTGTGACATAGTCTAATTATGCATTTTGAATTTACCACCTTTCCATTTTATTGAACGTCTCCTTTTTTGTATTATACAGTCTACTTCTCATAAACATTTTCAGGGCACAATTTTTTTTCTTCAGATCCTTCCCTACAAATACTCTTAATTTAAATATTCTGAATGATGGTTGCAGCCAAAGTGTGTTCCTGCTACACTGTCCAAAAATCTTATGTGCAGAGTATCAAGGTTCTGTTACAATTTGAAAGCTGCTTTTCAATGACAAACCAATTTTTGTTGTCAGAGAAAAAAACCCGACCTACTAAAGGTACATGACAAGTCATGTCAAGTCTTGCATAAAGGTCATATTTCACTGGTGACACATTTTTTTATAATTAAAAAAAACATTTTTAGGTTCTTTATTCAAAATCAGACAGCTCCAAGGGTGATTATATTAACCAAATATCCAGCTGATGAATGCAAATTATGCAGGAGACTAAGGAAAGCTATGGTTCAGAATATACAGATTTTATTTTATGTGC
This sequence comes from Emydura macquarii macquarii, assembly GCF_026122565.2. Classification (NCBI taxonomy): domain Eukaryota; kingdom Metazoa; phylum Chordata; order Testudines; family Chelidae; genus Emydura; species Emydura macquarii. The sequence continues at coordinate 9,299,340 of NW_027130568.1, forward strand.
AGAGAAAGTCATCCTAAATTCACAAACATAGACATTCTTCTGAAAGAAGAATTATTGTCAATTGCAAATTAATGTAGAACAGATTTATGTTTATTGGCAGACTGTGTTCACTGCAACGCATATTTTGTTATGTGATGCATCTGTATTTTATATTAGAATTAGATAACTTATGTGCTCCATGTTTGTTGATTCTCACAGATACAGATTAGCTATTACAGCATACACTTTTGAAATGTGTAGACTGGATGCATTAATGTTTGCAAGCAATTCATCCAATATTGGACAGCATAATTTTGAAAAGTGTGTCTTTTAATTTTAAAAACAGTTAAATGCAAAGTGCAAATTAATTTTTTTCAGGTCCTTAATCATCTGCATAAAAAGTTGAGAAACATGTCGAAGAAGTCAGAAGCATCCAAGAAAAAGGTAGATTGTTTTCCTTACCAAGTATCATTTGCTGTGTCAGTTTTACAAACATGCTAACTTCTCTTGCTTGTTACCAAAAGTATAAAGTAGAGATGGATTTGAATCTGAATATATCTGAATGTAGAGGGTTTGGAATCCAAACCTTTAACCAGATTTGAATTTTGCATTTGGTCTCTAGCTCTACAAAGGATTAAGCCAGTAGCTTAGATCTTTATACTTTGAACTTTGGAGTATGTGGAAACCAGATCCAGAGCCAATCCCTGTGACTCAGTCCTATTTCTAGTAAAAATGTACTTTTCAATTCTCCTGTATTTTTTCCCTATCTTGCAAATTTTTTTGCTGATGTAGTTTTTGATGTAATATGAAGAATTTCTGGCTTTTAAGAGGAACCTTCCAAATAAGGTTTATTGTACTTCCTGATCCTCTTTCAAAACTTTGCCATACATGAAAACTGTTCTTATTCTCTACTGTTCTGGGCTTAAATTAAACACCTATTTCTAATACTGCAAATAGGATTTTGAAAATATCTTTAAATCACAAATCACAAATTATTGTTCTATAAAACTGGATCAAAGGGTCTGTATTATAGTGAATTTGTTTGGTAATACAGCAGATAGAATTTTAATTTTGAGTAGACTTGAAACCAGGAGTTTCTTGCATGATTTCTACATTTATGAACAATGGAGTCAGATAAACCCTTCGGGCACAGTTGTGCAATCTGAGCTGATGGATATGATTCTATGCCCATGCAGAGTCTCATGGAAGTAATATATACGCAGGGCACTGCCTTTGCAGACTGGATTGCTGAATCAGGCCCTAATTCAGTCAGTATTTATACAACCTCAAATTTCTGATAGAAATATCTGTCAAGATTTTTTTTAGAGGTACAGAATTAAGAGGATTAGGTATTAAATCTCCGATTCAGTAAGGCACTTAAGTAATGTACGGAACTGGGGTCTACAATATAACTACTAGATATATTTTCATAAAGGTTCTCAAGGTTGCCAACTTTCGTGATTTTAACGCACATCTTGTGACTTTTGATGTTCTTAAAGATTCAGCTCTTCGAGTCATGTGGTTATATGAGAATCTGAGCTTTAATTTAAAAATAAAAAGTGTACCCGAATGTCTCTTAAGGGCTCAAAAACCAGAAGGCAAATAAAAAGAACCAAAAATATCATTATTTAAAAAATTGTTTTAAATCAATCTCATGAGTTTTTGAGGCCCAACTAATGATAGTTTAATATCTTGGGATTGGCAATACCCGAAGTATATATTTTTTCAGATTGGCTACTTTAAATTATTATTTCTTTTAAATAATAGGAACACTTGCTCATTTTCATGCTGCATTTAGGGCCTAAATCTATGTTTCTTGTCTTATTCAAACCAATGGGAGTTTTGCCTGAATAAGGACTTCAGAAGTGGATTTTTAAATTAGACTCTCATATTTAAGAAAAACGTTAAATGCAAAATAAGTATTTGCCAGAATACTATTTCTGTATATTTACTGATCACATAAGAAACATTAGCATTACCATATTAGCTTTAGCATAGTTACTGAAATTATATTTCAGGTAGCTTTATTTACTTATGTGGAATGTTAAGAGTGATCCCATTAAATAAACAAGAGCAGCTCTGCAGCGTTTCCTTGGTTGCAGATTATACTGATAAGGTTGTAAAGGTAAGCTTTGGAATTAGTTTTGAGAGGGATAATAGAATAAAACAGATGTTGCAAGGATTGTCAAACCATAATGCACAATTATGCATCCTGCAGGTACCACCTATCTTAAATATGATAGATTTAAGAGATACAGAGTCAAATTCTGCACCAAAGTTAGAGGGATTGCCTTGATGTAAGTAAGGAGAGAGACAAATATCTCTTTGTGAATTAAGCATATATACAATTATCCATATTATTCTGCTTTGGATCAAAATGTTAACATAGTGAAAGAGGTAGGGCACTGTACTTTCTTTTTGTCATATCTGCAGAAAACAGATTTCTGCAAACAAAAATAATCTGTAGGTTTATTTTCCTTTTTTGTTTTCTCCTGAAAATTTATGCATGATAAACACAATACTTCAGTTCCTAGTGGGAATTTTTCCTAACTCAAAGGGTCTTATTTGTAATCTTTTATTAAGACAGATCTTTTATTGGGCAGATTCTGGGCTGGTGTAAATTAGCACACTTTTATTGATATCAGTAGAGTTTTGTTGATTTGCATAGGCTGAGGACCAGGCTCATTATTTGTAAATATGATTATTCAGGAGCATTTCTTGCTATTTTCAAAACATTTGGTCAGATTGTGTCTCTTGAGCAACTGACCATGACAAGCATGGTTCAAAGGCACAGCTCCTCCTCCTATCCCCTACTACTGCCCCTAGAAACAGACTTCAGAGAGGTGTCTCCTTGGTATCCACTGCCCTTCACAAACATATTTTATTTTTAAACAGAGGGGTAAATCCTCAGCTGTGAAAATTGTCAGACACTGTGACATATGCTATAACAATTTATACCAGCTAAGGATCTATCTGAGAGACCAGGGGTTGCCTGAATCCTGGTCACTTCCTACTCTTGGGTCAAACACATGGGTTATTTCAGGCTAGTTGCCAAATTCATCCATAACATAATCCCACTGTAGTCACTAAAGTTACACCAGGGATGCGTCTGGTTTTAGGATTGAAGGAACACATTTAGAGCACAATGGGAGAGTGTGTGCAGGGGCAAGACAGGTCTACAATAGAGTGCTGTGGAGTATGACTTGTGAGGAGATCACTACATAGAATTACAGAATGTGGCACTGGAATGGACCTCAATAGGTCATCTCATCCAGTTCCCTGCATTCAAGGCAGACTCAGTAGTAACTAGTAACTAGATCATTCCAGTTCCAGTGCTTAACTACCCTGACAGAAAGTTTTTCCAAATGTCCATCCTAAACCTCCCTTGCTGCAATTAGACCATTGCTTCTTGTCCTATACTCAGAGGTTAAAGAGAATAATTTTTCACCCTGGTCCTTGTAATGACCTTTTATATACTTGAAAAAGTATTATGTTCCCTGTCAGTCTTCTCTTCTCTAGACTAACAAACCCATCATTCCTTGTAGGTCATGTTTTCTAGACCTTTAGTCATTCTTGTTGCTCTTCTTTGGACTTTCTCTTTCCTGAAATGTGGCACCCAGAACTAGACACACTACTCCAGTTGAGGCCTTATCTGTGTGGAGTAGAATGGAAGAATTACTTCTCATGTCTTGCTTACAACACTCCTGCTAATTACATTCCAGAACAATGTTTTCTTTTTTTGCAACACTGTCACCTCATATTTAGCTTGTGATTCACTATAAACCATTTCCACAGTATTTCTTCCTAGGCAGTCATTTCTCATTTTATATGTGCACAATTGATTGTTCCTTCCTAAATAGAGCACTTTGCATCTGTTCTTATTGAATTTCATTCTGTTTACTTGAGACCATTTTTCCAGTTTGTCCTGATCGCTGTGAATTTTAATCCTATCCTCCAAAGTACTTGCAACCCCTCCCAGGTTGGTATTATCTGAAAACTTTATAAGTGTACTCTCTATGCCATTATCTAAATCATTTAAGAAGATATTGAACAGAATCGGAGCCAGGACCAATCCCTGTGGGACCCCACTTGATATGCCCTTCAAGCTTGACTGTGCCTCACTTATAATTACTCTCTGGGAGTAGTTTTTCCAAACAGTTGTGCACCCACCTTATAGTAGCTCCATCTAGGCTATATTTCCCTAGTTTGTTTATGAGAAGGTCATGCAAAGCAGCATCAAAAGCCTTACTAATGTCAAGATATACCACATCTACTGCTTTCTCCCCATCCACAAGGTTTGTTACCCTGTCAAAGAAAGCTATTAGGTTGGTTTGACATGATTTATTCTTGACAAATCCATACTGACTTTTACTTATCACCTTATTATCTGCTAGGTGTTTGCAAATTGATTGCTTAATTATTTGCTCCATTATCTTTCCAGGTACTGAAGTTAAGATGACTGGTTTGTAATTCCCCAGGTTATCCTTATTCCCCATTTTTATAGATTGGCAGTATATTTGCCCTCTTCCAGTCCTCTGGAATCTCTCCTGTCTTCCATGACTTTTAGAAGATAATCGCTAATGGCTCAGATATCTCCTCAGTCAGCTTCTGGGGTATTCAATGATGTATTTCATCAGGTCCTGCCAACTTGAAGACATCTAACTTGTCTAAGTAATTTTTAATTAGCTCTTTCCCTATTTTAGCCTCAGCTTCTACCTCATTTTCACTGGCATTCACTATGTCAGAGGTCCGATCGCTACTAACCTTTTTGGTGAAAACTAAAACAAAAAAGACATTTAGTATATCTGCCATTTCCACATTTTCTGTTATTGTCTTTCCTCCATCATTGAGTAATGGGCCTACCATGTCCTTGATCTTTCTCTTGATTCTAATGTATTAGAGTCTACTGTGGAATCTACTGAATGGCTTCCTGGAGCTTTTGTGTCTCCAAAGGCACTGGATGTTATTTGATGGATTCGGCCCACTGAAATAGAAATCTAGGTGTGGATGATTGTGTTAGTGAAGTTAAGAGTGAAAGAGGCTGAATGAGCCTAAAGTTCTACAGCTACTCAGGGAAGTTACTCATAGGCGGAGTTGAATACATTTCTTATACTAGACAAATTCTGTTTGCAGCTAAAGGACATTAAATCTAGTGCTAAGATTCCTGTTGAGTGAGAGCTAATTAGCACCAGTCATTACAGGTAAATAGAACCCAAGTTCAATAACCTAGCAAAATATCTCAGCCTCATGTACACTGATGTGAGTAATTTCATGGCTCTGTGTTATAGCATAGTTTAATATTTCCTGAGTAGATGGGACTAAACTCTGTGCCCTGTGATATAAGACAGCTGTGTAACATGGTTTGATTCCATTTACATAGGCAAGGCCAAACCGTGTTGTAAAAGTGGCAAGACCCTATTTATGTAATAAAAGAGAATGACAATACATTTCATAGTGAAGATGGGGCTTAAGTCTCTCAGCAATGAACTAATTGAAAGAGATGGTTGCTCAATAGATGTTAATTTGTCAAACAATTCCAAAACAATAAGTATTTTCCTGAAGAAGTAACTGAAAGCTAAAGGAAGCACTGAAAAAGATTTTTCAAAGTCACATTTGCATTCTATTATCCTAAAAACCTAACATTTATCTATTTTATATCCTAGTATTCCCAAATGACAGAGTCTATCATTGGAGATGAATGGCATTTGTATGGCTAATGGGCAGATTTGCAAAAGACCTCTGCTCCCCATTTAGGCAACTAAATTAAGTGGCCAGCTGGATGCTGAGCCCGTTTGAAAATGTGGCAACTTAATTTAGGTGTCTAAATGGAGAGCAGAGGTCTTTTGAAAATCTTGCCCTAAATCTTTATGCAATACACAAAAACCATAGTGTTGTCCGAACAGTTTAGAATCTTCTCTTCCCGCTCTGGGTGCAGTGGGCCTCTACGGGTTAGCGGGACCCTTTTCCCAGTGAAAGAGCCTTCACACAGTAAAACCCTTAATGTGTATTTATTAGCAATTAATCAACAGAATACACATGCCAAGCATTCGATGCTCACTATTGCAAATAAAGCAGACGGATTTCTCCAATGGCCAGTCAGGATCAGATTCGTTTGGTGCTCTGGCTTCTTCACGTTATGGTCATGCAGAGTATAAAAGAGTTCTGACAACTTTGATCTTGAGCTGTGTCCTGGAGTTAGGTTCCAACAAGCTTCTCTTCTGACTCTGATTATATTGTTAAAATGAGAGTCCTTCTTATCCATACTTTAACCAATCATTTTACTTAAAACATGACTATGCAATAAATCTAAACAATCATAACCCCTAATGGGCAAAAACAATTTTCCTAGCAACAGCAAAACCTCAGTTTCTATGTATCAGCAAAAGCAACTTTTTTCAAGAAACTCACACACACATCCAGTAAGAAACTTGTAGAAAATCAAGCTTAGCTTGTCCATACTCCCTTCCTTTCCCATGAATCTGTGATTTTACTGTGTCTATCCCTGTAAGTAATGCTGTAGCTGCAGCTGGTATTTTTCTATATTCCTGACTCTATAACTTTTGTTTCCAGTTTGTGGTGGCTGAACATACAGACAGCTGCAAGTTATACTAAGTCCATATACAAAATGGCTGTGCGTCATGTCAAGTCCAGGTCTCTCACAACAATAACCCATTAGATTTAAAGTTATAGCATTTCCAAAGGGCATACATCACCATTGCATTACACCAGTTTTATGTCAGTGGAACTCCACTGCAACTCATTGGTGTTCCACTAACATAAAGTTGGACTAAGAGTAGTGAATCAGGGCCTTCATCTTTACCTAGTGCCTCCCTACCATTTGAATCACAGTACAATGGGAACCTCATGTTTATCAAGTGAAGTTTGAGGGCTTATGTTCTTCTTGAACTAATCCCATTATGTGAAATAAAATGCATATGGCTGATAAACTAAAATAGTTTGCAAATATTTAGAAATGTGTTTTTTCCTAATATTTTTGTATCTGTAAATAATGGTTTTGAAGCATGTTGTTGAGACTGTTTGTTCAAGTGTTAACAAATCATCTATGTTCTTCTTTTCCTGACTCAGACAGCCCAGACTGTGCTGGTGGTGGTGGTGGTTTTTGGAATATCTTGGCTGCCACATCATGTGATCCACCTCTGGGCTGAATTTGGAGTTTTCCCACTGACTCAAGCCTCATTTCTCTTCAGAATAACAGCACACTGCCTGGCTTACAGCAATTCTTCAGTGAATCCTATTATATACGCATTCCTCTCTGAAAATTTTAGGAAGGCCTACAAACAAGTGTTCAAATGCCACATAGGTAATGAATCACCTCTGAATGATGTAAAAGAAAGTAAAAGTCGGATAGATACACCACCATCTACCAATTGTACTCATGTGTGAGCAACAATTAAAAAAAATCCTGTCACACTGGGTTTTCATATGTGTGGACTAGATTTCTAGAAAAAGCACAATGAGCTTCTAAAAAGAGTTGCATCTTCAGCTTTATCTTGATAATTGCTAGAATTAAAGAATTCAGTGTCCTTACATTTACAGAATAACTGGGGCCATTCTTAATATTAGACATCTTTGTCTAGCAAAGTTCAAATGAAGCTCTGTCCTTTGAAAGATATTCCAGAAAAAGTGGGTAATGGTATGTCAGTACTAGCCCTCTTATTCACTAAGTAGGAAAGCTAATAACTTGCTATTTATAAATATTCAAGTACAGCATATTCCAGCTGCACCTATACCACAAATATGTGAATACAGAATGCAGTTGTTTAATTCCTAATCCAGTTCTATAACTTCATACTTTATTGTAAGTTAGGGGTGGAGGGAAATGAGCTCTCGCCTCAAAGAAAGGTAATTAATGGTGCAGTACTTTGAATTCAAGAAAAGTGGTTAGATTTCAAAATCTAAAACTTCCGTCATCTCTTCAAGATTGGTTCTGACAATGCTTTTTTTGTTTTTGTTTTTAAGCAAATGTGGACTGTGATGTTGAACAGAAATAATTTTCACATGCTGAGGTAATTATTTAGAGAAGAAACTAACTAACCATGTAACTGTAGAATTTGCACCAGGTTAACGAGGCACTAAGGTTGTACTTTGTGTGCCCAGCCTGGCTGCAAATACAAAACAATGGATTACACCTTTATAAAATTTTGCTTACAGCACTCACATAATTGTGGCACAACATAGGTTGATGTTGATGTAGGCAAAGTGGGAAGGGTTTGTTTCAGGTCTCTGTGCATATATATATATATATACACATACATATATATGCCATTTCTAATTATAGATATGTATCTAAATAAAAATATATTAGCTTAAACAATATGATATGTGTATGTATATGTACACATACACACAGCTATCCTTTGAAGGAAGCTTTAAATGGGGTTTGAAATCGTTGACATTAGCATTCCAACAAAGATCTATTAGAGTCTTAATATCAGACAGCGTAATAGTTGTAAATTGGAAAAAATACAATTAATATTATTAAAATAAATTAAATGGTTCAATCCTGTATATACTTAACTAACATGAGTAGTTCCACTAATTTGTACCAGATCCTCAGCTAATGTAAAGTGGTGTATCTCAGTTGTCATTAATACAGTGACATTAATATACACCAGCTGACAATCTGACCTTCCAAATTTAAATTTGATCCAGCTCTCACTGAAGTCAATGAGTGTATTTCCATTGACTGTAGGAGATGGGTTGGATCCATAATAAGTGCATGATTTAAAAAAAAAATTATCTGATAAATTCTGTCACATGCCTCTTCCTCCTGAAACTTAATGTTTATACTAGGGCCGATCTAAGTATTTTTTTGTGCTTAATGGAAGATGGCTGTGACAAAGTTGGTGAAACCCCAAGCTAGAGGGAAATTTCTATGGCTTAATTCACACAAAATTTACACACCACTTTCATGCACTTAGTACAGACATAGACATAGTAGAGAAAACATCTTCCTAGAAAATAGTACTGCATATGTAGTACTTTTGTTTATTTATTCATTTTTTCCTGTATGTGAATGGCTTCCTCTTTGTTACATATCCATGAGTGAGTATGCATGAAATGGCATAGAGTTATTGTTCCACATGCAAAATACATTAACAATGGAGTCAGATAGAAAACGCTGAATGTAGTTTGGGAGATAAAGCTAGTCTGTGCAGGAGACAGCTCTTTCAGGGGCTAGTCTGAGACTATGGATTGAATTTCCTCAGGAACTAGGGGCAACCGCAGACCTCACCACCTTCTGCATGGCACACTTCTTTGACCTACCTTCTCTAACAAATATCTATATATAAATGAAATATATATGTTTTAAAAACCCACCAAAAGACTCCACTGCACATAAAAATCTCCTCCTGGGGAGAGGATGAGTGAGGGAACAAACAATATGTGACAGGTATTAGTCACATCATTTAACATACTACTGGAAGGGGCTTGCATACTACCGTGAAGAGGATGGTATAAGAACTCATATAGAACAGAATGGAGAGATCTTGCAGCATTTTTACAGAAGGAATATATGTTAAAGTTATTTTGAGCCGTGTTTCTCAGAACCTGTATTGCAAATTCTATGATTGGCACATTTTCACCTGACCGCACTGTGATTAAAAAATACAAAATCTGGCAAAAGAAGGGAATATAAATTCATGCTACCAGCACTCTTAATTTATATTTTTGCATAATTTTATTTGTACATTTTTCCTACTGAAAAAATAAAATGAGTTTTTAGACAGAACTACAGCAACATTTGTTAAACATCTACATCAAGATAAAGAACCTTGTACTGTATTGTGGCTTTGTCATATGAACTACCATAATTATAGCACACTTCCAACATTTGTAACATGCAATGCCTCTGCTTGGAAATACCTCCTTTCAATTTTTAAAAGCACTGCTTCTGGCATTTTTAACTTAGGAGTTTAACAGTAAAGTAAATAAATAAATAAATGTACTCAGTTAAGATACCTAATTTGCTATTTTATCTGGAAATGGCTTCCTTGTAATATCATTTAAAATGTTGTTGATTATTGGTCCATAGTGGATTAGTGTGTTTGGGCATTTTATGGAGGAAACCCTTCCACCCTGCACCCAATAACAAATAAAATGTGAAGTAGTCTCAGTGGCATGGTACAGCAGCTGGTGAACTTCACTGCATCTTCCCCCTCACCTTGCAAAAACGCTTAAGGGCTATGGGTCTAATCCCAAGCCCATTGAAGTCAAGATAAGACCTTAGAAGAATAGCTGCTTTCAGAAACATGGAGGGGAGAGGAGGAAGAGTGCCTTTGGGAAGGCGAAACTCCACATCCAGAGTCACAGGGATGGCTGAACCCCATGCTGGGGAGTATTTCTGTTTGACTTTCTAATTAGGCTAAATTCAGGCCCTAAGTGCTTTCAATTGGGATGTAGCTAGACATTAATGCAATAAAAGCAGTATCAATGTGTGCTTGTATTATGGACAGTCCTGGAGTGGGCAAGCAACCTCCACACACAGTTGTCAATGGAAATTATCTGTGCCAGAAGCAAGAATAAGTCACTGGGGAAGGGCACAAAAATCAGGAGTCAGTGTTAAAATGAATGAACTCATGCACCTAGACCCTTTAAGGTTCTATTTGTGGTAAGCCTGTTGAATGTGAGCACTGCAGACTCTGGGGAAAGAACAGAGGTTGCACCCCACTGATCTTGTTTGGCTGAAGGTCTTGGGGAGCTGCACATGCACAAGCAGAGACCTGAATTTAAATGTCCACTGAAGTCAAAGGAAGGACGCTCATTGACTTCAGTAGGCCTTAAATTGGGCTGGATTCTGCCAGTCTTACTTTAGATGAGTAGTACCTACTCACGTGACTCCTGTGTATATTGTCAACAAATGGTTCCTGTTTAGGCTATTTCACACTGAATATCGCTCAAAAAGTTTGGAATAAAGTGCACATTTAAAATATTCAAAACATAATTTTAATGTAGTACATTATTTAGATACTTGGAGCTATCAAAGTCCCCTTTAAAACTGAATAAATGTTAAATCTCAATAGAGAAACTAAAGACAAGATCATGCTTTCCATATTTGTTTCTACAGAGTGGATGAAAGGAGAGGCACCTTCATGGGGCTATATATTGTCAGTGAGAAAGAGGTTGAGGCAACGTGATGTATGGTAAGGTAAAAGCTGTGCAGCTCCTCATGCTCATGTGAGAGTGGCTCCCTTCTGCAGAGTTCCTAAAGTGCTTCAGAAAGGGGCTTGCTCTTGTAGATCTCACGTGGAAGGGGGTATTACTGATGGTTTCTAGCCAAATATTTTCATATTACGGAATTTCATTTTTCTGTTTTTATCTTTAAAAAAACCTTGACATTTCATTAGAAAACACCGCACTAAGAGAACGGTAAAGTTGCACAGACAAGCACTCAATTTTATAATTTCTGATTTTTTTTTTTTAAGGTTCCTCATGCATCCTTAGCTCCGCCAATTTGTGTGTATGCATTATGAAGCCAAGCGTTATTTACACGATCAAATGCTCTCTAAAGTAATATAATGCATCATATATTTTTCTACATGTTATTTACACATCTGTAGCATCTTATAAAACTGTGCAGTATTATGTGTATGCCAGACAATCCATGTAATTTATCTGAAAAGCAGAAATTAAACTATTCTTACATGATCATACTACACAATAAGTGCAACTGTGCCAAATTATAATATAATCTTGCTGGCATATCAATTCTACCTGTATCTTCAGCTATATTAACTTTATAGGCAATCGCCTCATCTCCAGAATTGCACTTGAGGAATGCAGTCCTTTTGGTTAGGAAAAAGAGTGGTTAATATATGACTGCTGATAAATTAAAATACATACTTATATATTAAAAGTTTAAATCAATACAAACATACTGAACCATTGACAGTGAAAATAGCATAAATATTTGAGAAAGAAATATGAGAAAATGTTGTATCTGTTTATCTCAAAAAGAAGAAAAAATGGAAAATTATAATGGATTATTTGAGAAATAATGTGATAAATGTAAGCAGCAACTGCATTGGAATGCATATGCAAAAGAGGGCAGAGTCAAGCTGATGTGGGAGTCACTCTTAACATTATTATTTTCTGACTTTTCAGTGCATAGCTGTACAATCTTAACACTCTCTTAATATAGGGTTTTTTTATTATAGAATATATTGTAGCTTTGGTAGAGGAGTTATTTTCAACACACTAAAAGTGGTTTTCCAGCTATAAACTAGCTTAATAAAACAGCTTGTTCTGAGTTTCTCTTTTACTTTTTTGGCAACATAAAATATTTTAATGAAGTGTTAAAATTCATGGTCCTTCAAATTTTGATAGTAATTTTCAACTTGTGCATGTTTTTTCTAACTTTTGAAGCTTATCAGTCTTATAACCTATGCAGCGGTTCCCAACCTGTGGTCAGCGGACCCCTGGTAGTGCACGAGCCTATTACAGGGGGTCCATGGAAAAGAAAAATAACAACATCTTCCCCAAGGAAATGTGCAATTTCAAATAAAACTAGTAGCATGTGGTGGTCCGTGAAATGTTTGGAGGTTGAAAAGGGGTCCACACACTCGAAAAGGTTGGGAACCGCTGACCTATGGCATACTCATTTTTGTAAAAGAGCATTACTATCTCCAAGAGATAAGCTCTGGGTGCATTGTATTTTAAAATGTTACAATAATTTTATTTTAAAGGCATAAATTGTGTTGGCAGCGGAGAAAATCTATGTACAATGATAACGCTATGAAGGTTGTTATTTTAGACTGCATTATATTCATGGTTGCTGCACACTTTGATCTCTTTATTGTGCCTAACAATAATTATATGTTTTCAGTAATGATAAGAGCAAAGAACATCTAGTTTAGAGTATTTGTACCAGTATTGTGTATTCATTACATACACAAAATGTATGAGAAGAAAATTTAATCTGTTTGTGTCAGTGCATTATTGATTTATAGTACCATGCAGCTGTTCTAAATTATATCTGTATTCTGCCTTAATTTTAAATACATCTATGTACCATCTATGTTTCTGCAAATAATTGTAATGTGTACTGAAATATTAAAACAGTTTTAGTGTGTTTATATAACAATATAACAACGGAATGTAATCTTTCAGGGAGTTATGGGGGATCAACTTTCATTGCTGTACCAACTATCAGATGGAGTCTGATGGCTAAATGCCATCACATCAGACCTAACATGCCTCTATTGAAACTTTGTTGTATGTTTTTACTAAATTTTAAAGGCTTTTAAAAATTCAAATATTTTAAATGCAGTGGGATCTGAGTTTCCTTTCCCTTAGACTGATGTAAATAAAGAGTAAATACTGAAGTCAAGGGAGCTATGCCAATAGAAAACTGGTGTGATATTAGAACCAAGCCCTACAAGTGTGTGCATCACTCATGAATTACACACAGAGGGCCAGATTCTGATGTCACTTACATTAACACTAGTCTACGTACACATTTGCACCATAATAACCAAATGTGTGAATCATAGATTATTTAGTTATTTCAGTGCAAGTCTGTGTGTGGCTCCTCTTATTTTGGAATAAAAATGACTAAGATTGATTCAGCTAAAGTTGGTAACAGAGTGTTATGAGGCAGAGTATGCCTCATTAAAGTAGTAAATTTAATTTAATGTAATTGGTACAGGTTTGTGTGTAGACTAGCTATTAGCATAAATCAAGGGTAACTTTGTTACAATCAAAGGTGTTACACCAGTGTAAAACCAGAAAGATCAGAATCAAGCTCTGAATCTCCAAAATGAAAGCCCAAGGTCTGCAGCAAAAAAAAATTTAAAAAAAATGCATGTGCACAAGTGACAGCACAGATAGTTATTGTGATTGTGCATTTAAACTGGGCAAATTTGCATGAACAAGCAACATAAGTGCTTAGGTACTCATTTGCATGTGAATTTATTTGGCATAGGTACAATTATGGGAGCACATTGCCATGCACATTTTTTGGACATAGACTTTGGTTTCTATTTTTTGATAATGTTTCATTAATGGTCACATTCTGCTCTTGGATGTACATGTACCCAGGCATCTGATCTTTCCTGTACCTTTGGATGTGGATGTGTTTGGCCGTAAGCCATTGGGATCCATGTGCATCTGAGAGTGGAGTCTGGCTTTAAGTTAGCTCTTTGCCTCTTGATCAGCATTTAAATAGATTTAAAAATGGCAAACGGATGTATCTCACCAATGATTGTTGAGTTGGTAAATAACGATAAGGACAGGTACTTTATACTGGATTTCTCAGTAAACTCAGTGTAATGGTGTGACTAAAAAGCTTAAGGCAATCCTTGGGATACTGAATAGAAGAAAGTAGATAGGTGACATTACTCTGTACGTGGTATTAGTGGGACCATTGCAGAAATGTTGTAAACAGGTTTGATGTTCACACTTTAAAAATGATATTCATATAGGGAGTGTTCATAAAAGGACTACAAGAATGATTCAAGATCTAGAAAACACACCTTACAATATAAGATTTAAGGAGCTCAATCTCTTTAATTTATAGGAGAGCATCTTAAGAGGTGACTTGATCATAGTCTAATACTCATTAGGGGAGAAGATGTCTGATGCTGCAGGCTCTTAATTTAGCAGACCGACATAACAAGATCCAATATCTGGAAACAACACTACAAAAATTCAATTTGGAAATAAATTACAGGTATTTTTTTTAAACAGTGAGGGCAATTAACCTTTAGAACTGTTTACCAACTAATGTGTTAGATTCTCCATCACTTGGAATCTTTTAATTTAGTTTGGATAGCTTTCCAAAATATATGCTCTAGTCTAGTTCAACCACAAGTTATTGGGTTAGATAGAGGTAATAACTGAGTGAAATTCTGTGGCCCGTGGTATGCTGCATGCCAGATTTGATGATCATAATGGTCCCTTCTAGCCTGAAAATCTATTAATGGATTTAATGTTATAGAGACTGTACAGATATTAAAAGAAAAAATAGATCCCTAAAATTTTGTTTAGTTTAAAAATTATCTCCTTATACATGTATCCCCTAGTTTCAGCTATGTACACAAGTGGAGTACATCCCAAAAAGCACAATGAAGAAAGACTTAAAAATCCTGGTATACAAATTATTCTTGTTAATGACAGAAATAAAGGGTGTTATCCCCTTTTCCCTGTTTCACTTCATTATTTTTTTATTACTATTACCCTTGGCTTGATCACTCTGCATTAGGTATTTCACAGGTTTCATGAGGATTTTATAAGCTCTGATAATCATCATGTATATATGAAAAACCTTGAGGTAATAACATTTTACACAATAAGGAAAATCCAATGGTTTTTAAAGCTGTTGTAAAATTATGCAGAAACTCTAATAGGATTGTGCATGCTGTTTGAGCACTATTATTACAACACTGAAATTACTCTAATAGGATTGTGCATGCTGTTTGAGCACTATTATTACAACACTGAAATAATTGCAAAATGAGTTGTGTTAATTTTGTTTAGGCATAAATCAAACAATCTAGCATTACATATAAATATGGTGGATGAAATTTTGCGTGAACTTACATCCATACATGGTGTGTGAGTCAGTGCAGAATTTCTCATTCCCTGGTGTCTTGTAGTTCCATTTTAAACATATAGGTCCAGATTTTCTCCTGCTTTGATATTTGTTCAGTGCAGGTGTGTGTGTGTACTGTTAGGGAGCTGGTTATGGTTTCCTGAGTCTCAAGGGAAAATTGGCCTTAAGTTGTACCACCTGACAATGCCTCCCCTCCCCAGAACTGACTGCTAGTTGGGGGTTGCTAGAGCATGGCACACTCCGGCCATGCTTCACTCCCACCACAGAATGCTCCTATGTGCCTGCCTCCCTGTTCCAATACAATCCATGGGGTCTGTAGGGTGGGAAGGCAGGTGTAGGAACTGGCTATGCCAGCTCTATGCTTGCTGGGAACTCCTTCACCTCAGCAGCATCTCCAGCTGGGGCAATCTAGGGGCTTTGTTTCCTTTGTCTCTGGACCATGATAAATAAGTGGTATCAGGATCATGAGTACCAGTTTTCATACCTCAGACCTTGAAAATTTTCGTTCTTTGACATACACACACAATAGGAAAAATGCATGGAATATCTCCCCAGCTGATATTCCATTTTGTTCTGACTTTTCAGTTAAACACAGTAGTGAAACAATCAATCTCTTAATTTTCTGGCTCCAGTGGTCTTTTGTTTCCAACAGAATTAAACAAAAGAGTAAAAAAGAAGACTGTACAAACCAAACTACACTGCAGTAGTTTGACTGATGTTCCAATAATTTGGACTGATGCGGTAGATGAAAATAATTTTATAATCACTGGTTCCAAAGGAAACAAAGAGGGGAAAAAAAGGGTGATGGCTGAAAAACAACTTATCCAACTTTATGCAATATGACTCAAATCTGCTGTCCTTATTCAGGCAACATTCCCATTGGGGAGTGACTAGGGAATTTGCCTGGATGATGACCAAGGTGGGATTTCAGGACCTGATCCATTAAATTTTCATGAATTTATCTCTTTGTGTCTGCCTGTATCATACTCAACAGAATTATGTTTCTGCATGCTGCCTCCTCTCCAAACACTTGAGGAGTGGCACTAGCTCTGTAGAGCAAAGACCGTAATGATGTTTGGCCCCTTTGAGCTCTAGGTGGGAAGGTTTCTTGTCCTTCTCCCACTTCTGCACCACCTTAGGGAAAAGGCATAATCTATACTTAAATTAACATTAAACCATCAGTGGAATAATTAACCAGCTATTGCTAAAACTATGCCCCAAAATCATGGGAAGGTTGGCAGCATCATTCACCAGGAAGGGGGAAAAAAATGTAAATGTGTGTGCAGATCTAGAATTCTGAACGTAATGTTGCTGCTGATATTCATGTCACATTTGTTTAAAATGAATGGCTATGCTGTGATCTGGCTGTGGAACATTCTAACACTAAGATAATGCAGCATATAATCCCCTATAATCAGACTGGAGAACATTGTCTGAAATATGATAATAGAGTTTCAGACATAACTAATATGATTTTTGAGGTTTTGGCCTTGACATAAATTCAATGAACGAGAATGGGCCTCCCATGATAGAAATAAAAGCAAGCTGTGGTGTGGTCATTTGTTGTACATGAAATCTTGTTCTCCTTTTCACCCTCTTTCATCTCCCTTCCCTCCCCTCTTCCTGCAGCAACTTTCTGAAAAAAACCATATATCAAATTATGAGGTCATTTAAATGTGTTACCACTGATGGAGACAAGCACTCTCTTTTCAATACTAAAAATCAAACAATGGTAAAATAAAAGGAAATTATCTTACAGAATCCCCACTCTGTTTTTAAATTAAAGAGTCAGGTCCAGATCCTCAAAGGCATTTAGGCACTATTTAGGTACTGACGATCTGGGTCTCACTGACTTCAGAGCTGAATCCGTGTCTTTCTTTTTCCCTCCTTCCTGCGGGTCCTTCAGGTGAAGCACTGAAAATTTTTCTATTTAATATTTATCCTATGCCTTACATCACAGAGGTTCTGAGTCATAGCAACCACATTTCTGGCTGGGACCTGAATAACAATCCCTTTGCAAAGCCACTCGTTAGCCAGCTGGGGGCCTTACTTCTGGGTGACGTGAGGTCTTCCTAACTCTGCCTGAGAATGAGTGTTCTGCCTTCGCTGAGATGTCAGTTAGCTTCTGCCAGCTTTTGAAATCCGATTTGGACACCGGTATTAAAATAACATTAGCCTTTTTTTCCAGGTTGCAATCATTTGCAAAGACTATATAGTCCCTATCATGCAGCTCTTTCTTTGCTCAGGCTGGTAACATTCACTGTAATCTCAGGAGTTTTAACCTGGATAAGGACCAAAATTGCCAAGGTTTTTATTTTTCTGTCCCCTATTATTTTCCTATTCATTCACAATACTACTGTTATTTAGGGCTTCTAGACAAGGCTTTCCAGGTCTCCTGTAAACACTTCAAATTCCTCAGCCATTGTACCAACTCTAACAAACCAGTTTCAAAATGAGCAACAAATGTAGGGCTAGATTGTACCTGTCTCACATGCTGATGCTCAGGATATGGTGTATGTGTGTAACAAACATTCTGACTTATCACCCTTGCACTTTCCAAGGATAGACCCAACTGCAATCTCTATATTCAGGAGAGCATAGAGACCACTCCTTCCTAGTAAACCACCTCAACAATGATGGCATGAATCAGGGCCATGATCTCACCATCTCTATTCCAACCATTAGAGATGGCTGAGCGCTGAGAGAGGACCATAGTGAATCAGTCTCAATTTTCCCTCAAAGGATGGTGCAATGTATATACCTGGGATGCCTAAAAAAAGGAATTTCTCATGAAGCTCATCCAGAGACATCTGAGTCCTGCCACACCTCCAGCACAGTTTGAAATTGAGTATTAGCATTAACCCACAGTTAGAAATTCATCTACCTATGAATGTCAGAAACCTCCCATTTTGATATTTCACAGGTCTCACCACCTCTAAGAGGTTTATCTCTCTCCCTCTATGCTGTTCAAAAGGTGATCCTTCTTCAGATAATTTATACTATAGCTTCCATTAGTGTGTGAAGTATCCGTGAAGGAGCAAGCTAATTTTTTTCTTTTGAATAAGACAGATGCATTGCATTATGTTCATTGGAGAAAAAACAGTAATGATAAGTATTTGTAATAACTGGCAAGTCAGCAAGAGTTCTCATAAATGGTGAAACTGTCAGTTTAAACAACCTTTATTTTCTGAAAATTAATCCATCATGTATTTTTCCATTAAATATATCATATTGCTGATATTCACATATACTACATAACAATGCTGTCCTACAGTTATATATAATGCCTGGCATCCCAAAGAATACTGAGTGATTAACAACATATATAGGAATCACAACCACCTCTATGTTAGAAATAATCAAACAGATTGTCCCGGGGGTGGATTGGGGAGACGGAACTCTTTATTGCCTGCTCGTTACACCTCCACGCCGGGAGTGAGCAATGAGGGGGTTACTTTACAATTCTTTTATCCATAACAGTATGTAAATGTATACATTTCCAGCAACTCCCCATAGACCCTTATTTGGTTACATTGACTCCTATAAAATGAATATTAACAACTACATAATGAATATAATTATACCTGCCCCTGTTTGTTGTTTACAGGATTACCATACAGAGGTCAGGCACATCACCTTAAAACCTATACATTTTACACTAACATTCTTTAAAGTAAAGACATGCCGGGGGGAGGAAGAAGACAATGCTTTTCCCTCTCATCAAGGCCTTGTACAGGAATGCTGATAAACGTATCCCCTGCCCAGATGGCAGAGAAGAAGAGAGATAACAGACTCTAACTGAAATTCACAGAAACAAGATATGCTCTTGCCATGACCCCATTCCCTGTAATTTAGGCCTGGCCACTTGTCCAACTTTCAACTCTTCACTCTCCTACACTCTGGAATGGAACATGACAGCTGTTTAACACAGCACACTGCAGAAACATATGACAGCCTGGAACAGGAGGTCAGAAAGAAAAAGACTCAGTTCCTCAAAAAGTATTTAGGCTCCTAACTCCCATTGAAATCAAGCAGAATGTAGAACCAAGTACAAATCAGAATTTGGCCAGGACATATGGCTTAACATCCCTACTACTCTCGCCTACACACTATGAGAACTGCAATGCCTCAAAATCTTAAGGACCATGGTGATATAATCCAAAACGGTGGTATTTCCAGCAGTAAGCGGCTCACCAAAACTTTCCCAGATTTAAAAAACTTAATAGAAAAACTTCAGAAATGAACAAGTGAAATTATTATTATGACTCACCTGCACCACTTCGTGGATCACCCTGCATTTTCTATGGCAGATTCCCTCCCACATTCTAAACAGACTCACTACTTCTTTGAATGTGAAATTTAGTGAGAGTCAAGGTAATAATAAACACTTAGCTCTGAGATCACACTTTTCATGAGTAGATTTCAAAGGAGGTAAGCATCCCCATTTTAAAGAGGGGGAAACTAAGGCACAAAGATGTTACCCAGGAGGGCAATGGCAGAGCAGTGAAGAGAGCCCAGGTCTCCGTAATCCCAGTCCAGTATGTTATTAATTTCGCCACACTGCTTCCTCTACAGACAGGGGAATTGATTATATATAAGACCTTTAATAAAAGTATACCCTTGTAAGGCCTCAGCACAAGTATAATTATTTTAGTGACTTGAGTTTGCGTGAAAGATGCTATACAAAATAAAGCTGTATATATTGTACTTACCAATACGTGATTCTTGCAGTCATCTTTGAAAGCCAGGAATGAGCAGATCTGTGTTTCTGCCATAGGATGAAAAGTTATATATGTTAACAAGAGATGGTTAAACAATGAGAAAACAAAAAACATTCTCAAAGATGTTCATGAATAAAGACCCACATTTGGTTCACCTATTTCAAGGGGCCATATAATTTGTTATTGAAATATATTATTGACCATCAAATAATCATAAAAGGTTTCCAAATAATGAAAATCTCATTCGTTTGCACTGAAATTTATTCATGATTATTCACTAATTGTTATTTGCTGTTATTTTGCTAGAGTTTAGTTGATCCAGTCAGGGAGCAGAAACAAAGCTATATGACTTCAATGACATAATATAGAATATCAACACTTGATATTTTCCCGAACAACCCATAGATTAGTTTGACAATTGCTTGCATATAATTCAGCAGTATTTTTTAATCCTGACTATATATGTAAACAGTGGGACTGATTTGTGACTCATTTATAATGGCCTTTGAAAAAAAACAAAACTTGGTTATGTCAAATGTTGTATCTAGCTAGTATTCTTAGACTAGCTCTAATATGTACCCACCTTACATATAAGGCTTTTTTTGGGTAAAATTCACCCAGTGCAGGAGGACGCCTATGAAGTATCTATGTAGGTGTTAAATGGTGATGGGCTTTGTGTTGGACTGCTTCACTGGTGCATATCACCCTTTACTATATATTAAGTTTTAATAGCCAGTGGGGCCTGAAGTGTAATGAATTAAGTCTTCCTCGGCAATAGAATCTAAAGGCAGAATTTATCATGATGAGATTTTTGCCCCTAGGAAATAAATTGTCCTGACATGGCAAATATTATTCTTGTTTGTCACCATATAAATCCACTGTAATAAGGACTCAACCTGGAAATGCTAACAATATATTCATATATATTCAAAGGTTATAAAATATTTATTTTAAAGCCAAAGGCTATAAGGTGATTAAAGAGTGTGGACTAACTGAAACCAGTGGAGATGTCCTTTAAAACAAACTGTTCATGCTCTCCTCTCCCCCTGCTCATTTATAGATATCTCCTGAAAGAACTTTCATTGAAACAGCTGTTATTAGCAGGACCTTACTACATTACTTTTATTTTTATGGCATTTTAAAGGGAAGCTACTATCATCAATGTAAAAGAGTATTTCAATGTAATGGATGTTATGTGGCATACTTTCGATGTCAGAGAAATGATTTCAGGAGATATGCTGTATAGATTACTTGGTGTTCTGCAAATCTCACCTTTTTTTAAAGTAGCTAAGTCCTTAATGTTACTGTAGTCTTTTCTTCTCATATATGACTGAAAATGCAGGCACTGATTAGACTGGCATACTGACTCAAAGTTCTAAATAAGCGTGTGTTAATGAAATTAGAGTCCACAGCCTCAAGTGCAATTATTTATGCCACTGCCTCTGTAATCTGGACACTGTCAGTGACAAGTACATTTGATTGAAATTACATTTATCCTAGCCATAATAAATGTATGAGACAGCGTGGGAAGGAGGGGAAGACAGAGGGAGAATGTTTTTAAGGACATGTTTCTAAAGGTGAAGCCTGTGTTAAAGATGATAGAGAGAAGTAATGCAGTATTAATTATGTATGACTCAGCTGAATAGCCTTTAGATAACATCCAAGCAAGGATTTTCCTTGAGCTACCTATTAAAAGCCAGGTTATCTTACCTGGTTTATTGGCCAGATGCTGCCAGACTTTTATGTAGGGACACAGCGCTGTGTGTGTGTGTGTGGGGGGGGGGGGGCGGGGGTGTGAGCTAGACACCTCCCTTGCTTTGCAGTTCATGTAAATGACAGGGAAAACCACCACTGTCACTCAACAAGTTGAGAGGTAGATAGGACAATGGCTTCCCTGCCTTGCATCATATATCCAGTGATAATTAGCCACATGGAGCACAGCAAACTTCACTCCAGTAAAGGAGGTATCTGGGAGCACAATGAGGTAGAATGCATCCAGGCTGCTTTGTCTTAGGCCTGGTCTACACTGCCAATGGTGGTCGACATAACGTGGCTTACATCGACCACCTAAAGTATGCGTCTCCACTGGCATGTCAGTTCCGCCGACCTAAATTGTGGTAAAATTTGACTTAATAAAACCACCTCCGCAAGTGGCATGGTGCTAAATTTTAATTTTATGCATTGAACAAGCATCAGTGTAGGCAGAGCGCAACGTAAATCGATGTCATTGGCCTCAGGAAATATCCCATAACACTCTGTTGTGACCACTCTGGATGTTTGCACTCTGCTGTGACGTGGCCACATAAACAGGAAATAGCTCCTCCCCCCCATCCCTGGGAAATTTTGAATTCCCATTTTCTGTTTGGTCTGCGTGGAGAGAGCTTTGTAGATGAACTGTTCATGGGGACTGCACACCCCAAACGTGCTCCAGCCTGGAGTCGACCTGAGGTCTTGGATCTCATCAGCCTGTGGGGCAAAGAGTATGTTCTGGCTCAGCTCCAAGTCAGCAAAAGAAATTTAGATATCTACGAGAAGATATCATGTGGTATGTTGGAGTAGGGTCACAACAGGGATACGCAACAGTGCCACGTTACGATCAAAGAGCTGAGGCAGGCATATCAGAAAACTAGGGAAGTGGACAATCATTCTGGCTCATCACCAAAGACATGCCACTTTTATGAGGAGCTGCATGCGATTTTTGGTGGTGACCCCACCACTGTGCCACTGTGCAGCATTGATACCTCCAAAGAATCCCAGTCCACGATGAATGAGGACGACTCTGTGGACGAGGAGGATGAAGAGAACAGGGAGAAGGAGTGCGTGGTATCCATTCCCCCAGAGAGCCAGGACCTGTTTGTTAACCCAGATCAGCACAGATGGGAACAGGACAGCTTTACAGACCGAGATGCCGGGCAAGGCACATCTGGTGATTGTGTATAGCAAATCGCATTTCTGTGGTTATGTCCCCAGTCCAGCTTCTTATTTTGGGGGAAAAAGGAGTTTGTGCTTTTGTGGGGATGGGTTTCCTGGGGGTTGGTAAACTTCAGCAGAGGGTTATTCCCTGAACAGACTATTTATGTGCACACGGATGCTCTGAGAATCCTCCGTGGACATCTCTAGGAAACTTTCATGTAGGTACTCTGCAATCCTTTGCAGAAGGTTTCTGGCTAGGACAGCCTTATTTTTTCTGCCATGGTAGGACACCTTCCCCCACCACTCTGCTATTAAATGAGCAGACATCACTGCAGAACACAGCACAGCAGCATAAGGGCCAGGCCTGTACCCCGAT
Source organism: Emydura macquarii macquarii (assembly GCF_026122565.2). Lineage (NCBI taxonomy): Eukaryota > Metazoa > Chordata > Testudines > Chelidae > Emydura > Emydura macquarii. The sequence continues at coordinate 9,322,903 of NW_027130568.1, forward strand.
GCTTGCAGGAAATCTTCCCTTTCTGCCTGCGTTACCCTCAGAAGACTGATATCACATGTAGTCACCAAAGGAAGATGGCGCAAGTTTACACTATAGTTTACAATATAGTCACTGTGTGTTAATCCCCTGCCATGGATGGTGTCCCTGTGCCCTACACAGTCAATTTCTAGTCATGATATTGCTGGCATGGGCATTATGGGTGTGGGAAATGGTGTCCCTTTTTTTTCTCCCCCCCTCCAGGTACACTTCACCCAAACCCTTCTCCAATCCCTTTTGATCAACTCCTCCCAAACTGATCTTTGGGATGGTAAAAGGGAGCCCTATGATTCTTCTCCGTGGTTGTGTGCAGATTGGGGAAATTTGTGCTATACAGACTTCCCTGTAATTGATACAAGGGCCCCTTACTTACAAGTCTGGTATTGCACTCCGACCCGTGTGATAGGTACAGATTGGTATGGGGGGGTCTGGTTTTGCCTTATGAATATGAAAGGGAGTTCTTTTTACATTGTAACATTTCTTTTACTCCATGGAGTCAGCTAACAATGGCAACTTTGTGCTTTGCTTGCCTTACAGTGACCACCTCGGCCTTCACCCCATCTTCCATTCCCGCAGAGCACCTTTCCCAGATTAGAAAGCAGAAAAAAAAATTGTTCAGGAAAACATGTTCATTGAATTAATGAATGTCTTCATGGCTGCTGAACCAGAGCTCAGAGCCTGGAAGGTGTCCTTGTCAGAAAAACTAAACAGACATGGAACACAGAAAATCAGCACAGGAGCAGGAGCGTGCAATGGAACAGGAGATTTTGTGTATATGAGGGATCAGTCTGACATGCTGAGGCACCTGGTAGAGCTTCAGGAAGAGCAGCAGCAGGACAGACTCCCTCTGAAGCACCTGCAAAATGCTCAGCTGACAAGCTGGTTCCCAGCCCCCACCCCCAAGGGCTCTAGGAGGAGGTTGAGCAGGGTGCAGTACATGCTGCACTCCAAGTGAGCAGAAAGATATGATGGCCTCTTTAAGAATTAGAAATGTGTGATTTGCTGCTTTCACAGTCACACGTTGCAGTGGCTGCCCAAGCAGCCTTATGAGAATGTTAAATTATCTTCTCTCTCCCCCCCGCCGTATCTGAACACCAATAAAACTTTACGGCTTTAAAAACATTTATCTTTATTCATGAAGAGTTTGGGGATTGCTGGCAGGGAACAAAGGGGAGAGGCTGATGGTGTGAGAATGGGGGAAGGGAACAGAAGGCACAGCACGGATAGAGATGTACATTACTGTGGTTCATTCAAAAAATGGGTTTTCAATGCTTCCCTGAGGCGCAGCACTCTGCGGTTGGTGTGATATGACCAGTGCCCAGGGTTGCCAACTGATAATGCCAAGGTCAGGGCAGGCTGCAAAAGGAGAGCAGATTCTCCCCACACTGGTGGGTGACACTGAAGTACGGCTTCCCAACCAGCCACGAACTGCTTCTGATTACCCCACACTGGAGATCAAGAAGCCAGTCCACAAATGCCCACAGCCCCCTTTATTGCATTTCAGCTCCAGGCTCCCAAATCAGCACTAGGTCCAGCAAAGAGACCAGTTACTTAAACTCTCTGCTCTTTGCCAAAAAGGTTCCCTCTGACCCCAAGGGGTCAGCCACAGCAATATAAGTTTGGATCTTACCTAAAATACCACGCTGGCAGCCAATCCTTTAGTATCTAAACTAGAGGTTTATTGTAAAAAAGAAATAAACCATGAGAGAAATGTTAAAGGGTTAAAGTGAATCATAGATATACAAATGATTAAAAGTCCATTTACATCAGGTTTCTGGAAGAAATGTGGAGTTGCAGGCTTGTATAGTTTTCTCTGGTTCACATCCAGTACCTGGATGGGTCTGAGTCCTTCGGTTCAGTTGCAAGATGAATTGGTCCAGAGATATGTGTATGTCTGCAGACTGGACAGGAACAAAGACAAAATGGTTTCTCTGGCTTGAACTTATAAACCCCCTCCTCCGGTCATGCGGCCTGTGGGCAGTCACCAGACTCAAAATGGAGTCCATAGTCACATGGGCCAATCCTGGTGACTCCTCCGGTGTGCCTGGGGTCCATAGTCACATGGGACAGTCCTGATGCTTCATCAGGTAGGCTGCCTGCAATGGAGTCCAGAGTCACGTAAGCAGGTTCTGGTGACTCAGTGGTGATGCTGGCCTCTCCCTCAGGGCCCCTTGCACCTGGGAGTGCCTTAATGGGCCATTAAGCAGGCCATTGTTCTGCAGCCTTCCTATCTGGGGTGTTGCCCAGGCAGAACAATTTGAAATACAGATCTCTCAAATACATCTATAACTTCCATTTCAAATATTACACATGAACATAAGTATTATCTTACTTAGCACATTATAACCTTCCTAACATGGCATATCCCACATGGATTATTATGATTCTGCCATACTGATGTCACCCAATATACTAAATGCCTCCCCACTCAAGCCAGCCCGCATGACAGTTGGCTCTTAGTGTAGCACTGGAATCTGGCTGCTCAAAATTAGCAGCCTTCATGACCCAGCTCTGGAGGAACCTTTCCCCTTTGTTTCACAAACATTATGGAGCAACAGCAGGCGGAGATAACAGTTGGGATGTTGCATTCACTGAGGTCTAACCTAGTGAGCAAGCTGCACCATCTTGCCTTTAAGTGGCCAAATGCACATTCCACCACCATTCTGCAATTACTGAGCCTATTATCGAAACGCTCCTTCTTGCTGTCCAGGTGCCTGGTGAATGACTTCATTAGCCAAGGGAGCAAGGGATAGGCAGGATCCCCCAGGATCACTATTGACATTTCAACATTGCCAATAATTATTTTTTGGTCAGGGAAGAAAGTGCCCACCTGCATCTTTGTGAACAGACCTGAGTTCCTAAAGATGCACGTGTGACCCTTCCGTGCCTAGGGTAGCTATCTGAAAACACCACAGTCTGGGCAGGCTGTAAAAAGAGAGCAGATTCTCCCAACACTGATGGGTGACACTAAAGTCAGATTTCCCAACCAGCCACAAACAATACTTCTTATTCCCCACACCGGTTATCAAGAAACTAAAATAAAAATATATACACCCCCCCTTTAGTGCATTGCAGTCTCTGGCTCCCAATCAGCCACTAGGTCCAGCAAAGAGACGTTATTTAGAACTCTATGCTCTTTACCAAAAAGGTTTCTCCTGACCCCAAAGGGTCAGCCACAGTACCAGATCAATATAAGTTTGGATCTTACCCAAAACACTACGCTGCCAGCCAATCGTTAGTAACGAAAATTAAAGGTTTATTATAAAAAGAAAGAAACAAACTAGAAGAGAAATGTTAAAGAATTAAAGCAATCAGACACATACAATTGATTTGAAAGTCCATATATAAAAGTTTTCTAATAGAATTGTGGAGTTTGCAGGCTTGTATAGTCCCTCTGGTGTACATCCAGTACCTGGATGGGTCTCAGTCCTTTGTTTCACAGCTTCAGTTCAGATCAGTTGTAGATGAGTTGATCCAGAGGTAAGTGAAGACTGAAGACAAAATGGATGTGGTGCAGCTGCCTTTTATGGCCTTTGCCATGCTGCTTGTGGAAATTTACAGGAATAAGATGGAGTCCAGGGTCACATGAGTAAGTCCTTGCAACTCAGGTATATCCCTGGCTTCTCCCCCTGGACTACTTGCGAGTTTCCTTAATGGGCCATTAAACAGGCACTTGTGCTGCAGCCATCCTGTCTGGGGTGTTGCCCAGACACAGCACAAGTTGAAATACAGATATCAACCATATCCATAACACATACAACACATGAGCATAATCATCATCATCTTACTTAGCACATTATAGACTTTCTAACAGTACCTGACACGGCATCTCATATGAATTATTATGATTTGACATATTGATGTTAAATATAATAACACAATCCAGCCAGCATCACAGCACGCGTCATGCACATGTCCAGGCCACCCTGCATTGATGCAACACCACTGAGAAGTATCCCTTTCGGTTTATGTACTCTGTGGCAAGGTGGTCTGGTGCTAAGATAGATGGCATGCATATCCCTATCGCCCACCCCCCCAGTTTGGGAACCCTATTGCGGAAAAGACTTCCACTACATCCTCCACCTTTCCCAAAGTCACTACCCTTTTTAGCAGAAGTCTATTAATGGCCCGGCACACTTGTATTACAGCAGCTCCCATGATAGATTTACCGACTCTGAATTGATTCCCAACTGACTGTTAGCAGTCTGGGATTGCTAGTTTCCACAGACCGATGGCCACTTGCTTCTCCGCTGTCAGAGCAGGTCTCAAGTGAGTATTCATGCACTTCAAGGCTGGGGACAGCTCTGCGCAAAGTTCAAGGAAAGCAACCTTTCGCATACGAAAGTTCTGCGGCCACTGATCATCATCCCACACCTTCATAATGATGCAGTGCCACCAGTCATTACTTGTTTCCCAGGACCAGAACCAGTGCTCCACTGACTGAAGATGGTGCGTGACAGCATGCAGCAAATGGGAATTGTTTCGCTCTATGGCTTGTTGCAGGGCAGCCTCAGTAACATCAATTTTCCACGCTGCGGCTCCTGTCTCAGCCTTGAAAGTACTTCAGGATAAGTCGTGAGGTTTTTGTGATGCTCACAATGATAGTGCAGAGCTGAGCGGGCTCCATGCCTCTCTGGCAATGGTGTGCGTGTGGCAGAGACTGAAGGTTTTAGAAAAACAGAGCGAAAAATAGAATAATAAATTATAATAGCATAATAAATAATAGAATTAAGGTAGCCCATCTGACAATGTGTTTTATGTTCAAAGGGACATCAGGGAAAGAACCATTACATCTGATTCTCCCTTTTTTTGTTATGTGTGTCAGAGTGATCAAAAACCATAGGTGTAGTTTGATTTCTATATCTGGGGAGACAGCTCCAGCCAGGCCAATGGGGCCATGTGTGGGGGGAAATTCTGCACCTGCCTGAGGCTCACAGGTGCTTTATGTACCAACATGGAATCTAGTGACCTTGCTAAACTAATTAGCAATGTACAAAGCCATTTAAGTATAGAATATTTATATTAATGGCAAATTAAATTATTGGCAGTGCACAAACAAATCCTCATCCAATTCAGGAAAGCAAGACAAAAATTGTTCCAAAAATTGTCATGTGGCATCAACACATTAAGCTAAAGACTTTCTACAAGTTATTTAATATTAAAAAGACTGCTTTGAGAACTAAACCTTTATATAAGGGAGTGTTTGGACATTTTGAAGACAAAATTTCATTTCCTGCCAAACTAAAAATTGAAAAAATGTCTCAAAAATGGACTGAATAAAAAGGAGTTAAACTAGCTTTGAAAGTTGTCTGCTACTATCTGGCCAAAAGAGGAACAAAGACAATTAAAGACGTTGCATATTCATTAATAAACTACATATTCATAAGATGAACAGGATCCTAAGTACTACTCATGAAGGCAATGAAAGAATGAAACAACCAGTTTGAATCTAAACAAGCCTGAAAGAGGTTGTATTTCCTATAATTTCATGGAAATAGGTAGGACACGGGTATTAAAGACTCAAGTGAGTAGCCCCCTCTCCCCCACTACTCCACGTAGACAGCAAGCACTTCATGACTCATCTTATCCAGCTCCACAAGCAAGCTGCCACAGACAGACAAAAAACAGAGACTCAAAAATCTTTGCAAGGAACCTTCCCCCCCCCCCCCCCCCCCAAAAAAAAAAAAAACCAAACAAACAAAAAAAAAAAAAAACCAAAAAAAACCACCAACCACTTCCACACAAATTAGTGAGAGAAAGTTAACTAAGACACTGCCAAGGGAGTAGATTTAAACTCTCAAAGATTTTATTGTGTATGAAAATGCTTGTAACTTAGCTTACTGACAGTTCTCCTGTTAACCACCAGGTGGTTAGACTATCTAATACCAGAAAGGAGTCAGGCTAAACAGAGAAACAGTGGGATTTAATTGCCTTTAAAATTCTTAATATTTATAACCGGACTGTCTTAAAACCACTCCATAAATGGCTTCCTCTAAGTAACTAACTTAAATATTTGCTTTGATTTTATAGGGTTTAATTAAGATTGCTTACTTTGCCCAGCTATAAACTCTTTAGGATATTATTAAGAATTTGACAGTGTCACAAGGTGTGCTACTCACCACTGGAGTGCCCCTCTCAGGCCATGTCTGGGGATTAACTCTGACAGGCTGACAACCCTTCCTGCAGTTGCACTGTCACTCTCTCAGACACAGCTGCTCCCGCTTCATGGCTTGACCCTCCAGCTGAGTCACTGTAGCCCTCCCCTTCTGAGGTATCAAAGTCTCTCAGGACCCACTGTCCCCAGCAGTCTTCTCTTTCACTGCTCCTTTAGCAGTGCTGCTTCCCTGGTGGCTGGGAATCCAGGTCCACCCTCTCCACTGAGTTCCAACCCAGGGACACTACAATAACAGTCAAGGTCTACACTGTCCTATCCCTTACGGCTGTATCCCTGAGATACTTCCTGTCTTGTCTTCTCTCACCCTAACAGTGAGTGCAACCCCTCTTCTGCGCTCATATACTGGGCTTTATACAGGGCCCTCCTGTTCCTGCCAGCTGAGCCTCATCTCTAATTAGGCATTTCTCCCAGCTTCTCCTCCAGATGCAGCTTAGGTGGTTAATTGGCCCACCTGGCCACCCTAACTTCTTCAGGATTTGTGTGGGGTGGACCCTCATCACAATCTTCATGTACTCTTAAATTATTTTGCCCATACATAAACAGTTATAAAGTTTCTAATAAGATACTAAAATTAAATTTACAATAATTTTGGGAACTAATGTAGATTGGTCTTAATTTACCAAGAGAAAAGCACTCCTGAGTGGTCGCCCATTCACAAGGGTGTAATCTTTCTTAAAAACTCTACACAGAGAGACATACAAAAGAGATTGTAATGGAAGTAACCAGTTTATCATTTGTGTTTGGGCATTTATGTTGTTTAGTTTAATGTTTTCTTTTCCTTTCTTTAGTAATACAAAAACCATGGTTAATAATTGTGATTATTTTGTTTGGTCTTGATCATGAAGTCCCTAAGGTATGTAAAAGAACACCTTAAACTAAATAGTGGGTGTCACACCCCTGATTTGACAGTAAGAGAAACAATTAGTAGAGCTGGCTTATCATTTCTTGTTTCTTTGAACTAAATATATTTAGTAATTTTAAAAATAAAATTACTTGGTATCCAACAATTTAAAATGATCTCTTTCAACTCTATATCATGTATGTTGTTATGTTGTTGAATCTGATCTAGGGGGCTAGCAGGAAATTGAGTTCTGCCTGTGCGTGCTGAATTTGGTACTTGCAATGTTTCAATAAATCCCTCTGATTATATAGGTGACTTTTATAGAAATTTTACTGCAAAAACTTAGGTGCCAAGTGAGTGTAAGCATGTACAGGGTTAGGTGGTAGCTGAGTGGGAGTTTTAAGGGTCCCAGTGGCCCCTAAAAATGAATAAAAAACATACATTACTGTGCCAGATCAAGCCAATGGTCCTTCTGTTCTGGTGTTTCACATATGACAGTGGCCATATGTAGTGTAACACCCTCATACTGATCAATGCAATATTATGCTTATGTGTAAATTCTTTGTAACTTGAGGCAGTTGGTAACTGATTTATGTTCTGAAGAATAGTTATTGATGCCTCTTATGGTCAGAAAATAGTTCTTTTTCTTTTCTGCAGAAAATTTCAACTTTCTGGTTTAAAAAAAAAAAAAAATCAAAACCTAAACATCTTCAGCCTAAAACATTTTGATTTGGACCTGCTGCCATAGGGCCTCCTGGGGACTGTAATTCAGGTACCTCATACTGCATTTCTCCTCCATGGGTTGGGCTGCCTAGCTACCTACATCTCCCATGAACCACATAGTCTCATCTCTTGCTGAGCCGCTGTGGTGCATCATGGGACATCCTCGTCAAACAACAGTTTCTATGAGGCACCTGATCTAACCTTCCTGGAGGTGCCATAATATTTCAAATTTGAATTTTTCTTCAAAATTTGACAAAAATATCAACATTTTCAGTGGAAAGCGGAAACTCCTTGTGAAAAATTGTATACCCATTTTTCCACTGAAAAACAGTTTTGATGGAAATCAACTAGCCCTAGTCCCTAATATATTTCTACGGTGGATAATGTAACTGTGATGGATGTTCTGATTTCATATAAATGGGTAATTCTTTTTTTGAATCTTATTAAGGTCCTTACCAAAATAACTTGTGGCAATGAGTTTCATAGGTTAATAAAGAATAATGTAAAGTAGTATTTCCCTTCATCAATTGTAAATTTATTACTTTTTAATTGTGTGCCTCCTTGTTTTTACAGTATGCAAAGAACTATCTTTGCTATTTACTTCACTCGTGATTTCTCTTATTTATCTCTTCTCTACCTTAATATTTTTAATCTTTCCATGCCTTTAGTCATTTTTGTTGGTTTTCACTGAAATGTCCATTTTTGCTATAACTTTGCTAAAATGGGATTAGCAAAACTGAACACAGTATTCAAATGAGGATTTATCACTGATTTGTATAATGGCAATATAATTTTCAGTATTATTCGCAATTCTTTTCTTAATACAACATTTTTGATCACTCCCTTGCTATGAGCAGAGTTTTTCAAAATCTGCCTATGTCTCTTTCTTGAGTGCTTTTAGTTAATGCAGTTAACCAATGCAGTTCATATTTATTCCTCTAATGTGCATTAACTTGCAGTAGTTCATAATGAACTTTTTCTGCCACAGCATTGTTAAATTGTCTAGTGTGGTCAGGTACCTTTTGGAGTTTCTGACAATCTTCCCAATGCCACACTAACCTGCATAAGTTCCCAACCCTACAAACACTTAAGCACATCTGTAAATTTACTCATGTGGGTTGTCTCATTGCAGTGAATACATGTAGTGCACACAGAGCATTGGGTAGAGCTGCCAAAGCACTTCACCTTTTTTCCTGGAGAAAATGTGACTGCCTGATCTACAGTAGACTAGATTTTCAGCTGATGTAAACTGGTATAGTTCCAATTGCTTTACTGGAGCTATGATGAATTATACCAACTGAGAATCTGGCTCAATAGTTTGAGGAGCTTCCACTGGGAAGTCTGATTGTATTCTAATACAACAGCTGAGTCTTTTCTGATTGACCTGCATACAACATTGACATGAGCTCTCTGTCACTGCCACCATATTTCCCCCCCATTTATAAATATGCAGGCAATTTCCTTTCAGACATGCAAAAGCAGGGGCTATAATGTAAGCATGTCTTTCTCCATGATGAAGAAAAGCCCTCAAATAGTTTTACACTGTATTATGTGTTCTGCTAACTTTATTGCAATGGAGATTAAATGTCTGTTTTTATAGATTTGTCTGAAAATTGACACATTTTTGTCATAGTTGAGGACATTGCTATTTTTTCGTAATATAATGCTCCCTATTAATCAGTTTGTCTTTTGTTTCCTAACACTAACAAATCTCTGCATTTGTTTTCATTTGTCCTTGACCATTGACTTTAATGACCAGATATAATAGTTTATCTTTTAGGGTAAGCTATTTAATTTGCCTAAATAAAGCCTTCTTTTTCAATTACAATATTCTTGGCAATGAAATAAGTGATAAGGATGCTGTTTTTCTTGCCATATCTGTTAATCTGAACACTAACCTGAATAAAAGCAAAATGAACATTCATTAATAGATTCCGTTACTGAGGTAACGGAAGTAGAACAATCCCAAGCTGATCTAAAAGATACCAGTAAAATTGCAGACATCAAACTTCCAGAAAAAGAGAAATTGGAATTTCACCCATTTGTGAGGATCACTTTGGCCCTATGAAGGATCACTTTGGCCCTGGACTGTGTCTCTGGACAGTTGGTCAAATTATGTGATTTTCATGATTTTCTTGAAGAGCTTTGATACATTCTGTTCCATTAAACTGGGAACAAGCTGATCAAAGTAGGTGTCTAAAACATTATGTAGCTGGTGTGCATCTGTGTACTGTACTTGATTATGCTTAGCCTTTACTGCATCTAACAAGGTTTTTAGTAAATAGGTAATTATAGTACCAGATTTGGTCTCTAAGAGCTCTGTGATTGGATTAACATGGCAGTTAAATTTTGTTAAATTGTTAAAAGCAGATGGCACACTGCTGCTATCTGAAAGTTCATCCTTTCTTGGCCTTATGTTCTGAAAGGTTTTCATGTGGAAATTTGTCTTTTTTCTTTTTGTACAGAATAATATTTTTAGAAGTGCTCCTAGTTAAGTCAATGGTAAAAATCCCATTGACTTCAGTGAAAGTATAGTTATGCCACTACCAAGTGGTTTTGAAAATCCCAACCATATTTTATATTGTCTTACTTTATATATATTTATATATATTATATATATTTTATATTTTACTTTATATATTGTCTTACTGATCTGCATCTAAAATATATGGTTGAAACAAAGGGTAAATATGTGATAGGGCTACATAACACATTATCTCCTTAAAGATTCACTTGCACAAGTACATCCATTAGAGCTACCGATAGGCCCAGAGCTTGGATTTGTGGATAGCCACTGTAAGCGCAAAGAGCAAACTGTTGTCTGCCAGAGATACATCAGAGTAGTTGACACTTCACATGAAGCTATGTTATATCAACTTTTCATTGCAAGCTGAGTGCAATGGAAATGTGTCCTTCTGGATTTGTCAAAGATACTAGATACCCAGCTGAAAAACACAAACAAAAAAAGCTTTCTTCCACCTGTAGTTGGTCAGACTCCTATGTCATGTCCTGACAAATGGGGACTTTGCCAAACTGACTGATGCATTTGTGACTTTAAAGTTGTATTATTACCCTCTGCTAGTTCCCTCTCAAGGTGTAGTCGTAGATGTACAGAAGCTGCAATTGCCCTCTAAGTTCCCGGCTTTCCCAGAGACACAGAGTCACCTGTGAAAAAGCCCTTTCCCCACTTTCAGCTCTCTGGCTCCATTGCAGCATGGCTCCATTGCAGCCATTTTGCCAAGGACTCTCCAGCCTAGGCTGCGTTACTTTTTTTGTGGATTTTCTGCTATTTGTCGTGGGTATTGTGAGTGAAGCATTGCCCCACCTTTCTCTCCCCCAGACATGAATCCCTGACCCATTTGGGTTCTCTGTACACTTAGGGATAAAAGGGATGGTGAAATGGAAATGACTTGCTCCCTTTTCACGCAGACTGAGGAATATCTACCAGGGAACATGACCAGCTATGTGCAGCTCCTCAGGGATCAATGTTCCTAGGGTTTGTAAAAACACACTCATACACACAAATAATCAAAACAAATAAGCAAGCAAACATACAAACAAACAAAACCCCTTCATCTGTGCTGGAGAGAACAAAGGAAAGAACCTGTGCCTGGATTACTTGTTAAATTTATATTCTTTGGTACAGTGCTCACACACTCCATTTCAGCAAGTAAGACTAAGCATAAAAAATTCAAAGACTAAGGGGTTGTTTCGTGTTATATTTTTAAAAGAGGCTAGAACTTTAAAATTAGACAATTTTGGCATAAAAGTTAATTCTAGGCACAGTCTAAACAATGTGACTCACTTTCTTTTATTTTTATTATTTATACTGTAGTCATGGCTAAGAACCTCAGTCATGGACCAGGACTCCATTGTGCTAGATGCTGCACAAACAGAACAAAAACATGGGCGCTACCTCAAAGAGCTTTGTCTCCTTCCTATTTCTATGGTGGTGCTAGCATAGGTGAGAATGCAGCAGGAAAGGCAGATTGGAATGATGTGGCAGCATAAGCATCATTTCATACACCAGTAGCTCATTTTATGTTCTTCAGTGAACACAATCAAAGTTATTTATGAGTTTACTAGATGAACACTTTGCAATAATTATGTTAAGGGCTTAGTGGTAGTGTCAGAAAGATGTGATAAAAGACATGTTTTGGATGGCAAATGCTTTGAAATATTCCGAAGAGAAAACTCAAAATGAGAAATGAATGAGAAAAGATATCAGGTTACTGACATTTAAATAAACATACTTTCTGATTTCAGTTTATTTCAATAATAGCCTGCTCTACTTTTCACTTCAGTTATACTGTGACCTTTTACTATCAATTCAGGCTACTTCAACATAAAATTCTATTGCATCAGCAAATCGTGATTGACTGGAGTCTTCTGAGTTAAAGTCTTTACATAGTCTCAATGAATAAGTAGATAGTAAAGCTGTTTTCAGAGGGCTCAGTACAGCACATCTTACTCAAATACATGGAGGTGCACTGGAATCAATAGGAAATATGCCTGCTAGCTCAGAGGCAGTAGCAGACAAACTTCTATGCATTTCTACCAGTAGAGGGGGACAAAGACACATCATACTAACAAGTGTTACCTTGAGAAAGACCAGGTCAATTTCTATACTGTGCTAACATATTTTTTTCATTTGAATAAGGCAATTTTAATCAAGATAATGGGACAGATACTTCTGATGGTTTCATCATTGAACTTTTCAACAAAACTTCATCTCCAAGTTAGTGGCAACTTTGCAGATCCAGGGCATCTTCATTTCATTTAAAGTGACTGAATGAATAAAAACCAGAAATGTACAGCTGTACATCACTGTTATTTGACTAACTAAAACAAGTTAAAGAGTTAAAGCCAACATAAATGATCTACTCTGGAACACACTCTGCCAATTTGTAAGGATTTATTGACTACATATTTTCCACAAACTTGAAAACATATCAAAATGCATCTGCAGCATAGTCAAAGTCTACAGATGCAGAACTGCTATAAAATTGGGTCCAAAATTGGTGTTGGCTGCAGAAGCATTCGGTAGTAGTTGACATGGAATTAAAAGCAGGCAAATAATGTCAGCCTGCTCTCTCACCCCTCATTTGCTAGGAGTATCTCTGAAAGGGTACGTACTGGACGGAAGCCCCCGTCTCTTTCTAGTGCTAGTAGATCCAAGAAGAGAAGGTCAATAATGGACTGATTCCTATATCTCTGGAATCTACAAATGTATGCCATGAATTCCACTGGAATCTGCTGGATTCAGAGCTCTGTAGTCCCCATCAATATTATAAAACTTCTCCATCAGTGTGGGAAAAGACAGACGAAAAGGACTGATTCTACCAATACACATGTTCACAAAAGGTTCCTGGCAGCAGAAAGTAATTTCTAACTATGCAAGCTAAAATTTTTATGTGCATAATCCATCGTCATATTTGTGGCAGGAGACAGGAAGGCGGTACAAGGGACCCACCACCTCCCATTCAATACTGGGCCTTTCCTAAGCAACAGATGCTGAAAATTCATGGAGCACATTCTCTCAACATCTTGTGCCAGTGAAACTCCAGCAGATTGCAGAAGAAATTAAGAAGCTCTCCCTCTGTGAATCAAGGTGAATAAAAAGCAATTATGTTTTTAAAAACTAAAACTAAAACAATTTTTTTTAATTAAATCAGATTTTTAAAATTTAAATTAAATACATTTTATGTTTTTAAAAGAAACCTATTTAAAATTAAATTTGAAATTATGACAACATATATTAAGGACTAAACGTACTATATTAAAATTATTTAAATTAAATTAAAGAATATATTTGTTGCTGAAGTTTTAAAGAAAGTCAAATCACTGAAATAGTGGAAATGATTTACTAAGCACCTGGAAGAAAAGTTTGTCGAGTGATAAAACCAACTTTTGTTAACAGTAGCCTCTTTAAAAGGTGCAGAGGTAATATCTTAATTTCTGTTTATTCAACTAGTTCAGTTCAATGACTAGTTAATCAAAGCTGAGAAACCGACTGGGAGTTGAAAATACAGGAAAGCTTGTTTTCCTCTTCCAACCGATGAATAGAAACTAGGTGTGAAACAATGAGATTTTTTGATAAACTTATTTTTTCTTATGTATCGGTATATTTAAGGTAGTTTTATTTAACTAATAAGAAACAAATTTAAAATGACACAAATCATAAGTAAAAAGATTAGTCTTCATCAAGTAAATAAATGCATCATTTTTCATTTTCTAACATTAAAAAAGGTGAACATTAGGAATTTTAATAAATGTATGTTAAACTATATAATTGTTAAAATAAATGTGTTTAGACAGAGTGTATCCTCCTGGTTATCAAAAAAAAAAAAAAAAAAAAAAAAAAAAAAGATAAAAAATAAAAAAAATTTAAAAGAGAAATTTTAGAGGAGTTTTTAAATTAAGGGCTGGGGAAAGCAGAGAGGTGTGGAGTAGTACACATTTCAGACAGAGACATCCTTTGGGGAGGATTTATTAAAGGGCATTCTCTATATTCTAGTAAAGAGGATAGGATAGAAGTTGAACTGTAGGAACTGAAGAGCAACAGTCAAATGAAAAAGAGTTTTATTCAATTACAGTACATGAAGGCAGACAACTATATATTGACAAATTTTATAAATGCTTGTTTACAAATGCTAGAAATCTAAATGGTAAGATGGGTGAACTTGCGTGCCTGGTATTAAATAATGATATTGATAAAATAGGCATGACAGAAACGTATTGGAATGATGTTAATCAATGGAATGGGACATGGTAATACCACGATACAAAATATATAGGAATGACAGAGTAGATCATGTTGGTGGGGGAGTGGTTTTATATCTGATAGAAAGCATAAAGTCAAAGATAGTAAAAATCTTAAATGAATCAAATTGTACCATACAATCTGTATAGATAGAAATTTTGTGCTTGATTAATAGGACTGTAGCAGTAGGAATATACTACCAACCACCTGACCAGGATGGTGATAGTAACTGTGAAATGCTCCTGGGAGATTAGAGAGGCTACAAAAACTGAAAACCCAATAATAAGGGGGGATTTCAACTATCCCCATATTGACTGGGTATATGTCATCTCAGGACACGATGCAGAGATAAAATTTCTAGACACCATTAATTACTGCTTTTTGGAACAGCAAATCACAAGGAAAGGACAATTCTTGATTTAATCCTGAATGGAGCACAGGATCTGATTCAAAAGGTTAAGATAGCTGAACCACTCAGTAATAATGTAATAACTCAGACTGTAATGTAATAACATTAAACATCTTTGTAGAGGAAAAATACCAAAGAAAACCACCACAGTAACATTTAACTTAAAATAGAGGAAATAAACAAAAATGAGGAAGCTAATTAAACAGAAATTAAAAGGAACAGTCGCAAGGGTGAAAAGCCTGCAAGATGCATAGAAACTATTTAAAACTACAATAACAGAGGCTCAAACTAAATGTATGTCCCACATAAAAAACAAAAAACAATAAGAGGAGCCAAAAAAAAAAAAAAGGACAACATGGCTGTGACCCGTCCATGCCTAGGGTAGCCATCTGAAAATGCCAAGGTCAGGGTAGGCTGTAAAAGAAGAGCAGATTCTCCCAGCACTGGTGAGTGACACTGAAGTCAGACTTCCCAACCAGCCACAAACAGTGCTTCTGATTCCCCACACTGGTTATCAAGAAGCCAAAATAAAAATATACACAGCCCCCTTTACTGCATTTCAATCTCTGGCTCCCAATCAGCTACCAGGTCCAGTAAAGAAACCAGTTATTTAAAACTCTATGCTCTTTACCAAAAAGGTTTCTCCTGACCCCAAAGGGTCAGCCACAGTACCAGATCAATATAAGTTTGGATCTTACCCAAAACACCACACTGCCAGCCAATCCTTTAGTAACTAAATTAAAGGTTTATTATAAAAAGAAAGAAACAAACTAGAAGAGAAATGTTAAATGATTAAAGCAATCAGACTTGAAATTTATTCAAAAGTCCATATATATCAGGTTTCTAGTAGAATTTTGGAGTTTGCAGGCTTGTATAGTCCCCCTGGTGTATATCCAGTACCTGGATGGGTCTCAGTCCTTTGTTTCACAGCTTAAGTTCAGTTGTAGATTAGTTGATCCAGAGGTAGGTAGGTGGCTGAAGACGACTGAAGACTGGTCACTGGTGACTGAAGACAAGATGGATGTGGGGCAGTTGCCTTTTATGTCCTTTGGCCTTTGCCATGCTGCCTGTGGAAATTTACAGGAATAAGATGGACTCCAGGGTCACATGAGTAAGTCCTTGTGACTCATCAGGTGTATCCCTGGTTTGTCCCCCTGGGCCCATTGTACCTGTGAATTTCTTTAATGGGCCATTAAGCAGGCTTGTGCGGCAGCCATCCTGTCTGGGGTGTCGCCCAGAAACACTGTACAATATGAAATACAGATACAAACATATCCATAACTTCCATTACACACATAACACATGAACATAAACATTATCATCTTATTTAGCACATTATAGCCTTTCTAACGGTACCTGACATGGCATATCTCACATGAATTATTATGATTCTGATGTATTGATGTTAACAAATATAATAAATTCCCTCCCTTCCCCCATCCAGCCAGCATCACAATGGCTACACAGCAGAGTAAAAGAGGCAGTTAGAAGCAGAAAAGCCATCCTTTAAATACTGGAAGTCAAATCTTAGAGAGGAAAATAGCAAGGAGCATAAACTCTGGCAAGTTAAGTGTAAAAGTATAATTAGGCAGGCCAAAAAAGGATTTGAAGAGCAAATAGCAAAAGACACAAAAACTAACAGGAATAATTTTTTAAAGTACATCAGAAGCAGGAAGCCTGCCAGACAATCAATGGGACCACTGGAGGACTGAGAGGCTAAAGGAGCACCAAGGAATACAAAGCTATTGCAGAGAAGCTAAATGAATTCTTTAGATTGGCCTTCACTGCAGATGATGTGAGGGAAATTTCTACACCGAAGCCATTCTTTTTAGATGACAGATCCGAGGAACTGTCCCAGATTGAGGTGTTAATAGATGAGGTTATGGAACAAATGATAAATTAAACAGTACTAAGTCACCAGGACCAGATAGTTTCACGTAGGGGTTCTGATGGCACTCAAATATGAAATTGAAGAACTACAAACTGTGGTATGTAACCTATCGCTTAAATTGGCCTCTGTACCAGATGTCTGGAGGATAGTTCATGTAACGCTGATTTTTTAAAAAGTCTCCATTTTTTAAAAAGTGAACCTGGCAATTTCAGGCTGGTAAAACAAATTGGTTGAAGCTATAGTAAAAAACAGAATTATCAGATAGATAGGTAGATAGATAGATAGATAAACACAATATGTGGGAGAAGAGTCAACATGACTTTTGTAAAGGGAAATCACGCCTCACCAATCTATTAGAATTCTTTGAGGGTGTCAACAAGCATGTGGAGAAGGGCAATCCAGTAGATATAGTGTACTCAGACTTTCAGAAACCCTTTGAGAAGGTCCCACGCCAAAGGCTCTTAAGCAAAGTAAGCAGTCATGGGATACAAGGAAAGGTCTTTTCATGGATCAGTAAATGTTTAAAAAATAGGAAGCAAAGGGTAGGAATAAAGTTTAGTTTTCACAATGGAAAGATGTAAATAGTGGGTTCCCCCAAGGATCTGTACTGGGACATGTGCTGCTAACCATATTCATAAATGATCTGGAAATGGGGGCAAACAGTGAGGTGGCAAAATTTGTAGGTGATACAAAACTACTCAAGACAGTTAAATTCAAAGCTGACTGACGATTTACAAAGGGATCTTGCTAAATTGGGTGATTGGGCAAAAAAATGACAGATGAAATTCAATGTTATAAATGCAAAGTAACGCACACTGGAAAAAATAATCCCAACTACACATACAAAATGGTGAGTCTAAATTAGCTGTTACCACTAAAATATTTGGAATCATCTAGGATAGTTCTCTGAAAACATCTGCTTAATGTGCAGTGGCAGTCAAAAAAGCTAACAGAATATTTGGAAACATTAGGAAAGGGATA
Source organism: Emydura macquarii macquarii (assembly GCF_026122565.2). NCBI lineage: Eukaryota > Metazoa > Chordata > Testudines > Chelidae > Emydura > Emydura macquarii. The sequence continues at coordinate 9,340,722 of NW_027130568.1, forward strand.
GAAAATAAGAGAAAATATCATAGTGCCACAATGTAAATCCATGGTAAAACCACATCTTGAATTCTGCATGCAGTACTGATTGCTCCATCTCTAAAAAGATATATCAGAATTGGAAAAGGTACAGAAAAGGGCAACAAAAATGATTAAGGGTATGGAGTAACTTCTATATGAGGAGAGATTAAACAGATTGGAACTGTTAGGTCAGAAAAGACTAAGGAGGGATGTGATAGAGGTCTATAAAATCATGAATGGTGTGGGGAAAGTAAATAGGGAAGTGTTATTTACCCCTTCACATAACACTAGAAGTGGGTTCACTCAACAGAACTAATGGGCAGCGGAATTAAAACAAACATAACGAAAAATACTTTGTCACACGATGCACAGTCAACCTGTGGAAATTGTTGTGAAAGTATAACTGGGTTCAAAAAAGAATTAGATAAGTTCATGGAGGATAGGACCATCAATGGCTATTAGCCAAGATGATCAGAGATGCAACCTCATGCTCTGGGTGTCCCTATGCCCCTGATTGCCAGAAGCTGGGACTGGATGACAGGGGATGGATCACTCAATAATTGCCCTGTTCTTTCATTCCCTCTGAAGCATTTGGCAATGGCCATTGTTGAAAGAAAGGATACTGGCTTAGATGGACCATTGCTCTGACCAGTATGGCTATTTTTATGTTCTTCCATAATAGTTGCCAACCAAACATGCTGATTTGCATGACTATTACATGAAAATCCACCTTTCTTTAGGAAAGTAACTAAAAAGTACAAATGCAAAAAAAGTTGTTGTTTTAAATCAGTTTCCTGCTTGCTGATTTAAATAATGATTAAAATCAATTATTTAAATTAATCCATCCTGCCATGAATACATGAATATGAAGAAATATCACCTGTCCTCTGTAATGATGAATAAAATATTGGGGGGTGATAGGAGAGATGGCATGGTACTTTTATAAATTGTAAGAGCATTCAACTCATATTGATGGCAACTCTATTTTTATTTTGAGTTTCATGATATTTGGTGCTTTTCTTAAAGCCTCAGATGTGGGAGCCATGGGGGTATGTGAGAACCTTAGCTTTCATTTAAAAACTAAATAATTCTATGTTCATATAGTTGCAGAGGAAAGCTTGCAAACATGATCCAAGTGTACCTTAAAGGCTCAAAACAGAAAGGCAAATAAAAAAAGAACCTCAATGTGTTTTTAAATCTCATGATTTTAAAGCCAATCTCATGATTTTTGGACCCTTGGGAATGGCAATAATGGTTCAACCTGACTCTGGCTCCTGGAAACATAAAGCAAAATCCTGCCACATTGAGGTCAATGGGAATTTTGCCATTTATTTCAATGGGGCCAGGTTTTCACCCCTAGTTCACTTGAGTCATGTTCAGAGGCGTAACACAGCAATTAGTACAGTCAGTTAGTACTGCACTATTTCCTTCACCTGCTCCCTTTCAAAAGCTTAATATCTATTCTTACCCTTCCCCTTGGTGGTAGCCTGCGGGTACATTTTAATCACCTCTAAGGACACAGGGGGTCAGGCTGGCTCATGTAACTGTTCTTTGCACCTGCTTGTGACATTGGGCTGAATCTGGCCAAGTGATTGAAATCTCGCTGCATGATTAGAGCAAAACACTTACAGATATACTAACAGCCTTTCTAACAAGTACATATAATTTATTTTTCAGCTTTTTATAATTTTAAAGAGAAGTGCTGAAAGTCAAGGGGAGCTGCACCTTTGTAACTGAGAGCTTGTCTTTCAATTCCTGTCTCTCCTGCTGGCCTGGTAGGTGACCTTAACAAGTCATTTCTCCTCCCTGTACCTCAGTTTCATTTCTGTAAAATGGGGATTTCTATACTGACCTACTCTGTGAGATCTACAGACGAAAAGCACTATATAAGTGCTAGGTATTATTACTATTCTACTAGAGGTATTTGCGGAACTGTAGCTACACAGATGCAAACTTCTGCTGTAGACATGTGTAAAAAGGGATCCCAGTGCAGATAAGTCCTGAGAGGGCAATTCAGCTCTGTATTTTGGAATCCACAGATGTTCCTGATTTGAAAAGACTCAGAAAGTCTCCTTCCAAGTTCAGCCTGTGCGTGGACAAGCCTATAAACGCTTTATATGTTTTTGGTACTTATCTCAATGTAACCCCTGCTGCCTCGGAGTGGCGCTCTGTCCCGCTCCAGTGGTGGCTAGGTCAACTAGAGATTGATGAGCCTGCTACAGCTTTATCTAAGAGACATGTCTTTTAGCTCAGGAAGTAGTAGCTCATGCATTAAGCTCCAGAGGTCCCAGCATTGATCCCTGCTGCTGATGCTCCTGTGTGGGTCACCATTATAAGTTGGTGGCCCATATAGGGAATTCAGGCAATTCAACTGGGAAGTCTATGAAGCTCAGGGACACACTTCCCTGTCCAGGGGGAGGAGATAACCCCTGCCTGTTTGGAGTGATTCTCTGTTGACCTCTAGTGGTGGCTAGGCTGGTTAGCGATTGATGGGCCTGCTACAGCCTTGGCAAAGATATGGGTCTTTCAGCTCAGACAGTAGAGGCTCATGCATTGAGGTCTAAGGTCTGATCCCTCCTGCTTGTGTGGGTCGGTGTTACATCAGTTTGACTATCTAACAGTGCAAATAACCAAAACCAATAAAAATTCTGCACAATAAGAAAAAGTAAAATCCCCCAAAACCAATGTCTTCTATTTTTAATATAATAAATTAGAAGAGTGAGTTATTTAAATCACTCTGTGTGGTGCCATCGTCATCTGCTATGAACTGTGGTCTTTTTACACAATTCACTGCTGCAGGAAGTCTTCAAGGCATTCATCATGTCTCAATTTTTAAAGAGAAATGGTTAATGTTATGAATTATAACAACATTTTAGTTATGGCAAATCAGTATGAATCTATCAATATTTCAAAGGTAAGAGATTTATAAGAAAATCTGAACCCTATTTTTTTCAAAGGCTGGCAGTGATGACAGTCAGGGATAACTGACATGCAAACCAGAATCTAATCACCTGGGTACTTAGGTGGACTAAATTGTAGGCAAGATCAAAGGGGGCTTGCCTTTGAGAGAAGAAACTGGAAATAAATCCATAGCTAGATTAGGGTGATCTGGCAGGCAGAGGGAAAGAGGAAAATAGCTATTGTACAAGGACAAGGGCTATTTTACATCACCATAGATGCAAAATACTGATGTGATAATGAACACTATAACATGTTCATAAAAGATTATAGAGGAATTGGGTATCAGGGAAGAATGGAGATGGTATCTGCTGTGAAACTAGAGGCTGTCTCTCTGGCCAACTACCAAAAGGTCAGAGGAAAAAGGAAAGAACAGGGAAGCTGAGGAGATGATCTATCTTAAGTGGCTCCCTCACCTGACCACCTAGGATGGATATGCTCAGGAAATGTACAATATAGCTTATTCACTGTAACAACATGGATAATACCTACGTGGATTGTTTTTTTGAGGAATTTTAGACACCATATGTTATGCAAACCATTTCTTTGGTATTAATGTGATTTTTTTCTCTATTCTTAATAAATCTGGTATTTCTGGTATATACCAGAGTGCTTGGGAATTTCATGCAGGATGAAAAGTTGAGGAAGTGTTTCTGGAACCTAGCCCTGCTTCAAATTTTTGGACAAGAGGGCATAGATGAGGGGTTCTCTCCTATAAAGTGCATTGCTGTAATGGCTGTCGGCTTTCAGATGCAGAGGAAATGCTTAATGACCACATATGAGAACCAGTTCTAAAAGGATGAAAGATAACAGTTTTGTAATCTTAGACAGTTATGGGAGTAATCAACTGTCACATTTCAGGACATTACGCAATCACCACTGAAAAGCAGGAATGAGTTTTTCCATCACATATAATATTGCTTAGTTGACTCAGGCCTAATCCATCTTCTGTGAACTTCAGAGGTAGTTGAGTTGAGCTGCTGAGGTGTGATTCTACATGCTAACCCCCATGCCTTGATCCCCAGTTCCATTCCTTCTCCTGGCTTGGCTTCCTCCTCTCTTCCTGGGCCTACCTCCTTCTTTTTCTTCTCAGTCCTTCTCTGCTCCTTCTCTCAGCCCTGCTCTCCAGGTCTTACCTGTCTCCTGGTCTGGTTCCTTACCCTCCTCTGTGACTGATCCCGGGGTGCTTAACCCTGCTTAACTCCTTTTCACTGTCCAGCTACCTATCTATTCTGGTTTACAGCTCTTTTCCACACTCCGGAGCTGGCTCCTTTTGTTTACCCCATAGAAAGAAACAGTTGCTGCTGCAAGAGCCTTTCCTGTCTCTATGGGGCCTAGATATCCTGGAGTATGCAGCTGCTGCTAAACACTTTTCTTAGCAGCCAGTCCTCATTTCTGGTCAAATAGACTACTCCATTATGGACCTGTGACTAGGAAGTGGGACCTCCAAGAGTTAGATAACAAAGGAAAATTTTCATAGAATCATAGAAGATTAGGGTAGGAAGGAACCTCAGGATCTCATCTAGTCCAACCCTCAAAACAGAAACATAATTTAAAAAATATATCATGAAATAAGCTTTAATTATCTTTTAGAAAACCTTGATCCTTTAGTTTTTCAACTTATTGGGCCAGAGCCTCAGGTAGTGTAAAATGGTGTTACTCCACTGAAGTGAATGGAGCTACTCTGGTTTACCCTAACTCAGAATCTGGTCCTTTGCTTTCACCTTATGAATTACATTTTGGTTCCTACCATAAATGGAGCAATGGTATGTTGTTTTGACACTCATTCCTTTGTAAGTGTTATACGTCAAGAGTTTTCTTTGGTCTTTTTCCATATAACTCTTGTGTTTATACTGGAAAAGTAGGGTGCATTTTTGACACTAGTCCCAAGTACTGTAAATGTAACTTGTTTGCACTTTATCCATCACTCAGCACAATAAAAATCTAAAAAAGGACAGCGTCAGTTGGAGACATAACATTACCTAGTTCTTATGAAAATAATACATTGTACCCAGCCTATTTTGGAATAAAATTTTAAATTGTTGTATATTTCCAAGAGGCAAATAACATGTGTCTTGACAACACTGGCATGTTTTTGAATCAATAAACAAATCTATGATTCGTGCTAGCATTAATGGTTTCTTTGCTGTCACTGAATTACTGAAAGTTTTCCTTAAAAAAATGGCTCATTTAAATAGTAATCAATTAATCTGTATCTTGGTATGAAAGCTGGTAGCAACTTATTCTTTAACCCACTTTTGGTCCCATTATTTGTAGTATCTTGTTATCTACCTATTCCACTTTCTACCTCTGTAATGAAATGCTCCACAGTTACAAGATACTGTCAAATCCTATCCAGCAGAAATAAGCCTCTGTGGCAGCTAGCCCACAGAAACTGTCATCTCTTTTGGCTATTCAGTCATAAGGCCAAAGACATCTTCCTGTTAGATAGCTATCTATTTTGAGAGTCTCTCTCTCTCTCTCTCTCTCATTAGCTGCTATATATTGCCAATTTTGGCAATATCATAGAATCATTGAAATGTAGAGCTGGAAGGGACCTCAAGAAGTCATCAAATCCAGCCGCCTGCACTGTGGCTGGACCAAGTAAACCTGGACCATCCCGTACAGGTATTTGTCCACCCTGTTTTTAAAAACCTCTAATGATGGGGATTCCAAAATGTTCCTTGAAACCCTACTTCAGAGCTCAAACCCCTTATAGTTAGAAACATTTTTCGAATATCTAACTTAAATCCCCTTGCTGCAAAATTAAGGCTGTTACTTCTTGTCCTAATTTCAGTGAATATGGAGACCAATTGATCACCATTCTTTTTACAATAACCCTTAACATATTTGAGGACATATCAGATGTCCCTCCTCAGTCTTTTTTTCTCAAGACTAAACATGCCCAGTTTTTTAATCTTTCCTCATCAGTCAGGTTTTCTAAACCTTTTATCATTTTTCTTGCTCTCTTCTGAACTCTTTCCAATTTGTCCACATCTTTCTCCTAAAGTGTGGTGCCCAGCACTGGACACAGTTCACCAGCTGAGGTCTCATCAGTGCTGAGTACAGCAGGAAAATTATTTCCTGTATCTTATATAGGACACTCCTATTAATATATCCCAGAATGATATTAGCTTTTCACAACTGCATCATATTGGTGACTCATATTCAATTTGTGATCCACAATAAACCCTACATCCTTTTCAGAAGTACTATCACCTGGCCAGTTTCCCCCTATTTTGTAGTTTTTATTTGATTTTTCTTTCCTAATTGAAATACTTTGCACTTGCCTTTATTGAATTTCATCTTCTTGAATTCAGATATTCTTCAATTTGTCAAGATCATTTTTGAATTCCAATGCTGTCCTCCAAAGTTCTTGTAACCCCTCCCAGCACGGTGTCATCTACAAATTTTATAAGCATAGTCTCCACTCAATTATCCAAGTCATTAATGAAAATATTGAATACTACCAGACCCAGGACTGAAGTGTTTGAAGTGCTCCACTAAATACATCCTCCCAGTTTGACAGTGAACTAGTGATAACAACCCTTTTAGTACAGTCTTTCAATCAGTTGTGCACTACCTTATAGTAATTCCATCGAGGCCACATTTCTCTAGTTTGCTTATGGGAATGACACCTGAGATTGTGTTAAAGACCTTATTAAAAGCAATATATATCACATCTACTGCTTTCCCCCTATCTTTTAGATCAGTAATCATGTCAAAGAAGAAAAATGTGTTCTTTAAAAATCCATGCTGGCTAATCCTTATAACCAGTTGCTTACAAACTGATTGTTGAATAATTTGTTCCAGTACCTTTCCAAGCATCTAAGTTAGGCTGGCTGGTCTATAGTTTCTCGGGTCCTCTTTGTTCCTCTTTTTAACGATACATATTATGTTTGCCCTTCTCCTGTCTTCTGGGATGGGGCCTTACTCATTGCTAATGGTTGAGAGAATGCTTCAGCTATAGCCTTAAGTGTTCTAGGGTGAATTTAATCAAGAATACATCTAAATATTGTTTAATCTGATCTTTCCCTATTTTGGTTTGCATTCCTTCCTCCTTGTTGTTAATATTACTTGTGTTGCATATCTGGTCACCATTAACCTTTTATGTGACGGCTCAAGGTTGCCCTTTTCGAAGGCTGGCCCAATTGCCATATATGGAAATTGGATTTAAGGGATTGGCATTAAGGAATGCCCTGAGCATGCTTAGTGAGTTCCAGAATGTCCTCACCTGGAGCTTTGATACTTTCCTAGTTGACATTCAGTTAGCCAGATAAGAATTTTAAATAGTCTGAAAATTACTCCTTGGCACACGCATTTGTCAGAAAGGGAGAAAAAGAGGTCCATTTAGCTCAAAACTGAAGATTTTCCTTTTCTATTTCAGGATTCCACACAAATTAAATACTAATCAAGCAGTGATATTCTTCAGTGATCAAGGAGACAGCTTTTACAACTGTGCTACCTCTCACCTCCTCAGTGACTGATATATAGGAAAATTGTGTCCCCCCAACCTCTGTTTTATAGGTGGTCGAAAGGTAATCTTTAAAATTCTCCAAACTAATGTGCATACCCAGGGCTGTGGGTTGTGCAGCTTCATGAGGCAGAAGAGGGATAAGGACTTTCAAAGCAGAGTGTGTGTGGAGCACCTCATCTTCCCATTAGCCCTGACTGAGGGGGTTTTGTGTCCTGCATGGTAGGATAGTTTTTCTCCTGAAAAGGTCATCTTGGTGTGGAGACAATATCCATGGTCTTCCTGGCATTCTAGGTCTCAAAAGATTGAGGCTATTTCCTGTTGGGTTGGTGTGTTCATGTGAAATTTGCAAACTGTTATATAAAGTGTTAACCAGCTCTCTTCCCTTTCAAATCGAAAGCATGATGTATCGCTGTTTACTCAGAATACTTTTAATCTTCCCCTTTAAAAAAAATGCAGTCATTCAAATGCTCATATACACCTAATTACATATACTTTAAAATAAGAGATGCCAGCTTGAAAATAAATATTTAATTTTCTTGTTATGAAATCAGAAACAAGCAATCTTGAGGTCTGATATATTTCAGAATTTTATTTTATTCACCAAGATTTGGCATTTCTATCACTGCTTTCCCCTGACAAACAGTATTAGGTTGTAATGGAAAAGTTTTAAAGATGAAATCTTGAAATGTTCTGATCAGGAAAATCTTAATACTTTGATTTTTTGTCAGTTTGTCATCTGAAAATAAAGGCTAATATTCAAATAAAATTTTCCTCAGAGAGAATCTTAAAGCATTATCACACAGAAAAGAGAGCACTGAGGTGATGATTAAATTGATATACAAACACTCATCACTGTAGCAGCTGAGAACCTCTCATTTTAATTAAAATGACAAAGCCAAATCCTTAATGGACTCGGTGGAATCTTCTGATCCTCTCCCTTCCTTTGTTAAAGGTCTCTGGGTGTTTTCTTTGTCTTTGTTTTTTTCTGTGGTTGTAGCTATGACAGCTGACTAAACTATTGAAATCCACAAAAAGGTATAACATTACTTTTAAGGCTGGGATACTAAAAATGAGCCAAGAAAGGAACTATTGATTAGAGCTGGTTAGAATATTTTTGATGGTCTATTTTTGTGGGAATGTGCTGTATTGTCAAAGCCAACGTTTCATGGAGAAGTATCGCTTTTGGCAAAGCTTTTGACAGAAATTTTCTGAGGTCTATAGGGTACATTCTCTAGTCAGAAACAGAGAGATCTAAATCGAAAGCCTGACCCTTATGATTTAAAAATGGACATTTTGATACAAATTTGCTTCATGAAAAAGTTTGAAAGGTTTTGGTTTTGTTTCAATGTGGAAAAAATAGAAATTTTGAAACTTTGAAAGTTGTAGCAAAATAGAATTGTCATCATCCGCTAGCTCTAATTCTGAAGTAATGCTGTTATATCGCCCTAGGCCTGGATACATCTTAATTGTATGCAAAAAGACATTGCAGCATGCATCCACTGTTGTATAAGCCTGGATTGTTATTTGAAAACTCATTGTAACCATAGCTCAAAAACATGCTAAACAGTTATATCTGTCCAAACGCATAGCATGGCTCCTATAAATAGTTCATGCAGATGAAATAGCCTAATACCTTGCCTTGAAACAGACGTAGATAAAAACACCCTAACGAATTGATAGTGCACATGAGCAGGGTCCACACAGACAATTAGTGTTTGGCAGGCTGGGATGGAGTAGATTCACACCACAGCTTGCTGCCAACTAAATTATCATGTAGATGAGCTCTTAGAAAATTGAACTGATAGCATTTAATTTAAAGGAGCTGTACATTGAATGAAGTTACTTGTTGCAATTTCTGTACCAGCATGGCATATGGCTTGAATCTATGAGAGAGTGGGACTGGAACTGCACCCACCTGTCCCACTATAATCCAAGCACTATGCAGGTGATTCAGAAATTCAACCCTTAATAGCATTTGCTGAATCCTCGTACGTTGACATCAAGCTGAGGCTCTCTCATCATCACATATGTTGTGCTGCATTGTAGTGGCAGAGGAAATAACTGCTATGAATTGCTTCGCTGTTTTAAATAGAGTTAGGCACTTTATATTTTTCCATATGAAATTTCTAAATATTTGCTATTATAGAGGCTTCGAAGGAACAATTTTTATAAAAATGCATGCATGATGGCAGGAAGGATCTTTCATATTAGTAATTTATACAGACACAGTAAAAGACCGTGGTATATGGTACAAGACAGTAAATGTTTCTTGCATCCTCTACAAATGCCAAGGGCTCTGTAAAAAGAACTCTGTTTTTGTGAAATATAACAGACTAGATAACAGATATCCATTAGATCAGCCTGAGGGCATGTTACTAAGGAAAGCATTTGCCTAATCGCCCTGAAAATGCTTTTTTTCTGTTTCTAACAGGAGCATGGGAAGTAATAAATGTTAATTAAGACTAATGTGCAAGGGATAGAGATGATCCAATTTGTATCAGTTTGGGTGACAAATAAACCAGAATATTAGCAGGCTAGAGGTCTGTTAAGCAACTGTGTTGCTATGCTTATGGTTTCATTTTTGCTGCATGAGGGATAGTCAGTTTTGGGTTGCCAATGTCTATAATATTTATCTATGAGGCTAATTTAATGGTGTACTTTCAACTACTATAGAAAAAGCCTTTTTTCATGTCACTGTTCCAGATTTCTGTCCCTTTGCACATATATATATATATTATCTCATGTATCTCCACTGCATCTGGAATGATATACTTAGGGTACTGTATGCTATTGTAAGCATATAAAAAATAATATACTAAAAAGAAAGCATACAAAAGAATCAAGGCCACCTGATGTGGAAATGTGTAGAAATTATGACTGCACAAGACACTGAAAGGTAAGCAATTGAGAAAGAAACATCTATTTAGTCAGGCCACTTAAAACTCTGGATCTGATTCTACATTGCCTTGCACCTTGTGTATTCATTGACAGCAGTTCAAAAGTAGGTGTAAAACACTACCAGTTCAGAATGATAGTATTTTATATCCACAGATTCCAACTCTCATGATTTCATCATGACACTCATGATATTTCATGTTTTTCTTAAAGCCCCAGCTCATGGAGTAATGTGAAAATCTTAACGCTCATTCTTTTAAAATAATTAACATTTCTAACTGTCATGATTGTGGGGGAGAACTTCAAAATGCCATTTGAGTGTACCATAAAGGTTAAAAAAACACAAGGTAAATAAAAGAAATCAATTTATATATATATATATATATATATATATATATATATATATATATATATATATATAAAATCTTCTGATTTGTAAGCCAAATGTCCTGATTTTTTGAGGGTTTGGGGGCGGGGGGGCGGGGAGGGGAAGTGTATGGCTTGTGATTTCAGAACACTTGAGGTTGACAATACCATATCCACTATAAATGTGGGAGAATTTGCAAGATTAACTGTCACACATTTGGGGTGGACAGAGAGAGTTCAAAAATCAGAAGACAGACAAAATACAATATTTATTTATTTAAATAGTGATTTCTGGGCCCAGCTCATGATGTTTTGGGTCCTGACACATGACTTTTGAACTGTGGAGTAGGTGATACTGCTCACACTTTGTAAATGACTACACCAAAGGCAGGACAATGGAGAATCAAGCCTTCTGGGTTTGTTGTTTGAATGTTTACAACTTTTTAACTTAATTGCCAGTGAACACTTGGGGAAAAGCTTGCTAACCACTTGATTCCTTCAATTAAATTATAAGAGTCACACTACACTTCTGAGACCTCCAAAGAATCCTTCAGCAACATCAGAAAAGAACATACATGGTACTCCTGATATTTCTAAACTTTAAAAACAAAAACAGGAAAGCAAGTAAAAAAAGTCACACCCCCAATTCTTATTTTTTAAAAACAAACAACTTTGTGTGTACATTTAAGAAATGTTACGATATTAATTTCTTCAACTAATTTAGGTCTTTATTTCTACATTAACTGTCTCCTTATGGACCTCCCTTCCCTTTTAGATAACTACAACCAAATTCTTCTATCCTTACTCATGCAAAACTCCCATTGACTTTAAAGATTTGTTAGATTTGTCTTCTAGAATATCCTTAAAATTTGATGAAAGGTGGGGGTGTATCAAAAGCTAAAATAATGGCCCAGATCCATCAAAATTCCAGAACTTCACAAATAGACTCTTTCTCCCTGCTTTTCTTCTTCAAATTCTTCCTCTCAGTCCTACCAGTGGACTGTTTTTCTTCTACTCTGGAGTCCTTAAATCTTCTTAAAGAAAGTAGCCCATCCAACCTGATTCCACTCCAGAAATACAAGTGCCCTTAGTATTCAGTAGTAGATCAGGAGCAAAAAAATCTGGCAATAAACTTTAGGTTCCTAATTTTCAGAAATATAAGAACACAATAATATACTTTTCTTTCAAGTTGATTTTCCAGATAAGTCACAGTTGATGCCAGATGCTCCCTCTGAGTGGGTGCTTTGTTTTCTAATAGCTGAGATGTTGCATTTTGCTCTCTAATCTTCCCTCCTTGTTGCTTGGTATACAATTGTGCTTTGCATAACAAAGTGACCTAGCTGCTGAGTTACTTCTGGACTGAACTGCCCGCCTAAGAGAAAGTTTAGCTTTAACAGCTTTGTTGGTTTTTTTGTTATCTTTAGAAAGATAAGTTAATTATATTACATTCAATGTGTGCTGTTGATACAGTCATCTTGAAGATGTTTGCTCTGCATAGCCGCTTCTCCAAGAAAGAGTTTAACTAGCTTTTCACAATGTTTTTTAGTAGAATGCAACAGGATTGTTCAACATTTTTGTCACACCATACAAAGACCACTTTAGTCTTTTTCTTTCACTTACAACTCCACATTTCACTTGGATCTTTTCACAGGCCAAAATTATAACAGTGCAGAAAAATTTACCCACAGTCTCAGAGATTATTTCAGATGCTCTTCAGAAACATCAATCACATAGTTCATTACAATACAATAAATAAAATAAATAAATGTTTTTTTACTTGTCCACATCTCTAAGGAAAGACCATCACAATAATCTGGCTTGCTCTGGGTCTTCTCTCTGTCTTGAGGAAAGGGTACTGTTTATATAACTCCCATTGTTTGTCATCATGCCTTGCCAGAAACTAAAACTATTAATATGGTTGTTATGGGTGGACATTTCCCAGACTGCATGCTTTCCTGGTCGTTACAAAGAAAATAACTGCAACCATCACATCTTGAGAAGAAAGGGTAGTTCCAGCTTACCTGCTTATGGAACTTGAGGCTCCAACCCTGAAGCCAGAGTCAGCAGCAGGACCTTCTCTATACACCCTGTGTAGAACACTTCTATGAGACCACTTCCTCCCAATCAGGGTCACTGTCCTTTGTCAGAAAGGAGCCTAGAGTGAAGTAGTACTGGACCAAGAGTATTCTCTTCGTAAATTTCAAAGCACCTGTGCACCCATGAAATATCTCAAGAGCAACCCTACTATCTTCTGAACAAGTTACACTCTACAGTTTAATTGTGTCTCTAGATCTTTGGATTATAGTGGATAATTTTGGTTGTGTTCCCACAGTACTGGCAAGATTGTAAGGCTTTAATCAAGTGTGACAAATAGCTATAGACTATACCTGAAGTACAAAGGGATATTTCATTTGTTGTTTTATGATGCTAAAATTAATACACGAGTAACAGAAATTAGTGATTAACAACTTGAGAAACAAAGACTAGCATGACAAATAAGCATGTTAATGTTTACAATTTTAACTTAAAAAAACCCCAAGAAATGGAAATAGAAGATTGGGAGGTAACCAAGATGTGTAGAAAGAAGTACTAAATATAATCAGAAGAGCAAAAAAGAAGGCTTACTCACCTTGTAGTAACATAAGTTCTTAGAGATATGTTGTCCCTATATGTAGTGCACTCCTTCCTTACTGCCTGGTTTCCTCTTAATTGGGAACAGGTGATAGAAAAGCACCCAAGATGGCAGCAGTCCAGCAGCCCCCTTTATGTGCTTGGTGCAGTGCACGAGGAGAGCGGGAGCACATTTGTGGACCATATGGACACTGTTAGGGATAAATCTTCAGTTCTAGGTGCATGCACATCTTGAAATGCACTACACCTGGGGATAACTGCTCAAAGAAGATGAAATAGTTACAGTTCCATGAAGATCTCAAAACAAGAGATCTCTTAACAAAAAGGCTTCTCCTTCCTCACTCAATATATTTTATACTCATTAGCCAAAAGACACAGAAAACAATCTTTCAAGTATCTGGGAATTAAGAACAAGGGTTAAGAAAAGAGCAAAGTTGTGAAATAGTAACTTTGAATCTTTATTTACTTTGCCTTTTTCTAAAATGAATGAAGTGAGCGGAGAGCTACCCAAACCACGATTATACACCAAATGTTGCCACCACAGAACTGTAAAAGCATAGAGCTCTGATTGTCTAGGGTCAGCCTAGTCCAGACTGGAGTCAGAACTTTCTTAAGATTGTTTGGTTGTGGAAGTCTAGCCCAGAAGAGGTTCACAGTGGTCTACCTTGACTGTTCTTATGTCCCTGTCAAGTAAATCACTTTGGCACATGCTGGACTTTAACCATGTCTTACTATAATTTTAAAGTTAAACGCATGCTTAAGTGCTTTGCTGGATCAGGCTCTTAGAAAAAATGCCAGGCACATACATTTTGATCCCTGTTTTGAGTCCCTTCTTTTTTTGTTCTCATTTTCCCAGGCTAGCTGCTTTGTTATTTTATGTGACATCTGGGAATGGTTTCTTTTCCATTTTCTGGGGTGTTTTTCTCTCAAGGTCCTCCCTTCATTTCTAAGTGATATTCCATTTGGGCTGGTTAGATGATTATTTTTTATTTTAGTATTTGCCTTGATTATATTGTATAGTTTCCAGATGATAACTAACAATTCAGGCACATCATACATATATTAAATAAAGGAATATAGATACATTATAAAAGTATTGAATAAATAGATATAAGCTCATTAAACATGTACTAAATAAAGATAATTAAATCAGTAGGCCTTTTTAAAATTTAAAGGTCATTTTAACTTGAAAATGCCAGGATAGCTGAAGTGCAGAAGCAGTAATGGAAGCAGTAAAAGAAACACAGGGATTCTTAATGTTGTTACTGAACACTCAAGGCCAATCCCTCATAATGATCACTCTTTGACTTTCCCTGAGCTTCAAAAATAACTAGGGGTAAATAAATTACAAAATTTCATTCAAGAGCACAAATCCTCCAGAATAAATGTCAAAGCAATTGTAAATCATAGTACTTTCAAAATTACCAGCCATTGCAAAAAAGCATGAGTCTGACTCTTGGAAGAGAAGGCATCCACAGATGTAAGACCAATCAATACTTTTCAAGCACAGATTTTAGAAAAGAAAACTCCTTTAAATATTTCTTGAGGGAAGAATCTGGGGGGAAGAGGGGGACAAATGGGAAAAAAACCCCACATGTGAAGCAAGCCCAGATCTACACGGATTATTTTGAGATGTTGACAGATGTACAGTGTGACACCTATAATTAAGTTCCCACATGTAGCTGTGAAAAATACAGAAGTACCATTGTCTCACTTTGATCAAATATCAATAATAATCAATTTTTTATTTGCCTTTATGGACTTTTTGCTTGCTTTAGTCAGTTATTTCCTTCCTTTCTTCTATTTACAGGATTTCCCCTGATCGGTAGAGATTGGAGTTTACCTTGATTCCTGGGTGTGTCTGTGCTAGCACCTCAGGGAGAGACATGCTGTTCCAGGGAGGCAGAGAGTCCTAAAGCAAACTCAAAGTCCCTGTTGCTTGGCAACTGAGAGGGAGTGAGGAGAGACATCATTTTGAATGATGGGGCTCCACTTGACTCTGGGGAGTTATTTCAGGTGCACCTGCATGGCCACAAGTGCACAGCTCTGAGAGGAGCAGCTGTGTCTGAGAGAATGAGTGTGTCTGGTGGTGGGAGGTTAGAGTTCAAATGACTGACTTGAAAAAGCCTGAAAAAGTGGAGCTCATAATATAGAAGGTCCTGAATGAGATGCCTGCCCGCAGGATCACTGTGAGAGGAGAGAAACCACATGGGAGAGTCTGGAGCCTGTCACTAAAAGGGCAGGGTTTGCTGTTGGTGAGCTTGAGAGTCCAAGTCCACATGCAGGGTCCCCCTGAGAACTGGCCTTTGGATCCTGGTAGCAAAATCCCTAAACTTGTTCCTTTTCCAGTTCAAGGAGACACCTGGTTTCTAGAATTTTGTTGGAATTTTGTTGGTAAAACTCGGGCAGGAGATTGGGAAACTAAGAGCCAGGATTTTTAGGATAGTTATTAAAATATGCATCTGAACCCTGCATCCCTTTGTGGTGAGGGATAGTCTTGGGAACAGAAGCAGCCTAATCCCTGTATGTAGAAGATGCTGCCAACTGTGATTACCAGCCACTTGGCAGTTGCTGAGGTGTCCAATTCAGCTCTAAACCTGAGGATCATCTGTGGACTTGTGAGTGCACCATCTTTTAGTTAAACAGTCAGGGACATTGCTTGGAAAACCTCATATTCCCCAAACTGTGTCTTCAAACCGTAGGGTAAGGATTGGGGATTTTATTACCTCGTGTCTATTAAACCTGTGGAAGGACTTACCGTTTTATTCTAAGTGAGAGTCTTTTGGGCTGTACGACACAAAGTCAGCCAAATTGCTTATTGCTATTACAGAAGGTATTTTGTTTCACTGGTCAGTAAGGTCCCTCATGAAGTATTTGTATCAACAGGACACTAAATTTTATTCCTGCTCTGTCAGGTCATGTGATTGGTACTTTTGGAAAAATTCATGGTGTTAGGGCGCGCAAGACTTTGTAACGCGAAATCAGTATAGTTTGACAAGAGCAAGGCCCTAAAAGCAATGCTAAGCCAGAAAAGCAAGAGTTAAGACCTCTTAGGACCAGAACCCAAACGCTGCCCTCTGCCCGACCTTAGGCCAAAGGAGGAAGTGCCTTGGGGTCTGGAGCATCCTGAGACGACCACAGACATTTGCTAATGCTTCATAAGCTAAAAGGTCCCTATTTTAGTAATAATAAAGGAGAAGTAAGACTATGGATGAGTTCTCTTTGAAGTAAACAACTAACGTCACCTTATTCCAAAAGGTCCCTAGCTAACTACCAATAAACTAATAGCAACTAAGTGTTAAGGCCCAATCCCTACTGGGATTGAGATATACGTCATGTATTACTGGGTAAAGCTTGCTGCAAGGTGAGGGGGGGGGGGGGAAGGGTATATCAATCCCCTGAGAGCCTTCCCAAGCTGAGACTCCCCGAGACTCCGTGGAAGCCACAGCGGATGCCTCGGCCAGGACGGTTCCCGTATATCACCCGCTTATCAGAACGAAGTATGGGTCTCCCTCGTTCTTGGTGATAAGCGTCCCTGCACACGCTTAAATAAGGCTAGCTTTCTTACATCGATGGGCCCCCAGGAGTATATTGCTGTAGGTATCCTCTTGGCAGGTCTCTTCCTTGCTTAAGGTTCACTTCTCTGTTCACTAACTGCAGCTGCTGCTGCAGTTGCTCAGCTTATGATAATAATAAGTCCTGTGCCTATAAGTTGCTACTTTATATCCTTGTGGTTAATTGTACTTTCATTGTACTTTTCATCTTAAGGCTTGTGCCAGAGCTGCAGTTCCTGTATGGTACAGGACTCCCGCTCCTGTCTGTCTTTCTTATGCTATCTCAGGTAATAAATAAGCATTTTTGACATCCTTTTGACAGTGTGCTCCATTCCGCCACAGAAATAAAAATACCGAACACTACACATGGGATAATACATGGGTATTATCAGCGTGGGGAGGGCATGGGTGATCCAAGAGTATTGGTTTACCTTGTTGTGTCATATTTGCTTCCTGTTTAATACAGTTACTCTGCTGAATATATTGTGTGTGTTTGTGTTATTCCTTGGGAGTCTCCAATTATCTGGCAAGTAACTTGAGGTTGTCCTGAGCTGATCCTGTCAGGAGGGAGCGAGGTGGGTGGAGGTTATGGTGACCAGATGTCCCGATTTTATAGGGACAGTCCCAATATTCAGGGCTTTTTTTTTATATAGGCACTTATTGCCCCCCAACCCCATCCTGATTTTTTTACACTTGCTATCTGGTCACCCTAGTGGAGGCACCAATAAGTAAATTTATCTCAGCAGAAAATAAGGAAATTCCACCCTGCTGAGCTGGAGATGGGATCCCAGCCTTCCCATTAAAAACTGTAAGGAAACTTGCATTAAAGGAGGTATCTGGGTGGACAGGGATGCTACATATTTTATATATATATATTAAAAAACCTCAATATTTTGCACTTCTCCACCGTGTTTTCCCCATAAGGATCTAAGGTACATGGAGCTACTACGTCATTATGCTGGAGTAGTTTCTGTGATGCTGACAGACCAGGTGGCATCTCAGGCCAAGGTCCCCATGCCTCAGTTGAGAAGTGACAGATACATAGCTGAAATCAGTGTTGCTTACCTGTATGTTCGTATCGTTAAAATAGGTATTAGATTATAAGAATGTGTCTAGACTTTATGGAATGCTTGTAAATTGCTCCTTGCATTCATCTCACTTATAACATCTGTATCCCATATTATGAGTAAGGCCCAATCTGATTCATGATATGTTCTTCAAATAATTACAGCTGAGTTGCGGACAAGACATGGAAAATATTTCAGAAAAATAATGGACTTTTATTTATAGTGGTAATTTGGAAAAGCCATAATAGACCTATTTGTTTAAGAAAAATTGGTGGAATGATATAAACACTCATCTATTATGTTATGCCTGTGAATTTTTTGATAATCAGACAATATGTTCCAACTATTTTACATTCATTAAAAAAAAAACATGACTGGCACACTGTAAAGTTCAGAAGACTAAAAGTCTTAACTCAACTGCTGTAGAAATCAAGTCCAATCTCTTTAGTCATTTACATTTTACAGGCATGAATGTTAGTGCAGCATGCCCTGCTATAGTGGCCATCTTCATGTCCGGTCTTCGCTTTGTGAAGATTTGTCTGTACCAAGATTCTGTGGATGCCGAGCGTGCAGTATTAGGCAAGATCAATAGCGATCACTTTGCTGTCTCTGCTAACTCTGGAAAATGCTGTAGAACTGCAGTGAATCCTAACTCTCTCCAAGATCATTTAATGTGCTAATGTGGAAAAAAAGTATGTGTTGCAAATCTCAAAATGTATGTAAAATTCTGAACTGTGGAAAGTAAGCTAATTTAAAACAAAACTGTGGTGGAAACCTAATATTATGGAATACACAATTTCTGCAATATTGTGACTGAAGTAGGACTTTAATTATAAGGTAATATTTGAATGTTTGCATTGTGAGCCTCTGCAACTGTGTAAATCACAAGATAGGAGAGAGACATTAACTAACAAAGTACTGATCTCCAGCAGAGGTGTTACAAACTGGTTGTCAAGGAAAGCCCATTGACATCAGATGGACTAGGCTGAAACACTGAAAAGGACAAAAAGGCTTTGTTGTTTATTTTCCCTCAACCCCGTGAAGATGAGTCTTGCAAGTGAATTCATCCCATCAGCTGAGTTTGCAGCTCTAAGCAGTGGGTGTGGGTGAAGGGAATAAAAACCGCTAACAAGGAGGAACCTCTCATTGCTGCTTGGACTCTGGGGCAAGGTTTCTAGGCATAAGCAAGGGATCTCCAGGTGCCTAGCCTGGGTTAGTCCTAAAGCACATATAGAGCTTGCTGATTGTTGAAGTTTCTATTATCTTTTGAAATTTAAGATTGTAACTTGTGTGTGTATGTTTATCCGCTTTAGCCTTGTAAATAACTCTTATTTTATTTGGCCATTAATAAATCGGTACATAGTTTATTATAGGATTATCTACAAGCATTATCTTTAGTGTGAGATCTAAGGTGCAATTGACCTGGGTAAGTGACTCAACCTTTGGGGCTGGAAGTAAACTGAATGTTGGTGTGATTCATGATGCAATGGACCATCTACTGCAAATGTAGGCTTGCCTAGGTGACAAGATAGACTAGTGGACCCAAGGGGACTGTCTGTGACTCCATGTTTAGGCAGTTATAGTGTATGAGGAGTTTACACTTGATAATTGTTTGGTGAAATCTAATTATAGAACTCATAGCCAATTTGGGGTTTGTGCCCTGGTTCTTAATAGTCTGTCCTCATGATGGTACTCATGCTCTTGAGTCAATACAGGACAGCTTGGCAGTTTCTGTGAGTGGTTCCTCAACCTCCTGGGGAAAATTCCTCCCTCTTTGATTCCCACCCATCTCCCAAGAACCTGGCTCAATACTGAGTGGTAGATTTGGCACTAAGTATTTATATATTTGTTGAGATACATCAGTGTCTAAAAATAATCTAATCGCTTGGTAAACTTTTAATTTCTCTTTATCTTAAGTGTCTAAACAAGACAAAAGGATTGCTCTGTGGTTAAGTGTGTTTTTTTAAATGACAAGCGTAGCATAGAGGACATTTTCACCACTGAACTATACAAAACCCTGTAAAATTAGGGCTTTATACTGAAAGCACTAACACAATCTTAATAAGAGTACTGAGAGTTGAACACTATCACTTTATAATACATCTATTAGTAAAAGCAGCAATAGTACTGTGCAAGATAGTTGTAGAGAGGAACAGTCCAGAAAAAAAGATATAATATTAAGAACCACAGTTATTCCCTGTCATTTCAAGCTCAGCCAATAAATATTGCAGCCTGGAAAGAATCATATTGCCTCTATATAAATCCATTATATGCCCACATCTTGAATACAGCATGCAGATCTGGTTGCCCCATCTCAAAAAAGATCTATTGGAATTGGAAAAGGTACAGAAAAGTGCAACAAAAATGATTAGGGGCATGGAACAAATTCCATATGAGGAGAGATTAATAAGACTGGGACTTTTCAGCTTGAAAATGAAACAACTAAGAGGGGTATATGACAGAAGTCTATAAAAATCGTTTAGGGTATTTGATACTTTATGTATGTTTATGTTACTCCTGCTCTGGTTGGTTAGTTAGTTGTGAATGGTCACCTAGGATACATGCAATTTTTTTCAAATCTCTGGCTGGATGAACACAAGCATTCTCAGTGCAAATACTTTATATATATATGAATTTGAAATTTAGTTGTTGCAAACATTTGTATATGGGACTGAAATTCACTTTTCACAAAGAATCATGTCAATAAAGTGTGTACCTTCAGTTTTTCCTGGAAAGCAAATATATAAAACGTGCAAGCAAACTTTATTTAAAATTGACTGAATATTCATGGAACATTTTTTGTAGAGTAAACCCAACTGTACATAAAGCACTCATTTATAAAACTCATCAAAGCAAGAGGAAGATTTTGCTGCCTGCAAGATCAATGTTAATGCTGTGAGCAAATGGAGAAATATCGAGTTTAAACACATTTTCCAAATGTTTAGAAACATAGTTGATTGTTATCTTTTATCATTCAAGTCAATATGAGTTTTGCCATTGACTTTAATGGGAGCTGGATAAGACCCAGCCTAAAAGAGAATGTAATCATGGCTTCTAAAGTACAGAGAATTTTTGTTCCGACCTTCTTTTCCATTTTATATATTATGGGTAATGTTCCTAAAATGTAGGTTTGCAAACACACTGTCCCACTTGCATAACGGCCAGGCAGAAATTCAAACACTGCACTTGGGGCCATACAAAGACTGCTCCCTCTCTGCTCCACTTCTCAGGCATTTATATTGCTCCAGAGAGAATGTGGCAATGCTGGGAGGTGGCATGGTTCTATCCAGCCTCTGAACTGTCACAGAGTTTGCCAGACATGCAGGGGCAGCATCATAAGCTTAACTCCATAAAGAAGCATTGCAGAATGTGGTTCTCCTCCTGCACACAAAAAGACATTCTGGCTGCCTGAGGCAGAATGCCTCCTGGTGCTATCTCTGGGACAACATGCCTCTACATCAGGAAAACCCCTGCATTGCTGCTGACTGTCACAATCAAGCTCTTGATTATTACATCTTTACACAGAATCCCATTTTCTGCACAGTCATACAATTTCTCCTTAACAATCTAATGCTGGATTATTTTTGACATTTCTTACAGAGATGATCTGAAAATGTATGGGGGTAAATATGTTGCTTAGAAAGATTAGTTTCAAGAGGCATAATTTGTTAGAGTTTTCTCACTGTTGAACTTGTCCATCAATTTCAGTCAGAAAACTGCTGTACATATCAAATAGCTTTTTACTGCCGGATAAAACTAAGCTTGACTTCCTGTCACCCAACAAAGAAAAACCAACAATAATCAGTCATCTCTGGAAACCTTACTACTAGATAATCTCACAGAGCAGTAATAACAATGCACCTTGTGTCTAACTATATCCACTTGTCACTTTTTGTCCAGCTGCACTACATCTTGAAAAACTTAGGTTTATTTATACATCCAGTATATTGCTTTCATGCTTATAAATTAGTTAAGTGTTGACACCCTCCCATTTTAAAAATCTGTTTTTTCTTCTTTCTGTACACCTATTTTCTTTTCCTCCACTCCAAAGAATTGTCTACACAACAGTCTGTATTGACATATCAATATTTGGCACAAACAGGTGACTGTACAGCAGCATCTAGAAGGATCTAGCTGAGCTGAGAACAGCTGAAACACAGAATGCTGGAGCTCCACATTATTTCTCTGGAATAACTATCTCTTTCTGCAGTAGGATATAGTTCAACATCCAACTTAAGGGAAGCCCCTCTTGCTCCATCTGTAACATCAACGCAAGCATAATTTTATACTATAAGTCTGAGATGCACGCTGTTATTGACATTCACTTTGCTCTTTTCTTCCAAGGACTGTGACATAGGTCTATTTCTGAAGGGAGAGCTCCTTCTCCTAGTGATCTGGGAACTGAACCAAAATGTTTTGGGAGAAATTCTGGATAGGCTATACAAGAAGTTAGTCGATACGTCTTGAGTACACTGTGACATGCTGGGCCTAAATTTTATGACGAGGCCCAATAGTTTCTATGGCAAACTGGAAATTCTATGGTAGCTTCAGATAAATTTTTAACAATTGAATTAAATATGAAAAATGATAAATGCAATTAGGACAGTATCTCATGTTATTTACACTAATTTGAAATGCAATTTGTTTTATGCTGGCTCTAAAAGTTTTGCTTTTTAATGTATTGCAAACCTTTTGTACTTACAATATGTTGTAGAAATAGACATGAGGGAAGCTGGACGTTTATACTAAAGTTCAGGACAAATGGAGCATTTGTAACCTCAGAAGTATCCAGAAAGTGGTTTGGGATTTTGGTACCAAGCAGTCAGTAGAGGGTTGTATTTCCTCTGCAACACTGTGAATAATGGCAGAGGTAACTATCTAGTATCTTGTATCTAGTGGGGGGAGGAAGGAACTCCCCCAAGCTTCCTCAGCCAGTCATTTATACTGACCTTTCCTCCAGTTCATAGCACATGAGGGATTCTGTGAGTCAAATGAACAGACAAAAAAAATGTCCTCTCTGATCTCTTTCCCTCAGAGTGGGGAAATTGGAATGAAAACAAAGAAATGAAAAGGTGGCCTATCTCCCAGGTAGTTTTTCTGAATTCAGCTCTATAAGCTTGGATTATCAGGGTCTGTTGCCCCTGAGTGGGGTCTACCTCCAGCCATTCTTCTTGGGGCAGATTACTTTGCAGCTACTCCAGGCAGTTCATTAGTCTCCTCCTCACTATAGTGAGGATGTGTCCCTTCACACTAGGGTATGAAGGTGTATTTCTGCAGGAAGGGAAATACGAGACAGGTGGAAATCTGAGTCCACTCAACACAAAGTTGGGATGGGGCCTCATGGCGATTTTGTCCTTGTGGGCCATATTATAAAGGTAAAAGGGCCATCAAAGCATTAAAGTCACCCACCTAGCAGATCTAGTTGCTGCGAGGAAGACTGTTTTGATTTCTAATGTCTGACAGATGCTTGCACCAGAGGCTTATCCATCAGCTTTGTTAGGACAATATTTAGATCTCATCCCCTGAAGGTAGGGCTTCCTGCTGGGGGAAATTAATTTACCATGCTTTTAAGGAACCTGCAGATCGCAGGGTGAGAAAATTACATAATTGCTATGTGCTGTTAGGGACGCTAACATTAAGCTCTTAGACTTAAGATATAGAATGTACTCTGGAACTGCAGGGACCCCAGCTTGAGATGGAGCCCTTCTTGGACCGTGAGAAGATGGCTTTGAAACAGGTTATCTTCTATGCTGAAAAGTGGAATGCTTGTGTTGGGATGCAGAATCCTCCCTTTGTTGTCAAGACAAGAGGTCTGGTGTGGACAAGAGGCAGTGGATATAGTGGTTCTGTGGACAGCTGCATGAGATATGGATACTAGTGCTGATGAGGCTACGTTGGGGCTGTTAGTGTGAGTTTTGCTGTGGCCAGTCTGATCTTCCTTATGATCCTGGGCCTGAGGGGAATGGGAAGGAAGAGGTAAAGAAAATGTTGGCTTCAGTACAACAGAGACAAATCCAATAGAAAGCTTTTGTCTCTGTGTTCTTGTGCAATACTTTCGGCATGTGGTGTTTTGTTTAGATGCAGAGGTCTATCCCAGGTGGCCCCATCTGTGAAGCAGTGCACTGGCCACCGCAAGTTTAAAGAACCACTCACTGTGATCCTGAGGCCTCCGATTGAGCAAGTCTGCCTTTATGTTTTTCTCCTTAGCCAAATGAAAAGCTACTGTGGTTCTGGATGCACCACATCCGTAGTTTTCTTACTTTCACAAATAAGAATTAGGAACGTACTCTTCCCTGCCTGTTAATGTAGTACATGGCCATAAGTTGTCTGCAAGTACCTGTATTACATGATGCTGCAGTGATGGGCAAAGGGCTTGAGGTCACACCTCACTGAGTTCCAGTACATTGATATTGAATCTGGACTCCTAGGTGTTCTTCAGGCCATGTAGTGGGATGTCTTGGTAATGTGGACCCCAGCCTAGAGTGGAGGCATTGATGGCAGTTGTGATGGTAGAGGAGAGGGGAACAAAAGCCTCCCCTATACCGCTGAGGATTTTTTCCCTATTCTTCCACCACATGAAGTTGCACTCAAGGAGGGATAGTCAATCTCCTGTAAAGGCTATGCACATTCAATGTTTGTAGTGGCCTACCATCCAGTTCTGGAGCCTTGCGTTTGGACAAGTCAAAAGCATGAGATGTACCAATGAGGCCATCCGGCCTAGAAATCTTCGGAAAAGTCCATTGTGTACCCTCCAACAGCCAGTTCTGCAACTCTATTCTGGGCACCATATTCCACAAGAGGGCATGCACAGAGGCCCTCAAAGAAAAATATCTTGGGTTTTTTTTTTTTTTTACATGTTTGCAGATTTTGGCTGGGTAGAGCATCATGCATCAGTAACTTCACTTTTTTTCCTCTGAAAGAAGTCTGAGAGGATGACCTTGGGCAATTGCTCACCAGCCCTAAGTAGTCCTTCTATTAGCCCTGCTGTTCAGAATGCATGCTGGATCACAAGGAAAGATAGTGAGGTGGTCTCAGCTGCTTTTCATTAAATTAATGACTCTGAGCTCTGTGGCTTTCTTCCACCATAGCTGAATGAAGCAGTCTATTCTTTCCTACTGCCTGAGCGAAAGTGGGCACAGGTGAAAGTAGGCTTGCTGAACCTCAGGCCAGTCAAGTTGGAGGTGATGTAAAGTCATCTACACTCTTACTTTCCTTCCTGTCTAGCAAATCTGTTGATCTTGCAAGGTTCATCTTATGGTTTTACACAGGTATTTTCCTTGGGTGGAATGGCTGGTTGATTTCTGTTCTGAGGGATAGTTTATTTATTTGATATCGGTCAATTTCTTATGTCACTAAATAGCATTTTATTATGGCACATTGCATCGGGTCTATCTTATACATGTAAAAATATATTAAATACAAAATATATTTTCCAGTTACTTGGATTTGTAAACTGATATTTATCAATACCACTTGGATAGCATAGTGTCTGGATAATTAAATGTTGGTGTCTGGAAAGTAATATCCTCAGTCTTGCCATTTCTTAGACCTGGCATGAGTAAGTGTGTATAGATTTTTCAGACATAAAATTTCAATAAAGTGACCTTTGCAACACTATTTTAATGTCAAGGGCAGAAGAATCTCACTGTGAATGTGACATTTACATTTGGAGATTTTGACTTTAGCTAGGATGGATTATTTATCTAGGATTTGATATTACTACATTTCAGTTCTACTTTTTATTAAAATATCTTTCCTTTCAATGATTATTTACATTTTCACCTGGCTCTGATCTTCAGTCCTTACACTTTCAAATAGTGGCATAAACACATTCACATAAGAACTGGGTGAATTGTGAAATGTATTTTTTACAATGATATGTCCTAATCAAATTTTAAATTAGATTATTGCCTCCAGCTATATAGTAAGAGAGGCAAAGGTCTGAACTGATTTTGCTACTCCCTGTTCTCCTCAACGAAGTATTAACTTCTAAGCCTAGCCAATCCTATTTATTTAACCTTACAGACGTGTTTTAAAATGGTTGGGTGCTAGTTGTGGCCAAATAGAGTTTCTAACATGATTTGGCCTGTCGGTTAGGCCATAACCTGGCTCTCCTGACATGCTATTGCCCTATCCACAGTGGCTGCAAGCACAAATGTGTTGGTAATACATTTTGTCTACAGCCAAGTTTAGGAATCTTTAAAATCACTCTAAAAATCCTCACTTCCTCGATCTCCTGAGAAGCAAATGAAATGAAAACAAAACAAAACAAAACCAAACCAAAAAAAGAGGCCTGAGGGCCTGATCCTGCAAAGAGATTCATTAGAGCAGAACCTTACCCTCACACACAGTCCCATAAATTTCCAAGGGAATCTGTGCAATAGTGTCCAACCACATAGACCCATGCTATTAATAATTTCATCACGGTGTATACATGGCTCATTGAGTATTGTGTGACACTATTGTTATCCTTGTGCTGGGTATCCAAGTGGTTATTTCCACATATTAAGTAACCAAATCACTGAAAAAAAATCACACCTTTCATTAACCCAGTACAACTGTGTGTGTGGATTAGGATTTAGAGCAATTCTGATTTGCTCCTTCAGACCAGTTTAATGGCTGACAGCCACCTCTTTCCTCTCTGCAAGCTGAAAGGGGAAGCAAACAGTTGGTTTTAGGGATCCAGCCCATGTATTATAAGGGCATGAGGGAGAACAGTGCAGTGACTATTGAATACATTAATGGTCACTTTACAACACTTAGTTTAGATGATTAACAGGGTGGCTAAAAATCAGAAATTAAAAAAAATCAGATTTTTTATTTAAGTAGGATTTTTTTAATTTAAATTACAGGTTTATATTTTAAATAAACCTATTTAAAATTAAATTTGAAAAGATGACAATCTATGTTAAGACCTAAATTTACTTAAATCTATTAAAATCATTTAAATAAAAAATTAAGCAGCATATGTTTGCTGCCAAAGTTTTAAAGAAAGTCTGACTGGTGGAAGTCATTAGCCACTAGCTAAGAACCAGAATTTGTTGAACTGCTAACCAAGCATTTGACAACAGTAGCCTCTTCTGCAGGTCCAAAGAGAATATTTTCTTCATTTCAGTTTATGGAACTAGTTCAGTTCAATGATTAGTTAAAAAACAAACTTGGGTTCCTCTTCAAACTAACAAATAACTTTTAAATGCTAGTTTTTTGTATTTAATTGCATTTGTATTCCCATCCAAGTAGAGCTTGACACAAATCATAAGTAAAACATTAACCTAGTAACAAATGTATTTTTCACCAATTTATAACATCATAAAAATGTAAAAATTAAGAATTTGAATAAATGTAAGTTGACTATATAACTGCTTAAATAATTGTGTATAGATATAGTGTATCCTTCTGGTTAGAAAAAAGCACCATATATGGCATGAAAGCCATATTTAGTTGTAAATCCACATGTTTTAATGGTTATCAACCAATGAGAATCAACCTTTCTTTAGGAAACTAATTAAAGTACAAAAGCAAAACCTGATAAAAATTGATGACTTAAATCAAGTTTTCCTGCTTGCTGAGTTAAATCATGATTAAAATCAGTGATTTAAATCAATCTATCCTGATGATAAATAGCTTTGAAACATTAAACAAGTTTGCTATAAAATGTGCATAGGATGTTTATCAGTTTAATGAGGAAGAGCTGCTGTTATTAAACTGACCAATTTGCATATGCAGGCTACTTACTTGCTAATGACTACAGCTTCAGTCACCATTTCTTGCATTGATGTCTTTCCTGAGCTACATTGTGATAAGGAACACAGTGAGTGTTGATGAACCCAGACAGAATGAGAGAATTACAGCCCGAGCATCCTCATTTGAATACTAAGAAACTAATTAGAGCCTTAATTGTCTACAGTAACAGTTGATTAAGTAAAACCTGATAAGGTCAAATCAATAGGGTTTCTTTCTATAAAGAAAATTTGTTCTTCTAATAAGTCAGTCTTTTGAAAAAGTTAATACTTTACTAGGTAAAGGTGACAAGTTTACTTTAATTTAAAAAAAAAAAAACACAACCTTAGATAACGTCCCTCACAAAAGACTATTAAGGAAAATAAATAACCACAGTCTAAGGCACAAAGTACTGCCATGGATTAAAAACATGCTAAGAAATATGCAACAAAGTTATAAGAAAACCTCTGTTCCTCAGAGAGGAGAAAAAGCTAATAATTGGGACTCGGTACTATTGCAATATTTACAGTTACCACTGGTGATAATTAAAAAGAAATCAAATGAGATGGGCCTACTTAAATGGCAAAACTGAGGGGCTAAATAAAGGAAGGTCAAACTTTTAATAAATTGTTAATAGCACACCATGGGTGGTTATATTTCAAACACAAGAAAAACTAACCTAAGTAAAGGAATCATCCAGTCCGTGTTTCTAAAAGAAATAATGTGAATTTCCAAAAAGATCTGGGGAAAAAAAAATCATTAGTCATGAAAAATGTCTGCGCTGTAACATATTGCATCACTTAGCTTCACTAGTGTCCATTACCAGTGTAGGCCACAAATTTAGAAGTTTAAAATTATGATACAGAAAAAAATAAGTTACATAACTATATATGTGGTACCACGGTTAAGAAGTATGAGGAATTGGCTACTTTTGGAGTCTGTACATTGGACTATATACTGGCTTAGAATGATTTGATTCAAAATGTTCTAATATGGGTGACTTGTCAGAAATGTTCCCCCTTAAATTTGATTTACCCTGTATAATATATGTTTCAAAAATTTGAAAAATTGAGGATCATGTTCCATTTGTGCTCTAGTATACCAAATAGGATCTTTGGCATAGTCAAGATGTATTAGTGTTCTGGTTCCATAAACAAGGCTGGTAGATCAAATATATGTCAAAGAATAAGAAAAGAAACCTTGAGTGGATGAATCAGCAAATTGCTAATGGGAATTAAATTAAACCTACATGATATGAATGTTTTCTTACTACTGAAGACAAATGGGCATCTCTTTGACAAGGGAAAAAAAAACATTCATTCATACTGTGATATGGATCAAAGAGCTGTCATCATTATCCTCTTTGGCATCACAAGTTTCTAAGTAGGTACTTGAAGATTAAACTGTACATTAAGATCCCAAGTTGTTATTCAAATTCATGCATTAGCGAGGTTGTAAAAAGTGTCTTTGTGCCATTGGCAAACATTCCTTTCCTCTGCTGAGAATAATTTTGCTTTGAACTTGGGATGAGAAAATTGGTTGTTTTGAAAATTGGATCCTTTCCCTATTTCCATCATCCTCTCAAGCATGTTTAAAAACAGTGATTTGTATTAGTCCTATTGTAGGATGGACTGGTAGTGCCACTTATTGTTAATGTTCCTGACACATTGCATTATAAGACCATGTTTTCAGTTGCTTATAGTTTGGCCAAATATTAACTGTTCAGACTGGAATTGTACATGCTGAGTTCTGCCTCTAGATTAATTTTTTCTGGAAGATTTCAGCTTAAATGGTTCATCCAGCCCAGAGAATGAGGCTAAGAAAAAATGTATTGTATAGACTATGTTAAAAAATCACGACAACCTATTCTTTGAATGGCTTTAGCGCTTCCATGTGTTGGAGCAGGGACTTGAAATTTGGGAAGAAGTGGTGTTTGTGTCAGGAGCATCCATTTTGCTATCCCAGTGAAAATCTGCCCAGATATAGCCAACAAGCCATTGAAAAATCTCATTTTGCACATGCTCAGTATAGATTTTTTGACGTTAGCCGTTAATAGATGAAAATTCCTTCCTCACTGAGAATGCTCAAGAATCTCATATCCCCCGGTGCTGACCAGACTGTGCACACGCTATCAGCTTGCCCCCCCCCCAAACAAATGTACATGCTCTAACCCCTCATATTGCCTTGGTGTGATGACTGCACATGCAGTATCCCCACAGAGCATGCTTCGTCACTTCACAGCTCCTACTGCTGACCAAAGCATGCAGGCTCCATTCCCACAGAGTGACCGTGTTTGAACCCAGGGCTACAGGGGCAATGCTGGAATGTAATGGCTGCTCCAGGTCTGTGTGGGGTTGAGCACCAGAAGTGATAGCGGGAAGCCTGTCTCTCCTGTGTTAATGAGTCCACTGCTGGCATCCAGGCAGAGTGGAGGAGAAAATAATTTGGTTCAAAAACAGAAGGGACATAATCCAATTTTGGTGGGAAAGTAAGAAGTATACTGGGACAAGGTATCTGGTGAGAGAGTGGAGGAAGGGTTGGGGGAGAAACTGGGAAAGACTGGCTGGGCAAGGAGACCGTAATTAAGACCTGGAGGCGAGGAGGAAGAAGGCTAGGAATGAGAGTCAGAGAGGGAAATGTGTGTATGCACCAGAGAGAAAAAGAGAGTGAGTCAGTTGGCTGTAGGAAACACTGAGATAAAATGAGCTGCTCAGGGACTGGGACTAGATGGACAAGGTGACTGGGACTAGAAATCAGTGAAAGGATAGGATGGGGGAGTGGAGACATCTGGCATGCAGGGTGTGAGGGGGCAGAGAGGCTGGGACAAGGAGTGAGGTCGGGGAGACAGAGATTGAAAGAGAAGCCCAGGGAAGGAGACTAGGACTGGGAGTCAATGTCCGGGGGAAGAGGGGAAAAGACAGATTTGACACTAAGCCAGGAGAGGAGAACTGGTGGGGCAAGGAGATAGGGGTTGTGATGAGAAACCTAAGGAGTGGAGACTGGGACAAGGAGAATGGGAGTGAGAAAAGGAGCTAAGGGAGTGAGGGGCGGGGAAGAGGCAGGACAGGGCAGGAGTCATCAGACTTGGGAGAAATGAGCAGAGGAGGCTGTGCTCACTAAAGCACATTCCCCTACACACACTGGAATGGAACCCAAGATTCCTGAGTCTCACCATTCCTCTGCTGTCAGCAAATCTCTGTGAAACCCAATGGCAAAGTGTGTCTCTTATCCCCTTAGTGCAGGTCCACATAGACTACATCTACAGTAAAAGCTAGTGGTGTGATTCACCAGCTCACAAACACATATTTGAGGTAGCTCAAAGAGAACTAGCATGAGTAAAAGTAGTAGTATAGCTGTGGTAGCATGGGTCGCAGCAGCACAGCTTAGCTATGCCAAGTACAAACGCTCCTGAAAATAGTGGGTACGTAGCCTTAGCCATGCCATCACTGCCCATGCTATTGCAGCTGCACTAATTCTGTGGAGGAGGCTTGGAGTTACTTTAAGTCAAAAGTAGAAGCTATCTGAAGCTTGCATCCCAAGCAAGGGAAAACATTTGTAGGAAAGGGCTGCAGACCAAACTGGATGAGCAACCATCTCAGACAGGTTATTAAGCGAAGTCAGAAGGCCTACAAGGAATGAAAGATGGGATGGATTAGCAAGGAAAGCAACTTCTTGGAGGTCAGAAAGTGCAGGGAAAAAAGTGGGAAGTGCCAAAAGCCAAGCAGAGCTGGACTTGCAAAGGAAATTAAAACCAATAGTAAAAAGTTTTATAGCCATATACATAAAAAGAAAAAAAGGAAAGAAGTGGGACCGCTAAACACTGAGAATGGGGTGGAGTTTAAAGATAATCTAGGCATGGCCCAACACTAAACGAATGCTTTACCTCAGGTTTTTAATAAGGGTAGTAAGGAGCTTAGGGGTAGTGGCAGGGTGGCTAATGGAAATGAGGATATGGAAGTAGCAATTACCACATCTGAGGTGGAAGTCGAACTCCATTAGCTTAATGGACCAGATTAGAGGGCCTGGATAATCTCCATACAAGAATATTTAAGGAACTGGCATATGAAATAGCAAGGATTTTTAATAAATCTGTAAAGTTGGGGGTCAGAATTGATGACTGGAGAATTTCTAATACAGTACCTATTTTTAAGAAAGGGGAAAAATGTGATCCAGGCAACTACAAGCCTATTAGTTTGAACTCAGTAGTATACAAGGTCTTTGAACACATTTTGAAAGAGAAAGTAATTAAGGCATAGAGGTAAACAGTAATTGAGATAAAGTACAACATGGTTTTACAAAAGGTAGACCATGCCAGACCAAACTGATCTCTTTCTTTGAGAAGATAACTGAATTTTTAGACAAAGGAAATGCAGTAGATCTAATCTACCTGGATTTCAGTAAGGCATTTGATTCAGTTCCACATGGGAAATTTTTAGTTAAAAATGGAGAAAATGGGGATTAATATGAGGATTGAAAGATGGATAAGGAATTGGTTAAAGGAGAGCCTACAATGGGTCATACTGAAGGTGAACTGTCACGCTGGAGGGAGGTTACTAGTGGAGTTCCTCAGGGATTGGTTTTAGGATGTCTTATTTAACATCTTCATTAATGACCTTGGCACAAAAAGTGGGAATGTGCTAATAAAATTTGTGGAGGACACAAAATTGAGAGGTATTGCCAATACAAAGGAGGACTGGAATATCATACAGGAAGATCTAGAGGACCTTGAAAACCGGAACAACAGAAATGGGATGAAATGTAATAGTTCAAAGTGCACTTAGGGACTAACAACAAGAACTTTTGCAGTAAACTGGAGACATGTCAGTTGGAAGCTGAGAGGAAGAGAAAGACCTGGGTGTACTGGCTGATCACAGGATGACTATGAGCTGCCAATATGATGCAGTCATGAAAAAGGTTAATGCAACCCTAGGTAAGGTATTTCCAGTATAGACAGGGGAATGTTATTACCATTATACAAGGCACTTGTGAGACTTCATCTGGAATACTGTGTACAGTTCTGGTCTCTATGATTAAAAGAGATAAATTAAAACTGGAACAGGTGCAGAGGAGTGCTATTAGGATGATCAGAGGAATGGATAACCTACCTTTATGAGAGGAGATTCAAGGAGCTTGGCTTGTTTATAGTAACCAAACAAAGGCTAAGCAGAGATATGATTATTCTCCATTCATCAGAGGGATAAATATCAAGGAGGGAGAGGAGTTATTTAAGTTAAGCACCAATGCTGACAACAACAAATGGATATCAACTAGTCATCAACAAGTTTAGGCTTGAAATTAGATGGTTTCTAACCCTGAGAGGAATGAAGTTCTGGAACAGCCTTCCAAGGGCAGCAGTGGAGGCAAAACACATAACTAGCTTCAAGACTGAGCTTGGTACATTTATGGAGGGGACGGTATGGTGAGATTGCCTACAATGGCATGTGGCCAATCTGTGATTGATACTAGCAAATACACTCAAAGGTTGGGGACACTAGATGGAGAGGGCGCAGAGAATTCTTTCCCAGGTGTCTGGCTGGTGATCTTGCCAACATGCACAGGGTCCAACTAACCATCATATTTAGGGTCAGGAAGGAATTTTCCCTCAGGTCAGATTGTCAGAGACCCTGGCTTATTTTTGCCTTCTTCCGCAGCATGGGGCATGGTTCATTTGCATTTAAACTAGAGTAAATGGTGGATTTTCTGTTTATTGAAGTCTTTAATCATGATTTGAGGACTTAAGTAACTCAGCCAGAGGTTATGGGTCTATTACAGGAGTGGGTAGGAGAGGTTCTGTGGCCTGAGATGTGCAGGAGGTCAGACTAGATGACCATGATGGTCCCTTCTGGCCTTAAAGTCTATGAGATTATACTTGCACTAGCTGTCATCAAGCTGCCTCGAGTATGTATATACAAATTGGAGAATAACACCTCTTGCTCCTCGTGTAGATACAGCCACATAGGATGACAACTTTCTACTGCTATCAGTTAGTCAGATGGCTCAAGTTGCAGAAGACGGTAAGGTGAATCTAAAGTTTCCAATCCTGCTGATGCCCCATGTGGATGTCAGTATGATACCACATAATGGAATTTGTTTTTTCTGTTTGGTTTTTTGAAAAAGCTAGAAAATTATACACAAAAACCTACATTAAAATCAAGCTTTTCAAAGGTAGAAAATGCCACAATTAAGGTTGCCTGTGCAGTCTGGTCAGCACTAAGAACTGTAAGAGGCATGCTCAGGAAAGACAGAGTGGAGATTTTAGCTATTTAAAGACTCTACTGACACAATCTATTGTATGGTGTAAAAAAATATCAGTTCACAGACATTTGCTCTTGCCAGCTTTTGTTGCGATATTAGTTTTAGCTCATATAACTACTACATAAAATTATTAAAACATGTTCAAAATTACATGAGTTATAGTCTATGATTAGTTCTCTTTTTAAAGACACATTTAGTAATCTGCAGTATGGAAATGTTAAATGGATCTACAATTTGACTCTGAATGGAGTCACCCTCTATTGGGGGGGCTTTTACATTGTTAAAAAGTGTAATTATTGACAATTATAATTAAATGTACTATGCATACACATACTGTACTCAGCTTCTTATACTAGTAGTTCTTTTTTATTATGAATAGATCTAGTGGGCATCGTAATCCTTATGTAGTGAAGACCAGTACGTTTTCATTCTAAAACAAAGTAGTTTTTCACTTAAACAACAAAACCAATCCAAGACTGAAAAAGTATTTTCCCACATATTAGTCCTGATATAGAGGGCAAATATTACCTTCTCCCAGGAGATGGAAAAAGAAAACAAACAAGTTATATACAGGGCAGGTAAAAAAAAAAGTATATGTAAAGAAAACATTTTAAAAACATGAATATTGATTTGTTCAAAATTCAGTAACTTTTTCCACTTTTTCTATGAACAATATCAATTTGGTGGGGGAAAACACTCACTTTTTTTTTCTCAGCTTTGATCAGTGAACCCTAAATGGTTTGGGAACTGCCTGTTTGAAACTACATTCCATGCCCACACCCATCCCCCCATCCGTTCTCTGTGATACTACTGCAATTATGATCAGCAGAGCCACTGGAACTGGAAACTCCTTGGTTACAAAGAAAGGCAGGGCATTCTCTTCAGCAGACCTTATACTTAGTTCACTGTCTTCCCTGTGCAAAATAGCTTAGATTGCTGGATCTTTGGGATATGTTGCAAAGCTCATCTCTTTCACAGGCTGCGTGTGGTGAGAGCTGGGTTAATTTTTATTTGTACTAGCATTAGTCATTTTAATATATAATGAAGGCACCCATGGCCCTGGTGTTAATTTATTCAGTAAATCTAAATACATATTTTACATGAACTAAATATCAATTAATGCATCATTTTATCCCAACACCTCATCTCTAACTTCATTCACCAAGTTATACCATATACTGCTGACATTATTGCTTTGCAGTTATACTGTAAATGAATAGGGACAAAATCCTGTTTACCTTTCTTCATTCTTACTGACTTTAATGGAACTAATAGCATGAACAAAATGAGTGGGATTTAGCTCCACTCCTGGAGTATAATAGCAAGATAAAAGAAAAAGGTGGCTAAAAATGGGTCTTTATTCTGTTATTCATCAGCTCATCAGTTCCCCAGCTGTAAAATGAAGATAATGATTCTTAACCTCCTTTCTAAAGTGCCTTGTGACCTATTGATGAAAAGCACTATATAAGAGCTAGGTATTACTATTGGTCCCTGGTCCTTATTGGAGATGGGTCTAGTCAAGGCTCAGATCCCAACATCCTTGAGATGTTTTGAGTAAGTTTGGGATCTACAGCCAAACTTTTCAGGTTAGGGTCATCTCATTCTTTTTTCCACAGTGGACATTAATTATACACAGTATATCCTTCCTGCTTTCTCTCTCGGAGTATCAGTTAGGAGTGCTATATTTTTCCAGCACTACAGCAACTGTTTAGCAGTCTGACACTCAGAAGTGGTTGTTAGCTTCTGCCATGCAGATAAAGCAACAGAGTAATTTGAATGGAACCTTTTCAATATGAAAATTATCTAATTATCCTATCCTTTCTCTATTTGTTTTATTCTATTGTCTTCTGCACTAATCATTTTTCAGCTTTTGTTAAATTTAAGTTAAATATCACTTTTTTTAAACCTACTTCACTACCTGACCTCCTACCACTGCTCATTCTTCTCTGTATAAAATACTTTCAAATTTTAGATGAAAGTGCCCTTTACATTAAAAAATAAAAATAATTAGCATTCCATTCTCTTCTCCTACTTATCACCAAACACCAAAACTGTGCATTAAAAGTTAAACAGGAAACTACAATTCATGGGTTAGATTCTGCTCCCAGTTACACCAATGTAAATCCAGAGTAACCAATGTAAATCCAAAGTTACTGAGAGCAGAATCTGGCCCCACAACAAAGGTCTCCTCCCCTCAACAGTTTATTTGATTTTGTTCTTTATATAGAAAAGGGGAAAAAAGGCTAAAAAAAATCTCAGGTCTGCTGCAGAGATTCATCAAGAGACTCTGTCAGAACCTTGATCCAAAGTCAGTGAAGAGATCATCAATTACATTATAAAGAATATTAAAAATATGATGTAGACAGTATGTGTTTCTTGGTGTAATGGAACTCTGTTTCTAACTGAATGGGTCTTAGCATAGCTAGAAATATGTCTTGTGTTGCAAGATCTTTGCTGGAATGCTAACTAAAGCACTATACAAACAGATCTAGGTTAAACTATGATGATAAAATCTGATGGGAGAAAAAACGATTAAACAAACTTTATTTTTAAACCTTCTGGACCTTGAGGACAAATATATCCATCTTCTGTGAATTGTAGTATGGTATTGAGGAGCATAAATCTAATCCTGGGCACATAACTGCCTGATGAGAAATTTTAAGTAGGCAGTTCCCATGGGCCTGATGCTTTTATTTCCAATTTTCTATCAATGTAGGTTGGCGGGGTCAGACTAAAAACCTTCTCAACTGAAGTCCTCTCATTATTCACAGGACATATACCATTGGCACAGTGAATAGGAAGCTTGCACCTGCCACTGTCTGCAGGCACAGTCAAGGGTGTCGTTCTAGCAGGACTGAATTCAATGGGAGTTTTGCCATTGACTTCAGTGGGACCAAGCTTTTACGCAAGTCTTTGACATCTCTAATGACGTGGCCCGTTAGAGCTCATGGTGTTTTTCCATGAACAGGGCTCCTGTCCACTAGAAGTTGGGATAAAACCACCCACAAATTTCATGTGGGGCACCACACAACTTTCAGATGTTTGAACTTTTCAACAACTACCAATTTGGATGGGTTTCAAACCAGTGATGACAGAGAAGTGAAACCCTATGTATCCTGTGACTGATTTTCTGAGCCGCGCTATTCACTTTAAAAACAACAAACAAAGCTGGATGGCCAAAATTGAAGCCAGTCTTTACCTCTTTTTCATTAAACCCTGAGTGATATTTCTGGAAGGTTCTTGAGCTAGAATATTTTATCACTGACATAAAAATTTGAAAGCCTCATCCCTCATGTGAAACCCTAATCTGATTTAAATAAAATGGTTTAAAGCCAGGAAAAATCTAATCTTGAGTCTCTGTTCTCTTTATCCTCAAAGAACTGAAATGTTTTAAAGGTTTGGTCACTGTTAAATACATTTGTAAATATTTCTAAAGTGATTTAGTTTTGGGAAGATAATTTTTCAGAAGTGATTTTTCAGAATGATAATATTAGGTGTAGCAAAGAGAATCCGAAGTACTTTGGACCTGACAAACAACACAATCACACAACTGCTTGGAGCTGCTTCTAACTATGGTTCATTTATTTTAATTTAGGTCTGTTCACACCAATTGTGCAAAGTATATGCTTAATTTTAAGTACATGCTTAAATCCATCCCTGTTGAGCAAAGCAAATATCGATTTAATACAAACAGAAGCATTGGGGTTAATATACCCTTTTGTTCAGTTAATTTTATTGTCTTTCCTAATGAAGGCTTTTCTTTAAGCAGAACTGGATCTGCGCTACTGCTACATTCATTAATCTTGGTCAGTTTCATCAAGCACTTTTAAGAACCCCAAAGTTATCTGTGACAGTGTCCAAAAGATATAGAACTTGCTCTGTGAAATTAGTACATGATGCCTGACAACAATATCCTGAAAGAGAATATTTTTTTGTCTGGTGGAGACATCAATATAGTTTTTCTCTGTTAGAAAAAAAGGGGTACAACTTCCATCATCTCCATCTCTGGTTGATATTTATATTTTGGAGAGAAAAGCAGCATAATAAATTACACAGAATACTAAAATAATTCACTGAATTTTCTTAAGAAAAGGGGCTTGCTACCGTTACAGTATTGGATCTTTCTGTGATAGCACTAACTAATACACATACTACTATACATATTGTGTAGTTCATTTGAAAATGTTTGATCTGTGCATCCAAAGCTCCTCCAGGAAAGAAAATGGGCTAGGAATTTCAAATTAGCCTAATGAAGTTGGGTGCCCAAATCCCATTGAAAAGCAATGGAATTTGGGTATCTAACTCACTTTGGTCCTCTAAAAATCACAGACATCATGTATGATTTTTTCATCTTTTGACAGCAAAAAGAAATAAAATTTGAGAATCCTGAAATGTGGCAAAATGTAAATACCTGTGTGATTAGAATGTATGGAAACAATTAATAAATGTTTAGATTGAGGAGGGAAGATTGCTTCTTTT
Source organism: Emydura macquarii macquarii (assembly GCF_026122565.2). Classification (NCBI taxonomy): domain Eukaryota; kingdom Metazoa; phylum Chordata; order Testudines; family Chelidae; genus Emydura; species Emydura macquarii. The sequence goes on from NW_027130568.1 coordinate 9,379,136, forward strand.
TCATTCTACTGAAAGGATAAAGCAGCATGATGAATTACATGCCTTTTAGTTTCTGGGCAAATGAGTTGTGAAGAAGAGGCATTGTTATGATACAAAATATTCAAGGTTCACTAAGCAGAATATGAATTTATGTTCTAGGATTTGTTTTGGGTTGTCCATTATTGAAGCAATCCAATTTTTGCTATACCTAATATTACTGATTCCTAAGTGTGTGCGTGTATATATATACGCACACACTGTAGGCAGGAAAACAGTTATTTTAAAAAAAACACTAACCAAAATCCTTCAGTTTGCTTAAGAATAACAATCCTATTGATCACACTAACATAGCAGTACTTTTTACTTTTAATATAGCAGCTTTTCTAAATGTCATGATCAGTATTTCCAAAACATTCTCGCTTCTTTGTTTTCCTTGATGCTGTGTAACCCTGCAGTCTGGCTGTATGCCAAACTGCCCCTGAATTCAATGAGAATTTCATGCATCTAAGACTTGTATGTTTGGGCTGTCAGTGCTGAAATTTCACAAACAAAATATCAATTTTTAATACACATTTTTAATAAATTTGTCCAATTACAAATAAATGTTAGAATATAAATAATGAAATATATATATTTCATTTGCTTTCTTATGTTTATATGATTTAACAATTTATATTTAAATGTGGACGATTGGTATACTGATTTTGCTGAAGTTCACTTGTTTTGACAATTTTTTTTTTAAAATACAAAATGAAATATAAAAATACAAATGTGTAGCTTGGGAAAAATTCTTGACTCATATGAAAAGTGATTCACATATTGATCTAACCCACATATAACCATTTGGATTATAATGTGTTGTTGATAGTCACTCTTGTCTATCTCATTTTATTATTCCATGAAAAGATGCATAGAACTCAGTCTCAGATTTTATGTGACTGTTGGGTTTTAAAAAATTACTTTATTATATATCCGTTCTTTCCAGCTGTATCACACTTGTCCACCGAATAAAATGTGAGCAAAATCCTAAAGACCAGGGAAAAATCTTTAATTGATTAACATCAATGGGAGTTTTGTTTGACCACAGAATGAAGTTGGATCTCATTTTAAAATATGGATGTTTTGCAAGAGTAGAAACTGGGTAAAATCTAAGTAAGGATTCTGTTGGTACATTTGTGTCTGCACTGTGTTAGTAACTAGTGATTTGGGGTGCCCAAGTGGAGGAGAAACCTTAAAGACCTAATGTCCAGAGAGCTAGTACTCAGCATTTTCTAAAAATATGTATATAGGGCAAATTTGTGAGACACCTTACTCACATTGGTTGGCAGTTACAATCCACTGCAGTCAACATAAGTGCCTAAAGAGAGTCACTGTTCACCAGTGTGATCAATGAGACCAAGGTATTAACAATCAGGCCCCTAATATGTAAACATACCTATGTATGTATGTGCATAAGTGGGTATATTTATTTTTCATTTGTGTTTTGGGATTCTATGTATTTGTCATTTTTATCAAAAAACATAAAATAATCAGTTGAAAATATATGGGAGATTATTTTCTTCACACTAGCTTTAATACTATAAAATCAAAGAATATATAGGTGAAATATTTCCTCAGAGTTTCAAAAATCATTCTGGTAAAATATGGGACTTTCTGCATCATGGACATCTCCTTTGTTATCATATGTGCTCATTATCCATGCTATATATGACATTCCCAAACAAACAAAAATCATTTAAAAAGCCAACTAAGGTGGCTAACTAACAACAATACACTTATCACATAATTTACCAAATCCAAGAACTTAAAAACAAGATCATCATAAGCTTTACATTATAAGAAAAAAAACACAGATGGAATTCACCCCTCTAGAAAAGGCTGAACCAAGACTTTGATTCAGAATTTAGTACTGATAAAAAGGGAAAGCTCATCCTCATAACCCACTGACAGCACTTCTTACAGAATGTGTTTTATCTTGTACTACCTCACTTAGCTTCTGAGTTCTGATGAGAAGCAGCCCAAGGTTACATGTTGATGTACCTTAATTTGTCCTCAAATCTGTTTTATGCTGCCAAGTTTCCTTTCTATTTATCATAATACCTTTTAGAGATTTCCAACTATAATTAAGGAAATCTAATTAGGCTGAAACGTGTCCATAATTCATGTACTGCTTTTGTTGAGCCCAGCGTTATTATGAGGGTCCTAATATGCCTTTGAATTAAAAGCTCTAAAATTCTCTGATAGCATCTTGTGATGGCTTTTAGTGTAGGCCTGACTTGACATGAGTAATTGGTTATGGGTGAGCTCTTATTTCTTGGGACGCCGGATTAGGGAGGTAAATTGATCAGCAGTTTAGAAACAGAAAGTCTGTACCAGCTAAGGTAAGGGTAGACACCCAGGGAACCATTTACAATGGAACTATAATGAAGGGATAAGATAAGTCAGGAACATAAAGATGAAGTAAAGAGTAAATCCTCTGTGGACAGTGCGGGGACAGAGATTACTTTGTAGGAACCAATGCCTGTGTAGCAATCAGGCCAATCCCAAAATGTGTGATGCAATGTATAGTAAATGAAACAATGTGTAAATATATATAAAGGAGGAGGTCTTCTGGGTAACTTTGGATGTGTGGTGTGCCCTAAACTCTCCCCTATGCTTGTGCCTGATAAATTCAGAGGAGCTTTGCTGTATGCCAAATAAAGGAATCTAGAGTTGAACTGAGTTCTTGAGGAACCAAGCGGAATAGGTCTCAGGAAAACCCCAACATTGTGGTGCTGTGACTCGGATCCATTTATCTGGAGCAGGTAATGTATAGACTCTTTAGTGTGAGGGTTGCAACGTAGCATTAAGCAAGTGGCATTGGAAGGGTCTAACAGTTTAAATGTCAGGTGGTTAGTACCATGTTGGAGAAGTACGTTAAATCTAAATTACATCTAATCTATGTACTCCTTAGACACCTCACGTGTTAGGGGGGAGCCTGGGACCGTATGAAAAAGGAACTTCAGAGAGTGGTAATAGATTAAAGAAAGAAAAAGAATGCTTGGCAAAGCACAGCAAAAGGTCCATTAAATACAATAAATAAGTTAGCAGAACATAGCAAAAGTCTGTTGAATGCCACTTAAAGTTTCCAGGAATAGGACCCATTGGCTGACATAGAAAAAATAGCATCTAGTGGTTTTTATCCGAAGGCAAAGAAAGCCCTGATCAAAGAAGCAGTTTTACAAGGATTCTTTCTGTTGGCTAAAACTTACAAACTAAATGTGCTACCTTGAGGGAGGAATGCTAAATGTATAAAGAACAAATTAAAGTTGTAGAGAAGGGAACAAATTAAATGGAAAAGATTCTTGAAAGGTCAGGGAGAACATGTCCGTTACCTGTTTCCAAAGTAAAAAGCAGTCATCCTTCAATGATTAGTATTTAGTGAGTACAGCTTTGCAGGCAGCGTACTAAGTTAAGAAATTAGTGCAAAAACATAAAAGATAAGCTTAGTGCTCCCAAAGAAAAATTGACTGAGAAAGGTGTTTTGGTAGATATGATACAGTTATGATCCCAGAATTTAGTAGTTATTCAGGTCCTGGGAAGTGTCTTAAACAATGAAAAACTGAAGCGAGTGATTTTAAAAAAGGTATGTGCAGTTAAAAGGAGCTTTTGCACAAATTAATATTTCAGAGCTTGACGGGAACTAGATAACCAAAGGTAGTGGAAGTAAGTGTTAAAAAGGACATTAAAGTGTTTATAAGAAATGAATGCTTGGTTTAATAATGAAAACCAGTTATGACAGCATAACTTAGTATAGTCATATCTGGTGAAATCCTTTGTAATTAAACAAATTGAGAAAGTCAGGATGACAACTGCTATCACTATGCTTTTTTAATATTTGAGGGATACATGGCTATATAAAATAAAAGCAGCCTTAAGTGATACGAAACAAGAAAATTTGCCCTTTATCACCACAAAAAAGTTTAAAATTTGGGTACAAGAGAAGTAACACCAGTTGGTCAAGGATAAGAAAATTAACGAGGGTCCAATACCATGAAGTTAAATGTAAAACCACTGCAACCCATACAGCGTGGAAGAAGTTTGTTTTTCCTCCTCAAATATTGTTGCAAGACAATGCATTGTCTAGAAAGCCCCAGACTTGTACTGTTGTTTGCACAAGGGGGATGCTTACATATAGATATGTAGTGTCTTACGAGTCACCAGCATGTGGGTTCACTCAAGGGAAACAGTCCCCAAATTGCATAGTACGAATGAAATGCTGGGACACTGGCAAAGTAAAAACCGCCTATGCTGGTAATGACAAGGTATTGTGTGATGGCTGAAGAGGACCATTTCTGCTGTGGAGCCAGGGAATGTTATTTTAATTGGCCTATGTTATGTTTCACACCTAAATTTCCTATAGTAATACATTTAATTTTTTTAACCAATTTGTATAATGTAATTAAAATAAAAACTAAATTAAAATTACAGAGGAATGTTTTAAAGGCAGAGCGATCTTATAATGTGAAATTACACTCTGATGAGTAATACCACAGAAAGTAAGCTTGCGCACCTAGTTCATACTTTCAGCCTAGTATTAATGATGGTTCAAATGATTACAAATACTGCAGCCATAGGAATATGTTGCTGGGTAATGAAGTTTTTAAAAAAGAACAAACAAATATAATGCAAATAAAAGGTATGCTAATCATAGAATTGTAGGATTGGAAGGGACCTTGCAAAGTCATCTAGTCCAGTCCCTTTCACTTATGGCAGGACAAAGCATTATCTAGACCATCCCTGACAGGTGTTTGTCTAACCTGCTCTTAAAAATCTCCAAATGATGGATATTCCACAACTTCCCTAAGCAATTTATTCCAGTGCTTAACGACCCTGACTATTAAGACATTTTTCCCAATGTGCAACTTAAATTGTCCTTACTGCAATTTAAGCCCATTGCTTCTTGTCCTATTCTCAGAGGTTAATGAGAACAATTTTTCTCTCTCCTCCTTGTAACAACCTCTTATTTACTTAAACTGTTATGTCCTCTCTCAGTCTTCTCTTTTCCAGACTAAACATACACAATTTTTTCAGTCTTGTCTCATAGGTCATGTTTTCTAGACCTTTAATAATTTTTATTGTTCTTCTCTGGACTTTCTCCAATTTGTCCACATCTTTCTCAAAATATGGCACCCAGAACTGTACACAATACTCCAGTTTAGGCCTAATCAGCATAGAGTAAAGTGGAATAATTATTTCTCATGTCTTGCTTACAACACTCCTGCTAATATATTCCAGAATGAGGTTTGTTTTTTGCAAGTGTTACACTGTTGACAAGTTTAGCTTGTGATCCAATATGACCCCCACATCAAATGTATAGTAAAATTACACCTTCCCATCCAGTTGTAATATTTAAGCCTTCTGGGTCATTGTCTGCCTTCTGCTTATGTAGAAGGAAGAATGGCTTCACATGAACCATTTGGGCTTGAACAATCAATTTAAAAAACCCAAAACAAATGGAAGTACTTCTTCACACAGCACACATTCAATTTGTGGAAATTGTTGCCAGGGGATATTGTGAAGGCCAAAACTATAATGGAGTTAATAAGATAATTAGATGAGTTCATGGAGAATAGGTCCAGCAATGGCTATTAGCCAAGATGGTCAGGGATGAAATCCCATTCTCTGAGTGTCCCTAGCCTCTGATGATTAGAAGCTGGGACTGGACTACAGGGGAAGATCACTTGATGATTGCCTGTTCTGTTCATTCACTCTAAAGCACCTAGAATTGGTCACTGTTGGAAGACAGGATATTAGTCAGACACAATATGACCATTCTTATATTTATGTTCTTGTAATGGGTGCAACAATACAGTGCCCTCTCCTGGTCTCCTGTGAAAAGTCTAATTTTATGTAGTCTCGGGCTGAAGCAGGAATTTTTCATTCTTTCATACTGCAACTCCATATTCAACCACTAGCATTTCAACATCAGACCTCTTCAGATACAGCCTAGAACTGTTTTGACTACATCTTAAAAACAAAGCTTTAGGAACTGTCACAGTGCATATTGACCATATACGTAACTAGCACCAACTCATGTATTCATTTAATTTAGCCTTTTTCTGCTTGTTGACAATTTTCTTGTTGATATTTTAGCCAAAAGAACTTAATCTCTTGAATTTTCATAAAAAGGGACCAAGAAAGTGGTACAAACTTGGCTGATGTGAGTTTATTTTAAAAAATTCCTAATTCATATTAGAGGAATTTTGGCATTATTCATCCATTTGTAATAGTGAGAGGTGAGTACAGCACAGAAAAATGGTTATTTTTTCACATGAATATCACTTCCACATTACGAATGTGCGTATATATGTAAAATAACACAAACACACGTCAGTGGATAATACAAACATACCATATCCACTGAAATATGAGTGAGACAAAAAAGGGAGAAAATCACTATTTTAATTGTTTATTTCATCGTGGTTGTAACTGTCACCTACTCTAATATCCCCTCCTAGTCTGTGTGGGTGGCTACATATTTTGTGCTCTGGTTCCCTTTATTTACTCTTCCACAGTATCTATCATTATAAATATGTCATTACGCTGGTTTATAGCATCAGCAAACAAGTTACCAGCAATGGCAGTACATTTGCTTCACAGCAAATCAACCACAATAGTGACAGAAATATTTTTCCTTGTTTCCTTCCAAGTTTATTGCAATTGTTTATCTACATAGTTTAAATGTCATACTGAGAGAAGAGGCAGAAAATATTTGACTGTACTGGTTATGATGGGGGTATACAAATCCCACACAGGGCAACAAGGTGTTAAGACAGCTAGTCCTGCCGCACCTGTAGGAAATGCTCCAACTGGAGGAGGCAGGGGAGCAGCCCATTTGGTGGCAGATTAACAAAGCAACCAGATCTGCAACCTGCAGCTCCAGCAGAGAAAAGTTGAGGGAAAGGCAGAATCTGTCCCTAAGACACCTGCCCAAGGGTTTCTCCCTGAGGGAAGAAAGGATCGGATGCAGAGCCAGCCTGAGAAGGAAGCATTCCCCTCATATGAACTCTGGACTTTGGTAAACCCCTTTATTTTGTTTGGAATACCCCAACAGGGGAAAGCCTCAGGACTGAGCTGGCTCAGGGGGGTGGGACATACTGTGGGAGGAGGCAGTTATTGCCCAGGAAAGTGAGCTACCATGCTTCATGCTGCCTGAACCCAGATGGTGACTTTGGGACATTTGCCGGGGTGTGTGTGTTTGTGTGTGGAGGAGACAGGAAGTAGCCCAGGGAGAGCAGCCATAAGCAGTCCTTGCTGTCAGATCACTGATGGCCTTTAAAGGGCCCTGGATTGGAGCCAGGTGGTGTGGGAGGGCCCAGTTTGCCCTATCAGCTACCTCCCTGCAAGTCCTTACCATTAGGCAAGGTTATGTTAATAGCCAACCTGTTAGCAAGGACCATCACACTAGTCCTCAGGAAAAATGCTTATCACCATGCCTTTTTACTACACCAACAAACAATTTGAGATAGGACTATCTGACACAAACTTCAGATATAAAATTTGTATTGAGAAGAGAGACGGGGAATGGACGATGTCCCAAAATGTAGACATAACACTGCGCTTTCATAAAGCACTTTTCTTTCATACATCTCAAAGTTCTTGACAAAGGAATATCAGTATCTTTATCTCCATGTTATAGTGGGTAAACTGAGGCACAGAGGTGAAGTGAATTTTCTACATTACACTGAAGAAATCAGTGGGAGAGCTGGGAATAGATTCCCTACCTCTTACTTCCCAGTCCAGTGTCTCATCCATTGGACCACATGGTTTCCTGCCAAAGAATCAGTGTAGACTTGATCCTAAAAAGAAGAAATCTGTACAAGTAGGAAAAACTCTGATTTAAATTGATGGAGGTTAATTGTCAGAGTGTTTGTATGGCAAATAGAGGGAAAAGTTATATTTACAAAATATTCCTCCTAAATTAACTTAATTGGTATATGCTGCTGATTCATTGAAGTAGAGCAGTTTCTGATATTGTTTTTCTTTTAACAAATATTTATTGAAAAAGTTAGCTTCAGATATTGCAAGACACAGATCCAATAAAACAGGAATATATAAGATACGGTTTCTGGTCCTAAGGAGGTAAATTGCTTTAGCACACTTCTCTGTTCACTGATGTTTCATATTTAAACAATGCAGAGTTCACAGGTGCCACTGGTCAAAATTCAGACATGCAAATGATTCTGGTTGTTAGGGGATCATACTAAAATAAAGAATAATGGGGTCCTGGTTCTATAATTGGCTTAGTGCCGGTAGACCACTGTGCTACACGTAGAGTTCTATTGCTTTCAATGGGGGCCTGAGTGTGTATAACTAATTGTGGTACTGGAGCCCCAGGATAATAACGTAGCTACAAAGGAAGCATCTTCTACCCTGAAGGATTTCCTTCAGATGAAATGATAACAAGGATATCTTCAAGGCAGCTCTATCCCCTTTTATTGATACACAATAATTATTCAACTAGTTTGTTTTTTTTGATTAGTTGACACAACATGTAGTGTGTTGGAAAGTGATAAAACAGGAGTGATTCAAGAGAGTCTGAAAACCCCACAAAAGCCACTGAGTTAAGCCCCTTCCTTTGATCTGAAGCCTAGAAGTCAATGTGGAACCTTTGCCCCATTACTGGTCCTTCTGCCACATATGAGAGGGAGTGTTCGGTCCCACAGCAGGGTGAGGTGAATGACTAAATTGCTTATCTGAGAACTCAGGGTAGTGATGGATGGAAGTTTCTTGCAGTGTGTCCTGGATAGGACTGTGGTAAATAGTAGATATTGTGATGTTGAGTGATCAAATTATTACTACCACAAAGCACTTAAGGTCGAGTATGTATTGGTTCATACTATCAGGCACAGCAACATGATGAACAAACATCAAACTAGCATTAAAGCTTGTCCCTGGCACCATTACTAAGTTAGAAAAGTGAAGGACTGGATTCTTGGCTTTCCTACAAGTTTGTGTGGTGTATTTTTTTTTTTGTTTTTAAAACCTCAGTTTAACTCCAGTTTTTAACAGAGAACTATGGATGTATTCATGTCTGTAAAAGAAAGAGCTGGTGCAAAATGTTCTTACTCAGAAAAGAGCACCCATTCCCCAGTGCATAATTTGGACCTGTCCTTTGGTTAGAGCAATACAAACAAATGAGCAAAATGATTACGTTTGAATTTTTGCTGGTACAGTTTTGTGGGGTTTTTTCACTAAGATTTGCAAAACTAAACTTGTGTATTCTGGAGGAAGATGAAGGTGTGATATTGACATAATTATGGACAGCTCAATGTAAATATCCTCTTAACACATTTTTACCATCATTTTTAATACATATGGGGTCAAATTTCTGCCCTCAGTTACACCTGTGCAATGCCATTGACTGGCAGAAGCATGTGAAATTGAAAGACAAGTTAATCAAACAGTGTGACTCAAGTTATGGGTGAACGTTCAAGTTAGTACATATTTTATCTGAGTTATTTCATCCATCTCTACTACAGCTCTTTGCCAACTCATTAGTAATGGAGGCAAAAACTTCCTTATGGACCGCTGCTATATTTCTGAGAACCTTTACAAAACAGCAGGACAAAATTTTGTCAAGACTCCATCTAAGCTGAATGAAATTGAAACGCAACAAGTTTAAGAGTGATATCAGGAAACAGTTTTTTACACAGCAGAAAATGAACCTGTTTAACTCAGACAGATGTATTTGAGAGCAAGAACTAAGCAGGAGTTTAAAAGTGATTAGATACTTATGGATAATTAGAGCTTCTACAGTTACATCAGACTGGGTATATTTTTTCTATATAAAGCAGGTAAATCTTCATGCTTCAGCGCACAAGCTAAATAAACTAATTAGAGTGAGGAAGCAGCTTTCCTTGGGGTAGGTTATTTCATAATTGTTTTTTGGACTTTTCTCTGAAGCATCTGTGAGGCCATTGTGAGGACAGGATGTTGGACTAAATGGACCTCTAGTCCAATCTATTATTCCCTACATTCCTATTAATAGAATTTCATTATACCCACTAACACCAGAACTCATTATGACCCAATACCATCCAGAGACAGTGAGCTTGATCCAAAGCCGATGCTAACTGATAGCCCATCGAGTGAGCTATGCTGTGGTTAGGCACTTTTATGTGGTTAGGCACTTTTAAAGTTCTTGCCAGCAAATGCAAGCAGAAGGTATTTTATCAGGTATCTTTATCAAGTATGGATTTATTACTGTACATTTCAGCTCACATAAAGATCAAGGTATATAGTTGCTAAACAGGTAGACTATTAAACCATTTGGAGTGGGGCTCAGTATGGACACAGCAATCCACCCATATCAGGGACACCAGACGTCCCAATATTAATCAGGACCATCCCGATATTAGGGGCTTTGTCTGACAGAGGCAACTATTACACCCCTCCCCCCCACACGCAAAAAAGAAAGTGTCCTAATTTTTCACACTTGCTATCTGGTCAACCTAGCCCATATGTAACAAAGTTCAGTAACAAGGTCATGTGTTGCATATTGATATTTACTCTGAAAAACTCAGAGTAATATTGCACAAAACCAAAGAGGTAGCCTCTAACAGTATGGGAGTAAATTCTTCTGCGTCAATGAACTTTAATTCATTGATATGGTATTTTTTGTGTCACTAATTTACTGTATAATAGAAGTGAAGTACTAGCTGGTTTATGGGGATCAGAGATCTATAATACTTAAAAACAGTACACCATATATTCCTGTGTAATATTTAAATGTACATAGGAATTATGAAGTGTTCTTACTAACTTATTTTTTAAATACACTTTTTTCCACCAACTTCTTCAGGAATTATGTAGAAACAAATACTGGGCAGTGTCCATATAAAATTCAATTAATATCCATATAGATTAATAATGAAGTGAAAAAGCAAATGTTGAATTTGCTAATTACCTGATTATATAAATAAAAATGAGAGAACTGCTGATTCTCCTCAACACAATTTTTCTTTTGTACTTTTAAGAGATTTATCTCTAGGGAGAAAGAGGACGTCCCCCCCTTCTCTGTTGCCTATCTCAGGAATGTGATTTCATATGATTTCTGCCTCCTGTTAAATTCAACTACATTTTAAATAACATTGTAATTAATACAGACACTTTTCAGAATAATGTTAATTCACTGTGGTAACCCAGTTGTGTTTAATATGTTTATGTAAATTTTTGGGTCAGTTGCAGCTTGATTGAAGTTGCCATTTTCAAGGCACATTAGCAATCTCCTTATTTTGTGTGGAGCACCTGCTCCATGCACTTGAACAATATGGAACCTACAATAATCTTGCCTTAAATCCCAGATGAAATCAGTGAAGCCATATGCTTAGCATAAACTTCTTGTGAACTTCTTGAAAATAAAATGAACCATACAATTTCTTTTCTCCTTTATAACTTGAAAGAAGCAGGGATGAATTAAACATGCAGCAAATGACAATTTGAAATCAAAGTTAAATCTCTTAGTCTATAGCTATTGAAATTAAGTAGCTTATTAACCCTTTGCACTTTGAAATAGACAAAACATGAAAGGTGATTCATATCAAATCCTGAACTGCCATTATAATTGACTGATTGGTGTTGGGTTCTGATATATTGGTTGGAGTTAGAAGTTCTCTAACTGCATTACACTTTGAAAATGAATTTAGGTAACTATGGAAGCAGAACATTTAGGAAGAATTTAGCTATTTGGACTTCCCATGAAACTCACCAGATATATATAGGATTACCTGGGTTTCCTGGACATGGCTTCTTTTCTGGGCCTCCAATCTCCATCTGGGCAGATATTTGAAATATGAACAAATGTCTGTGATTTGGTATTGCCACTCTTCCTTCTGCACTGCTTCTGGGAGCAGCACTGACTTCAGAGCTGAGCGGCCAGAGAGTGGCAGCTGCTGTATTTCCCCCTTCCAGATCCCCTGGCCCCCAGCAATGTCCTCTATTTGGGATCTTGAAATATGGTAACCCTAAACTAGTCTTCAGAAGGAGCATGACTGAATTCAGTATACTTAAGTCAATAGGAGTCAAGCCATTGGATTTCAACTGGAGCAGGATCTGACCAGCTGATTCTTAGCTAAAGAGTCCACCACTCATGATAAACTCATGATATACTGTAAACTCTTAGTAAACACTTGATGAGTTTGCTTCATGTAGCTCCATAGATAGACAGGGTTTATACACTTCATAAATGGCACTGGGTTCACGCACAACCCCTGCCCCCTCAGGGATTTGCTCTTGCTCCCGTGCAAAAATCCCATTAATTTTAATGGTCCAGGATCATGGCCCAAAGGCCATTTACAGAGGCCTTGTGCTACCTCACTGCCCCTTTGCTCCCTCCTGCAAGACCTATGCTATCAAGCCAATCAGCTATATATTGTCCCCAAAATCCAGTTTAGCTGAGGTTTCAAACTGCAGAAGCAGCACTTGAGTAAGCTAATGCCACTGTTAAATACAGATAACTGTTGGCTATTTTATCAGGGATGGTGTAAGGCTTAATTATTTAATGTATGAAAAGTATTCCAGGGACAGACTATATTCATCCAGGAGTTCTGAAGGAACTTGAGAATGAATTAGCTGACTTAAAAAATGGAATATGTTGGTAAAGTCAGTCAATATACTGGAAGGTAACAAATGTACAGGTCTTAAGTAAATAACCAGGGATGATCCAGAGAATTACAGGCTACTTTCTCATACAAAGTAATAGGACAGTTGGTGAGGGAACCTGGCTCTTCTGGTTTATAAAAGTGTTCTTGATTTAGCAATATAGAGTCTGAAAAATCACTCAGGTATGTGTAACACCCTTACCAGGCCACAAACCGAAATAGTATAAGATTTGTTCCCAGTGGTGTATTAAAGCAGACACTACATTCAGTATTCATAGCTGTATATGTCAGCAAGTTTGCTACTGACAACATTTGCACAAGTAGTGAAGCTAGTTTTATAAGGTGGACAGTGTGACATACCAAAATACAGTCCAGACCAGTAGGGTTCTGTCACCCCTGCCTTGAAACTTGCATGCTTTATAGTGCCTTGCTGAAGTAGTTCCCACTTGAGCTACTCACAAACAGTCTTCTAGCATGCAGGCCACACTCTGTGTGACTGTGTGTAACTGCAGCCTGCTAGCCACACTTGGGTTACAGGCTGGCTTTCAGCAGCCTGAGTTATACTGCAGGGTGACCCCTAACACACCTGCAGTCTCAGATTTCCCCCCAGAAATGTTTGTCCTTCATTTTCCAGACCTCTCCTGGACAGTGAAAAATATTCATTAAAGGGAATATGCCATTTGATCATCTCAAATAGTTATTCAGACACTTCAGTTTAAACATGCTAGGTTATATAAAACAGTTAAATTTATTAACTACAGAGAGATGTTAAGTAAGTATAAGTAAGGAGGCATAAAAAGTCAGAAAAGGTTACAAGAAAGTAAAGATAAGATGTTTACTAATGCCCAACTTAAACTCTATGAGATTCAAGCAAAGTTTCTCACCACGTGCTCTATCAGATTACCGACCCACCTTTCAGGTCAGGACCCCTTCCTCAGAGTCCAGCAACTGCTTCTTTTATCCCTTCAGGTGTAGTGAATGCAGTGGGCAGGGAGAAAGAAAGATGAGCCTTGGGGTATTTGTCCTTCCTCTTTATAGTTTCACTCCCTGGCCAGAAAACATTTCCAGCTGGACACTAGGAGACAAAGAGTCTATGTGCAAGGATGCTCTCTGCTCGCTTTTTCTCAACTGTTTCAGCTTTCCTTGCTTCCCTTCCAGTTTAATGACTGTTTACTCATTCAGTGCAAATTAAGCAGAGCACACATTCCTTTGTTTAGGACAGACTTGTTTGCCAATCTCTGTTTGGGCTGTGGGGTTTGGAACATGTGTTAATACCATCATATAAGGAAAGCTTTTTTGCCACACATTTTATCAGGATGAATACTGACCAACAAATGATGAGTTTTCAAACAATACCGAAGGCATACTTTATTCAGAGATTATTACAATAGCATGCAGGTTGTGAATACAGGAGAGTATTTTGTCACAGACAGCTGCTTATTTGTGGGCCACAATATTAAGACCTGAAATTAAGCAGCTGGAATTTCAACAGGCTGAATGAGGTGCACTCTTGGTGAAACTCCTATCTTCTGTGAGGACAGGTTTTCACCTTACATGTCTTATTCCAAGCTGATCTTTCTCTACCAGCAGACAGAAGTCAAGCCCCATTTTGAAAAATTTAAATCCTGCCAATGTTCATTGCTGTGGTCTAGGTGGTTAGGGGAGGATGGGTGAGCGATTGAATCCCCACTGATACAACCCCAGTAGGGACAGTCTGTGGCCCTGCCTGTGGGGCTGGACACCCTTGAAGTCCCGAGCAACCTCCAAGAGGGAAAGGTCACACAGGGGCCCCAGCCAGAGAGCTTGCATAGCTGGGACAAGGGGCAGCTGCGAGGCTGTAAATGGTATGAGGACTTGTGGGTGGCAGCAGATCTATGGGGGGCACTGCCTCTGACCCAGTGTGGATTTTGTGGGTGTGGGAGAGTGAGCCCCAAATGCCAGAGCCCAAGGGCCACCTGAAGGAAGGAGTCGAAGCCCTGTCAGGACTCCCTCCCCTGGTAGATTTCTTCTTCCCCTCCCCCTCCTTTCTCTAATGGTTTTTACAAAGGGGAAGGTGTATGATTGTGTGCTGGGGGGTGAACCACAGGTCAGCCCCTGCCACACTAGCTGAACTAGCTCAGGGGCAACAGAGTGGGTGGCTGGGCTAGGGCTTGATTGCCTAAGAGGAAGCAGCTGTGTGTAGGCACAGGTTGAGCAGCCTCCCAGGGGTTTGATTAAGCCATGAGCTGCAGCTGCCCTGCTGGTCCCACAGGGTTTATAAGCCACAAGAGGGTTTGATAGGCCTATGGGGAGTGGCTGAAGATTCTTGTGCATGTTGTAAATAAACTACTGGTGACTGCAAGCTTGAGGGTCTCTGCATCCTTTGTGGTCCAGAGGGACACTGAAGAGAGGCAGGTGAGGGGATGCTGCACTACAAGCTTATTTAGTTACATGCACAATAAAGTGGAAAGTTAAAACACACATTTAAAGTTTTAACAGTTTCTCTCCTAAGATGACTGTTTTAAGAAAAACTGCTGAGTTTTTCAGACAAGCTGAGTATGGAATGTATAGGACCATACAAAATTATTATGCAGTGTCTTTCTAAAGAGTGACAAACTACAGCTATGTATTTTGGCTTTGGTTTCATATCATAGTACTCTCATACTAAGATGAAAGGTTATTTTGAAGATATTACACTTCAATTTGTTTCTCCCTTTCCCTAGCATGGAAAAATGATGCTTGAGTTTTCTTACAATGCTGTAACTTTTCTTGTCAGAATTCTGCAAGAAACTGCAAGAAACTTTTCTTTGAATGTGGCAATTCTGCTCAGAGCTTCTAGATGCAACTGGCATCCCCATCGGGGAGATGAAACAGAGTGTGACTGAGCTGTGCAAATCAACACCAAATAATAGTTGGGTCACTGATTTTTTTTTTGAAGTAAGAGCCTTAGGTGATAACTTTAATCTTGCAAATAATGTTTGTTTCCTGTAGATTTTCCTACTTTTCTAAGATATACTCATTAATAGCTTATATTTTTACACTTCTATTGAACACTATAAGGATGAGAAAATTTACCGCTAGAACAGCAAATAGTATTTAATTGTACTCTGTGGGCTTTTCTTAGGAAAAGAGAAGCTGTTGGCTTTCAAATGGTCTAAAAGACACTGCCAAGTTAAAAAAAAAAAATCATTTTAAAAACAAGACTTCCTTAGCTGTTTTACCATTAATATTTCAGAGATTATTGAAACTAAGAATTAGTCTATTTTTATCATGTATATTGTTTTTGCACTGCTTGTTGCTGCACTTAATTTAGCTTGGAAAATGGAAGGGAAGTTCTAAAGCAACAGATCTGCATCTGTGATTTGAAACCACCTGCAGATTACTGTGTTTACACCACAAGGTTACTCTGTCCCTCTGAGGAATCGGGTCCCTTTGAGTGCTGCACTTCGTCCTGTTGGTGTTAAGCACTTTGGGCCCAATTCTTTTCTCATTAACACTGATGTAGATGTGGAGTAACTCCAGTGAAGTCAATGTAGTTTTTCTCATCACAGGAAAAGGTGGGGTAAGTGAAAGCAAAGTCAGACCCAGTAAGATGATCAATAATCACAGAAGCACTCTGCCTGACACAACTGCCAAGGGCCAAATTCATCCCTTTGCTTGACCTGAGATCAATATAGGGACTGCAGTGGGGCAGGTGTGAAGGTTGGTTTATGCCCCCTCTGTCTCACTCTATGCCAGGGGCAACTGGGAACTGCTTTGGCCTCTGGCAAAACTAGAGCAGCCTCTGAGGCTGCTCTTATCTTGCTCCAGACTACCAAAAACCCCTAAGGAACCTCTTTGCATCTGGGAGTAGTCAGGGTATAGGAACACCACAGCCACTCTCTTTCACTCAATACGCCCCTGAGAAGCTTTCTGTACTGAACACTGATGGAAGAGGTATAGAGCTACCATCCAATGAAGGGTTATAGACCGAGCTGCCTACAGCCACTTTAAAACCTGAGCTGCTAAACAACATTACCCCTCATAGTAAGAAGAGAAACAGTTGAGTGGCATTAACTCACATCCAATCCTTCAACTGGGATAGAGTGATGGCAGGGAGTGTGGAGTTCCTTCATCCAAATACAGAGGATGAAGTAAGCATATGAAGAAAGGCAAGGTCTTCCTGCTCAGTATCCTTGAAAGTCCTGAAGGAATTAATGTAAACAATTCTGGGACATGGGGTTGCTGGAGAAAAAGTTGGCTGAATTCTGTAGTTGCAGGAGGAAGAAGATTAAGCCTGGGACACTCAGGTTTGACTTTTTAAAGAAGAACAGCCATCCAGGCTGGACTATTGTAGTCAAAATGAAATGATTCAGCTGATTTTTTCCTTTGGGTTCTGCAGAGATCTGTCTCCTGCAACAAAATGCACAAGTTTAGTAGCCATGTACGGCTGACTCAAAGGCAATCAGTATATGGTGACTGTAGCATTTCACTGGCTAATTTAACAGGAGGAAAATAGTGCTGTGTAAGCAAGCTTACCTTTGTTTAATGAGATTCCTCTCACTGAACTATGCTAATGAACAACAGACCTTTCAGGTGAGCAATTGAACTGCCCAGCCTTGAAATCCCCATTAGATACAGTTTTTGAAAATATACACACACCAATGTTTTTTGCTATTCTTTTGGTGATTATACATGAGGATGTAGGGCCAGATATTCAGTCAGTGTAAATCAGTATAGATGGAGCTATACTGATTTACACTAGCTGAGGATCTGGCCCAGAAGTTTTACTGCTGTTCCACAGAAAACAGAGTTCTAGGCGCTGGTAAACAGGCTCCAGGGATATGTCTAGGATCATGGAGTAATTAAACTTGCAAAATGGAGCTTTAAAGTAATTGGGTTTTGAAGTAATTAAACTTGCAAAATTGAGTTGGTCTTTCCCAAATTGGAACTAACTAGCTTGATCACTTTTTAGGATCTCCATGGGAATGATCTGTCAGTACTTCTGATTCAAATTCACTCTGTTCCTTTAGAGTCATTCACAGCCAGCTTGCTGGGGGATGGAAGCAGGTTTCTGGCCAACGTGTCCTTTAAATAGGAAAAGCACTTTAAACATTGAGTGTTTCTTCTTGATGTGCCATTCCCAATGGGGTGAACTTCAGGTAGTCAGGCTGGCAGTTCAAAGTTTATAAAAGCTGTTAGGGAGGAACAGAGCCCAGCACAATATATCCATTCCCAATATAAATAAAATGTGTTGTAAAACATCTAAATAAAAATAATGTAAAAAATTGAGCATTCATTTTGAAAGGGAAAGTGTTAATGTCTAGATATTTGTTTTCATTGAAATAATGTTCCTGTTTGATGTAGCAAAATCTCTTTGGGTTTATTTTGATTATCTCTTCATAGAAAAATACAAATGCTATTGCTAACCAGAATGTATCATCTTCCCTATGAGAATTTTCTGAAGAAGAGGAAACTGCCAAGGTTTTGCATTTCAAGATATGAGAGGAATGCTATGGAGTGATTTTGATACATATGTACAGTTATTTGGGAAAATACACTTATAGCATAGTTGCACTGGCATAAGTGACAAGGGTTCAATTCTGCAAAGTTTTAAGTATTTTGACCCCATACCTGCAAAGCACTTACATGTGTAAGTAGGCCCATTAAGTGCTTCAGCATGCACTTAAATGAACTGCAATATCCAGAGTACTCAGCACTTTGCAAAATCAAGCTCTGAGTAAATCAAGCTCTGAGTAAATGGCTGTATCACCTGAGACAAAAAGCCACAATAAAAAATGGGATAAAAACCTGACACCCTAAAGTGAGGGTGGTGCTGGAAGGTTGCATTGAGGGGTTAAAGAAACAAAAACCTTTAAAATCCACAAAGAAGTTCACCAATCATCAGCACACACACTGTGATGCCACTTGTGACATAAGGTAACCCTAATAACCAGGATTTCATTACAGAAGTTCCTTGGTTTCATTTTTGTATCTTCTTGAAAGTGAGTAGTAGTCATTATCTGAGGTCTGAACAATTATAAGCTACATGACTGTATCGAAAAAAATTAGTGTTTTTTCTTAATCCAAAGCAATGTTGTTTATCTAAAATTAGTTTGTTTTTTGTGTCATTGAACCATTAGAAATACAGTTCACAAAGATAAGTCTTTTGGGATCCGATGAGATCAGAGGAGTATGATCTGACATTACTACATCAGGGTTAACATTCTGATATCAAAACCAGTTTATATTTGCAGCAAGAAGGTTTTACAAGTCTAGATTCAGCAAGGAAAATGGTGTAATTAAAACTAATTTTCTCAGCTGTATTAATATATGCTTACTTTATAGCATCCAAGTTAAATATTTAAGTTTTCTTCCATTGAAAAAGAAATATCTTGACACCAAATCACAAATTTCCTTTGGGGAAATCACTATTACTCTCTCTAGCCCCCTGTAACTAGCAAGCAAATGTATTGAGCTTCCAACTTTTAACTTCCTTATCATTTCAACATACAGATGTCCATACCTAGCACTTCTGACACTTCATTTTTCAACCCTTCAACAAACTACGCAGACACTGCCAAACAATATGATAACACAACAGGGCACAGATTATCCAATAAATTCTTGGAATGTATTGGAGACCAGTTTTTATTTCAGAAGGTGGAGAAAGCTACTACAAGAGAGGCTGTTCAAGATTTGATTTTGACAAATAAGGAGGAAGTGGATGAGAATTTGAAAGTGGAAGGCAGCTTGGTTGAAAGTCATCATGAAACGATAGCGTTCATAATAATTCTAAAGAATAGTAGGAGGGAAAATAGCACAATAAAGATAATTGATTTCAAGGAACCAGACTTTAGCAAACTCAGGGATCTGGTAGGTAAGATCCTGTGGGAAGCAAGTTTAAAGGGAAAAACAGTTCAAGCGAGTCGGCAGTATTTTAAGGAGACATTAAGGGCACAAGAGCAAACTATCCCACTGTGTAGGAAAGATAGGAAGCATGGAAAGAGGCTGCTCTGGCTTAAACCAAGAGATCTTCAATTATCTGAAACTCAAAAAGAGAGTCCTACAATAAGTGGAAATTAGGTCAAATTACAAAGGATAAATATAAACAAATAACACAAGTATGTAGGGACAAAATTAGAAAGGCCAAGGCACAAAACTGGCTAGAGACATAAAGGGTAACAAGAAAACATCCAACAATTGCATTAGGAGCAAGAGACAAGAGGAAGACCAAAGACAGGATAGGCATGTTATTCAATGAATGGCGGGCGGACGACAATAACAGAAAATGTGGAATGACAGAAGTGCTAAATGACTCTTTTGTTTCCATTTTCACCAAAAAATTTAGTAGCAATTGGACAGCTAACATAGTGAACATCAGTGAAAATGAAGCAGGATATGAGGCTTACTTAGGGAAAGTATAAGTTAAAAATTACTTAGCCAAGTTAGATGTCTTCAAGTAACCAGGACCTGATGAAATACAAAGAGCTCACTGAGGAGATATGTGAGCCATTAGCGATTATCTTAAAAAAGCCATGGAAGATGGGAGAGATTCCAGAGAACTGGAAAAGGACAAATATCGTGCCTATTGATAAAAAAAGAAATAAGGTCAACCTGGAGAAGACCAGTCATCTTAACTTCAGCACTTGGAAAAATTATGGAGCAAATAATTAATCAAGCAATTTGCAAACACTTAGAAGATAGTTTGGGAGCCGCATTTCAGGAAAGATGTGGACAAATTGGAGAAAATTCAGAGGAGAACAACAAAAAATGATTGAAGACTTAGAAAACGTGACCTTTGAGGAAACATTGGAAAAGTTGGGTTTGTTTAGTCTGGAGAAGAGAAGACGGAAGGTGGGGGACATAACACATTTCAAGTATATAAAAGGTAGTTACAAAGAGGAGGGAGAAAAATTGTTGTTAACCTTTGAGGATAGGACAAAAAGCAATGGTCTTAAATTGCAACAAGGGAGGTTTATGTTGGACATGAGGAAAAATTCCTAACTATCATAGTAGTTAAGCACTGAAATAAATTGCCCAGGGAGGTTGTGGAATCTCCATCATTGGAGGTTTTTAAGAGCAGGTTAGACAAACACCTGGCAGGAATGGTCTAGATAATATTTAGTCCTGCCTTGAACGCAGGGGCCTGGACTAGAAGACCTCTCAAGGTCCTTTCCAGTCCTACAATTCTATGATTGTATCTAACCACACAAAATAGTTTAATGTTACCCATAAAAGCAAGGAAAAAAGTTAAGATTTAACCTGCTCACTTGTGCCTAAATAGTGCAGTACATTCAGAGCTAAATTCTTGCCCTCTGATGTAGGCATTTCACTTCATGGTGTCAGTCAGAACAAAAAACAGCCCAAGCATGTGAAAACAAGGTGGAAGATTTTAAATAAGCTTGGTTGAACTTTAAAACAGATTCAAGTTCAGGACAATATGAGCCTCTACAGCTTGAACTAGAGGATGAGGTCCTGTATGAATAAGAGCAGAAGGATTTGGGGCATGGTCAGCTTCCAAGACCTTTGAAACTTGTAGGTGTAACATACTTTCTATAGCTCTGGCACAGATGGGTCAAACAACACTCACTGAACAGTGGGTTACACAATCAGTCTGTTTTACATTTCAGAGCCACTCAGCAAAACCAGGAGCTTGTTTTTTGAGTTCTAATCCAACTGAAAAGATATAATAAGTGATCTGCATTGCTATATTATCTATGGAACTGTATGAGGCTCCTTAAAACATACAGGATTAGCTCTACCTTAGGTACTTTTGTGGCCCCTATTACTGTTATATCTGAGCACCTCACAATCTAGTATATTTATCCTCACAACCCCCTCTGAGGTAGGGAAGTGACATAATCCCCATTTTACAGATGGGGAACTGAGCCACAGAGACACTAAGTGACGTGCCCAAGGTCGCATAAGAAGTCTGTGGTGGAGCTATCAATCAAACCCAGCTAGAACCCTCTCTCCCCATAGGATCTGTTTAAATCTAGCAGAGTTATGTGTAGCAGTCTTAAGGACAGATTCCTGAAACAGGACTCAATGTGACTTCAGGCTGGTGTTCAGACAAGTCATAGAATTGTCACCTCTGCTTTCTTGCTCCAAAATTACAAAATCATCAGGTTTCCTCATGTTCAGAAGTAGGCCAGTCAAACCAGTACTCAATACTAAATTGCCCAGTGCTAGACTTAGAGCACACTGGGGATGGCTTATGCTGGGCTGTACGTTTGCTACTGAAAGGATTTTATAAAAATGAATTCACAAACCCCAGGCAATATTTCTCATTCTTGCCAAATGGCAGTTGCATAGACACCAACTGTGACATGAAAAAGAAGATTTTAGGGATCCCTAGTGAAATATTTCTTAGGGACTCCATACCTCTACATCTGTCTTACTCCACCCTTTAAAATCCTCTTCATTTTCCTACTCTTTTGAAACAAATTTCTTTAACCTCTTCTCATTCCACTTTTGCCTTTCATCTATTGTTCTCTATCAAATCTCAGCCAGAGAATCAAATGTTAAATTGAGGACTATCTTGCAAATTACATCCTTTAAGGGGTCAGAACACCCCTCTTGGTCCATCAGGGTGGGAGGCCATGCCCCCTCGCTGTGTCACCTGAAGAGAAAGGCTCGAAAATGGGATAATTAGCGGTCTCAGGGCCCTAGCCTGCAGACGGGGCAGGACAAGAAGCAGCCTGTAGCCCAAGGCCATCAGGCAGGGTGCGGCAAGTGCAGCAGTCTATAGCCTAAAGCAGGGGTTGGAGCACCTCTGTAGGCTTAGGTCGGGGGTTGCTGCCACCCCAGGGCAGGTGGTGGTGGGGGAAGGGAACAGGAGCCCCCTAACTCTACCATGTCCCAGCCCAGAGCCCTAACAGTGGTGGAAGGTTCTGGCAGTGGCTCAATGGGGTCCCATCCGAAACACGCTGACTGAGTACCAGGCCACAAAACAGTCAAACTACTGTCTGCTTTCCCTGGGCTATTTCCTTACCATAGGGTACCTGACTTTCTGGGTCGTTGGTCTCCTTGAGCTAGACGACTAGTGGCAGCTCTAGTAACCCCTCAGAGTCCCTGGCAGCAGGCAGCTCCAACAGTTGTGGGCCAACATCCTTCTCCCCCAGAAGCTCAAGACCCACTGAGCTGTTGGGCTTTCCCTTTATACTTCTTGTCTTGCCCTTCTGCTTCCTGCTGGGTGGGTGTGGTTTTTCTGGTTCTGCCTAGCAGGGGGCAGGTAGGGTGTCCTCCCTCTTCATTTCAAAGGAGGGGGCCATGCCCCCTTGCTCTACATCCCCATCTTCAGGTTTCAGAGACCTCAGTGATCCTGCTCAAAATCCTGCTGTCCTTATTCAGATAGTAGTTCCACTATCTTCAGGGAGGCTATCCATGTGACTAAAATGAACAGAATTTCAGAACAGAGAGGCCCTGTTCATAATTCACAGCTGATCCTTACAAAGGAAATAAGAATGACAAACCATGCTATGGCACGCCTGTGCTTTTCTAACATTTTCATGTTCAGAGACGGAAAATATTGCTGACATTGGGGTTTAATAAAGTTTTATTTTTTCTGATGGTCTATATTTGTGACTGTGTTCACTGGATTCCAGTGCCTTCCTCAACTTCCATGCTTTCTGGGATAGATTAGAATTTCTTTTGCTATGGTATCTTTTTATGCACAAGGTATCCTAGCATTTTTATCAAATAATGAGGTAGGTGCTTGTAGTGCAGCCACTGACTGGCACAGACTGACTTAAACAATTAAAAAAAAAAAGCCATAATAGATTCAGCAACAGCTCCTATACAATATTAGCACATTTTCTTATGAGTGAAGATTTTGGCCAAGAGACAAGGTCTTCCTCTGAAGATAGAGATGGACAATATAAAAATGAACAACCAAAGCACCCTCTGTTGTTGTTTTTGAGAGAGAGAGAGAGAGAGAGAGAGAAGTTCTTTTTTAGCTGAGTTGTTGATGCAGAAATGGTGAGAGAAAAATCTCTTAGGTCACCTTTATGCTTCTCCTATTCTGAGGATGGTTGGGGACCAGTTCAACTACTACTGGAAATTAGAGCAGTGGCCTTTGGGGTCCCATGGCCTATTTTGGTAGCAGGGTACCAATCTCCTACACTGGGGGAAGAGAAGGAAGGTGACAAAACAACACAAAGGCACAGTAGTAGAATGAAGAACTGGACCAAGACGTGGTCCAGCAAACTGCTATCCTACAGTCTCAGTATGAGGCCATTCTTGTGTGGGATATGATTTTCTGGCAAAACATGCTTCCCATTCACTCATACTGAGCATTAAATAAGCTTTACAAAAAGGGACTGCTATAAATTTCGTTGTACCATATCAAACACTGGGCAAAAAAAGTGGTATATTGAATAAGAACATGGATGGATGCATATTTTGTATTCTCCTCCTTTAATCCTGATACTTCAATCTTCCAAATGGCTGGCAGAGTATTGGAAAAAAGTTATTGACTTTTAATTTTAAAGTTGAAATGAACAGGTGTCTAATTTTACTATTAACACACAACTTTCTTCCCTTTACTTGATATTTTCTTAACCATGCACATTTAAACAATTAAAGAATTTGTCTCCTTTATCTTGCACTCCACTCTCAAGTTAATATAAAGAAGAAATTGCTTTATCTCTATCTCATTATGAAACAGGATAGTGTTGACAAGCTGTGATATTTACAATATTTGCCAATAAGACTATGATAAATCACTGCATTTTGGTTTATATTATAAACAGGAGCAGTTTAACTTAAAAATAAATACCTGTTTTCAGGTTTTTTAACCTTCATTAATTTTTCATCACTACTGGCTAAGTAAATTTTCAGTAAAGAATGGTAGATGTTCATATGCCACCTGCATGCTGAATATTATTTTAAAGTTACCATAACACAACCATAAGACAATTGAACTTCCAGCAAGAAATATGAAAATTTGAGATGTAATATACACTTTTGAATTAACAGAGTTATGGATTCCAATTCTACATTGGAACAATCAATGTCCTTCAAATTTACATGTCTGCTTGAGTGATATTACGATTTAGCACATATTGTGACTAAATTGTAGTACAGAAAAGTATTATTGGTTGGTTACCACCTACTGCATTTTCTTCCATCACTGACTGTGCTTCCTTGCTAATGTGCAGCAAGATATGTTTTAGAAATATAAATATACATAGTTAAGATATAAAAAGAATTGAGGAAACACCCCTCATTTATTACTAGCTTCTATATATGCTAAACTTAAGTCAGGTGCCCTACAGATCACCTACACAGTTTAAAAGTAAAGCTAATTCTGATGCTTCAAGATATTCCCCCATTCTGAACCAGCCCTGTACAAAATTCCTAGGAAGGAAGCCACCTTCTTCCCATAATCTGTTGTCTTGTTATAACCATAAACAAACAGAGAAGGGAGAGAACAAATCACTGAGATATCCTAATTAGCTCAAATAAACCAACAAGTGCAACCTTCTGAATATATGAGCAACAAAGAAAACATCAGTCCACTGCATGGAAGTTTGGGTTAATTTTATAAGGTACAAGTACCCAACTCATATTTTTTAAATTATATGGTATTTTTTGACAACATAAGCACACAATCCCTGTGTAGTCATTGGCTTTGTCTGTCTTAAAACCATCTAAAAACTTAAAATGCATGGTAAAAATGTATAAATTTTTCGTAATTCCTATTATAATTAACTATGGTATTTACCATACCAGCTGCATCTTAACACCAGGGTTGGTAACAAGAACATGTTTTTTCTTGGTATAACATTCATTGCTGCCCATAAGGAATTGCCTACCGAACAAGGGGAGAGGAGGGAGCACACAAAGAAAGCTTTCATCTATATAGGATTCTAGTTCTAAAAGAGACATACATCTCAAACAGTCTGTCTAAGCATGCAGTACAAGCAATTTCACCTAAAACATATTCTAATAGGGGCCAAAACCTTTGGATGCAACTATTTTGGTGCTCCTTGAAATAAAACTATTAACCACAACAAAAACAGTGGACAAAACTAAAGAAAAGCATAGCAATAAATAATCACAAAAGGTAACTGAAAAGTAACACAAGAGTGCTAATGTGATAGCACGGAAAAAAATACTGTTCTTCTGAACTCACAGACCCTTCACACTCTTTAAAAGCCAGTGGGTGTTTCAAGCACTTTCTTTCAGGTGCAATCCCTTTATGTAGTAGAAACCACTGCAGAAAATACGGGCTGCATCCCAAGTCTCTATTCAGCATGGCTAGGCATGAGCTAAACCAGGTAGATTAACAGGGTGATTGCAAATGGAAGGCTACAGTATTGCCAGACCAAAATTTTCAAAAATCATGAGTCAGACCCCCAAAAACCATGAGATTTTTAAGGAAAGATTATATTGTGTTCTTTGGACAGCCTTTTGATTTTTAAACTCTCCTTTCCCACTCCCAGTGTGAATAGAGCAGTTATAGTGTTACTAACTCTGACAGATTTGTAAAGTAAGATTAATCTGTCCCTTGTTGCAGGAGCGCTCTCACTGATTGCCTGATGATGTGGAGCTTCCAGATTGTCCCCATACTCAAAAATTTGAATGAATCAATTTTGTGCCCTTCCATCCCCATATATCTCCCCACCCTCCAGCCCAGCAATTAATTTTGTACCTCCCACCTAGCCCCACCACTTTCCCCTCAGTGTCCCTCTGCAATTCCTCAGGTTCCTCAGGTTTTTCAGTTCCCTCTCCCAGGTCACGGTCCTTTTACCCAGGCTTGGGGAGTGCAGCTCCAAAGGCTCTTCTTTTCCCTTCCGAGGCGTGGTGTGGCACGGATGGGGAAGGCAGAAGCACAGAGACTAGAGTGAACCATTTTTCGCAGGAGGGGAGAAAGGAGCAGAGTCAGCCTCAACTGTTGGGTTCTCTCTACCCTTTCTCCGAACCCAAAACTGCTCTTGGCTTTGGATGGGAGGTCTCTACCTGTCTTCTCCAGCAGTCCTAATTGGCTACTCATCCCCAGGAGACAAGGAAGTGGGAGAGACAGCCAATCAGAGTAAGTTTTCCCCCGGAGTAGGACTAGAAATTGGTGAGGGCTAGAGCTACTCCCATCACTGTGAGACTGTCTCTTGTAGGGGCCTAAACTGCATTACTCATGACATCACAAGAGTTGTCAATACTGCTGGGAGGATAAGAATCAATTATATTTTGAAAATAAAGAAATCTGAATTTTTTTATTTAAATCAAATTTTATATAAATTGGATTCTTTATTTTGTTATTTAAATTATAAGTTTCTTTTTAAAAATAAGCTTGTTTAAAATGAAATCTCAATTTAATATAAAATATGTTAAGGCCTAAACTTATCATAGTCTCTTACAACATTTAAATAAAAAAAAAATGTGCTGAATCCATGAGCCTCTATCAAAAACTTTGAGTTAAAGGCTGCTTTTCTATATAAAGAAAGAATCAGGGGGAATAATCTAACTTTTGAGGTCAAGCTTTGTAAATATGGCACAATAGGTCATATACTGTTGTAAGGGCTTATTTTGTTTAATAAAAATAAATTTGATATGCTGTTTTGTGTTTAATTAAATTCCAGTTATCATCCTAATGCATCTTGATACTAATCATGAACAAACTATCTAGTAAATAAGAAAATATAACATTCATCATTTTCTAACATATTAAAAATGTACAATCAATAAGATCTGAAAATATTAAGCTACATAATTACTTAAATAAATGTATATAGTCATAATGCACCTTCTTAAGTAACAAAAAGATGTACCAAATCTAGTGGAAAGGCTCTATTATGTTGTAAATCAACATGTTTTAATGGTTATATCAACCAATGAGAATGCACCTTTTTTTTAGAAAATAACTGACATACAAGTAGAAAAGTTGATTAAAATATATGATTTAATATAAGGCTTTCCACCCGGTGATTTAAATGGCTGATTTAAATTGCCTTGATATAAATCAACACAACCTACGACAATGGGGTAGGAAACCTATGTGTGTTGGAGGCAGAAAGCCAGCAGCAGGTGTTGTGAATGTAACTCTGCAAGGAAGCAGAAGGACAAAGCTTCTTGGGCACAGAACTCACTGGAGTAACAGACTTGGGGAGTTCTAAACAAGGAAATCATCTACTGTTTGTTTCTGTTCTTGTTTAGGGTAACAGGCCTTTCTGTACTGTTCTTTGTATGTAAGTAAAATTACACCAAGAATATACCTCATATCATCGATTTCTCATACTAACAGAAACAACTGCTCAAGACACTGAATTTTGACCAAGCGTGTGGGCCAAAGTGGCATACGTATTATAACCCTAATACACAATTTCTAAGCTAAAGACCAAAGTAAACTGAACTAAAACTAGACAATCTATACTCAGCTTATCTATATGAGCATACTGTACTTCCTAGCCATAATCCATGACCAATGTAGCTGCACTGGTGGCAGCAGCTGTGGAAGTAGAGATGTTTGGGAATTTTTCAGCAAAACATTTTTTGTCAGAAAACACTGATTTGTCAAAATCAAAACTTTTCAGGGAATGGTATTGATTTCAATGAAACTCTCATCAGGAAGGTTTCTTAGGTGTTGGGTGGAATTTCAGGGTGAGGGGAAATAGAAAGAGGTTTGAGTCCATGCTCTGATCATTCAGATTAGGGAATTGAAGTTGAGTCTACCGCATTCCAGGTGAATACCTTACCCAATAGGTTATTGGCAACTGTGGAATGGATTTTACTGTCTCATATTTTTTTAAAAAGGTCTCGGTTTCCTTTTGCCTCAGAACAAAACCCATTTTGAAGCTGAAGATTTTTCATGAAACAGAATTCTTGTTTTCTGAACATCCCTATGGACCATCCTTGTAGTATGCACAAGAGTTCTGTGGTTTTACCACCATGTCATCTGATTCCTGGTTAAAAAAAAAGTCTGAATATTGTCCACATTGGTGCTACAACTAGTTGAACCACAGCAAGGGTGAATTACAACTACAGTATCTGCTAGTACAGACACAGCCCTTATGATTATATATTACTGTGTCTCCTACTTGTGATGGTTTGGATTTTAATGCTTTGGACAAACTATGCAGCATTAAAGTCTAATGCTGATGTTCTTACAAACTTTAAATGAGTTTATGTTTTTAATTAGTTGTACATTTGATAATGAATGTATAAAGTGATAATTTTTACAACTGAATCATTTGTTTGTCCATATACCCCAGAGGCAGCACTTTGAAAACATTGTTTGGTTAATATTTAATGAACATTTGTTTAAACAGGTAATTATCAATAAAACAGACATCTTTGAACGTATGATGCGCAATCTGGTGACCTTGAACAGATTTTCCTTGGGAAAAAATTCTACCAGCAACAAGGAAAACATTTTCAAGAATATGCATAAAAGAACAAAACCTGTATTTTGAGGGATTATTCTGTATTTTATAGCGATGGGGCGATACCAAATCCCCAGATCCAAACATCTCTAAACTTTGGGGGTCTTCAAAACCTGAACTCAAAACCTGACATGGGCCCCCTACCTTTTCAAATTACTAAACAAACCTCTGGATCTGAACACAGCCAAACTTTGGGATGTTTCAAAACTGAGCCCATCTCTAGTTTATTTTTTTTCCAGAATATGAATACAATTAATTTAGAGTGGCATATTGGGATGGGGAAATGCTGGGATGTAGAACTTCGTATTCCCCAGTTCCTATTAGTAGAGTGGATGGCTATTTAAATAACCATAAACAAAATACAGAATTCAAATAATCAGAATGGTTTCCATGGGTGATTATTGCATCATCTTTGAAGAGAGGACGTGCCTATTCAGCTTCCATTATGTATATACTCAGATCATGCTAATGATCAAATATTCAACTGGGTTTTGAAAAGAGAGATAATCCTTTAAGTAGGTTTAATATTCATGTTTAGTGATTACTGAAAAACAATAAGATAACAGTTCAATGCAAAAAAGACCACTGTTCACTGTTAACACTGAAAGCCTAGACAATACTATTAATTCTAGATTTTGGGCATCAGCTTAGCATAATATATCTCATACAGGCATTTAAATGAAAACAGAATTCTCTCTGTTGCTGGTGTATTTGAGATCCTTCCTGTGATAAGTAATAAATAACTCAATATTTTATGAGGTCACTGCTATTTGGGCACTTGAGTGAATAAGACAAGAGTGCTGAGTTTTCTGGGTAAGCCTTTATGAGGCTTCTTACCAGTGTTTCTATGCAGGGATGTCACTGTTAGTATACTATTTTGGCACACTGAGCAAGAATTTCTCTTTTTATTTTATTACAATATCTTAAAATGCAGTTAAATCACACACACTTTCTAAAGTCAAGAAAAACAGTTGATACACAGTTGATCTTTGCTTTCATTTACACCTGTACATCCTACTGAAGTCAACAGGTGTGCTTGGGTATAACTAAGGACTGAATCTGATCCACTGTACCTTCTCTCACTTAACTATGACTAAACCTTTTGTAAACTAGATATTTTTAGTGATCTCACATCTTTTATTTATAAATGATCATTTACTGAACCAAGAAAGTTCAGAACAACAAAATTAAACTGCAGCTACAAGAAACTATGCATGCATAACTCATTACACATAAAAAAGAAACCAAACATTGCTTACATTCCGATAAAAATATGCACTACTCAATGCACGTAGACATAGCAGCCAAGTTTTGTGCAGCTCTATTGGTGACATTTTATGCAAATCAAACCAAGCTGGTAAACTGCTAAAAAGTAAAATGTTAAGGAAAGTTAAAATAAGTTGCCAGCTACCAAAGTATTTGACTGAACTGAAGGGGGTAATATATGGAGTGGCAATACAGCAGACCAATGATTAGAACCAAAAACACAAGAGAAGATAAAGTGTTAGTAAGTATGTAACTAATTAGTAAATGAGGAAGAGAGAAAGAAAGCCATCAACAACTGTACTGATTATAATTAAGGGAGGGACTTTACCTGAGAAAGTAACATTAGGGTTTCAGATATTCAGAACCAAACTATATATCCTCTCTCCCCTAAAGTTTTATAAGTACCAACAATATGGGGATGCAGCAACTGTTTGTAAAGGGAAAATGAGATGTGATAAATGGGGGGAGAGTATTCTTATGAAAATTGCATAGAAGGGAGAGAGGTCAGCTTCAATGGGAATTGCAGTCTGCCATATAGAGGCAGACAAGACAAGCTAAAGAGATAAAAAAGACAAAAATTATTAACATATCTTAGTGGACACTATAAGGAAATTCTTAAAAGATCAGGAGGAGAAGGAAGAGACAATCAGAACAGGAAAAGGGGAACTGCAGACACTCTCATTCTATAAAGAATGTGATAAACACTGTGTAGGCAATTATATACTATTAGTGAATAAAGAAAGGTTTATTACATTTATGATAGAAGTGACAAATTGTACACCAGAAATGGAGAAAATCAGAAAAAATGAAAATTATGGCAAGGGCAGAGGAAAAATTGCTAACATATAATAAAAATTGTATGTCAGCAATCTGTCAATAGACTTTATTCATGTAATTTTGAAGGAGGTAAAATATGACTAGTATGGGATCTCAATCATTTGTTGGGATGTGCACTGTTTGATAGCACATAGTCAAGAACTAAAAGAGAATAGCATGGAAATGAAAACCAAAGCAGATAGCATATGGAAACATGGTTGGTTGAAAAGCAAAATTCCAGGGTATGTTGCCTTTAGGCAAGACTGAAAAATATGAAGAGGAGAGTGCATTTGTACTTTCATAAGGGAAAGATTAAACTATATAGCAGTAGAGAATGAAGAAGTACACCTAGAATACAATGCTGTTGAGATCCCAGGGGAGAAGAGAAATATTTCTTTAAGGGTTTATAATATCTATAACCCATGTGGAAAATTAGAAAGTTCAGAGCTACAAGAAATAGTGAACAATGCTAAAAGACCATATATTATATATGGTGACCTAAACAGTCATAACAAATTGTGGGGAAGTAACACACATGATAGAAATGCTTCATGCTTAGAAAAGTTAATTGATGAAAACAATGTAGTGATTTTAAATGATGGCACCCTGACCAGATTTAATGAAGCAGATGATAGTTTTTCCTGCTTAGACCTGGGAATTATAACATCAGATACTGCAAGTAACTGCAACTGGGAAATATATAAGGGTAAGGAATGGGGAGTGATCATTTCCCTATACTTATTATTTTTCAAGGGCACGGTAAGGTTGAAGTAATGGAAAATTACCCACCTGGACTTTTAAGAAAGCTAACTGGGAGCTATTTAAGAGTAAATGTACTGAATTTGTGAATAACTATTGTGTGAGTGATAATGACAGAGAGATTTTCAGTGATAGTGTAGTTAAAGGATTAACATCCATACCCAGGATATTGAAGTAACCCAAAATTAAAAACTCACTTCCATGGTGGAATGAGGAGTGCAAAATGGCAGTTAAAGAAAGGAGCAAAGTCTATAAAAAAGCAAAGAATACAATGAATAGTGAAGATCTAATGAAGTATAAAGGAAGACAGGCAATAGCACAAAGAATTATTTTAAAAACGCCAAAGAAAGAGTTGAAGGAAGAATGCGGGTGGATAAATAAAGATACCAAGACTTCAGAAATATACAGACAAATTAGAAGAATGATGGGATTCAGACAAAGAACAGCCATGTCCCAGGTCTTGTTGTGACTGACAACACAGTTACAAGTTCTGATAATGACAAAGTAGAAGTTTCAGAAGAAAATTGCTGACGGGTGAGTAATGATGAAAATCAAAGTGTAATTTGCCACCAGATTAAAAGACAATTAGTTGAAGAGAATCATGATCTAGTATGTAGTTGGGGTAAACATAAAGATACTATACTGAATGTACAGTTTTGTATGTAGCAACTTGAAAATGCTATTGATATCAGCAAGGATATATACCCAGATAAAGATAATACATGTAAAATAATGTTCAAATGATTCTCTGAAAGCAGTTTAAGGGTTCTCTTGGAATTATATAACACTGTATGGGAAAAGGAGTGATACCAGTAGAGTGGAAACATGAAGTAGTAATTCCAATACAAAAACCAGGCAAACTATCCACAAAAATGGATGGCAATTGTCCTTACATCCTGTCTGGGTAAAATTATGGAGATAATGGCAAATGAAAAATTGGTTGCCTATTTGGAAAACAATGGCATTATAGATAAGGTGCAGAGTGGTTTTAGGAGAGGAAGATGCACCATTGATCACACTGTTAAATTAGAAACTGAAATGCAACAAAGTATGAGGCTTAAGGATTTCATTATAGCTGTCTTAGACATTGAAAAAGCATGACATGCTATGGAGGGGAGGCTTGTTGTACAAAGTAGATGCACTAGGGATCAGGGGAAGAATGTATGGGTGGATTAGAGAATTTTTGAGTAAAAGGACCAAGCAGGTCAGAGCTGGGAAAGTTATGTCAAATATGTATAATATTAAAAATGATCCACCACAGGGAAGTGTTACCAGCCCAGCCTTATTTAATATTATGATAAATGATCTCCCAAAACAAATAAGGGCCAAGGTAGGCATCACTCGATTTGCAGATGATTGTGTTCTGTGCATTAGGAGCAGGAATACTGAAGTGGCAGGAAAGAGAATCAACAAAGCATTAGGATAGACCTCTGAATGGGCAAATACATGGGGTTTTAAGTTCTCCATTGCTAAAACCAAAGGTCATATCTTTATAAAAAAGAAAAGCTGCAAAGGAATGTAAATTGTATCTGTCTGGAAAACAAATAGATTTAGTTAAAAGATTCACATTCTTAGGGGTAATATTTGATACTAAAATTTATTTGGAAAGATCACAGATGTTAAAGAGAAATGTACAGAAGAATTCACCTGCTTAAAAGTCTTGAGTCTAATTGGGGGTCAGATAAGAAAACACTGCTCATGTTGTACAGAACCTTAATCAGACTGGTTATTGGGTCTAAATCAGAACTTAAAATATTAGATTTAATACAAGCCCAGGCACTATGAATTGTGTGCAGTGCATTTATTACAACATTTACATATGCTACAAATAGCTTCTAGTGAAATGCTTGTTATACTATGAATGAAACTACTGGACCTAACTTTCTGGGCCAAAATTAATGGAAATTGCAATGATGAAAGTACCAAATAAATATATGAGGATTGTTGGGAATTCGATAGGTGAACTACAGCACTGCATGTTAGAACTCCACATACTGTTTGAGTTAAAGTAGATGCATGACAAAAGCTGACCAAAGTCAAAATGTTTACACATGGGAAAATTATTTATGGATGGAAAGTTATATGTCCAAATGTGGATTTAGATTTCTTTTATAAACGTAAGGGTAAAAAAAGAGATAGTAGGTATTAAAAATGAAGTGTACCAGTATATAGATGAAAAGTGGAGTCAATTTTGTCTAATATATACAAAATAGGTCAAAAATAAAAAAAAGGAAGAGTAGGGATGTCATATTGTATACCGAAAATGGGAAATAGTACATCTAACAGAATATCTGATTATGTAGCTGTCATGACAGCTGAAATAATACAATAATGCTAGCATTACATTGGATCTGCGATGTATGCCCAGCAGCAGTGGTAATTTTTTTACATTCAATCTCAGCCCTTATGGCAGTAAAAAAGAGTATCTCGGTATGCAGAAGTTATTTAATCAATGAAATTATATTTCTAATAATAGAGTTAGTACAGATGAGGATACATGTAGCATTAGCTTGGATCCCAGTGCATATTGGGATAACAGGGAATAAAATGGTAAGCAAAGCAACTAAAAATGCTGTAAGAAATGGAAGGACTGAATTAGAAATACCCTTGAGTAAACCTAGTACAAAAGCCTAGTACAGAAAAAAATTAAGAGGAATGGTAAAAATTTTGAATTAATGAAAAAAAAAAAAAGAGGGAGAAGGTTTTTTGAGATATATCCTCAACTCTAGGGCACATTTCTGGGCCTGGATAGGACTAAGAAAGTGCTTTGTGTTTAGATTACTCACTGGCCTTTGCGATTTAAACAAAAATCTTTTTTTGAATAAATAGATAAAAAGATGGACTATGTGCACTCTCTCAGGTGGAAGAAACAAGTGATCACAATTGATACCTTTTATGGGTAGGTAAGGGCTTTGATAAAAGAAGGGAAAAGCTTTCCGAGGAATTCAAACATCTTAAGATAACAAAATTTACATTATGTTATTTAGTAAAAACACTGGGGAATTGAAGTATTATTAAAAAGGCATTGTTTCATTATCTGAAAGGTACAGGGAAGAATGAGAGAATGTAAACCATTAAATATCGAGGAATTATAGTTGGTGGCAACTGTAGATTATTCAATCAAGTCTGTTTCATCATAAAAAAAGAGGAAAAAGAAAGAAAAAAGAAAGGAAGCAAAAGAAAGGCTGGAGCTAGGGGCTGAGGAGAGATGCTTTCTAGGTCACAGCTAAAGGAATCTGGGGCCCGGGCCCATTGTGGGTGACAGCTGGGGCAGGAGCTCCGGAGGAATCCAGCTAATTTAATTCTTGAGAAAGGATGAAGCTCCATATCATTTATAATTGACCCAGGACAAGGAACTTTTACTATTTGAATTTGTTAGACTGTCAGGAACGGGTCTGCAGCAGAGTTAGTCTCCTGGCAAACCAACAAGCACAGCTGACCTGTAGCAGGCTACCGTATTGATTGGTCGGGAAGGGCAGCTGTTTGGCTTTTAAGTCCAGGAGCAACAGCAACTCAATGTGTATCATGCTTGCAGCTGTGCTGGTCCTTGTTCCAGCCCCCGGTCCTCTTTGGCTCCTGTCTCTCTGGTACTGATCCTCAGTCCTGCCTCTGACCTATGACCCTGGCTACTCTCTGGCTCTGGCATTTGGCTTCTGTCCCTCTTGCTCTGACCCTTGGCTTGTTCTTGGGCTCTGCCCACCATAGACCAAGCTCCAGCTGGTAGGCTGAACTCCTGCTTTAACCATAAGGCAAGACTGCTCATAGCCCAGACTCTTACATAGACTCTGGAAGAGGTTTGGACAGTGGGACCTGGTCAAAGGGCCAAGTCACAGAAGATTCCCAGAAGCAGGCTGATCCCTGGGAGCTGAAGAGAATGGCAGCACCATACCTGGGCACTGGGAGGATGCTCAAAGAACTGAGCAGAATGATGAAGAACAACTAGCATGGGCCTTGTAATAAGGAGAGAAGACCCAGGACTCTAAAGTCACTCTAAATTTAGGTATTTGAACCCTGTGAAAGATGCAGAGGACCTACTGCTGACTTGTGCTAACAGTCAGTCTGAAACTTGAGAAAAACAGAGGGAACTATGGGCTAGGATAGAGGGGGTCCTGCAAAGAAAACGTACGATATAGCTAAGCTTGGGGAGAAAGTTTTGGCTGAATTTTTATTTTAAACCATTGGAAGAAAAACAGTTTTAATAGTGAATATTCAGAGTCAGATAAAGAAACGTGGAAACTGTAAGGATTAAAGTTAGGGGTAATGGTAGAGGCAGGCAGGGATGAAGAGCAAAATATACATGATGCCTTGTTTATCGTTTTAAAAAAATTGCTATTGCATCAATTCAAAGAGTAGAGAGGTAATTAGAAACTATTACTGGCTCTGGTTCAACCACAACTAAAAGACTGAATTCAGTTCTGGGTATCTCAACTCTGGGTATTATAATTCTGGGTATAATAACTCCATCTCAGTTATAAACAAACTGGACGGAGTTCAAAGAACAGCAGTGAAAAATGATTCAGCTGAAGTGACTGACTGAAGAGAGAAGATTAAACACAAAAAATATAACTTAGCTAAATGGTGGCTCACAGGAGACGTTTTAACAGTGTCTAACTATTTTAAGGATGGAGAGGAACTTCTTAGGGTATTACAAGAGGATCCAACCAGGAATAATGGTGTGAAACTTAAAAAATGGAAAACTTAGGCTAACTAATAGGAAAATCTCCAGACAGCAGGATCTACTGGGTTTTGGAAGCCTGGTCCTTCGAGGCTCTGAACACTAACCTGACAAACTGGTGTTGAATAAACAGTAAGAAGTAATCCTTGACTGGAGAACTTCGGCAAAAAGCTCTTTTTGTGAAATATTCAGCATCTCTACTTCTTCAGTCAGTGGTTGAGTAAGTCCCTGAATTTCTGTACTCATGGCACTAAAGAGTCCTTGAGAAAAGATAAGACATACAATACTTAGTATTCTTGAAATTTCAAAGGTAAAAAGCAAACAGCTAAAAAACTCTTTAAGAAAAACTTTATATTACAAAACTAAAAATGGACATCAATGTTTATTTTTCCCTTTTGCACATCACATTTAATATTATTTTTATAGGTGGGGCTATACTTAGGGTTACCCAATGCTTCTTATTATAAGATTTTGTTTTTAATTCCTTATAACTTTGTAAAATTTTAGTCCTTTCGGCTGGAATTTTCCTTACCAGATGTGTGTGTCTCAGTTTTTTATTATTATTATCATTGAAGCAAGAAAATGGTTCACTGGCTTCCAAGAAGAAAGCTAGGGAAAAATGCATTGTTTTGCCCATTTAAAAAAAAAATGCTGGTGACCTTTTCTTTGAAAATCTCTAGCACTCCCATGCTCTGGTGCAGTGACTTGAAATTTGGCGGGTGGCCTGTGTGTCAGGAATGTGTCCTTTTCCTTCCCCATGACAATGTCCCCAATTTTGGTGAAGTGATAAGCCTTTGGGGGAAAAAAATATCTGTTTGCACATTCTGAGTAAAGACTCCTTAGATTTTTAGCAGCTACATTCCCTGAAGATTCTGCCTGCACTGGGCATGCTCCAGTCTGGGGCTCAATGGAACTTTTCCTGCACCTATTGAAGCTCTGAGCTGCTGCAGGATGGTTTAGGTTGGGCACCTGTTCTGAGAAAAGGGAGCCTTTCTCTTGTGCTCTCAATAACCACACCACTGGGCCCAGGCAGCATAGATGGAGCTGCCTTAGTCAAATGCAAAAAGTTGGACCTCTGGGGGATAGAGCAAGGGCCAGAGGGAATAGACTGAGACAAGGAGGCTGGGGAGGAGGGATGGGCAAAAACAGACTGGAGGCTGGCGAGGGAAGGAGGGAAAATGGAACTGAGAGCTGGGATGGGAGTTGTTTTGAAAGAGTTTTAAGATAGAGGAGGGCAAAGGCAAGAATGTGTTTGGTTTTTTTTAATAGTAAAACCAAAGGTGGTTCAGAAAAAGGTTCCGTGTTAAATAAACACCCAGAATTTGATAGAGAATAGGGAAGGGTTGGATAGATGCTATAGAAACAGGTGCACATTAGAAACTGAAGGGAACGCAAACTAGGAGCCAATAGTGATATACCCATCTACGAACCAGTATCCTTTATTAGACTTTGGGCTCTTCGGCAGGACAAAAAATGATTACATGTTTTAGATCTTGCTAAAATACTAGTGGTATTTTTGTTCTGAAATTTTCATTGACAGTGTTGTATCCATATATTCACACAGAATGTGACATCTCTGTTTAGAGTCCAGACACATTCATAACAAGATTATAACAATTGTAGCAAAGTCAAATTTACGTCAGAAACAGCAGCCCTGCCTAAAAAACAACTATACACTGGCATAGCTAGCACTGGAGCTGGTCAACCGACAGATTAAAAGATAAACACAAAAGAAAATCACTGAATTTGGTTTGCTGTGATTTGTGGGATCATAGTAAATATAACAAATTTAAGGTTTTTTATAATATGATTCATTATACCTTGACAAATTTGTGTTGGACATATGTTGTTGATTATTTATGATTCTGTTTAAAATTCTTAAGTCATCAGAGAAGGAAAACAATATTGTTTGACTTAAGGGACTAATCAATCAACACAAACAGCAAATTACTGAAGCAAACACTTTGCAAACAACTCATTGGCTAAATTTATTTGTCTAAACTACTGGCTGGCAACTTATGAATAGTTAATATATTTGAAGAAGATTAGAATCTGTTCATGAATTATTCACTAACCAAACAAGAGGCTAAATTTGTTATCAATATTACACATCACAAATAGTTTGACCAGATCTAGCTAGCACCAATAATTTATGTGTGACTTGCTCAGGAATTCCTGAATACTGATGTAGAAGAATGTAAACTGTTACCTTTAGAAGCCATTATACAAAAATAATAATGCCTGATGCTGATCTAGGCACCACACTGCATTTAAACAGTTAGTATAAAGG
The DNA here is from genome assembly GCF_026122565.2 of Emydura macquarii macquarii. Classification (NCBI taxonomy): domain Eukaryota; kingdom Metazoa; phylum Chordata; order Testudines; family Chelidae; genus Emydura; species Emydura macquarii. The sequence goes on from NW_027130568.1 coordinate 9,417,908, forward strand.
TTGGGGTGAGCGTGTGCTGTGTGTGTATATGTGGGTGTATCAGGGTGTATGGGGAGTAGGCTCATGGTTTCCACAGTTATCTGTGGATTCCCCAGCAGATTAGCGAATCCTCAGTTAGCTTCACAGCAAGAGTGTTGTTGTGGACTGAAATTTTCCTTTTAGTATAAGAACAGTGCTGCACAAATAACAAATATCCCACAAATAATGAACACAGAGAGAGAACAATTGGTCACATGTATAGAAATGAAGAAAATGTCATTTGAAATCATCAAACAATTCTAATATGTTGGCACAGACATACTGCAAAATGACATAGAAGTAGAAGTAAAGACCTAAAATCTTTAGAACTCCTGTTGGACTCATTTAAAGGAGCCTGTGTGCGTCTATATATAGGAGGTGAGGGTGCCAAGGTATGGATGTAGGTTGTATAACTCCCTAAGAACCTTCTGGGTTTCTGGAAAGAATTTCCATGCCAGAGTTCATGCTGGATGGACCAGCATTAACTCACACCTAAGCTCTGTGATGGGCTATATAAACCCCACACCGAAGGGGAAGGAGGTAGAAAGACTCTGGGTGTGGAGATAGCCCCACTGCTTTGCTTCTGCTGGAGACCTCCCTCCCTCCCCCTTGCATCAATGATGAGTGCAGCAAAAAAATCCCAAAGAGAGCTGGATTAAGTGACCTGGTGGAAAAACTCTGGTAAACTGCTATTCAGGCACTCCTGAAGTAATAAGGTACTAGTGGCCTTTTCTCTTCTGAGTTGGGCCTGGGAAGAGTTTATTCTTGGTTGCATTCGAACATTTGTTTCCCTTTTGGTCTCCACTGGTAAAGAAATATAAGAAGTTCCAGAAAGGGCAGAGCCCCACTGCAAAGACTAAGTTGGAAACCTGAGCTGGGTGCACCCTGTGTTATTAACTGTGTGTGTCCAGAGGCCCCAACTTGGTGTGTGTGTGGGGGGAAGGAGGATGAATGCCCAAGGGGACTTGTTGTACAAGCCCTCTATGGAACCAGCTTCAAGCTACCAAGGGGAGACAGCACTGCTTTGGTATAAGCCAAGCTGCCTGTGGAGCAAGCTAGGGCAGAGAATAGCACCATGGGGTGGTTCTCTTCGTAGATGTCTTGATAGCCATGAGGATAGCAAAAAGTTTTGCACAGCTGTCTTGGTCACTATTCACCCTGCCCCCTCCTTATATCACCTAATGCCTTATACAGATATAATAATATCTGGACAACTCTCTCTCTATTTGTTTATCCCTAATTGCCAGTCACCCAAACACTGGGTCCAGTCCGGCAATTATTGAAATCAGTTCTAAAACTCCCTTTGGTTTTTAGGATAAGCAGGATAAGGTCCAGTGTATTTAATGAAATGAATGGCAAGGAAGGAGTGCAAAGACATCTTAATGAAACTATTGGTATGACTAGTGAAGACTTAGTACCAGCAGATTCTAGTTCATGTCCTTTTGGGCTCTACCTATGGGTAATACAATTATCCTTGCCACCATTTCTAAAAGTACTGTCTCTATAAAGTCTTTCTCATAAAGAAGATATAAGGGCTGATTCATTAGTGCTGAAATCTCATTCTGTAAATGGATATTATGATAGCAGTGGATATTATGATAGCAACTATTCATTGATCATTGGACATTAAACATACCTGCAGTGTGAGTCGCCTAAGTTGCTCTTTACTTTTTACCCTAAAATTGTTGATTGTTGTGTGTTGCCAAATATGTACTGTGTTTTACTCTTGAATTTCAAAGGTGGGTCATTATATTTGTAGATTTCAAGACCAGAAGGGACTACTGATCATCTAATTAGACCTTCTGTATAATGCAGGCCAAAGGGCTTATCTGAATTAATTCCCATTTGAGCTAGAGCATATTTTTTTAGAAGAATATCCAATCTTGATTTAAAAATTATTTGTGATGGAGAATCCATAACAATAATCACTATATATAATTTATAAAATCCTCTGGAATCATTCAGTATGAAAATTTCTATGTAAATGTAAGATTAATAATAAATATTTTAACATCACTGATATTAAAGGCTTCAGATGCCAAATTCTATTTGGTCAGTATTTACTAAGATGAGAGAAACTCATATTAGTCCAATTTTCAATCTAACTCAGTTAAAATCACTGGTATTTAACTGAAGCATCATCTTAGCTTTCCTTTCTGCTGTCCTAATTTTTTACATTTAGAGTTCATTTTTAGTCATACATTTGCAGATTGGTCCTCCTTCTTTTCTAACATTTGTGAGTTCAATATAACTGATGCGTTAAACACCTCAGTCTTATCAATTCTATTAAAAGAGGGCATTTCTGTTTGTAGTATGCTATATTACCTTGGAACTGCATGGCAGTGTTAAATTGCACTGAGGCATTATGGTAAAATAAAATGAAACCAATTTTCCTCAGATGGTTTAGTTAGGTCCTTAAATTGTCTGTTTTAAAATTGGAAATACACTGGTGTAAAATCCATTTAATTCAACACAGACTCTAGCCAGCAATCTTTTCCATATTTTCATTATCTACAGAAAGGATGAATAATTGTTTCTTGTGACATTTCTCTTGGTTTGATAAGCCAAGATGGTTCTTAATGTACCACATATTAGTAACATGAGCTGAAGCTGTGCAAATTAGGAATAATATAAATATTGTGCTTTCAGCAAGGAACATGAAGGGTAGGTAAACTATTTTACAAAAAGCAAACAGTGGAAATGATCAATCTGGTATTTTAGTTAAATATTTTTAGATAGGAATTCTCTGCTGAAAATGTGCAGGTGAGGAACTGTTTCAAAGGGAAGTCTAAATTTATGCTTTAAAAATTGCAAACAGATGGGTTTAGATATGCAAAACCCCTTTTTAGAATTTAGATGGGCAATTGCGATGGGCACTTTGTATTTGTCTATTTTGATCATGCACTTTCTTAATTTCATATGCAAATTTTGGGGGTTGCACACACAAATTTTTCTCTTCCACATTGTTCATTTCCAGAATTAGAGGCTGCTTTGGGAACTTGGCCTTTAAAGTCTATAGGCTAAATTTAGAGGTGAGTTGAAGTGTGTCTAAGAAAGTCTTTACGGGTAGAACTTAATCTTCTGGCCCTCTCAGCCTGTAAACTAATCAAATTAGACTCAGACTCTGTTGGGTTTGTTAGACTATTTTAAACACAATTAGAGCTCCTTAGACTCACACCCTCTGAATAACTGGTTACTTACATATCTTCTCTGAATTTGGTCCAGTGATCCTGTGTAGAAAAGGAATTTAATCTCTTGTAGCTTAAATTCAGAGGAATTTGCATAAATGGGTGGTGTCAGGAAATGCAAGTAATAAGCAAATGTGAGAAGGCACTTGACAGGCACCGAGCATCTGTCGAAACCAGTGGGACTTGCATTTGGACAATATGTGGTTAGCAACTTTCAGGATTCAATCCTACGTCAGTAAAGATATGAGACCACTCTGACAATGAAACTAGCCTGTGTATAAAAATGGAAGAAATATTTCAAGCTGCTACACAAATATTTATGTTTATAGAAAGCTGGTATGATATTGTAATACTTGAGAAACATGACATCAAAAACGAAAGGGTCCATTGTAATATTCTCACAGTGGGAGTGGAATTAAGGTTCCCTAGGCAGGGACACTTCCTGATGTTTGAATACTTAACAATGCCACCTTAATGTTATTTTAGTATAGTACTTTGTATAGAATTTCTAATAAAAAGAAAGTGGAGAGAAGGAGGAGAGAAGAAAATAAAAATCCATTCCAAAAATCTAGATCCCTGGGGGTAGGCCCATGTTAACTATCACAATCTTTGACTGAGGATACCAGAACTTGGCTCCGTTGTCTCATAACCAAAGCCACTGAAACCCAGCCATCTTTGAGCCAAGTTTTCTGAATACTGAGGAAAATCTCTCTCACTCTTTATTTTCCAGAGTTGATCATCGCTATACTACTTGGAACTAGGTAAATTTGTGCTGTCTCTGTTAAACCACATGGATTATTTTTCAGTCCCATAAGGCTAAATCAGTTTCTTGGAGGATGTCACTAAAACAATTGTCCCCAAACCCACTGAACTAACATATTCAGTGACAAAAATCTACATTACTGCAGAGTTAACGTTGCAGGGTGGTAGGTTGTCCTCTTGCAGAACACTGAATTGAGCCAAAAAAATGTTTGAAAACCAGAAAATGCAGACCTTATATTCTGCCAATCCAACAGTTCCTGAAACATACAAGCTATTCACCCCCTTTTACAACCCATTCACTCTCATCCCTCAGGATTCCATCTAACTTTATTAAAGGACAAAAAAGGGAGAAGGGAGGTTTCCCACACCACCTGTGAGCTGCCAGTAACCAGTGGGACTTATCTGCATATTCTTTAGGTGCAGGTAGTGTGTTAGGTGTATCGACACTAAATGGTGGAGGTGTACTGTCAGAGCAGGATTGGGGTGCACTGTCAGAGTTGTGTAATGTAGGGAGGTGGGAAGTGCCATGCCTCCCCCTCCTTATAACTCAGACAAATCCAAACTGGTTTTCTCTGGAACACTCAAAGGTACTTCCCATAACTGAAAGCTATTTCCCTGTCAAATTTCGCCTTCATTTAGAGCATTAGAGCTGTTCAAAATAAATTTGCAACAATTTTGTTAAGACTTTTTTTCTCTCTCTCCTCTCACTCAAAATTGGTTGAATTGTTTTTCTTCAGATTTTTCAGAAAGGTTCTTTTCGGGTCTGAGGCCAGACCTAAAAATTTCAGGACAGAAAGTGAAAGTAACAAAAATGTTATAAACAACTTTAACAGGGTTGTAATAAAGACACTTGAGCAACTTTAACTGTTGTGGACACAGCCTACCTCCCCAGTACATAAAGGCTGTGTACAAACTGTTCAGAGACCTTTGCAGCCTTCTAAAATCCCAAGTACTATACTTTATGCAATATATGAATTCTTCAGGTATGTACAATCCACTGGTCAGTTGTGTTACAGGTTCCGCTGTGTGCCCAATCCACAGAGGATTTGTCTGTGACAGCTCTCACCTACAGACCTTGACTCTAGCTCAAACTGTATAGACTCATGCTTTTAGCTCAATGGATTCCTGGTTCAATGTCTGATTTATTAGTGATCATCATATAAATGCGGGCTTGCCTGAGATACAAACTGCTGGGGGGCATCATGTACTCATGATGAACTTCCTCCATTCAGAAGAAGAAGGTATCCCATTGGTCAGTGGGTATGTCCCTCTCTAGGCCCACTAGGCAGAGGATGTGAGTGTGTTATAGCTCCCAGCTACAGAGCTTGGCTCCATAATTCCAGCTGTAGAGGATTAGATGCACAGATCCCTGATCCAATCCCTAGCGCAGTGGTCCCCAAACTGTGGGGCGTGCCCCCCCTAGGGAGGCACAGAAAAACATTCAGGGTAGCATGGGGGGCACTGGTTTAATGAACTGTTCAAAACAAATTTTCTTATGTCAGGCTGCCTGGTGTGGCTCACAACCACAAATGCCAACCTCAGGGCAGACTGTGAAGAAGCAAAGCAGAAACCCCAAACTGATTGTATTGTTCTTTAATTAGGTTTCACTAATCTAGCAACAAGTGTGAACTCCTAAGTCTTACCACAGAGTCACAGACAGTCCTCTTGAGCATTCCAGTCTATCTTGCCATACAGGCAAGCTGAACTTAGTGACAGATGGTTGCTATACACTAAAATCACAACACTATTCAGGTTACACAAAGTTCAGACTCTGCTCTGGCTTTTTTGCCACACACTGAGCTCTGCTTCTGACCCAGCCTGCTCCTCGCAAAGCCGGCACTTCCTGCCCTTTCCAGCTAGCATTCAGCCCGCTAGCTTCCTTCTTCTGTCAGCAGGGAGAACACCGCCTATATACTGCCCTCCTAAGGAGGATTCCTCCCAGTTGGCTAGAAGAGAGTACAGCCCTCCCTCACTACAGAGCTCCTGGTACTGAGCCCTTACAGGGACAATGTCCTGGGTCTTTCCCATTCAACTATCAGTTCCCCAGGACCCTTTTTTCTCTTCCAGCTTTGGCCATTTCCTGACTCTTTGCTCATTCCAGTGTTCCTGAAATAGGGTATTCTGCCCCCCTCCAGGCTTAAAGGACTAGTATAATTTATTACATGTACCAGCCATGAAATATAATGGAAAAATGTCCCTTGCAGAATTGTACAAATGATATACAGTGTGTGCATAATGTGCATCACTGATAGCACATTATGATTGGATTTTATTGATTTAGTAACAAAACATCTTCATTTGTAATTCATAACAGGGGCACAACAGATGGTGCATGATATTTCACTTGTAACACATCCAGGACCTTGTGAGCTATATAAAAAGTAATGGAAAAAACTGTTTTTGTTTTGTTTCGAATTGGCTGGAAATGGTCACATAAGGGTGGAAAAGGTACTGGTCTGTGTGCTCCGCCAAGACGGAGTGTTCGTGGTTTGAAATCTCTGTAGCAAGGAAAGAGCAGCTGGACGAGGCAGTGCCCACACAGTTAGTTTATTCAAGCTATTATTACAACACTCAAGCTGTTAGAATTACAAATCAGGTACTTACCACAATAAGGGAGGGGAAGCTCATTTACCTCCCTATAAGCGAGTTGCACCAGGGAGCAAACCTGTCACACAGCACCCACTGGATCCTCCACAGATCTGCAGAAAGCCTCAGGGCAGGAAGCACCTGGGGGGTCCCAATATACCACTTTCCCCAATTCTAGCAATAAGCTCATTGGCTACATATCAATCCACTTGGGGATTGGTTCTTAACACTTGTTATTTTCTTTCCTATTGGCAATTAGCTAGGGACCAATCCACTACAAGCTGTGGTTACTTGTTTACTGTTTCAGCCAGCCTCTAGCTGTTTTGAACCAGTTCTGTGGTCTGCATACTTCTGCTTTCATCCCGAGTTTATGCCCAGGTCACGAGGCCTGGTCTTGCTCAGGAGGCCTACTTTTGCTCATAGGGCCCAGTCTTGCCACTCATGCTGTTCTCACGTTACAATGATCTTCTGCACCCTACAGTCTGTTTCCTTCTCCTCTAGCTGTCAGGCCACAGTCAGGCACCCCTCTTCCACGATTACTCTAACAATTCTCTTTGGTATAAGTTGCTCTCCCCTGCTAATAAGAGAGGAATGCAGTAAAATAAAATGAATGAACATGAATAAACAAAATTCAACTTCTTAACCTAAAAGTTGTGGGTATATATATTTTCTTCCTTTTCCCCTCTTCATTTTCTTTTCTCATTTTCAGATCTACATTTTATTTTCAGCTTTGCCCCACACCTTTAGCTTTCTTTCACCCATTGGATCCATTGTCTTTCTTGTTTTTCTTCTTGCGTGTGGAGAAGGAAGTCTTAGGCCCTGATCCTACATATACACATTTTGAACTTTAAGCATGAGTGAAGACAGTGTGCTTAAATTAAGCATGTGTGTGTTTTCAGGACTGGGACTTTCATTGCTATAAAGACTACTTCCATATTACAGATTGCATTTAATGAGGGAATATAGCTAGTTTTATTGGTTAAATGACTCTTAGAAGTCTTCTATGTTTTTCAAGCAAAAAGATATTTTGTTCATTTATAACAATTCAAATACAATGTGCAAGGTGTTATCATTTGTAAGAACAATACTAAAATTATTATTATATCTTTTGTCAGGACAGGGCATGTACTGAAAAGCTTCCCATTTTTTAAATAGCCTCAGATTTCGCTTAGTTCTTGTCTTTAAAAAATTAAATAAATAAAATTTCAAGCAGCTGCTTGAAAAATCAATCATAAAATACCCCTAAACAAAACATCTGGCTTCCAATTAACATTAAAGAGCATTATGAAGACAGAGACTCAACATCATAATGAGTGTCTTGCACTTGTACTGCATTACAGCTCTTTCTTTAAAACGAACACTTTCAACATGAGAGAAAAAAAGAACAAAAAAGCACTAAAACCCATGTGATGTATTAATTTAGACTGTATCTGAATAATTAAGTTATCCTGATTTATATTTATATTATTTCCACACATCCAGATTCTGGAAGTCAGATCTTCAGCACCTGGTAAGATTCAGTTGCAGCATTGGTTTGGCCAAAAGGTAACTTAAATCAGTTCCAAAGGTGCTGATGAAGATTCTTCCAGTGTGGGCAATCCTAGGTTGCTCATCCTAGCCCTGAATAGCGCAATGAGCATGTCAGGCTGTTTGGAAGTTGGGGGAATCCAGGGTTGGGAGAAGGTATGTTAGGTAGAGTCCATGTGCAGTGCACTTTGCTGATTTGAGCTTTGGCTGATGAAGTGGCTGCCCTTAGGGGACTGTTCTACACTGGCACAAGGGGCTGCTTTAACTTATATGTGGAAAGGTTTTGGCTCCCGATTGCCTCTAGGATCAGAGGAGGTATGAGCTCAGCTCAAATGAGGATTGAATTCTTAGTGCATGTTGTCATTTCCTATAGAAATGAGTCCTTTCCCCTGTTCTTAATAATGCTATTTTCCCTTACAGTTTGAAGTCAGCTCATTGGAAACAATTAACTGAAATAAAATGGATTTCCACAGCAATCTATATTTCCTGGGCAAGTAATAAATGGCTTGCTGCCTGCTGATTTTCTTCTCTGAAGTTTTAAATCCGATGTGCTCTTTCTTATGCATAATGATCTTGTAAAAAGGATAAAAGATAATTTGGGGTTGTTTTTTTTAACCCCATTAAGCAAATATCTCTTTAGGGCACGAACCTAATGTTCCTGCCAAAACTTCATCATTTCCAATAGAAGAAGATGTACTGGGAACAACTGTGTAAGATGACAATTGCAATTTCCTTGCTAAATTATATAACAATGTAGATAATTAAAAATAAATCGTTTACACCTCTTCCTTTAGTGGTTCTTTAATTTTTATCTGCAATTTCTTTTCTTGTTCTTTCACTGTTATGTATAAAACTTGTTAGTGCCATAAATGTGGTTATCATAACCATGCCTTGACCTTCTGTATTGCATGAACCACTGTATAGATTTCAAAACGAACATTCTGTGGATCATATGCTCCTGTGGCTTGACTGACCAAAAAAAAAAAAAAGGCAACTAACTACAAAAAAAAAACCCACCAAACAATTCTTTGCCCTGATCCTTGGAGTACAGCCATACCAATTACAAAAAAGATCTCATTGAGAAGATCAACAAAAGATACTCTGATACTGAGGGGAGCTAGATACTAATGCCTAGACATAAAGATAGAGTTTGTATTATCCCAAACCTTCTCTGCTCCACCAGTGGTGCCAGCTGTATATGGTCATTTTCTTTCACAGACACTTCCCTGACATTATCCACAATGCCCCTTTACCCTTGGAATGCCCTTCCTGCCCTATAATGCCACTACCCTGTCCTCAAGACTCACACCTGCCACAATGCCTATGAAAAATTAGCCAATTTAAGATTGTTAGATTGAGAAGCAGATGAAGATATTTGGAATTTTCTCTCTCTAGAACAACATGTACATGTATATAATAATTATATATATATGTCTTCCTCTCCATCCATTATTTGACTGTCAGTTGTCTTTTCTTTAGCCTGCAAGATCCTTGAGATAGGGACCATGGGCCAGCTTTTCAAAGGCATTTAGTTGCCTAAAGATGCAGACAGGCGTCTAAGTAAGTTAGGCACCCAACTCCGATTGATTTCTATGGCAGCTAGGTGTCTAACCTGCTCATGTGTCAATCTGCGTCTTTAGGCAGCTAAATACGTTTGAAAATCTGGCCCCATGTCTTTGTATATTATAATTCAACGAGTAGCACAATGAGACTTGGGAAAAATTCTCCACATTTCTAAGACTATGTCTGCACTTGCCGCCAAAGTCAAGCTTGCGTATCTCCCATCAACTTCCTAACTTCTACTTACTGTGATGTCTTCAGTTCACTGTGCCAACGGGAAATGCCCTCTCATCAAGGCAGCCTTACTCCACCTGGCGGAGGTGGATTAGTGGTGTTGATTTCTGGGTCGATTGAGTGGAAGTGGAGACCCACTGAATAAATCGATCTGACAGCGACGAATTTGCTGCTGTCAGTGTAGACATAGCCCAAATAACTGTTGCCTCTTAATAGCGAAACTGCTGTACAGTAGTCATTATTTAAAACTGTGGTGACCTCTCTTAGCACACAGCACCTTACACAGTGAAGCCCCTCTGACAAAATGCCAAACACACTCAAGTCCAAGTGACTTCAATGAGAGTTGAAGGTGCTCAGCCCCTGGCAGGATTGAGCTATTAATTACAAAGGCAATTGTAAAGCTTTTAATAACAACTGTTGCCAGTATGTGAAGTTATGATTTCATGTCTCCAGCAGAGTATCTGTCATTTATGATTTCTTCAGTGGGTGTCCCTAATCATGCAGATAGCCAGTTTCTGTACTGCAAATATTTTTCTCATGATTGGAGGCTTACATAGCTCATTTGTGAAATAACCTTTTTTTCAGGTAAGTTCTTTCCAAATCTTTTTACTACAAAGGGCAGGATATGGTTGCATATATATTTCTTTATACTCCTGGCATCATTAAAAAATTGCATTCGTGGTGTCACAGTATTTGACTTTTTTGCAGCATTCATTCTACATGCAGCTGGAAAATAAAATAAACCTTGTAGCAAATTTAGACCCCAGTTCAGCAAAGCATTTAAATACAAGCTTAACTTTAAGCATTTGCTTAAATCCTATTGACTTTTGAAGTTAAGTACATGCTTAATGATTGACTCTACTGGGGTCTGTGACAAAGTGGGAGTAGCCTAGGGCTGGCTCACTACTCTGTGAACTTTGTAAGCAACCCCTCCAAGGGTCAAACAGGGAGATAATTGATTAGGTCTGGATGATTAACCATTTACCGAGGTGATTTCTGCTCATCAGCTGGGGACTATTAAATGTGAGACAGGAGAGGTAATGGCAAAGGCAAAGGAGCTTAGGCTTTCAGAGAGGAAAGAGCTCTCCTGTATATCTCTTGTTACTGGGATTCTGCTGAAGCTTCAGAGACAGGCTGCATAAGACATTGTAAATAAAGTATATTGTGGTGAGCTTATGTAAGATGTGTGAGGATTGCTTGCAAATTGAAGTCCAGGGGAAGGGAGAACACCCATTGCCAGGGTCATAATTTTCATGGGAGGTAAATACTGATTTTACAATATCTACTGTTGTGCACAGTTAAATTGCTAATAAACTCTGGTCTTTGATAAACATATCATTATTTCCTTCAAAACTAATACGCTGGTGAAAACAAGCAGAAGAAAACTAAAGATAAGATGTGAACAAGCTATAGACTGTAATAGGAAGTGATTCATTAACAAAATGTCAAGATGAGGGATGCTATAAAGCTTTTATTGCCATTCGTAGGCAATGCAGCAACCCAAAAGCTATAGCAATAAAACTTTTTAGCATCTGTCACCTATTTTATAATTTACTCTAACAAGGGTTCTCTAAAGCAAAGTATTAAAGTGCAGATGCAATAATATCATGTTCTGTTTAATTCAGAGGCTTGTAAAGGGTTTGAAGACACTTTTAGTCTGTTTCTAAAACTGATACTTTCACAAAAAGGGCAATCTCTGATATTGTTTTAAGTTACTGAATCTCTGTTATAACTGCATGGTTAGTAGGCATTTCTATGACAATAAACACTCCAACAATAAACACTCAGCTGGACAGGAACACACAGATGTTGAGACAGAAACAATAGGAGAGGGAAATAAGAGTAGGGGACAGCAGCTCCACCTACAACACCTTCAACTTTTTTACCTATGGAATATCTACTGTCAGCCTGTCTATCTATCCATCTACACACCAGTATAGAGATTCTGATACCATGCCCATTCCCATGTTATCTGAGAGTCTCAGAAAACTCTATAATGATCAAATTAGGACATTTATCTCTTCTGCAATGACCAGACTTCTTGTTTGTTTGGTTTTATGATAAGAAAGCTAGGTTTAAGAAACATGTTCTGAAGATGCTAATGTTGGTGGAAAAAACCTGATCTCCTCTGGGAAAGTGAGCTCAAGACTTGTGGTGCAATCTCTAGGAAAAGCTTGGTCTCACTCTTGGGGCTAACAGGTTCTAATGTTGCCGTGAAACTTAGCTATTATAGGAGGGTCAAGCAGTCTCCCAGCTAATGTGGGAAAATTCCATGGAGGGCTTTGAAGATGACGAATGAAACCTTGAAACTGACCCAGTGTTTAATGAGATGCCAGTAAAGAACGTGTAACCCTGAGTAGATGTGTGTTTGATTTCCTGCTTTCTTAAGCAGATAAGCTGCTATGTCCCGAACTGCTTGTGAACACTTTAGGGTCATAAAGATGAGTTCATCAAGTTGTAAGATAGCCAGTGGCAATCAATCAATATGCAGATCTCTTCTGTCACCTTAACCTACATACAAGGGTCATGCCTTGGTGGATAAGGAGGTTGCTATTTTTTAAATGTTACTGGAGTTAAATGGTGCTCTTCGTTGTCTCTTAGGAAGTGTTGAATGTAGTCATACAGTGCTTCAGAATATCATTTCATCCCTAGCTGATTTGAGTTGACTCAGTGCAAATAAAAACAAATGATTCTGTTTAAAGAATGCTTTCAAAATACTGATAAGCAAACTGTACTAAAATAAGAAACAACGCCAATACTTAGGGTGGGTTCCAGTGAAGTAAATGGCAAAATTACCAGACAGTTCAATGAGGCCAGGATTTCACCCTTAACGTTTACATAAGGCCAAACCCGAGACTGATACATTGTAAGGCTGAAAGGGACCACTTTAATCAGCTGGTCTGATCTCCTAACTCAATGTTTATTTAGTCCACACTCAGTCAAATTCCTATTGACTTAATGCTTTTTATCTTCAAAACAGTTTGTATTTCATATTTGTAATCAGTTATAAACCATGCATTCCTGTCATGTCATAAAGCCATGGTCAGAGTTCCATTAAACATCCTAATTTTTCCCTTCCTCTGTGTGCCCTGCCCCAGCCCCAGGCAAAGGAAGCTGGGGACAATGTGAAGTTTATGAGGTCAGCAGGACAATGGTGTCTGGGAAGTACCAGGAACCTTGCAGAGCTCATGAGCTGTACAGTGTAATGAGAGAGAATTCTTAAACTGGGACTATATCTACACTTGTTGTGAAATTCGGCGGCTGTCGAGGGGAGATACACAAGCTACATAGAGTAGCTTGTGTATCTCCCATTGCTACATAGAGTAGCTTGCATATCTCCCATCGACTTCCTAACTTCTACTTACCGCAGTGTCTTCAGCTCGCTGTGCCGATGGGAAATACCCTCCCGTTGATGCGGCATTGCTCCACCTGGCGGAGGTGGATCAGTAGCGTCGATTTCTGGGTCAATTGAGGGGGTCTCCACTTCCGTTCAATCGATCTGACAGTGGCAAATTTGCCACCATCAGTATAGACATAACCTGGGAGTAAGAAGCAAAGGCCAACAGGGAAGCTGAACACACTGAATCTCCTAAACTCTGCAGAGAAAGTGGGGGAGCAAAGGGCAATTCAGGGTTAGGCTAGGGAAAAACAGGAGTTCAGTGGAGTGCTTCACAGTGCATGAATGTGTGCTCTCTGTTGAGAAAAAACAAAGTTTAACACAAATCCAGTTAACTGAGCTGGATTTATACTGAGACAGTGTAATTAAAAGAGAAAAAACAAAACCATTAACAGTAAAGAAATGATCACAAAAGGGAAGGTTGATAAATGTCCAAATAGCCTTACATGTCATATAGTATCTTTAATAATTGACTTACATACTATCACCTTTACATATTCTAAGAAAAACCTTAATTCTGACCCTAGTTAGCCATCCCCCATCCATCTTCCTGCATTCCATTTGTAACAACTGCAATTTTAATTGTAACTGAAAAACATTTTGGAGATAATGTTAATTCTTTGCTCCTTTACCTGTAAATGAGTAATATACTAGCCTGTTTTAGTGAAGTGTGTGTATGAGGTCTGCTCATAGAGGCTGTATCTCACCAGGGAGTCTGGTATGTAAGCACTTGTAAAAGTTTCTTAATATATTTGTATATACACACATCTGGAAACTGGGCTGGAAATTTCTGATGATCAGACTTTAGTGCAACATTTACAAATAGGCTGGAAATCCCACAAGACAAAATATTTCTTGCACTATTTTCAGTAGAGAAGGACCTGAGCTGCAAAGCTATGATTCAAGTCCAAATCCAATTGTCCCTAAATTTGTATTTATGTCCAGTGTTTTCTTTCATTCCATTATAGAAATATGGATAAGTTGCAAGGCTCTGACCAAAAAAAAAAAAATCTAGCTGGAGACTGGAGGCATTTGGATCTAGCATTTTGGTTCAGTCCAATATCACACTTGATATTTCTGTTTCTGGAGAAAACCAGGAAATGGGAGAGCCTCTGGGGGAAGATATAATATTGAAATTTTTGCAAATTTCAGTTACAAGGGTTCAAGATTTTGGTAAAGATTTGGGTCAAGGAATGCTTGATCCAAAGAAGTTCTCTCACAATACAGAGTATTTCTTATTATTTCTTTATTATTTTGCGGCTTCCAAGAGTGTGCTAGATGCTTCACAGATACAAGCAAAGAAACAGTCACTACCTCGGAGAGCTTACACTCTAAATTGTGGAGTATAGCCTTTGTAGCATCTCAATAACACGTTTTGATTGGCTAACATCTGCTCTCTCTGGATAGTTGGCATTATTTAGCCCATAGTAGCTCTTGCACTGCTTTGTTTATAAGGGCTCTGACTAGCATGGATGTTATGCTTGCATGACTGCAGACTCAAGAGACATGGGCTATAAAAGGGATTAGAACAGTAGACAGCTGTGTGATTATGCAACTTCACCCATTTAGGTAAAATTTTGTTAAACCTGGCAGTTTCCTTGTGTTTCTCATTAGGTTTGTTGGCATGTACGAATGCTTACCACAGATTTTAGAGCAGATGTTTCCTATTTAAATCTCACTCTGAAAATATTGCATTGTCATATGCCAGTTATAATATTTTGTAGCATGAAGTCAATAAGTATAAAGTTGATTCTTAAGGGTAGAGATGGGTCTGGGTCAGAGATTCAGATGCAAGCTTCCCCAGAACTCAGGGGTGTTTCAATAGGACTGTAGGTTCAGGCCCATTTCTAGTTTATAAGTTCTCTCTCGTGTATGACCTATGGGAGTTCTTCATGTAGCTCCAATGGCTGGAATGTGGGTTTTAAGTTCTGAAACTACACTGAGTTCTAGTCCATATTTGACATGTGCAATATGTGGCTTAGGTGATGCTGTGCTTGTAGGAGGCAAAGGACAGCTACAAGCAGCAACAAAGAGCCAACAAGTACAGACATTTCTTCTGGATCAGGATCTGTCTCTTTCTTGCCACGCAAAGTGGGAGAGTGTCTGCGGAGTAAAGAAATGCCCCCATTCGTAGGTTTTGTTCATTGAACACAGTCTGTAGCTTTGATCAATCTACAGTTAATGATTTGTGAATCAATGGTCAAACAGTACAATGAATGTATTCTATCTGGTGAAGAGAACATGATTCCTTCCATTAATTTGCTTCAGATCATTTATTACTGTGGTGGGCAAACATCCAAATGTGTGCAGGCTAATCTGATGCACAGATCCTGAGTGTCAGAGATGCCATTTTAGTATGACTCTGGAAATGACTTCTGTCCAAAGATACAATATATTAGAAGAACTCATTTAAAATTCTGCGCTGCAATTCTAAAAGGCACAGCACAGAACTTGTAGGTCCAGGCAAGGGAGGTCCCAAGCTGGCTTTAAGCCACCTTCGTGCCCTTCTGATTGTGGGCTGTTTCAGGGGCTGGAGCAGTCCCTGACATAATTTAGCCGAAAGATCAGGGGATGTCTACCCAAATTATACCTGGCTGCCTATAGTCAGCAGCACTGGATGTCTGCAGTGCTCTGTGAGGCAGCCCTGCTGTGCCCCAGCCTTCCCTGTCCCAACCTTGCCACCAGCATGTCCCCTTATGCCAGGACTTGCAAGGGGGTTCTCAGAACATAGCCTGCAGTTCCAGCACCAGGGTCATTCTCCCCTGGCTGGATCCAGGCCTTTTATTGCAGTGTGATACTGTTTTGAACGGTTTACTTTGACATACAGGGGCCAGAACAGAGAATCTCATCCAATATTCTGAAAACTGGCTTAGTCAAACATGTACTTATATGTTTAAAGGATATAAAGGGTACAAACCCCTTAATTGTCAAGCTATCAGCGGTAGAGTTAGATAACACCAAATTAACCCTAATCTCATGTTATTTCACCTCCACATTTCAATAGTGACCATAGATACCACTTCTTTATATGTCTGAACTGTTCTTTTTGCTAGTTGGGGAATTTGGCTGTCTACGCTCAATTACGGTGAGTCTAGGGAATCTTCAATTTACTTAACAGATAAAAATCGCTGGACTATGGTGGCAGAACAGATGTTTTGGTTTTTGCTGGATTTTCTTTGAGAGGCAACTAAAAGGGAGGTGAACACTGAGTCTCCTCTGCTTGAGTTTTGGCTAGTATTGCTCACTTTGTTCCTTGAGGTGCTTAGGCACTGTGTTCATTTGCTGATGAAGTTTG
Organism: Emydura macquarii macquarii; assembly: GCF_026122565.2. Lineage (NCBI taxonomy): Eukaryota > Metazoa > Chordata > Testudines > Chelidae > Emydura > Emydura macquarii. The sequence continues at coordinate 9,434,475 of NW_027130568.1, forward strand.
TTAATTGCCACTATCTGAAAGAACCCATTGCTACCCCTTTGTACAAAAAGCAATATCATTCACGCTTCCACTAAGACATGCAGTTGCTTTTATTTTTAAACCATTCCCCCAAAACCCAGTAACACTAATTTAGAACTATATACTGATTCTCATGTATGGGGCAGATTGAGGTTATATTTTTTAAAATTGCTCTCTGCATCACTGACAAAGTTTTAAAATATAAACATAAATCGAGGGTTAAGGCTTGTGCAATACAATGCAATTGAAGCAATATGTAAGCAAGTCAGTGTTTAAATGAGAGCTTTGTTTTGAAGAAGACAAAGGAGGTGACATTAAGTTTCCATAGAAATTACAGTGTAGGGGGAAATTTAGACTGGCAACAGATGGCTGGGATCATTTCACATCAGCCTGCTCAGTCATGGAGGTTGATAGCCTGAGGTTTCTTCTTTGTGAAATTGTTGTGTTTTCCTACACCTCCACTTCAGAAATCCTAACAGTTCTGCTGTTTGATTTAATATATTTAGAATCCCTCCCAAAAAACTTCAAGGTTAGTTTAAGGCTGCAGGCACAAAGCAGGGGTCTGACAGCATATTAACTGTAATGAATGTTTGTTTTTAAAAATGATTAAGCATTAGAAAAACAGTAAATGCTAAGTTTGTGCTTCTCATACAAGGCACTTACTCTGCCACTGTAGAGACACCATTAATCCTTTTCAGGCTTGCAAGAGGACCAGTGGGGATAAAAAAACTTAAAAGAATTGGTGCTACGTTTAACAACTCTATTTGTAGTTTCATAATTCAGAATGGCCTCATTTAATAAAAAAAATCAAATTGAGCTGTAAACCTAACTTTCCAATTTGAGACTAATGTGATTTTTATAGTAGATTTTAATAGGGGGCCAAAATTAGGTTTATAAAAGAAACTCAGATCCCAGTTCAGCCAAGCACTTAAGGTGCTTATCTTTAAGCATATGAATCATACCACCTGAAGTCAACTTAAAGGCAAGCACGTGCTTAGATGTTTTTTCTGGGCAGGGATGGGATCACTCACATGCTTAATGTTAAGCATATGCTTAAGTGCTTGGCTGAATCAGGGATTCTGCTGCAACAGAAGGTCCTGATTCAGGAAAGCACTTAAGCACTCCTGAATAGGGATGCTTTCCTAAATCAGGGCTTTTATTATGGAGCAACTGCCATTGATCCATAATATACTTCAAAACAAACTGGTCAGCTCCCTAGTAGTTATGAATGGTTAGAATAAGTAGATTTCCCCCCCCAGAGCTGCATTTCAATCCGAGTGAGAGTAAACACTGTCAAAAAGCTTGTAATGGCACAACTAATTACTGCCCTTTTTTTTTTTCATAGTGGCAGCCTCTGTCAAAATGCGATAAAGCTTGAAGCTAATTTATAGGCCATTCATTTTCTAAGCCTGCAACAAATCTAAATTGAAATGAAATTAAAATGAAAGTACAAAAGATCATTTTTGTGCCATCGCTTATGACCATATTCTGAAGCCTGAAACCACTTTTGATTAAACATTTAACATGATCTTATAATGTATTTTACTCATAAAGTTACATTTACCAAAAATAAACAAGGACCAAGTTTCACTTTTCCCTTGAGTCATGTGCAAACAGTTAACTGTACTGTTCATTTGTATCATATAGATGTACCCAGAATCCAGGTGAAATTATGTTATATGAAAGAGAAGCTCAAAACTTGATCTTGATGGGCCAGTTCCTCAGAGGATATAAATCAGCATCTCTCTTTGAGTGATGCTGACTTACTTCAGCTGAGGATCTTACTTCACACATCTATAAAAAAAAGCTTAGCAAATGTATCAAAACATTAATTATGGATTTCTTTCAGATAAAATACCCTTATGTAAGAATTTCCTACTATTGTTTGTTTTCTAGGTAAATACAGACAGTTTAATGGATATATAATATGAAACAGAGACAGAGTAAGATATAAATAATCATTGCTGATACTCATTTATGTTTGACACTATTTCCATGGATAATGTATATGGAATCCTCTATGATTATTCTGACAATTACATTTGTTGCCAGTTATATTATATACCTGCCTATGTCTTTATGTGGTGTTATAGCTGTGTGGGTCCCAGGATATTAGAGAGACAAGGTGGGCAAGGTAATATCTTTTCTTTACCAACTTCAGTCTCGTCTCTCTCACTAACAGAAGTTGGTCATCCTCCTTGTCTCTTTATATGATTTTATAGTAATCTATTAACAGAATCTTTGGGAACCAGGCCTATTTAAAAAACCAAACCAACCTCATGAATAAATGAGAAATTGGGATCCGTAACTTTAGAGAGAGCTTCTTTTTTCATCTCCCTGAATGGAATACCAAGTGCACAACACCACTATATATAAAAAATGGTATTTCTTCTTGATAAGCTTTGCTGTAATCCAGAGGGAGTCATTTATTTTATTTTGTTTTACAGGTAAATTGTAAAGGCTATTTTAATCTGTGTTTCTTTGTAATAGTATGAAGACGATCTTTTTGGATGCAATTCAAATTCCAGATCAATAATCAAGAAGGAAGGTGATGAGGGCCTAGTTTTAGCTTTGTGGAAAAAAAGAAAAGTCTGGCCCCTAGAAAAGTTTAGTGCATGAAGCAGCAAGCTTTTGACAGTGCCTCGAAGAATGGGGTAAGACAGAGAGGGGAGCTGAAGATGAGTTCCAGGCTAGGTGCCTTCTGGACAAGAAGGATGGTGGTCATGATGACAGTGGTAAAGAATGAGAGAAATAGAGAGACTTCTGGAGGAAAGATCAGTAGTTTAGTGCTGCTGTGTTAAATGTAAGTATTCAGAATGTTTGTTTGTCTGTTATTGAACTCTCTTTCAGCAATGTCTAAGGGAATCTCCCCCTTGAGTATGAAACGTCTCAATTTAAGTTGCATCATGAAAACAAAGCATGATGTCCAAATGTTTTTATCACTTAAAAAATTAAATGGATAGTTACTGCCAGAACACATCCAAGTGATAGTATACTTGGCTTAAAGGGAAAAGCAAAGTTTTCAGCACAGCAAACCAGAACTGAACTGTAAAATGGCTGCCAACTGCTTGTGATTAATGGCCCCATATTTTCCTGTGGGTTGTAATGTCTTGTAAGAATGCTGAGCTGCTGCTTAAATTGTGCTCAGTGCTTCCAAGAGAATTCAGTTAATAAAGATATTCAGCACAGTGGGCCAGTACATGACTATTAATTCAGAAGTGTGGCAGATTTAATAATTATATACCCCTTTGTAACAAATCAAGAAGAGAATGATATTGCTTGGCATAGAGGAAGAAGGAGGTGTTCCAACGAGAGCTGAGGAATAAAAGGCACAACAGCACCAGTGTGAAAAGGAAAGAATAGTCTAGTGGAGAGTGCGCTGAGAGGAGCCATCAGGATAGGGAGAAGTGAGGGCTGAGGTGAGGCAGTGAAGTGTGGAATGATGAAAGAGAGAACCAGAATATGAACTGAGAGATGCAGAAAGTCAGTGAAGGTCTGAATGCAGCCCCGGTATATGCGCAGCTGCTACTCATGTGTACTCTTTTGCTATAGACATTACTGCAGATTTGTTTATGGCTGTTTAGGGGCATTGCCTCCTCTTTAGTGGCACATTCATCATCATTCTTGGCTTGTTTATCTACATTAATATGAAAATTGGCTCAAATAATTATTTTCCATTATGTCAGCATGAACCCGACCGCATATTTTCCTACCATTATGGCATTATGCAGCTATTGGGAAGAATATTGCTCTTATTGGCAGTGGAGTCTTCCCTGAAGCAGCAGTCTCATGAAATCTTGGCATTTAATGAGATTCTCTTAAATACTGAGTAGAAATTCCATCTTAAGGCTCCAAATTGCATTTTACTGTATTCGGCAAATAGATTACAATTGTGGCCTGGACTTTGAGATGATCTATCACTTTTTCCAAGGCTCAGTTTCCTTTACTTCAGTGTAATCAGATTTGGTAAGAATTGCTTCATGGTAGGATAGTGCATCAGCGGGACATGCCTCGTTTTGTTGTCTTCACCCTCTCCCCCTTCCCATCCTTCTCCCTCACTTCCATTCTAGCTTTACTTAGAGCCTTTCTTTACATTTGACGTCATGTTTTCTCTTCCTGTGGGAGCAAAACTGTTCAGAAAAGATGATGATTGATGATGGTTTTGGAAAGCCTGATGTATAATTGGCATCTTGTCTTATAACTAGTATGCAAGAATTCACTACTGAAAAATAAAAATTCAGTGCTCTGTCCATTAACTCAGGAGATCAATTGTGCAGCTTCTTCAGAAATGGACCCACAGCCCTTGCTATATATGGAAGTAAGTATTATATGTAGTATCAAAGGCAAGTTTTGAAGAATCTCAAGCTGGTAGTGGTCTTTTCAGTTTTGCTGAAGCCCCAAGAAACCTGATCCCACAAATTATTTTTCTCATGAGTAAACTTCCTTAGCAAACAAATAGTTCCATTGCCTTCAATGAGGCTACTCGTGTGAATAAAGATTTTCATGATCAGACCTGGGATGGTTAACATTTTTCTATGATACTGGATATTATTCAGTCTTTATACTTTACCCGGCTAGACTAGATTTTTATTACTGGAACAGATAAGAGAAGTTATCAATATCAGTGATATATTAGTATATGAATCAGAGAGAATGCCCTGAGTAAACTTATGCTTAATTTTGGTGAATGTAGTCATATTGAATGTTGGAATCAAATAAGAACATAAGAATGGCCATACTGGGTCAGACCAATGGTCCATCTAGCCCAGTATCCTGTCTTCCAACAGTGGCCAATGCCAGGTGCTTCAGAGGAAATGAATAGAACAGGTTATCATCAAGTGATCATATTTAAATACTTAAGTTCAGTATTAAAACTGTTACAATGTTAGGCTCTAAATGTTCAAAGGGGCCTCAACTCAGCCTCCAAATTTGTGTACAAAAAATTGCACATTTTCATATGCAGACAGCACTTTCACATAGCATGATTTCCAACTAACTGACCATTCGCAAGTGCAATTTTCTGCCTATGAAATTCTGTACACAAAATATAGATATTTGTATTCAAACAAGTATTTAAATATGTACAGTAAACCCACATACTAGGTAAGTAAGCAAGCAAATCCAAATTTAAACTGACATGGCTACGCTGGAAATGAATTTGGTCAGTGGTCTTTAAAATACTCCATTAAATCTAGGTATAACAGGAGTTTCCAAATATTGGCTGATTAATACAGCAGTCTGGATGCTGAACAAGGTTGTTAAGCCAATAAAATGTTGAATAGTATATAGGTTTAGAGGTACACATGAGTGAACATAAAATGATGCAAATTAATTTTATTTCACTAGTCTGCTATAATGATTCTGTTTTCAGAAACCATATTCTCTTCACAATTAAAACAAATTCTTCAAGTGAAATTTCAAAACATAATAAACTGCATCTACTGTGAAAAGGTGTTTATTTATGAGATTTATCAGCAGGCTTAGAATGTTTTCTTCCCTTTAAAATCTCTTCTATGTCTTACGACACCCTCTGCACCTTTCTTACTTCTGCACTCCTCTTATCTTTTGTCTATCTATGGTGTCTTCCTAGTTATCTATGACCCAGCATTTCTTCTGCCCCTTGTAGTATAACAATCAAAGTTAATTACAATTAATAGAAACATTACACTTTTTATGCTATTTTATATGCATTTTAAAACCATTTTGCTGTCCATCACTACCAGCCATGCTACCAGTGCTAATTACTAGATCCTGTCTCTTGAAGACATGGTTTGGTTTTTCATACACAAAAGCATAACTTGTACTTTTATCCATATTTTCATTTTAGATGAAGGAAAACAGTAAAGGACAGACAAAAAAAATCTCTGAGAGAGACAAAGCAGAACATCTTCTATCTCAAACTGCCTTCCATTTAAAGGTTCAGTAAACAAAAAATAGAATCATAGGAGTTTACATCTACATAGCAATATGCATCCCAAAGTGTTTCTTCTTCCCACTGTCAGCAGGCACTGCATTCAGTGGAATTGACTCTCTTGATCTAGTAGCTGTACAATTGTGGCAGTAGCAATGATGTTTAGGCACATTTTAAATACTGGGTGAAACTGTCAAACCTGGGTCTGTAGAGCATGGTTACTAAATCCACATTCAGGCTCCTAGATAACTGGTCCAGTTTTCAAATGTGCTGAGTAACCATAACGCCAAATGACTTCAGTGGGAGCCGTAGATACCCTACACCTTTGAAAATCCACTGAAAGATGGAGGTTAAATATGGATTCAGGTGCCTAAGTTCTAAAGTTTTGGATCTGATCTTTTGGGTTCAGTGACTTCTTTGCTGTTTTACTCTAATTCCATGAGCAGGCTGGGCTTGTCCACTTCAGGGGCCACAATCTAAAATGGTGGTGTGCAGAGGGGATGTGTACCTCTGTACAAATTTTACCTCAGCAATAAACACATATTTCAATCACAGAAAGGCTATTGATGAAAAGGTTGGAACTGTTACTATTCTTCTAGCAGCTCTGTAATTCTTGTGATATTTTCGTGAACACTGTTCACATTACCCAGAGGGAGCCTGAGCTTGCAAGGTGCTGACCATTTCTGATAGGCTGCTGAGTCTCCTAAAGCCATAACAAGACACTTAGGAGCCCCTCTTAATATCTGGATCCAGAGCCAGAATAGTCTTCTCTCTCTGATGGGTTCTTATACTATAACAAGCTGCTATGGGAGCAGCCAAACAAATGACACCTTTTTGCTAGAATTAACCAGTTATTTTTAGGTCTGTTCACTTGGAAAAAAAAAAAAAAATATATATATATATTTTTAAACGAAAAACTGTAGCAAATCACAGTTCTGATTTCACAGGGGAAAGATACATAGCCCCAGATTATTTTTTTAAATCCGTTGGCAGAACTAGTGATGCATTTTAGCAAAGGAGAATTTCAGAAGATATTTACTATAATACTTTTTCTCCAAGGGAAAGAAAGTAAAGCTAAACTTTATTCAGACACATGCCCTGAATTTCATGTGTATATCTCCACTAATTTCACTGCACTGGTACTCATTAAACAAAGGGCTTAACTGCATAAAGAAACTGACTGACATAGCTATAGTAGAATAAATATTTCACCATGGCTATTCAAGTATGATTCCCTTTTGTTGACATTCTGTTCTGGAATTAGTATTAATTTATTCTGGAATAATAAACCCATTCCCAGAGTGGAGTAGAATTTCGCTCACACTTTCAAATCCCTTGCCCCTGGCCTTCCTACAACTCACCATGGAAGGTGGTGAAATTTAACTTAATGTTCACTGTAGCACGGCCTGTAGCACTGTAGCACTGTGGCCTTCCTCAGCATCTGGGAAGCCGCAATGCCCAGGCTGGATGGATCAGGAAACTGCAGGCCTCAGACCCTGGGAGCAGAGGGGCAGGGCTGAGAGAAGAAGAGGAAGTATAAAAAGGTTGGCCTAGCAGCTCAGTCTGGGAGAAGCTGCTGCTGGAGAAGGACGATCCTTTGCCTGGTCTGCGGCCTGAGCCCAACCCAGGTCCCGCGGTAGGGCAGCGTGAGCCTTCCTCTCGCCGGAGTCTCAAGGACCTGGAAGGGCTACCGGGTCCTAGCGATTGGGAGGAGCTACCAGAGGCTGTTGACTGGGAGGGACCTCCCAAGGCCAGCCACGACCTAGAGGAGCTGCCCGTCACCTGGAACCTGCCAGACCTGCATGAGCCCTGTGTGCCAGAGGACCCACAGGGGCCCTGTGACCTGGAGGAGCTGCCATCTGCTGATGGCCCCGAAGAGTTCCCGGACCTGCCACAGGCTGACGGTGAGGAACTGGTGGGACTCCTGCTAGCCACCTACCCCGCAGAATCTGAGGAGGACCCCAGGCTCCAGGTACCTGGGTTTAGAGTGGGAGGAAGTAGCCCAGGTTTTAGGTCTGGCTGAGCTTGTACTCACACCAGTGTCAATGCGTTGCTGTTGGAGCCCTGCTGACCCAGTGGCAGAATCCCTTGCCACTGGTAAGGCCCTGGGTTGGGATGCAGTGGAGTCGGGTGGGCTGGTGTCCCCCTCTCCCCTTCCCTAGCTACCCCGGGAGTGCTTATTTCTGGGCCTGTAACTGCAGAGGATACCAAGTGTTTGGGTGTACAGACTCCTTTGCCAGCCCTGCCCTGCCTGGGGGGCCAGAGGCTACTGACTCCTTTGCTTGCCTGCCCTGCCCCATATGCTTGAGTGGTGACTGAACCTGCTAACTTTCCCCCTGTGGCCCTTTTCCCCGCTGTGGCCTTCCTTGGAGTGTGGGCCTGAGGAAGGGCCGTGACGCCCCTGCTGGACGGATCTGCCAGCTTACGCTCACACATGGAGATTCACTCCATAATTTTGTATTACCCAGCTAAGAATCATAGAATCATAGAAGATAAAGGTTGGGAGGGACCTCAGGAGGTCATCTAGTCCAACCCCTTGCTCAAAGCAGGACCAACCCCAACTAAACCATCCCAGCCAGGACTTTGTCAGGCGGGCCCTATAAACCACTAAGGATAGAGATTCCATCACCTCCCTAGGTAACCTATTCCAGTGCTTCACCACCCTCCTAGTGAAAACGTTTTTCCTTATATCCAACCTAGACCTCCCCCCATAGCAACTTGAGACCATTGCTCCTTGTTCTGTTATCTGCCACCACTGAGAACAGTCCTACCTCCATCCTCCTTGGAACCCCCTTTGCAGGTTGTTGAAGCCTGCTATCAAGTCCCTCCCTGCAGACTAAACAAGTCTAGTTCTTCTCAGCCTGGACTCATAAGTCACGTGCTCCAGTCCCCAAATCATTTCTGTTGTCCTCCGCTGGACTGCCTCCAGTTTGTCCACATCCTTCCTGGAAAGGGGACCCAAAACTGGACACAATACTCCAAATGTGGCCTCACCAATGCCAGATAGAGAGGAATAATCACTTCCCTTGATCTGCTGGTAATGCTCCTGCTAATGCAGCCAATATGCCATTAGCCTTTTTGGCAATAAGAGCATACTGTTGACTCATATTCAGCTTATTCTCCATTGTAACCCCCAGGTTGTTTTCTGCAGAACTGCCGCCTAGCCCGTCGGTTCCCAGTCTGTAGCAGTGCATGGGATTCGTCCATCCTGAGTGCAGGACTCTGCACTTGTCATTGTTGAATCTCATCAGATTTCTTTTGGCCCAATTTGACTAAGTCGCTCTGTATCCTATCCCTACCCTCCAGTGTATCTACTACTCTGCCCAGCTTGGTGTCATCTGAAAACTTGCTGAGGGTGCAATCCATCCCATCCTCCAGATCATTAATGAAGATGTTGAACAAAACTGGCCCTGGCATCGACTTCTGGGGCACTCTGCTTGTTACTGGCTGCCAACTAGACATTGAGCCGTTGATCACTACTCATTGAACCCAATGATTTAGCCAGCTTTCTATCCACCTTATAGTCCATTCATTCAACCCATACTTTAATTTGATGGCATGAATAGTATAGGAGACCATATCAAAAGCTCTGCTAAAGTCAAGATATATCATGTCCATTGCTTTCCCCACTTCAAGAGAGCCTGTCTTCTCATCATAAAAGGTAATCAGGTTGGTCAGGCATGAATTGCCCTTGGTGAATCCATGCTGACTGTTCCTGATCACCTTCCTCTCTTCCAAGTGCCTCAAAATGGATTCCTTGAAGACCTACTCCGTTATTTTTCCAGGGACTGAGGTGACATTGACTAGTCTGTAGTTTCCTAGATCCTTCTTCTTCCCTTTTCTGAAGATGGGTACTATATTTGCCTTTTTCCAATCATCTGGGATCTCCCCCGGATGCCACAAGTTTTCAAAGATAATGGCCAATGGCTTTGCAATCACATCAGCCAACTCCCTCAGAACCTTTGGATGCACTGCAGCCAGCCCCATGGACTTGTGCACATCCAGCTTTTCTAAATAGTCTTGAACCTGTTCTTTCACCACTGAGGGCTGCTCACTTCCTCCCCATTCAGTGCTGCCTAGTGCAGTAGTCTGGGAGCTGACCTTTCTGTGAAGGCTGAGGCAAAAAAAGCATTGAGTACTTCAGCTTTTTCCACACCATCTGTCACTAGGTTGCCCCCCCATTCCGTAAGAGGCCCACACTTTTCCTGACCTCCTTGTCAGTAAAGCAGTCTAAGGGATTTAGACACACATCTTCCATTTATTTGAATGAAATGTGTCTAATTCCCCAAGGTTGCTTTGAAAATCTTTGACACATTTCCATCTCTTCAGATATATTATTTAAATAATGGGCTTGTGATTAGCCCTTAAGTGGGTTCTGCAGGGTTACAAGTTGGAGCGTGCAGGACAGCATGTAAGAAACCTTTCCCCTGCCATCATACAGTGGTGCAGAGAGGCTAGTCACAATTATAGTCCTTGCACTCCTGGGTACACTAGGGAATTTTAAGAACAAAATTTCACATTAGAGCTACCGACAGTTCAACTGTGAGGGCTTATCTACACCAAGCAGCAATGCTCACTATGGAGGTTTGATTTCTAAAGCACGTTAACATGTTCTGCATTAATTGGTCTATGTATGCTGACCCTGCTGGTGTTCATTAAAAGTTCCCTACTGTGCTTTAATGTAGTACTGTCCACTATGTAAAAGTGCACTAGATAACTCTTAATGCTCACCCGCAGGGTTCTACATAGAACAATTAATATGCAACATGTTAGTACACTTAGAAATCATACCCCCATAGTGTGCATTTCCTCATTCACTAGTCTGAATGAGAAGTCATTGAAAGCTTTTCCTTGAAAGCCTCAATTTATCTGCCCTGGATCTCAGGTATTCGATTTGAACTCAGAAAATATCTAGCAGTATAATTTCATGTGTTTGATTTGCACACAGTTAATGGCTCCAGGATTTAAGCCTGCCTCTAACTATTAGGGGTTGGGAGGAAACTTCTCTTGGTGCAGATTATCCCATATATGCCTAATGCTGTTTTTCTTGCACTTGTTCTGAAGCATCTGGTACTGGTCACTGGTGAAGACAGGTACTGTACTAGATGGGCCACTAGTCTGATTCAGTGTGGCAAGACTGTGTGCCTATTCCTGGTGTTTCATGAGCTCATGTTGCCTTGAGAGATTATAGCTTTGTGAATTGTTCTCTTAATTTTTGTGGGACCACCTGGGATCTCTCAAATCACCTGGCCCGTGTTTACAGTTAAAATATTACTGCTCTCACTAGCAGAGATTAGTCATGCAAACTATAATTTGTTGTCTTAAAATGCTTACATGTATTGAATGTTGTTTTTTAAAACAGTTTGACAGCCTTGGCACTGACAGAAGCAGCAATGTCGACCTAACTTCTAAGTGTATGCTAGGACTGAGCCCATTTTATTATTGGTCTCTCTGCAGTGACTGTTGACAAGAAGGCTAATTGTAGGGATGTGGTTCTGACGTACATGGACATCTTTCCACTCTGAATTATACTGAAACCACAAGCTCAGTCCAAATTGGCCATCATATTCCTTTCAGATGGAACTACTTTCATTACTAAAATCCTGATTGGATTTAAACTGAGGACCTACAAATGGAAACCTTTGTGTTCTCTTCCCAATCCCATAAGTTATCAAGTCCCCTGGGTGCAGCATAATGTTGAATTTAAAAAGCAGACAATGTTTATCCAGATTTAATAGATTAGTATTTTTTTTAGTCAATTTTGTTCTCGCCTTAATTATGACCATAAATTATATTCATCGTATTGGAAAGAGCCAGATGAAGACAACCAAGTCACAGGCCACATTTTCTGGCTTTATAGGCTCTGGGAAATATCCCAGAGTCAGGAGGCTCCCCACACAGCACTGAGCTGGCAGAGTGTCAGCTGGCAGAGTCTCTGTCATAGGGATATGTGAGGGAAAGAATGAATGATGCCAACCAAAGCAGTTCTCTAGCTATTCTCTGCTATGGAATGGCCACTAGGGCAACTAGGTGTTGCAGCTGAGTGTAAATTACAGCAGCATTAAGGCTTCTCCCAGTTTATGCTAGGAGCTGGAGCTAGACTATAGGAGGTATATAGGTGACTTAAAGCCTCCCCTTTGCTCCTGTGCAAAGCATACCTCCAGAGGAATGGAGGATCTGACCCACAGTATTCAGTAGCTATCAAACTTAGTAGTAATTCCCCCAAGTCTGATATGAATATACATGCTCATGCACATCCACACTCCACATCATATCACATAACTACTTACTGTGTTACACAATCAATTTATAAAGTAATTAAATTTAAAAGTAATTAAAGTTAAAAGCTTTCACACCCCCCCACCCCTCTGAATTGTATTTTACTGCTAATCTAGAGAGACTGCTCTGGTTGACTCAGAATATTTACCCAATCTCTTCTGGAACAGAAGAGTGGTAAATCTAACCAATTTTGCTACTATTGCAAAATGGTTTGCACATCACTAACAACTCTTTCAGATTTGAAGGTTTACCTTTCTCCTATAAATATCTGTGATGGGAGTGCTAAATGCTGTTGAGCAAAGAAATAAGTATGCTAAGCTGTTCATGGTAGCTATGGTAACTCACTGCCATTGCTCTTGTAGGTGAAATGCACATTTATGCCTTTACTTTATTTAATGAAGAGAAACCATATACAACAGAGTGGCAGCAACCCAGGCTCATTAAATCATTAAGCATGGCTCTTCGAAAAGGTTAGCCATTACTTATGTCCTTCTCACTGGATAAAGGGGTGCCATCCAGAGGAAATAAGATACCATAATTAAACAGACATGTTCTTTGTAAATTAGCTTTCAGCAACCCCTCCCTATAAAGTACACTAATATGTTTTGTGGTAATGGTGTTTATACCAGTAATAATACCATTATTCAAAACACTAATAATATCTTTAATGAAACAGAATACCTAATAAGATATCAGCTTTTTAACAGACCTCTGACCCTCTTAGAGAAAATTAATTTGATGAACAAACTTGCTTTTCCTTTGCATAAGCCAGGAGATAGTTTATTGAAAGTCATTCACTAGAGTCATAGAATCATAGAAATGTAGGGCCGAAAGGGACATTGAGATTCTCTAGTCCAGCCACCTGTGTTGTTGACCGACTATACCTAGATCATCCCTGACAAGTGTTAGTCTAACTTATTTTTAAAAACCAACAGTGATAGGGATTCCACAACCTTCCTTGGAAGTCTTTCAGTGCTTAACTACCCTTATGATTAGAAAATTGTCTTTAATATTTAACCTTAATCTCCTTTGCTGCAGATTAAGCTCTTTACTTGTTCTAACTTCAGTGGACATGGAGAACAATTGATCACTGTCCTCTGTATAACGTACCTTAACCTATTGGAAGACTGGTATAGAGTGTCCCCCCTCATTCTTTTTGTCTCGAGTAAATACATGCGTTTTTTTTTAACCTCTTATCATGTAGGTCAGGTTTTCCAAATTTTGATCATTTTTGTTGCTCCCTTCTGGACTCATTCAAATCTGTCCACATCTTTCCTAAAGTGTGGCGCCCAGAACTGGACACAGTACTCCAGCTGGGCTCTCACCAGTGCTGAGTGGAGCAGAACAACTATATCCTGTGGCTTACATACAATGCTGCTGTTCATATACCCCAGAATATTAGTTAGCCTTTTTTGCAACTGAATCATATTGTTGAGTTGTATTCAATTTGTGATCCACTGTAAACCCCAGATCCTTTTCAACAATACTATCACATAGCCAGTTATTCCCCATTTTGCATTTGTGTATTTGATTTTTAACTTTCTAAGTGCAAAGTATGCACTTGTCTTTATTGAATTTCATCTTATCGATTTCAGACCAGTTCTCCAATTTGGTGAGAGACACAAGCTGGAAAGTGTGTGTGGCCTGAAAGCTTGTCTGTCTCATCAACAGAAGTTTGTATAGTACAAAATTTAGAAACCCCTAAAGAAATCTGGCAGTATTGAATCAATACTCTACAAACAGAGCTTTGCATGGTAAATTTAAACAAAAGAGCTATATATATTCCAACTTCTTAAAATTGTTATCAAACATAACTAGTTGAACATACCATCTCTCAAGTGTTTCACTATACATAATGTGGTTGTGATGCTGTATGATTAAATATGACCATTTTCGTCATTGTTGCTACCACTGTTATACAATTGCAATAAATCTTGTACAAAGTATGTCGTGTACAGTGTCGATGGAAAAGTTGTGATTTGCTAAGTATGATTATCCCATTTATATGCATGTAACATCTTTTTATCTGAAGTTATGAATGTTGGCTATGCACTGGCATCTTATACCAATCTTATATGTTGTATTCCTGGGTAACACCCACCAGGTAGAATTTACATTAGAGCCAGACAGCTATGCATTGATGGCCCATGAAGGACACTTAGCTCTCACAATGGGCCAGAGAAGAAACTCATTTCACTCAAATAACACTTCCTACAGACGCCTCAGACTCCAAGGGGCCAATGGCCACTCCCTATGGTTCTAGTAAATTATGTAAGGACATGTGATATGCTCATGTGACCCTGGACTCCATCTTGGACCATTAATTTTCCAGGTACCTGAGTTGTGATCTTTGTTTGAGACAGTAAATTTCCAGGCACACAGCAATGGATATAAAAGACCCCTGAGATCTCCATTTTTGTCTCTTTCCTGCCCTGATTCTCTGGACAATGGATTTACAGATAAAAGGAGCATTTCGAACTATGGACTGAGGACCTTCCAATATTTCAGAAGGTACCAGAGGGTCTTTTGGAAGCCAGTTTATTCCATCACTGCTATGATCCTGATCTATGAACACTGAAAGATCACTGGTGTGTGTGTGTGTGTGTGTGTCTGAGATATTAACCATTTATAACTTCCTTTTCTTTTCAAACCTTTAGTTTTTAGTTACAAAAGGACTGGCATCAGTCTGATTACTGGGTAATATCTGAATTATATATTGACATGGCTATGCGACTGATCCCTTGGGATTAGTAGGACCAAATATTTGATTAAATTGGTTTTCAGTAACCACTCATCATAAAGTCTAGTGTCTGGGTGGTGAACCAAGGGCTGGAATGCATAAGGAGACTGCGCTTTTGACTTCTTGTTAGCCAGTGTGATGATACAAAAGTTCACTTTTGTTACTGGCCACCAGTTTGGGGTAAGTATATTTCTCAGTGGTCTGTCCTGAATCTGGTATTCTTAGCTGTGACCCACTGAGGCACGGTGACAGTGATCTCTTCCAATTATTGTCAAATGCAGAGAGAGATCAAACCGATCCTTGGCTACAAAAAACAATTAACTATCCTCAACAGACCCTGCTGCAAAATTCAAGTTTAATACTGCAGATGGCTTCTTTATTTTTTTTATTGAAAATTGATGCCTGGGGAGCTTAGTTCCACTATACTGAGCAGTGCTGGCTAAATGTTGTAAAAACCCTTTCACAAAAAGTTTATGGAATTGGAATCAAGGTTTTGATTTGGCTTTTTCATATCCCTCTATCACATTTTGTGAACATTCATTTTACGGAGCTCTTGTTTGGGTAAATATCTGTGGAAAGCAAATTTTGGTTTCTAGCATAATTTCATTCTTCAGAAGGAGAAATAAATGTAATGATTAAACCAATTTAATTTTGAGTAGAAGTAGGGTATTGCCATAAAGGTAGGTGATCAGTCACAAATATCAAATAGCAGATGTTGAATATCAAAGGAATGAATATACATTACAAACAATCCAATGCTCAGTTATATTTGTCAAAGCTGTTAATCAAAAACTATGAGCAAGAAGCAAACTTGCAAAAACTGATCTGCTCATGCTAATAGTTAAATCAGCTGTAATGTTGATAATACCATACACATTATTACATTTTTTTCTGGGAAAGCCTAACTCTCTGAAAAATGATAGAGTTTAATTCATCAAAGGGACTGGGGAGAAGGTGTTTTTGCCTACGTTTGATAACTTTTGTTTACAAGTTATTCTCTTGTTTGCTGAGCTCCAGCTTTCTTTATTCTCCAAGTTATGCAGAATGTTTTAAAGTCAATTAATGGTTTGATTTTAATAAAATCTGTTTGAACTTAGCAAGAAAAAGTAGTTTTTTGTTTTAAATTAAACTGGTCTTTGAGATACCCAACCATACTATCTTAAATTTTCTGCAATTTAACATTGATTTTGAGCTGTAAGGTTTTAAATATTTCAAAAGATCAATAATAAAAAATCAACAATTAGCAGAACTTTAACACATTCATGTTCATCCGTATCAGAAGGCTGTTAAATATCAATATGCATATTTTAGACTGTCTTACGGGTAATCATAGTAATTAAAAAAAAATCCTACTGATCTGATTCTTTCAGAAGCAATAAACCATTTGTAAAACTAGAATTCATTTTATAATAATCATACAAAACTTCATTTGTTCCTGAAACAATCCCTGGTTTTATTACTCTATTGCAAACCAACATTTAACATACTTTAATTTTAAATTTACTGTGTATATTGCAAAAGAGATTTTTTTTTAATGTCACGAAAGTGAAGAATTGGAATAATAACCCTGCATATGTACAGCCAATTCCATAATTTCATTTTCTGACATTCTATAATTATAGGCTTTTACAAGGGAAGTCTAAAGTCAATCAAATTCTCTGGAACTCTCCTGCCCACCATAGACATTATGTCTGTGTTGCTTTCACCAGGACTGACATTTGAACGGTTATATTCCCTGTAGGCATTCAGAATGATAATGGTAAGTGTATTTCCCTAGTGGTGTTAGATGAATGTTAGTTCCCCTCTTTCACTAACGTTGGTTATATTTATTGATTAAATGCCACTCCACAACATTATATTAGATCTGCATTTAAAATAGATTAGTTTGCTATGACAACAAGACAAACTAGAGAATAGACCCTAATGGCTGCATTTTTATATTGGCCTCTAACTTTCTGTGTCCAACTTTAGCCACCTAGAACCTGATTTTTCAGAATTAACGAACACCCACAGCTCTCTTTTACTTTAATAATAACAATGTTACTATGCAGCGCTCACTCTATATCTTCAGAACCGTTGGCTCACATCAGCCTTTTCAGGAGAAATTCGACCATCTTGTACCAAATTCTCAGGCAAAAATGTTTGCAAAGATGGATGCAAATATGTATCTGCTCGTTTAAAAACATGATTAAAATGTTCCTGAAAAAGCAGATATTTAATAGTCAACACAATTGTAAAGGTTCTGCAAACAAATTTAAATCTGACTCACTATCCACGCTATACACCCCATTGTACTGATTGCCCTGAGAAATCATCCATATGCACTAAGGCAGTAAGACAGCCATATATTTAACCTTACTTACAGGAGACTTGACTATACGTGAGACAGTTACAACACATCAGCATTTAGTCTGACAGTTCAGCTACTGCAGTGTGGCTACCCAAACAATCTAATTCTTTTTTTCTTTTGCACAGCAAAGGTGACTTTTATACCAGGACAGTCTTATAAGTCTTATAAGTACTCTGAATGGCAGCTGAGAAAGCAAATGGGATCATAGTACAGTGCTCTCTGACGAAGCATATTTATTAATCATCAGGGAAAAGCAGTAAGACCTTTCAGAATGCTTAGCGATAACTCATCTGTACCATGTTACTAGATAATGTAGGCTCTGTGGATTGTCAAAGAAGGTCCTTATTTATAATTTGTGTAATAAATCTAAGGCCCAATCATTCAAGGTGCTAATCATTTTACAGGATCAAGCCTTGTAAGTATTAATTAGACACATATGACAAGCAGAGAACAGAGATACAAGAAGGGTGACCAACTTCTGTTGGTAAGAAAGACAAGCTTTACCTCCCCCACCTTGTCTCTCTAACAGCTGGGACTGACACGGCTACAAAGACATTGCATACAAACAGAGCACAGATAATAGAAATGGATCTTTATGACATGAGCAGAAGGTTGCACTCTAGTTCCTATTTGACAAGTGTCAATAAAAAAAAAAAAAAAATTCCACATCAGCCAATGCCACCCATGTTGGCAGCCTTATCAGAGATGTCAAGGACTGAATAAGATAAGTAGGTCCCCCTAGGTCAAGTTTAAGGAAAATTGGTAGAACAGTGTGTATGGAGTAGCTTGCACTACTCCTGCCTGGGCTGTGCCTGTTACGTTGATAGATAGGACTTCAGTCTCCAAGGCTGTTAAAACACCACTTTTCATAAGCATTAAATCTGTCTTGAGCTTTTCTTGTGGCTTCTATGACTCTTGACTTGTATTTTGCATCCTTTATTTAGTTAAAAACAGCTACCTCTGTTTCAACACATTTAGTAATAATATCTGCTTTCAGGCTGAGTCTGCATGCCAAGTTTCACCCTAGAATGCTATATGAACGTACAATACAAACTCCTTAAAACTGGGGGTTTGGTGGCAATACTGACTGATCCTCTTCTAATGATCACTCCCTGAAATGGAGAAGCAACCTAAGAACAGTGTGAGGAACTTCCTTCTGCTGTGCTGTGTTAATCTTCCCAGGGCTGTCACTTTTCATGAGAATGAAATGTGCTACAAGTAAAAAAGGTTTAATTATCCTGTCCTAGAGTAACAGCTCACATCACAGAAGGTCTCAGTACTGATCCTAATCTTCAACAGCAGGCAAGAGGTGATGTGGAGGCATGCTGCCCAAGGAGGAATTCCTTTCCATTCTTTTCTGGTATAACTGCCATCAGGAGCATTAATGAAATGTGGCATGTATGTCACCCTTAAGAAGTACAGTATGTGCTACTTCGTGCATTGCATCAGCTTCACTAGTCAGTGGACTGAGGTTAACTCCATTTCCTTTCCCCACCCTCTCTAAGAAGGGGAGCACAAGTAGCATCACGAACCTACAAATAGTTCTTGTACTCAAGGGAAGGCAAGAATTGCCACTGTACGAAGTGAAGAAAGACTGCTTGCATCCTTTTTTCACTCTGGTGCCCTGCACAATTGAACCTGCAGTAAATTACCTTTCTACATCAGAGACAGAAATGCAATCTGCTGTGACAACAGGAACTTTTTGAAGGGTCCTCTGCAATTTCCATATCTGAGGAAAAAACATCCTCTTCAATGTAACTGAGAATTTTTATCTGTTCCATAGAAAAGAGGAGAGAATAATTAAACAGAACTGTTGAGAGATGAGTGGCTAATGGTTTATAATTATATAATTTACATGGAATTAAACTTAATTTTTAAAATTGACCAATTTTGATGTTGCTTTTTGAAGTTATGTTCTATTTAATATTTCTAATATGACATAGGTATCAGAAAAATATGAGATAAGTATACATATTAGCCTTAACATTTTTAAGGCTGATGTTGCTTACAAAACCACGGACAAAAATAACATAGTAGCTACACATAATGTTCAAGTGTATGTCAATAGGAAAGTAAGGATTTCTATTGAGAGCAGTCACCATTTATTTTTAAATGTGATTTTAAAACTAGAAATCCATTGTTATCCTAGAATGGAAGCAGCAGTGTCCAAACATGCATAGTATGACCAAGAAATCCATTACCATGGCAGAACTACTATAATATCTCTTGTTTTTTCCAGGAAACATCTAACACACTTTTGGGGCACTATTTAAAATAAAAAATAAATGTGAAGTGAAATGCATGGGGCATCTTGCAAACTTGTGATGTTAGTGACAGAAACATGCTATAGATGCAGCCCAGTTGCAACTAATGGATTGATGTCTGGTTCATTTTTTTCTGATTTTATTTATTAACAGATCCATATAACAGAAATATTATATTTGTTTTATTACTTAAATGAACAGTATTAAACTGACCTATCTATGTCCCTAAAGCTGCATTGATGAGACCTGTTACCAGTTGTATTCTCCAACTTTGTGGTGTTGATCATATATTGAGATTGATGCTTTTCTACTCTTTGTCTTTGTCTTCTGTCTTATCAGTTGATAGTGTTGGATAAAATCTTTTATTATTTCATGTTTAGGTCCAAATATCTGTTTTTCTTACATTTAGAGACATGACCCATTTATTAGTTCTCCTGTCATAACTCTTTGATATTAAGCTTTTCCTCCTATCTTCCTTACTTTATTATTTTTTAGTTTAATTTTGACTATTGTTGAAGGGGTTTTTTCTTCTTTAGTAATCAAAGTTGTCAAGCTACCAGGTTTGGTGGTTGGAGATGACCTGCTTTCAGTAAATTCCAAAAAGGTCCACCAGCCTTCCAAATTCTCTCTCTCATTTCCTTCCCTGCTGTAGAACTTTGACTTGATGAGTTAGTTTCCCTAGTACCAGAATTTCCCATAATTTGATACGTGTCAGTAGTTTTAGGGGAGTCACTCTTCTTCCACCACATTAATTCTAGCAGAAAATAGGAGATGAGTGTTCAGTTCTTTAAGGCTTTCACAAGACAGAATTTTTTAGGACAATTCAATAAAAATACTGAGAGGCTATCTGACAGCTGACTTCCCCCCTTCCCCTATTATCTCCGTTATGGTGTTTCCAATGGTTTTTAAAAATGTCTTAATTTTTTGGCATGTCAACAATATGGAGAAATCCCCTCATTTTATTACGTTCTCACCAACATTTGCCTGACCCTGTACCATGAATTTGTTTAAATTTAATGGGAGTTCAGTGGTAATAATTTTAATTTATTTTTCTTTTATTAATGTATTTGTTAAATTGTGGGGTCCTACCCCATATGTTCTCCATTCCTCAATTTTGGTGCTGATGACTAAACATAAAATTTTTTATTTTGACCAATTTCCAGATCGATTTTATTTTCTTAATCCAAGGTGCGTAATTCATATTACATAAATCTTGACATCATTTTGAAAAGTGTATTCCTCTATATCTTATTAAAATAATTACCAATTTGTTTTTATCTTTGTTAGCTTTTTGTTGATCAGAGCCCACACATCCATTCAGTTCTGACCTGTAGTTGATTTTAAATCCTGACACTTTGCCAAATTTTAAGATTTCCTCTTGGCATTTTAATGGTGTCTGAGCCGAATTTGTGAAAAAATGCCATAAGATTGTCTGCATATAAAGCTCATTTCTATTCCCTTTTTCCTATTGAAATTTTGTTTATATTAAGATTATCTCTGATTGGGCAAATAACTCCATTATCATGGCAAAAAGATGAGATATGAGTATCATAAGTGTGTGCCTCTAAAAAGGGAGAAATTTTCTGATATCCATTTATTCTTATAGTAACCTATGGGCTTGAATATAAAACAGAAATCCAATTTTGAAATTTGGAGCCTAAACCAAATGTATTTAGATTATCTTTTAAGAACTGCCCATTAACTCTGTCCAAAGCTTTTTCTGCATCTAGTGATAAAAATAGATGAGGCTCATTGGTATAGTCTGCAAAGACTATCAGGTCTAAAATTGTGAACATTGTCCATTAGCTGCCTATTCAGTACAAATGCTCTCTTTGCTCTGTTTTTTTCTGGCAATGGAACTCATCCATGCTTAACAGAGGATATGCAAAATTTGATCAATTTAGACAGTCTTTGGTTTAAGATCACTTCACCTTTGAACATTTCTTGAAACACTATGATGGAGTGACTTCCTGAAACATGTCCCTGCCTACATAATAAGCCATTGTTCCCTTTATGTCCAGTTTATGAGGATCTGCTTCCTTGGACACATCTTCAAAGGAAGCTGACAGTGTAAAAACTGGATTCCTTTGAAATTCAGAAACTGCTTGGGGAGGAATGTGGGTATATACAGATAATACTCTGATGCATTGAGGATGGCATTGGAAATGCAAGCTAAACCCTCCAGAGCAGAGGGGTGGAGTGGTTTCTCAATTCTGCTTGCAGGCTAGAGGGCTCTGTAGCAAAGTATGCATTCTGGGTCAGTCTGGAAAGCACCATCTTCAAGTAAGGTGGGGTGAGTGGTGCCTCATTGCTTTAAGGAGCAACCTGTGTTTTCTCTCTGTGACCCACTTTACACCAAAATAACACTCTTTCACCGGCATATTCACCACTTGTGTATGGTTATGATAGTTTGTACAAAGAATGCCTTGTGAGGTGTCATTTGAAAAGTCATGATTTGCTGAATTTCCTTATTCTGTTTAAATGCGTGTATCATCATTGTATATTAAGTGATGAGAGTTCGCTGTATGTTTGTTATGGTAGCGTGTTGTAACTCTGGGGAATGCCCAGGTCTAGCTCTTCAGAGGCAACAAAGGGGTAGCCACACCCAGCCAGATACTAAGAGACTCTTGGTTGCTTAACTGGCCATTCACCAGCAGGGAAGTTGTAATCAAGAAATTGACAATTCACCTGAAGGATACACTATGGGGGTTGCCTATCCCCATGACACAGCATGGATTTTTTTTTCAGCACCTGGAGAAGAGTTTAAATTAGGAGACAGTGACATCATCACCTTACCTGCCTCTCCCTCACTCATCTCTAAACAATGAAACAAGATAGCCTAGAAGACAAAGATCACTCTGTTGGGACTTTGGGAGTGTCTGGTCCTAACTAGAACTTCTGTGAAGCTGGGTGAGAGAAATCCTTTTACTTTTAGAATTATTAGCTTGGTAAAGTACAGGATTTAAATTGCAGTTTTGCTAATTTATTTCTTTTTGTAAGCAATTCTGATCTTCTATGCCAATACCACTTAATCTCTTCAAATCTATATTTCAATAGTTAATAAATCTGTTTTATATTTAATCTAAACCGGTGTGTTTCTGGCTGAAGTGTTTGGGGAATCTACTTAGTTTACAAAGGCTGGTGCATGTCTATTTCTCTTTGATGGAACGGCGAGCTAATTAATGAGCATGTATTGTTCAGTGAGTATCTGAACAGTACAAGGCAGTACATCTCGGGGGCGCAAGCCTGGGACTAAGGATATGTGGGTGTCACTCTATATGTAATTCAAGAGTGGCTGGGCATAACGTTCTGGTACATGTCTGGGGGTGACTTGCATAATGGAGGCTGTGCTGAGTGGCAGTGTGTCAGCTCACAGAGCAAAGCAGGGCATGGTGCACACCAGAGTGGAGAAAGAAGGGGGCACAGTTGTTCTTATGTAAAGGCAGAAAGAAGGAGGTAATCCAAGTTTGAATGTAATATATTTATTAGATGACAAACAAGAGCTATTATCTGTAGCTGTAATTTAAATATTAAACTACAAACAATAGCTATTATATTAAACTACATTCAATCTTGATTTAAAAATTGTCAGCAAAAGAATATCCATTACAATGCTTGGTAAATTGTTTTAGTAGTTAACTACTCTTCCCACTAAATATTTACATCTTATTTCCAGTCTGAATTTGTCTAGCTTCAACATCCAGCTGTTGGATCACATTATACCTTTCTCAGCTAGATTGAAGAACCAGTTATTACCGTTTGCAAGTACTGACATGGGGATTATTTAATAAAGTCGCCCTTTAATCTTCTCTGTGCTAAGATAAATAAATTGATCTCCTGGAGTCTACCACTAAAAGGCAGACTTTGTAATCTTTTTGTAGGGTGTGGCTCAGGCCCCCTATACTGTTCTTCCCCTATCTTGTATATAGTTATATGCTTTTGTATATAAGTTGCCATCAGAGGCTCTACTGCCCTTGTTAGCAGTTGGGCAGTAGCTGTCAATCGTAGACCGTGAGGTCAATAGTTCATGCCCGTTGGCACCTCATTTAAATAGGCATAAGGTAGATAGCCAATAGCACAGCACCATGCTCCCTTAAGGACCGTGTGCAAAACAGTTAGTGCCGTGTGCACACACTATAGGGCCGTGTGCAGATTTCCCGCTCTTGGTAAAATCCCGTTCACCTGATTGGTCCTCAGAGACCAGGGATAGCCAATATAAGACCTTGGCAGATGGCAGTTGGTTGCTGCCGCCTTGCAGTGCGAACGAGTGAGTGGGTGAGAAAGATCACATTGATTATAGGTTTGGGTAGGCTCGCCGAAGACCAGGACGAGAAGCAGACGCAGCTAGGAGGAGAAGTAGACGACTGCGGACCAGGCCGAGAAGTAGACGGCACCGCCATCCGGCGAAGAAAGATCTGTAAGACTGTCTAAGATCAGAGACACTCGGGCCCCCTTGGGTTATTACACTGGGAACCTTGGGTTCAGCCCAACTTACCTTTTGTTGTGACCCTGTTTAAATCCCCTAATAAATTGTTTTATTGTTTTCGAAGAATACTGGCATGAGACTTTATTTCTAACTGCCCGAAAGGGACACCATACTGCTTGCGCTGTGAGAGTGACCTGCAGATCCCTCCTTTTGAGGTTAACATTTTAATCATTCTAATGGCCTTCTCTGAACCTTCTCCAATTTATCAACATCCTTCTTAAACTGTGGACACCAGAACTGGACACAATATTCCAGCAGTGATCACACTAGTGCCAAATACAAAGGTGAAATAATCTCTCTACTCCTACTTGAGAGTCCCCTATTTATGTATCCCAGGATCGCATTAGCTCTTTTGGCCATAGTGTCACATTGGGAGCTCATGTTGATCTGATTATCCACCATGACCCCCAACCTATTTCAGAGTCACTGCTTCCCAGGATAGTCCCCCATTCTGTAAATATAGCCTACATTCTTTGTTCCTGGATTTATACATTTATTTTTGGCCATATTAAAATGCATGTTGTTTGCCTGCATCCAGTTTACCAAGCGAGCCAGATTGATCTGAATCACTAACCAGTTCTCTTCATTATTTATCACTGCCCAATTTTTATGTCATCTGCAAACTTAATCAGTGATTATTTTACATTTTCTTCCAGATCATTGATAAAAATGTTAAATAGCATTGGGCCAAGAACTGATCCCTGCAAAACCCCACCTGTTCAATGATGATTCCCCATTTATAATTACATTTTCAGACCTTTCAGTTAGTTAGCTTTTAATCCATTTAATGTGTGCTATGTTAATTTTTATATCTTTTGATTAAAAAACTAAAAATGGAGTGTGATAAGTCAAAAGCCTTTCAGAAGTCTAAATATATTACATAAATGCTATTCTTTTATCAACCAAATTTGTAATCTCATGAAACAAGCTATCAATTTAGTTTGATAGAATGTATTTTCTATAAACCCATGCTGACTGGCATTAATTACATTACCCTTTTTTAGTTCTTTATTAATCAAGTCCTGTATAAGGTGATACATTATCTTGGCTAATCTTGGGATTGATGTCAGGCTGATAGGCCTATAATTACGTGGTTCACCCTATTTAATCTTTTTTAAAAATTGGCACATTAGCTTTCTTCTAGTTTTCTGGAAATTCCCTGGTACTCTAAGACTTACTGAAAATCAACATTAACAATTCAGCGAACTCCTTAGTCAGATCTTTCAAAACTCTTGGAGGCAAATTATCTGGACCTACTGATTTAAAAATGTCTAAGTTGAGTAGCTTTTGTGGATACTAGAGATACAAATGGAATGGAAGAAGTGTTATCACTGTAAGATGAGACTATATCATCTGTTTTTTCCCCAAATACAAAATAGAAATATTTAGTGAACACTTCTGTCTTTTTTGTATTATTATTGATAATTTGACTGTTTCCATCTGGTAGTGGACAGATACCATTGTCAGGATCCTTTATGTTCATTAAATGTTCATCCTTTAATACATTAAAAAAAAACCCTCCTTCTTATTGTCCTTAACTCTGCTGGCCATAGAGTGCTCCTTGTGTCCCTTTGTTTCCCTTATCAATTTTCTGCAATTCCTAACTTCTGATTTATATTGAGTAATATCAACTTCCCCCTTCTTCCATTTTTTATCTATCTATCTTATCTATCTATCTATCTAATCTCTGAATGCACTTCTTTTCTAACCGAAGTCAGTTTTTTAAGCAGCACAGCTTTCTGTCTCAGTTGTGGGATTGTGGCTTTTGGGCATTTAGTAAGGTGTTCCTTAATGATTTCCTATTCACATTTTTCTGATTTAAACTCTTCCTCCCAGCTGATTTGGCTCAGAATTGTTTTCAGCTTAGTGAAATTGGCCTATTAAAGCACCAAGTATTTATATTATTGGTTTGGACTTTATTCTGGTTGCACATTATAAATGTGATCAAGTCATGATCATTTGTACTTAAACCTATTTTTAGTTCTGTGATCAGTTCCTCTTTATCTGTTAGGACAAGGTCTAATAAAGAATTTCTCTGTGTTAGCTGCAATACTTCTTAAGTGAGGAATTTGTCATGTATAATGTTTAGAAATTCCAAGGATGTTTAAGTACTGGCATCATAAGACCTCTATTTTTGGTGTCATAAGATTGTAGATACTGTGAATGTATCCTCAAAACTTAATTTGACAATCTGTATTTTCTACTGACTTAAAAATTGATTTCCTGGGCAACCACACTTCTGTTTCTTTGTACCAATAATTGTCACAGTGTCTCATTTGCCATTATCTGACTATTCATAGGGTGGCTTGAAAAAGTTCAAATTTCTCTTAATTTGATACTTCAATTTGTCCTGTTAGCAATTACATTTGGATTATTTTATTGATTGTGTTGTGATTCCTCCAAAGCTTTTAGTTGTAATTAAATTCATTACACAAGCAATTTTATTTTTCTTCAGCCTTTTTTAAAATTTTCCACTTGTGGCTTTAAATTCTTTAAGTGTTACAAATATCAGGTCATCTTTTGAAAACAAAACAAAACCTTTGTCAAGTTTTACTTTCACTTTAGATCAATGTAATGCTTCACCATGACTATTTCTACTGTCTGCTTAGTTTCATTAAAGGGACAAAATTATTTTCTATATTTTGGGAATTGAGTGATTAAGCAATTTGGCCAAAATCTGACTGATACCCATCTTTCTTTCTTTTTTAGTGGCCCAAATTCACCCCTAATGTAACTCAATGCCTTAAACTGAGTTCTGTAAGCGATGGATTGGCTCATTATGTCTGTCATGCTTTTTCTGGTACTGCTGGAATACTTTATTTTCAGAATCAGGAGTCTTGTTGCCAAAATATGGTCATATTTTCAAAACATCCTCAACTGGATTTCTAAAAGTACATGATCCATTTTTCTTTAGATAGGGGAAGCCAGATATTGCCCAGCTGCTCATGAGAAGTGGTGAAAGGGTGTAAAAAGCCTCCCCTTCTTTTTGTGCTCCCTCCTAGTATGGGATCCGATAGGAACAGGGCTCTTGGTTTTGTTTTGAAGTTAAACATAACAGATAACCTTCCCAATATCTTCCTCCTTCCATCAGTCAATCCCTTTAGTCCCAGTCTCCTACACAACAGTCTGAGCTAATTTGTAGAGACTGGTTTCAAAAGATAGTCAGGTGATTTTAAAACCTATGGTTCTTTTTATTATGCTGTCCAATAGACCAGTTATACTCAATATCCTCATTCATGCAAGCACTGGATGAGTTAGAATGTTCTTCATCAGCCTTTGGTAAAACCAGGAGGAGTCAGATCAAAGTTATGCCAGGCTGGAGATATACTCTTGTGTAACACTAGAGTTCTCTAAACATCTGATTGCTTCCTCCTTTTCTCTGTTACACTATGGCACAATACTGAACAGTGTCCAACCTCTACTAATAATAATTTGAAATCTCATTCGGATAGAAATTTGGCTAAAATAGTCATCCCTTTAAAAAGAATTGATGCCAAATCTGTCAATGAATTTTATCAAGGAGGGTATTGAACACTCTAGTTCTGTTTTGAATGCCAGTAAATCATCTGCACATCGGGCCAGACAGCATTTCCCATCTCAGACTAATAGACTCCTCATTTCAGATGATGGGAGCATATGGCTAATATCAGAAGTTCCATAATCCTATCAAAGAAAATGCATACCCCTTGCTGGCCCCTCTTAGTGGAAGGCATTGACTGCTGCCTAAACTACTGGGTCTGTATCTGCTTACTTTTTAAAAAATCCTCCTCAAAACTAGTTTGTCAGAGAGATTAAAATAAAAGACAGTATTTGACCTGATTGTCTGCCTTGGCTCCATTCACTGAAACTAAGCAGGCAGCTGTTTTACAAAAAATTGGAGTAATGGATGAGATTTAAAAATCTCTAGCTGTCTGAAGTGAGTGTCCCTGGTACTCAAAGCCTGCCTCCAAAAGGTTAGATAATATGTGGATGAACTCCTCTAAAAAGCTGTAGTTGACTTTCATGTGATTTATGAAACAAAATGATGTTTGCTTCCCTTGATGTGGTTGGTAGGATTTTATATTCTAATCTACCACAAAATATATCTAGAAATCAATCATAATATTCTGGTTTAAAGCTCTTTGGCAAGGGAGCCAGTGATTCCCGCCCCACCCACTCCCATTCCCTCCTCTGCATCATGCAAAAGCTATATAGCATCTTCCACATCTTCATCTCTAATTAAGTCTCTTAATAAAACATATAACTGGGAGACTGAGACAAGGCTTTGAGAACTAGATGATAATTAATTCTTTGGGAACTTCCCCTTCACATTGATTACTGAAAAAGGTGTATAATTCTTCCAGAATTTATACTATTTTTTGTTAGTGTGATCATTTGCTGTTTTAATATCAGAAATAGGTTTCTGTATGCAGTTCTATCAAATTAGCACAGAGCCTACCAGGTTTGCTACGTTATTAATAAAATTCACCGCACTGTTTGGCTTTTTAATAGTAGAAGTATGATCCAGAACAAATGTGACCATTTTAATCTTCGTCCTTCATACTCCTCACAAATACTGTCTTTGGGTTTGTTAGTCCCCCCATCTTCATTTTATTGTTGTTTCCTACTTCTGCCTGGCTTTACCCTGCTAGCTTTATTTTACTGAAAATGATAAGAACATTCCCTTAATCTTTGTCTGATAGCTAGTCAAACATGATATCCTTTGACAAACATTTGCTAACCTCCAAATCTGACAGTCCTTTGCTTCTTCTAAAATCCTAATCCATTGAATACAGAGGAATGACTATATACCAGTAAAGGAAGTAACACCCATAACTTTGTTAGATAATTTAGACCAACCTAATCTTGATAATAAGGTTGTCTACTTATTAGGCAAGCTTTCTCCTAAGTGAATGTATATGTCACCATGGGTTACTCCACTTCCTATAGTCTGGGCAAAATTTTTATTTTGCTGTAGATTAATGTTACCACTCTGTCTAGTTTATATATACAACACTATTTTTTAGACAGTAGTAGAAGAGAAGTGGTTTTAATTCTAAAGTAATATAGACTGTTATCTTTTTGGGGCAGAAAGAAGCTTTTCATTGTGTGGGATTTGAGTCTCTACTGCAGGGATAAACCTGAGAAAGGGCAGAAGTTTTTTTTTATATATAAGTGGGAAGGTGTTTACTAAGGAGAAGGCCCTTAAGGAGAATTTTGGGAGCTGTGGTGCCCAGCTGGAAATCTATCTATCAAGCTTAGGCATTTATCTGGCCTCCATTACCATATTATCTGGACACCTGGTAGTTTGTATTTATCTGCAGAACACCTTTGTGAGGAAGGGAGACATCACTATCCCCATTTTACAGCTAAGGAACTGAGGCACAGAAGATTAAGTAATTTGCCCAAGATCATAAAGAAAGTGTGTTACAGAGCAGGCAATTGAACACTGGTCTCCCCAGACCCTGCCAGCATCCCAACCACTCTAGAGAATCCTTCCATTCAGCCTATTCCTTCCCACGTTCTTTCCTGGGCATAGTCCTTGCCCTTACAGAGGGAGATCTCCTGCAGATCCTGCTTCCTTCTTACAATGTCTCACACTGAGGATCAGGAAGCTTTTTTAATGCTCTTCCCCCTTTCCCAGCATGCACTTCTATGAGCCTCTGTCTGGGAGCTATCTCTCTCAGTATTCTCTTAAAGGATCAGCAACTCTTACACGTATATACATTTGAAAAGTATTGTTTATCCTCATTTAATATTTTATAAATCTGCATTTTTTAAAAAAAATTGTGACCACTGTTTAGTCTTGCTTGGTGAGCTGGAGGAAGACAGCAGTGCGTTTGTCAGTTGATAGGCAGGATTCTTGAAAGGTTTCAAGTAAAGAAACCAATCATTACTACTTATTTCATCTTGTCTTTCTTACTTTTATGGGGATACAATAATTTGTGATAATTCCAGCTGAAAAACTATTGTTTTGAAAATAAGTAGTTTCAAGAGATCACAAAAGGGCTTGTCTAGATGGTGCATAATTACACCAGAGGGGTGTAAATTCTAGTGTGCACACTCTCTTTGGACAGACCTACTATTATCTTGAAAGTAATATGGCCTGTCTGCATAAGAAAAAGGAATATTTGGCCCAAATTAGGGTTAAATCAAAGCACTGCAATTTTTTTTCTTCAGGTTCTAGGTAGTTTACAGTTCAGGCAGAGTCCCCTGGCAATAGCCAAGACATAGATAATTGCTTACGCAGAAAACAAATAAAGAATGTTACCTAAATTGCCTAGGGTCTATACCAGCAGAAACTAATGTAGCACCTGGTGGTGAAAAATCC
This sequence comes from Emydura macquarii macquarii, assembly GCF_026122565.2. Lineage (NCBI taxonomy): Eukaryota > Metazoa > Chordata > Testudines > Chelidae > Emydura > Emydura macquarii. The sequence goes on from NW_027130568.1 coordinate 9,464,833, forward strand.
ACCCAGGAAGGCCGTAGAGGTGCAAAGGGTCCATAACTTCACCTACAACAGAGGGCAAAAATTGTTCAAGCATGGCTACCATTGGCCAGGGATGAACATAGCTAGGGTGATTCACTCATTCAGCCTCTCCTCTTGACAGCCTCTTTCCACGAATGGCTATTAAAACTTCCTTCCAGTAGAAACCATGAGAGAAAACACACAATCATTAGTGAGGATAGAACTTAGGACCTGTTCTCCTCCAGACAGTTCATATTACTTCAACTAAGAGTCATCATCCAATGTTGCAATGTTCTTGCCAGACAATAAGGGCGCAACATAGTCACTGGAGCAGGTCTAACATTCTGTCTGGCAGAGAGCAGTGGTGCATTTACACATAAAGCAGTACGGGACACCACACGCTAATGGTTGCCATCTTTCACAACATCTTGGTAACTCTCTCTCTGAAAGAACGTATGCAATATAAGAACAAATAACTTCATCAATTGGTCATTGGAAGACATTAGTGCCTTGAACCTTTTTTTTTTTCTTTTTTTTTTTTTTTTGGCAAGTATTGCATCTGATGGCTCAGTGAGATGGGGAATAGGATGTGGCATCTGTTGCTACCAGCTATTGCCTGTATCACAGTTTGCTTGTAGAAAATATAGATATCACTTTAAATAGTGATAAAAGGTAGCATTTCAACATAATTTAAAAAAAAAGAAACAGTCCGGAAAGGACCAGAAAAGCTTCCTATAACTTTTTCTAGTAGGTTATTTATAGGACCTTTTGTTCAGTCAAGTGATACTACACCACTAACAACTCTATTAGTATTCATTATTAACTATATGAATTATTCAAATGCTGCACTTCGCTGTCGGCCGAGTGAACTGCACGTCCCTTAGATGCACTACAAAAGAGATTCAACATATTGGGCACTTGTTTGATAATACAAACATTTCCATGATGGTGCACATTTGAGGATTAGCAATGTATTCTGCATTTTTTAAATGATAAACAAAGCACTTGAAAGAGCTAACTGAGGTGGAATAAGGTTAGCGCTATGAACTGAACTGTTTTTCAAAACTTATTCTATTTGCCAGGGATTTACTAAAATCAAAAGATCTCCTTACTACAGTGGTTTAAAAAAATATTCCTGCAGAGTTATCTAAAATAACACAGTTATTTAGAATAGGAAATAATTGCTGTATCTTCAGTACCACGTTTTGGTAACTGTGATTATCTAGTGTTGACTTTTTAAATGGGGACAATTTTTTTTAATAGTGAAAATGTGTAATTTAATTTGCTGTCCAAAATTGTCCTTTAGTGGTGTACAATAACACTACACAGCAGATTTGTTCCACCAGAGACATGGCTGCATTTCACTTGTGAACTGAGCAGGGCCAAACTAATGCATAATTAAATTTCTGGTTGGAGGCAACAAAGAGTCATACCATATGTTGTGACCACAGCTGGGCTGGACTGGCCATGCCAAGTCTGGTATGCCAGGTCACAATGCCACTCATTCAGATTTGGCCTTTCTGCCTTTCCATCATGGGAACAGTAACCCAAGCAGCAACAGGATGAGCAATCTGTGCCAGCAGATCCATAGCACTGTTGGCCTGGCTGTGGTGAGCGTACTGTATGGTTGTTCATTCTTATTCATGAGAAGGTGGGGGCCCAGAAGAGTGTGTTTGCCGAGGGCCCAGTGACAGGTTAATCCAGTGACTGGTCCTCTAAGTCATATTTTATTGTTTCCATTCCCTGATTTGATAACTCCCAAACTAACAATCTACTTGTCACAGTTCCTGAGATAACTATATCTCTGTTCCTTCTTGAGGGCACTCTACTTAAGGGTTAGGCCTCTAGCCATCACCTTTCTCTGGTCAGGATCCCACAACTCTCTTCCTCTAGGCCAGAGATTTAGGTTGCAATTCCTCTGGCAATTCACTATCTGACATTTGCGGACATTAGCTCAGCACTTGCAGTACTGTTTGCTCAGAGGCAATGAGAGGGCTAATCAGTGACCAGCCAGAAAGAAAAAATTATGTCTTCTCTGCAATGCTTTTGTTCTGAATAAATATCTTAATAATAAACAGCTTATATTCATCTCTAACTTACCAGATTTCACCCATCTTCTCCATGGAGGCCCAGGCATGATACTGGGGAAAATTGGCAAACCAAAAGAGGGAAAAGGGAAGAACGTGTGGAGCTCCTGTCATTTGTTTAGCAGATCCACAACTTAAAGCACTCCTGCAATTTTCTGTAGATCAAAGAACTATTTCATGGCAGCTATTAGTGCTGTCCAGTATAACAATACCCCTATTTTCTCTCTGCTCATCCTCCCAACACCTTGAATGATTTCTCTCTCAGAGTGAATGAAGGCAAATAATAGTGGGCATGGAGAGAAGAAAGAGGATATGGGGGAAGACGGGTATGAGGACATGAACATATCCTCTGACACGGAGGTAATGGGGGAACTTAGACTGTGAGGAGGAGGAAATGAACCCCTAGCAGGAGGGAGATTGAAGGACCCTTGGATGTGGTGGAAATGGGGGAGGGGAGAAGAGCCCCTGTCAATGAGGGAGATGGGGGAAACCCAGCCACTGCATGAGGGAGGGAGTGGTGAAGGGAGTTGCAGGGAGGTTATTCAGAGGGTGACACACAGGGATCTTGTAGGGGTGGAAATGAAGGGATGCAAGGAGCCACTGGTGTGTACAAGGAGCGCAGCCTACAAAAATCAACAAAGTATGTGACCCTCTAGTTTAGACTTTCACCCATCTAGCAATGGGGCATGCTCCTTCCCCTACACTTCAGGTCTGAATTTGGCACCTAGGTCTGAGTGAATGGGAGTCTGATTCCAAGTTGATGTAATTCACAAGCTCAGGGGATATTGTAGCAAGAAAAGCAATTAACGTGAAGGTGTAAGTTAAAAGAAACCCAGGTCATTCTCTAATTTACACCTACCATCAGCTCCTTGGTATTTAAATTACTCCATCTTAGACTCATGCACTGGTAAAGTGAGTGTAAGTCAGTCCAAGTGTCTGACTGAATCTGAGGGCGAGCTTGTGACAGGCTCTTTTGTGGTCTACAGGATGAATGTGTGAGACCCCTTTCCCTGTGATACATGCAAGTGTCTGTCTGAGCCTTTCTACATTACAAACTTATGTCAGTGTAACTATGTTGCTCAAAGGGGTGGAAAATCCACACCCCTGAGTGACACAGTTATATCGACCTAAGTCTTGGTGTAGACAATGCTATGTTGACGGGAGGGATTCTCCCATCGATTTAGCTACTGCCTCTTGGGGAGGTGGAGTACCTATGCCAATGCTGCAGTGACTCAGTTGCACTGGTGCGGTGCTGTAAGTGAAGACAAGCCCTCAGTTATAGTCACTGTGCAGAGGGAGCACAAATTGCTACCTCAGTGCACATCTGGGATGCATGGTGCTCCAGAGGAAATTGGTGGAGGAAGGGGAGCCATAGACATGGTCCCATCCACATTGACTCATGAAGCTAGACAGTCATACTGGAGGGTGGGAAGAGGAAGCTTACCATCTTGGAAGATGGTGCGCTACGTACACCCAGAGCACCAACTCTCCTGAGGAGGTAGGCTGAAACACTGCAGGAGCTCCCCATTCTCAATAAAGGGGTGCAGCTCTGCACTACTCTTTGAGCAATGGCTAAATGCTACTATTTGGCCCAATGGGTTATGTGTGAACTGTTCTCTTTCTTCACTTTTTGCTATTTGTTGTCAGTGTTACATGACTGGTCACATGATAATCTTTCTGCACCCTGATTGGATAACAAACATTTTAAACAAGTAAATATTGAACAAAAAATAAGGACGTCTATGACAGAATTTAGATGCATACTCCTTAATGAGAAATTTAATTAAACTTGATGGATTCACAAACGTATGTGAATCCGGGGTGGCTGTTTAAATACTCTTGGATAATGACCCACAAATCATAGCGAGTCAGACTCAGTATGTTTAGCCACAAAAATGTTAATAAATCAGGTTTGTTATCCATTAGCTCTGTGTAGTTGACTGATCAATGTGAGGCAAGCTGTTAGAGCAGGAACCAGACAATCATGCATCTTCTATTTAGAATAGGCCAGATTAGTTCTGAGATCAAAAGGAGTTATTTCTCTCATAGCATCTGGGCCTGCCATCAACCCTTCTGTCACTGTCACCATCTCCATTAAGCAATGCTGTCAGCAACACATAATTCCAAAATTGAGTCTTCTCCAAGTAAAACACTTCCCCTAAATATGTACTGCTAAGAATTTTCAAAACCACCAGGAGTGTCTGCTGACTGTGAGCAGTCGGTACCCTCCCAAAATGTCTTTTGTGGAGTGGTGTGGGTCTCATCAGTGTCTGAAAATGTAAGCTTTTGTTTAAAAAAGACAAACGTTATCAAAATCTTCCTTCTTTTGACCTCAGTATAAAACCATACATCAGCTTTGGTTTTCTAAAGGAAAGCTTAAATTGCCAGTGATTTAAGACAAGGGTCATATCATATCTGAATCAATTCTTCTTCTTCTTCTCCTTGATCACTCAGATGGACAATGAGAAATGTCTCCATACCATCTTTCAGCCATTTAAAAAGCATCATTTGTCTGATGCTAGCACATTTGGACAAATCTATCCAGATTTTTCATGTGTTGCAGCTTTTGAAATGGTCAAAGCCCTTTGTTTGGGATTGAATTGAAACGAGACCCAAAAGCTCTTCATACAAGTTTTTTTTTTGGTTTTTGTTATGATTATTCAGTAAAGAGAAAGTAACACGTGAATAGATCAGTAGCTCTGACTATCAAGGTTAGAGATGTTTCTTTGATATATTCTTCAGCAGTAATATGATGTCATCTGATGTATATTGGACACTCTCAAATACTTAGCATTTGTAATTGTTACCAATTACAATACCTGCAATGGGGAATTATCACAAACATTGCAATAACTGTTTTAATATATAGTGATATATGCAAGTTTGTAAGGGCACCCATTTTATCTGATACCTTTTGTAAGAGAGTCATTCAGCTTAGTCTCAAATTCACAGACTTTTGAGTTGATTCAAGATATAATTTTACCTGGCAATAGAGCTGTGCAAATTGATTCACTGGCAGAACTGAAAAATTAAATACAATAAAAAAGAAAAATCAACTCCAAACAAAAATTTTCTGGTAAATCAAAAAGTTTAAAGCAAATCATTTACAAATTCACAAAATGTTTGTCAACCTAAATCTGCATTTTTCAGTGAAAAAACAGTTCAGACAAAAAAATTTGCCCTGCTCTATCTTGCAACAAGTATGCATTGTTTTATTACATTTCCATTGATGATAAACCTTGATGTTCTTGGAGGGACTAAAGCCATTTCACAACTGGCCTGCTTTTTCAAGCTGCTTGTTTATTGCTCAGAAAGGATTAACAACTGTTCAAATTCAGGATATTATCTCTACCAGTAGAAGAGTTAGATTTTTTTTCTTTTAAATTAAAGCCTAAATTATACAGAAGCCAATACAGTCACCATCAAACCACAAGAAACTTGACAATCAATAAAAGCACATGAGACTCGTCTAAATGAATGAACCTAAAAGTTACCACTTTCCCAGCTCATGCACAACCTAAGTGGTATTCTACCTTTAATCTGCATGTTCAGAAAGTCACTGTTCTCCATTCTTCCTGGTGGAGCATGCACAAGCAGAAGATTGTACCTGATAATATATTGGGAAATGCCAAAAAAACCCAAATCAACCCACTGGGGTTGGGAGGCAGGAATTGACAATAAGCACATCTCCCAATAGAGTTAGACACTATTGGGGAAAACCATCACTGTCTGGCCGGTCCCATGACTAACGAACAGAATCTGAGCAGATGGATATCCTAACATCAACAAGAAAAGTCATTGAAGCTTGTCCCTTGTGAACCAGCAACTCCTCCGCATGTGCACCCTGGTTAGGGTGACCAGATAGCAGGTGTGAAAAATTGGGTCGGGGGGGAAGGTTATAGGCACCTATATAAGAAAAAGTCATGAATATCAGGACTGTCCCTATAAAATCGGGACATCTGGTTACCCTAATCCTGGCCACTGAATAGAAGCCATGAAATTGACAAGAATACCGGGCAACTAGAACCCAGCTGCCCCCCCTGTTCCCCTGGAGAGAAGCCCAGGCAGCCCTCACCCCCCGCCTGCTCCCTGCCAAGAGTGAGGCAGCCTTATCAATTTCATGGCAAGCAGCCCCTGGTGGTTTCCCCTGGCTCCTGGTGGGAAACAGGGAGGGGAGAAGCCCCTGTGGTTTCCTCCGTGCCCCGCAGGGAATGGGGAGTGGAAGTGAGGGGCAGCCTGCCAGGAGCCTGGGAGCCCATGTGCCTGTGGAGCAGTCGGACTATTGGCAGGGAGCTGACAGCAGAGCTGAGAACTCAGGCTTTCAGCTCTCCACACTGCCCCTCTTAGATCAGTGGAAACACTCCTGGTAAGGGTAGTATGGGCAGGCACCACTGCAGTAATTACTGAGGTGGCTGAAGGTTGACCTGCGTTTCTAGAGTAGACATACCCATAGAGGCCAAAAGTATTTTTTTCTAAACACGTTCCATTTTATTTAAAATAAAGGACCGAATTCTGTCCTTAGCTGAATGCCCATTGCAGACAAAGGGATCCATACACATATATCAAGGAAAAAGATTTGGAGCAAGGGTTATTGGAAACATTTATAGTTGCCATTATAGGCATTCTTTCTTTCCAGGAGTCTCTGGCAGCAGCTAGTAGATTTGCATTTTCCCTATTTCCATAAAGTCATCTAGAAAACTCACACCAACTCCCAAAGCTCTCTCATGTTCTTTCACTGTAAAATTAAGCAGCTACTTGAAGATAAACAGACTTATACATTAGAAGTGAGTAATCTCCTGTTATTACAAGTGAGCAATAGATTCTCAATTATTCCAACCTTTTTGTTTCCACTTACACACAATCTACCATATTCTTTGCTCTTAAATTAGATAGAACTGAATTCAACAGTACTATTATAATCTGCATATATGCTATATATTACTTTTAGATAGTTTGTGCCTAGTTCTTGCCACCAAAACTTTAATAATAAATAAGACAACAGTCAGTGCAGTTGGGTCTAATTAGTCTGTTCAAGTGATCTACCTTCATTTAGTACCCAGTGCCGAAAAAACTTATGCAAGTACTTAATTTTATTACAATCCATTGATTATTGATTATTAATCCATTGATTACTTCCTCTCATGGCAGTAAAGTTAAGCATGTGCGTTGCAGGGTTGAGGCCTTAAAGCTTGATCCTCCAAGGTGCTGAGCACTCTAGCCCTCATCCAGCAATGCATTTAAGTATGTGTTTGACTTGTGAGTAGTCTGACTAAATGGACCAGAAAGTAACTGATGTAAGGCATAATCTGTCTGAGGCCTAAATTTTCTAGAAATCTGACTACTCACATGCTTATTTGATTTGCTGGGTTCAATCCAGAGGGCTCAGCACTTTGCAGGATTGGTCTGGATCATGCTCAACATTCGCTGAAATTAATAGCAGTTGAGTGCGCATAACTGAAGACAGAATTTACCCTAAGTATAATGCTAAACCCTCTAGTAACACTTCAGGAACTGTGGCCAGTATAAATGTGAAAACATTCCTAAAATATATTAATTTGTACTTTAGTATGAGAGAAGCTATGAAATGCTTAAACGATAAATGATTGTAAGATTTCAAATTACTTTACGTTCACCAAGATCACACACGGCTCAGTCATGAGATCTAATCAGGGCTATTGTGGAAAAATTAGAGTCTACATAGCCTTCAGACAGCAATTAGAATGACAAATGACACTACATTTTGCAGTTTAAATTACCACGTTGCTAAAATGGCACTTCTACATTACACTTAAAATATACTAGCAAGGAATGTCTCATGGCCTAAGGAAGCTCATAGGGACATGATTCACTCCTGTTATAAGCAGGCTTTGTAAATATAAAGATATGGCTATATAGTGTAAACGGTATAACTGTATCTGGGAAGGGTTGGTGCAACTCATTTTGCTAGTTTGATAATTCTTAGGGTGAGAGTGGATTAAATAGACTGACAAATTTATTGTTGCATAGATTTCCATATCAATTCCAGGAAATATCTTCTACTTCACAGTGGCAGAAAGATTAGAAAGTCATCCCTTCATTTCATGTTTTAATATTACATTTTCAACTCAATGTATTGTAAAGCAATTATTGGTGTTAAAGTAAAAAATCAATGCATGTTTAGCTGATTGTGAGGCACCCAGGAACTACAGTAATGAGGTCATAAACTTATCTTGTACATCACGTTCAATGATGAATGAAATACTAATAACTTTTTTAATATAATACCTTCATATGTTTCAGATTTATATACAGAACAAAGGAAATAAATCCCTGAAGCATTCCTGTGTGATTTGGAATAATTCCTCTAACAAAGAGGAACAAAGACTGACAAAGAGGATGAAATTGTGAAGATGGTTAAGAGATCTAAGTTTATTGTTACACTGTTCTCAGCCACAATTGCCAATTTTCGCAATGCTGTAATTAGCTATGCCTGCCCAAGTGAATTTTATGAGATCCTGGAGAGTGAGAAGTTGTATGTATCTGTACAAAAAAAAGCACTTGTTTTGTACTGTACTTAAAGCCTGTGCTGGAGTGGCGGGGTATTCACCCAACACCATCCCTGAAGAGTTAAAGTGACACAGATAGGGCCAATTACCTTTATAGGTCACACCTGGTGGTGAGTCTGTCTTGACTGAAAATGATTAATGACTGATAAAACCCAGTTGTGGGGAAAAGCTGGCTAAGCTATAAAGTCAGGAAGTTTGCAGTGGAAAGGAGCTATAGTGAAGAAACTAGCATTCATTCTCTGGAGAGAGAGGGAGAGAGAGAGAGGAGAAAAAGAAAACAAAAAAAAAAAAACAACCCGGGGGGGGGGAGTAGTCAGAGAGATGTCCTAGGATCCTAGCCCTGAGGAAGAGTTTTACCCAGAAAGGTGGAGAAGAAAGCTTGTGGGAGGCAGAGTAGGAAGCAGACCAAATAAAGAACAGTGAGGTTAGAGACCGTGAAGGCCTTGACTGCTGATTGTAGGGTCTCTGGGCTGGAACCTGGAGTAGCAGATAGGTCTGGGTTCTCCTATGAGCCATTGGGAAGTGGTACAGGATTTTGGGAGATACCAACTGGACTGTGAGTCTGGAGGGATTCTGATTCCCTGAAAGGGAGAGGACTATACTGATCTGACTGAAAGACTGGGGAGAGTAAGTCACAGAAGCCAAGAGGCAATGCACTGGTAGCCAAGATATGAGTCCACAGAGAGAGAGATGGGGGGGAGTAACTGAAGGAGGATGTGTCAGACTGGTTGAAAGCTAATCCCCAGGAGAGCCTCAGGAGTGAATGTACTCCATGGCAGAGGACAGAGTACAAAATCTACACACCACTTTGGTCCTGTTTAAGCTCTCAAAATAAAATGTACATGAAATTTAAGTAGTGTGCAGACCTTGGATTGGAAGCATAGGAGTGAATGGCGCCTAATAAAAGCAGGCTAGTAGCTGTTTATTCTGCGATGATGGGTAGCAAAGCTAATAGACTTTTTGTTCTAATTACCCCACAAAGTCTCAAGTTAAAGAACTTGACCAGTAGATTTAGATGCTACAGCTTCATTACTTGCCTTGCTCACTTGACACTAGAATAAAATGTTTCATGAATAGCTTGAAAAATGACCCTGTGTAACTGAATCTCAGAGCTCTTGAATAAAACGAGTGAATAAAGCCAAAGATTTTAGTGATACACAAAATTCCTCTAGAGAAGAATATTCACTGAAGGAGGCTTGCCATAAATACATGGCACTACAGCCATATCAAGAAGTGGGGGAATGAGTGAAGGTATTGTTGGGGTCCTTAATGGCCACAGAAAGGCTGATGGCAGGCCCAATTTGCATACTGTAAATGGAATGAGATGATCTAGTGTGGAGAGTAAGCTCACAGAAGCGAAGAGGCAATGCACTGGTAGCCAAGATATGGCAACCAGGATTGGCAAAAATAATCCTCCCCCTGAGGAGGTGCAGCCATTTTGGGCTGTCATCTGATATCATGGCAACATATCACAACTGCTAGAACATGTGCAGCAGCAGAGATCTGGCAAAAAGAGTGGGAAGGGAATTCTGTGCAACCGCACATTTGTATAAGCTCAGCGCTGCCTTGCCCACAAAGCCCATTTTATATTGTTTTGAAAACTGCAGACTGCATGACTGTTCTAATAAAGTTGCACAAATTAGAGTTTAATATATTCTAATACAAGCAATATACATTTCCTCCATAAATATGGGGGGACAATTCAAACTATTACACCATGTATCACATTACTTATTATAGTTCATAGCTTTTGAGTATTTCAATAATTGTAGTCTTTTACCATTAATTAATTTTTGTGGCCTCATTATGTAACTAGATGGTCTATAAAATGTATTCTTACAGCAGAAGTGTAACTGAGTTTTAACACTATTTTCTTTGTTTACATTAGGAATATAAGTATGCTATAGCAGTTACCAGACTGTTGTGGAACGTGTAGGAAAATGCTGACTTTTTAATTGTGATCACTTGGTTTCCAATTCCACTCAAACAAATCAATTTTATTTTTAACACTAGACTTTGTGGCATTGGTAAATTATTGATTTTTTGTTACTGTCTCTTCATTCTCACCCTCCCCCCACACAAATTACAAGATCTTTTGCAGCACACTTGCCTGTCCATACTAATCCATTTTTTACTGACTAAATAGCAAGGAGTCAGGTTTTGAGAAGGACCCTAATGGATTCAAAGCACTTGGGACATTCCAAAAAAGTGCAATATCAGAGATCCATAAATATACTTACTCAATTTTCCTTGCCCTGGGCTAGATGATTCAGCTATTCAATGACAACTAGCCATTACTTTTAGGGGCCTAGTCCAGCTCCCATTGAAATTAATGGGAGAAGTTCTAGGTCTTAAAAGTATATTGTTCTAGAAGCAGGGACCGATATGGTTTCCATGAACATGTTTGCCATTTAATTTCACTCATTTTTACAAAACTACAGGGCTTGTCTTTTCAGGGATACTCAGGAATGTTAAGATGAATTAAAAGTGTGGAGCTAAGGCACATTAGTTAATACACATTAAAACCCTGTATGGATGCTCTCATTCAAAGTAAAGTGGCTTGTTGTAACTTAATCACTTTTGAAGGCTACTAAGGCCACTTTACTTCCTACTGACCATTCACAGAGGGATTTAATACGCTTTAATTACTGTAGTTTAACTTTACACTTTCAGCTAATTCATCTTAACTTTTCTGAGTATCTGCATGTAGAGACACAAGGTGATGAGGTGATATCTTTTATTGGACCAACTTCTGCTGATAAGAGACAAGCTCTTGAACTACAGAACTCTTCTTTCTATAGACAAGCCCTCAGTTTTCTTTGTTCTGCACAGTTCAACAAAACAGGCTAGTTGTGCATCAAAACAAGTTAAAAATTCAAATTTGGCTTTTAAATGGATTTATTTTTCATTCAAAAAATAACTAGCAATATAAAATGTAATGTAATGTCATGTTAAAAAGGGCCATCTTGTGTCAATAACAAATACAAAAACTCATAGTAGCTTTGCCTTTTTATTGCAAATATTTCACTAACCTCTAATTTCAATGTGCCTCACATTCTGCATTAACAATGCATGTAGCAGGATAGTTGTTTTTTGAGTTTGGTAAGAGTGAAAACAGCTGGTTCCAGTTTTATAAGTGATTCTCTATGGCCTGATTGGGAAGGAGTAATAAAAAAAGCTAATTCACCTGAGTTTAAAATCTTCTTGAAATGATAAAGGCTTCTCTTTGTCCAGGAAAATGCATTCACAGGGTTTTTTAAAAGCATAGGGCAGCTTCTTCCAGAAACATTTCCCTACAAAAGCTTTTTCTTTAGCGTGCATTTTATCCAGAAAGGTACTTTCTGCATTTTCCTTTGCAAGGGATTTGTCTAGAGAGACATTCCCAGGAGCTTTTTGTGCTTAGTAGAGATGTTTATTTAGGATATAATATGTCTGATGTAGGTATGCTTTATATTTGTAGCAGTGTGATACATTTTTACTTGAAATAAACACTCCAGCAGAGAATCCTTGTAGCCTTGGGAATGCCCGGTTTGCCATATGCCACAATTTCATATACATTCACATCCTGGTATTTTACAACTTAATTTCATTTCACAGAGTGAGTAGAATCCAGATACTATATGATCTTTCTACCTTCAAACTATGAGCTCATATTTGTGGTTCACTTTATATGAATGAACATGAAGCTTCATCTCCTAACTTAATATACGTACCCTCAAAGGCATCTAATAGCAGACTATCCTGATGCAGTAAGAATACTATTTTGCACAAAAAGATACTTTAAAAAATCTTAATAGATTAGTGAAGATTGAAGATTAAGTTCCATCTGCTATTCAATGTGTCTGAAATTCATCTTCAGCGGTGCTCATTAGGAGATTTATTTTTTTTAGGTTATGTTTTGAGTTACTTCTAAATTAATGTAATTATTTTCCTCATTAATTCTGGTTCTTGTCTGTGGGAGAGAAAATAAGGCCAATGAAACCTCTGAATGAGGAATATAAACGGAGGGGGAAAAAATCTTGCAGCATAAATAGGATAAAAGATGGATGATGAAACAAAAAGGAAGAGGGGAGGGGAGATTTAAATAAAAGTAACTAATATTTAATGTTTTATCTATTAAAGGGATAACTGAAGAGAAGACATACATAGTAGCAGAAATGTGATCTCAATTCCGTTATACAATTGTAATGCTTATGCAGATTATTTTTTAATATTATTAGTTCAGGTCTGATGTGTTAGATGGCTTAGTATTTTTAATAATACTGTTATCTGTCCAATTTTATCATGCAGCTCACTACACAAACCCATTTCCTGTAAGTGCAACAATCTGTATAAAGATGGCATATAGCATATGTTCTCAAATTCAGAGGCATAGTATTTGAATCTTTAGTGATACCCATGCAGTAACCTTTTTTGTTTACTACAAATATCAGAGGTTCTCCAGCAAGGGTGGCAAACCTCTTTCATCCAGGGCAAAAATGGGGAGTATTCATATGCATTTGCTAACTGATTAAGTAGGAAACTCCATCTCTCCCTGACCATTGGGGTGCTAAACCAGCCTGAGTGTATTCGTTACTTACCGGTCTCTGAATCTCTTTAGGTCCCAGTACCTAGCTGTAGTTAAAGATTAGGTTGACTGTTAGCATAGTAGTTGACATAGTAGTAGTTCTAGTAGTTGTTCTGTAGTAGTTGTTCTAACAATTGGAACATAACCTGAATAAATGTTAATCCAGTAATTTTTCTAAAAAATGTTTTTGGAGAGCTATGAATGAACAAACTTCAAGAAAAGTCAATGTTTTGTTCAGGATTAAGTTTTGAGTAGGATATGGAGTTCAGTTTAAAGGCCAAATTGAGGCTATGTCTACACTGACGATGGCAAATTGACCACCACCAGATAGATTTTTCTGGTTCGATTGAGTGGCAGTGAAGACACGCTCAGTCAATTCGGAAGTCAATCTCATAAAACCACCTGCCCAAAAAGCGTAGCGCTGTGTCAACGGGTATGCATTTCCCATTGGCGCAGTGCAGTGGAGATGGCATGCTAAACAGAAGTTATGAAGTTTATGGGAGTTAAGCAAGCTACATAGCTTGCATAACTCCTATTGACTGCTGCCGAATTTTGCCAGCAGGGTGGACCAGGCCAGAGACTAAGGTTTCAGTTCAGATTTAAAGAACTCTGACATCTTGTGAGGTGTTCTTGTGAGATTTCAGCCCAAAATGGCAGTCTTTTGATTCATTTGAATTTGTGAGATTTCTGCAGTCCTGAATGGTGAAAAAAACTTGTTCTCATGAGGTTTCTGCCATCACATCAAATTGGATGTGTGAAAATAGTCATCTTCCAATTTTGACTCAAACCCAGAATCAAAGCTGTATATGTAATTCTGGATATAGATAACCAAACCCAGCCCTCAACCCTCTAACATTCAGGGAGGGAATGGAGTTTTGATATATGGTTCTCTTTCAATCCCGTCTCTAGTTATGAATGCCATGTTGATTTGGACTTTTTTAAGTGATGATTTAGTTTAAACATTTTTACTTTTAGTTTGATTCTTACACAACATACATAATATTCTTCATATTTAAAATCTATTTCTATTTCCTCTTTTGACATGAAAATTAAAAGAGGAGAATATGCAAATATTCAAGTGAGTCTATTTAATATCAATTTTGGTTTTATTTTTTAAGAAAACAATTAACTACAGTTTTGCAACTAATTTTTTGTAAGAACTTGAGCACTAAAAATGCTTTTGGGGGAAGAAAAATGTAATTAACATCTGAAAAGGATGAATATTAATTCCAGTCACAAATACAATATTTCAGCAATTAAGCCAGCACTCTGCCTGCTGATTTTTTTTTCTGTTTTGTCCAATTACTTCAAACAAACTTGGCAATAAAAATCACAGTTAATTCAGTGTCATTCTGTATTCATGTATTGTGATAGGTTCTATTTGATTATATGTGGTTAAGAAAAAGGTGGTACCAAATATAAACAAATCAAATAAAATTCACATTGGTGGCCTTATATAAACTCTAGTATTTAAAAAATATTTAACAATAATTAACAATTAGTATTCTTTGTTGTATAAATTATGTCCAAAATTCTGATTTAATCACACAAGAATTTTTTCCCCTGGTCAGACTGGCAGAGACCTTGGGTTTTTTTTGTTTTTTGTTTTTTGTCTTCCTCTGCAGAAAGGGGCAGGTGTAAACTAATGTAAATGGTGGATTCTCTATATTTTGAACTTTTAAAATCATGATTTGAGGACTTCAGTAACTCAGCCAGAGGTTACGGGCCTATTACAGGAGTGGCTGGGAGAAGTTCTGTGGCCTGCATTGTACAGGAGGTCAGACTAGATGATTATGATGGTCCCTTCTGACGTTAAAAGTCTGTGAGTCTATTAGTCTATAATATGTCCTACTGGTGAGGACTGGGGAGAAGTCTATCAAAAGAAATGGTAGGACACCTTCATAAGATGGAATAAAGTGTTTGTGAAAACACTGTGCACAACACTGTGCACTTCCTCTCCTTCCTTTTCCATTATTTCTTGCCACTAACCCCTCAATGTATTGGGTAGTGCACTATGGCTGGAACTTCCTTGTAGCAAGGTGGGAGCAAAAATTGGTCACTAAAATCTTCAGGAGCACAATTGCTGATAAGAAAGACATTTTCTTTTTATCCGTGGGCCCCAGTATGTACCTTTGATTGGTTATACTCCCAGTCAATTGTGAAACCTCAGGAAAGCTGGATCATAGCAAGTGAATCTCCTCTGTTATCAGATTTGCCGGTCACCAAGGGGTATGCTCATTTATTAGGATTATTTTTCCTGGAAGGGGGTGTGTGATTCTATGAATGTACTGCTTGTGTTACTTGTGTGTTCATATAGGCTACAAGTCCCCTCCCAGTGGAGCTATCCTGCAGGACCTAAGGTTTTCAGGGCTGGGTTCCTCCAGCCCCAGATTCAGATAAACCCCCCACATATACACACACACATTCCAGATTAACAGAGTGCATCTGAGTGGACCGGGCTATTAGCACTCTCAACTGACCCCTTATATGTCCCTGAACTCAGCAGGCTGGGTTACACAGCTCTTTCAGCGGCCATCCTTATACACCTTTTTGCATCACACCAGAATAGAGCACACTTCTGAGCAGACTGGGTCCAAACAGCACTTTCAGCTGCCACCCTTATATGCTCCTGGACTCAGCAGGCTTGGCAGAGCAGCACTTCTCATCTCCCCTCCCCCCCTTATATGCCACAGGTTCAACACATCACTATTCCCACTCTCTCTACAACTGTTCTAGTAGTAACCCCCTTGATGAGCAAACCCCACAGGATTTTTGGGCACTCCAGGGATCTTTGGTTTAGGTAAAAGAAGCGTTGCTGCAGAGCAAGCTAGGGAAGCCAAGAACACAAAGGTGTAAATGAAGTTTGGAGAGAGAGACTGGCAACCAGCATGACTATAATTATTTTATTTTATTGCCAGGTATATAAAACTTATGATACTAATAATAATACCATACAGGGAGAGAAGAACAATCAAACCGTTACAACATTACACAATTTCAGTTGGGGTATTGGAGAAAGCTAGCCCAGGTCTGATTACAAAAGTAGAAAGTTATACCTGGACTAAAAGAGTGAGAGAGAGAGTAAATTAGGTCTAAGGGGAAGAAGTAGGCTTAACCAGAGAGAGAGAAAGAGAGAGTGTTGGGGGAAGAGGAGGGGTCTCACCACTCCATGCAGCTCAAAGGTTCCCAGGAGACAGACTGTTCAGCTTAGGGTCTGGAGTGCTTGAGACAGGCAGAGCCCCCAACACAATCAGTCAGGAAAAGGTGAAGTCCCAGTGGAACTGATGCAGCTTTTGGATCCAGGCATCAGAACAGAGTTTTGAACTTGGGTAGGGCTTTTTGTAGGGAAGAAACAATGGTTCAAGGGAGAACACTAGGTTTGTTTATGGGTAAACAATGACTCAAGCGAGTATACCCGAGAGGTTTTGTTTATGCTGGACAATAGGAGCTGATCATTCCTGGCTATGGGCAGTGTTCCTTGAGGGAGCTCACAATGCAATCAGGCAGATTCAATGTTTTGGAGATCAATAACTAGAATGGTCTGATAACTGCGGAGCTGGGTGTGTGCAGGTGTGGGTTCATTAACATCAGGAGCAGAGATCGCCCATCATGCAGTGCATCCCTGCTTTGCCAATCCCAGAGTTCAGTGCGGTTCCTGCTTTGGAGCTTGGTTCTCCATTCGGTATGCTAATTCTTGTTCCATCTTCAATGTAGATGATGCTTCTGTTTTCCATTCGATGTGCTAATCGAGATGCCTCCTTTTTACATCTTTGATATAGATGAGGCTAGAGGAGTTGCCTTAATCCTCTCACCCTTGTTTGGAGGGGTTTAGGTGTGTCTTCCACTGCCTTTTCATTGCTTTTGGTTTCTGGTTCAAGCAGAGGCTGGGGGGAAACCGGGGGGGGGAGGGGGATTTAGGTGAGCCAGGGAGACTAGGGGTTTTGTGCCTTGGTTCCCCAAGAACACAGAGCTGACAGGTAACATCTCCTTGCAACCATGGCAAGCAAATTCCTGGTGGAAGGTATTTAGGAAGGCATCTGTTTGCACTGGCTTGTCTTTTCCATTTACTCAGCATTCTGAAACCCTTCAGAAATGTTAATTTTCCCTAATTGTATTAGTTTGATTAATGAAATGTAAAATAATACCGAAAGCCTCCACAGTGGATAACTCTAAATGCCCTGGGATTTCAACACAATGGAATAATCTGAGTTGATGCAGATTTGCAAATAACTATTTCACAAAATATTATGTTTGTCTGTAATTTAGAAACAACAGCAGTGGAACTGGTTAGTCATTCACGAGTAAGAGACTCTAAATAACTGTTGAAGAGATGAAGCCCAAAGGAAACACTAAAACAGACAAAGTACAGGGCCAAAGTTTTAAAGTCTGGCACAAAAAAAAGCACCCACGTATATGGAAGCAAACATACTGTAATAGCAAAACTTGGAATTTGAGTGTGAAAATTGGATAACTATATAACTGAGTATCTGTTTCCATATATGAATGCCTGATTTGTTTGTGCAAATACAAATCTATTGCACATACAGCTGAAAATCTGCAATAAATGATTATATTCCATAGTAACTTACTTCATTATTGCTTTCAAAACCATGGGTATTTGGTACATTATGTGAGAAGCTGATAGTGACATCTATATTTAGGTGGCCTAATATTTTCTTTTATAAAAGATTCTTCAGACATTTTTCTGAAACTCTCAAATGCCTTCATAACAACAGGCCTATGAAATTTGACAAGGAAAACTCCCTGAGGAGAGGGACATGCCTTTCTCTTGTTTTATGCTATCTTTGGGCTGATATAGAAACTATTAAAAATCACTGATCCCCTTCTTAAACTTGAATTCCCCAGGAATATTTTCGCAGAATACCTAAATAATAACTGAACGTGAACATTCTAACAAGATTGCATCAGCAACAACACACACTATACTGGGAACACTTGGGATTTGCTGCAGTGTCAGCAGAGAGTGGGGGAGAATCGGGCTGGGTTGTACTCTCTCTTCTGATCACACATGCCTTGGAATTCATACAAAATCCCAGCATCCTATCCCCCTTTTGAGATAAGTCTATTTCTGCTGCCAGCTGATATAGCGAGTCATATTGTTTGAGTGGTATATATCTGTGTTGTAATAGTGGAAGTTCATGGTTTAAAACCCACTGATGATGCAGGATAGAAGGTACATGGAAGAATGTGTTCTGGTTTTTTTTCCCTAAAAGCCTAGGAAATTACATACAAAACAACATCACAATAATATTATTTAGGTTGTGAAATCAAGCAATTGGAAGTGAGGAAGTGCCTTTTGCAGCTGTCAGTGCCTTAAATTCTGCTTTTGGTTGCCTCTGCATTATGCTAGTCTTTAATTACATGATCCCATTCTATTTTTCCATAGGACCTCTGCTTCATTCAGTGCACAGGATAGATGCACAATGGGCACCACTAAATAACATTCTTTAAATGCTGGTTTTTTGTATGCAATATTGTATACAGGCCCGGCAATGTGGAATTCTTTGACTGGAAAACAGATTAAAAAACTCAAAACCTAACCACCACCACCACCACCAACAAAACCATTTACAATATTTTCCTGGAAGCTTCAAATGAAATGTTTCATTATCAAATATTCCCCCCTGCAAGTTCCTATTCACAAGTTCATACTGACTGGTTATTGGTAGAACTGATCATAAATGCTTATTTTTTAAAGGAAAAATTGCACTGAATACTTGTTGTGACAAAACAAAGGCCCAAATTCAGTCCTAGTAGAAGCAATTTTGAAGTAAGGCAATTCTGGTCTTTAACTCCCTTTATCATCTTTTTTTAAAGATGGGTAAAAATATTTGCTACCCTTCTTTTGACTAAAATATAGCCAATTGCTCAACTTCAGTTTTGGTTTGATATTGAAATGATTCAAGAGACCAAATAACCAAGCTTAGTCAAATTTTATTAGTCAAAGACTAAGTAGAACAATACAAGAAGGAAAGAGTTAATACTTTATCAATACAGTCTGGAGAGAAGAGTCTCGCAGCATTCAGTTTTGCCCTGAAAATATGTATTCAAAGCTAGCTGCATACATAGTATGATTGTTTACATGTTAGAGAACATTTTATATGTCACTTAAGACGTAAGCCACCAATCAGCATTTTGTCTTGTTTTCCTGTATCAACTGGTTTCTTTCCTATTTTTGTTTTTGGATACCACATTCTAGGTTCTGGAGGGCTGTGAAAGCACTCCCTACCTATACCAAGACATAGTAGCAATGTATCTTGTCTCTGACAGGTTTTGTATTTGCCAAGATTTTGTGTTTGCCATCCCAAGTGCTGAATTCAGCTTTGTGAATTGTTCTGGGATGTAAGAGTGAATAGACATTAACAGCATTGTGGGAAAAGCATTACACAATTCTGTTAGCATAACTTTTCAACATTTATAATACATATAAATGTGGTGTGTAATATGTTTAAAATATATATATACGCCTACATCATAGTGCAACTGATTTTAAAGAGACACTGGATATTTTTCTTAGCATCTCAGCCACTTCATTATTAAATTCCATCAGAAAGTTTGACTGTATAATATCCAGTCTTGACAGCTTGTTGCTGTTTAATTTATTTCTTTGTTCAAGCCCTGTTTGACTGACTCCTCAGTCTCACTCAGTACCTCATTTTTATTGCCTGAGAAAAATAGGGCTTTATACTCTGAGTCAATTTCTTTGGCTTATCCAGCAGCTTCTTGTTCTGCCAACATCAATATCCAATGTCCCTCCACTGAAGAGCAAAGGTTTTCAATATATAATGAAGAGCAGTGCTAGAATACTTATTCTCTGAGTCACCTGTTCTAAAGTCATGTTGGTGGTACTGCTTGTTGCTTTCTGGGCACAAGAGACTGTGCATCTAGTTGCCTGAAGGAGCATGAATGGATGTTTTCAAGGGTGTTAGTCTGATGTTTATGGCAACCTGAGTCAAATGCTTTCTTTAAATCTGCAAAACATATCTTGCTAATGCCTGCATTTGTTTCCATATTCTTAGTGAGAGTTACATTCTGATGCAGTATAGCAGAACTTTTCTGGTAATTGGTTTCAGTGATTGTCCAGGTATACTGAAAGGACGGGAGACATTTGATACGGTTTTAATCAGTCCGCAACTTTATTATTAGATGTCTGGGAATACCCGGCAGATAAAAGTGTACAGTGCAGGTAACCCCATGTTCATTCATTAAACACCTGGGGGCTTCCACCAGCCCTCCCTCTTTTTCCATCCATGTCCCCCAGCCATTGCTGGGACCTTACCATCCACCCCCACCACTAGTAGGAGGGTTAAGGTTGGCTATAAGAAAGGGGGGTTGGCTCCTTGCCATACCATTGATAGGAGCCCTAGCTCCCCCTCACCCTGTTCCACTCCTTTAACCAACACATCCTTGTTAAGTCCTTCACCTCACCATTTATCTGCTCACTGTATGCTCCCCTTCCCTATGGAGTACCTGCCTTGCACACCTGCCCCGCACTTACATAATGTGTTGTGACATATAGCCTAACTCCCTTCATGCCACACATCAACAAAGTCCTCCCTGAACCCAATGTGGGGAAGGCAAACCCCACCCCCAACTCCACCTAAGCCAATCTGGTGGTGAGGGAAAAATTCCTTCCCAGGCCCCCCTAAAAAAGTGGTGGCTAGCACAATGCCCACAGCAGGTCTTGACCAAACCTGGGATTTTACCACCTAAAGGGGAGGGAGATTGGGTGCTACCTCAGGGGATGAGTCAGTGTCACCACACTGACCCCTTGTCCCCTCTTGCAGCAGTCTGACCTCTCTCTCTCCATGCCCCACAACCATAAAGCACTTTTCCCTTCATTCGGCCAGCCAGGCAAACTCCCCCCTGCTTAAAGGTGTGGGTGTGGTCATTCTTCTCCCTTTAAACAAAATTAATACAATTTTCTATTTAAAAAACTTCAGAACAGATGTATGTGATTTATTGCTACTCCATTCTTTTTACATGACAAATTGTATGTTTCTTGCATTTTGACATTTTGGACAATTGTCAGAGTCACCAGTCTTTGCTGAACACTGATCAGAATAAGATTCAGAACAGAAAGGAGGATTTAAGAATCTGCATCATATCGTTCATTGCTCCTTTCACTCCTCCAGAAACACTGAAAATCAGGAGGAAATATTGCTCTTTTACTTCAGGAGATGGATGCTGGCTTGTAAATGTCAATATCCTTTGCCCAAAGTGGTAGCCTGCTGACACTTTGATTATTCCCAAATCACGGTGTTCAGCGAATACTAAAAGCACAAGATGGTATAAATTATGGAAAGGGCTTTTTAAATAACCTAATAAAATATTCAGAATAACATAAGAATATGTACCCATATAATCTTTTTCTTCAACAACATCACTAATAAAATCAACTGAGATGACTACTGTCAGTAGTCAAAATAATATTACCGTTCGAAAAAGACAAACCCTATTTAACTTGTTACATCCTTTAAATAAAGATATTTCTCATCTGTTGTATGAAATTAATATATATATAATTATAAATATATATAATTGGGTTTCATATTCATAGAATTGTTTTCTAAACAGTCTGGGCAGAGATTGATTTACTATATGGCGTACATGTACATACAGTAATTTAGCACTAGCATATTTATGTCCACGTGATTGCCCAATTCAAATTGCAAATACAGTAGAAACTCCTAATATTAGTGTAGAAAAGCTACTGTAAACCCACTGCAAACTATTAAAATCTGTGACAGAGTGAGTAAAAAAGCAATTCAAAGAATTAAAAAACAAGTATGACTTAAATGAAAAGACAGACCTCTGCCTTCGTGGGGTTGCCATGCCCCGTCAACAAAATGCGGGTTCCTTTGCACCACAAGCAGGGGTTTCAGAGAAAAGAGTCCATGTGAGTGGTGAGGTTAAAATCATCAAGTATTCAGGATTAGCCTGAGAATGAGGTGGCAGCAAAAACTATATAAAGGGAAGGTGGGGAGAGAATGATACTCACTCATTTATCTTCCTGTGCTCAGGGGAAGCTCCCCACCCTTCTTTGACTCTAGCTTTCTTTTGGCAAGTCCTAAAAGTTAATACAAGCAGAGCAAGATATCAATGTTGAGCATGGAAAAATGCCTGGTGATCGTCTTGGTGATACTCTCCTTAGGGCCAGTTTGATCACCTTTATAGGATTGGGAAGGAATTTTCCCTTGGTTTCAGACTGGCTGAGCTACTGAGTTCAACTCTTTCTTATCACAGTTCGCAGTCTGGGAAGACATCAGCCAGCTCTCAGAATCAGCTCAATAGCTAAGCACATCAGTGGGAGTCTATACAGCCAGTTTCAGAAGGACTTGTTTGCCACATCTTTGGATTGATTACAGGTATTTTAGCCTATTGTTCCAAATTCTGTGGCAATGTTTGGGAAAAGAAGAGGTTAAGGATAAGAAAAGTTTTAATACTTAGAAGTGGGACTCAGAAGGTATCCACATAAGTGAACCCAAATCTCTACATGTGAGGAGGGCTAGATGGGAGCTTGCAGCTTAGTGGGGAATCAGATGGTTGTGCACTGAAGGCGTCTGAAGGCCTTCAGGACTTATTGGGATAGAAGACTGCATGGTTTGAGGTCAATGAAGTAACCCTTTTGGTTCATTTGAGTTAAGATTTTATATAATTCAATATAACAAAAAAAAAATTGCAGCCAGAGACCTGGAGACCAAAACAACATACGGCCCAGACATTTTAACCATACATCTTTAAAAAAATTGGCATTATTTATGTTCCAAACCTAATTCCAAGTAAAGTGGTGATGTGATTAACTTTAGGCTCTTTCTAAGCTCTCTGTAGACAAAGTTCAATAAATTAAAAATTCTTAGAATCAGCATGGAGGCTGCTTAAGCACGTCACAGTGGAGACAGAGAGTCATCCTAAACAAGAAAAGACACTGGAAAGCAAAGAACAATCAATGTGGTTCATTTAAGATTCATACAGCTAAACAGGTAGATGTCAAGAAATGGAAAGGTTAGTCTCAGTAAAGTCAATAGAAAGGAAAATAAACTATGTCAAGTAAACATTTATACAGGATTTAATGCTTCAGAACATAAATCCAGGGTATAAGCCAACCACTAACTGCCCAGAGTTAGAAAGAAATTTCCCTCATGTATCTGTTAATGAATAGATGCCCCTTCTGTGGAGGTTTTATACCTCCATCAGAAGCTCCTCTTATTGACCACTGTGGGAGACAAGATCCTGGATTAAATGTGTATTTGATTTGGTGAGGCATTTCCAATGTCAATTCTATTCTGATTTGGCCCAGGCCTTTAATTTATCATCTTTATTTCAGTTCTGACTGACACATAAAGCTTTTAAAGAGTAAATGTAAGGAAAGGACAATTCCTGTAATTTTGATGATATCTACAAGTACAAAACTGATGCTTTATCTGCAAGATCTGAAAAATCTTCAGAATGCAGTTCTCTTTCAGGAGAGCAATGAGCATCTCTGGAACGAGCATTCAATGAAGCAAAGGTCCCCAATCTCTTCCTGTGCACTTTGCTACCTGGCTGGAAAATCTGTCATATCGATTTATTCTTCTCACTTCTTCTCTCTTGCTGATTTGGCTGAGCCCCTCAATGCTGCCTCTGTTGCAGTGACAGTCTGCATTGCATTATCATTGCTTTATCACTGTGCCGTGCCCTTCTTCACCTATTATCCAACTTAGTCTCTTCTCTCATTTCCTCCATTATCAATTCTCCCATCCCACCATCAATTTCATCTTTCATTTCACTCATTTATATCCTTTTAACCTACAGAACTTATTAATATTTCTGCCAGTCTTTTCCCTTATTGCTTTCTTTTTCAGCTTCTTGAGGAATATACAGTGTATATCCCTGGTTGCAGCACTCATCTGGCCATTTGAGAGCTGCTATGTATTATGCAAATTCAGATGTTTCATTGTTTTAGAAAAACCCTTGAATTTTTCTTTTTCATGTAAATGTCTATTTAAAAAAAATACAATGTACCCATATAAGAGTGGGGAAAAGAAGAACTACAATGGGGAAAATTAAGCAAGAAATCAACAATGTAGCCAATATAAACAGCTTAATTCTCCTTTCACTGAGATTGGTGTAAATCAGGAGAGATTTCAATGAATTCAGTAGAAGTGCATCAACATGAATTTCCCTGCTACCTCCATCTCAGCAGGGGGCAGCGGATTTAGTCAGATCGCAGGGAGAATGAATTGGAGGGGAAGTGGAGGAGGGAGAGCCAGTGCCTGAAAAATGTCACTCCCTACCTCATAGAGTCTGGGGGATGCTACTGCATCCCAGCCAGGGTGGAGTAGTAGTTGTTTGGTTCTCATGCTCTTCCCTATCCCGTCCAAAAATGTAACCTTCTCCTCTTGCTGCTAGAACCTCTTGCATGCTTTCAGGATGCTGTGGGCCTGACCAATTGCCTGTTTTTGGAATCAGGAAGGAATTTTTTCCCATTAGGCCAGAGGTTCGTTGGGTTTTTTGCCTTCCTCACAGCATTGTGGAGGCTAAGTTGGGGTAAGGGCAGAATAGGATTTGGAAGGCTAATATTAAGAGATAATGTAGGAATGTGTAGTTTGTTGCAACTTGTGGCTGATGTTCAGTGCAAATAAAAGCTAAAAGGGTCAGCTCCCAGAGATCTTCTAGTTATTCATGTCAGTATGATTAAGTGTTTTATCCAGGTTTGTCATGGTTTTCCCATTTGATACTGGAGAGTAAAGAAAACTAATCAGGACCCAGGGAAATGGTAACTTTACTTTAAACTTCTCATTTTATTGCTCAGATATAATATTACAGATCTAATAATTAATGTGCTAATTTTGAAGTGAAATTACCAGATTTTTAATGTTGTCTTGTTTTTTTAAAAAATCTGTTGCTGAAGCAGTGGTTATTTATGGTAACTTTTTTTAAAATCCATCATTCACAGAACTTTTCACCAAAAGATCACCAGTTCAAATCCAGACAGGTCATTCTGTTCTGTACACTGTATCCCCTTCCTTCTTGTAAATCTCAAATGATCCCAGGTGATATGCAGAATTTCACCATGATTGAAAATAATAACCACTGAAACAGTTTGTACCTTCATGTAGTGTCCATAGTAATTAATTAATGTAAAATATTAATTAATGTACTGCTAGTGCAGAAAGAACTGAGTGGTTGAATGTGTTTTTCTAGCAGGTTTTTTCTACTTGCTTTAAATTTAATTACAACTTTGCTGTCAGCAGAATATAATTGGTTTCCATACTTTTAATTTAATAATTCTCCAAGGGACTAGCCAACCATTTCTAAACTATATTAAAAAATTCCAATTTCCTGTATAAAACTAAAAAGCCTGCAGATGAATGCCACTTCTTATTTGATGCCTTTGGTTTTCAACATGAAGCTTAACAGTTCTTGAGAAGAAGTGTTAGCATAAGACTGGGAATCAGGACTCCTGGATTCTAATTCGAGCCCTGTCAATGAGTCACTGTATGTCTCTGGGCACAGTACTCACCCTCTAATAACAATAAATAATCATAATAATAATAATAATAATAATAATAAGTAATATATGTTGCAGTAATACCTGGAAGCCAAAATCAAGAATCAGTTCCCCATTTCACATTCACTTTCCTGGTGCCCTGTAGTAACTATCCATGGGTACAGGAGGATTATGTAGAAAAGAGAGTAGATATAAAGATGACAAAATGATTTTTATTTAAGTAGTTCCCTTTTCAGAGAGAAATGGGAAACAGTTATAAAATAAAACCAACGGTAAAGAAAAAAGTTATGGATTTAAGGGAAATAAGGGAACTGAGTTAATAGGTAATAAGAGACTATAAAGCCATTAGGAGCATGAGTAACATAGGAACTCTTCAGGAGGCATTAGATATGTCTAACCACAGCAAAGGCAACAGAATGAGTGATGAGAAGTATACTACGTTGTTTACCGACATGTGGAACTGATAAGGACTTGATTTATACAGCAAAGATTGAAAAAAAGATGAAATGAGAATTCTAACCAACACTACAGATTTTCTTGTGATAGAGGAAGCCTGAATTAAAAAAATAACATCCACAGAGTATTGCAATAGCATGATGATATATATTAACTGGAGAAACCTCTTCATCTAGGACTGGACAATTACCAACTCATCAATGCCTTAGCACATCACTTTATAAGACGATCTTCCACAAGATTTTGTGTTGTACAAGTCATCGAAGCCTTAGGAAACCCAACATACATAAGCTTAGTGGAAACAAGTTAATGATGTCTTGTTATTGGATGAAAATGTGATTTTACTTTGCATATGACACAATACTTCAAACATCTTGCTTATCTCCAAAACCAACAGTGACACTCTATATTATATAATGTCTGTTCAATGTTATTTCCTCATAAATTTTTCTGTTGTTTCTGCAGAAGGCAAATATAGCACAATTTTCTTCCTTTCTCACAGTTATCTCTCATGGTCAGTTTTATCTCCTGGTCAGACACTTTACAATATTTTTACCATTTTAGTTAGAAACTAGAACCAGAACTTCAAATCCAAACATCAATGAACCTTGGGGAAATCCAAACTTTGTAGCTCAGGCCCATCTTTACTTTCAGTAGCTATAATTTGCTTTCTTTGTTTTACAGGGGTTCTGCTCTTTAAATAACCTACCTATTCATCTTGTCTACTTTCCTCAAAGCTAACTTGCACTAAAACCACTTTAATAAGTCCTAAAATCAGTTCTATGCCTTCTTTCACAGACCCAACTGAAATAAGGTCCTGCATTCTCTCCTGAGTTTTGCATGCTTTGTGACTGCCCATCCATTATGCTCCCTGTGCTGTAGGTCTTGAACATTCAATGATCAGGTCAGTTATCTTGGTTAGCTCTACTCTGGCTAGTTCAGAAGGATTTCCAGGTTTGTTTTTTTTTTGGTTTCTTTTTTTAGTAAATCTTTATGGTAGTTTCCACTTCCATGCTTCATTATGAACAATCATACATGTAAACCAAACTACTAGATGTTGGCATTTCATGGGAAAAGTGTGGCTGCAGATTTCAGACACTCTCAGCCCTCGCGTATATTGAAGTTTTGGGTCAGCCTATGTCAGCCAACTGGGATGAGGGCAGTCTAGCCTAGTGGTTGGAGCGGGCATCTGGCCCAGCGGTCAGAGTAGGCATCAGAGCTAAGGTGACAGTGCTGAAATCAGTAGCTAGGAGCCAAAGTCAAGGGTCAACCTGAGGACAAGAACTGGATTCCAGAGTCAAGGGTCAAGCCAGAATCCATAGCCAGATGCAGAACCCAGTGTCAAACTGGAATGAGCAGAGTATCATGCAATGAAGGGTTCAAGGCAGGGGCAGGACAGAGGCCAGGCTGGGTGCTAGACAGGAACAAGGTAGCATAGAAGAAGGTACAATGGTAGCTGAGAAGCCAGAGAGCTGCTTCTGGCTTAAGAGCTAGCCAGCTGGCCTCAGTAGCCCATCAGGTGCTGAGGCTAATCAGGCAGCTTGCTGCAAGCCAGTTGTACTGATAAGGCTGCCTAGACACAAGCTCTGCTGCGGACCCTGGTTCCTGACAGCCCTGTTACAGCAAAATCTGCAAAGTTCAGACCTAGATCAACCCATTTTATCCAAACTAATGTCTACAAAATGCCATCTCATTACGTTACAGTTCTTATATTCTTGCTCTTCATATGGTGCAAGACATGTAGTCAAACATTTTTGTTCTTAGGGGAACAGATGCCAACTCTGATATAGGCTAGAATCTTCCACTTCATGTAAGTAACAGCTGAATGTGATATTTGTAGGCATCATTTTGCACAGCCAAGGAATGATCAATTTAGGGCAGTGCCACCTATGTACTGAACACTGAAAGTCAGTGGTTAATTGGATATGGGAAAGGCCTTTATACACAAACTCTGTAGGACGAACCATAATACCTTTATTGGACTGGATTATCGGGTGCAGTTATTCATTATTCATTTGTAGCATGATAGTGTATCTCTTTAACCCTACAAATGATATCACTTCTTTCTTGGGTAGTAGGAGACTTTCTCCATCAGTAGCTCTATCTTTTTCTGCTCTGACTGCATTTGACCATTCCCTAAAACAAAGCTAAGAGATCTGGTTTCAATTGCTGTCTCCTCTTAAAGGATGGAGATAGTCTTTCTTCTTATGATTAAAAGCAATTTCATAATTGAAATAGGCAGGTCCATTACTGATTACGACTTGTCAATGGTGAGTCTGAGTCACTGGTAATTTTCTAGAGTGTCATGCAGACCTGAAGGCATCGTGTAAAACTTGGAGAACCACTTCTGAGCCATAAAAGCAGATTGGGGCTATCAGTATCTCTTGGTCAATTGCTACAGTTGAGATTTATTTAGCAGAACACATTTCATCTAACAATGTATCCTTTTGGAATGTATAGGTTTGCTTGGATTTTCCTCTTTTATCTGTTGTGGCTCTAGTTTACAGTGAAAACATAACATAAACATGCCCCTATAATCCTAGTTAGGGTGATATACTGTGTTAATACAGGCTACAGAATACCTAATGAGTTAATTTAGGAATCAAGGCACCTTGAATTGACAACACACAGTTCAATCTAGATCCAGATATGGCTACTATGGATAGGTGCTACAGCTGCAAAAGTTAATTTCACTTTGTGCATAGAGGAGGTAAGGATTTCAACTGACCAGCTTTGATGCAGCATTTTGCAGACAATGTGAAAATATGGGTCTTATCAAAAATAGAAATTCTTAACCCTGAAAGAGAGAGCATGAACACCTCAATATGGCCATTCAGTCATACCATTTTCTGAATCCTTCACTGTGGCTGACACCAAGTAATGCTCAATGAGTAATATGAGCTATTAAAGGCCCATAATAACCACTGGAAAAACAAAAATCAGCAATGAAAAAAACAATTTTTAACATGAGGTGAAGTCTGAATCCAGTAAGGAAAATCCAGTTTGCTCTTTAGCATTCTGAAACAATATCAAGCACAGAGTAACAGTTCATGGGTTTGCTGGAAGTTTTCATACAGAATGGCAAGCCCTTGTTTAGCCAAGTTTTGATTTGTTTCACTGTTTTTCTTGTGTTGAGACCAGTGGAGAAATATCTGTATTTTTAAAAATTATTGTTATCATTTTACATTACAATAAGTAAAGATCAAACATTTTGTAGTAATCCACATAATTCTCTTATCTCCAAATGATTTGTTTAAACTCTATTTGGATTAGAAAAAAATTGCTTTGCAATTTTATACAGAAATTCACAAAAGAGTGCGAAGGGAGGAATACACACTTGATTGTGAAACCTTATCAAGTGATGGGCAATTTTTTTCAGACAGTCTTATCAGACACTCAGAAAAGACTCATACCAATTCAGAATTCTTTTCAAACACTGTAATATGCTAAGCCACCTTGTTGAATGTGGTTTCAGAAACTGTAAAAGACTTTATACAATCTTTCACTAGAATGTCTAATTTTCCACCAACTATCTTTCTTATCGACAACACAGAGCTAGAAGTGTATTAGCAAACAAAACAAAATAGAAGAAAACAAAAACCTGTATTCATACTGTAAAATCTATGTTAACATAAGGCATGAATTCACAGACTCCTGAAAAAAAAATCTAACTGCTTTTCTCTACACACATTATTTAACTCATCAATCATGGATCACTGCAGATAAATAGGTAAAAGGTACAAGGAAAAGGTTCTGTTGATAAAATGTAGAAAAAGATTTAATAATAACTCCAGTTTTATCATAGAATGAACTGAATTTCAAACATCATGTGAAGTGACAGGATGGAAACTGTGAGAATGAATTACAGAGATAGTAATGAGAATAACCATGCTATGCACATTTTAAAAAACTTTTTCAGGTCCTCTTAAGCCTAATGAGGAAGGGAAGAGGTTTGTAAGAATATTAAAAGTTCTGCTAATTGGATAGCTGGGTCCTGGAAAGTGTTTAGGCAGATAATTCAGGTAGTCTTTATCTTTGGGATTATCTCTTAATCTTTCTGTGCTTGACAGGATTTTAGATTTTCTTCTCCTCTAAATGTGTATTTGACTTCTGTTTTTCATTGTTTCTCTCTTAATTAGAAAGGTGATAAGTAAACAAACAAGCAGTGCAACATACCACCATCTCTGCACATATCACTATAATATAGTCTAACAAAACCAATGCAGAAGACTTTTATGCAAATGAAGTGGAAAAAATGCAATTTCTCAGCACGGGGAAATCAGCTGAGACTATGAATGAGACTCTGCACCCACTTATACACCACTGAAATATGTGTACATGGTGGGTCTGTGTAGGGGAATGAAGATTATTATCCGAAAGTGGAATGTGACCAGTATATCCGTGTGCAGAACTGGTACTAAACCTCATGTTAAAAGGGAGAGGAAGCAAGTTTCATTTGTGAATTCTCCTCATATCCAAGGGTAGGGCCTGACAGTCCACGATACGCTACTGCATATGCTCTAGTTAAGAATTTCTTCTTGTAGCCCCAATGCAATTTAGCATTCAGAATGTGTGTGAAGGCTTGTCTGTGGGTTTTTCTCACCCACTAAAGTCTGGGCCCTTCCTATACTAGGCTAGAAAAACGATGTGCACTAAGTGAATTTCTGGCAAGAAATATTCAGATGCTGGAATGCAAGGGAGCAAGGCAGACCAGGTCCAAATTGTTTTGGGGGAATTAATTGGGGGAATTAATCATTAAAAATCTCTGAAATGTCAAAGAGACAAGGGGGTTGAGGTAATATCTTTTATTGGGCCAACTTCTGTTTTGAGCTAACACAAAGGTCTTCTTCTGGTCTGAGAAACTAACTCAGAATGTCATAGTTAAATACAAGGTGGAATAGATTATTTAGCATAAGTAGTTAACATATTTTTCAATGGACCATTGAAGGTGAAATAGCCCATTAACACCCCTCCAGTCATACAGAGGAAGGCAACTGTGGAAGAGTGTGTTATTAGTGGGTTATAGACTGTTGTAATAAGCCATAAATTGAGTGTCTCTATTCAGTCCATGATTTTTAGTGTCTGGCAAAGTTATGAATTTAAGCTCTGAGGCTTGTCTTTCAAAAGTGTTGTGCAGCTGCTTTCCCACTCTAAAATCTAGGGCACCCAAATGAGAGGCATAAAACAAAACATGTTCCCTGTCTCAAAGACATACAATATAGCTGAAGACAAGACATAACAAATGAGATTAAAAAACAATGAAGGATAGGGAAGGGTGAGTGATAGTGTCTGTGGTAAGTTTATACACTACCATAGCCATGTGGGTTGGTGACAACATTTCTGCTCCACAATTCCTCTGTTGTAATTGGTTCTTTGATGTTTATACTCAGAGCTTTTCTCTTCCTAATGGTCCATTGACTTCATTGGGATGTGAGTGCATGCTGTCCTAATTTGGCTCCTTGGACTGGGATCATAGTTAGTATTTTGCAGTGGCAAAAGCCCAGCAAATGAATTATTATTGAATATGTTTTAATTTTTCTGTTATGTATCCAAGATTTTAAATCAATCAAGGAGTGAGAATGGATTCCATAATTTTAGGAATCTGGCACTCCACAGCAAACGAAGTCTTTGATCACATTTTTAGGGCTCAGTCCTGTTTCTATTAAAAACACTAGGAGTTTTGTCATTGACTTCAATGAGAGCAGGGTTAGATTGATTTCTTTATTTTATTTATTTCTGTGGTGATACCATTAATATAGTCTTTGGTTGTAAGATGAGTCTTTTGTGCTTACCAGTTTCATTTGTAATGACATCAGCAATTGCTTATTTATTATATTTACTTGATAATATCTTTAAAATGCTGTTCAGTTCAAAGTGAAAGTTGCTAAGTCTTTGTTACAATAACACATTCTGCACAGTGTCTGAAAATTCAGGTAAAGTGTTGAGTTACATTTTTGATGTCCCAGAAACTGGCAGCTTGGATCAGGGATGCTTTTTCTCAATCACAGATACACGAACTTTTGATTTGTAAATGTCTCCAAGAAATTAAGGGTTACTGATTTTCCCTTCACATCAGAGAAATACCATGGCCAGAGAAGGAAAGATCTGACACATTTTTTCCCTTTTCTGAAGTGAATTTTGTGCTGATGAAAGATGCTAACTTGACAGACTTGGAGACTGATTTTCTTTATCCACCAAAAAAGTACACAGGCAGAGATAATGTAAACTTCTCAACACTACCCCATAAAACTGTTCTTGAGGTACTACTACTTAGAGGGAGAGGATAGATCATTCCTCACACCCAATTAATCACTCACTTCTGTGCTGATTGCCAAGAAGGGTGCAAATATTAATGATGGTTTTTGTGATGTATAAAGCTTTCCAATAAGAAGTGGACTAATAACAAGCAATTTCTTAAGTGCCCCCCATCTCAGAATGACCATTTGATTTAGAAATGTAACAAATGCAAAACTTGCTAAATGACAGTGAAGGGTAAAGGATATTATGGTCCACTACAGCTCTTCCTTTTTTATTTGTTTTATATAACAGCAGATTGTTGCATTGATTGTTAAAGCAGTGAAATATCTACAGCTACATGTCTGGTACCATCTCACTTTGAAAAGTGCCCACAGTTTAAGGGAAAAGATATCTGTCTATAATAGGAACAGGAGCTAGCCCCAAATAAACGTCAATAGAAAACTTCCACTGTCTTCAGTGGAGCAGTTACAGGTCCTTAAGTTGTAGATTTAATGAGAAATATAATATTACTCCACACCTGCTTTTGTTCTAGTCATAATTATTTTGTTTTTTATTACTTGTTTATTGAATACTCACAGCACAGAGGAAGAGAGAGATGATTTTTGCCCCAAGGAGTTTAGCGTCATAACAGACAAGCAATACAGTTCAGATGGACTCAGAGGGATTTTACACACTGCGGCCCCGAGTTTGTTTAGTTTAATAACCCTTTGTTGGTGGATTAATATTAGTAAGCTGAGCAGAAGAAGCATATCAGTTCTGCAAGGATGGCTTTGCTTGAAGAAATGTAAGTTTCTTATTTCCAGAGATCTCTGTTGGCTACAATTTTTTTCCTCTGCTGTTGGTTACATTGAAATCCTATTTGAGAAATAGCCAGTTTCCTGTATCTTAAGTCCAAACTCATGATTCTCAGTACTAGCATAGTCTGAGATACCAGCAGATCAGTCTTCCAGCTTTCTGCATAAATAATATTACAATTTATTAAAATATGGCTAGATTATGTCAGGCCAAACAGTTTTGGTGCCTGAGCATTGGCTGTACAAGTACTGAGGGACTCTGCCTGCACTGACAGTGGTTCTAGGAATCCCATGGAAGGTAAGAAGAAGGTTAAGGATGAGTTCATGGAATTAGGCCCTTTTCATTCTTCTAAGCCAACAATTCAGCCTCTCAATGTCTCTTGTCTAGCCTGTGTCTATTTTGTAGACTGTAAGTTCCTTGGGTCTTTCTTTGTGTTGTATAATGCTGAGCACATCAGCAGCACTTAACAAATAGCACATGCGAGCAAAGAGCCAAACCTGTTCCCTTAATCACATAAGAAATCCCATTGACTTAAAAAGGTGAGCTGGATTTGCCACCAAATGAACAATTTATAGAATTTATGACAATTCACATCTGTCTTCATGGAAGACAGATGAGACTTTCCAGAGCCTTGAGGGGAAGACTCTAAAAAAAGTTTTCCTAGCTCTTGTGCTATTTATCAGGGACAGTCAAACTTCTCAAAGCTATGCTGGTCCAAACAAGTGGGCTTTTATATAGTATATTTACTCTATTATATTACTCTATATTTTCCCATTAGACATTGTCTCTCTCTTTCAATCTATTTACTTTCTGCAGTTACTCTATAATTTTATCATTTTGATCAAATCTATAATTGCTTAAAAACAAAGAAAATGTCAATGAAACTTTCCAAGAGTATCTCTAAATTGTATGTGAGATATTTATGTTAGTAAGTCCTTGCTTTTCTTAGATTTTCTAAGCAAATAAGAGGCTGTTTGCATGAGGCCATTGATAAGATTCCAAAGGAGAAAACAACCAATGAAAGCACAAAGGAAAATGTATTTTTTTTTCCATTTCCACCTAAGATCAATTATTTCTATAAGACTAGATTTTGCCTTTACGTTCACTATGGCACATTGCAGACAACCAGAGAACGTGTTGTTTGTACAGATATTTGACTAGGGAATTGGTATCCTCTCCACATTGTGCCAGACATGGGTGGGTTCTGCCAAAAGTAGCAAGGTAAACTATAGAAGAATTTTACTACTGGGCCTCCAACACTTACACTAACAGCAAGATATCAACAATATAACTAAGGATCAGTACTAATTATGGGTCCACATTATCTATTTATCTTAAGTACTTATATGCCCCTTATTACCATAGTATCTGACCACCACACAATATTTAGAGTATTGTTGCCCCTTTTTGACCTGAGCTACTAGTCAAATTTGGGGCCTTGGGAATATTTTATTTGGAAGTAGAAATGGATGGTGTTTGGTATTTTCTTTGATGTAACCTTGTTTATTTCCAAGGAATGTACAAAGTCATGTGCCTCTGGAAACAAGAAAAAAGCAGCAGTTTCTTAGCTTACAGTCCCAAAGCCCCTTTGACCAACACCAGAACCGAAAGCTCTCTAGATTAAATGACTTGTCCCAAGTCAAACAGGAAGTCTATGGCAGAGCAGGGAATTTAACTCATGTTTCTTGAGTTCCAGATTAGTGCCCTAAATACTGACTGGACTATTCTTTTTCCTCACACATATGTCCTATTCCCACATCCCTCAAGTAACTATCTGGGGTGACTGAATTATTTTGAAAGAAAGTGGAGGAGAACATTTCTAGGGCTTGATTTGCCTAGTGATCCTGCTCACTCAATTGCATAGGTATCCAGATGGAAAACTCAGAATAATAATCGTCTTATTCACTTGTTCTTAAAACCCTTTTTCCACTAAGCAATGCAAGCTCAGATCTGCAAATGGACACAGTTTGCTAAATTGTCTCAGATTCCCAGGTAACTAGTAAATTATCCAAAATGTATATTAGCTGTAGTCTCAAGGAAGTGCAATACAACAGGGCACAAGGTAGTCTATTCCATTGCAAAATCCTATATCAACCAATAAGCATGATAACCCAGGTGACTGTTTAGTCTAATCACTCCTCGGCACACACAGCTGAACATAAAATTCAAAGGATCCATAAGTCCTCCATATTGTAGTAGAGTCTTTTCCAGCCTGTAGTAGCTGAACTTTGTGACTTCGTCCTGACCCACAACTACTTCAGATTTGGAGCCAGTCTATACCTTCAAATCAGTGGCACAGCTATGGGAACCCGCATGGCCCCACAGTATGCCAACATTTTTATGGCTGACCTAGAACAACGCTTCCTCAACAAGTGTCCCCAAGCACCTCTCCTTTACCTACACTACATTGATGACATTTTCATCATCTGGACCCACGAGAAAGAGTCCCTCGAAGAATTCCACCGGGATTTCAATAATTTCCAATCCATCATCAACCTCAGCCTGGACCAGTCCACACAAGAAATCCACTTCCTAGACATTACAATAAAGGGTGGTCACATTAATACCACCCTATACCAAAAACCAACTGACCGCAAAACATATCTTCATGCCTCCAGCTTCCACCCTGGACACATTACATGATCCATTATCTACAGCCAAGCCTTAAGATACAACCGGATTTGCTCTGATCCCTCAGACAGAGACAAACACCTACAGGATCTCCATAAAACATTCTTACAACTACAATATCCACCTGGAGAGATGAAGAAACAAATTGATAGAGCCAGATGGGTACCCAGAAGTCACCTACTACAGGACAGACCCAACAAAAAAAACCAACAGAACACCACTGACCATCACCTACAGTCCCCAACTAAAATCTCTCCAACACATCAACCTATCCTAGCAGATGATCCCTCACTTGCTCAAGCTGTGTGAGGCAGACCTATTCTTGCTTACAGACAGCCCCCCAATCTGAAGTAAATACTCACCAGCAAGCGTACACCATACAAGAAGATCACTAACCCCGGTCTGCCCACACATCGACTCTAGTGACACCATCACAGGTCCTAACAACTTCAGCCACACCATAAGGAGGTCATTCACCTGCACATCTACTAATGTAATATATGCCATCATGTGCCAGCAATGCCCCTCTGCCATGTACATTGGCCAAACCGGACTGTCACTACGCAAAAGAATAAATGGACACAAATCAGACATAAAAAATGGTAACATCCATAAACCAATTGGAGAACGTTTCAACCTCCCAGGACACTCTGTAGCTGATTTGAAAGTTGCCATACTTCTACAAAAAAACTTCAAAAACAGACTTCAAAGAGAAACTGCAGAATTGAAACTCATCTGTAAACTTGACACAATCAAACTGGGTCTGAATCCGGACTTGGAATGGTTATCTCATTACAAGAAGTAATTGTCACTGTTCACATATTCTCACCTCCTAATCAATGGTTGTGAATAGGCCT
The DNA here is from genome assembly GCF_026122565.2 of Emydura macquarii macquarii. Classification (NCBI taxonomy): domain Eukaryota; kingdom Metazoa; phylum Chordata; order Testudines; family Chelidae; genus Emydura; species Emydura macquarii. Next base: position 9,501,540 of record NW_027130568.1, read on the forward strand.
CAACTACTCTAACTGAATGGAATTTGCTTATACCTAACTTCCCCATTGTTGTTCCTTAACCTTAGATATGTATATATTTACCCCCAATGTGATTTCTATTCCTTACATCTGACGAAGTGGGTTACAGCCCACGAAAGCTTATGCCTGCAGAAATTAAATTTGTTAGTCTTTAAAGTGCTACAGAACTCTTGTTGTTTTTTATCATATGAACAGATGTTCAGTAAACAATGAACACTAGCACAGCATATTAAAACTTCAGTGTAGACTGAACTCAATTGTTGATTGAACTCAAAGGTGGTGGGGAGAAGTTAAAGTATGATGTATGCCATCCTCTTCAAGATGCATGCTAACCCCATACACTACACTGGAGAGATTTCTCCCTGTCACATGACAGGCAGGCCTAAAACACGAGCTTAGAAAAACCTTACTGATAATTGACTTTTCTGCAATAGCCAATTAGATTTCACTATATTCCATCCACATTTCAATGCAGCATGCATTAATAGGTCTGTTACTGAGGCATCTCCCTCCTCAGCTCTGAATTATGTGACAAGCGACTACAATAGCAGAAGATATGAACTCCCTTCTGAGCTTGTAAAATCAGCGAGAGACATTAACATCAAAGACAGCTGGGTATTTACAGTTAATGCCAAGATTAAATGAGAGCATAGAGAACAAAATATGTAAATGATGGCACATAACTTTTAGGTACGAACCACTGTTTTTCTTTAAAGAAACACTGCCAATGTTTCTTTTAATTAGAACGCGCAAGACTTAATCCCTTGTTCTACCAACTATTCAGCAAACAACATTAATTATGAAGTTTTGTTATTGATTTATGCGCATTTCTATGGTGCATGTCACCCTAGTGTCTGAGTGTCTCACGAACATTAATTAATTTTTCCTGACTCGATCCTCTGAAGTAGGGAAGTATTATCATCCCTCTTTTGCAGATGGAAAACCTGTGGTTTGACCTTAATGAAGTTATCTAACTTTGGGCAAGATACTTAATGAGTTAATTGAACCAAGGAATAGAATTCACAAGTCCTGATTACTAGACACTGAACTGCAATGATATGGTCTCATTATGAACTTACTAGAAGCAACATTATTATTGGCTAGAGTGGTAAACTTTAAAAAAAAAAAAAAAATTGAGAAATTCAAGATCTGATTATGCTAGTTTTGAAGCTGGACTGATTTTTTTTTAATTTTTCACAGTTTTCCACAGGCTTTGTTGTTGTTGTTTCCTTTCAAAATTTGGAATATTTGAAAGTAAAGTTTTAAAATTCCAGAATAGAAATGCTTTTATTTTGAAAACCCCTTCCAAGTGACCAAATGAAACAATCCAATTTGGCAATATGAAAGACTGCAGAGCCCCAGCAAAGAAAATTAAAACTATAAACAAAATGTTCTTGTTTTTCATTAAAATTTTAGAGACTATCAAAATGTTATTGTGAAAGCTTTCATTTTTGAGAAAAAACATTTAATATTGAGGAAATTGGTTTTTTTTTTTTTTTTTTTTTTTTTCTCGCATTCTATAAACAAGAGATGAATCCTAAGACCTGATTTGGGAATTGATAGTGCATGGGGGCGGAGAGATAATTGAACCACAGACAGCCACAATAGCTGGGGTTTCTCATGGGCACAGCAATACATATGCCCATCAATTGCCAGATTAGAACCTAGTTGTTGTCAGCTTCCCTGAAGTTCTCTAGCAGCTCTCTAAGATTTCACGACTCCCACCAGAAGACATACTGTGACAGAGTGCTGAGTCCTGACAGGGGGGTCAGTACTCCAATCACTGTAGCCTCAATTAGGCTATGTCTACATTATAGACCTTGTAGCAACACAGCTGTACTGCTACAGCTGTGCCGCTGTAAGGTATCCCATGTAGTCGCTCTATGCTAATGAGAGAAAGCTATCCTGCCAGCATAATTAAACCACCCTCAATGAGCAGCAGTAGCTATGTCAGTGGGACAGCGTCTCCCGCTAACATTTCGTTATCCACACTGATGCTTTTGTCGGTCAAACTTATGTCGGTCGGATGTGTTTTTTTCACACTGCTGAGTGACAAAAGTTTTACCAACAAAAGTGGTAATGTAGACAAAGCCCAATTTTCCCCAGTGATAGCTGACTGAGTAATTAGCCAATCAGAGGGAGAGGCTGGGGAAATAATTAGACCTCAGTTGGCTAACCTGATAAAAGCCAGGAAGGAAGTGTTACAAGAGGGAGATCTCTCTTTCCCTCCTATGGCTCTGGTAAAGAGGAACTGAAAGATGAAGGGATTGAAAACTGTGATGTTTCACTCTACTGTTGTTTGTGGAAGAGTGGAATAAAATATAAACATCACACTAAAAGGAATTGGATCTGAGCAGTTTCTGGGATATCAGAGGATGGGACAGAGTATTGTCCTGTCACATAGGTAAATGGAGAATTCTTCAGTTTTTCTTTCATTATTTGATTAGTTAGCAGTTGGAAACTGATTGTAAAAGGCCAGAAAAAAAAATCTAATTAAAATAAGTGCCATTTCCTAACATCTACCTTTGGACAAACTCAAGCTGCTAATTCTTTGCCTCTTACTTTTTAAAAATAACTGAAGATGTTCTTGGAAGCCTTGGTTTTAACATTGGAAGGTTTTATAGCTTTTAACAAACTCTTTTATGGAGTTGAAATTTCAATTTTGAATGGAGAATGGTGCAATGAGTAACTTTTTTTGTTATTCAAAAGGAAGTGTATCACATCAGTATGTAGATATATGGCAAGCTTTACAGTGAAACTATAATGTTTTCTTCCGTAATTTACTGTGTATAAAATCAACAGTACTACTTCCATATTTTTCTGTGTGAGTTACTTGTTTTCCAGATGGGTTAGACATCAAAATGGTGAAGGACAAAAAACAAGAAACACTCTATACTTGTGATGCTGATGGTGTTGTTCTAAAACTGAGATTACTCAAGGCAGAATTAGAAAAACTAGGCAAAGCTCAAGAGGCTGAATTCTGATAAACATCCAAATTTTCTAATATCATCCAAAGCTTTGCTTTAAATTTTTAAATTCCTGTTGTCCTTTCCTTCTTCTCTTCCTCCATTGTTATATCATGATACATTCCTCCTTCCAACACAACTAGATTCTTTCCACCCACCATAATAGGCCACTGCTCGTGGGCACTACAAGAGGAGGGCATAAGAGAGTAAGCCCTTGCAAAAATTGCTATTGTTATGCAAGGCCTTTCCATCAATTCGCCTGTAGAAGAGTTCTGGATAGTACAAATAGCACTCATTAGACACAATACTTTCTTGCTGCGCATCTGTGCTTCTTTGTGGAAACACAGCAGAGAAAATAGCCACAAAACAGAATGTAGAGCTGTGGGTGAGGGGAAGACTTTGGGTCAAACTGTCTAGAAGCATCACAGAAATCAGGGAAAGGGAAGACTGGTTGGTTGAATTGTGCTTTTGTTATATGCAGGGAAAGTGAGAGAGCAGGGAGAAAATCTACTAGCAGGAGAGGAAGGAAAGTTTGAAGTTGAAGAGAGTTCATGCCTTTTGGTATTGCAATTGTAATTTAGAAATGAGGAAGAAGATGACTTCTTGATGTAAACTCAATGGTTACCTTTGAAAAGTGGATAGAACTAACTTGGAAGCATGAATGAGCCTTGATCTTAGTATGAATGAGATAGTGGCAAGATTTTGACATCAGTCCCAGCCCCAAAATAGGATCCCAAAAATGTTGAGAAGTGTTTGTATGAGACCCCAGACCACCTGGAATTGTCCCATGGTCACCATGCACTCCTTGCTATCCTGAGCCAACTTACAAGAGTCATTGTTAGTCTGGACATCAAAGTCACCCAGAACAATAAGTCTGTGCTCTACCAGCACCAGGCCAGAAAAGTACCTATCCAGTTCAACAGCAGACTTAAGATGCAGCAACATGATCTTTACACCAGAACAAAGGAATCTGATATGTAGGAGCACCTCTACTACCCCAAGTAAGATACAAAAAGCAGTGATCTTGTTCTCCTCTCCTCGCTCATGCTGAGCCAAGTACTTGTATCACCAGTAAAAACAATTCTTGTATTATTTTCCAGTCATCTGCTAAGGAATCATTGTATTAGAATTTAAATTTGCTGATAATGAGTAAATAGTTTGCAAAATTGTATTATCATTATCTCTCCTTGTCTAAGCTCAGTGGTTTTTCTCCAAAGAGTGTATATAGTGTATTTTGGTTTGGTTAGACATGCCTCCTATATCTGACCTTTCAATTCCCTCTAATCCCCAGCAGATATTCCTTACTTTTCATGATATCCTATTAGGAAACGAGAAGGCGGCGTATCAAGTCTGGCACTTTCTCAGACATTCGCCAGTTAGCTGCTCTATTCAAATCTTTTACTCTCCAGGATTTCCCAGTGGAAAAGAGCCCCAACTATATATAGTACAGTTCAGGAAATAATGTCCTTAAATTATTCAGGAGAAAATGAAAAATTATAGGCCTATTTATAACAGAAGTAATGATTTAGAGGCAAAACATTATTGATCATTTATAACTGTCCCAATTACTATTCTGATAACATTTTGCAAGTGTATATGACAAGCTATAATACTGGTACTGCAAAAAGGAAAAAATAATTTAAAATTGTATAATTTATAGTTCATTCTCCTTCTCTTCTATTGCAATGTGCAAAATAACTTATTCTCCTGTCAGTATAGATTTCACAGCAATGGAAGTTAAAATTGATCTTTTCTAATAAAGATTTATCGTCACCACTCACTAATCACTTCATTGTGGAAGCACAGTATATACACCTCAGTTCTGAGGAAATGTAGAAAAGATGGCAAACTGTTGGCCCAGTATATTTATTTCTTTATCTGCAGATATTTCCCTTTCAACTATGCTCCTGTCAGATCTCCCCAATTATATAAGTTTGGCTAGGTCATCACTTAAACAAGAGACCTCCAAGGTGCTTCAGTAAAGGGCAATATAGTGGGAGCCCGTCATCCCAAAGGTAGCACTCTTCCCTATGAGTCACTGCTGAACGAATGCAGCATTGCCAACCCAAATGTTCAAAAATTACGAGCGGGCTTAGAATTCATAAGATTTAAAAATAAATAAAAGACATAAATGGGTTCTTTTTGGTTTTTTTTCTTGTTTCTGAGCCCATAGGGTTCACTCATTTCATGTTTTCAAGCTTTTCTCTACATCCAGGAGGACTAGAAACATACTTTTTTTTAAATGAAAGCTGAGATTCCTCTGCAATCTTTTGACTCCAGCAGCTGGAAATTTAAGTAAAACACCAGATATTACAAGAGTTGGCAAACATTCTAATGCCCTAGCATGATGTTGGGCACACTGGTCTGAAGACACATAAGGCCTATATTACTTTCAATAGCTTGAAGTTGTTTATCTTTGGTTTCCTGGCCAATTTCCACCTGCCTACTTAGATTTCTCTTGTAATTTTAACTGTCTATTGTATTATTCTGTCTCTAAAAAGTTGCTATGTGGTGTTAAACAGTGGCTATGTTTTGCCCTAGAGATGCCTATACTAAACCAGTGGGTGAAATAAATAATTTGTACTAATTGAATAAAAGCTTCTATGTAAATGTAAGTTTGTTATCAGTACATTTGATGCCTTCCAAAGTGCTCATCTCTTTAGGTTGCAATGACCACCGTCTGGTGCTTATTTTTCTACATAAACTTTTATTAACTTGGCCTTGTTATGATTTAGGTGATAGAGCTTCTTGTTTTAGGTGAAGATGCTTCTCTTCTTTCAGTACAGTAACAAGCTAAAAGTTTTCTAGTGTACAGGACTACATCTGTGTGCATTAGGGAACTTTTAGTTCATGCCAGCAGGGTCTACATGGGCCAGTTGTGAGTGACATGCTGGTGCAGTTTAGAAATCACACACCCCTAATGTTCATTGCCGCTCTGTGTAGACAAGTTCTTAGATCCTACTCCTACAACTGATACTGTGCAAGTGGGTTCCTGCATAGACCTGGGTGAAATATTTTAGACAAAAATGTTTTCGCCAAAAAAAAAAAGAAATGCAGTTTTGGGTCGGCTGAAACAATTCATGATTTTGGGTCAAATTTAGAGAATAATTTTGGCTAAAAAAATTAAAAAGCATCAAAACATTTTATTTTGGGATGGGAACACCCAAAACTAAATGACGTTGCCTTGATCCAGAACAAATGTTTTCAGATTTTTCAGTTCAGCTACAGAACCAAAAAACAATTCTTCACTCAGATATATTTTTTCCCATTTCCAGACTTCCAATTAGTTCAAAAGAACACTGCATACAGGTGGGATTCCATCCTCATAGATCATATTGTAGAAGCAAGGCCTAACCGAAGACATGACACATAGTGAGAACAAATGCTGGGGAGTTAAAAGGTGTAAGGGGACAAGATTAACAATAACATCATGTGGTTGCTTTACTTTAGTAATGTTGCAGCTTGAGAGTTTTATGATATATTTTTCTTTTAAAGATACAGGGCCAGATCCTCACCTGGTCTAAGTCTGTATAACTCCATTGAACTCAATGGGAATCATTTTTGTTTTGGGTTGACCTGAAACAATTTAAAAAAAAAAAATCAGTTTGGCCACTGAACCAGAAAATTGGTTATTCACACAGCTCTGTCTGTAAGTGCTCAGCAGACCTTGGGGTACCTGGAGCGGGGTGTCACCTTGTTAACCCCAGCCTCCAGCCTGAGGGAGTTTTGCTTGTGCTTTTTTGGGTGTCAGCTCCCTGACATCACCAGCCTGTCAGCCACCCAAGCACTCTCCTCTGGGCTATACCAGGCCTTTGCTTTGCAGGTTAACAGTAGGTGTACTGCTGCTCCCAATCCCCCTTGAAGCATTCCCCTGTGACAGCCAGTATCAGGGGCTGGATACTCACAGAATTAGCAAGTCCACTGTTCCCAAAGGAACAGCACACACCAGCTAGTCTGAGTCAACTCAGGATCAACAATTTGCTTAATACCACACAACTGAAATATTTTTCCAGTGAAAACAATAATAAGTTTATTATCAAAGATTCAAGTGATAGTGAGGATGTCTTCTTTGCCTTCTCCTTGTACTCCAAAGTTCATTGTCTGTACTCAGAGAGAGTCTAACCACTCGTGGCTTGTTTTTCTTGTGTTCTTTTCCCGTTGGTTTCACAGCTCTCTGCTGACTTTTGGTGTAGATGTTGTAGCCATTGGGTTAGCTTACAATGCTTAATTTACATCTAACAAAGACGGGTAAATGAACATCTCTTGTCTGATAGAAAATCTGTTTCTGCTGGTGACTCATGCTTGGATACAGACTCTAAGAACATATTTTCAGTACATGTACATACATTTCACAAAGATATTAATGAGTCGTGTGACCTCAGCTTTCTTTTAAGACCTTACAACATTCTTTGCTGAACCAGAACGTATATACCAGATTCAGAACCATCTTGTAACCTCCTTGCCAGTTGGCATTGAGGGTGTCTTGGGTCAGACCCTCCATGTTTCTGTTTGGGCACCCAAAAATCTAAAGGCACCTACAATGGGGGCTTTTGAAAGTTTGAGCTGTTATGACTTTAGCATTTCAAATTATTTTATTCCTCTTTGAAACTTATCTCCTTCTAATTGCCTAATAGACTTCACTGTTAACAGAGTTTTTCTGCTGTTAAACTGAATTTCTTTTGTTTTGATAAAATCCATTATTTTTCTAGCTTTGTCATTGTTAACTAATGAGACTGTTCTCCCTTTCTTTGAACAGATCCAGAGGCCTGTCTAACACATTCTCATTTCAATCCATATTTTCTTTTTTTCCCTTCTAATCAGGATAATGATGGATCTTAACAGAAAAAGGAAAGAGCTGTCAAACATGCATCTGCTGCAGCATCTGACCTCTCTGTAAAATATATGTAGACAGAAGTGGGAGTGGAGACTAATATGACAAAAATGCTAGCTGCCCATAAGTCCACATTTACATGTGCAAGCTTCATTTTAGTGCACACTTGATACAAAGTGTGAGGTGTGGGAGATCCAAGAGCCTCCATGCGAAAAATATAATAATTATATCGACCACAGAAAAAGATGTGATCAAAGTGGAAAAGAGACATTTTTATCCTGGGTGATGCTCCTTCAAAGATTTCAGTGATCATTATTTGAATGTCTTTTATGAATGCTGGTTGAAAAATGAAAGAAGTTAATGAAAAAAATTGAAAATTGGAGGTCCTTTTTGTTTCTGAGGGTTCATTTTTTCTGTGATTTGTTGGTGATATTTTATTGATGTATTTATAGAAATGGTTGTCAAAATAAGTATTAAAATTTGATTTCTGTTTTTATAATTTTGGAATTTCAAATTTTTAGTTTCTGAAAGCCAGGTATTCAGTAAATGAACAATGTCAAGATTTTGATAAAAATCTCAGTGAAATATATTGTAAAAAGAGTAATGAAATTAAAAAAGTTGATAATGTCAACAATTTTTAACAAAAAAAAGTCCATTTTCTGGCACATGTCCCGCAACTTTCAAAAAAATGCTGACCGGCTCTAATTATTTGTATAACAGTAATGGCTCCAGGCTTCACCCAGGGCTCTGGTTCCATTGTGCTAGATGCTTCACAAACACAAAAAACAAAAGTCCATCCCCTGGAGAGTTTACATTCTAGAATAGGGACAAGATGCAACAAGTAAATGAAACAGGCAGAAGGTTTTGGGATGACATGACAATAGTAAAATGAAACTCCCATTAGCTTCAATGGGCCAGGATTTTACTCATTATGCATAAGAATTAGTAGTCTTTGTGCCCACATTTTAGCTACATTGTCTGTTCAGCTCGTCCATTTTTGAGAACAATTATTTACTTACTTTCGTCAAAGTGTCAAAGATGTCATTCTAGAAATGACAGAAGAAGAATTTAACTTTCAAAATCTACAACCTTGATTTTCATTTTTTTTTTCCCTACCAATCCAGCAAGAAATTCCATTCTTTGCTCAGAAATAGTCAGAGAATCATATGCCGGGTATGTTGCCCAGTCTCTTATGTAAGAAATCCATTCATAAGTCACCAGACCCTTCACTACTCTGAGCTCACATTGCACTGTTGACCTATCCTAAGGGTGCGGCTATACAGGGCAGCTGACTCAGGCTCCAGGGCTAAAAATTGCTGTGTAGATATGTTCAGGCTTGGGCTGGAGCCCAAACTCTGGGACTTTGAGGGTGGAGAGTCCTAGAGTTCGGGCTCCAGCCTGAGCCCAAAAGTCTACACAGCACTTTTTAGCCCCGCAGCCTGAGCCCCAGGAACCTGTCAGCTGACCTAGGCAAGCCGCAATTGTGTTGCAGGTCTTTTATCCCTATGTAGATGTACCCTAAGAGTCCATCACTGCCCTCAGTTATACAAATACTGACTTAAACAGGAGTTACATTCATGTAATTGAAATCACAATTATGCCCAAAATATAGCAAAATGAGCCAAAATACAAAGTGGCAGCTCAGAGCCGATGCAAAAGGCATTTTCTATGTATTGGCATGTGCACCAGTTTCCATGACTGCATTTTAAAGATTCCAGTTTTTCGTAATGTTCTGAGTTAAATATACCAGAAGTGACGTATATGCTGATAACAGCATGCGTCCTATCAGATGATGAGAAACCTGCCTCAATAACCTCTGCTGCCTGCAAATTGATCTTTATAATCAAGTAAGTTGCCCCCAGCACATGTGGTGCTGCACATTTATTTAAAGTGATACAATCACATTCTATATATCCTTGGGTCGCTTTGGAACCCAGCTCAACTAGATCTCTGGTTTAAAACCTCTTTTTATCAGTTTCCCCTGCAAGCAGTTTTTCCTTTGTAGAAAAACTTAAATTTTGGTTGTATCCAGACCCTCCAGTGAAACAAGAAAAAAAAAGTACTGTTTTGAAACATTTTTTTAAAATTCGTTTAAAAAATTTTTCATTGAGAAAACAAAAAATGTCTTGGAAAATTTTTACCAAAATGAAACATGTTTCTTTCTTTCTTTCATTTTTGAAATATACACACCTATTCCTGACTAACTCTAGTTAATAATGTGGCATTCCAAAGTTTTATATTAGGAGTTACATTATTTAAATAATATTCATATTAAAAATGTGGGTGTCCGCTGGTGTGGCAAAATTCACAGGTGACCTAGAACTACTTATGATAGTGAAGACTTGAGAAGACCATGAGGATCACTGGAATATAACAAAGCTAAGTAAATGGGCAACATGATTAAAATGGAATTCAATTTGTCATATGCAAGGTAAATGCTTTCTGGAAGAAATAATATATACTGATATATTTCTGGGTTCTGTATTGACTGTTTCTGCTCAGGAAAAAGATTTTGGCATCTTTGTGGACAGCCCAATGAAACCTTTTACTCAATTCGTAGTTGTGGTCAGTAAAGCACGTATGCAAGAATGGGATAAAAACAATGCTGAAAATACCACAATGCTGTAGAAATCAATGGTATGACTTTAGCTGGCATCCACGTTTAAACTATTTTACTATATCTTTTTGAAACAAGGTAACCTAATTAGAGATATGGAAAGACTTCGTTAAAAAGAGATGTTATACAACTGGCACTGTTTATTTTTGAGAGAATATGGATATGAGGGGAACATGACAGAGGTGTTTTAAATTATGAATGATATTGAGAAAGTAAATTAGGCACTCCTCTTTAGTCTCTTTCGGAATACAAGAATAATGGAATATGAGAGGTAAAAATTTTAAAACTGATACAGGATTTAAAAAAAAATAACACAATTAACTTATGGAACTCTTTGATACAAGGTATCTGAGGCTAAGAGCTTGGTAGAATTCAGAAAACAGTTGATATATTTATGGACCTGATTCTCATTTATATAAAGGCCCCTTTGAACCACTGTGGCAGTGTAAAAGGATGTAAATTACACTGATACTCAATTCAATGCCCTTTATACTGCCAGAGTAGTTTGAAGTGGCCTTAGTATAAATGAAAATTGGACCATATTTTATATGGCTAATGACAACATCTGATTTTATTAGACAGGATTATATTAAAAATTTATTATGGATATAAACCTTCAAACTTCAGGTAAGCCAACCACTAAGTGAAGGGCTAGGATAATTTTTTTGTTGTGAGCAATTTATCTCTTAGTTGTCCAGTATGTGATTTTTGTTGTTGTTTTGTTTTTTAAACCTTTCTCTAAAGCATCTGGGACTGGACGCTATCAAAGCCAGGATACTGTACTGGATCACACATCTGATCTAGTGTAGCAGTTCCCATGGTACTATGTTGTAGAATGTTGTAAACAGACATTAAAATAATATTTTTTCATATTTTAAAAATCTTGCTGCCTGGTAACTGATTCGGTTTCCCATTTTGAAGGTGTTTGACTAAGGCATACATTGATCTGTTTGTCAGCTTCTATTCAAACCATATTTTGAATACAGGATTTGAGATGCTTTATTTATTTTATTAGAAACATTTCTTTATGCAAACCTTTCATCAACAATAACCAACGTGCTCTGACCATTTTCATCTGGGGTTTTATTTTTCCAGAGTTAAATCTTTACAGGGTTAATGACTTGTATAAACAAGTAATGTGCAATTTTTTCACAGATAACCATTCATTCAAACATAACATTAATCTGGTTAATGTAGATAAAGAAATCACCTTAAAATGTATAAAAGTATGAATAATGAATCATAAAGCAACTGATAAATTGTTGGTACTAAACAAGCTAATTAATTAAAAATGCATCCAAAGTGCTTAAAGCAATGATGTGTTTTCAAAAGTAAACCTACAACTGTCTCCCTAAGGTGAAACTCCCCCTCCCTGGCAGCTTTGTTTGAGGAAGGACTATAATATTTGGCCTTCTGTGTTTATAGGAAGAACTCTTAGGATCAAAATCTGGATTTGTGTCCATTTATTTTCAGTGTGTTCTTGAGGTACATTGACCCACATGCATTTTACCTACTCTCCTTCATGGTGCATGTGAAGGGCTTGTCTAGGGCAGAATTTGCATTCTCAAAAACATGATGAGCTGTGTGCCCTTTGCAAGAAACAGGATATAGCCTTAATACATATAAAGGAATTTTTTTTAAAATGGAGTCCACTGGCTCTCTAGCAACTGTCGGTATCATCTTATGTCACTATACAGAGTCAGACAGCGACTTGCTACTTTAAGAGGCAGCAGGGTCCAGTGCATCTGTGACTCATTAGCTATCTCCTAATTGGGTTTAAGTGAAGGCTGTTGGGCCTGGGTAGGGAGAGAGGCCTGGTGAGTCAAAACTGTCTGAGAGAGACAGACAAAGGCAGGTGGGAGCTGCCTGAGGGGGAAAGGAAAGACCCAGGGAGAAGTAATAGCAGTAGAAGAGAGCTGATAGAGAGAGAGCCATTGAGAAGACCAAAAGGTTGATGGTGAGCACTGGACAGAGCTGGGTAAGCCCTGCTGAGTTAAAGAAGAACTCAGGCAGAGGCCCTAGGACGAAGGGAAAGAACCAGCCTGGTTAGGAAAAGCTAAGCCGAAAACAAGAGGGCTGATGCTGGAGGATGGATTCATAGGCAGGGAGATTTGGCTGAGTGGAACACAGTGCAAAGCTTTCTTGTAGCAGGCCTGAGTGGATGACTTTGGGAAGCTGAGCCCAGACCAAGAGGTTGATCCTGGAGAGACATTCCCTGAACAGGGTAGAACTCACAGGCTCAGGGTGGAACACTGTGGGGAGTTCTGTTGCAGGAGACCTGACTTCAGGCTAGAGAAGATTTGTGGGAAAGAAGCAGGACTTGGAACTCTTGGGTAGAAGGCCTGGAGAGTGCGACCCTCAACTGTGGCTAATGATTCGTGAATGGGTGACCTTGAAACGGTGACCTTTGTGTCGGATGGCAGGGCTGCTGTGTTGTAACTTTGTTTTACTTCAGGGGTTTGAGAGGAATGGATTTTACTACAAGGGATCTGTGAGAGTTGATAGGAAAAAAGGGTTTGAATTTCTGTTGAGAGACAATGTTCCTTTGCGTGGGTGAATAAAGGGAAAACTGAAGCAGGTGTATGTGTGGTGCTGAAAGGTGCTGCTGAAATGACATTCTTAATTCCTGAATTCCCAAGTCATGGAAGGAAGTACTGACCACATTACGTGTCTCATTTTGGAACACTCCTCCACAAGCCAAGACTAGGGTAGAAATCCTTATCCCTGCTTTGCATGATTCTTATTGATTATAGTGTCTGTGAAGGATGTGGGGCTGATCTGTCATCATTTATGATCTGGCATGTGATTTAGTTATTGGGATATTTACTGTATGACTATATTGAGATATTACAATGTTTGTGCATATGTTGGTTTAGTTTAATAACAAAGCTGTTAGAAAGAAGATAACACAATGGCTTTAGATAATTAACCTTCCGGTAAATATGGTAGAGGTCATTAAGAGACAGTGCCTGAGCTATCAGTTGGGAAAATGCTACTTCCAGGCAGCAGCCGAGTTACAAGACTTGTTTTGCTAGGGTTGGAAGTTAAAGATCAAAAGGAAATCACATCCTTAAAAAGTGACTCTAGAGAGAAAGGCTAGAAGCAGGTGTCAGACTGCTGTTTGTGGGAAACAGACTGATACAGGTAGAGATACAGCTGGAGGGTCTGAAGAGTAGTAGGGCTTAAGGTAAAATGGACATGAATATAGATTGTCTATTATTTTAAAATCCCTTTTCTCTTATGTTGTGCTTTGTCCTGCTATTAAAATTAAACAGGTCTTTGGTTTGAGAAGCTCTCTGATCACCTCGTTAATCACTGGTCACAAGCTCCCAAGAGGTAGCCTTGCAGATGCTGAAGCCAGTTGGACCTGCTGAGGAACCACAGTCAGTAGCCCAGTAGCTGGTCTGAGAGTGGGAGACTTGCAGGATTTCACCCTAAGAGAGGTGAAGGCATGAAGACTGAGCTATCAAGGGGTGCACTTAGACACAAAAGAAGGGTCACAGGTGCAGTTGGCTAGGTAACCATGATGGTATCCATCCAGAATTCAGTCTTTTTGGTATCTTTAAAATGTAATATTAACTCATGTATTCTGAGCCTTATTAAATATTTAATTGTAGAAGACAGCGATACTATAAAGCTTAGCATTATTCATTGTTTTATGGATTAGAAATATTCTGTTGACTAATGGTGGCAAGTTGCTAACAATGGCTGGAGGACAGGACACTATTTCATAATAGCACAATATTTCATGACTACAGAAATGGGAGAAAAAAGAAGGAAGCCTTATAAGTAGACTTCAGAAGAAGGATAAATAAAAACCATTGCTTAGAAAGCATTTTATTTCACTTAATATAATGCAAAAGAAAAGGAGAAAAAAGTAAGTTTAAAATGCTAGCAAACAGGATTAGCCACAAGCCCTGAGAAGGGGTGGGATGGAGTCAAGGGCCAGATATAGCACCAGGGAAGTTGTGCCTCAAGCAGTCATGATCACTCCTGATACTGATTCTTGAGCAGCAGGGTACACAATGGTTGGTGTAGAATGCTCCCTTCGGTGTCCCTGCCCCACATCACAGGGGCCTACTTGCTACCCAACCTCTTTTCAACCAACTTGCTCCTTAGGGAAGGGCAGGAGTGAGCAATCTACACACTAGAGTGCAGGGAGCATGAGGATGGCTGTCCTCATGTACAGCCACCCAAGGCTGGACAGAGGCCTCTTGTATGCTCCTCTGAGGTTGAATAAAGGCAGCACACAAACTGGCCTTTAATAAACAGCTGTCTACGTGTTCCGTCTACAAGTCAGACATTGGTGAGAGAGTGTAATGTAATGTGTATATGTAAACAGGAATACAGACCAATTTGTATTTCAACCAGTTGCCTAACTTACAAATTCTCTTGGGCATGATTTTATTAGGATTCCTACAACTCACCCCAAAACATTGACATTGAATGCAAAGGGCTTTTCAATTTTGTCTCCTTATCTCCAGGCAAAATATTACCACAATCACCAGGAGAATCTAAAACTATTCTGAAGAGCTTTAAAAGCCTTAATACCTTTGTAACATACAACATAATGTACTTCAGCTTCATTATACCATGCAGAATTAATTACTAAGGCTAAGCACATATTGCAAAAGATGGTCCAGGCATCTTCATGTGCATGTGTGTTAAACAAGTTCAGTTTGACTCTGTTCATAACCAATTTATATTCATTATTATGAAAGTTTACTATCAGCAATATTAATGGAAACAGAAAATGTTAAGTGGATACTGGAGAATATTCATGTAGAGTGAATTTTGATTCAGAATTACGCATATTTTCACCAGAAGCCTTATTCAAAGAGGAAACAGAAACACCCTATAACAATGGGTCAGATCTACACATCTCAAGTCTGGAATATTAAATATCAACAATGAATTGTTCATGACTGAGTAGAAATGAAGCATTCACAGATGATTTGACTAATTTTGAATAGAAAATATATTTGAGAACTGGAAAAATCTGCTCATAGACAACTTGCAAACTCAAAACGAGGTGACTTTTATTTAAAAAGTGACGAATTAGAAATTATTCAAAAAGCTCTTATCACTACCTCACCTTAGTTATTTGAGAAATAAGACAGATATACATTTTTACATTATCATGCCCTTTTCTATTTGTTTAATAACAAAACAGAAAACATTTATTTGCTCAGACCCTACATGCATCTTCACAGAACAATGCTAAAAAAGTAGTGAGCTGGGATGTGATCACTAGTAATGAGAAAGACCTATTAGGTCAAACATTCAACAGAAATCTAAACCTGAGTATGCAAAACGCACATTTGTGCACACAAATAGGGTATTAAATCATGTAGCAAATTTGGTTTTTAAGTCCCTGATTCATTTACAAATACAGAGATTGTTTCTGCCTGTTCTATTGGAAGACTATGCAATTGAATGATATTCAGATACTTATATACTAATAATTTTTCAACAAATGTGGAGACCCTGAAATATAATGGGTTTAAGGATGGTTGTAATAACTACTGAACACTTTTTGGAAATTATCTGGATGTTTATATTAGGGATGGGTAACCACATGCAAAGATGAACACTTAACATGGGATTTTGAATGTCAATGGGACTGGTACTCCTAAATCACTTATATATTTTGAAAATTCCATCCTTAAAGACAAAGTGCATGACTCTACAATCTTCTCTCACTGGTATTGCAATCCCTGTGACTAATGGAGTCTAAAGATTGCTTCCTGTGCATGTCCCCAGGGGAACAGATTATCCCACGGGGCCAGGAAGGAGTTGGGGTTCTGGCTTTGTTCCCGCTCTCCCCCGCTCCAATGACCAATGCATCCTGCGAATGGATAGTGTAACTTTTCCCCTCCCACTGCATGGCCAAGATCTTGAGGAGAGATTATGCCTCCTGAGCTATCATGGAATCATAGGACTGGAAGGGACTTTGAGAGGTCTTCTAGTCCAGTCTTCTGCACTTAAGGCAGGACTAAGTATTATCTACACCACCATTGCCAAGTGTTTGTCTAATCTGCTCTTAAAAATCTCCAGTGATGGAGATTCCAAAAACTTCCTAGCCAATCTATTCCAGTGCTTCAACTACCCTAACAAGAAGTTTTTCCTAATGTCCACCTAAACCACCCTTGCTGCAATTTAAGCCCATTGCTTCTTGTCCTAGCCTCAGCAGTTAAAAAAAATGTTTCTCTCCTCCTTGTAACAATCTTTTATGTAGTTGAAAATTGTTATTATGTCCTCCCTCAGTCTTCTCTTTTTCCGACTAAACAAACCCAGTTTTTTAAATCTTCCCACATAGGTCATGTTTTCTAGACCTTTAATAATTTTTGTTGCTCTTCTCTGGACTTTCTCCAGTTTGTCCACATCTTTCCTGAAATGTGGCTCCTAGAACTGGACACAATACTCCAGTTGAGGCCTAATCAATGAGGAGTAAAGCATAAACATTACTTCTTGTGTCTTTCTTACAACACTCCTGCTAATACATCCCAGAATTATGTTTGTTTTTTTGCTACAGTGTTACACTGTTGACTCATATTTAGCTTGTGATCCACTATGACCTCCAGATCCCTTTCTGCAGTACTCGTTCTTAGGGAGTCCTTTCCCATTTTGTATGTGTGCAACTGATTGTTCCTTCCTAAGTAGAGAACTTTGCATTTGTCCGTGTTGAATTTCATCCTATTTACTTCAGACCATGTTTTCAGTTTGTCCAGATCATTTTGAATTTTATTCCTGTCCTCCAAAGCACTTGGGAATCCTCCCAGCTTGGTATCATCTGCAAACTTTATAAGTGTACATTCTATGCTATTATCTAAATCATTGATGAAGATATTGGACAGAATCAGACCCAGAACTGATCCCTGCGGGACCCCACTCGATATGCCCTTCCAGCTTGACTTAGAACCAATGATAACTACTCTCTGAGAACAGTTTCCCAATTAGTAATGCACTCACCTTATAGTAGCTCCCTCTAGGTTGTATTTTCCTAGTTTGTTTATGAGGAGGTCATGCAAGACAAAATCCTTACTAAAGTCAAGATACATCACATCTACCATCCCCCCCTCCCCCTAATTCACAAGGCTTGTTACCCTGACAAAGAAAGCTATCAGGTTGGTTTGACATGAATTGTTCTTGACAAATCCATGTTGAGTGTTATTTATCACCTTCTTATCTTCTGGGCGTCTGCAAATTGTTTGCTTAATTATTTGCTCCATTATCTTTCTGGGTACTGAAATTAAGATGATTGGAATGTAATTCCCCAGGTTGTCTTTATTTCCCTTTTTATAGATTGGCACTGTATTTGCTCTTTTCTGGGGATGAGGGGCAGGAACATGGACTGGGGCTTGCTCTCAGGTCCCCTGGCCTCCAGCCCAGGGCAGGTGGAGGGGCTAGGGCTTCCCACATTGGCCTGGGCTCCCTGGGTGGCTCTTACCAAGGCCCAGCTCTGGCTTTTGGCCTGGTCAGGGGGGCGGGGCCTCTGGGGGAAGAGGAAGAGCAGGGAGTGGGGGTTCAGGGGAAGAGGAGTGGTACGGATGAGATCATGGAGGGGTCAGTGCTCCTGAATGTGTCCCGTTTTTGCCTTTTGAAAATGTGGTCACCCTACCTGAAATATGCACATATGAGGTGTGGATGTAAGGACTGAGCAGGAAGGGGGGGATTAACCTAAGTAAAAGGGGTATGTATTTGTGTCAAGGATGGAGAGAGATGGCAATTAGCTGTGAGTGCAACTTGGGACTGCAGCATTTAACATTTTGTGCAAAATAAAGTTGCCCCAGCTTAGTGCAAATCACACAGATTCCACAAAGCACCCATCAGTATTCCCCACAAACATTGTACTGCACTCACTCATCCCATGGCACAGGATGTAAAGAAAAAAGCAAACCACTTGGATATAATATAGATGTAATTCATGTGCAGTTGAGGGGTACACACTGTCATTTTAACACTCATTTGTCAGAGTGAAACCACATTTTAATCCCTTTGCCAACAGTGGCTACCACACTTCCCTAACACTTGAACGCTAAGAAGCTATTACTGTACCCATATAAAAAATTTAAATCTACACTTTAAAAATTGTCATCACAGCCGATGTAAAGAAATAGCAGCAGACTGTTCACATTACGCTGTTTGAGCTGGTCTCTTGCATTCAGACTGGCCAGCCTTAATTCGAATTAGAAAGCAGTGCAATCTGGGTAGCTATCCCACAGTACAACTAGCCACAGAGGCTGTGTCATCATCCCAGGATGTATCCTCCACTCTTTCCCCCTTCCAAACAAACAAGAAAAGGATTTTTGCACTTTTTTTTTTTTTTTGCTCCCTGCGATCGCCATTGCTTTAGAAACATGGAGCCAGCTCTACTCTGCACTATAATTGTGATCATGACAAATGCATCACAGATTATCATGGAGTACTTGAGAAATAGAGCAAGAAGGTGAAGCAGTCGAGGCTGCCCTGCTTCAAGACATCCAGCAGAACAATTCCCGATTGGTATAGGCAATGAGTGATGCATTAATGATTTCTGTTCCTGCATGTTGCTTGCCTTTTCTCATGCACCCATCACCCACCCCCTCTGGATGTGGCTTGCCTTTTCTCATGCACCCACCCCCGACACCTCTGGATGTTGCTTGCCTTTGATGCTAGCCTGATTTCAGTTCCTATATGTTTTCCTTTGATGATACCCACTCCCCGCACCGCCCTTCCAGATCTGTGCCCGACAAATCCCTCATGAACAAGATTTTCTCTAATAAACGTTTTGGAAAGATGCAAACAATTTTGAACAGTCATGTCTTGGGTGGTGGGGGGGAAGGGTTCCTTCACTGTCTCCAGGGGTAGGGTGTTTAGTTTCTTCCTTTTCCTAATCTGATACAGTCTGTGCGCAGCACTTCTTAATGGTCGGGCCACAGGCGAGGTGTCTACAGAATGAGAGAAAAACAACAAGATAGCCACAGCCAAATTAGTGAAGAACAGTATACATATGTAACATTTTGAAATACTCATGAATTGATACAATATAGCCAGAGTTTTTAAAGTTAGGAAGAAAATATCTATGTATCAATTTCAACAATGATGGCTTGATACAATGTTGCCTCTAGTTTGTGTATTGAAGAGGAAGAACATGCATATGTTTCAGTTTCCATAATTATGCTTTTGTACAATGTAGCAAGTGACTTTCTAATGCAGACTGCATGGAGGGCTAGGGGGTAACCGGCTTGCATCAGAAACCCACAGAGACAGGATCGGGGTTTGGGGGTGGGAATTTCTCTTCCTGCAGTCTAAACAAAAACAGAGAGCTATTGGGAACTGATTGGGCGGGGAAAGGGTTGATTTCTCTGTTTGCATTCAACACACACACAGACAGGAACTGAAGAAAGAAAGCTCACCAGATGTCCCTTCTCCAGCATGCCCTGGGATATCTTCCCATAAATGTCCAGATTCCTTTTGCTGGCTCTGAGCCCGATGAGGTGTAAGACCTCTGGTCGACTCCATGCTGGAGCATGTTTGGGCTTTGCAGCAGCCATGCTGAGAACAGTGGCAAAGCTCTCTCCAGGCTGGCAGTACAGGAAATGGAGATTCAAATCTTCCCGGGGCTTGAGGGGAGGGGACTTTACCTGCTGTTGTGACCACAGAGCAGCACAGCGTGATTGGCCAGAGCAGTGAAAATGGGGCATAATGGGATACATTCTGGAGGGCAATTAAGTCGAATTAAGCTCAATTATGTTCACACTGACAGTAATTTGAATAAACAAATTCGAATTAGGTGCTATGCCACTTGCAGAGGTGGTCTTATTAATTCGATTTTACTGGCATCTTAATTCGAATTAACAGTGGTGTCAGTGTGAACGTGGGAGTAATTAATTCAAATTAAGGGACTTTAAATCGACCTAAGTTCCCAGTGTGAACCAGGCTTTAGACTAGCTGACACTTGGTCATTATTAGTACAATTACAGCCTTAGGAACATAGCAATTACCAGACTGGATCAGACCAAAGGTCCATCTAATCTAGTCTTCCATCTCCAACAGCAGTCAGAACCAGATGTCTGGGAAGGAGGTGCAAGAAACTTCACACTATGCATTTGTGAGATAATCTGCACCCCTACTAGTTAAAGATTGGCTTAAACGCTGAAACATGACATTTTATATCCCTTCTGACATGCTGTCTCCTTCCTTTTTTTTTTAAGCATTAAATGTTATAACTCAGAATATTATTACCTTACCTAAATAGGCCTCAATTTTTGCAAACCCTTAAACCCATTTCAATAGGGCTACTCCCATGTTTAACCAGTGCACTAGGAGAAACTCCACTGAAGCCAATGGAATCACTCTGACATACAGCTGTATGTGAGAAGGAAATTGGACCCCAGGTGCATCACCACTGATTTCAGTAGGAGTTGCTCCTGCTCCAGTCTCTCATGAGTGGGCTAATAGATGTGAAGAGCAGCTTTGAAGTGCTACTGAGAAATGTGCTGCCTTCCAAGGTGGTTAGATTATTTGTTTTGATTTTGTATTCCGTCTTATGAACCTTTCTTTGTTAATATAAAAGTTAAGTGCGTGGTTAAGAAAATCCAAGCTGGTGGGTTGTGAGTTCATAGTATCCAACAATTACAAAAGGCACAATTTTTTGGAGTTGGTCTATTGATCATGTGACCAGCTGAATAAATAAAAAATATCGACAATTTTATTCTAGCATCTATAGCAGCAGGTTTATACTTTACTAATGATATTATTCTTCTGCTTTCAGAAAAGGCCTGTTTTCTGAGCTTAGTTACTTGGTGTGAATCATTGGATATATTAAAAAATATACAGACTTGCTTATGACTATATTTACAGCTGATTTTATAAAGTTATACAGCAATATATATTCTGCATCAGAGCTGAACACAAGGTTATGTAAACAGAAAGGCCCCAATTCAAGAAAGCTTTTAAGCATTTGCTTAACTTTCTGCATGTGTTCTAGTGCCAATGACATCAATGAACTCACTAAGATTAATCACAAGTGTAAAGTTACTCATGTGCAGAAATGTTTGCAGGATTGGAGCTATGATGTAACTTGAATGCCATAATTAAAGTTGTGGGATACCTTGGGGCAAGTAGAATCTTTAAAAGTCATAAATTAAAAATAATCTGTCAAACGTATTTTTATGCCTCAAGAACAGTCATTTCTGGTAGAGTAATACCCAGCTGAAAAAAATGTTCAGGACTGTATTTTCTAAAAAAGGCACCAAAATTGAACATGCAAAATATCTTACTATAAGCACAAATGCAGCTGCATATTTTGTACATTCAGTTCAGGAGCTTTTTAAATATTTGGCACAGCATATTTTCCTATTAGTTTCCATTCTCAATTTGAATGTTACCTTAATATTAACATATTAATAAAACTCTAATGGTTTGGAGAGCCTGCGGTCCTGGGAACTTTCAGAAATTTTCATTTCCTTTGAAACTGCAATAGATTGGACTCTTGTTACTCTGCTGGAAATCCCTTTTGAGACTGCAGGTTCTTTCCTCAAGAAAGAACCTGTAAATTGAATAAACAAGGCTTTCTAAAGAATATTCTTTTACTAATCATAGTCAAATGCAAATGTCCTCAGCACTTGGCTCTTTTTATAGGAAAAATAAAACAGAAATAAGCAGGCATTTCATAGTCCTAAACCCAGTAGGCTTTTCATTAATTAAAAATAAAGTAAAAATGAATGAGGAATAATAAAATAAAAAAAAAAAAAATACAAAAGTGCCCCTTTGACATGATTTGATGAATAGGCTAAGAAATTCTGATCATGTTGAATCAAGTGAAAATTCTTCTTAAATAATTTGAAAGATCATATTTATTAAAGGGCCTAGGTGCTGATTTAAGTATCTAAATGTATACACCTGATTTTGAAGATGTTGGGTGTAATCTCCCTGTGCCTCAGTTTCCATATCATGACCACCATTAGTTAAGCTGTCTGAATATCGCATGTTCCAAAGACCAAAATGCTGAGGTCAGACTGATCCCAGATTTTTTTTTTTTTTTTTAACTTTTCATTAAGGCAATTATGACCAAACAACTCAGTGCAAAATATTTTCAAGTAAAAAATCCCTGATATCCTCCAGCTCTGAGCCCTACAAAACATTTCACACAACTCAATTGGTATTAAAATGTAAATCAAATGTTGTGATGTGGATAAGACAGCTAAGGTTTCTGAGGAAGGTTATTAGAGCCCATTCGTTAGTATTTCATTCTGTTTGTCAAGGCAGTCTATATTTTTCATTTACTGTATTTGTTCAGTGAACAAGCAAAGTCAATAAACAACCAGAATAAAAACTAACAATCTAAGGAGCCTCCCAAAGGAACAAAAAGTCATATTAATATATCCCAATATTGTCTTAATTTAGAAGTTTATTAACGGTGCATTTACTACCCAGCATGCAATGGAAAATTATTAGACTTAATATAAGCCATACTTTATTTGAACTTGAAAGCCACCTGAATTTGCAAATCACAGAGGGAGAAAATGTAATTAACATTAATAGAAACTGCAGTTTCTAAATGAAGATATTCAGTGTTTGTGTTTCTAAAGTAAGGGATGAATATTAGCTTTCAAATCCTGTGCCTCTTTGTCTGAAGCTATTGTGAAGAATTATTTTTTTGTTTATATTTATTAACTTTAAAAATTAAACACATGGAGATATATTGCAACACACTCTACCTACCTACCTACCTACCTAGGATTATATTCCTCAAACAAAAGATACTGTCAGATTCTGTTTTCACTTATATTCTGTATTCACTTATACCCTGCTGGCTGGTGCATAGGGAGGATTGGGAGTTTTGCCATTGCATTGTATTGGAGTAGGATCAGACCGTATCTGGACAAGTTGCTCCCTTTGCGGAACATCTTATGGCAGCGCTGTGCTTCCCACATACAGGGTCACAATCTAGCCTATAGATTGAGATAATTAAGGTAGAAGATCTTGATTCTAATCTCACTTATTTCTTATCTCATTCTGGGTTTATACCAGTTTAACTCCATTGGTTTCAGTGGAGCTACTCGTATTTTACATATGTGTGAGCCCTATGACTGATCAGACCCCTAGATATTGAGAGACTCTGTGTTATCTAGTATTTTGTAAAATATTCTGTCCATTACCTTCATGACTAAATCCCAATGCCAATTTTAGTTTTGGTTTACATGATGACTTTCATCTCCTTAACATTTTTTATTTTTCATCAAAAGAGATCTGTAAATTCATATTCCCATACTCTGAGTGGATTACACTATACAGTCACAAGGAGAAATGAAGTTCTCTTTTAATACAATACTTTAACATAAAAATATTTTTGGACAAGATCAGTAGAAAATAATTCCATGTGTGTGACATCCATTTGAGAATGCATAATTAATTTAGCTCACAGACACATTAAAGCTTTTCTTTAATAAATGTAATTAAAAGTATTTCAGTATGCAGATCTTAATTTTATCTATCATTTCAAAATTTCTAAGAGAAAAATAAGGAAGATTGATATGCTCTACCTACCATGCTGAAAATAATATATACAGTTAGTATCTTATTTTTCTTATACAGAGGTATGGTATTTCTGAAATTTTACTGACTGTCTGAAGAGTAACAAAAATAATTATACTTTCTGAATCAGAAAAATAGTTGCTAAAGATAAACAGTATGTATCCTCTTCATATGTGTCAGTCTTCATGATTACAAGTTTGACTGATCACAAACTAATAGGAGATGATTAACTTTTCCCAAATGCTTTGGGCTTGGTAATCAACTATAAGAACAAATGACATGAGAAAAGATGAACATCATGCTCCAAAGTGGTCAAATGGCAATTGTTTTAAAAAAAATCAGAAAAAGAGAGCACAAATTATTCATCAAAACAATTATTCAGCAGAATGGTACAATAAGGTGGCTAAAGAATTGTTTGATTTACCACCAAGATCAGAGAGTTTCTTCAAACAACAATAACAATTAATGCTAGTAAAATGCTTTTCATCAATAGATCTTAAAGTATTTTGTGAAAGAAAGGTACTGTTTAGCACTGGCTGAAATTAATCAAACAAGTTTTTGATAAAATAAATGAAAATTTCCGTGGAAGTTGTTTGCTTTCATCAAAAACCTGAAAAGTGGGGGAGAGGTGGGGGGGGGGGAGTAATATTTGGTTCTCTGTTCCCCAAAACAGAAACATTTTTTGATTTGCAAAAAGTCAATTTTTCAACATCTTTCTCTGTCATCCCTGTTTCTCAGATAGGGGAACTGAGAGACAGATAAGTGACTTGTCTCAGGACACAGATCAGGACAGTGGCAGAGCTAGGAGTATTTTTATTCTTAGAGCTTTGAAAAATCTTTAGTGGAACCATTTTCCATCAGAGTTTGGTTCCCTTCAAGTCCAATGTAGTTCCAATAAAATAGAAATGTTTTTGTGAAATTTGCCGGGATTTCATCAAAAATTTGTTTCTAAGAAAAAACAAGAGGGGAGAAACACAAAACAATATAGTTCAGACAATGTTAGAATGTTCTCCCAGTCCAATGTTTTCATAGCAAAACCTTTTGAGTTTTTAATTTTTTAAATTTTCGTATTGCACTTTATAGTATAAAACAGAATTGTAAAAAGTCAAAAATCAAACTGAAATATTTTGATCGAGCCAAAATTTTTTTTTCCTTAGAATTTTCCCCTGTAGAGAATTTTGAAATATTCAGGTTTCGTTCCAAACTGGAACTAAGCCAAATTTTGAAATCTCAAAATCATTCATGAAACAGAACTTCCCTCCTGGGACAGCTCTAATATTTATATTGTGGTCATTCCTAGAGACCTGGTCGAGGCTCCATTGACCTATGACCTGCATTAACATATAGAAAATGACAGTCCCTGCCCAAAGACCTGACTAGAATCTAGGTCTCCTGACTTTCAGTTCAGAGCCCTGTCCAAGGGACCACACAGCCTCTCTTTCTTACCATGTTAACATGACTCTCTAAAGATAAAGCTCCAGAGGGGTAGCCGTGTTAGTCTGTATACAGCAAAAACAACAAGAGTTCTGTAGCACTTTAAAGACTAACAAATTTAATTTCAGCAGGCATAAGCTTTCGTGAGCTTCAGCCCACTTCCTCAGATGCAGTTGGTAGAAATGATACAGCAAATAGGAAACATATATATAGGAGGTAACATGTGCATATCCAAGGGCATATATAACAATGGGGTAGGTGGATAAAAGCCGGGTACTTGAGGCTTAATGACAACCATTGAGTAGGAGGTGAGAATGGGTCATCAGAGCAAATTACTTCTTGTAATGGGATAGCCATTCCAAATCCCTGTTTAAACCCAGTTTGAATGTGTCAAGTTTGCAGATAATGTCTAACTCAGCAGTTTCTCTTTCAAGTCTGTTTTTGAAGTTTTTTTGGAGAAGTACAGCAACTTTCAGGTCAGAGACAGAGTGTTCTGGGGAATTAAAATGTTCTCCGACTGGTTTATGGATGTTATTTTTTATGTCTGATTTGTGTCCATTTATCCTTTTGCGAAGTGATAGTCCGGTTTGGCCAATGTACATGGCAGAGGGACATTGCTGGCACATGATGGCATATATAACATTAGTGGATGTGTAGGTGAATGAGCCCCTTATGGAGTGATTTATGTGGTTAGGACCAGTGATGCTGTCACTAGAGTCGATGTGTGGGCGGAGCTGGCAATGGGGTTTGTTGCAGGGATAGGTTCCTGGACTGGACTTTTTGTAGGGTGTATGGTTGCTGGTGAGTATTTGCTTCAGGCTGGGGGGCTGTCTGTAAGCCAGGATGGGTCTGCCGCCCACTGCCTGAGCAAGAGACGATCATCTGCTAGGATAGGTTGTAGATCTTTAATGATGTGCTGGAGAGATTTTAGCTGGGGACTGTAGGTGATGACCAGTGGTGTTCTGTTGTTAAGATAAAGCTGGATTTCAACTATATGACCATTTAAGAATAATGTTACAATATGTAAAAAAGCAGCAGAGTATAAGAACAGTACAAATTGTATCACATATATAAATTATATACTCCCTGAACTCTGTATTATCATCATTCACTACCCATTGTGAATATTTATAATTAAATTGATTCATAAAATATTAAAGAAAGGAATTGTCTCTTTCCCGAAAGATCTCCACTTGATTATAGTAATGAAGCCTGGGGAAACCTGAAGTTTTATTAAATTAAAAGTAAACCTTCCTTTGTTGAATAGATTGCTCTTATTGAAATATAATTATTCACAAGTTCACTACAAAATATGAATGGATTGCAGTGATATTGGTGATACATAGTGAAGGTGTATTTGGTTTAATTTACAGCTTTAATATGCTAACTGAATGAAATGAAGCCTGAGGAGGGACTTGAACAAGGAGGTAGACAAGGCTGCAGCCTATTGGAGGTAAAAATGAGGAGTGTGAATTGGATGTAGAAGGTGATCAGACGCCATTGCCAGGATCCGAGGAGGATGCTCAGTGAGGTATAAGGAGGGTATTTTAGCTAAAGTTAACAGACTTGACAGGAGGGTCTGAGAATCAGAGAAGCTAGTGAGGAGGAAGTTGCAGTAGTCAAGGAAAGTGATGACTAGCTTATGGATCATAGTTTTAGTGACAGGGATAGAGTGGTTCTAATTGGTTGTTTCAAAAGGAATGAATAACTGAAAACCTTTAAAAACAAATCTTCAGTTATTCCTACTTGTTAGGCAAGAATGCCATGATTCATAAAGTACTTAAGAACACATATAACTTCAGGCACTTCAGTATGGCCCTATACCTGGCTCATGGAAGCACTGAAATAGACTGGGTAAGTGATGACAACCACAAATGTTAATACCTAAACAATGTAGATCCCTGAACTCCACTGCCAAATATGGGGAGTTATGCAACTCCTCCTTACTCAGGGTTGAATCTAAAAGCTCTGTCCACCTTGTAGCACTATCCTTTTAAAAGTGGGAAGTGCTGGTAAGAATATTTGTAAGATGACATTGGAGAGAGTGTCCGGTTCATTTTTAATGTAGGACTCATGAGATAGCTCAGGCTACTGCTAGGCAGAGGTAGTGCACGTGGTGTAGCTGAGAGAACATCAATAAGGAAGCAAGAGGCAGATACATGGGCTTCTTTTTACATTACATGTTTTGAGGGATGGAGAGAATGAAGTGGTAATTATTTGTCAGCACATAAATATATTTTTTATCTGACACAGGACTGGATAATCTTTGGCTACCTGATGAGTTAATTTAAGAGAGAGCAACAAAACAATGGAGGGGAGCTTACAGTTGTCATGAGAACCTTCAAGGGCTTGTCTGCAGCTTGCTGTAGCTCTTAATTTATGTACAAATAAAAATCTTAATGTCTGAGGTGAAGAATGCAAATCAAGATTTAAAACTCATCTAAAATGCGAGAACAGGGTAGAGTTAATATGCAATCAGTAAACCATGAATTTATCCAATTAACTTTGCTGCTAGGCCAATGGTTTTGACTAGTTTAGTCACCATATTTTTAGCAGTTACAAAGAAAAAAAGAGAGCTTAATAAACTGCATTAAAATAATAGGACTTTGTAAATGTGAGCAATTTGGTCATTGCAATAGAAGTAATCAAACGGTGTTTTGACACCAAAGCCTGAATAGTCCTCTTTATCATTAGGGTAAAACAATTCACTGTAAAATCTCTTTAATCATGATTATAGCAAGGCCTCCCAATCTGTGCAGCCTAAACATTTAATATGTGGTGTTGTCATTTATCAGATTTTAATAGCTTTAAACAATAGCTGTCATATTTGTCTATCCCATACTAAATTAATTCCTAGATTAACTATGTTACTCCAGTGTGGTTACACTACAATGATTTGGTCCCCTCTTTCTAAATATAGAAAAATAGATAACTATTTTAATTCAAGTGCCTGCCACATAGTAACACTGTTTCTGAAAATAACAGGCCTGATTCTCCACCACTTTGCCTCTTTTGCAGTTATTTACCCCAGAACAAATTAGATATAAAATGTGATCATAGAATCATAGAGTTGGAAGGGACCTCAGGAGGTCATCTAGTCCAACCCCCTGCTCAAAGCAGGACTAACAGATCAGCAGGATCAGATCAATATGACAGCAACTAACATACTTTGCATTCTACACAGAGGAGAAAACAATAGTGAGTCAGGCCTGATATTCTTGGACAGATATCACTCAAGCAATTATTTTCTCTAGGTGAAATCCTGGCCCCACTGAAATGAATGAGATTGTTGCCAGGTTTCATTCTGGGGCCAGGTTTCACTCTCTGTTTCTGGAACTGACACCTCATTTCCAGAAGAGCAGCCTCCTAAATTCTTTTCTTCCAGAAATAATAATCCAGTGGGTTTAGTGATATAGCATTGCCCTGCAGGAAGATATGAAAAAATCCATGCTGCCTTCGTGCCAAGCATTCCAACGTTTGTGGCTATTGCCAGCTATATTTCTCAACAGACTGCATTGCATACTTTCTGAGGATTCAGAACTTTACAAAGAAATAGCATCAGCCAAAAGGTGTTTGCCAGGGATGGAGTAAGATATACACATTGCACTTTCCCCCACCACTCAACACTCACACACTTACTTACTGTATATGTTGCACAGTGGCACTTTTCCTGCAAATCAGCATTCCTGGAAACAATGTTAGCACTAATGTAATAATTCAGTGGTCGGCCCTCATTACTGCTGTATTCAAAAGCAAAACACATAATTGCCCCAGAGAAGGAGTATAAGAAACCTGAAACAGCCCCTCTGGCCCCCTTAGTCCTAGCAATTCTTCTCAGATTGCCCATAGCAATGAAATAATTCATCTAATGCCAGGAGCTTTCCTAGTGCTTTCACATTGTTGTCAGAAGTACACATTGTGAGTGTTGTACTTCGGTAAATTATAAATTCAAAAGACCAAACACAGGCAGCAGTTAAACTAAGGCGATATGGAGGTCAAGGCAGTGAAATGCCCATTGCCTCTAAACATCTTAAATCAAGATTGCAGTTAGCCCTGAGAGGGTGGCCAAGGGAGAGGAAAGGAGATACAAGGAAACTTTTTCTGTCATGCCCATAACCAGGGACCAGCCAAATAGTAGTTGGAAAGAGAAATGAAAGCACTGCTCTTGATAGCACTAGTGGTGGCATCAACCTGACAAATGGAGACAGTGTAAGAGGTGAATTTTGGCAATACCTTTCTTCACGCCTCGCACTGGCATGGGTAGAATCATAGAATCATAGAAGATGAGGGTTGAAAGGGACCTCAGGAGGTCATCTAGTCCAACCACCTGCTCAAAGCAAGACCAACCCCAACTAAATGATCCCAGCCAGGGCTTTATCAAGCCAGGCCTTAAAAACCTCTAAGGATAGAGGAGATTCCACCCTAGGTAACCCATTCTAGTGCTTCACAACCCTCCAAGTGAAAAAGTTTTTCCTAATATCTAATATAACCCATTCCTAACCCATATTTATAGTAACCCTTTCCAGTGCTTCACAACCCTCCTAGTGAAAAACTTTTTCCTAATATCTAATATCTTACCTCCACCACTGCAACTTGAGACCGTTGCTCCTTGTTCTGTCATCTACTACCACTGAGAACAGCCTACCTCCATCCTTCCGGGAACCCCCATTCAGGTAGCTGAAATCCGCTATCAAATCCCCCCCTCAGTCTTCTCTTCTGTCATTCCCTCAGCCTCTCCTCATAAGTCATGTGCTCCAGCCCCCTAACCATTTTTGTTGCCCTCTGTTGAACTCTTTCCAATTTGTCCACATCCTTCCTGTAGTGGGGGGCCCAAAACTGGACACAATACTGCAAATGTGGCTTCACTAATGCTGAATAGAGGGGAATAATCACTTCCCTCGATCTGCTGGCAATGCTCCTACTAATTCAGCCCAATATGCCATTAACCTTCCTGGTGATAAGGGCACACTGTTGACTCAGAGTGCATACTACACCTTTTTGAAGAGTAGTGGAGCTCTACCTTCAGTGTGTGCATCCTCACACCATTGGGGAATGTCTGCTGAGTCAGCTAAAAGCCCTCTAGGCTGGGATTCCTGCTAGCTTCTGCCTCTCCTTATTCTCCCACTATATGATCTGGGGGAAAAATGTGTGTTTAAAGGACCCCAAACTTCTGACTCTCCTTTAATGCTTGCATCTTTACCATTGTACACATATTGCAAAACAGATGTATCCGGTAAGCTGCTGTGAAGCCTTTCTAAGCTTGACACTGTAAAAGAAAATTGTCTTTTCCCTGCTTTCCTTCTGAATGTCATATAAGTCAATACCTCTAGAGACCAAGACAAGAGGAGCTGAAGGGATATGAGAACAGATAGATACAAAAATCCTCGAGTAGTTCATCTTCTCATTCATCAAGAACACGCTGTAGATGCTTTTCAGAATGCTGTCTATTTCTCATCTTGTCAGAGCCTGTGAGAATAAGTGATGTACCTGTCATGAACATTCTAGGAGGGGAATCCACTCATTCAAACAGCAGTAATATGTTTGCTTTCCATCAATCTATTCAATTGTGTCCTTTTGATTTCTCTCCCCCCCCCCTTCTTTCCATTTACCATAAACCAGAATTATTTGAGAGCTGACATTTTGCATCTTTGTTCTGTAAAAATTTCCCTAAATATTTTTGCCTTATTAATTAAACTGCTGAAGTCCAGGATGTGTGTGTATGTGTTTGTTTGCAATGACAAGGAGAGAAGAGCTGAACGATGGAAGGTTGCTGCTATCAGTATTTCTTAAATCTCAAAAATATGAGGAGTAGAAAACCCAGGATTTCTATTTTTAAAGGAATTACATCTCCCCCACCCCTTAACACCCAGATAACATGTACAGAATCTCCTCTTTTCATTCCATCTTCTAATCTAATCTAGAATTGACTTTTTGGTTCGCAGGCAGATCTGGAAAGTTGAAAAAAATTGCTTCAGGTTGAAATGAACCCAATCATGGCAAAGAATTTTGGTGAATTGTAAAGTCAGCTTTGAGGTCAAACAAAACCTGTCATTCAACCTGAAATATTCTGTTTCTGGATATTTTTGAAAGGTCGAGATTCACAGAAACGTTGGGGAAGGAGATGGTCCCTGCCTTACAACCTTTTAGTCCAGTGGTTAGAGCATTCTGGGGGTATATGGAAGACCCAGGATATAGAAGATTTGAGCTTGTGTTTTCTTTCTCTTAAGTGATTGCCCTAACCATCAAGATATAGACTTGTCCCCTTGTGCGCTTTATCTGACTCAATTACCATTTACCTAGTTAATGTATAGCCTGGTAGTTAGGGCATGCTACTAGAGTTATAAGGCGAGTAACTCCACCATCACCAACTTCTCCTCCTCCTTTAGCCAAAAAAACTATCGCCAGCTCTAATCAAAATATTTATTTTATGGTGTTCTTCCTTTCCCCCTTGATCTCTGAATTCTATTCCCCAGTTCCTTTATCCATTTCCTTTCTCCTTCTGTTCTGCAGTTCATTCCTTCCCAGTTTGTTTTCCCAATCACAACCCATCCAATTTGTTCCTCCACATTCACCTTCGTGTAACTTTATTGATCACTATATCCCACATTGTGGCTTGTGGATGGGTGGGGCATACATACATACAGTTAGGCCTAATGCTGCTGCCCTTGTAGGGTTGTTATAACATTGAGGACTGACTCAGAAAATGTATGGACATCTATAAATGACATGAATGTAATAAAGATCTAGAACAAGGCAGACAGAACACAAAAATCTACTCTTTAGTCAAGTGGATTCACCATATGTTATGATAAGTTATCTGTTGTGAAAATTGGGCCAACACATTTACTCTAATTGTGAGCTCAATTATAAAAAAAAAATATGGAAGTTCATATGATCTTATAAAAACAAATGTTGATGGAAAGTATGTCAAGTTGCTTTCAGTAATGAGTATTTTAAACAGGTGCAAGAGAACTAGACAGACTAAATTAGTCAAAACAAAACAAACAAACAAAAAAAGTCACATTGACATCATTCTAGGACTATATAGAAATCATGGTTGGTAGAAACAGAAGATGTGGAACCAGAAATCAATAAACCAAAATTGGTATGTCAGATATTAGGCCTAACTGGATAAAAATCCAGCTTATTCCCAAACATCACTTGAGATGAATTTAGATGGAACTTTAACAGCTCCAGCCTATCTCAGCTAAATTCTTCTCTTTTCTCTGAAAGGACAGTTATTTCCATCTTTGATACCATTTGAGACACTGTCAAATAAGGGGCTTTTTCCTTCTAACACTCTCTCCAGCTAAAGAAAAATGATCAAGAAATTATGTTAAAATGGAAGCCTTATTTAATATTTCAAATGATTTAAGTGTTTTTCCTTCTTTTATGTATCTTTAATAAAATGTTAAAATAATTTTTAATGGTGTGTTTTGCCATGGTACTAAGCACTCTGAGGTCTCTGTATACCAAACCCAGAATCTTGTTTAACACTGTTTAATGTTGGACAGTGGCTGGGTCATATTAACAC
Organism: Emydura macquarii macquarii; assembly: GCF_026122565.2. Lineage (NCBI taxonomy): Eukaryota > Metazoa > Chordata > Testudines > Chelidae > Emydura > Emydura macquarii. The sequence goes on from NW_027130568.1 coordinate 9,534,461, forward strand.
CTTTGACCTTTTTTATTCCATCTAAATTAATACAACAAATCCCACTGTTGTTGGGGAGAAGGGAAGGGAGATCTCATGTGCCAAAAGAAGATCTCAGGATTTTTAGTTTCTTATTGTATGCAGTTATGATGGGCGTGGTGCTGAGGGAGGGATCTCAACAATGATGACTGCAGTCTCTCTTCTAATTTGGGAATATATAAGAAGTCAAAATTTTGAGTGCCAATTATTTCCCTGCAACTTCTTTTCACGATGCGCTTGCACTGGACTACACAGGTGAAGAAAGTTATTTGATACAGTGAAGTGGAATGTTTTGCTCACTTATTCATGGCCTTGGAAGTATGACAAGCTGGCAGCAGAGAGGAAATCAGATAGGTAAAAGTTCGAAGGTGCTGTGGTCTATGCCTCAGTAGTATCCCTAAGGTTTTTCATAACCAAGTTGTCAGGTTAGCAGGTCAAAATGGGCTCAGGGTTGAAAATAAGTCAGGTGTTCATTCAATCATCTGCAGAAGTGAAGGAGGTGAGCAGGACTATCAGCACCACCTCTCAAACTCAGCTATGTGGCTGCATGTCAATGGATATCATGTGGAGTAACATTAAACATAACTGAACGTTGGACTTGGGGTGGGGCACTGACCTGAAATTCAGGAGATAAGTTCAGTTTCCAACTGTACCACAAACTTCTTATGTAACCTTGGGCAAATCATATAATTTCTCTGCGCCTCAGTTTCCCATCTGTAAAATGTATACATCCATAAATAAATGGATTACACCAAGCACTACTTTCCCACTCAGACTGAAGGGGCACCACCAGTAATATGAATGATGTAGGGCAGGGTTTCTCAGTCTGTGCGTCGGGACCCAAAATTGGGTCACCAGATTGTTTCAAAGAGTCACGTGGCAGCTCTTATGGTTCCTGTCTCAAGGGGCTGACTGGGCTCACCTCCATGCTTCAGGCACTGCAACCTCCAGGGCCCCAGCTCCATTCAGGTTTAGCCCAGCCATCACAATGACAGGAGCCCGGGGAGGCCAAATTTGAGTAAGAGGCAGTGCAACGCCATGAGCCAGGTCACGACTCCACTCACAAATTTGGTCCAGCCCCAAAGCACAGCAGCCACCACTGTGGGATGAGTGCTAGGCAGGATCCAATGGTACCCCCGCCCCCAGGTCCCCATCTGCAGACTATTTACTGGGTTGTGACAGGTCATAAATCAGTGGTCCCCAAAATTTTTGCTCTGGGCGCCCCTGTTACCTGGTCCATGCTCTCCTCCAGGAGCCAGAGCTGCGGCCGGGGCCAGGAGTGTGGCTGGGGCTGGAGGCCAGGGCCATGACCATGGGCTGGGGTCAGCTGGGGGCCAGGCACAGCATGGCCAGGACCTGGTGCTGGGAGCACAGCCGGGGCCTTCGTCAGGAGCGTGGCTGGGCCTGGGGGCCCGGAGCACGGCTGGGAGTGGGGCTAGGGGGCCAAGGCCAGGGCTGAGCTGGGGGCAGAGCGGGGCTGGGTAGTGCTCCCTCCTCATCCCATGTGGGGGCTTGCCCGGGCCCTGCCATACCCCCACCCACATATTCTTCCATGCCCCCCTAGGGGTGGCATCCCACAGTTTGGGGACCACTGCCATAAACATTTACAAATGTGTCCTGAGCCCAAAAAAGAACACTAATGTAGGGAATTCAGACTTTTTGGGTGACAGACTCTTAGCCCTCAACTGGTGACATCATCACGAAGGTCACCTTGCAAACTGTAATGAACATTTACAAGTCCAGGCAGAAAATCCACTCATCTGTCCTTCACAATGAAGATCTATGAAAATGAAGAAAAAATAAATTACAGTACTCACCGCAAGTGAATGGGTGTGTAGAATTTGTCAGGACTTTTCTGCAATGGCAATAAATGATTTATTTTACTAGAAGAATACTGTGGTTGTCCTTAAAGTTCTAAATTTTAGTTAACGGGGTGTTATCTTGGAATTTGAAGAAATATTCCCATAGGGAATGTTGTACATGCTTGCGCCCTAACCACTGGATCACTCTTCTCTAAATTAGTCTGTTGGTTAAATTAAGATAACTGACATTTTTAAGGGTGGCCAGTATAATTTATTCAGAAGGGCAGAAAGATGATAGGGACCAGCTGCTCTACTTCTGTAAATCAGGTACTGGTATAGATTGGTTTCCAGGGAATGAGATTGGTTGACACCAGCAGAGGACCTAGCCTTATGGCCCAAACTCTATATAATTTGAGACAAGCTATGCTTTCAGCAAACAGTGAAGTGGGTTAAAGGCTAATTCCTCTGTGAGGTTATATCTGTGCTACTGTCAGATTGGAAGTGTTAAACTAAATCAAGCAGCTTTACCATTTCAGAATTAATATACTTCTTACTCTTTGTCACCAAGATGGTAGGTTACTGAAAGCAAATTTAATATTTTAACTGTGAATTTTAAAAAGTGGAGGTGTAACTATTGAATTCAGTAATTATAGATATAGAATTGTACTGGTCTATAATAATTACAGTATAATTGTAATTAGAACAAAATCAACTTGAAGAAAGTCACATGCTGATGGCATCTTGTTCCTAGACAAATGTATTCATGTTAATCAAAAATGAATGTCAAGCTGAAGCAGGAAACAGCGATCCTGTATTCCGGTTATGCTACTTTTATTGTAAAAAATGAGTTATGTGAATTTCATCACTTTGTTTGAGGGTTGTAGCTGAATTTGGGTGACAGCTGTTCCACTGCACCAATACTGATCTGCTATTTTGGACTGGCTATGAGACCGGACATACTGTGCTCTGTTAGTCAATCAAAGACCTCAGTCTCCATAAAGTTTTAAAAAAAGTTTTTGAAGTACTTTATATTACACTCTTACGAATACAGAAAGTTATGTTTTACCTAGGGAATACTGCTTCTTTTAATTTTTATCCATGAATAGAGATCAGCTATCCAGCAGTTTTGTGCTTCCTATACAAAACTAAAGAAAGGATATTTAAATGTCAAATTTGTATAAATGCATTGTGAAGTCTGAAACTTTAAGCCTGCAATACCCAGAACATTGAGAACTAAAATTCATGTAGAAACTTTACTTGCCTTTTAAACATGTGTTACAATAGGTTATATCTTTATTGCTCTGACTCAGGAAAACCTTAAGCACATGTTTAAATCTATCCCTATTCAGGAAAGCATCAAAGCATGTGTTTCTTTAAAATGTGCTTTGGTTCCATTGACTTCAATGATCACATACTGAGAAACATTGTTTTCCACAAATATTTACATTGCAGATAGGCGTTAAAATAGATCCCATTTTGTCACTGATTTCAGCTGATGTGCAGAAGAGGGCAGAATGTGGACCACTATGTTGTGCGACTTCCTTGGATAGTAGAATGATTCATATCCTTGCCACACTTGTCTTTATTAACCCTGTGAAAAGAATTGGCAATACTCTCAGAGTGAATCAGCTGGTCCTTTCTGGGTTACTTCTACTTTCTGCCAAGAAGCCAGAGCTGGGCTCAGAACTTTTTTGTAAGGAGAGAAGTTATTTGTGTTTACAATGGAAAGAGAAGTAACTCGAGACAGCAGAGATGATCCTTTGCTTCAATTGCAGTCCTGTATTAGCCTAAACCTATAAAGATATTTATTGGGGATTGTATGACCTGGATTAAATATTCCCAAAGAGCAGTTCTTTTCGTGCATCTGACTGTTTCATAGGATAGACAAGGTGGGTGAAGTTATACCTTTTATTGGACCAACTTCTGTTGGTGGAGGATACTGGCTTTGGGCCATTGATGGACTATTTCAAGTTCCAAACCAAGAATGAGATTCCTTTTTCCTGATCACTGGTGACTGATATTCATGTGAGTATCCAAATGGGAGCTTCTAAACCTTTCTAAGGGTATGTCTACAATTGGAGCTGGGGGCGTGATACCCAGCTTGAGGAAATATACTCACGCTAGCTCTTAGCTCGAGCTAGTGTGCAAAAATAGTAGTTTTAGCCATGGTAGCATGGGCAGCAGCTTGGGCTAGCCCCCCAGACTATGTACCCACAGCTGGGTTTGTACTCGGGATGGCTAGCCCCTCCTGTCACACTCTGCTGCCTGTGCTATGATGGCTCCTCTACTATTTTTCATATGCTAGCTCAAAGACAGCTAGTGCCAGTATGTCCCTTCAAGATGGAAATTACAGCCTTAGCTCCAAGTATAGACATGCCCCCTGTCCATTTGTGCTGTTATCAGCATGAGTTCCATACTTGGCTGTCTGTCTTGGCAGCCTACAGGAGCTACCAGTTACTTCTGTCACCTCTTCCTCCTCTGGGTCCTTCCACCTCCAGAATCTATGCATCAACCCTAATTTAGCATGGCCCTTCTCAACACAGTCCACACCTCTATCAACATGAAGTTTGCCTGAAATCAGGACTACATGGCAATTTAAGATCAGTTTCCTTGTCACCGATAAACAATGTGAATAACAAGAGGATCAGGATTGTCATATGTACTTGTAGACATTTCCATTGCTTGGTGAAAGCGATTAAGCTACTGGTAGCTCAAGGTAAATTAGACATATCGCAGATGCACCCGTTACAGAAGATGCGCATATTCTGAAGTGCTGTATTGTATTTGCTGCATCAGCTGATTAAATAAAAGCTGGCTGTGGAGCATGACACAGACATAATACTTAGCATGACACTAAGCTGCCGCCAGTAGTTTTCGATGCAGCCTCCAGTGAGGGATGAATGCTGCACTTGCAAGCTCAGGGACTGCACAATATCAACAGTCTGTGTCATCTCTTTCTCTTGCAGCATATGTGCCAGAGTTCCATGGTTCATTTCCTGGAACTGGTTAAGAGAAAATCAGAAGAGATCCCACTTCCTTGGTGCTTTCTAATTAGAGTGGCTTCTTTCCCCCAACCCCCTCTCCTTGCCTGGTTTCTTTGTTTCAATGCCTCTGCATCTCTGTGCCTGGGACACAAAGAAGCCATTCCTTGGAAAAATAGTTTCTCCTCCTCCTTTATTCACAAGGAATGCAACCCAGTGACAATAGCACAATACATTAATATATAATGCTGGTTCATGGTGTACAAGTTAGATGTTTAGTTAGGTGCTTGGTGAATCTGCATATAGCTGACAAGCTGAATTCGAGAGCAACTTTACAGCTTGTTACAAGTTTCATGTCTCCATGTATTGTCTGAGTTAGAGTCCAAGGTTACAGAATGCTGGTTTCTTCTTTCATGCTTTGCTTCCATCCTCTGGGTCAAAGTCGCTTCACGTTGAGCTGCACTCAGTGTCAGATGTTCCCTCCAGATTGGACAGGATTCTGTGTGCTCCTCCCAGCTTTCTACATTGATGTTAAACAACTTCATCTCATTTTTACACACATTGTGGTACTGCCACAAAGGTGGACCCCACTTTCTAGAGCCATCACGAATCTCGCTATATAAAATATTCTTGGAGGTATGGTCTCCTCCCATTCTTCTGACATGACCAAGCCATTGCAACCTCCTCTTCTTAATGGTGGTTTCCAAATGTGTCAGTCCTGCACACTCCAGTACCTCTGTGTTTGGTATTTTGTCTTCCCACTTTATTTTCAGGATCTTGCACAGGCATCTCATATGGAAGCTATTCAGTCTTCTGATGTGCCTTGCATATGTAGTCCACGTTTCTGAACCATAAAGCAGGGATAACAGCACACAAGTCTCATAGATTGGCATATTCACCTTAGTCAATAGTTTGCTGTTATTCCATGCATGTTTCTGTAATAGCCTGAAATTCTTAGCTGGTTTTCTGATTCTGTTAGTCAGTTCAATCTGAAGGTCAAGATTCCTGCTGATTGTAGAACCCAAGTAGCAAAATTGTCAATGATGCCAAGAGATTCCCCCTCCAGAGTAATGTCAGGCATTGGTTCTTCCACTCCCTGGTATATGATTACAGTCTTATTGAAACTAATTGTCTACCTGAAGGTCTTTCATGATGCAGAAAAACTGGCCAAGAGTTTTTGCAGAGCAGATTCACTGTGGGCAACTAAGACAGCATCATTTATAAACAGAAAATCTCTTAGAACCAGCTCTTTCACCTTGGTTTTCACTCTAAACCTTGAGATGTTGAACAAGCTTCTATCAAGTCTGATCCAAAGATAAATGCTATCATTGCATGAATATATTATTGTGTATAATATACAAAATATAATGCAACAGAATTCATTAACAGAAACCCAAAAAATGAAATGCCATCCTCAAAAGGAATGATATAACACAGGAAATTTTGTTGGGGACAGGAACCAAAGGCTTTGGGGAAGGAAAGGATTAAGATTAACTGAAACACTAAAACATCAACAATATAACAAATTCCGAACCTCCCTGCATTCATCACTGACTGTAAACAACTCCATAGCTACCTCCTTAGTACAGTTCCAGGCAGATGGGACCTGAGGATAAGTCCTGCAATTAGTGCTGCAACACTGTGAACATTGGTCAGCTTAAACAAAAAGAAAGGGGTTTCTTTAAGGTGTCTTCAAACCTGAGTGGGTGTAGATTCCTGAGCTGGATTCCTACAGCGGTCTTGGCTGCCTGTAGGTAGGCTGCACTGGTCTGGTTCTCTGCATCCCTGATTACTGGACTGGTACTCCCATAAACTCCACAATAGTTCAAAATCTCCCTTTGTGTGGGGAGTAGGAGTTGATTAGAGACACCTGAGGATCTTCCACTCCTCTCCAAGCTCCAATGTCAAACCAAAACTAACCCTTTGGTCTCTGAGGCAGCATGTCCACTCCCACTGATGGAACTGAGGAGTCCTGGCTCCTCGTTGTCCCAGCAAATTATGTAAATCACTCGATCCAAAGCTCCACATTGGCTTTTGTACAAGTTTCCAGTTTATTCTGTTCCTCCCTAGATCCCTAAACAGGCAAGGAAATGGTTCTGGAGAGTGTTCTGGAGCCATTTTTGCTGTAGCTCAAAGACTCTCCTAGACTCTAGAGACTCAGTGCAGTGTTTCAGGAGCTAACAAACTCTAGTAAGGGTCACATGTATGAGGCCAAACATTCTTAAAACTCAGAGTGATTTCATTTTCCCTTTCTCGGCTTCCTAGGCACCATCACAGGTCAGCATTAAGACTTTCGCAGATAGCCATTTCCTAAGGTTGTGAAAACACAATCAAGTGGCAATACCTGCTTAGAGTTGTGGTTTTTATTCTCCCTTACATGCTCACAGACAGCAGTGATAAAAATTTGAAACCTAGAAACTCTCTGGAGGAAAAACATCGGTTATTTTTGTGCATTGTTTGCTCTGACTTGTTAATTGTGTCATGCTGCATCACATTCTGTGTGTCGTCTGTCTGAAGGGACAGTCTGCATGAGAAGTTACTGATCTAATAACAGTGGGAAATACAATGCAAGCCTGGGCAAAACATAGGTTTGGGAATATTTTTGTCTTTGGGTTATATAACTTTATAAAAGAATGTAGTTGGTTATGATTTTTCTGAAAGGCAATTGCTACCAACAAGCTACCCTGAATTGCCTCCTCACCTGTGTCTAGGTTGTTTTTTATTTTTAAAACCTAGCCACATCATTAAACCTATCCACATTTAACTAGCAATTTGTCAGTCATTTTATATCCCCTACTATAATTTACACACAATGAATAATTCAACTATCCTTACTTAATTACGATATTTTTAACAATCAAAACATGAAATATAGGTTTTGTATGTTTATCACTTAAGGTTTTAGCTCCAACTGTTAATTCAAATGCCTCAAAAGTAGGCAGACTCATCTGCCTATATATGAATAATCTTGCATTTCTGGGCCCAGATTTGGCAAATGGGTGGACAAAGATACCATTTCCATACACACATGAATGTGCCAGGTTTCTCAGCATGCTAATGAATGATGTACTGGCAAATTTTACAAGTGCATTTGTGGAGACCCACTGATGATTTGGTCTTTAATTCATGCATAAACATTTAACTCTTTAATCATTCATTAATCATTTAAATTTTCTTTTAATGTACCTACTAACATTTGTTGGGGGTTATAAATACATGATATAAGAGTTTGGAATATGCCATCCAGGGAGAAAGGACAGACCAGGGGTTAGGGCACTGATGGTTTGGGCACTGACCTAGGATTTGGAGGATCCAGGTTTCATTTGCTGCTCTACCACTGACTTCGTGTGTGACCTTGGGCAAATCACTTAGTGTCTGCTCCTTATCTGTAAAAGGTAGGTAATAGTACTTCATGAGAGTGTTGTTAGGCCCATAAGATACTATGGTAATGGGGGCTGATAGATATCTGTAATTCAAATTTTGCAATGCTCCCTCTGCCTTCTTAATAAAACACATGGAGGGAGGGAGACTGTTAGAAAAGAGAAGGGAGCAGAACACAGACAGACCAATATACATATATTTTTATTCCTCTGTTTTCATTCAGGTGTCACTAAACATCTCTCTAGGCTGAAGTAAACCTTGCATACTTTCCTAGAGCAGTATTTTTTATTTTAAGCCTCTACTGATCAAGCTGCTACGACTCCGGCTTGTTAAATAGCAAGAAAACAGAGACATGACTGGTTATAGTTTAGCAAGGCTCAGGCGTATGTCTATACCTAATGGAAGATAATGGCTTGGAGAGTACAGTAAGAGCTTTCTGAAAGGTGGGTGCTACCCAGCTAAAATTGAAAGGTGCTGCAGGGTGAAAAAATTAGGCTATAAGCATCTGAGTTTGATACATTCTCTTCAGAGATGTTCTGTTCATGAGTTCTTTGAACAACCCCTGTGGGGAAGAGTGTGTTATTTTAAACTCCCCCCCCCCCCCCCCCGGCCAAATTGCATTTAATAATTATTATTTAATTATTATTTAATAATCAAATGTTATATCTGCACATGTGCCAAAGGAGTAAATGATGATTTCCTTTGGTTGTGAAGGAGTATAAAGAGTTTCAAGAATTCCTGCAGGCTTCTCAGCAATATCGTCTGCTTATCACACATACCTGTGTGGGCTGCTAAAACACCTGTGGTAAAAAGCTTGGTGATTGTCCAAAAATGTTGATTAAAAATACATCTTACTCCAATTATAATGGACAGGTCATCACCAATAATGCTATAAGGGGAAAGAAATATGGACTCAGGTCTTCTACTTTACATGGCAAGTTTTAGAACAGACCAAAAAGAGCAGTAAGTGTGTTTGATATGCTTAGGCCATTAATTTTTTGTCCTTTGTGTGGACATCTGATTTATAGATCATAACTGTACCTAACAATAGTTATGGGTCTGTCAGAGATTCAGTTACAAGCCCATGTGAATTTGATATCTTTCTAAAAACAAAATTACACCTGAATAAATTTTGCTGGGTTTGTGTGTGTGAGTCATGTTCTAACAGAAAAAAGTGCTAATCCATCTGAAACTCACCTGAATTGCTGCTAGGGATACCACCTTTGAAATGCAAACCCCCCAGCATTCTCCCCACTCCACAACAAAGCAAGCCCGCTGCAACCCCACCCCTCACCACAAAGTAACTGCGCAGCCCACACCCCACACCCCCCCGACACCTTCAACAGTCACTTACGGTGACTCAAACCCTCTCTCACACACACGCGCGGTGTGCTTGCATGTTGGTGGGCAGACAGCTGCTGTATTTTGAACAGTTTTTATCTGTTATCCCTTAAATTGCAGGAGTGGGAACACTGCAGCATCTTTAGCCGTACACAGAAATTTTTAACATTACATATCCACGTGTATTGTGATAACAATGCAAATCTTTAGACCCATGTAAAAAAAACTCCGGCAGATTAAATTATTTTTCTGTCAACTGGCAAATCCATAAAAAAATGGCCAGGCCGGTCAAATACTGGTGAAGTGGTAACTCAAATTTCTGCTAATCTCTGTAACTTCAGATTTCCACCACTAATTCTGACAGGAAACCATACTTTTTACTGAGGTGATGACATACTAGCAACTTCACAGCTGCTATTTAAAGGCTAGGGACCTTATTCTCCACTCCATTTTTATGATTTCGGCTAAGTGACTTGATTTCTTTTTGCATCTTAATCTATCAAGCTGTAAAATTGGAAAGCAGAGAACCAGATGTTGTGACCATGCTACTGTAAACTAAATAAATTACACCAAAAAGTTTGGCTTTTCTTTTATAGCATTATCAATGTGTTGGAAGCCCTCCAGTTTTCTGTACTTCTCTTTTTGCACCATATGGGATCCTGCCTCCTTTAAGGATATTTGCTAGTAACTTGTGTCCCATAACTCTTTGGCTGCTTCATCCACTCCATGATTTAAGTTTGGGTGTTGTGATGGGGTCTACAGGTCTGTCTACAACAGGTGCAGGGCATGTTCCTAGTGGAGGACCAATTTAAAAGGACACTTGTGGCCCAGGAAGTGGCGGTAAGAGCTGTATGTTGCACTGGGGAGCAAAGCTGAGATAGCGCCACCACTATAAAAATTGTTCCAGCACCCCTGAGAGCCATTGAACCAAACTGTATATAATGGAAACCACTTCAAGCCAGGGGGCATGACAGCACCCCCGGTACTCCTATTTCCAGTACCTATAGGCTGAGAACTGTCAGGAGTAGCTATAGTTTTGTGAAGGCTGCTCCGGCGGCAGGGACTTGGTTTCCCCTCCCACTCTTAGGAGCTGAAAGCCCTAAAAGAGATTCCTTGAACAGAACACTAAGAGACTGAGAAGAGTCCCAAACTCAGGAGCTCCAGACTGGTAGGAAGTGACCCAGGGAAAAATATAACTTGGAGTTGCTCAATAACTGGATGCTTTGATAAATCCTTAGGGTCCTTGGTTGGGACCAGGTGGAGTGTGTGAGCTGGGTCCCCCTAAATTGCCACCGTGCCCCACTCCTCTGCAGTGACAGAAACTCTGAGTGAGCAATTGGGGCATGCAGGAGGGATTGAGGCTGCAGCTGGGATGACTAGGCTAGACAGAAACTGTAGGACCTGTCGCGACAGGTTATGGATCCCCCAGAATCAATAATTAGTTAGTTGGATAATACAACAAAATTTTATTAAGGAATATGGGGTACACGCTGTAATACTTAATACGTAGCTTAAATGATTATCATATAAAGCAGGCAGAGAAATAGGCAAAGCAGTTACTTTTTATATCTCACCACTAGGAACAGAGAAGGAGTCGTAGCATATCATTCGGTACGGGCCGGCTTTCACGATTTGCGTTCAGAGTACGGGAACGGGAGAAGCGGGGCGGTCCAGGTGATCAGGCTGGCGAACGCTTTCTCAATTTGGGCATGGGGCGTACCCCTTTTTATACTAGAGAATGCGTTGCAAGTTTGGTAGCTCTGGATTGGGGGAGGGATATACATTAGTACGTGCCAGACTATGATGAGGCCTGTGGCCTTGGGTAGAGCTGTTATGGCACTGGATACATAGCCCGTTATCTGTGGGCAACAAAGACACTGGGGTGCGTAGGCGATTTTCTTAGGGGGCGGGGTTGCAGCATAACAACTAAATGCTGTAAACAACAGATGCAGCCTAATAAGGTCAGGTCACGGTTTTACTGTTGGCACCAAGTGGGTGGGGGTGCGAGGGGTGGGCATATGCTGGGAATTCTGCTGCAACAAGACCATGACCTGACTGGTAGGCCAACTGGTCATTGGACCATCCTGCTATGATATATTAAAAAAAAATCAACAGGAAGACTCATTTCTTCTGTGTTTATGTCAGTAGAAAGCTCACTGTTCAAACTAGTGGGAGATAATGCTGCAAAACTGCTCCTCTGACTTAGGATTTATGTTATAAAAATTAAGGGGACTTCACAAATCCAGGCTGATGCTAAATGCCAGCTGTGATTATTCATTTTCCAGCTAGAGTACAATATTTAATGATAACTCAGCAATAGCTGGCAGGATGTTGTGTAACACTGCATCAACCCCCATGGTAGTTAGGTATCCAAAGCCTATTAGTGATAGGTGAATACCACATAAACCAGAGAAAACATAAATTAATATTCAGGGTAGGCAGCTAATATTTGGAGTGTGGGGCTATCAGTAAAGATACATATTTTGATATATCTGTGCTTTCTATATTACTCAATCCTTTGGTGCACGAACATACACACACTTAAAAATAACAAGCTCTATGTTATTGCTCCTTTAAGGGCATGGTAAATCCCCTGTAGTATTCATCTAGAGGAACTGTAACAGCTCAGTGGTAACATCAAAAATTATTTTTAGGAAAGATTCCAAAGAACCTTTTGACCAAATCCTCCTCAAAACCCTTAGGCTGGCTCTGTGCATATTGCTGTGATATTTGGGGGTGGGGGGTGGGGGGGAAGGTCAGTGAGGAGGTAAAAGTCTATCCCCTGGGATCATTCAAAAATGTCGAGGCCTTGAGGGTCAGATACTTAGGGGTAATGAGTGCAGCAATGCCCCTTTGTGAGTTTTAGGAGAGGTGATGTTATGGGAGATGTGATAAATCCTGGATCTCTCTAGCATGCAATGGGAAGGGTGCAATCTTCTCCTCCATGCATATGTAGCCAACTCCATGGATTAGTGCAGTGGGGACAGGACCAATGTTCCCCCTACCACTTGTGGTCTGGTGAATGGTAGAGCGAACAGACTTCTGACCTTTGCACAGGTCTTTTCTCTTTCATCAGCACTTGAAACAATCTGGTCTGGCCCTTAGAGAATATGCACATGTAAACAAGTATCAGTAGGCTGGTCTACTTGTACTTGTCTCATCTATTCACTGTCCTTTTTGTTTCTCTTTAGTATATGTTTTCTGTTCATTCTTTTTATATCAGGGGTTGTTATGAGAGATTTTAAAAAACCCTCTCACTTTATGTGACATTCACGATGTGATTAAAAGCAAAAGAAATCTATGTTACAGCAAATATTATAAGTTATCCCCCATGTAAATCTTTCTATTGTTATTTATTTGTGTTATTGTAGTGTTAGAAGCCCTAGTCATAGACCAGGAACCTGCTGTATTCAATATTAAATTTTACACCTAACGCCTATATACATTTGTAGGAAAATTCAATAATATAAACTTAAATAATTCACTAGTACTTATTATTCTAGCAATTCAACTGGAGTCGCACACTTAACTTTTCCACCTTAAACTCACAACAGGCTTACAAACAGAATATGCTCTAGATTGCTGCAGCTGCTGAAGTTCCTTGTAGCTATAGAGTTTTAATAGTTAGTTAGCACTGCCCCCTGCTGTTTTTCCAGCTCCAAATTTTCCCTCTGCAGCAGCCACACAGTTAAATGTATGCATATACAGATCCCATAGGGGGTAGATGGGTAAAGATATCAATCTCTGTTGTATAAATTTCATGAAGAAAGTCTCTGAGTCCTTGCTAGCTGCCCTTCCAAATCATTCAACCCTATTAAGAAATGACCTGACTCTTAAGATGTAAGGGAAAATATACAGGAAAATTTAACTGTAAAAAGCTCTCAGAACTTCTGCTCTTGTTTCAGAATTATTTTCCTTTCAGGTGCACTATTGTTTTTAAAAAAATACCCATAGCACTCCTTCCCCACCCCTTGACAAAACTTCATACTGTGAGAGAGAAGAAAACTGGGTTCCTAAATTAAGAAAATTACAGTCTATGGACTAGAGGTGGTATTTGGCAGAGTAGATTCAAGCATTGGGTTTCATAGATACACAGACTTCAATGCCACGTGGGACCACTATAATCATCTGGTCAGACCTCCTTCATAACACAGGCCAGAGAACCTCACCTAATTTCTGCATCAAGTCAATAACTCCTGTTTGAGCTGTAGCATGTCTTTTAAAAAGATATCCACTGTTGGTTTAAAGACCGCAAGTGATAAGAGAATCCAACATGTCCCCAGGCATGTTGTTCCAATATTACTTCATTCTTTTAAAAGTGCACCTTTATTTCTAGTCTGTGTTTGTCTTCCTTCAGCTTTCTTTCAGCTTCAAGATGTTCCCATGCATCAGCCACCCAAAATTTTTAAAGATCTTAGGATCCATCTACCATAAACCAGTAAATCCATCTATAAAACCAGTAGTCAGGGACGATGGTTATAATGTTTGTGCTCTGACCTGTTTACAACAACAGTTAGATTTCTGTCTAACAGTGTTCTAGCTGGAATAAAGCCTGATACATTTTGATGGTACATCTCAAGCACAGCTTTTGTAATTTACACAAGACCTTAGTTTACAAATTGGTGTAGGTCACAAGCAAGTGACATTCAGTGATGAATTTCGACATAGTTTCTGTTTGACACTCATTATGTCACAAAGCTACAAAACAACTTGGCATATCTAGTGTTTTCAACTTAGACTTGAATAGTTGGCGTGCTGGCAAGGTTTGAATTCTAGTTTATGAACTGGTCAAGATGCCTCAGAGTATTTGCAGCATGCCTTGCTGTATACAGCAATATGTTTAGTTCTAACCAACATGGGTAACACCACGCTTTTTCAGGAGCACTGCATTTATTAACATATTTAAATGTAATTTGTTTGTTTTTTTCCTGTGACACAACAAATTAGGTCTGAATAATGTGTTTGTGTGTGTGTATATATGCTTCAAATATCACAGGCTTGATTTGCATTTACACTGAGATTTCTTTACACGACTAACAAATCTGACCCAACATCTGAGTAGAGACTTTCCCCTTAAAAGAAATTTGTTATAACAACATTGTTGAGTTCCACAGACATTTTGGTTAATGTACAAATAGAAATTAATGGTACAGATAAACTTTCTCTCTCTCTTTCTGATCTTCTCCACAATTATATCCTGTTCCCTAAGAACTGCTCAACTAAGAATACAAGGTCAAATGCTTGTGTGACACATCCCTACAGCTATATATGTGTGACAGCTGATTCATTCACAGACGGTAATTCACAACAATTATAATAATGATGGTATATTAGAAGTAACTTCCAATAGTATGAAATTCCTCAAAATAATTAAAAAAAATTTTTTTTTTTTATTTTATAGAGAGACTTTTGTGTTTGTTTGCTTTTCAGTTGTTGCTACTGTCATTTTTTTCCCCTACACTTGAAACATACATGTTAAAGCTCACTTCTGACTTGCAAATAATGTGAAATTGGTTAAGAAAATCAAGCTTGCTAAGTATGAAAGTTTTCCCAAGTCCTTAGAGCTTATGTACAACACAAAATAAATCAATTTACCATCAAAATAAAGAAATAACTCTAGATTAAAATGCCTATTTTTAAAAAAAGCAAATTTCCTTACGTTTGTATTAAATAAAGAGATTTTAGATTATAAAACTTTAGTGAATTAAATCTTTAAAATTCATGAACAGAATTCTTGTCTAATGGAAATAATCAAGTGTGCAACAAGATCAAAACAAAATAGCAATTTATTAAAATTGACCATCCTTCTCTAGACCAGCATTCTATGTATCTAATCTAGAATTACTATGATGACTAATGTAATGCAAATCAGTGCTAGCCATTTTAAAAATGCAGTTGTATGTCCATCTATCATAATGCATTTGAGCAAATAAGTATATCTTTTCTCTGCCCTTTTATTTCTTCGTTCTTCTGAAGGAATGTCTATCCTTTAAAAACTTTTTTCCCCAACAACTTAAGAAAAAAATCATTACTATTGGTGTTAGATATGGTGAAAGTGCATTTTAGACCAATTTTGAACTAACATCATCCTTCTTAATTACAGACATAGATGGCAAATATATTGTGTGGTGGTATTTTATATAGGAGGAGAGGAATTCTGTGATTCATTATGAGAACTGTGTATGTTTGTGTGTGTAACTGACAAATTATATGACTTTATGAGAATCATCGTATCATTCTGCTCTCAGACCTTCCTGTAAGGAAACAAGGTGAGGAGTCCATGCACATTTTCCTTTGTTGGTAGCTTATAAAACCATGTGGTGGTGGTCTTCAATTATTCAGTTTCTTATTTTCAGAAAGGTAACAGAGGATGCTGTTGAGTAATTGCTGCTCCATCCCAAGGTTATTCTTATTCTGTGCCCCACTGGGTTCCATTTTGTTGCCTTCCGCTACTCAACACATATGCACGAGATGTTTTAAGCAGCAGAGTCATTCATATAAGGACTCTGCTCTTCAGCTGCCTTTTATTAGATTCAGATGGTGTAATTTCCTTCATTATATACACACTGACTAAGAATAGGACCTGGATGAAAATGATCAGACAAAACCTCTATCCAGAAAAGAGAGAATTGAGGCCAGATGGCTAGGAGCAGCAGTTCAAGGATCTGATTGGTCTTTTGATGCTCTCCATGTTGTAGGTCTTTGGGCAACCTTTTCAAAAGAAGTGCATGATTTTTTGGTTCTTGCATTCTTAGGTATCAGTAGTAAATTGTTTAGTTTTTCTCATCTGCAATTAGGTAATTTAGTTTCAACCTTTCTTTGATGCAGAGTTTCCCCGACACCTTCAGTATTCTGTAGATGCTCTTTAAGTCCACTGAGAGCTTCATGCAGTGGTTCATCTAGTGAGTTAAAGTGAGCAGTTTACACCTATGTGGCTTGTTTCTCAACAGTCTTGCATCTTGGCACCGGTGTAGTTGCTTACATCTGTATGAAATGCTACCAGATATGAATGGTAGCATTTACACCTAATTTGCACAGGTGTAAATGGCTATACAAGGTACAAAATCTGGACCATAGGGCAGAGAGAGATTCTAGAGATGCTTATGCAAGACCCATGCCCCTGGACGCTGCCCCATCCCTCTTTTCCACACATGCAGCAGCTGAGTAGCCTTCAGACTCTCCATGACACCTTAGCTATGGTTATGGGGACTGCTTTTTTGTTTTGGTATGGAGGGGAGGGGGGACAGAAAGGGGGAACCATAAACTTTGCTCTAGTCAGAACAGACAACCCCTCAACTTCCCCATTCCATTCTCACCACGTTTCATGTCGTCTTCTCTACTCTTCCCGCACCTTCTCCTCCTACCCCCTCACTCCATCAACCTTACCCTTCCATCTATCCTTTCTTCCTCCGGGCCCACAAGAAAATTCCAAATCATGGAACTAACATGACACCTGCTCATTATCACCCTTGCTAATCTGCCTGTATGCAGTATCCCTTTCCTTCATCCTTTGCCTTATCTTTATAGATTGCAAGCTCCCTGAGGCAGGGATCCATGACGGGATTTAGGTGTTGCAATGCTGAGAATTATGGTGCGCAACTTTTAGGCACCTGGAAAATATCAGGATTAACAATAAGATCCACAAAGCCTAAATTAGGTGTCTAGGCTCCCTTTACAATGAATGGAAAGAAGTACATGCTTTAGACTGCTATCCACAAAGCCAGCATGTGAGCTGAGTACCTGCCAAGCTAGCCAATGGAAGATGCTGACCAGAGGGGTGTGTGCTAAGCCCTGGCCCCTCACAGAAATAGGGCCCTAACTCTGGGCTGCAGGGAGGTGTCTAGCTCTGCCCATGATCCATGAATTGGGAGAAGATAGGCACTCAGCTGCCTAGGTTTCATGTGGGGCCTGAAACGAAACAGTTGGGGAAGGAGCTGCCTTATAACCTTTAGCTTAGTGTATAGGGTATTAACCTAGGATAGAGGAGACCCCATCCCCCGCTAAATCCCTGCTCCTCCTGAGAGGGAAGAAGGGATCTGAACAGGAGTCAGTCACCTCTTAGGTGAGTGCTTAAACCATGAGGCGATAGAGTCATTCTAGCTGTTTTACTGGCCCCATTAACATGTAAGTATTTCATTGTTTAATGACAGAGGAAAGACTTCAGTGAGAGAGACTGAAGGAGACCCACATCAGAATGGTCCATCGCTTAGTAGTTAGGGTGTTCACAAGGGTACGTTTGTCTACCACATCCTGGATGAGAATCCTATCCACTAAGATAAAGGTTATGAAGTAAGTCCTCAGAAGCTGCCTCCCAGATTGAGCCCCTGCATGTGACAGGCGTTCTGCTGCCTGTCTTTTCTGGTTTGTGACTCATTCTGGGGATACAGCCGGGGACAGGCATCTGGATGGCTACCATGAGGCATTGAGGCACGTGCTTGGGCAGGAGATAGAATGAGGCTGCAGTGCACATGCTCAGAGGAGAAAACGTAGGGTCCAAGTGAGTTTAGGTGGCAACTGAGCAGCAGTTTTGTAGATTGCAGTTGTGCCTAAAAATGGGACTTATCCATCTAAGAACCTTTTTGGATTGCACCCTGTGTCTTAGTCACCTGTACTGCATCTGACAAATTTGGGCACTACTGCAATGTAAAGAACAAATATTGATGGCTCCAGTTCCATGCAAAAAGCGTTATTGCTTAGAACTGCATTTATAGTACAGTAAAACATATGTTGCTGTGTTTTCTCTTTTAATTATTAGGAAAAACAACCTTCGTTTACAACCACTAGTTTAAAGGAGAAGCAACCCAATCTAAATCAAAATGTAGCTGTAATGGGCAGTGCAAGCACTGAATTCTGGGTGACAAGGAATTCCTGAGTCAGCCCATGAAGCCAGCTGTAGTTGTCATTGCCACCATCTAATTCCTTTCACCCCTTCCTCCTTAGCTTGCTCCGTAGTTTGGCTAGCCTTGTGTGCCTAACACTATTCAGTTCTTCACATCATGTCTGCTAATACTAGCACTAAACCAGTGCAGGGGCAGAGATTGCCTCATAAAAGCTAGAAGATGTAGATTGAACCACCTCCTGGAACAAACAGAAGGTACTAATGAAACTGATCTGAAACAGGCACTTCAGGAGTCTTTTGGAATGAATATTCATATGCTACAAAGTAGTAGAAGAAACTGGCAGAGCTGAGGCAAGTGGACTAATACCCTGCCCACTCCCTAACCCAGGAATGGTGCCATTGGGTGTTGAGGTAACATCATCTGCTAAAGAAGTTAGTGTTGCTATTATAGCATCTGCCTTTTGTCTTGATAGCTGCCACTTTTTGCAAAATGGGGGTTTATATCAATTGTCGTATTTGTTGAAATATACTCCCTGATATTTCAGCAATAAATGAGAATCTATTCCGCATCCATAAAACTTATGTGGAACTATAGCACCTAAAAGGTACAGCTACAAAAAGAATTACAGAGACATTTTCTTCATTTCAAGTGATTGCTTTTTCCAACTTGATGTTTCCATGTCCTAAGCAAACGTTAACCATTTTACAATACACACCAGTTTTCTTGGGCTTCAGAATTCTTAGAAAGATTTTCAGCTCATCTTTTTGATACACTGCTGTCGCCACATTATCACACCATTGCACAAGGGCTCTAAAATCTGCTACATATATATATATATATATATATATATATATATAAAAAAACTGATTAACCACTTTCATTCCAGAAGAGACTGCTAGAGCTGTGTAAAGGATTCACAAAGAATATATTAAAAAGGCAAATTCACCCTTTTCTTGTTTGGGGCAAAGCATGAAGATGTTGGGACAAATTCTACTCTGATTAATGGTGACATAATTCCACTGAAATCCATAAAGTTCCTTCCCACTTTAGCAGAATTTCAATCTACTGGCTTTGAAATACATGTGGTGAAATCCTGGCATCACTGAACACAATGGGAATTTTGCCATTGACTTCAGTAGGGACAGGATTTCACTCATGGTTTTACCAGTATAACCTTTGCTTTTTGCTATTTTCAGTGATTTCATAAGAGTTTTTCTTGTGATGTGAAATTCACTAGATTTATACAACTCTAGAATCAATTCATTCTTAGAACAAATTTATACACAGCCAGATAAAACAAATAATGAGAATATATAATGAATACATTCAATGCATCATAGCAAAGGAACTGTATGTCATATAGAAACACTAGAACTCATTCCAATGCATTGCTAACATTAATTACAAAACCACAGTACTCTCTCTCCAGTAAGGAATTAATCGGCTTAACTTTGCATGCTGCACTAATGCCTCTTTTTATATGGAGTTCTTACTCTCTTGCCAAATTCATTGTAAAGTACTGCCTGAAGTCTATCACATTAAGGCCAATATTCCTAATCAGGTTAAATAAAAGCACTAAGGTATCTGAAATCAATAGTAGAACATTTTAAAAAGATCTAATTGTATTATGCCATAATTTTTAAATGATTTGCAATATACAATAACAAAAATACACTATAAATTGCAATGAAACCGAACAAATTGCTATTCAGGAAGGGCACATAAGCACATGCTTGCTTAAGTCCCCCACTGAAGTCAATCAAGTGCTTTCCTGAATTGCAGAAAGCCAGGATAGCTGTAAAACAGCAGTGTTAGAAAAGGGTTGGCATTTTAAATGCTCCAGTTAATCAGCATGTATTTAAGCCAAACTTGTCCCCACCAACCCTTCTTTCCCACTTTATTCCACCTATATTTGGTTTTAGGAACCAAGAGGTGACAAAAGCTAGCTAGCAGTGCATCTTCGTTACTTTAATAATTTACAAACTTTTTCCAGTGTGGCTGAGTTCAAAGCTACAGAGTCATGTCACTGTTCTCTTTTATTTTTTGTCATACATTCTACATTTGAAATTTTTGGTATCAAATAAAATGTATTGTTCTGCTTTAGGAATATCATATTATGATACACTACATATCCTGCTATGGATTAAACTTTATCTGTTTTCTAGAGAGGACCTATGTTAGTTAATGAAAGTGAAAGTTTTTCTGTTTATATCGTTAATGATTGAACTACAGTATGTGTAAATCAAATGTTGTCCTCATTTAAAAATTCAGCATATTTATTCAGCTGGAGATGCTTGAGTTAAAATGTCATTTTCTGTTTCATGAAACATTTTAAATAGATCCAGCATAACTGAAAGAGGTGTTGGCATAGAATCATAGAATCATAGAATATTAGAGTTGGAAGGGACCTCAGGAGGTCATCTAGTCCAACCCCCCGCTCAAAGCAGGACAAACCTCAGCTATATCATCCCAGCCAGGGCTTTGTCAAGCCTCAGCTTAAAAACCTCTAAAGATGGAGATTCCACCACCTCCCTAGGTAACCCATTCCAATGCTTTACCACCCTCCTAGTGAAAAACATTTTCCTAATGTCCAACCTAGACCTCCCCAACTGCAACTTGAGACTGTTGCTCCTTGTTCTGTCATCTGCCACCACCGAGAACAGCCTAGCCCCATCCTCCCTGGAACCCCCTTTCAGGTAGTTAAAGGCTGCTATCAAATCACCCCTCATTCTTCTCTTTTGCAGACTAAACAAGCCCAGTTTCCTTAGCCTCTCCTCATAAGTCTTGTGCTCCAGCCCTGTAATCATTTTTGTTGCCCTCCGCTGGACTCTCTCCAACTTGTCTACATCCTTTTTGTAGTGGGGAGCCCAAAACTGGACACAATACTCTAAATGCGGCCTTACCAATGCCGAATAGAGGGGAATAATCACTTCCCGCGATCTGCCGGCAATGCTCCTCCTAATGCAGCCCAATATGCCATTAGCCTTCTTGACAACCCGGGCACACTGCTGACTCATATCCAGCTTTTTATCCACTGTTACCCCCAGGTCCTTTTCTGCAGAGCTGCTGCCTAGCTCGTCGGTCCCCAGTCTATAGCTGTGCATGGGATTCTTCCTTCCTAAGTGGAGGACTCTGCACTTGTCCTTGTTGAACCTCATTAGATTTCTTTTGGCCCAATCCACCAGTTTGTTTAGGTCCTTCTGTATCCTATCCCTATCTTCCAAGGTATCTACCACTCCCCCCAGCTTAGTGTCATCCGCAAATTTGCTGAGGGTGCAATCTACCCCATCTTCCAGATCATTAATGAAGATGTTGAACAAAACCGGCCCCAGGACCGACCCCTGGGGAACTCCGTTTGTGACTGGTTGCCAGCTAGACATGGAGCCATTGATCACTACTTGTTGAGCCCTATGTTCTAGCCAGTTCTCTATCCATTTTATAGTCCATTCATCCAACCCATACTTCTTTAACTTGCTGATAAGAATACTGTGAGAGACAGTAGCAAAAGCTTTGCTAAAGTCAAGGTATATCACATCTACCGCCTTCCCTACATCCACAGAGCCAGTCACCTCATCATAGAAAGCAATCAGGTTGGTCAGGCATGACTTTCCCTTGGTGAATCCGTGTTGACTGTTCCTTATCACCTTCCTCTCTTCCAAGTGCCTTAAAATGGATTCCTTAAGGACCTGCTCCATGACTTTTCCAGGGATTGAAGTGAAGCTGACCGGTCTGTAGTTCCCTGGATCCTCTTTCCTCCCTTTTTTGAAGATGGGCACTAGATTTGCTTTTTCCAGTCCTCAGGGACCTCCCCCTGTTGCCATGAGCTTTCAAAGATAATAGCCAATAGCTCTGAAATCACCTCAGCCAACTCCCTCAGCACCCTCGGGTGCATTGCATCCGACCCCAGGGACTTGTGTATGTCCAATCCTTCTAAATAGTTTGGACCTGTTCCTTCAGCACTGCAGGATGTTCGCCTCCTTCCCATTCTGTGCCACCCAGTGAAGCAGTCTGGGAGCTGATCTTGTCTGTGAAGACAGAGGCAAAAAAGGCATTGATATTACACTGTTAAACTTAAATGCATGCTGCAGAGATTTTGAGATGTCTATTAGCCAATTTATTTGAGCATTAGCCATTTTTACATGTTCTTTTTTATTTGGCCCAAGAGAGATCTACAGTACAAAGAAGTCCTTTTGAGCATGGTTCTCTAAATGACAAAGTTCAAACATTGCATGTTTGCTTTTTCAATATAATGCAATAGCCAATAGCTCTAAATTTGTGTAATGAGATATAAATCAGAGCTTCCTTCTGTAGAGAAAAATCTTCAAGGAAGTATAACTCCAAACTTAAACCAGGACATAAAAAGTTGCTGAGATATATCCACCTGCATCTCGAGAGGTTCAAAATCTTCACAGAAGAGAAAGGAAAAAGATGGATCATAAGTCATATCAATTGCAGTAGCAGAAAAGTCCTATTACTATGTGTTTTCCACTCAAGATCATCAGTAGTCAGAATTTCATAACCCTTTTTTGGTGATTAACTGTATATAGGTTGCCATGTGCTGCTGGCACCTTCATACAGATCAGATCTACTCGGAGGCAAATCCTAGCCTGAATGAAGTCAATGGCAAAGCTTCCACTGACTTTAGTGGGATCAGGATTTCACGGTCTGTATGTATCACATTTGCTTTCTTTCATGATAAAAGCAAGCATCAACTGCTTTTTATTCATTGTTAATGTTGAGACAACACAGCTTTGGGAAATGGATTTGTATTCTGTTCTGATTCATATAGCATCAGTTTAATAAGTCTGACAGGCTGTGTCTTATTACTTACTGGTGATGACTCATGAGCCAGTAAAAGCACAACTTGACTTTCCCATCCCACGGTGAGTTTCCACTTCAATGAGACACAATAACTCCGGAACCAAAAAATGCCTTTTGTACATAGATCTTTTTCTGAGTATAACCAGGCTTTAAGTTTGCTCATGTTGATGATTTGTACAATGATGTACATGACTTGTACAGTGATGGTGACCAGGGCCCCCACATGGAGGGGGGAAGGAAAGGATACACTTTACTGGGGCCCGGAGGCCCTGCGGGGCCCAGCCCAGGCTGCAACCCCCATTACCATGAGGAAAATTTTTTTCATGGCTCATGAAATTGTATGTATGGGATGAGGGATTGTGGTATGTGTGTGGGAGGGGGCCTGTGTTACAAGTTTGTTCTGGGCCTGAGAAACTTATGCTTGGCCCCTGATGGTGACAGCAGAAATTCTGGAGTTACATGGTCTTCTCCCTCTAACTGGTGCCACCTAAGATTTGAGAGGGGATTGGGCACTTGTCCTGCAACCTTCCAGTGATGGTGTGAGGCCCTCTTCACCCATCCCAAGACAGCATGATTGTCTAGGGGCATTGCATGCTACTTGCCCCTTTCCAGTGGAAGCAGGATTCTGAGCAAAAAGCTGAGGGATGTTCCCCTGAGTATAAAGTATCTGCAGGGAAATAACAACATAAGAACTGCCATACTGGGTCAGACCAATGGCCCAGTATCCTGTTTCTAACAGTGGTCAGTACCAGAGTTTTCGGGAAATAGAGGGGATAGAAGTCTCTATACTGGTGTCAGGCCTCAACAGAGGCTACTGACTCTCACGCCATATTTTCTGCTTCAAATGTGGCACTATTATGGGTCATCCCCCTGACTTGTGTTCTATGGCACTCTAAATCCCTTCTCCCTTTTCTCCCCTCATGCAAGAATCACCCCCTGTAATCAAAGAATCTTTTAGATAGTGAGGTGAGAAGAATTATATCCACAAAGCTTAGACAGAAAGACAGATAACCACAAGACTATGCTTCTTCAAAGGATGGACTGGGGTTTAGGAGCAGAACCAGGAAATGAACTGCAATCTTCCTGTATGCACGCTCTGTCTCTTAATTTCCTCCTTGTAAAGTGGGGCTGATTATGATACTTCCTTACCTCCCAAGGCTGTTGTTTGGTTATATTCATGATTAATCCTAAGGTGTGCAGATGCGATGAAGTTAGGGTCTACATAAATATCTAGATGGTTTTGGAACTAGGAAGACTTATCCAAATCAGTCCAAATGGAGAAGAAGGAAAAAAAATGGGTTCAAGAGATAGATGTAGGGTCAGTTTAAACCAGTTCACTTTTCCCTCTTTAATTTCAGTGGGAATTAAATGACAAAGATGTAAACAAAATCATGACATTTGTACAAGAAAAGAAATGTAAATGTGCCAAAATGAATGATCTGCTTGTCCTAGTAGTATATAGTAATGTAAGTAAATTCATATTCAAACTTCTGAATCTGAACTTTAAAGAGATGTTTGAACAATTTAGAGTTTGTCATTTTGTAGACTTTCTCCAGGGCATATTATAATGTTTGCATTTTTAAGCCACTTTGGTGTCACTATTCCTGTTTCTGAGCGGTTGAATAAACATTAGAGCTGGGTAAAGGATGGAGCTCTCTTTCATGAAGAATTTTCAAATTTGGCTTCATTCTGAACTGGAGAGAGAGCCCAAAAATTTCAAATTCTCCATGAAGGAAAATTCTGAAAAAACGTTTCAAGTTGTCCAAATGATTCATTTAGATTTGTAACTTTTAAAAATTGTGAATAATATCATAATATATAATACAAAATTTCAAAACAAAAAGTTGTTTCAAAATGAAAAATCAAAACTTTTCATTCTGAAAATGTTGAAACAGGACATTTCAACATTGTTGGAACTCTTTTCTATTTAAAAAAAAAATTCCAGCAAAATTGACCCAGATTCATGAAGCTTTACCAGTTCAATGGCACTGCATATGTCTTGAAGTTTCTCTGACTACCTCTGATAAATACTTAATTGGCAAGCTGTGTAGATTCTTTGGGGAGCAAATCATAAAGCACAAAGTGAATCTTGCACCAGAAAATGACTTGAAACGTTATGCGTTTTTAAGTCTTATGTTTCATTTCTCACAGTCACCCATCAGATAAGTTTACTCTGCCCAAACTGCTTCCTTTCTGCATGAAAGATGTGCTTTGCATATTCAAGAGAAGCATGCATATTTCAGGTTATTTGTATGAAAAGACTGTAATTCTTTGACAACAATACAGAAAAAAAGCTTTTATAAATTTCAGGTCATATTCCTTAGCTTACTATTTCGGAGTAATGGTTCTTTAGAATAATTTCAGACTGACATTATCTATTGAAACATGATCCATTGCAATGTAATGGACTATTTTTCTTTTTGCATTTTCATACCTTACGCAATCAAGAATAATTTAACTGAGACACACCGCAGTAAGAGAGAGATTTAATTTAGTTTAATAGTGATTCAATCTCTTTCTTTCTTTCTTTTTCCCATCTGAGCCTTCCAACAAATGATTCTTGGAGAGCTCTTTTTACAGCTGAAGCCAGGCAATACAGGTGTCTGATTTCCCCACCATATCTGAAATTATGTCTTTATTAATTTTTGTTTGCAGTGTTGTTGTAGCAGCATTGTTCCCTGGATATTAGTGAGGCAAATTGAGTGAGGTAATATCTTTTATTGGACTAACTTCTGTTGGTGAAAGAGACAAGTGTTCGAGCTTACAGACAACTCTAAGTACCTTTTCCAGACATGTAGAAGAGTATCACAACTAAATACAAGGTGGAACAGATTGTTTAGCAAAGGTAGTTACCACATATTGTAAGAGAGCATTCAAGGTGCAAGGGCAAGTTAACTTCTCTACAGTAGTAGGACAAAAAAGGGGGGGTTTAATGAATTATACATTGTTGTAATAAGCAATAAATCCAGTGTCTTTATTAAGTCCATGATTTTTAGTGTCTAGCAAATTTTGAAAGTATTGTGCAGGTTTTCTTTTGGGATGAGGACTGAGTAGTCAGATACGGAATCATTACTTTGTGAAAAAAAGAGTTTGCCCATGGATGATATGGTGTTTTTATCTTTTTTTTTGGTGTGAATTCATTCAAGAACATAGTGATTGTCTCGTTTCACCCACAAAGTGGTTTTTGGGCATTTGATGCACTGTATGAGGTATACCATATGTTGTGACAGGCATGTGTAGGACCCATGGATCTTGAAAGGTGTGTTTTAGGCAGTACTGATTATCATAGCAGTGGAGATATGTCTGCAAGTTATGTGTCTGGGTATGGATAAAGTGCTTCATAGATAAAGTGACATGGTCTATTGAGAAGCCATACACTGCAAACAAAACAATTTCTTTAGTAAAAACATGTTAGATTATTAAAAGTGAAATGATTATAGAAATCCATAGTATTGCCACAGTTTTTTAAATAAAATGGAAATATTTCTATTGGCCTCAGGTTTTATAAAAGTTCTTACAAAATTTAGGGCCAAAGTTAAGTTGATGGTGTCTCTTCAGGATGAGCCTTGTTTTCTCTTATAAACTTGATTGGGACATTTACACTAAAAGCCCCAGTGAAAGGCCTTTTGCTTAAGATTTGGCATGTGTGGTTCGTGGCCAGCAGACAGCATTTTGGCCTGAAGTTATTCAGACATGATCTTTTTTAAACATATGACACAGAATAAAATAGGTGTTAATTTCAGTATAAAATTCTCATGCTCGCCCTTCTCACCCTTCATTGTAGCTACAATACTGCTTTGTCTGAGATAATTCAGAAACTTACGTGGAAAATAGTAGTAAAAAGTGTGACTGTGACCTGAGCTGTTGAAAGTTTGCCAGAGGGCTGTCTCAGCTACACAGCTCCAATGCATTTTTCATAACACACTCTGCCTCCCACCACCTCCCATACACAATATTCTGCACAGGAGGAGAGACCCTTCACAGGGACTTCTTGACTTCAGCACTCTAAGCTAGCATTAAATTTCATTTTGAAGGCTTAAGTGGAAGTTAAGTGGTGCATGGGATTTGTGCTGGCCCTCTGCACAGAGATATATTTCATCCACAATGACCAAAGTCAGTGGCACATCAAGGAACAGAGCCTACATTTCCTGCTCCTAGCTCCCTGCTGTAACCACTAGAATACATGTAACTCCCATTATTTTCTAGGGAAGTTACACACATAAAGTGATGGGAGAACAGAACCCTATAGACAGTAAGATTACGTGATGCAGCAAAGTATCTGAAAGATTTATAGAATTGGTATTAAAAGCTTCCACCACAATGTATATAGCACAATGTGTTTATAGAATTTGCTACATCTTGGAGTTATTTTCAGTTATCAGTCGATCTTTAAATAATAATCTGTTAGAGCTAAATTTTCTCATTTCTTCATTATATTTTAGTAAATAATAAAGTGAGTTGTGGAGATGTGTTTTTGGTTTTTTTTACCTAAACTCTATAAACTCTTTGCATTCCTTCCCCAGGCATCATAAGACGACAATGTCTAGTAGTAGCATTTATTTAACAGGCTCTTTCTGCAATCATAAGAATAAGTCTGCAGCTGTGTCTAGAGGTACCAGCTGCTGACCAATAATCATGGCAGCTGTATCTCATTAGCCTCTTTTCTATTTCTCTTTAACTTATTTTAAATACATCATAGTTATGTATTAAAAGCCGATGGCAGTTCCCACTAACATATAGCATGTCAATAAGTTGTTGGTCCATGTCTCCCACAAATGTTTGTGCTGGGATCAATTCCTGTGTCTGGACTTTGGTTCCCAGGACAGCACACACTGGCAGCATGGTAGAGACAATGGACTCAGCCTTTGGGGGACAAGGGTCCCCTTACATCTCATGTTATCTCATGTGGCTGACAGCAGCCTGATGACGCAGAAGAGAGTATCAATTAACAGTGCTGCCTAGAGAGGCAGCTTCATGAGAGTAGTGATGGTGAGATATAAACCAGAGGGATAATAGCCGAGAGCATGGACCAAGGGGTGATGTGGCCTATTGGAGTGGATGCTGTACTGTTACGTAGGAGACTTGCGTTCTATTTCTCGCTTGGCTGGTGACCTTTGCATGCTGTTAGGCAAGTCACTTCACCTCTTTGTGCCTCTGTTTCCCTTCCCAAAGTTTGTCTATCTTGTCTATTTAGACTGTAAGCTCCTTGGGACAGGGAATTTCTCTGGAAATGTGTTTGTACGGCATCTAGTGCAGTGCAGTGCAGTGCAGTCCTCATCTTAGTTAGGGCCTCTGGCAACTATTATAATACTGATGATGATAATTCTGAGGGCTCTAGAAACAACCAAAGGAGCTACCTTTACCCCAGCCTCAGAAAAACTATGTGTAGTGTGAGACCAAAGGCAGGTAATGAAAACAGTTGCCTAGGAGATAAGATTTCTGTGCCTTAAATCAGTAGAATTCATGACGTAAATGGAAAAGCTGGATTGAGCGAGGAATGCTCAGAATGCTGCACTCTTGCCGTGGAGAAGATGACAGTCCAACAGAATGAGTAATGAATGCTGAATCTGATCCAAAAAAGGATAAGTACAAATGAGCAGGAAAATGGCAGGTGTATAAAAATATGACATCAAGAGCCAAAGACTGTAATTGAAACAGGCAAGGGGCAATCAGACACAGTTGAGATTGAAGTGCTGTCTTTTACATCTGTAGAAAAACAGCAACAGACACACTCCCTTTTTTTTGTGATTGATGGTGGAAGATCGAGTGGGGCAGAGGACATTTGCCTCCCAGGGTCCACCCTTTGAAGATGTTATAGAAGAACGCAGGAATAAACATGTATGGTTACATTTACTGGAAGTGAAGGAGGCAGGTCAACACGTGGTACTGTCAAAACAGCATTACATCATCCCTCCCCTGGACATTTCTATTGGATTAGATAAAGGAGCATCTGTGGCTGCGGTAAATGGCAGCCATCCGCACCCTTTCTGTTATTTGGGCAGTAGTCATACCTAAGCCTGGCCCCAGATGAAGTCTTCGTTGAGTTTTATGAGGATGAGGCAGATGGTTGGAGCCAAGCCAGAGCCACGCATACGGTATGAGCCCAGACTTAGCAATCTATTTCTTTCTTCTGTCCCCACTGTACCCTCTTTTATTACAGAAGCAGGAAACATGATGACAAAAAATCGGCGAACATTATAAGAATGTAAACAAACACTGAAGAAGGAGAGGAATTCTTTAGGGCTGCACAAGGCAGCATGGCTCAGATTCTGATTTGTTACATTGGTGTTACTGAAAGCAGAATTCAGCCCTTCTGTGTTACATTTTTAGACAGACCGGATTATTAAGAGAATGACTCCAAAAAATTCAGAGACATGATTTTGGAACGAAGCAAAGCCACAAACGAAAAGGAAAAAAACCAAACCACTTGGTTATTATAAAACTCTATCAAAGAAACTGCAGGAGTTAGATGATCTATAGAAAAAAGTTAGAACAGTTCATGTGAGGTATTCAAACTTCATTCTGCACAGTCTGTGGACTGTAAGCACTGAAGAATTGTGCAATGATTTTGCTTTGACAATTCATTTATAAGAAACAGTAAAATTAATCTCAGTCTGCAATGCTTCTGTCACGTCTGTAGGGATGAATAGGGCTATAGAATCTCACGTCCTGTAGTGAGCTTTAATAACCTGTTGGGTCTTATGTTAGACTAATGTCAACAGTGATTATCAAGCCATTAAATCAGAGTCAATGAGAGACCACTGCTGTCCTTACTGACACTTCCTTAATAACCTTATCTCTCTGTCAGCATATCCTATCTCTATTACTTCACTGGTAATTAATGAAAAGTGTAGTTTAGACTCTAGACATGGGGGGTGAGATTTAAAAAATTACAACAAAAAGCAAGAACTGTGCTAGCGTCAGTTCAGTGATATTTCCTCCCTGTTATGCCTTAAGTCACAGCCATTAACTGAAGGACACAGTAACAATCAAAGTCAACTTTTCAATTACTACACTTAAGAAGCCACATTGTAAAAAGCTTTCTCCCACACAGGTGACAGGGCTACGTAGTCCACACTGCCACTGCACTGGCCCTCTGCACAGTCAAGGCCTCTTGGACTCTGCCCAAATCTCTTGTGTGTGCGCTCACAGGGAGCCTCTGTGGATTGAACTCAACAGCATGCAGAGGGTCTGCACTACCTACCCAGGCTCCCCCATCCCTCCCACCAGCCCCGCACACAGTGGGACTATACTGACTTATCTCTATAGGAGCCCTTGGTTGCAGAGGAGAAGGTAACAAGTATTACCTCATTGAGACCACTCTCTAAGACTGGAAAATTCCTTTAATAATAATAGTTAATAATACCTAGCACCTGCCATCCCATGAGGGTCAATGCCACTGGCTTAAGGGGTTCTGATTTTCTGCAGTGCAGGAGGAATGAGCCACACCTAAAGAATGAATCCAGTATTATAGATTCCTTGTGTTTCATTGTTCCTGTAGGATACAAATTAGGACTCATGACATAGAAACTGGGAATGAAGAAGTTGTATTAGTACTGGGACAATTTTGATGGGGGTAGATGCACAGAAACAACTGACTTAATATGCTAGCTTTTTAGGGTAGTGAGTTACCTCACACCGTACCTTGGGTGACATCCCTCGCTCTGAAGCACACACCAATATCTCACTTTGTTTAGTTCATCCGAGCACTGAGGTTGTCAGACTGGTAGAATTTGGATCAAATTCTTTGTGCAAGGCAAAAAAAGGAGGAAGTGAGCACTGCAAGCTGTTCACTGCAGCAGACAGTTGAATACACAGAGCAGGTTGCCAGCAGGTCACTGGAGAGCCCATACAGTGCCCATACATTAAATTGCCCAGGGCAAAATAATCGTTCTATGCAGGGTACAGTGAAAAGGGAAAAGCAATGCTCCTCACTGTTACTTAAGTTACTTGACGTTAGATTGGCCTGACACTTGTTTCTTAAGAACTTCCCTGTTTTCATGTTGTCTGAAAGTGGGAACTTCAGACCTGATCCAATTCTTATTGAGGTCAGTGGTAGTCTTTTCACTGATTTCATTTGGTTTAGATCAAGTCCTTGGAGAACAAACTCATGGCTGAAACACTAGAGTAATCACTGAAAGGTTTGTGACCAAATTCTACGAATACAAATAAGAATCAGGGTATGGCCTATGCAATTAATTAAAACAAACAAATTGCCTTTTTGCTTAACAGAAAAAGATATAAGCCAAGGTTTGAAATCAGCATAGAAAAATAAAAGAGTAACATAGAGCGGAAAACATTCTCTGTAGGAGAATTTGCAAGTCTAGGAGTGCTGAGAGAGAGAGAGAGCAGAGCTGAGCAGGAGGAGCAAATGAGCTGTCCCCCATGCTGGGGGAGCGACAATGGAGGAGATGCAGAGGTGCCCTCAGCTGCTCTGCTCTTTTTCTTTCTTTTCTGACCCCTCCTCGTCCCACCCCTCTTTTGAGAACAGTATTGGCTCCTGAGGGGAGGGAGGAGACCTCTGTCTGCCTCCTGCAGCAGCTCTGATTGGCTGCTCTTCCCCATGAGGCAGAGTAGTGGGGAAGATAGCCAATCAGGGATTTTCCCCAAGACAGAGCTGAAGTTCCTAGGAGGGCTGAAGCTTCTTGCCTCATTGTGCAACTGGCTGTAGCCCTGGCCAGAGTCTCATGACTTGCCAAGAAATTGTGAGCAGGCAACACATTATTGTACAGACACATTTGCTAAGTGAAGTTTTATCAGCAAGATTATTTAAGCCTTTTTTTTGGTTGGCATTACAGAAGTGCCCTCTTTTTTCAGAGTTTTTCATTATAACTCAGTTAAACTGCCAATGTGGCCACTGGCACAAGAGTGTGAAGGACAATGTGGCTTATTGGGCTAAGCATGCAATGACTTTATTTTAATTTCTTTCTCTCTCTCTCTCTGCTCTGGTTCGGTGCCTGATAACAAAATGATATTGTGAACACTGCATCTAAGATTTTCCTAGTTTGGTGAGTAAATGTGTCTCATGCAGGCTGAGATAAAAAGAGTTTTGCTAATTTTAATCTGCAATTTTCAAAATTTCATAAAGCTTTCAAAAACCTTTAGAATCACTTGTTCTTTTGTTTAGCGACAGAACACTTATCCTATTTGTTTTGTTCATCTACAATTGTGTGGTCTTGGTCAGTTTAGGACAGCTGTGCCTTCAATCAGTTGTCCATATGCCTACTTTGGTGGCTTCTGTTTAGCAGCTATCTCTAGTGGGACCGTCCTCCAATTCCTGATTGACATTACTAATTTACTACATTATTAGTATATTCTGGTGCTGTCCTTGCAAAGTCAAGACTGCCTGTGAAAGGTCTCTCTCTGCCTTATTGATTTCAAATGAAAAAAGTGAATGTGCCTTCAGAAAGTCACAAAAAATGTTTCAATTAACTCACAGCAAAGTGCTTTGCTGTAACATTCTCAACAGGTACTCTTCTCTTATCAGAAACTATTGGTTTTCTATTACTCACTGTTAGCTGGAGACCACTTCTGCTTAATACATATATTTATTTTGTTTTAATTGACTTTGTTGTTGTTTTTCACCGTCCACATTTGGAAAACTTCTGGACATTCTGATAAATAGCCTTATATAACATTGATTGAGATACTTGAACATTATTTAAACTGAAACCTTTGCTTGTACTGTAATTTTTGTCTTATCTTAACATTGTGGCCAATACAGTATGATGAACTATATGTTTCTTCTACCCTGTAAACACTTATTCTAATATGATTTATATTTTAAATGAGTGATAACTTAGTGTCCAATTCATGGCAACCATCATGATTCTTTTAGTTTCACACTGTCCTCATGCCTCTCTTTTAAAGAAAGAGAGTAAGTGCTTTGGATCCTGATTCAGCATAGCACTAAGCATATGCTTAACTTCAAGCATATGCTTACGTACCACATTACACATACAGCTGCACAGTGTGCACTTCCACAAAAATCCAGGAAGAATACTTTAAATCCTAAATAAACTTCTTATATTCTCTTTGAAGAGAAACTTATTATACAGCATTTTCTAATAACCCTATTGAAACCTAGATGATACTTACAGGTTCTAAAACCTGTTATCAATAAAATATTTGACTTAGTTTTTCAGAGATTAAAAGATTTTAAGTCCAGAAGGGACCATTTGTTCATTTTGTTGCACTTGCATAACCCAGGCCAACAAATTTTACCCAGTTACACCTGTACTGAGCTGAATAACTTCTGTTTGTCTAAACCATATTTTCCAGAAAAGCATCCAGTCTTGATCTGAGGACTCCAAGAGTTGGAGAATCCACCACTTCCCTTGGTAGCTTGTTCCCATGTAAATGTTGCCTTCTATATATTTTCTATGTTTCCTATTTTGCTGTATCATTTCTACCAACTGCATCTGAGGAAGTGAGCTGAGGCTCACGAAAGCTTATGCCTACTGAAATTAAAATTGTTAGTCTTTAAAGTGCTACAGAACTCAAGCTGTTTTTGCTGCATACAGACTAACACGGCTACCTCTCTGGAACTAAGTATGTGTGCCATAATTCTTATTTGAAGTTGTTTGGTTTTAACCTCTAGCCATTAGTTCTTCTTATGCCTTTTTCCACTTAATTAAAGAACCTCATAGACTCATAGACTCTAAGGTCAGAAGGGACC
Source organism: Emydura macquarii macquarii (assembly GCF_026122565.2). NCBI lineage: Eukaryota > Metazoa > Chordata > Testudines > Chelidae > Emydura > Emydura macquarii. The sequence goes on from NW_027130568.1 coordinate 9,568,323, forward strand.
AATATGATCATCCAGTTTGACCTCCTGCACAACGCAGGCCACAGAGCCTCACCCATCCACTCCTGTAATAAACCCCTAACCTATGACTGAGTTATTGAAGTCCTCAAATCATGGTTTAAAGACTTTAAGCTACAGAGTATCACCAGCAAATGAGCCGTGCCCCATGTTACAGAGGAAGGTGAAAAACCTCCAGAGCTTTTGCTAATCTGCCCTGGGGGAAAATTCCTTCCAAACCCCAAATATGGCAATCAGTTAAACCCTGAGTATGTGGGCAAGACTCACCAGCCAGACACCCAAGAAAGAATTCTCTATAATATCTCAGAACCCACCCCATCTAACATCCCTTCACGGGCCTTTGGCATATGTACCACCAGTAGTCAAAGATCAGTCAATTGCCAAACTAGGCTGTCCCATCATACCATCTCCTCCACAAATTTATCAAGCTCGATTTTAAAGCCAGCTAGGTTTTTTGACCCCACTGCTCCCCTTGGAAGGCTATTTAACCCTTTTAATACCTTGTGTTTTATCTACCTGAAGGCACATATACACTGTAATCAAATAATCTGTCAGTCATAATTTCCTTAAATCTCTCACTGTATGTAAGGGTTTTCTTTTTCTCCTCAAATCATTTTTGTGACTCTTCTCTAAACCCTCTCCAATTTTTCCATATCCTTTAAAAAATGTGGACACAGTCTTTCAGTATTGGTCTCATGAGTGCTGTCTACAAAGGGAAAATAACTTCCCTATTTACGCATCCAAGCATTGCATTAGTCCTTTTACCATGAGCTCATGTTCAGTTGTTTGTCCACTGTGATCTCTAAATTATTTTCAGTCACTGCTTTCCAGATATAGTCCCCTCTTCTGTAGGCATGGCCACATTTTTCTACCTACATATATGATCTTACATACATTTGTATTTTGCTTTAATGGGCCCAGTTTACCAAGAGATCCAGATTATGCTGTATGTCTTCCCTGTCCTCATCATTATTTACCACTCCACCAACCTTTGTGTCATCCACAAATTTTATCAGTGATATTATGTTTATTTCCAGATCATTGATGAAAATATTGAATAGCATCAGGTTTAGAACCAATCCCTGTGGAACTCCAACAGAAATACTCGCATTCGATAATGATTCTCCATTGACACCTACTTTTTGAGGCTAGTCAGTTCTTAATCCATTAAACATATGCTTTATTGATATTGTATAGTTCCAGTATCTGAATCAGAATATTGTGTGGGATTAAGTCAAAAGCATCACAAAAATCTAGGTATATTACATCTACAGTTACCTTTTATCAACCAAATTTATAATCTAATGAAAAAATGAAAGTAGGTTGATTTGACAAGATATATTTTCCATAAAACCATGTTGACTAGCATTAATTATTTTCCCACCTCTACTTTTTTTGATTGAATCCCACATCAGCATTTCCTTCATTTTGCCCTAGATTGATATCAGCTAACTGGCTTATACTTACATCTTGCTTACTCTTTTTGACTATTAACAAAACATTAGCACTCTTTCTTTTATTTGTTCCTTATGTACTTTAATTTCTTCTTGAGGTCCTTGACCCTGCTAGCCATTTCCCCCTGATGTCTTTAGACCTTATCAATTTTCTACACTTCATTACTTCTAATCTGTATTGATTGCCATCTACTTCATAAAAGGCTAAATAGTTTGAAAATATTTCTCACCACTATGAAAGTTAGGTTCTAAATGGTAAGAAGTGGCCATTCTTATTGCAGAAACTGAAAGCATAGCATCTGCACAATATGAAATACTCACATTCTTCATGGATGAGAATAATGCCTTAAAAGACAAGATGGAGATATTGGAAAACAGAGAAAACTCCTAATGTATGAGTAATCAGTGTTCCTTAGATAACAGAACATGGAAGTGCCAACATGATTTTCTATCTATTGAAAGGTTGCCTTGGAGAATATTTTCTTGTGCTACCTCTAGTTCCCTTATTGTTATTTTAATGATCATATTAATATTGCAGTATGTCTCAGAGTCCCCAGTTAGGATTGGACTAGTAACTGTTCCCTATTGTGAGAACTATCTAGCGTTAAAACAACCTTGAATTTCAATAATCCTGTAAAGGGATTTACCCAGGATATGCTCACTTGCTTCTAGAGGAAAGAGAAAGATTGGCCAATTAACAGCCAACTCTTACTCATATTACTCATGTGAGTAGTGCCACTAAAGTTGACACTAAAACAGTATTTGCTCCAGCAAAAAGATTTGCCATACTTTGGGACTAGCAGCAATTATACTATGCACAGCCAGATGACATTTAGAATACAATGCACTTTTTCAAATCAGGAGATGGGTGCCAAGTATTCATAATGCCAAGGGGGTTGTTGAGCTGTCTTATGAACTCATTAAGGGAGCAGAAATATCTGAGAGACTCATGAATTCAATGTCCCCTATTTTTGACTGTCTGGGATACCTACACTTGCATGAACTTTGGACTATTTGAGTATTTATATACAGCACCTCAGGATGGTAAATCTGATGAACATTTGGCATACTGAAGGATTAATTTTGTCATCAGTTACCTGGATGCAAATCACACTGACACCAGCATGCACCCGAAGATGGAATGGAGCCCTGAATATCTAACTAGTTTGTATCTGAAATTTGGATGTATTTGATTTTATGTTAGGTATCTACTGTTAGGTATCTACTGTCCGTGGACTTTACCTTGAGTGAGATGTTTAGTCTAGGCTATAATATTATTTTTTTACTTGGATTACAAGAGTGCTAAGAGATCCCAGCCAAAACTGAAGCTTCATTGTGCTAGTGCTGAACAAATACAAAGCAAGAGACAAAAAATTTACAATCTAAGTAGAAAAGATAGACAAAGCTGGGAGGGAAACAGAGAGCTGAAGTAACTTACCCAAGGTAACATGGAGTCAGTCAGTGATAGAGCCAGGATTGGAATCCAGGTCTCCTCACACCTAATCCAGTAATCTTTCTACTAGATGATACTGCCTTCACAGTTATACCCTAGCTCAAGACAAGTTTGTGTATCAGGCCACCTGTTCAATGCATGATGTCATTTAGGAGGCATTCTCTCTCTGCCATCAACCACTGCTAAACATAATTTGTCACTTCTATTGTAATATGCATTTGTTTTCATTTACTCTTTGAGCTGTGTATCATCCAATTATTTTGTCTTCTTGAGTTTCTGAGGATATCAATTAGTTGTGATGTAGGTTCCACAAGAACACTTACAAGGCTTTACTGGGCTAGGCCCCGTTCTCATCTAAGTCCCCTTTTCAAACATATTTTAAAGTTGCCTTACGTGGCTAACCAAAACCATGCAGAATATAAATCCTTTAGTTTGGGAGCATATAGATGCTTTGTATCAGCTTTACTACACCTCAAACAAGGGTGAAAACTGGGATAAAAATTAAGTGGCTAGAGAGAATGAGAGAGAATCTTTCAGTGGCAATTTAACACTTATCAAGAAACTTAGCTTTCTGAAAGGGAAAATAGAATATTTTTCAAGGATGCAGTTCTAAGCCTCACAAACCTAACTTTGATGTCCTTTCTGCTAATAAAAATCTTCACATGTTGTTACAAACACCCAAGCATCAAGTGTGCAAATGGGTGGATTAGAGCAGCTGTCTAGCACAAACCTTCAGTCAATTTAGCTTTGTAGCTCATTCAGTTTAATCCAATGGCTTCTTCACCTGATCCAGCTTCTGAATTGGAAATATTCTTGTCAGTGGTAACAATATGTATTTAATGTGGAAGGGAAGCAATCCTTTGGCAGATTCTTGTTTATGGAATATAGAATATTCTAGTTAACTCTACTTTAATGCATAAGTAAAGACAGCAACAAGACTACATATGGTCATTCCTGACAATAATTATAATTTCAACTCCTCTGAGCTGTTCGTTATACCAATTCATCACTTTATGAAAATTATTGTGCAAGGGCAAAGAAGCATTCAAGACTAAGATGGGGAGGATGGTCTCTTTTTTTCTGTAAACACACATTAGTTATCAGTAAAAGGAAAAGCAGATTAGGTTTTCCTCATTTTCTATGATATTATTGTAAATGTGTTTTAAGAGCAATACATTATTAGCAAATTTTTTTTTCGGCCAAGTTTTGCTTAAGGAAAGAACAGAATGTTATGGGAGCAATACCATTGATTACTATTATAACATACAACTAATCTAAATTACAACGGGTAGGGTTTTAAAAGAGCATAAGAGGTCAAAATGCCCCAGGACCCCCTGAAATTCAATGGGATTTGGAGGACCAAACTCCTATAAGCTCTTTTGAAAATTCCTGCCTAGATCTTAAATCAGAGCAGTTTAGCACATCAGCAGCAGTGCTGTGAAGGGGTTGACTCTGTCTCGTGGTTGGTGGGGGCAAGTTTACATTTGACACCTTGACACTGACTTGGGTGACCAGATGTCCTGATTTTATAGTGACAGTCCTGATATTTGGGGCTTTGTCTTATAGAGGCACCTATTACCCCCCCCCACACCGCATTCCGAATTTTGACACTTGCTATCTGGTCATCCTAACACTGACCAAATAGTTCATCAATAACTGGATTTTTTAGGAATATTGTCCTAGTTAACTGGTACAGGTGCTAAGGCTAACCTCCCCACTTTGGAGTATTCCCATTAAAGTTGTAATTTCAATTATGCTTTGCCAATCAAAGTATAATGAAAAGATGTATTTCTTCTCAGCAGTTTCCCCCATTTTAGACTAAAATTAATTAACTGTTTCCCATTCGCTCTTTTAACTTCTCTAAATGTAACTGGTTCAAAGGAGACTAAAACAAACCATAGGGGTTTCAGATCTGTGGTTCTGATTTGAGTCCATCTCTAGACAATGCTAAATCACTGTTCCACATGTCTAAAACAAATGCTTTGTTCAACACTTCTAACTCAAAGAGTTGAAAAAACCAGGCCCTCAAAATCATGAGTTGCTTAAAAATCATTGTTTTTTTTAAAAATAAGGATTAAGTTCTTTTTATTTTCCTTGTGGTTTTTTAACCTATAGGATGGATTTAGAGCACATTTTCAGTCTTCTCTCTGCAATACTAAGGGCTTGAATCTTTCTTCCTCTCTCCCCCCACCCGTAGTCTGTGTCTCTCTTTTTCATAGAACTATTTTTTCCAAGAGCTGATGATTATGGAAAAACACCATATACTGTGGGATTTGTGACAAAATCACAAGGGTAGGCGACTGTATCTTGTGACAAGATGAATCAGAGTGAGTTACTTGTTGGCTATATTAGTTCTCCATAATTCAATCAGAATTGAATTGTGAGGTAGCCACAGTTTCTGTTCAAATGTTTCTCCTCCTTCTCCTAGCTTTTAATCTCATTCCTTTCCTAAAGATTATTCTCCAGGTTTTATTTGGTGTCTTTCTAGCATCCAATGATTTATTCAGTGTTCCTTATGGAATATGGGAGCAGACTCTGTAAAAGACAATGGTGTGATAGAGTAAGAGCCACAAAATCATGAGTTCTAGTTCCAGCTTTGACACTGACTCCCTATTGGCCTTGATCTTCTTTAGTTAATATGTCTAAACCACTCTGAAGATCTAAAGTGCTATGTGAATACTAAGTGTTGTATTAACTAGGCATGCCACTATTGGTACCAGCTCTTCTGGGCAGGAACTGTGCCTTTCTAAGTGATTGTATAGCATCTAACAGAGTAAGGTCCCAACCCTGATTGAGGTTAATGGGCATAACAGAGTACAAATAATTTATTATTATTGATAAATTATAACAAATAATATAACAGTCATATATGTTATATTTTTATTCTCACTCTAGTATTATAATTTGTTTTAGTAGATATTTTGTGACTTTTGGGAGTCTGAACTGTTCATGTATTTTTCTTTTAAAAATCAATATTTTTGTGTAAAAGAGTAAATTCATTCACTACAAATCTCAGGAAAGGTTTTGTTGATTGTATATTCATGGGCTTCTTAGGCTCTTGTTAAACCTCCAGGGGTGAGATTGGGAAATGGAATGAGCAAATAGCACAAAAAATAGCTTTAGATGAGCAAATAGCACAAAAAACATAAACTTCTGTTGCTGTGAAGATTATTTTGCCGACAGTAATTTCAGAAGATCTGGAGCACTCCATCAGTTTCCTGTGCCAAGACTGTATAAGCAAAATCATGGAACAAAACTGCCTTGTGATGACCAAACACAATTTCGTATTGTTGTGGACAGGTGCAAGGGATTCAGCTTGACTGCTTCTCTACAGAGTTACTAGCATCTATCCCTCTCTGTGAATGTATGTATATATATATGTATATTCAGCTTTTAGATTTCACGATGCCTCTTTTAAGTAATTTTAATTAGCCTTTAAACAATTAATCCAGAACACATTACCTCTTTTTGGAAAAGGAAAGAAAAACCCATCCTTCCCAAATGCCTAGAGTGTTTTATTTTTAATTGAAAACTCTAAGATCCAATGGAAAAAAACTGTAGAATTGAATAGAGAATATTAATCTTTCCATAGGTATTTTTAATCATCCTCTAATACTTAAAAAGAGAAGCATATTTTTGCTATAAAATTGCATGTGAAAGGAAGTGATTTTCTATTAAATTCCATAGGGTGTCAGGGTGATTTCCATAATACCCAATTACACTTCTATAGTAGATTTTTACATTTTATAATATTCTTCCATACAGGACTCAGGTAAGTCACAAATATTATTATTTCAAATCTGAATTAAAGTTTAATGGACCAATCCTGCAGTCTGTATGAATACAAAATCAGAGTCTACATCAGTTTCTACGTGCTTATCCTGGTTTCCACCATGAAGCCGATTAGCTGGTCTTTGCACTGGGGATTGATGTGAGATCTGTAGGAAAGGAAAAGAAATCATTTTCCCCAGGCCAAAGAATAGGAGGGGTGCTCTGCAGCAGCTATGATATTTCAGTCTCTGGTCTACAGTAACGAGAATGCATGGTTCATACTCCACCATGTGGAGTAGAGAATGATTAGTGCAAAGGTAATGGAAAGATACTGTAGATTATTCCAGAACAAGAGGCCTAGAACAGCGGTTCCCAACCTTTTAGAGTGTGCGGACCCCTTTTCAACCTCCAAACATTTCGCAGACCACCACATGCTACTAGTTGTAAAATAAATTACAGGAGTAGGTTTTTAGAACTATATGAAATAATTTTTTATTTGAAATTGCACATTTCCTTAGTGAGGCTGTTTTGTTTTTCTTTTTCGCGGACCCCCCTGTAGTACTCTCGCGGAACACAGGTTGGGAACCGCTGGCCTAGAATGAAATCCTGGCCTCACTGATTAAATGGTCTGTGGTTCTGTTGTGTTTGTACAGTGCCTAGCACAAGGGGGTCCTGGTCTATGATTGGGGTCTCTAAGCACTACTACAATACAAATAAATACTGACTCTGCTCTCTCTTACATGGGGAGACATCACTGATAACAGAGGAATTACACTGGTGGGGAAAAACAAGGCATCTGAGGGGAACTGAGCTCTCTATTTTGTATACAGGTATCCCATACTCCTACAAAAAAACTTCAAAAACAGACTTCAAAGAGAAACTGCTGAGCTTGAAATCATCTGCAAGCTTGACACAATCAAATTGGGTCTGTATCCAGACTTGGAATGGTTATCTCATTACAAGAAGTAATTGTCACTGTTCACACATTCTCACCTCCTAATCAATGGTTGTGAATAGGCCTCAACTACTCTAACTGAATAGACTTTGCTTTCATCCACCATTCCCTTGGATATGTATATATATATATGCCTCCTATGTGATTTCTATTCCTTACATCTGACGAAGTGGGTTACAGCCCACGAAAGCTTATGCCTGCAGAAATTAAATTTGTTAGTCTTTAAAGCACTACAGAACTTTAGTTGTTTTTGCTGTATACAGACTAACACGGCTATCCCTCTGGAGTGTTTGCTAAGTTTTTCATCCAGATTTTGAATGGACTGCTATCATTGGTTCTATTTGTGTAAGTGCTCTCCATGGGAGTAAAAGGTTCACAACCTGTTCTGATCTTTGCAAAAATCATAACAAGACTGCATATTTATTATATTTGTTGCCTAACCAGCACTTGTTCATTGGGTCCTGTTCTACTCTTACTTATACCAGCCTTCTCTCATTGTAAATCCATTGACTTCTAGGGAATGATCCCAATTTTACACCAAAATAACTGAAAAGGGAATCAGGCCCTTGGTGTTTGTGTTGCTATATACCCTTGTAGTTCTCTCATTAGATCTCTTATTAGTCTTGCTTAGGATCTGCATTTTAAAAATTCTAGTTGTCCTGAACTTCTACTTCAGCAACGATTCAGAGCATGGTTAGAGTTAGTATCATGATTCTGAATCTGGATGGGTGAATTCCTCCCCTCTCCCAACCCCAATTCCCCCAGTGTACTGGTAAACTTTTAATCTTCTTTCTCTCTCTTTGCTGCCACTGTGTTGTGCTTATCCTCTATTTAATTTTGTAGCTGAATAATAAGCAATCACTTTGTGTGTGTGTGTGTGTGGGGGGTGATCTTCACAGTTATCTGATGTCTACCACAGCCTCCCTCATGCCAGGATTTAGAGCCAAATTCACCTCTATTATATTAGGTACAACTCCCATAGAAGTCAACCACCATCATTGCCAAAGCCCTAATTCTGCAAAATACTTAAGCACATGCCTAACTTAAAACATATGGGTAGTGTGGTCCCTTACAGGTAGGGGACACTCTTTAATTATCTTGCTTGAACCAGGGTCCAAATTAGCCACTATCGAAACAATATAGTCCATCTCTAATAACCCAAGAGACTGAAGCCCTTACACTCTCTAAACTGGATATCTGAAGGGACAGTGGACAGGATGCCTAATGATTTTTGACCAAGTCTGTAATGGGGTTATTATAGGAGCCAGGCAGGAAAGGCAAAACAATTACCTAGATACGGGCATCTCTTCAAACAATAGCCAGGTTTATAGCCATGGAGATGGACTCCTCAGCCTGGACTCTGAAGACACAGCAGTTTGCCCAGGCTGAAAATATGGAGATCAAAAGACACTGATATGTTGAAGGTGCTCCTACAACAAGGGAAGGAGGAATTCCATGTCAGCAGACCATCAGGTTGATCCAAAAGAAGACATGCTGCAGGCTGACCCAGAGATGGACTGAGAACCAGGGTCCGCACAAGCAGGTTACAACTTGGTCCTCAACAGAACAGGGGACACCAAGGCTATGTGACATCTACCCAGGAGCTTGAGGGGAATGCAAGCATAGGTAAGAAAACACACAAGTTACTTGAAATCCCACTTCAAGCACTGTGTACTTTAATAAATCGTAATTAGTTCTAGAAAAGCTGTGACTGTGTCACAACACAACATCCCTGTCTGCAGGCTTGCAAAGAACAACTCTTGCAGGTGACAAGTCCACTGGTCCTACTAAGATCACGGTTGGCTACTGGAGGGTGCAATCCAGTTGGAGAATGGTTGGGCCACAGGGCACCTCCCCAAAGAGTCATGGGCCTGTCACTTGAAAGGGGTGTACTCATGGGATTGGAAAAGGGGGTCTCAGAAGGGGCAGTCTACTCAGACTTTGACAGCATCCTCTACATCTTATTTTAGCAGTATAGAAATTTTGAGTGATTTTTGGAGGGAAATTAGGCCTTTTCAATAGTGCTTTCAGTGCTGATGAAGATGCATTCAGTATCTGGGAACTTAAGTACAGGAGAGTGATTTGAACACATTTTTCTTTTTCCTTTAGAAATAAGGTCAAGAGAGAGATTATTGGTTTTTTTCAAATTGTTCTTTAACCATCCTAGAAGCATTCCTAAGTCATTATGTTGGGAAATCAACTTATCTCAAAGAATATAGGAGGAGAAAGAGAAGTAGTCAAAGTTAGACCCAGTAATTTCTGGGTCTAACTTACAAATGCTGCGTTACAATTCCCCTATTGTCCTCAAAATAGCTTTAATGTACTACTCAATTCACATTACAACTATAGGAAAATGGTATTTAGTCATAATTAGATGAATTATTGCCTTGTAGACAAAAAGATAGAAACCAGTGCTTCTGAAAAGTCAGTCTTCAAAAAACATAGTAAAAGCCGAAACCAAGACATTATTATTGGTTTATTGTTTTTTTATTATTCCAAAAGCGCCCCCAAATCCCAGTTATAATCAAAGCCTGTTGTTCAAGGCACTGTACAAATACATTAAAAAGGGACATGTTCCAGCATACAACATATGTACAGACACATGTAAGCCCACAAACATCCAGATATATTTTCCCCAAGTTATCAATATATAAAAAGGGACAAATGCAAAAGAAAATAAAGGCAAGGCTTCCAAAGTGAGCTAAGAAGCTCAGCAATTCAAGCAGCATCAGTCAGGAGGAATTCTTCCATGCTTTTCCTCTTTTCATTTCACAGGGAAATAATAATATTGCCGACCCCAAAACATCAACATTATGAGTCAGTCCCCTGTCCTCACAAAAATAAGGAGATTTTTAAAAAAATTGTCTTTTTATTTGCCTTCTGGTTTTTGAGCATTTAGGGTTCATGCTTTCAAGCCTTTCTCTGTAACCCTGAGGGCTAGAAACTTATTTTCCTTAAAGAAGGAGAAAAAATAGAAGCTGAGTTTCTCACATCATCAGATGACTCCAGCACCTGGGGCTGTAAGAGAAGCATCAGCTGCAGTGAGACATGCAATATAATTGCAAGAGTTGCAACACTGAAACAGAAAGTTTATCTCAAGTTCTCCTCCCAGGAAGCTGTGGACATAAATGTCTCTGTTCATGAAGGTGAGTCTCTCCATTGATCTTAGCCAAAAGGTTCAATTCCAGTCCATCATCGTGACTTTCAGAGATCTTAAATGTTTGTTAGCTCAAAGCAAACTTGAGACAAATAACAAATCTCCTGCACCCTGTCCTGAGACAAAATTATTTTGTTTTGTTTTGTTTTATTTTATTTTAACATAGCACTAAGACTCTCAGTATTGGACCAGATCCCATTGTGCTAAGTGCTGTACAAATACAGAACAAAAGCTTACAATATCCAAGATAATTAGACAACAGATGGGGAGTGCAATGAGACAATATTTTTCAGCATGAGGCAATGGTTTTGCCTAACTTTTGTCAAGCTTTTTTTTGGCAGTTTGAAAAAGGAGTTTTGAGGAGAGTTTTGAAGGAGGATAATGAGTTTTGTTTTGTGGATATTTAAGGGGAGCTCTTCCAAAGTGTGAGGGGTAGCACAGGAGAAAGCATGAAGGTGCTTGAAAATATAACAAGTGGACCATGAATGTGAGCATCTTAGCCTGATTGAAAACAAGGGTTGTCATCTCAATAATGAATAAGAGATGATAAGTAGGGTGAGATTAGGTTGTGAAAGGCCATGAAAGTGAAGATGAGCTTCTTATGTTTTAAGTGATAGAGAAGAGGGAGCCAGTGGAAAGATGCAAAGAGAGGGGTCACGTGGTCAAGGTGATGAGCTAGGAAAATAATTTTTTGCAGCATCATTCTGAATGGGTATGAGTGGGGCTAGATTGCATTTGTCAAGACCAGAGAGAAGGATGGTGCAGTAATTGAGACATAAGATGATGAAAGCCTGGACAGGAGTTTTAGTTGGGTGAATAGAAAGGAAAGGCCGTATCTTAGAGATCTTATGCAGAAAAAAATCTGCCAGATTTAGACAAAGCCTGGATGTGAGGACCTAGAGAAAAGTCCGAGTTGAAGCTGGTGCCCAGACCATGGACCTGAGTGAGAGACAGGAGGGTGTTGTCCACAGCGATCAAGAAGGAAAATAGCAGGGGGATGGTGATTAAGAGCTTTGTTTCAGCCATGTTGAACTTGAGCTGATGGCTAGATATTCACAAAGTGATGTCAGAAAGAGAAGCCAAGTTTTTAATTTGGACAGGAAATGGGTCTGGAATAGAGAGGTAGATCAGTGAATCATCAGCATAACGACAGTAGTTGAATTTGTGTTTGTGGATGAGATTACTCAGAAATAAGAGAGAGAGGGTGTAGAGATGGGGAGCAAAGACAGAGCCCTGTACAAACCTCACAGAAAGTTGGAGAGGGATCGGAGGGGTTTTCCAAAGGACATGCGGAAGGGGCAATTAAAAGGGGAGGAGAACCAGGAGAGGACAGTCATGGTTGCCAAGAAAAGACAGGATTCAAGAAGAGCATGGTAGATGTGTCAAAGACGGCTGACAGGTCAATACACCTAATCGTATGTGTATGTTATTATATCGAGTCCACCAGTAACTCTACCACATTGCTCATGTCTCTTAAACAAAGTGGATTTTATCTTCATAAAATAATAGTGGATTTTAGGAACATGTGTCTTCATTTTCAACTTTCTTCCCAATATTAAAGAAATAAACCAAATAAAGATATAATTTGGCTGCCAATTATATACAGTATGTGAATTGCAAAGTAATATAAATATGTACTTCATTATATCATACAAATATAAAAAGTTTTCAGTGCAATAAATGTGATTCTTTCAGGAGGAAACAACATCTCTTAATCTATGCAATACTGTGGGACTACTGCCATCTGCTGGGAGATGAGCCTAAAATGGATGTACTTTAAATTTACAAAATGACTTTTGTTCAGTACAGACACACCCGCTCAGATTTTTAGATCTGTTTATGTAGCCATATGGTAGCTGACTTGAGATCATCAGTGCTTATTCATTTCTTTACTGTTCCTTTAGCATTCTGTACTTCAGTCCTGCACTTCTTGCCTTGCTCACAAAATAAGTTATTGGAATGTATTTTTGTTGCATTCAACTAGACAGTATTCTTAAAATGGATCATCAACAGTCATCTTGAGGAGTGTGGCTGTAAACACATATCACGTTCCCTCGGTGAGCTATGAGAGAGGCAGTGTGGCCTAGCGAATGGAGCACTGAACTGTGACTAAGGAGAGCTGGGTTCTATTTCCAGCATGGCCATTGGTCTGCTGGGTGCCCTTGAGCAAGTCACTTCCCCTCTCTCTGCCTCAGATTCCCCATCTGTAAAATAAATAATAAAATAAAAATAATGACACTGGTCTCCTTTGTGAAGAAAGTGCTTTGAGATCTACTGATCTAAAGTGCTATATTCAAGGTTGCTATTATTATATTGTGTTAATCCTTTTAGAGACACAATAAGCAGCTGTAAGAGTTAATCTGTTTAGAATAACTGTTTTTGTGTAAGAATGTGTTTTGCAGTGAGTGCATTTTGTATTCCATGTTTTTTCTGCTTGTGGAATGGCTGCAAAAGAGAGAGAACATGTAAGGGAGACAGCAAACAAAGAGAATTTGGACATTTTAATCTTCTTCTTTCCAGGCCACACGTCTGCAGTTCAATACATCATTTCTAAAAAAATTACTTATTATTCTAAAAAATCACTACTGCACAGTTTATTTGCCAGGTTCAGAGCTTAAATATCATGTTCTTTCCTATGCATTAAAGTGATTGGCTGATGTGCAACATTTACTATCTTCCTCTAAATCACACTGTAAATCACTGGCATGCTCACCCCACTCCTAATGCAGTACCTACACCAATGGAGTATGATACAAACTGAATAAACCCTTTCCCAAGGTATTGCTTCCAAGTTTTGTGCATTTATGTGTGTAACATGTTCTGACAGTGAGGAAAAGCCATTTATTCCCCAGTAGGGTCCTTCTGAGCAGGGGTCCTGAGGTGGGAGACTGTTCCTTAAACACCTCAGAAGGCATGGGTTGGGGGAGAAGCAGGGCAGCCAAGGATGAGGGAGTCAGTAGGGAGGGAGTGGGGATTGCATGGCTGGAGAGTGAAAGCCTGGAAGAGGGATAGTTAAGGGGGAGAAGGGGCTGCTGAATTTATAGATGAGCTTGGAGCAATCTGGGAAGGGTTGTTGGGGCAATGGGAGCACTGGGGAATGCTGTGGGTATGGAGGAACCTGGAGCATTCTCTTCCCAAATGTCTCCTTTTACTTGCCCCGCTCTCTTTCTCTGCTTCAATCCTTGCACCTCCCTGCTAGGAACTCTTGCTGCCTCCCAAGGTTCTTTGCAGGCCCGACATCAGTAGGAGAGGCAGGCGGGTCATCTGAGTGCTTGAAAGCTGGCGCCCCAGCAACCCAGTGGCTAGAGGGAGAAACTGCAGTTGTCTTCCTGCAGCACAGCAAGAGGCGTGAGCTCTCAGCGCCGTTGCAGGAAGCATGGGCAGGGGTGCCAAGTGCATATCGTGCAATGTGGCACCCTGCCGAAGGTTTGACTTTATTGTTAACATCAAAACATAAATCTTATTTCTCCTGCGCTGTGCTTTTTCCATAGAACAGCCCTCCGCCTTTGCCCTCGGTTACCTCTGCCTCAGAGAAACAAATGTATACACATGCTTTACAGCTAGTAGCACCATTTGGTGAGTCATCAGAAATTACCCTTGCTTGCAGAGATAGGGGCCTGCTAGCTGGAGCAGCCACTGGGGAGGAGCAGTTGGAATCCAAGGACCGCGTGACCCGTGAGTAAGGGACTCTTTGGAAATGAAGCCTGAGGAAAGGGTGGGGACACCCAACAGAAAGGCAGATGATAGTGCAGTATTGAGCTTTTTGTTTTAGAACATTTAGAACACAGCACCCCCAAAAGAGGAAGGACTGAAGGGGCAAATAGATGGTGGGCTGGAGCTAGACTCAGCAGACACCAGAGACAGATGCGTCTTTCCCCTTGTGGAGACCAGTGGTTGTGTTGGGGTGCCTGGAAGGTTCACTAGGGGGTGCTACATATAGTCTAGTTCTGTGGAAATACCAGACATAACAATGAAGTTTGCAAAGTGGAAGGTTTATACTAGATGGTTCAGAACACACTGTTGCTTGGATATGGAAGTGACAAATTAATGATGTTATTAACAGTTAATATTCTGCCATTACCATCTCATCTTTGCTCCTGCCACAACTGACATTTCTCACCACATCTAATGGAGATTAGTTTATCAGCAAAGCACTGAGGGTCAAGTTTTCCCGTCATTTAGTCACACAGCTCCATGAAGGGAGGCCATTACAGGCAACTTCACATAGTAATAATGCATCTGTTTCTGGTTTTTGTCCCCTCTTATATTTTGCAAATCTCCAAAGAGAAAGAAAAAGTCAGTCCTTGCTTTCTCTCAGTGAGAGTAAGATGCATTTTCTGGAGGGTAGATGGCACCTTTCTTCGTTCCAGCTATGTGATGATTATAACCACTGCTCTTAGTAAAATTGTCATCTTTCCCTGAGTGAAAGCCTGATAATGTCATTTTTTGATCTCATTCTTTGTAATAATGCAAGATGAATTCTGTATGTGGGCTTTTACTTCCCAATGGGAGAAGTATAATCTGTGACCTTTAAAATATTGAGTTAATTTTATATTTATAATGCCTGACATGACTGTTTGGAAAAATATGCCTATGCCCACATACACAGCCTGATGTACTCTATAAACACTCATTGGGCATAAAGCAAGATCTACTTTAAAGAATGCAGAGTAAACTTTGTATATTCTTTCAATTCACAGTTTGGGTTAATCAATAAGAATATAGGAGCAGGAAACTGAGGGTACAGAAAAGGAAATAAATCTACTGACCTTACCTTGTGTAATAATGGTATTGTAGCACCCTATCATCAGGCTCAGACATAGACAGCTTTTAATTGTCAGTTATCCCATTATTAAAGTCTCTTTTTCTCTCTGATTCATCCACAACAGCTAAACTCAGTGTGGATGCTTTGGCTGATGGAATCCAGAGTTAATCCCTTAGGATTTGGAACCATGGTCTGGTCAGTCCCAGAGGAGAGCTTCAGCTATGGAAATCATGATGAGGCTGAGTTAGATGTTCTTCAGGACACATTACAAGACCTTCCCTCAATAAATATGGGAGAAGAGTGTTTCTCATCTTCATGAAAAAGAAAACTCCATTAAGTTAAAGGGACTGCATTATAGTCTCCATTATAATGGAGGTACTGAGGTAAAGGCAACTTCATCAAAGCCACCTTAGAGGTAGCGTCTTTGTACTGGCACATGATCTGCTTTCAATGATTTAAAAGAGTCACTTGTCAAGATCTGTAGTCAAAACCAAAGCCTGAGCTATTTTAAAATATTGTTGTCTTACAGGAATATCCTTTAGATTCTAAAGAGATTTAAAATTATTTTTGATTTTGCCAATTACCTTTGAGAAAAAAGATAGCCACTGTTGAGCAATAGTCTACCATGTTTTCTCCTCTGTTACTGCAAAATCAAAAGGAGCAAAACTTAATATATACTAAACTGTATTCATGCTGCTGATGACTCAGTGACCTCAGTGGGGAGGTCGTATTCTTGGTGTTCAAGTTGAGGAACTGACACCTGTCCCAGAGCCCATGCACCTGTGAGGGAACATGGGCCTCAAATCTGGGCCACGGGTCCTCAAGCAGATTTTCTACAATAGCCACCAGCTCACCGGAACCCATGGAAAAGAGGGCTATGAAACTCCAGTTCCAAAAAGCCCCACCCACAAAGCTCCTGACTGGGGCAGATATCCAGCCTTACTGACTGCTTGGGACACATTAGTTAAACCAGAAAGTTGCCTGATCAGCTAGCTGAATCTGTCTGGCTGCTACTATGGACCCTGCTTGCCTGATTGCCTGACTCCTGAGCCCTGCCTCCCCACCTGTTCCTGTTGCCTGCCCCCCAGCTTGTTCCTGTCCTCCTTATTCCAGACTGCCATCTTTCCTGGATCCTGCTTTCCTGCCTTGTCCCTGAACCATACGACTATGCCCTGTCCCTGATGCTGACTCTGGCTTTGACCCCTGGCTTGACTACTGCCTCTGTCTCTAACCTTTGGCTCACTTTCCAGACTCCTGACTAACCATTAGGCATCACCACCCACTCCTCACAGTATTCCACATCCTTCAGGATAGAGAGAGACAGAGAGAGAGAGAGAATGTGATGGTGATTGTAATTTTCAGAATAAGGGAAATCAGGGACCGTTATGATACCCCTTTGAAAAGAGCTGCTTGGAAAAATGGTGGAACCGTATTCCATAAGAAAAAACAGTTCTGTCAAAATCAAAACACTTCACAAAATCATGTCAATTTCACCAGAATTTCATGGTGGGAGCGTGTTGTGATACTAATGAAGTGTCCCATTTTGACATTGTCAGAATGAAACATTTTGATTTATCCTTTAAAAGTGACTTTTCATGTCAGATTTTTATTTTGCATTATATATATAATAAAAACATTCAAAATAGAAACATTTTGAATGACCCAAATGTAATCTTTTTTTCAGAATTTTCTTTCACAGAGAATTTAAAACTTTTCAAGTTTTGTCCTATTTGGAATGAAAATACATTTTGAAATCATCTGTGACATGGAATTTCTGTTCTCTACTGAACTCTAGTTAGAATGAATAGGTGCATTGCTCATTTTAAATTCCTCAGTTCAAAGTATCTACTTCCATTCCACTATGCATAGTTACTGCTTTCCACTCCTTCACCACATCATGAATACAATTGATTATCCTGTTCAGAGGTTCCCTAATTATCCTGGCTTAATCTATGTGTCAAACAGCAGACATATCCAATGTCATGATTACCTAACATACTGCAGTTTTGCTGTTCTTTCTCCACTAGAGGTCTCTAGAGATAGCACTAGAAAGGGTCTTAAAACAACTTTTAACAGTGCTTTTGGAATTTATTGTTGTGTGCATATGTGCACAACTCCATGAGAAGCACTTCCTGCACTCGCAGTTTCCAGCTATATGAAAAAGAGATCCAATTCACAAAATGTTAATACATAAAATTTGTTACAATCAAGTTAGTCAATTTAATTTTTTTTAAATCTCCCTTTTGTGACATTAGCTATAGAAATAGGGCCAGATTCTCAGCTGCTGTACATAGAGATAGATCCATTTATTTCAATGAGTTATGCCCATCTACACCAGCTGAGGATCAGGCCGCTAATAGTAGCACTGTCTTAAAAATTAGTCATAATACACTGACGTAACATTTTCTAGTTTCACAAATGCACCATTGTCTCAGCACCTGAGGACAGAGCCTCTGGGCCTGATTCTCATTTCAGATGTTTTTTATACCAATGTAATTCCTTTTTTTCAGTGGAGTTACATTTACATGGGTGAAAGATTGGAATCAGATATATGTTTTCAGAACCTTGGGAGCCATGCAGTTGCAGTTGCATGTACAATATATGCAAAAGGAGTGATTGCCCATGTAGGTGGATAAGGTGGTACCTCCTTTCTACATATATAGGCATGCAATTGCATGTACATTTTTGCTTGATGACTTCAGGCTGCTTTCTTTAAAAACATGGCTCAATGAGCATGCTATAAGAAAGGAGAGAGTCATTTATAAGTTGATATTCACATTTTATCTCTGTTGAAAAGAAATAATATCATTTGCACATTCAAAATGTAAACAGCTGGAATGGCCTGTCTCTGCAAAAGCAGAAATATATTTTCCATTGTTACAGCACGTAGCTATTTTAATCCCTAGCACATAGATGGGCTGCAGGCTGAAATTTCTTCCTGGTTAGGACTGAGTCTGTAGCCCTACGCATATGGATTTGCAGGATCGGGCTCTTTCTCTCACTAATACAAATTATATCTGCTTTTACACTACCCATCTTCTTTGATTTGAGGCTTGGTGTAAATTTCCAATTGGAAAAACAGATCTATTGTTGCTGAATCAGACTCTGCATTAATAAGATAGCATACAGGCCATTCTCCATACACATAAATAAATAAAGAGACCAATAAATGTGGACAGGCTCTCTTGTGCTCAGGGAACAAAGTGACAGATAATTCAAAGACATTACAAAAAAATAAAGGTCTGATTCTGCACCATTGCAGTCAGTGGGAATATTGCCATTGTCTTCAGTGAATGCAGGATTGAGCTCCAAATATATATATTCCTATAGCTGGCATTTCTTGACTGATAACATCTCTATTTGTTTTTATTGCCTTTGAATTTCAAGAAATACTTATTTTGTAAATTACATTGTTTTTATGTTTATAAAAAGCTGGTTTACTGAACAGATGGATAACAGGACAATTGAAGGAATGCACAGGGGCAGACAACACAAACATAGTACTTTATATTTATAGATACATAAATTTAGAAGTTCAGTTATCAGGATAAATATTTGTTTAAAAATTCTCCATCTTAAATTGTTGTCTTAAATGAAGACTGGCTGTTTTTTTCCTAAAAAGTATATTATAGCTTGCACAGAAATTATGAACTTGATGCCAGAATTACTGGGTGAAGTTTTATGGCCTGTGTTATGCTAGAGGTTAGCCTAGATAAACATAACAATTCCTCTGGCCTTAAAATCTATGAAATTTGGCAGTGGAGGACTGGATGGCTCACCACGGCTGGATACTAGTAATGGGATGTGGAGCATTTCATCTGTAGGTCATCACCACTTTGAAGACAGTTCAGGACAGCAGTGATGAAAAGTTAACCATCAGCACAAGCCAAAATTTATCAGCTCATGGCTGCTTCGTGGCCCATACCCGCTAACCACTATTTCCTGCGACCACTACCCCTACTCTTTACTCTCTTCCACCCATTTTGGATCTTCTCCTCCCTCTCAAAACAAGTGGCCCCATTGGAGCACTAACACGTGGACGTTCTCCTGACTGGCTCTTGACCCTGTACTCTAGTCCAATATACGTTAGGCAAATGTGGATTTTTAATGGTTGTCACACTTATGGGGGTAGCTGCACATCTTTCTTCTTTCTACTCTGAGTGCACTCTCCTCAGGTTGTTAGCTTCTTGCCATTACTGTCTTAGGCAAGATGGAATCTGATGATTCTTCCATTCTTAGATTGGGGCCTAGGTTCGCTACTCTGCATACTTTGAAGGCCCAGCTGTGCTTCAGGCACCTGTGTTTCTTTCCTTCAGGAACCTGTAACTACCTGTAACTACTGATATTGACCAACAGCCTTCTTACAACAAAGTTTTATTCGGCAGTTTGGGGGAAAAAAGCATTAGAAAAAAGGATTTAAAAGCAACATGCAGCTTACCCATGCTTCGTATCAGCTAGTCTTATGCCTCACTACAAGTGTGTTAGACAAACTTTTCTCTTCAGTTATAGGAAGAGAACAGAGCCAATTTATGTTTCCCTAACAAGCCCAGATCCCTTTAAATATAAGTTCTTAGGCCATAATTAAAAAGGCCCTCCTCTCTTTCCCGAGATGGGTAGGCTCTGCTTCCCACACAGACCCACATGGTGAAATATCTATCCCCATTTATAGTACAGACACCATGATAATGACTGATACAGTGTCAATAATTATTAACAATCACCCCATATTTGTCACAGCAACCGAGGGAGCAGAATGGACCAGCTTCTTGCAGGTATACAGCATGTCTACACCACCAGATGAATTTCACATCACAGATACAAAAGAACAAGGGCAGATGGAAGAGGCAAGGAAGAAATGTGTAGTTGGGAGAAAGCATAGCTAGGAAAATAAAATCCCAGGTCCCTTATAGCACCGTTTAGGTCCCCTTCAGCTGTGCTTGGAACTTGGCTGCTCTGCCTATATGCAGTGATGATTTATACTGCAATGTGGAGATAAACACTTTACAGTAATCTAGAGATTGCTACACCTGCTGGCAATAGGAAAAAAATAAAAAAGGATAAGTTTTTTGTCATGGCAGCCCACTGCACCTTTTATCATGATATGCTTAGCTGTGGAATTTGAAAAATACCAACAATATCAAATATATATATTTTCAAATTCTGAAAATAAACTCATACATGTTCTCAAATAATCTGGACCATGTTGTTTAACGAGAGGAAGAGAAACATCTTTCCCTGATGGCCCAACTTTTCTCTTGGTTGTAGAGTGTAGAGTTTCAGATTGCAGCCATGATTGTGCTTTTTGGAATACAGTCACATTGAAGATCCCATGGTAAACTCCCACATTCCTCTAGTTTTCCAACCATGACCGTAACACAGTCCTGGACCTCTCTGTTTCAATTAATTCCGCCTTTCTGCCTTTTCTTACATCTTATCCTACGCAATTTCATATAACAGGTCATTGTGACAATTCATGAACCTTTACTCAGTTTTCCATTAGATAGGCTAACAATTAAAGTCGGCCTGCTAGGCCCCAGTTTTTTACAACATTCCCTCCAGCCAAAGTTTCTGTTGCTGGAGGCAATTAGCCCCGTTTTGCTTGAGCAGAATCCAGCAAAACACAATGCTAAATTTAAACATGTTGGGTTCATATAATCCCTACATAAGTCCAAATGAAATCGGCTGCAAAGGTGTTATTTATAATACATGTGGTTATATAGAGCAAAATAAATCCGAGTACTTTATACTTAAAAATCCACTTTATACTTTATACTTGGCTAGCCATTTAGCTGTATATCATCTAATAATATATTGACTGACAAAGTATTTACATGGTAATTTCTATCCTCAAGATCAGGATACAGACCATATAGAACTTACCAAATGATGTTCAGGAACAAATAATTAATACATGGCATTCATTATGTAAACAAAGCCGATGTTATTATCAAGTGCTATAGTAATTTAGGCTCTGATTTGGCAGCGTATTTAAGCATCTGCCTAACTTTAAGCAGTTGACTAGTTCCCTTGACTTCAGTGGAACTACTCACATGTTTAAAGTGAAACATGAGTTTGAGTGCGTTCCTGAAGCCATAGTGCTGTATTTATTGTGGAACAAAGTGTCACCATATTTTTATAGTAATTAATTGATTCTGGTTATCTTGGATATATTGAAATATTTTTAAAAAAAGAATTCTAAAATTATTTCCTGCAGATCACATACCAAGAGACAAAGGCTACACATGTATGAATATGCAGTCATTCTCCACTTTAAAATATGTATACTCATCCTACCCTTTTATATATGTATGTACCACATCTTTTTTTCTCTCTTTAATGAAGTTGGACAATTTGTGACAGGACAGAAAGGAAATTCATTATATTTAGTAATAGAAACCCCATTTCTCATTTTTCCAGAGGCAAGCAGCAGCAATGAAATTGCCTAAACCACTATATCACAATTCTCCACCTTTGTGGTTCTTAAGGTCACCCTCCAGGGTCTTCAATTTCCTTATGTTCACAGCTTGGCACCTGGTAATTTTCAGAATAAGGAAATATAAGGAAGCTATATATTTTTTATTCTAAGAAGGAATTTTTTTGATTTAGGAAGAAATAAATCTGTCAGGATGAAAATATTAAAAATCAGACGCTTGACTGTAATAATCACAGCAGTGTCACTGCCAATTTTGTTTAGCAAACTTCGAAAAGAAAATTTTCAGCATGACAAAGAAAATTCCCATCTCCTACAAAGAAATGGTCAACAAAAGGGAAATGGAATTTTTATTTCAATAATCAGGGAGGTTTAAGGGTAATTTATGGTAATAAGGCCGAATACTATGCAGAATTACCTTTTCTTAAAAAGTTATTCAGCATGCTTGCGGCTACCAACTTCAGTGGACTTTCAATTACTAAAGTGAAGCAAGATTAGATCTGTTTCTTTGTATTATAAATGATAATGTGCTCTGTATACTGGTATTAATTTTTGAATATTGTTACAACTCACACTGAAGGATTTCATGTCTTGTAATAGGCAATAATACAGTCCTCAACTGATTTCCTTAAGAACAGCTTCAGAGTCAAATTCAAGAATTCACTCTCTTTGGGCTATGCAATGAGGTAAAATTAAAGTTTCCTTTGTGTATGACTATATTTCCATTGAAGATATAACAATTGCATTTCTGAAGGTGGCCTTCACTTAATTCTTAATAATGTATTACTTCTAACTGAAAGAGAACAAATATTCAGTTCCAGTTAAATTTTTGGTTTTAGGAGGTATCCTTGTGCCTTTGAAAATGTGTACCATGTAATGTTCCAATGAAGAACTTTAATCTTAATAACAAGAAATTCATTAAAATGAATGGTGCAAAAATACTATGCAGTATATGTAAAAAGAAAACACTGAGAGAATATTTATTCAGTTTGCTACAAAAAATATTTATCACCACAGCTATGTCAGTTTTTCCTGTTACTATGTCAACTAACTGAAAATGGATTTGTTCTATCTGAGCTACTAGTATGTGTGATCAAATTTTCCTTCCATTTCAAGATTACGAGGTGTCTTCTGCACACTTGTATTACTTCTGCCTGGCAAATACAATTACTACTAGGTTCCTGGAGAAAGGTTAGTATTTTTTTAAAACCCAAACCATGTGGTTAACAAGAGCATTTGGGCCAAACTAGCTTCTTTTAAATGCTAGTAAATGAAAAAGCAAATATTTATCAGTTTGCTATTGTGCCATTATGGATACAGTACACCTGCAAATACATTACATAAAAAAAATACAAATAGACAAAAGTTAGGAAGCTAAAATTTAACACCACCAATCAGTACCTTAGCTCACGGTAACAGTGTGAGTCAATGACTGTTTATTGCTAGGTACATACTCCTCCAAACAATGTACTGGAGTTGTGCAGATGAGTTCCAGTCTGTGGTCAGAGAGCTGTCCTGGGACCTGGGATACCTGAATTTAATTTCCTGTTCTGCCACAGTCTTGCTGTGTGACCTTGGGCAAGCCATTTAACTGGTCTGTGCCTCAGTTCCCCATCTGTAAAATGGGGATAATAGTACTTCCCTAACCCACAGGGGTGCTATGAGGATAACTACATGAAAAATGGGGATGTGCGTGGATACTACGTGTAACCCTAAGGCAGATAGATAACACCTCACAAAAATTTAAAATGCTCCAAAGGCTTTAGATCTAATGTTGAATTTTCATGGTTAATCCTGGATTAATGTCACAACTTTAATTGTCCATTTTTAGAAAACAGTCCAGCTTATACACTAACAAAAATGCAAGCTCACTTGTTCTGTTCTTCAGGAGCAGGAACTGTTTCCATACCCGTCTCAAATGCCTTCAACTTGCATTGGAGCCTTGCCCAAGCGCTGCGAATAACTATCATTCCACTTTGCTGAAATGATCACAAACATTCCAGAAGCCTTCTGAGACAACATGCATCCATGCTGCCTATACCCACCAACCAACAGCAGTTCTGCTTTCCCAGCATTCAGGTCACTCACTTGCCATGTTCTGGACACCCTGAAGGAGTCCCAGTCCAAGACTGATGCAGGCCCTACTTGGCTTGTGAAAGAGAGTCATGAACAATTGGTATAATTCCTAATCAAAATAGCCAATGCATTGTTCAGAGAAGGAATCTTACCTTTCTTCTTCAAAGATGCAATAATCCGATCAACATTAAAGAAACCCACCTTAGATACATTGGTTCTAGCCAACTGATGCCAAGTATTGAACTTCCCATTCTTGAGCAAGTTCATAGAGAAGATTTTGACTACAAACTCATCTACTTGGAGCTGACATCCTGGACCTGCACAACCTGGATTCAGATCAGGACGTGGAAATGAAACTTAGTGGCTTTGACGGATGATCTTTTCTTGTGAATGGATACAAGAACAGACAGCAATTCTCATCCTCCTGGATCTCTCTGCAGCATTTGACACTGTTGACCATGAGATTCTGCTGTCTCACTGAGAGAGGTGGTAGAGGTACAGGGTAATGTGCTAAAATCATTTGACTCCTTCCTGGAGCGATGCACTCAGTGAGTAGTGATGGAAAACTGCACCTCCATTCCTAGATCCCTCACTTGTGGAGTTCCAAAAGTACCAATTCTCTCAACATCTACATGCAACTATTAGGAGAACTGGTCAGATGACATGGACTCAAGTGCCAGCAATACACAGATGGTTCACAGCCATGCCTATCCTTCACCACATATGACCATGCCACTACCACCAAGATGGCCCAGTGCATGGATAAAGAACAGCTAGCTTAGAACGGAACCCAAGCAAAACAGGTGGTGCTTGTGAGCAGAGGAAAGTATTTTGAAGAGTCTGTAGCCATGGTGCAGTCTCCTTTGATTGAAGGTTCACAACACAATTGGTTAACTTAGTCCGTAGTCTACGGGTATTCTTGGATTCATCACTAACACTGAGCTCTCACATAGCAACATCCATGAGTAATACTTTTTACCCTCTCCTCTTGGCTAGAAGAGTCCATCCTATCCTGGAAGACAAAGACCTGGCCTTGTTATTCATGCTTTTTGTCACCTCTAGATTGGACTACAGTAATACATAAAACTGAGCATGAAGCCTTCAGCACTTCAGCTAGAACAGAATGCTATAGCATGTTTCCTCAGTAACACACACTACTGCGAGCACATCACACTTGTCCTCAGCTCTGTACATCAGCTTCCCATAACATTTTAAATATTTTTTCATAACATACCTATGGAAATATTCCTCCTCAAGGTGCACTGAAAACTCTCATTAATGTGCATGTGTGCTCATTCAGGTATATCTCAGTGAGAGGTAATTGAGGCTTATTGGTATACCTTTGTTTCTCTCTTCCAAAATGCAAGTATGATTCCTCTAGTATTGTAGAGATTAGACTTAAGTAGCTGACAATATAAGTACTTTGTTTCAGGGGAAATTTAAATAGGAGTCAACACCTGGGAGAATTTTACAGCTGAGGACATGTGTTGTGAGCTGTGTTATAGCTAACTTTGTCACTAGGGAGGTAGTAATGAGGGAAAAATCTTGAGAGATGCTGAGTACCTCTTGCACACCTCTTTGTAATTCCAAATTCAAACAGCGTTTTGTAATACTCCCTTGTTTTCTATATTTGTTTTATATTGTCTTTATCTAGCATTTCTCTCCAAATGAGACATAGTGCAACAGCAGATTATGACAGTGTCCATATGTGCAAATAGTTTATTATTGCTGTATCTGGGAGGGGTTGCTATAGCTTCGGGGTATTTGTTATAACTGTAGTTTGGGGGTGGCTACGCTGTAGAATGACTATTGTAGCTTGCATCAGGCTGAGATGTGGCATAAATATACAACTTGCCAATGTCAAACATCAGGGTGGAGAGTTGTGATGCTTTTGACTGAACTTCAAAAAGAATAGCACTACAACTTCAAAGTTGCTGGAACATTGAACATACATGCAACTCAAAAAGCAGCCTCTGCCATTTACAGCATCATTACTGTAGTGGCTACTGCAGCTGCCATGAGACTAATTAAACTATTAATTTGAATTTGACTGACTAAGTCAGAAGCCTTAAACACTTTATGAATTTTAATTTTTTATTGATTTTTATATAAGCAACTTGTAGAGGTTAGTGATAAGAGCAGAAGTGAGATACTCTGTACGTACAGATAGAAAATATGTAACAATAATCATTACACATCGGTAATACACAGTCACAAGTGGTGGTCTTGAGAATGAAGCAGTAAATTCCAGACAAATCATTGATGTTATTTCTGGGTAAACTAATCAAAACTTGAGTTTGTAAATCTTCTAGTTTACAGCAAACCATGCTGCAGGCGTCTTCCCTTTGCTTCACCAATCACTTCAAATTAGGAAAACTATTCTCTATCTAACTAGCTGTCTAGCTGAATTATACAGTAGCAAACAGTCAAGCATGCATATATATGTCAGATCACTAGATGTCCTCCTCCCACAAAATTTCTTTTCATTCCTGCTTCTGCCTTATAAACAAACCAATAATATATACTTTTAAAAAACAGGAGCCATGTACAACACTGAACACTTTACAGTGCAAATTCATGTTGTCATAAATGGCCTGGTCCTGAAAAAGGAATCAAGGCCTGAGTAAAGGCTACAGGGAAGGAAGGAATTCTTTGCCACAATAAATGCTGCAGGGTCAGAGCAGCCATGTAAATATAGCTCACTAATGGCTGGTGCTGCAAAACTGGGGATCCGTGGATACGACACCTTGCTCCTTTTCTAAGTGAAGTTTTCAGTATGTGAGTATGTGCCTGGACCCTCAGGCCTATTCCTCATATGTAGGTGACACAACCATTTCCCTCTCATATTCCTCGGCATAGACCTCTTGGGCATATGATATCCATGACATACACCGGGGGTGCAGAATCCTCTTGAGCATGTTTTTTTCTCTGGACCTTTCCCGGTGCACTGGAAGCACCCATTCTCTGCCACAGTAGGTCCTCACATGGCTCCATAATTCTCCTTAGAATTTGATCCAGAGGGCCAGATTTTCAAAATGAACTACAAACAGTGGCATCAATATATTTATATGCACCTATGTTATATATACAATAGATATTTACATGTATATGTATCTATGTGTAACTGGCCCTATATGAGGCAAAAGTATAGCGTGAACCCATCCTTTTTCATACTAAATGCATGAGCCCCTGCTGCTTGAGCTAAAGAACTAGCTCCTCTAACTGGTAGCCATTCCAGTTGTTAACCTTTTATATTAACCAGCCATTAGACAAGGATAAAGATCCACAATCTCATAGTGCGGGTTATACATGCACCTAATTTATTAATGCATCAGGTTATTAGTTTTATTTATTATCATTGCACCTAGGAGTCCTAGTCATGAACCAGGTTCCCTTTAAATTATAAGGGTTTTAAACAATAACAGACTAATGTGGGAGATTATACAGTGTTGCTAGGTGCTAGTAATTGAAAAGTGTAGCTTCATAAATGGAAGTTTCTCACTAGACCAGGAGGTGAATGACTTTTTAAAAACATTATTATTATTTCTACTATGGTAGCACCCAATGGCCCTAGTCAGTTTTGGGGCCCCCACTGCGTTAGGTGCTATATATACACATAGGAAGGCAGGGTGCCTGTCCAAAGATCTTACAACTTAATTTGAGGAATTAAATTGAAAGTAGGAGAGTTATAATTTAAAATAAGCTACAGAGTTTCTGAGCTTTAGCTTTTAAAGCTTTTGGATCGTCTCTGAGAGTTAATGTGATGGGTAAGACTGGAATAGCAATTAAAGGAAGTAAAATAAATTGCACAGGTGACTAAGAGAGCAAGGTAACTGAAGTGAAGAAACACTTCCAGACTGTTTACCGTTCTTCAGGAAAAAGAGATACCACTTATTCAAATCTTATGTGCCTGAGAGAGTTCTACAAGTATGTAGCACTTCTACAAAAGCCAGATCTGTAGTACTCCATCATAAGGTGACTGACCTGACCTCACCTCTTGGCTGGAACTGTGGTCTAGCTGCCAATAACTTAAGAAGATGCATTGATATCAGTATCTGACTGCAGAAATTGGCATCTTCTTCTATAAAATGGCTCTTGTGGCTGAGGTTAGATAAAGAGTAGCTGATGGGGGGAAGGGTTTTAAGTGGTACTGTGATGATGAGCTCCTTGCAGTGGATCCCCCTCATAGGAATAAGAAGTATTGTGATAAGGTTCTACAAAGCAAAGTTCACCTTTGAGATGTAGCTGATGCAATCATTTTAACAAGTTCAGTTCAACAGGGGATAATGCCCCACCACCACCACCAATGAGCAGCTCATCCATCATATGATGAACTGTATTCTATAATTGGCTCAGACAGTGCCTGATCCAGCACCTGTGAAGACGCTCATTGATTTCAATAGGCATTGGATTCACATCTTACTATGGTAATGGGTGTCATAATTATCTAGTTTGATATAGACAGATATAGTCGCTGATCATGTTGGGTTTATGCACAAGAGTTTAATGGATAGTGAAGTATTTAATAACCACGGGACACTAAATATTTCACAGAGATTTCATTGGATGTGGAATTGCAAACTCTCAGGCCTGGTTTACACTGCCGGCAGCAGTTGACTGGAGATACTCAAGCTACGTAGTGTAGCTTGCATATCTCCCGTCAACTTACTAACTTTGACTTACTATGGCGTCTCCATTGTACTGCGCCAACAGGAGATGCCATCTGGTCAACGCAGCCTTATGCTTTTTGCAGGGGTGGATTTATGGTGTCGACCGGAAAGCACTTCTGGGATCGATTGAGCAGGTCTCCACTTCCCGCTCAATCGATCTGGCAGCATTGATCCGGCAACACCCACACAGCTTAACTCTTTGTTGCAGGTATGTGGTCAGCATCAGGGCTGATCACAGTGATGAGGCTGCCTCAAAGCAGAATAAGTACTGAGCCTGTAAGTGAATGAAGCAGGAGAAAAAAATACATTCGAAGTATGTCAGAGCAAGGAAAAAAAAAAGAAGTGTTAGAAAGCTAGTGTTAGAAAAGTATTTATAAAATTAGTGAGGGATTGCATGTCTATACAAGGACCAACTTTTGATTCTGGCGTATTGCAGAAATTTCTAAACATTTACACTCAAGTCACATGTTCTGCAGATAGAAAACTGTTTGCCCTTTGGCCCAATCCAAGAGTGGCTGAATTGAAGTGGAGTTGGGCCCAGTCCTACCCATGACTAATCAGCTGCCTTCCCGCTAATGCTGTGAGGCCAGGAATTAGGTGATAGCTGGAAGATCACCTGGAGTTTATAACAACCATCAAGAGCTCAGTTGCTAGTGAGAGCTGTAGAGAGGAGGAGTTCATGGTCAGAGGAAAGAACCCTGTTCAGAAATGACTTCCAGGCAGATGGTCAGTGAATTTCAATCAGGCAGGGAGCAAGCTAGGAAGGAGAAGGATGCAGTGAGGCTCACCTTGACTCCTATGCAGATTCTGTAGAGAATAGCTAGGCTCCTGCAGATGACTCTGGGGCATGGGAAAATATATGATTGATATGCTGAACTTGTGTTCAACGGTTTTATTCTGAATTATTTATTTTAAATAAAACTGAATCCCTGAAGTAAAAAGGTGGGAGAGTGTTCTTAGGTGCACAGATTGGAAAAATACATTATTTATTTAAGGATTATGTATGAGGAATTGGGTGAATGTTGCACTATCCCCAGGAATAGCTATAGTTCCTGAACCCCTACCTTGCGTCAGTAAAAGGTCACCATTGATGGAGATGGAGGAAGGGAAAGCCATACTTGGTGTTCCATGTCCTTTGCCACAACCCATCCCCCCTCCCAAAAGAAAATAGCATAATCCATATGTGTAATACAAATGATCCACGCAAAGATCATGGGTGCCAGTTATGAAATAGGATAATTTGATACATCTGTAAGTAGTTTTAGTGATTCAAAAAAAATTATCTCTTTTCATTGCTTCAGTCTGCACCACTTCCTTCAATTATAGGCATGGAAATTCACATGCTGATATTTGGTCAATACTAAACATTAATCATTGGTTTGTAGTATTGATCATCAGCTTTTCATTTATTACAGTTACAATGAGAAATCACCAGCTAATGAATTCAACATTGTGAAGACTGAAAAATAAGAGCTTTATCTAGGACCATGTTAGCCAGGTCTTGATCACCTTTTTAGAAGTTTTTAGATTCCAGCAAGAAAGCATCAGTTCAAAACTTCACCCATGCCCCTCTTTTCAACACCCAACGCCAGTTGATTCCACCCACCAGCCATGCCCCTCTCTCTAATTGCTAATGACTTCACCCATTTCCCTTGTCCTCCAGGCTTCTAGATAATTCTGTAGTAGTTAGATTGTTTTCTAAGAGGCATACAAGAACTTTGATGTTTTCTTCATTTCCCTTTTTACTTTCTAGAATAAAGTTCATTTTCAGAATTAAATTAGAACCTATGTTTCCAGTATGAAAAATATTTTTCTTTGAAAAATCAGGAAAACCCGATTAAAATCATATATACAAAAATATCCCATTTATGGAAAAAATAACAGGGTGGATGGGAGAACAGAATTAAATGTTTCACTATCCATAGGCACAAATTTTTTATGGAAGACTATTTAAAATACATTAAAAAAGGTGTAGCAGTATAAATACTTTTTCATTCATCAGCCTATATGAAAATGATGAAAATACAGTACTTCTACCACCCAAAACCTGCTATATCATTTTTATACCAATAGTCCATTAAAAGACCCAGGGAAAAGAAATTGTGACAATTAATCACATTGTTTCTTCAGTGATATCAGGCTCCTGTTGTAAGCTCTTCAGACAGTATTTTTGTGTGGCTGTGGAACTGGAAAAAGTTCAAAGAAGGGGAACAAAGATGATCAAGGGTAGGTAAGCAGCAGGTTAAATACAAACAAGAGGAAATACTTTTTCACATAATACACAATTAACCTGTGGAACGTATTGCCATGGTATGTTGTGATGGGCAAAAGTATAACTGAGTTAAAAAAGAACTCGTTAAGTATGTGGAGGATAGGCCCTTCAATGGTTATCAGCCAAGACGGCCAGGGATGTAACCTCATGCTCAGGGCAACCCTAAATTTCCTCAGAAGCTGGGAGGGGAAGACAGGGATGGTTCTCTCCACCATTGCCCTTTTCTGTATACTTCCCCTGAAGTTCTGACAGTGATCATTGTCAGAGACAGGATGCTGGGCTAGATAGACCATTGATCTGACCCAGTATGGCTGTTCTTTGATTCTGGACCTGTCACATGCCTACGCTGGTGCTATGGGTGTCTCGGCTGTATTATCCTCCCTCTGGAACCACTTTTCTTTGCATCATCCCTTTGATTCAAAATATGTGAACATTTTTAGTCACTTTATAAAAGGGTCCCTAAAAATCCATCATGGGATAGTTGTTTTGTTTTTAAATGCAGCCTGCTTTTACTTCTGGATGAGATTCCTCTCATACCCATCTAAATTTTGTAATTAAATCGATGCTTTTCTATTATTTGTTTCAATTCCTGTAACATAAAAGTTTTCTCACTATTTCTCTGTTGCCAAAGTACTGGAAATAGTTATAGCTACTTTACAGTGCAGTTGTTTTCTTTTCTGCTCAGTCAGTTTATGTTGTAGTCATCTAAGTCACTAGTTGTAAATTGGCCAGTTAATTTTCTTGGCTACCAGTTGTTCCTATTTAACAGAATGATGAAGCAGTTTTACAAAATGTCATGTCTGCAGTGTAATAGCACTGAATAGCTGATTTACTGAAAATAAAAAACACAGATGGTAGCAATGAGAAACACGTCACAAAAAAATCACACTCCTTATGTTGTTGCATGCTTTATTTCACTAGGTTATCCCACTGAGATATGACAGCACATTTACAAAGTCAAGGTAAATATACTTGGCAATAGAAACAGGAATACAAACAGTGTTAAAATCCTAAACATTAAAATGATTGCCATACTTCCATATTTTATTTCAAATAGTTTTTGATTGACTAACCAATTATGGTTAGATACATTTCTGTTACTTGAACAAGCATTGTACAAATTAGGGGCGTGATGCTGCAAAGTGCTGGGATCGAGCAAGTCTTGGTGGGAACAGAGGGTGATCAGTATCTCTCAGGTTCAGGCTTTATGGATCTAATCATTAGACTTTACTCACACAGAAAGTCCCACTGTAGTCAAAGGAGATACTTGTGACAATAAAGGCTGCTAGTTTAGGCTCCATTTTATAAAAAGTGATGGAGGGCTTGTATGCACAGAGAAATTGATTGGCATAGCTATAGCAGAGTAATTATTCTGGAATAAAATAATTTTTATTCCTGAATAGTGTGTCCACACAGAGAGTTTATTCCAGCATAGCAGCTTAATTATTCTGCTGTAACTATGCCAGGCAATTTCCCCATGTAGATAAGCCCTTAATATTTTCTATATGTACAGAGTTTTAGAAATAGGTCATAAAATTATGGGAATATTTGTATGAATAAATCATGAAATCATGTCACTTCAGAGTAAAAGTGGCATGTTATACAAAGACTGAGACATTATTATACAAAGAGATCACTGTTAGCAAGTACATCATTTATTATTTAATGGAAGATTTTCCAAAGCATCTAATGATTTAGGAGCACAAATTCTTACCTTAGAAAGTCAGTGATAGTTGTACTCCTAAATTCCATCAGTGCCTTTGAAATACTTCCCTTTAGCTACCTTAAGTATGTAAAGAACCATTTGCCATAGCTTCCCTACAATGACATTAAATTTTTCCCTTCTAACTCTTGTGATGTCCCTTGATTTGGTCATTCATCCCATATTTTAATGCGTAAAATATAAAGCCATCCATCTGACTTACTGTGATCCAGAAGTCCTCTACGGATGATTATTATAATTTCCATACTGAGTATTTAGGCATGGAACATTAGAACTATATAGTGCGCAAGAGCAGCAGATGCTACCAGTCAGCCCTCAGCATAGCAGCAAGCAGCACCAATAGTGACTAGCTTAGTGTATTGGTGTAAGAAATGGAAGGCAACATCATGAGACAATGTCTGACCTGACACACGCACACTAGGGATGTCCCTCAGGAGGAAAATTCAACTCTGACACCAGTTTTAATCAGCAAGTCTGTAGAGAATTGTCTTTGAAAATTACAGAATACTTCCTTCTAAGTTAATTTACTTTAAAGTATGGGCAGAATTCTGTGCTGATTTACATTCCAGGCAATCCCAATGACATTACAAAATAAATATTTTAAACTGAGGAGGAAGGGGACTTACTCAAAATGCATTAATCCCACTGACTTCACTTACGTACCAGGGAGCAGTATTTCATTCATGGGTTTCATTGACTGTCTGTCTCTTGATTTCCCCCTCCCCTGTACTTCATATTTTGGAACTGCAGTTTGTTTTCCTAAAACATAGGATACTGTCAGGGGAGCAGATGTTGCAAACCTCCTTCACCCTGGATAAACCCTTACTCAACATCATTGATGTCAATGGGGTTACTTGTACTGGTAAATGCTATTTAGCATGAGCAAGAGACACAGATTCTGGCACTGAACTACTATATCTTCAAGGCAAAATAGAAGGTAAAATTATGCTCAGAGCAAGAGAGAAGAGCAGAATGATACGTCACACTTGAAAGGACTTAGAACTGCAAAAAATAACTGTAGATATTCATAATCAGAATAAACTTTTCACTCTGAAAAATAAGTTATTTTAAATATCTCAGAACATATCCAGAATCAAAAGGAAAATCATATACTTACTTACCTAAAGAAAACTATAACAGGATCCTAATTTCATAATATAGCAATGTAATCTGTAATTGTATTAACAACATATCAAATACCATATCAGTGAGGGTCAATGTTTGAGGTGGACAGTATAGATGTAATAAAGGGTGTATTCGGGGTAGCTGTTCAATATCTGCTTAAAATTCTGGAACACCATTCAACAGTTATAGTGGACATCTGGACCAAAAATTTTAAAAATGGATGCCGAAAGCTAAGATTGAATCCCAGTTTTCTATATATAGACACATAAATAAATGGTCTGATTTTCAAAAATGCTGTGCAGTTAGTGGTTTTCATTAACTTCAATAATGGAAATAACTTCAAAATCAGGAAATGTATGTATATACCTGAATATGAACTTACCTAACTTCTGGTACCAATTTTTGAAACTCTTGGCCTTTGATTTTATAAGGCTGGCATTCATATTTCTTAATTGGGCTAGCATGTTATAAGAATTCAAAGAGCAGTGGAACAAATACCTCTTTCTTGTGCTTACTTTATCAATCATTAGCATTAATTCTCTGATGTACTATATGCCAAAACCTCTTGCCTTACTCACACAAGTAAGGGTGAGAGAACCGAAAAGGCAGGCAGGATTTGATCCTATGTTTGTGTTAATACAAAGTACTTAAATACTCCTGCCCTTTCAAATATTTGCAGACTATTGCAGAATATCACTGCTCCTTAAGGGCCACACTAAAGGGTAAAAATGCAGAATGAATGATCACAGGAAGCTCCGATCCCTCAGACAGAGACAAACACCTACAGGATCTCCATCAAACATTCTTAAAACTACAATAACCACCTGGAGAGGTGAAGAAACAAACTGACAGAGCCAGATGGGTACCCAGAAGTCACCTACTACAGGACAGACCCAACAAAGAAAACAACAGAACACCACTGGCCATCATCTACAGCCTCCAGCTAAAATCTCTCTAACACATCATTACGGATCTACAACCTATCCTAGCAGATGATCCCTCACTCGCTCAAGCCGTGGGAGGCAGACCTATCCTTGCTTACAGACAGCCCCCCCCAACCTGAAGCAAATACTCACCAGCAACCGTACACCATACAACAAGAACACTAACCCAGGAGCCTATCCCTGCAACAAACCCCGCTGCCAGCTTTGCCCGCACATCGACTCTAGTGACAGCATCACTGGTCCTAACCACATCAATCACACCATAAGGGGCTCATTCACCTGCACATCCACTAATGTTATATATGCCATCATGTACCAGCAATGCCCCTCTGCCATGTACATTGGCCAAACTGGATAGTCACTTCGCAAAAGGATAAATGGACGCAAATCAGCTATAAAAAATAACAACATCCATAAACCAGTTGGAGAACACTTCAGTCTCCCAGGACATTCTGTCACTGACTTGAAAGTTGCTATTATATTACAAAAAAACTTCAAAAACAGACTTCAAAGAGAAACTGCTGAGCTTGAAATCATCTTCAACTTGACACTATCAAACTGGGTCTGAATCGGGACTTGGAATGGTTATCTCATTACAACAAGTAATTGCCTCTGATCACCCATTCTCACCTCCTACTCAATGGTCGTGATTAGGCCTCAAGTACTCTACTGAATGGACCTTTCATCCACCTCCCCCTGTTGTTGTTACTTCCCTTATATATACATATATATATGCCTTTTTGTTTTCTATTCCTCACATCTGATGAAGTGGGTTGCAGCCCACGAAAGCTTATGCCTGCAGAAAATACATTTGTTAGTCTTTAAAGTGCTACAGAACTTTCATTGTTTTTGCTATATACAGACTAGCATGGCTACCCCTCTGGAACTTTTCACAGGAAACTTACATTTTGATTGTCAACAGCCAGAGCACAGATACATTCTGAGACCTCTCTTATTACATACTTCACTTTTTTCCATTGTATTGTTTCTGCAAGTTCTCAAATGCATATTTCATCTCCAGTTCCTTTTGATAAGGTTAAGTTTACATGGGAACATACTAGAATGTGGATTTAGACACTGGTAATTATGTGTTTCCATAAACAAAGCCATCCTTCTTCAAAGTTCCAGTGGGCAATAAAATGGATATTTTTAACAGGAAGCAGTGGAGCAGATTTCCAAAGGCTGTGGTAAATTCTCCATTACTTGGAATCTTACCAAGATCTGATGTATTTCTAAAGGACAAGCTGTAGTTCATCTATTAATTATTGGGCTAGGTGGAGGAATCACTGGGTCAAATTCTATAGCTTGAGTTATATAGGAAGTCAGAGGAGATGATGATAATGACCTCTGATCTTAAAATCTATGAATATATGATGAATCTTTGATCCTAAAGGACTGCTTGTGTTTGTGTAGCTTTAATAGTAAAATAAAAATAGCCATCTTCTGCTCACTTTTTTTTTATTTGAGCAACATATGGCATCACATCAGCATGATGCCAATATGAGTGTGTCTGTGTGTGTGTGTGGTAAGCCTTTTGTTCCCTTTACACAATGTATGACATTTATATCTGGCAATAGACAGGTACAGATACATGTAAGTGGGAGGAAAATTGCTTGTGCAAGATCAAAATGTGTCTTCTGAAAACAACCTTACAACCTATGAAAAATGTCAGGTATTGTCATACTGTTTTTCCTTTGCAATAATGAGAAGTCTCCAGAATTTGCAGCATTGGAATGTGTGTTTCTTTAATCTGGGATAGTCTTCTGATATCACGCTGACATCGGAGGTGCCATTCACACTGTGGGGTTGACAATTTATGTGGATAATAATATGACTTTACCGAAATGTGTGAGCATTATTTATCACAGTTTTACAGTCAGTCTAGCTAAGTACAGGGATTTTAAACAATAAGAAGCACTTTAGTCTAATGGGTCTGGGTATATCACCTGACCTCATTGAACAGAGGTCTATTCCAAGCTCTGTCACAAACTTAAGTGCTGATGATTGATCCATAAAAACATAAGAATGGCCATAGTGGGTTAGACCAATGGTCCATATACCCTCGTATCCTGTCTTTGACAGTGGCCAGTGCCAGATGCTTCAGAGGGAATGAACAGAACAGGGTAATTTTCAGTGATCCATCCCCTGCTGTCCAGTCCCAGCATCTGGCAGTTGGAGGTCTAGGGACCCCCAGAGCTTTGGGTTGCATCACTGATCATTTTGACTAATAACCATTAACCTATCCTCCTTGAACTTATCTAATTCTTTTTTGAACCCAGTTATAAGGTTGGCCTTCACAACATCCCCTGGCAACAAGTTCCCAGGTTGACTGTTCGTTGTGTGAAGAAGTACTTCCTCATGTTTGTTGTAAACCTGCTGCCTATTAATTTCATCAGATGACCCCTGGTTCTTGTGTTATGTGAAGGGGTAAATCCTTCTTCACCTTCTTCACACCATTCATGATTTTATGGAGCATCGTCATATTCCCTCTGTCACTCCTTTTCCAAGCGGCACAATCCCAAACTTTTTAATTTCTCCTCATATGAAAACTGTTCCATATCCCTAATCATTTTTGTTGTCCTTCTCTGTACCTTTTCCAACTCTAATATATCTTTTTTTGAAATGTGGTGACCAGAACTACAGGCAATATTCCCGGTGTGGACGTACCATATATTTATATAGTGGCATTATGATGTTTTCTTTTTCACTATCTATCCCTCCTAATGGTTCCTAACATTGCCAGCTTTTTTTGACTTCCACTGCACATTAAGCAGATGTTTTCAGGGAATTATCCACTATGCCAAGATATCTTTTTTTGTGTGGTAAGAGCCAATTTAGATCCATTATTTTGTACGTGTAGTTGGGATTATTTTTTCCATGTGCATTACTTTGCGCTTATCACAAATTAATTTTATCTGCCATTTTGTCATGCAGTCACCCATTTTTGTGAGGTCACTTTATAACTCTTCCAAGCCCTTGTGCCCATGAAGGTCTTTATGCATTTGAGTAGTTCAAATGAACTCAATAGAATCTAGTCACATGTGCAAATGTTTTCATGACTGGGTCTTAATTTATGGTTGCCACTCATAGAATCATAGAATATTAGAGTTGGAAGGGACCTCAGAGGTCATCTAGTCCAACCCCCTGCT
Organism: Emydura macquarii macquarii; assembly: GCF_026122565.2. Taxonomy (NCBI): domain Eukaryota; kingdom Metazoa; phylum Chordata; order Testudines; family Chelidae; genus Emydura; species Emydura macquarii. The sequence goes on from NW_027130568.1 coordinate 9,606,282, forward strand.
CAAAGCAGGACTAACCTCAGCTATATCAACCCAGCCAGGGCTTTGTCAAACCTCAGCTTAAAAACCTCTAAAGATGGAGATTCCACCACCTCCCTAGGTAACCCATTCCAGTGCTTCACCACCCTCCTAGTGAAAAACATTTTCCTAATGTCCAACCTAGACCGCCCCAACTGCAACTTGAGACCATTGCTCCTTGTTCTGTCATCTGCCACCACCGAGAACAGCCTAGCCCCATCCTTCCTGGAACCCCCTTTCAGGTAGTTAAAGGCTGCTATCAAATCCCCCCTCATTCTTCTCTTTTGCAGACTAAACAAGCCCAGTTTCCTTAGCCTCTCGTCATAAGTCCTGTGCTCCAGCCCCCTAATCATTTTTGTTGCTCTCCGCTGGACTCTCTCCAACTTGTCTACATCCTTTTTGTAGTGGGGGGCCCAAAACTGGACACAATACTCTAAATGCGGCCTCACCAATGCTGAATAGAGGGGAATAATCACTTCCCGCGACCTGCTGGCAATGCTCCTCCTAATGCAGCCCAATATGCTATTAGCCTTCTTGACAACCCGGGCACACTGCTGACTCATATCCAGCTTTTTATCCACTGTTACCCCCAGGTCCTTTTCTGCAGAACTGCTGCCTAGCTCATCGGTCCCCAGTCTATAGCTGTGCATGGGATTCTTCCTTCCTAAGTGGAGGACTCTGCACTTTTCTTTGTTGAACCTCATTAGATTTCTTTTGGCCCAATCCTCCAGTTTGTTTAGGTCCTTCGTGTCCTATCCCTACCTTGCAGGGTATCTATCTACCACTCCCCCCAGCTTAGTGTCATGCATTCCTGGAACACTGGACATTCTGGTACTTTGGGAATGGCATAAGCCTGCCCCCGCTGGCATGACCTCAGAGACACAGTGTGTGTGAAGTCACGCTGCACAGGGTGCACTATTTTTAAGAGTCTGCCACTCCATCCTTGCTAGTGTGACCTTGTGTGCAAGGTCAGGCTGGCAGTGGCAGAGAGACGTTCTCTTCAAAAGGGTGTCCCCCATCTGACAACTGATTAATCCACATCTGATTTTGATGGAGTACCAGATGAAGAACAAATTGTAGAAAAGCAGGACTGTCTGGTTTAATACTGGATGAATGGCCTGCCTAGCTTTAGTATAGTTGCCCTGCTGCCAAGTGGTAGCAGATTGCTGGGCCCTCACAAGACAGTTTCCCATTTTGGAGTGGAGATGGGTGACACAGGAGTCAGATATTTTTCCAGTGCAATCCTGTTTTCTGAAGTGGGGGTGGAGAGGAGGGAATGTAGCAAATAGCACACAGGCAACTCCCTTTAGGAAAAATCTCAGGCCTGGCATCTTGTCCTGTCCCAAGAGAGGCTCTGTTGTCTCTGTCACTGCCAGGGTGCTTCCAGATGAATGCACAATCTCTAATCCAGCTCCAGCCCTGTGCAGGAGATACCTAATCTAAGCCTCTGTTCCAATCCCATGGTTCTGGGAGCAGCCTGATCATTACCCTCCTCAAATCCCTAATGAGTGTCAGGGTGCAGTTACCAGCATTACATTGTTAAATTTTTCACCCTGGGTGACAACAATGATTCCTCATTATGGGGGAGCCATTAGCCTCTTTCATAACAACAAGTAATTTTTGGCAAGCCATTGAAACTCTCTGGGCCAGAATGTCATTTATGCCATGATCATTTACACCGACTTTCGTTACATTACAATTAAATTGACAGCCACTTGGAGTCAGTTCCTTCTTCACTTCTAGAGTGATGTGAGGGTGCCTTTGTGTAAATGCAACTCTAGTCTTCTCTTCCTCAGTCACTTTCTGGTCTGCAAAAATCTGGAACTGCTAATCTTTTGATACACACTCTAAAGTTCATCTCTTTTTATGGGAAGCTGATAAAATGTGATTAATATCATTTTGATATGTAAACACATGCTATTAAATTGCAAACAGTGTTGTTATTTATGCTGATTTTGCTTGTGATATTTTCTATTTTTTTTTTATTATTGTGAAACCACCCAGTGCAATAGATAGAAACTTTTGACTTGATACTCCAATAATTTGCATAGAAATTGTAAAGTGAGTATAAAATGGGTGTGAAACATTCTCATACTCTCCACTCACTTGCCCTAGTGGGAGCACTTTCCACACTCTTCGTGGACCACACAATCCACAAGGCAGTGGAGAATCAGCCCTTTAAATATAACATGAATGAATAGTAAATAAATAAAGAGTAGATAAGTAACTGTAGGTGTTTACAAAGCTTATAATATCAAGAACATCAAAAACACTCATTGCTAGTATCTTGTTACAGTCCTTTAATCATTTTTGGAATGTATTTCAGTACAGAGCTACCCAAATTGTTCAAATGTATGGCACTTATTTAGCCTTATAAATGATATTTTCTCAAATTTGTCAATTTCTAAAGGGCATTGTATTAGCATGTCTGGGGCGTTATTGCTCCTGCTGTGGCATTATGAAGTGCAAGATGGCACTCGTGATCCCTCAACCAAATTGCATCCTTTCGTCTGTATCAAGCTTCTCATCTGCAATTTTGCTGTGTCTGGTGTGTCTTAGAAGACTTGGATTATCACTAAGGTGAAGAGTTGTTCATTGGACTGAAGGTCACTCTTTGAGGAACTAAAAATCCAAAATATGCTGTCACAGGATCTTGTGTAAAACCTACAATGTAATCCTCAGTAGCTGTTTCTGTTTTGATTGTTCTGGAAAGAAACATAGAAGAGCTCATTTCCAGACTTTACAAGAATTTTACAGGGAAAAAAACTACTATTTCACTTCTAGCCTCATGCAACAAGACAAATACACATCCCTTCCTTAGTGTCTCCAAACATCTTCCTCATCACCCTCCTAAATCATTTGTTACTCTGCCAAAAGTTTCCTGATCTGTTCAACCCATATTTACTAGTTTTCTATCTTTATCTGAGAATTACAAGAAAGAAGACTCTGTGTTAAAATATAATTGCAGTATATGCACATCATTTCTAAGGAAGAATTATCAAAATAAACCAGATATTCAGGACCATAAACATCCTTGAAATATTGCATCATTCTCCACTTGTTTTGGTGTCAGTTTTTCTATTAGTACAATGATCATGATTTTATATGGTCAGTTAATACTTTGAATTTAAGAAATGATCAGGTTAAGCAAGAATTATGTGATCATGAAGCCAATTGGATAACTTAAATAATGGAAAAGAAGATAGAGAGTTGACATTTTTTTCCAAACCAGTGACAATTCTACGGTTATCATATCACTAATTTAATGACACGATTCATTCATTTTACTACTAACCGAACACAACTGAACACGTGTTATTTTTCTGGAATTGGCCTTTCCAAAAAAACCCACCAAAACCCAAAAACCAAAACAAACACCTCCCGCAAACAACAACAACAAGAGTTTGACTTTGGAAACAAAGTTTCTAATGTCAATATTTCTGCTCAGGCAATAATGACAAAAATTAGATCTACTAGGAAAATGCTTTTTAACCTTTATTCTTAGCATAAATCAAGAGGCTCATTTTTCACAGTCTCTTTCTATAGAATTCAATTAAAGGTCAGATTTCTAATGGGGGATTCTAATTATTAATGTATTGCCTATTTTGAATTATTAATGAGTTGACATATTTGCATAATGGGTAAAGAAAATGCCTAAGAACAACTTTGTAGCATATGAAGGTCCTTCAAAATATTTAATCAAAGTCTTTTTCATGTTCTGAGGCAATCTATTTTTTTATCATTATGTCAATACTTAGAAAATCCATTGAAAATATTTTACAATAAAAAATTAGTGCAGTTATTTGTCACCAGGTGGAATTATTTTTTTTTTTAACTTGGACATCAGCTATGATTAGCAGCTTTTGATTGGACATAGATCTCCTATGAAATGAAAAACACTAATGCATGCCTATATTCAAAATTTTGTTTTATATACTAAGGTATCACAACAGTTTTAAACTATTGGAAATTGCATCTCTGAGAACAAAAACAATTATTTGGTCTAAGCATTAGTCTAATATGTTGTCATTTATGTATTTGGCAAAATGACAGTTCAATACACTGAATGTATAAGCTTTCCTAGTATTGCGGAACACTGAAATTTTGTGATCACTTGGCAAGTGTCTCCCATACATACACTGCTACAACAGAAAGCTGAAGGTTAATGGAAGCATACGGTAACTAGGAGCTATATTTCTGAAAACAATGTTGTCAGCATTTTGAAACCCTTTAATAAAGGGAAATCCAAGCAAACAATAACTTGTAAGCATGAAAGATAATCAGTCAAATTGATATTGATGAAGTGGTGATTCTGTACTTACCTTATATTTTACATGAGTGCTGCTAAGGCGGAAAAGAGTGAGACTCTGATGGGTAAGTTAAGTTCTCTCTTAAAAATCAGAATCAAGCAGATGTTTGAATTTCCTTTTGGTCATGTCAGAATTTTGCTTTCCAAAATATTTATTATGGAGATGGGCTCACACTGACCAGTGATAAGAGGACACCCATGCAACAGTAGGGTACTGATTGAGAACACCCCTTTTATAAAATTCCAGATGAGTTATTTGAAGGCAAATGGTGTTCTCATCCAAAATTTCCAGACCCAGGCTCTGATTATAATTGCTTTATTCCAGTTTTATGTCAGTGTAACTCCTCTGATTTCAGCCATACCAGAATGAAGACGGAATAAAACAGTGGTGAATCAGGCCTATATAGTGTATACTTTGACTGATTGAGGACTAAGACAGGATTCCCACCTGTCCCTTTCCCCCAGCTATGCTTTAAGGTTAGCACAGGCTAAATACCAACAAGTGTGCGCGCGCGCGCGCATGTGTGTATGTTGGGGGTTAATGGAGAGAACCAATAATCATAATTTATGAAACATGGTGAGATTCTTGTATTCATGGCCCCAGAATCTGGTGACCTTATTATGTTGACTAATATATTCTTTGTCAATAGTCCCATTGAAATCAATTCAACTACTAGTAAAGTACTACTCAATTTGAGTAAATATAGAATAATCTGGTCCATGATATCTCCTCCCAGGGAGATATATAATTCATCACCAAGAAGTGGGAGATTTGTTCTGGCTATAGACTGACTATTCTTCTTGCTAGGTGGGCTTGCTAGGGGTGCCATCCATGGCCTTCAGGAGTTTTCAGAGATTGGAAAACTGCTGTATGTGTTGTTATTATCTTTTAAAAATAAAGATCCTGGGTCAAAATCTGACTTTGTTTATACCTGTCTGGCCCTAATGACTTCAGTGCTATTGCATGGTTGTAACTGAGGGCAGAATCTGATTCTCTATTTTGTAAAAAATGATCTTTTTGCAGTAGAAAAATGAGAGAAGTAATAAAAAGCCTAAACCAGGATTACATGGTAGAATTGTTTCAGATAGGATATTTTTCAGTTTTTAAACTAAGATGTTCATGGTTCTTTCATAGATGTTATATTTGTGGATACAATCAATCAGATACAACTTAGCATTATTTACAACTGTGCATTTTGTAGGATCAAAGTAAACTTTTATGGCCTACTAGTGTAGTTTTCTCTGCTTATTCTAACTTATTTCACACTAACACAAACACAAAATGTAGGGTCCCCCCCCATATCTATTATCATTCCAATCCAACCATTAGCTAGTGAGTAACGTTCTGGCTTGAAGCCACTGAGAAGATCCTATTTTGCGGTTACTGCTACCACAAACCACAGTATCACTAAATGCCAAGGTCTAGCTATAGGTCAAGGTCAGGCCGGGGAGATTACTGTTTGAGAAGAAGGTAAATGCCAAGAAGTAATTGTACATATAGTTGTTCCTTGGTTGTTTCACACCGTCTGTGAAATTAAATTATGAGGAATGAAACATAAAAATTATAAGAAGAGTAACAAACTTGTGGAGCTGAAGAGCTTTGCATCATAATACAGAAGACTTCTTCACACACATCTTCCATTCATGTAGGCCTTCCACAGATATTTTTTTAAAGCTGCAATTTTATATTTCCTTTTTTCATCTACAGGTATTTTGCCCAGTAGGATTAGTCTGTTGTCTACCATTACAATACCCTGATCAAGGCATCTCTTTAATACCTGACTGCACTGATAGCCTTTGGAGGAGGTTTCACCAAAAAATGTATTTTAGAAGGGATTTTGTGTATGGGCGTGAAGACTATGCATTTTTAACTCAAGAAAGAAGCAAATCAGGCCATAATGATCACTTGGCAGAGTACTTGGCCATAAAAGTAATTCTTTGAGTTCATAGGAAATGGATAGAGATACTCAGTGGTATGTTATTTATATATACTTTACTGGTGCACCTGTTCCAGGTATTAGTGTTCTGAAAGTTGTATGCTATCTACCATCTGTTCTTTGGGCCAGTACTCACTGCTAGGAGAACCTATTCTATTCTTGTTCTTATACTACCATCATCACCAGGGTACCTGAGCACCTTCCAGTAGTGCGTCATGTCATTAACAGCTCGTATGCACTGTTGCTGTAGCCATATTGGTCCCAGAATTTTAGAGAGAAAAGGAGAGTGAGGTAATATCTTTTATTGGCCCAATCTTCCTTGGTGAGAGAGAGACAAGCTTTCTTCAAGTCTGGGAAATGTACTCAGAGTGTCACAATTAAATACAACGTGGAACAGATTGTTTAGCATAAGTAGTTAACACATATTTCAAGGGATCATTCATGGTGAAGTGGCCCATTAACACCTCTCCAGTCATGGGGGAGGGGAGGTGGGAAAAAAAAACCCTTGGGTTTTCAGGGGTTTAAGTGGATTATAGATTGTTGTAATAAGCCGTAAATCCAGTGTCTCTGTTTAGTCCATGATTTTTAGTGTCTAGCAAAGTTTTGAATTTTAGCTCTCAGGCTCATCTTTTTGAAAGTGGTGTGCAGGTTTCCTGTGAGGATAAGGACTGATAGGTCAGATATAGGGTGATTGGTCTGTAAGAAGTGTTCACCCACTGGTGCTGTGGTGCTTTTGAATTTCATCATTTTCCTGTGTGAATTCATTTGAGAATGTGGTGATTGTCTGGTTTCACCCACATAGTTATTGTTGGGGCATTTAGTGCACTGGATGAGGTTCACCACATGTTAACATAGGCATTTGTAGGACCTATGGATCTTGATGGATCTAGCAGTGGACCTTCATCATAGCAGTGACAGAGAGCACAGAGTGTCTCCACTGCTCTTTCACTAAAGTTGCCCAGAGTCTGGCTTGTGCCCAGCCTTGGCAGGGGCTGGCACTGAGCATTGATGGGCTGCAGGGCACCGGCTAGCTGTGTAGGATCAAAGGAGCATCCCGCAGGCTGGACCTGGGAGCCACTGATCCGAGCAGCTCAAGGACCGGAAGCAGTGAAGTGTCTGCTTCCTGCCTGGTGGCCCCAGCACTCCGAGGGACCCTGGAGCAGGGAGCAGTCCACTGCCTGGGTGGCTGTAGCAGGAGAGAGCTGGGAGTGCTGCAAAGAATCAGCGCGGGTAAGTGCTTGCAAACGGTGGTGGAGGCATCGCGAAGGTGATGTGCTCCCAAAGTACCCTTTGCCAGGGACTGGCTGTGGGGCCTCTCCTGGGACAGCGAGTAAGGCAAGGCTCTAGAGTGTCTCCAGCCTGTGCCTCCCCCCAGCTGCAATTGGGCAAATCCACTGCGAGCCTTGCCTTCCTGCCGCTTGCCCCGATCGGGGAAGTGAGCCAAGAGGGAGCAGGACCTGGGGTAGAGCTGGGGGTGGGGCCATGGTCTGGAGTGCCGGTGCCCACTGCCCAGCTTCCCCAAAGGCAGGAGTCACATGCTGCCCATGTACAGCACAGTTTTGTAAAGATTTTCTAATTTCCACTTAATTTTGATGTGACTACCGCTAGTTCCCTATGAAAACTGTTTCACATTCTAAGAGCTCTTATGGCTAAACAGTTTCTTCTGATAATCATCCTACATTTTTATTCTATAAATGTCATTCACTTGCTTCTAATTACATACCCTTGCACCAATGTAAACAATTCTCCCCTTCCCCCTTTTTAAAAAATGTCTCTTCACACTGGTATGTCAACCCCAGCCACTTTAATCTAATTTCTAGATCTTCTCTGAATTCCTGTTAATTTGTTTGCATCTTCCTAGTACTGGAATGCCCCAAACTGATCAAAGAACAATAAGAGCTATCATTGATTGATGATATTGTTGATGTCATGAACTGATTTCTTCCAAAAGAAGTAACATATTTTCACAAAAGCATCTTTGGATCCAGCATTGAGGGCCCCTTGAATTTCAAATTCAGATCCATAGAGTCTGTATTAATCCACACCTGCAGAGTGAAATAAAGAGACAAATAATAGCTCAGAAAGAGAAAAAATACAGACAAGTGAGAAGAGATGTGTTTTAACGTAGATTTTGATGAGGCAGGGAGACAAAAGAAGACATTCAAAAGAAGCTAGTCATCAGCTGGGAGACTAAACTGTCATGAGGGTACCTCTTGCTGCACACTGGTTCTGCCAGGTGTAGTCCCATGGACATTTTGAAGGATTGCTTCTGACCAAGAAAGCTTAATTACATGTGTTCATATTACAGATCTCTGGGACTCAGTAACAAATTTCACAAACTAATAATTAACCCACTGAGAGACAAGAAGCCTAAAGGGAAAAGAGTATCAGAAATGTATCTATGAATTAATTGGTTATAGTCAAAGGATAGAAAGAGAAACAGATTAATAAAAATAATGGTTCTGAGATAGATTATAGACAGGAGAAATAGTTTTCTTAAGAAAGCAACATTTTAATTGTAAAATTGCAATTTATCTAAAATCTGCATTTTGCTGGGATCCAATTTTTCCTATTCTTACTAAATTAACCCCCACCCCCAACCTTTCACCCTTCTGGAAAGGAGGATAATAGTGATATCACCTCTGTGTGGAACTTATACCACCTGGTTATACTTGGATGGTAAACATACTCTGTTCCAAGAAATGTTCCACCGAAGCTTATTCACTTCAGAGAAATGATAAGGATCTCAAAAAACCTAGTCAGTGACAAATGTGTTCTAAAAACCTCCACCACTGAGCTGCTGCAGTTTCATTTACACATGCTGCCCATCAATAGTGAATGCACTTCAGCCAGTCAGACCACTTGATAAGGAGTGCTACTATTCCATAACACTTACAGCTATTAAAAAATAGGGGACATTTATTATAGAGTTAACTATTTTTAAAAATCCTGACCTTGTTCAGTAAGAACAAACATTGACAGAGAAAGACCATTAAAATTTCTTCTACATAGCAGTTTTCCATAACATAGCCCTGTCCTATAAATGTCTGTAGAACCACAAGAAACTTAAGCCGGTGAAGTAGCACTCACAGAGCAGCTATCAGTAAATGACTTGTTGAAATTTTAATTCTCTGAATGCATCATGTGGTTTAAGAGGACAACACATTCTAGAGCAATCATCCTTCTTTACGTCATTTCTTCTGGAAGACAGCAGTTAAAACTCTGTGGCTTTATTTATTGTGAATGTTGCAGTGTCTAAGATTACGGTGCTCAGCAGCAGAAGAGGCTGGAAGCTGATGGCATTATGAGGACAAGATCCCTTGACAGGAGTAAGATATACAGAAAACATAGCATGATTGGCAGGTACTTTAAGCTACTTGAAGATTGAGCCAATTCATTCTCTCTGTCTGTCTCTGTCTCTCTCATACACACACAATCAAAAACCCACAACTAGCCAACCAGCCAAAAAAAAAAAAAAACAACCTACCACAACAACCTGAGTTAGGTCTAAATGCACAAATAACCTGGAAAATGTGTGCTTTTTATAGAGGAAACAGCTGGTGCATTTTAATATTATTTCAGAAATCAAAGGTTGGTGTCCCTGGGCAATTGGAACACTGTGTTCAGCTGCTACAGAAGTGGGATCCATATAAGTAGATAGACATTTAATAAAAGTGTTTAAATGAATGTCATTCTTGTGAAAAAAGCCAGACTGCCAGCTGTGAAAAGTAAGGTGGACTCTATATAGGAAAGGGAGCAGCTGTGTAAGTTTCTCAACACTGCCTTACCAATGTTCCTCAATTTTGACATGGAGAAAAATCCCTAGGTTTCAAAGTAGTTCAGGGTAATGCCCATTCTATCCTTGGTCTTTCTAAAACTGCCAACAAGACTGCCAACTTCTGTAGATTAGTGGCAACTGTAATTGGTGGGTTTTTTGATGTGTACACTTTTTTGCTTGGAACTTGATTGACACCACCAGACGGTCATCAGATGGTAACAACTTTCTGGTCACTATGTGCCAACATCAGATTACCTTTCTGTGCTTTCCCTTTAAATCTATTTAATCTGGTACATGTGTGACTTTTCATGTGATTTGCCACCCCTTTGAGCATGGAGAAATGCTTTTGGGTTCCCTTAAGGGGAATGATCAATGTTCATAGGAGAATAATGAAAATTTCAATTAAAACAGACATGTCAACCAATATTTGCAATCACTGTAAAGAAGACTCACTGGCATATGAAGCAGTAGGCCTGTAATTCCTAGGTCTTGCAGGAATCTTTAAAAAGTGCACATGCTAATATGCCTTTAAAAATATAATGCTAAAATAGAAATGGGCCTGAAGCAAAACAACACTTGAGCATACCCGCATCCTGGGATCGATCAAAATCCAAACCTGAAAACAGATCTAAATTTTGCAAATGGCCTGTATTTTACCCTGGTCCAAAGTATAGTCCTGATCCCATAACTAGATCCATGCAAGTGAACCCCTGTGCCCATACAGATCTGATGAGAAGATCCAATCCACTGGAGCCAAACAAATCTGAATTTTGTAAAATTCAGTTTGAAATTTCGTTGCTTGAGCTCATTTTATGATTCTAAATGAAGATCTTTTCTTTTCTTTAAAATGAAATAATGGCCCCGTCTTGCCACTGGTTTCTCCTGCACTTTTATTTGTTTCTCCTCAAATAATGTCCCCCTGGCCTGACCTTATATCCACATACATCTATAGGTCATGGTTAAACAGCATAGTTGTTTTAAAGCTGCTATGGTTGAAAAATCTGCAGTTTATAAAACAACAGAGCAGCACACATCTTATTTTTGACTATTAATTCTCGTTCACAGCCACTAGAGGGCACAGGGTACAAAATGAATAGATTGGACATAGTATTCTTAGAAACAAATCTTAATTCAAAATCTATGGTAACAATTATCTCTTAAATGGTTTTATGAAAGTTAGAATCTAGGGACACAAGGCAGAGTGGAAATAGTCTCTTCCATAGTCTTGTCTCACTGATTATCTTACCTGCAAAAATTCAGGTTGCTTGACTGGGACACAAATTGTGCTTATGTTTCAAAAAGAAAATGAAAACATATTTAGGCTCATTGGACCAAGTTGACTGTTGGCTGAACTGAGTGCAACTCAATTCATTAAGATGAAGTTGCACCCACTTACATCAGGGTTGATTTTGGTCTACTAAGAAGACAAACAAATGTCCATAGCCCTCTTTGACAGGTGGGCTGCAGAAGCTGCTGTAACCACATCCATTGTGCTGGCACAACATACGTGCATGCAAAGTTTCCACTTGTATGTGCAAATCTAGTACTTCTGCAAACAACTGCAAAACCACAAACAAATGTTAGTGTGTGGGTTTGACTTGTTCAATAGGTACGTGAGGGCTTGCACAACTCCCCGAATGCACAAAGCTTTAGAATGTGATCCTGTGATGGGGTATACTGAGCCTTCATTGGCCGCTGCCGGAGACATCACCCCATTGATAACCACCATCTAGAAAAGCCCCTTAGGCTTAGGTACCAGCAATTAAGAGTTAGTGTTCAAGTGGCTAGGAGGGTTGGGAGAAGGCAGTAGTCAATCAGGAACCAACCTGCACAATAAGAAGGCATGTCTGTTTCTTCTAAGGGGAGTGCTGGGTGAAGCTGTGGCAGGAGAGGAGCCTGGGCCTAACCATCAGGCTGTACATTCAGTTAAGAAATGAAACAAACCATTTTTTGTTGTTGTGAAGTTAAAAGGTTCAGGAGGCCAAATTCTGAGTTCAACTTTACTTAACTATGAAAGGGCTAGCAAAAAGCTTGTTGAACAAGATGCCTTGCTCTGGGCGAGCTTTGATGGGCCCAGAATATCAATTAATTTTTCATTTGCTTGTGTAACCAGTGATGATACAACATTTATTTTCAGTGTAGGTAATTATTTGCTTTCTTGTGTGCATGCAAACTGTAGGAAGCAGCTTTTCTCTCAAGCTTTAAATGACATCCCTTTGCTTTTTTATAATTACAGTCAAGCCCATGGCAAAGAGAATTCTTGGGATTCTACAGGAAATCAGCTTTACAATACACTGCTTCCTAGGGTCAGTAGAGGAGGTTCACAACACTTTTGAAGAAGAATTGTGCTTTTTAGTAATTACTGCTACATAATGACAGCATCTTTAAAATGCTATTTTGCTTTCTTTTCAATTTGCTAAATATAACTGTAGAAACAAAGAACTACACCTACCTAAATAAAGAAGCCCAGATGTACCTTGCAATCAGTGTAAAACTAACCCTGTATGAGCTATTGAATCTTTGTCCTTACTATTTTATTCGCACTCAATGTGCAGCCACTAGACCACCTTACAGTAGGTATAAAAGAAGAAATTATGGGAGCTATTGAATGCTCTTTTCATTTTCACAGTGGTTCATCACAAAATTATTATTTAATATTTAGCACTGATGTTTCAGTCATTGTCAAACATTGGGATGAATCACAATGTTCAATAACTCTCGTGGTTCTAGTTAGTTGGTGGTCTAGTGTTAGTAGTTGGGGCTTATAAGACAAACCATACTGGTTAAAGACACACTTATTTTCTTATGCAGCCTAGGTTTATTGATTTGTCTAGATATATGTACTCCATTTTTGTCTCGCTTATTTATTTATTTAATAAAATTTACTACAACCTCTGTCACACTGTCTGGAGTCCTCACAGCTATGAATGCCTACCCTGTCAAAAACAGGGCGGACACCCCTGTATGCTCTGTAGTTAGATCTCACCAAGCCAGTAACAAATGTGAACTCCTGGATCACTGGAACAATCTCACTACAGAGTCACAGACATTCCTCTTAGACTGTCCAGTCTGTCTTGCCACCAAGGCAAATTAATCATTCTTGATAAATGGCCACTTACATCAAAAATCACATAATATCCAGGTGGCTTCTGGTCCCAAGAGACTAGTCACTTACCCCAGGTCAATTGATACCCTAGATCTTACACCAAAGACAAAGCCTGTAGCCAATCCTGTAATAAACCATTTAAAGATTTATTAACTAGGTAAAAGAAATAAGAGTTATTTACATGTTAAAGTAAGCAAACATGTACACACAAATGAGCTGCGATCTAAATCCTAAAAGTGACAGTTGTAGTGAGCTGTCAGTTCAAAGTGTCTTTCAGGGTGGACCCAGGAAGTAACCCTGGGAATCTGTGGCTTCAGTCTGGTTTCTCTGGTCCTGTGAAAGTTCAAATAGCAAATATGTGAAAAATCTTCATATCAATTTTATTTTCCTCTTCCAGTATTCCAAGCGATGGGACAAGGCCTTCTGCACACATTTCTCCATGGGTGGATGGAGCAATTAACAACGCTTTTAACAAAGTCCTCCTGGATGGGTGGGTATGCGAGGATTCCCGTGCTTGGGTTCACAAATTCAGAACAATTTCAAAGTGATAAAGCAAAACTTATATACTTACAGCATGAAATACAGACATTACAAATGAGATTAATGCATGCAGCAATTTACAAGCATTTCATAGAGTTTAAACACTAAATACATTCTTATAAGACTAATACCTATTTTGAGCAAAACTAACATACAGGTGAATTGGTCTGGTCTCCAACTATGAGTCTGTCTGTTCTTAGCTAATACCTGCAGTCTTGGCAAGAACTGGCATTTGGCTTGCCAGTGTTACAATCTCCCTTCCACACATCTGGGAGGGCATGTATTAAATTTAATAAACATGCAATAATATACAGCACTGTGTCTTTCAGAAGTGTACAGAAAGGGCCATTCTCCACCAACAACCAATTTTACCTACTCTTTATATTTAAAGAAGTTTTAAACTTGCAGACAAATTCAGACTCATGCAAGACTTTTCATAAGTAGTCCCCTTATTAAAACCTTGACTTGATAATGAGACATAGGCATATACTGCAGGAGTGGAGTTGTGATTGCACTATGGGGTGACTTCTTTAACAGTCTATTTTTATGGTGTTTCATATTTCCCCTCTTTCTTCTCCTCTGTTTTTATGTCCATCCTTCCCTCGTGTTCTTTTAATCTTCCTTTCCTCTCCCTCAATCTCTCCTTCTCTCTCATATTCCCATTAATCTCCCCTTCCTTCCATATCTCATTCCTGTGCCTACACGCACCACTCACTCCTTGATGCACTATTACTCTCTGGCCTACTGCCAAATTTCCCATCACTGTGATCCTTTCCAATGGTTCCTCATGGCTGCACCCCCTGTTTCCTCCCCTAATTTTCATGAGATGGGGATGGAGACTGTCTTATTATTCTCCCTCTTTGGATAGGCCCAAGAGGAGAGGGAAGTGCCAGAAGAAGTGGAGCTACTCCTGGTTCCTGAAGTCTAAGGGACACCATCTATGAACTAAGGGAGCTAATATGCTATCTACTGCAAGCAGCAAGGAAAGGACAGGAGAATGCAACTACTGCTGCAGTGCCACCTTCTGGTAGGAGTAAGGAGAATACCACAGATTATTTTTGCCTTCTCCAGCAGAGACGAGGCTCTTTCAGTGTGGCCCTTCTCCCACAGTACTGTGGCCCTAGGTGACGTGGTAAGATGGGGAGAAGTAGTGCTGCACCTGCTTCAGAAAAGGTGTGCGATTATGATTCTTAGCATTTGTAGGTAGCTAGTTAGCAGAATCAAAATCTTGTATGACAAATAAGCATGACTGTATCATCTCTACTGATCCAGCAAGAGAATAAGTGAGATCTCTCTCTCTCTGCTGAAGTTTTCCTCTTGCTAATCTCTTTTTTTCTCTAATCTCTCTATTCTGCCTAAACCCTTTTAAGGCAACTATTAGAATGGAATCATAGCACTCACTGAGAATGATTTCCAAGACCTATCCATTGACAACACCAGTGCGTAATTAAGAAACAACATGGATTGCTTTGTTCATCTCATTGTACATCTTTTTAATCACTTTTTCGTCACTAATCTTTGGGAAGAGGATTTTTTTTTACTCTCTCCGTTATTTGCCCTAATTTTAATTAAACTCGCCCCCTATGATTGTGAGCTGGGTGAAAGGTCACTTGTGGTGCCCCTTGAAAGAAGCAAGCTTGTTCACTCGGCCAATTTTCCCAAGCCCGCAGAGCTCTAATTAAAATCCACTGAACACATGAGCAATGTTGGCACAGAACTTAGGAAGTGTTTGTTACAACCGTGTCAAAGAGTAGATACGATTTTTAGGGGATTAGAGTAG
This sequence comes from Emydura macquarii macquarii, assembly GCF_026122565.2. Taxonomy (NCBI): domain Eukaryota; kingdom Metazoa; phylum Chordata; order Testudines; family Chelidae; genus Emydura; species Emydura macquarii. The sequence goes on from NW_027130568.1 coordinate 9,621,747, forward strand.
GGTGTTTTGTTTCAGGTGGATTATTTCTAATGAAAGTGTCCTCTTTCTTTTCATCTGCATAGCAAAGAGGCACATGGACCTCAAAATCATCCTAATATTTTATTTAAACCAGGTGGCACAGGTTTTGTAGGACACCGGTTATAAAAGAATACTAAGTATTTAGTTCCTTTCGCCTTAGGATATCTACATTATGATATATTAAGTTCTCTTAGGTTCAATTTTTCATGGGGCCTACCATATTTACACACACAAATAGGTAGTTGGTTGTGCAAAGAAACTTTTCCTGAGCAGATGTCCCACAGAGTTTCAGGGAGGGGAACAATGTGCCCTGTTCCCAAGATCCCTCTTTCCATTACCTTTCCCTACCTAGGTCCCCAAACCAACTGATTCCCTTGGCAGATGCAGAAAGAAGGAGGAATGATGCTTTGTAGGCAGCTTTACCCAATTCCATCCGATGGCTAGGGGACAGATTCATATGCAAATCTATAAGTTACAGTTACACTCACTGTGCTTCTCTTTTCCCATCTGTAAAATGGGAGCAACAATATATAACTACCTTATTGAGATACTGTGAGGCATAATTAAAATAATTGGCATCCTTCTGCAACCACTCAAGAACTTTGCCGTTGACTATAGTAGGAGCAGAAACACAGCTGGGCAGGACCACCTTTTCTGTGTTTGTACAGCACCTACTACAACAGAATTCTTGTTCAGGCTGGGGCTCCTAGACGTTACTGTAATACAAATAATAATGATAATAATAGAGGTTTAAATAGCAGCCATTCCACTCTGATTGAGACTACTTGCATAGTGTCTAGCATGTGTTTTTACTCTGTTTGTTTAACATAAACATTGTAAAAGCATAAAATGCTTATTTTATATTCTGTTTCCCCTATGGCAAGATGAAGAAGTTTCATGCCAATAATTCCTTGTTTAAGAAACACATTGGTATAATGATAGCTTTCACAAATAATAATGAAAATAAACTTCAGAATGTGTCTAATGCTTTTACTGAGGTCTCTTTTTTTTTTATAGAAAGGAAAGAAAGACCTAAAGAGAACTTTTTAAAGCATGTACAGGGCTTGAAACACATGTTTTCTCTCTTCTGTAGAGCACATGTACATTTATAGCACCACTTTAATATTTTATTATAATAATAATGGTACTGAGGCAAATTCAACTCCAAGTTTGCCATTCAACTTTGAATATATCCCATTGTGGTAAAGTGGCACGATGGATAGCCGCATCCACTACTCTCAGACTTCTGCACGACCTAGGTAGAATGAGGAAAAATAAAGGATGGGAAAGAACACCTTAACACTGAATGTTCTTTTCTTGTGGTTTTGCCTGGCCTTTAACTTGACCTTTATGTAGTTTTTGTGCATTAATAACATGGCCTAGCAAGTATGAGCTGTATTAGTTTTCTTTATTTTACCTTGCTAATTATATTAAATTGAATATTGAACATTTTTTAAAATTAACCTTATGAGCAAAAAGAAAGATAGAATCATAGAGTTGGAAGGGACCTCAGGAGGTCATCTAGTCCAACCCCCTGCTCAAAGCAGGACTAACCTCAGCTAAATAATAAAGTGTTTTGTATTTGCCATGTTTAATATAATATGTAATATGTAATAATGTAATATAGCTGAGCCATAAAGATTTATATTTCAATTTCTGGCTAATCATTAATATTTCAAAAGTTGGGTCAGAGTATGAAACACAAATTGTAAAATGTTTACTTCCCCTACACAATAGCACATTGGAGGCAGTGCTTTGATACCAGGGGAAACCTTATATATGCTAGCAAATTGAGAAGATTCAGGGTGCTCGTTCACTGTGTAACTCAATGCACATTATCCATTATGTGAATGAGATGTAAAAATAATTTCCTATATCTCTAAGGTATCACTGCACTCAGTGGATCGCTGGCTCCAACCCAGGGAAAATAATAAAGTGATATTGCCCACATCATTACTCTCTGTGCGGATTGTCCTGTGCAGTCAGACTGCAAACTCACAGGGAACAGCTAGTAGTTGAATATCAGTGAAATCACCATTCTGCTTCAGTGAAAGTGTTTAATGGGCCTTTGTTGTATATTACATTTTAAGCTGTAGCTTTTCAGCCCCTCATAATTATTCTGACTAATTAGAGGTATGTGATCAACGTAATTATCTTTTGGCAATAAATTGCAGTACATATTCATAGTTACATGAATTTCATCTTCTATGAAATGGTCCTTATAAAAACAGTAATAGTTGGTATGTCATTAGAGCATATCAGCAATTAATCCTCAAAATGATCAATGGAGAGAATGTCCTTTTCCCTCTATCTCTGGTTTATTTATGTGTTCCCATTAATTATGCCTAATTTTCAGTTGGCACTTCTCTTCTTAATGTAATTCAATTTAAGCATATCTTTCTAGAGACTTATTAATAGGTAGGGTCATTTATATTGTGTAGCACAAATATTTTATAATCCACTAATCTTGACAAAAAGGCAATGCCTTCCTAATAAAAAATGTATGAGGAGTAATGGTTCCCTATTAATAACTTATTAGGTCAGATCACACAGTTTGAAGTGTCTATTACACTTTAATTTTATCAGATTTCTTCCTTTGGAACCTGCAGCTCTTTCTTTATCTTTTTATTGAGATTATTTTTAATCCAGCCACTGGATCACTGACCAAAAACATGTTGCTATAGCTGTTCTCCTTGTAGGACTAGGTATGAGACTGGCTTTATAGAAGGGATTTTATGGAATTTAGCTACATGGCAACAGTGTAAACTGTTTATTTTTTCACACAAATTTCACATTTTATTTAATAATGATATTCTGATACCTACAACTGAACTAGAGTGGCATTTACTTGAACAGCCAGAATATTGATTGATCATAACAATTTTCCCTTTCTAATAAGACAAATATTGGTCTTTGACAGAATAATGCAGTGGTAACATCACAGCAGTTTATGCCAGCATTTACTCCTAAATATAACACTTTGAATATGTATTGTCCCTTTGAAAACTGTGAAAAATCATATCTAGACCGTTAAACCTGTCTCCAGAAATGTCTTTGTTAAGGCCCCAATTGAGGAAAGCATTTCTATTCAGGACAGCACATAAGTACATGCTTAAGTTTAAACATGCACATAAATCCATGGAAGTCAGTAGGCGATAAACACATGCTTAAAGTTAAGTTATAAAGTTAAAGTTATAGGGTGAATTTTGCTTTAGATCCATTTTAGTCCCTCTTGAGTACCTCTTTATGGATAAGCCTCACTCATCTCACCCCTCTCTGGGAGAACTATACAGTTAACAATGCTGGGGCTGGGTCACTGTGTGGCAGCCTTCTAGTTTCCCAACCATGTTAATGTGACAGGCCCATCTGGATTTAGCACCTCTAATCCCTTTCACTCTGGGGGCTTGTGACAAGTGAGCTGATTAAAGTGACTCAAAAATGCTCTTCATAACAAAGCATTATTTATTTATTCATCCAAAGGTATAAAGCATGCAGAACAAAGAGTAAAAACCATAAAAGTTCACATGTATATTTCCCTTTACCTAAGCCTTAATCTTTCATTGCAAGTTTTGGTACGTTTAATCTAACCCAGGTACTGCCATCTTTCATTTCCTGTTGGTTTCCCCCTTTACTGCCACCTTTGGTTTAACTCTTGGCAGTCAGATTGGATAACATCACACAGGTAAAGTGAGGTGCACATGATATTTATTTTAAAAAATGCACATAACTTTTTGATTTTCCACACGTGCCTAAGTGCAGCCCTGAACAGGGATGGATTTAAATACATGCTGAAGCACTTTTCCGAATCAGGACTCTATTTCCAGAATGTCAGTACTATGTTAGTGGAGTATTCCTCTGCCCATCCCAAGGCTGCCTTCCCAGTTCAACTGCTTCACCCAATGTGTAAGAACTTGTACTTGTTTTAAATATTTATTTTAAAACAATTTTTGAAAGTCCTACATATCGTTTCCTCTTGTGTAATATTTATCCCAATGACGTTAACTCATAGGGTTCGATCCTGAAATGAGCTCTGCATAGGATACTGGGGTATATTCTGTCATAGATGCAGTATACCAATTAACTATTATTATTACTATAGCACCCAGGGACTCCATTCAGGCGTGGGTAAGTTATTTCCATTCAGTGCACAATACTGAACATAAAATACATCAGAGTTAGGTGAGTTAGGCCAGATACATAAGCATCCAGGATGGAAATATCCTTCTTTATTATGACCAGATAAGGGGACATAACAGACTGGACTTTGCTGCAGAATATTATGTGTAGGAGTAGCTTCTGTCAGCACCATTATCAAATCCTTACACAGGCAAAACTTCAGTTGAAGTCAATGGGACTTCTAAGTGAACAAAAAACTGACTACAGATGAAGGAATTTAGCCCATACCAAATACCAATCTTCATTCACCTGATCTGCATATGTTGATGCTAGTAATGATGCCTCTTCAGCTCTCCACATTTGTTTTGGCTGATATCACTGAACAAGTCTAATTGATTAGCTGTTCAAAGATTGTATATTAACATGGCCAAATGAGGGGACTTAATATCCAAAAGAAGAATTGATTAAACAAAATCTCTGTATATAACCAAATTATTTTTTATAATTTATTTATGATAACACACAAATATAGGCTTAGAGTAAGATTCTGCATTGCATCACTGCTCTGGAATATTAATATTTGCTAGGGAGGGCAGGAATCAGGCATAAATGTAGAGAGGAATTTCCCTGCCTTACTCAAAGTAACTGTTTGCTGAAGACTAAAAGAGATGAAACAGGAAGACATACATTCCTGTAGCTGGAAAAAAAAAGTATTTTTGAATGAATACAGCACTGGAGACATTGTTTTAAAAGCATTCATCTTTGTATGAAGATTACCTCAGTTAAGGTGTCACAGACACTGCTGTGGTTGAAAGAAGCAATAGCTTAGGTTACAACTATCTGTCAGCAATTTCAGTGTTCTACATTTTGTTCTCAGCAACTTGATATTATTTTTTCCATTTTATTTAGCTCTGTTCCTTTTCCCTCATTTCTCATACTTTGATTTTGGATCAAGGCTTTACCAGAGGGGAGCTAGAGGGGATGTTGTTAGCACTGTTAAACAATTGCTTTGATAGCTATGGAGAGAGGGCACGTGAAGAGGAAGTTTCTCTAATGTTTACCAGTTTTGCTCAATTTAGATCCTCAAGAGTATGTTAGTATGTATCTACCTAGTGCTGTAAAAGTCTAATCCATGTTGATTAATTGATTGTGCTACACAGGATAGTAATGTACTATTAGGTAGTGAAGTATATGAAGGTATGAGAGCTGTTTTTCTGTGTGATTTATAAGAAATATGATCTCAGAGAGATTCTTGCTGAGGTACCACATGAGCCTGCACAACAGTATTCAGTGTGTACAAGGAATGTCATTTCCTCTTAAGAAAAGTTAAACATGGGAGGGCAGGAACCTTCCTTGAAGTCCGTTAGATTATGGTTAGTAAAAATTTTCAGTGGAAAACTGGGTTTTTGTCTAATTTTATTTTTCAAAAAGTGTCTGCTTCCTGCAGAAAATTGATTTTTCATTGAAAATTGAATGCCCCGAAAACCAAAAGGTATTTTGATTTGGATATGCCACTATGGTGCCTCATGGGAGTTGTAGTTTGGTTGCCTCATGTTCCCATTCTTCTCTATAGGCAAAGCTCCTCAACTGTACTTCATCTCCCATAATGCAACATGACCACAGGTTTCCCCTGATGTATCTCCTCCCCTCATGAAGAAATGCAACTGTGGTGTATCATGGGAGATTTAGTGCAACCAGGGAGGCCTGTCTATAGAGGAAAATGGGAGCAGGAGGAATCCAAACTACAGCTCCATGAGGAATAGTGGTGGTATTTCCAAAATGAATTGTTTCAGTCTTTGGACAAAATATTTCAGTTTTCAGTTTTTCACCAAAAAGTCAAAATTTTCCACAGAAAACAATCCCATTTTCTGACTAGCTCTAGTTTAAAAACATATTCTTGCACTGTAACATTAGGCACCAGTGGACTGTTTCCCCTCCCCATTCCTTGGGCTATCCTGAGGCATTTGGTTACCAAACCCAAGCCTCAGTGCCCCAGAAGGAGTATCAGTGCTGTCCTCTCTATAGGTAGGCATGTTTCTGTGCATTCTGCACCAGCCATTAGGATAGCACAGAATTCTCATCCCAGCTGACGATGCAGTCAGAGATGGGGTGGGGACTTGTTCCTGCCTCCTGTTATTTCAGCCATCTTGCTCCCTCTGCAAGGAATGCAATGACTGAAGTTAGTAGCTGCCCCCGAGTAGCTTTGCATGGGTTGAGAAGCTTCTTATGAACTTCTCCTTCCCATTATGGTTGAGCAAACGTATCCTACACTGGAGCAGACTATATGATATGGGATGAGCAGGCTGAGGGAGGGTACTTTGGGGTAGGAATGGGGTATGACAGAATGGTACTAAGAGAGAAGGAAGGGTTATGTGTGAGCAAAAGGGGATGGATTTGAAAGCAATATTATAAACGATAAGCTGTATCCCTCTGGCTTTTTATTTATATGTTGTCTATCTATCTTTCCCTGTCTTCTCCACTGAGACTACAGGTACTTTGGGGCAGGTACATGCATCTGATATGTTTGTAGAGCCCTCTTGCACAAGGGGGCTCCAATCCTAATAGTAGATATTTATTTGAAGCACCCAGATGTACCTCATCTAACAAACAAAGCTGCTGTCCCTTACCCAAAGCGTGTAAAATGTAACTTAAAAGTGAAACAAATGAAGGTCATATTCACACAAGGGTGTAAAGGGCAAGGTGGACAAGGGTAACAATAATAAACTCTTATGGTTACTCAATAGTCCTATCCCCTCCCTCCTTCACTTCTTCTAGGCGAGAAGAAAGGAGTGAATTTTTAGAATAGTTTTGGGGGTTGTGAGAACACATTAACTCTCAGAGGCTGCAATATGCCCTCCAAAAGAATCCTGTGCAAGTGGCCTCCAGAATGCAGTGTTAACATTTGAATAAATGATAACCAGTCCAAAACAAATTTTAAAATAATTAGTTTTTACTCCCAGCCAGAGGCTTGCTATGCAAAATTTCAACCTAGAGCAAATTATGGTGTCAGTTTCAAACCATGTTACAGTTGGGTTTATAATGGAAATGCACACAGACACAGGGCTCTATCCTGTAAGGAGGTGAAAACTTCCTGGAAGGGGCTGATTTCCTTCTGCTCGATAGTATTCACTGCTATTAATGTTCTGATGTCTTTCAAAAGACCAGAGGTCTCTTTTGATTATTCCTATAAATGAAACCCTCTCCTTTTCATATATATTGGTCCTCTTGTATGCGAATACATGAAGATTTCTCTTAGAGAGCCACATAGTCAAAGGATCTGCAAGCTGGCCTCTAATTTTTTTTATTATAATTTTGCATTTAAGTCAGGTGTAGTTTTGTGGACTGAACATTGTAAGTGGAAACAACAGTCTTTAGAAGTGTAAGTGCATGATTTGCAAGGGCAAATGAATGAGGTAATTACATATCTAAATTACATTATTTGTGTTCGCAGTGGCTGTTGGCACAAAATAAGAGCCCATTTATAAAAAAATTGGCCCATGGTAACTAGTATACACTATTCAATGTTAGGCAGTAAATTGTTTGGAAAGCAAGTAAAGGTAGGCAGTTTTGTTTCAAGACTTTAGTGGGAAATAATTAATCATTCCCTGGGTATTTCTTTGATAAAAATTCCAGCTCTTTCTAATTTGAGGAGGCTAGATAAAAAATGTACAACAAAATCCTTCAGTGAGAATATAGTGAGACACTCCTACTTTACCATAGGTGGAATACAAGAGCTTTTTTTGGTGTTTGCAGCAGTGGCAGCTGCAGGCTGATGTATTTGCTTTTCTGCTAAATGAAAGCTGTGGTGTAAAAATAGATGCTGGCATTTATTGGAAGCTTAAACCCACTGAAGTTTTACAGATTTAGAAAGTTCACTAATCACTATCAATTAAAAAGCCTGCCTCGTTGTTGCATAAATTAATCAGGATGATGTAAATCACAGCAAGGCCCACTGGAAATATTTATTTTGAACAAGTGTTACTAGATTTAGTCTGAGTTATGCTCAAAGTAACAGGCAGAAAAAAGACAACCAGGTTTTAGTTATATATACAAAACTATTTTTCTAAATACTCCTATGAAACTCCTTAGTGCAAATACCGTTAGTGGTTGGAACTATACAGAGCATTGCCTGAAAGCTATAGCTAAGAATTATTATTAAGAATTAGAAAATACTTAAAACTTGTTTTTAGCTTCCCAAAGTCTGGGCAGCTTTTCTCATTAACAATGATGAACTAGAAGAAACAGCCCCCCACATTTTTGACATTTTAAATTTTGTTCATTAAAAAAAAAGAACACAACATCCAGCCAATACAACCCTCCTTCTGTGAACACTTTTAGATATGTGAAAGGTCTTATTAGATGGAAATTTGGTCCCACTGACATCAATGTCAAAACTCCTATTAACTTAACTATGACCGTGGGACTAATTGTGTGCTTAAAGTTAAGCACATGCTTGAGTACTAGGGAGAGGGGCATACATTTGTCATTCACTTTAGGGTCTATACAGATGACCGTATCAAATGGTGTCCAGGAGGCTGTGCTACTTAATGCAATTTAAAAGGGCCTTTTATACATGCACTCTTTCTTTCACATTATTTAGCCAGCCCTCTTAATTATCACAAAGTCTGCTTTAAAAGTTGTCATGCATCTCCATTACAGTGCTTTGGCTGTGCAGCAGGTCCTGCAGCATAGGGAACTTCATTTAAGCTGCTTCAGGGAAAGACACAGTTGATAGCCCTTGCTTAGAGGGCTCCGTAAAAGGCTCAAGGGAGCATGATGGGGTCTGCAGGATGAAAATGGGATGACATGTGCTTGCACCGCTCCTGGTTTAAGGTATAGCATTTCAAATACTGCCATTGCCTTAACCTTCATAAGCACAAACATCCCTGACCCTTCTAAAAAATGGCTTTTACAGGGAAAAGCAAGTGGTGGAACACATTCAGCAGTGATAATAATGCTGTCATTAAAGATTGATGAAGACTTTCAATTAGAAAACATTCCTATCTTGGGCTGTTTAAACCAGCCCTTCCTACCATGAGCTAAAGCTTTGGAATAAAGATAAAAGGTCATTATAATCCATTGAATTAAATCACGACTAGTCCATTTACCTGATGGGAGCATGTATTTTTGTTAAAAAAACCCTGCATTATAATAAGATTATGGGTTCACTTTAACCCACAAAAGCAAAGGAATTCAGAGTGAAGGACTGAGTGGACTTCAGAACAGAGGTAATGCTCCTAAGTAACGCTGTTGTGCCTACATATTGTGCCTACATATCAAGTGAGGGCCATATGAGCTGTAATACTTATATGAGCAAAGATAGGTAATTAAAGCAGCTTTGCAATATTGTCATGAACATTTACCAGTTTAGGCATGAAATCCATTTGTCCACTCTCCTCCATGAGGATGAAGAAAAAGTAAAGACATTTTACTCATCGTTGCCCAAAGAATTACTCAGTCCACATAAGTAGGTGAGTACAGTTTTCCAAAGCTCAGTTCAAGGCAGAGAAAAATTCACCTGTTTTTCCATATGCAAAGTTATGTAGTATTATTAAGTAGCTGACTATATATTAAATTGCATTAAAATCCTGGTACCAATGAATAAAGATTTTGGAGATTAAGACTGATGGTATTTGTGAAAAAAACATATTCAGAGTAAGATGTCAAATTTATATGATAAGTTCAAATAGAGTTGAGTTCAAACCAAAAGTCCAGATGGAGTGTTAGAATACAGATCTGAATTTTGCCCCTGTTTTGTAATGGGCTTATCCAAATTTGATACCCCTGAATTATGGGGAGGGAGGTTTGAAAAAACAGATCTGAATTTTGTGGCTCATGTTTAAACATTTATTAATGTTTTTGAAAACTTAAATATGAAACCTTGAAAATTAAGGTCCACGCAGTCATTATGGTTTTATTCAGATTTTACTCTAAAAACGAATGAAAATATTTACAGGTGAAGAAATACCTCTTTCTTCCTGTGGAAAAAAATTATTTTTTCTGGAAAGTAGTGCATCATTCTACTGTTGGCCAAATCTGTGAAATTTCTCAAAAATATTGTTATTTTTTGTTTTTGTTTTGGTGCTGAGTAATCTTCATTTTATTTATTTATTTATTTAGTATGTGTGCATACAAATTTGTGACATGATGCATGGGGATTTTATACAGTGCCAATGCTCAGGATCTTTCAAATGTGATCTTTTTATTTCTGCAAAAAGATACCATTCCAGAGAAATGAATAGGAGACTGCTAGCACAGATCTTCACTGCTTATGCAATAGCCTTTACACACCTGAGCAGTCTATTGACTTCAGTGGTACTAGTTGCATGAGCATGAGCAACCAAGGAGGCAGCTACAAAGAAATCAGAAGACATGGGATAGCTTACTCAGACATGGCCTCCCTTATGAAAGTGTGGGAAAAACCATGAAATGTATGAAGGTTCAACTGGTGAAAAAGCTTATGCAGGGAAACTAATACTGCAGACAAGAGGAAAACTGAAACCTTTTAGATATGGTGTTAGTGAAGATGCTTGTGTATCTCAAAGATGTAAGTAGAAATATTATTGAAGAAAAGTGGACTGCTCTCAGAAATCAACAGATGTAGACTTAAATACTTCAGTCACATCAGGCGTAGAGATGGAAATAATCTTGAGAAAGTTATCATGGAAGGAAAGGGGATGATTCATCATAGAAGGGGACAACCAGTGAGGAGATGGATAGATGGTGTGCAGCAGATCACTGGAAGGTCAGCTGCTGAGTGTGAGCAATGGATCTAGAAGGCTTCTGAAAATTCTGCTATAATATCACCCGTATTCAGAATTGAATACATGGACTATACTTAGTTGAAAGAGTTGAGGCTACTCATGTGTTTGCAAGATCAGGCCCTGACTTCTTAGATAAAAGCATTTTAAACTCAGTCCTACTTCCAATAAAGTCCATGGAAGTTTTGTTACTGTCTTCAGTGAGACAAGGATGAGACCCTCCACTTTTCAAATTAAAGGCATTTTTCTAACTAAAGTTTGGAAGTTTGATATCTTTCTGCCTAAACACTATTTTGTTTTTGTTTTCACATATGAACGGTATTACCCAGTAACAAACGATTTATACTTTTTTTTTTCATTTAAAAAAAACAACTCCATCTCTACTCACAGCCCAAATTCTCAGCCTGAAGCAATTTAGTTCATTTCTGGACCCCAGTCCTGCTTCCACTAAAGTAAACGGCAAAACTTCCATTGATTTCAAGTCTCTTATATATTTTTTTCCAATAAAAACATCTGGGTTGAATTAATAACAAAAGTAGACTTTGTCATGACTGCTTCAAATAGCTTTTTAAATTGTTATGGGCACTATATGTGAAGTAAGTACAGAAGTACATGGATTTCAATGGGCGTTTTGCCTGAGTAAGAACTGAATTTGACCCAATGTTGTTAAGGCTTATGTAAAAACACTCCAAGATGGACATCATCAGGCAAACGGAAAGTATTCATATTTAAGGGCTATATAATATAGCCCCACAGAGAGCACAGAGGAGCCCCTTTTTGCACCCCCCTTCCAAGTGACTATATTTTGAATTCTTTAATCTTAGGTCCTGGCACAGGATAGAAAGCCTGTGTACTTGGTATTGCCTGCCCCACTGGGGAAGGAAGAGATGGAACCTTGGCTGTGCCCCCTATAAATGAGCCAGCCAGCAAAGCTCATCAGGTATCAGGAGAGTAATGTTCTACAATCAATAAAGGGCTGTAGCAAATTACTCACCCTTAGGAACAAGGATGATGGAGTGCAAAGGAGAATTGGCATGGCTATGTACCAGCCCATACTCAGGGCACTGAGCAAAGACTCAGTCTAGCTCTAAATATTCACAAAATTAGAATTCCAGGGACATGTCATTTACCTATAAAATGTCCTGTTTTCAGAATTTTATATAGCTTTTCTTGTGTAATTGATAAGAACGTTTTAAGGCATGATCCTACAAAAACATTATCAGATGCAACGTTTAGTATTTAGTATTGTGAATAACCCATTGACTTTAGTCATTACTCCTGCAGCATCACCAGCCTGAAGCATTTAAAAATCATGTCTCGGACTCTCCCGCAAAATCATGAAATTATCTTAAAAATCAAGGGGTTAAAAATCGTTACAACTTGGGCTCTTTTTCTCTGCCTTCTGATTTCTGAGCCTTGCAGGTGCACTTGGGTCATGTTCCTAGGCTTTTTTCTGCATGCAGGAGAGCTAGAAACTCTTTTTTTTCCTTAAAAAAGAAAGCTGAGATTCTTATATAATCATATGCCTCCATGAGCTGGAGCTTTAAGAAAAACACCAGGTATTGTGAGGCTTGCGTTAAAATAATTAGATTTGGCCCCTCTGCTATCCTGGTACCAAGCACTGCACCTGGTAGTAAGTGTTTTCGGAGTCAAATCTATGGTTAAGAAGCAACCATATCAGAGTTAAAAGATACTTTTATGCTGACGTTCCATCTGAGGCTTACCATACGGTGGCAGCATTGCATCAGCCTAGAACAGCAGAGCCTAATGACTGAGTTTGTGACTATGGAACTAAATTCTACCCAGTTTTCTTAAAAATCATGCCAAATAATTATGGAGGATCTGCTCTCCTGATAACGCGATGCAAACAGAACTAAAGCTCTGAATTTTTCATCTGATGAAAAATAACATGACAAAATGAAGAAAATTAAGATGCCATTGAAAAGAAAAAATATATGAAAACCCAGATTTCCTATTAAGCCAAAAGATGAAGTTCTAATTTACTAGAAAATATTTCTTCCTAATGAATACTAGTGAATAAAGGCCATGTGAATGTATATCAGGTTGATATACCACGGTATACCATGGTTAAAACACCTATTTCACTAGCAGGCATTTATAAAGTTATAAGTAGGTTTTTTTCACTATCGGAATAACTAGTCATTAATCACTATTTGGGTAGAGTTTCAAGTGCAAATCTCTATGGGCTTCATCTTTTCTGACATTTCCAAGGTGTTTTAAAGAGCAGGCAGTTGTGTTAACCTTTTGCACATGGTAGTGAAACCAACAGCAATCTCTTAAAAAAAACCCCTCAAGCTTCACAGTCACTGACTGACAAATAATAATTTCAATAAGAAATCAATCATAAATAGTTTCAGTTAAATTTTATTTAGTCTATGTTTCAAATTAATATGCAAGGAAAATTTCTTAACATTGCCTTTATTTCAGCAAAATCTATGTCCTGGTTCTCCAATGAGATTATAAAGTGCTGCCAAATCAGAATGGTAGTATTTTACAGACTTTGCACTGGGATAAATGACAGCTTGAGATACAGGGCAATAGAGATTAAATCCCAGAGTGTTTTGGAAATGTTTTTTTTTAAATTGCTGGAAAGAAACTAGGACTGAAATAACAAAGTTACCCAGCTATTTATATGTATTAACAAAAAACCCAAATTATTAAAACTAACTGCTAGATAAGTGTGGGCTATGGTGCTCCATATCTGAAAGATGATTCCCAGAGTTCAGACCAAGTATTAGATCAGCAGTATTTAGTATCACTTAGAAGGCAGATATATAATTAAAAACACCTGCAGAAAAGTCATATAGACGTTAGTAGGGCTGAAACTAATTGGACTCTATAGAAAATGCCCTAAAAATCTATAGAATCTAAAGTGTTTTTAAAATCATCTTATAGAATTCTGTAACAAGTTTCTTCATTCATTCTTCATTACATTCTTAGAGGATGATTTTAAAATAGTATAGAAAGGTGATCATTTTCTATAGGACTTCTCCATAAGAGAGCCTACCCTCATGACTTCATTGGTAATTGCCCCGCTTTATTTCAGGGCAGAATTTGGCTTGGAACTAAGGCAGTGTCCTTGTTGACTAGCAACAACACTATTAAGTTATGGGGAGATAGTGGATGATGAACTTATGTAGAGAAATTGTTTGCAGTGTTGTTCTAGTTGCTCTGGTCCCTGGATAGGAGAGAGACAAGGTAGGTGAGATATCCAGTAAAAGATATTATCTCACCTACCTTGTCTCTCTATGTATAGAAAGCAAATTTTATCAGTGAGGAGCAAGACACACTTGTTGTTCTCCTTTATGCTAGAGGTTCTCTTCTACACTGTAGTCCTTTCCTAGTGTAAATTCTTGTCCATTAACAAGATGAATAATTGCTTACTAAACCGCCCAATCCCATTCAGAGTGAGGGAAAATGTTACATAGTTCTGCAATTGTCTCAGTGACAACGGGCCAGATTCTGATCTCACTAGCACTGGAGTAGCTCCACTGAATTTAATGGAGTTACTCTTCATTTAAATCAGATTAAAATCTGGCCCACTGTGCCCTGAGGTGTATCTAAAATGGAAGCAAAGGATTAGAGGGAGATAGAGAAAGATAACACAACATAACTGCTAGTAATTCATTTCTTGAGACCATCCTTCCATCATGTTATATCTGTCTGCATTAGATGCAAATAATTGTTACCACTTATATAGTCCTTTAAACCTTCAGGAAGCTTTATAAATATTAACTGTCAGTTGTACCACTCTGAAACATCATTCAAAGCTGTTAATCAGTATTCTTCCACTTGAAATATTCTAGCTGCTCTGAATGCTGAGGATAACTCAGTTGCCAGATCTTCAGGTGGTGTACATTGGTCCAGCTCCATATGATCATTGGTTTCTTCTCAGTAATATTATCACAGTATCTCCGTTCCTTTGGAAATGTCATTTTCCCAACCAGAGCTGCAGGGTGCTGATAATGCATAAAACACACCAAATTTGTAACTGATCAGCTGGAAACAGGGAAGAGTGTTAAATGGCAGCCAGATTTGAATGGCGTGGAGGTCATCATTTGCATTTCCATTTTTGGAACAAGAGTACAGTAGAGGTACTTAGAAACAAATCATTCTGGGTCAAGAGCTATTACTAGCTCTGGTGGTATTCCCCTTGTTAAGTATAGAGAAAGTCTCTAAAACCATTGCTAACCTTGAAGTGTTTTAAGTGTGTCCCCGGTCCATGGCTTTTTATTATGCTAAAAGCCCACCAAATGTGGTGGAAATCTGTTTTTGAGCTGTTGAGGCAACATAGTTTACTGAATGGAGCACAGGATTGAGAGCTGTAAACTTGTAAATTCTAACCTGCCATTGGACTAGCTGTGTGTGCGTCTGGTCAGGTAACAAGCTCTCTGTGTACAAGCTTTTCCATCTGTCTAATGGGGTAATAATGTCTACCTACAAGGGGGGAGATTAATTAGTAATGCTTTGAAGATGAATATTGCTGCATAAATAATAACCACAATGGCTCTATTCAAAATTTGACATTTACCATTCTGTAGACACCACATAAAGCTGATTTTATTTTCAATGGCTAATTGACAATGTTTTTAATAGTGATCATTTATATAAAGAGTCGTTGTTGTTATATTTAGAAAGTTTGTCTCTTTCTGCAGGCGGGTCATGATGTGGACAATGTATCCAAAGATCTCACATGTCACATGTTAAAACAACACAGTTTAAATTATCACTGATTGTACTGTTTCAAAAGATGGCAAAACATGCACTGTGTAGAATCCATTGTTTACTGTACATAGAATGCCATAATTTCCCCCTTACTATTAAATACAAGTTTTCAGAGACTCAAGGTGTGAATCAACCAGTAGATTGATACAATGTGGGCTCTTTCAAAGTTCTTAACATTTCTTGAAGTCACTTGGCTTTGCACAGTGCAGATCAAAATTGGCAGACTAGAATTTTGCCCTTTTTAATGACTGAGCTGTAACCTACCATTTGTCAACTGGTCCCATGCTTGTGGTGATGTGAATATGGTATCTTTCCATTTGCTTTTAGCTATCACATCACTCTTTCATATATGGCTTCCGAAAGCTGTTTTAATAAGAATGTATAAAAAGGAACACAGTGATAGGGTCAGCTGCGGCCGAAGTTTTATGAGTGATTTATTAGAAATGACATTAAAATGGTAATATCAGTTCAAATATGAGCTTTGCCAATAATGTTCTTGTTCCAAGCTTGTGCCTCCATCTGCTTTTCATGGCCATCATTTTATGTAATGTCATTTGTCATGGGCCAGCTATTCATGATGTAAAAGTTTCTAATTTTGTTCTTTTATTTTTTATAACAACTTTTTGTACTCTCGGGAGTACTAAGCAGAAAGAGAGAGAGTGTAAAGGATGAGAGGGGAGAGGATTTGGATAATAGCCCAGAATACACAAACTATATTGTTGCACCTGCTCCTCCTCATAACTAGACACGGCATTTTTTTAATTTCTTGATTGTTTCTAACTAGAACTGATTATGATCTCTTAGACGTGGTATTGTTCATATTCTTTCCTAAATTTGTACTGTCATTGGTGAAAATGGTGAGCTATGGTTTGTATATCAATATCAGACAAGTAAAAGAGTAGTTTTGGCACAATATTCTTTTTCACCCTTGGCAGTAGTGACTATCTAAATAGAGCGAGACTGACTGACAGCCATTGCCTCCCTAATAAATTATATATACCATCTGCACTTTAAAGAAGTCTATTTCTGTATTGGCTGAAAATTGTTTATGGGACATGCTTTTAATTTGGTTGGTTGTTACCAAATCAACAAAGTGATTCTTCTCTTTCCTACTTTGCTCACACCATAACATAACATAATTGAAATTAAAGTCCCATGCCTCTATTTTTCAAAAGGAAAACCACAATGAAATATTTTGCTTTGTGGGTTGTTGACATGTTCTGACTGTGTAGAGTCACTGCAGCAAACTGTGAATGATGATGTGTGAAATGAAAACTTCCTGCCCAGTGCACAGCAAGAATAGAACTATGGTATCATTGCCCCACTGTGTTATTGCGTTATTTGATATGTGCTTTTGTTTACTCTATATTATATCAAGATACGCAAGAGTACATTTTGTGCCAGATTTTCACCTATCTGCCAGGTTTTTACCTGCTCAGTAGAGTCAATGGGAGTTCTTCATTTAAAATACTGCTTTGAAAAATTACCTCACAGTATCTGATTTAGTTGTAATCAGTAGAACTCATGGTTCTGTCTGTCCTTGCTTCAAAATAATTACTTTCCCCTCTTGCGTTTATCCTCCTCCTTCTTCTCAGCAATGAGGGGAGCCTAGCAGAGGAATTGTTGTAGTGAGGCTCCTTCTTGAAAAAAAACCAACATTATTTGAAAATCTCACATATTCTTACATTTTAAACAAAAAAGAATTTTTAATATACAATTGTTTGCAATTTTGGAGTCAAAGGCAAATTAAATGAAACAGCTGCCAATACATTTGTGAGGTCTTGGAGATCATGACACAGAAGGGCAAATTTGCAAGCTTAGAACCTCATATTGCTCCAACAAAAACATGCATGAGCAAACAGGTTACGGTGAGCAAGTGCCCTGTTGCAGACGTAAATACCCATTTTGGAAATACAGGGCAAATTCTTCAAATTTGCTTCAAATAGGTACTTATATTTAGGCTCCGAAGTCGATATTTAGGGACCTTTTTGAAAAAGTGCTAAGCCTCCCATAGCTCCCTTTAACTTCATTGGGAGCTGCTGAGCACTCAGCACTTTTGAAAATCAAGCAACTTATTTAGGCATCTAAACATGGACTTAGGAGCCTAACTTTTAAAAATCTTCACCACAATTATTTCCTTTCATGTGGCCATGGGAAGTTTGCAGCTACAGCATAGTTGCCTGTTTTTGAATATTTGGCCCAGAATGTTGTCTATGACAACACTGGAAGTTTCTCGTTAAACTAAATATATCTTCAGGATTTAGATGGGTAGCCAGAACAACAATACCTACTACAGTGGCTATTGGAGAATTCTGCATTGTAGAAAAATACAGTCTATTTTGATGGTGTAAAAGAGACTGAAGTGTTGCATAGGCATTGTGTTGTCCCACTGCACAAGGGTGAATTTCATTCTATCTGATTATTTTATTGTGGAATGATGATCTTTTATGTATGACTAGGTAATATACTAACGGAAGATTTTCAAAGGCACATAATAGATAGGCACCTAATTTCTATTGAATTTTTCAGGCATTTATTGAGGTGTACTATTCTTGTTTTAAAAGGTACTTGTATTATAATTTTATATTGAATTTAATTAATCTTTTAAATTAATTAGTATTTTAGTGATAGGATTTGAATCTTGTTTTAGTTCCCCATAGATCCCTCATTTCTGCATTTAGCTGGGTAGCTCCTTATTTGAATCTAAGTGTAAGAAAAAACCACAAGAGGGACCAAAAGAAACCACAGCGTTCCATGCAGAAAATAAATGTTTGGAAGTTTCTAACACTGTGTGATTGATAAATCTCACAAAATGGAGTTGTGTTAAGATTGGCATTATTGGCTCCTACTTATTCATTTAAAAGCACAACCAATGCATTTTTAATTAAGAATGTGTTCATTACTATTGCTTTTAAATCTTGTTTTCTTAAAACCAGAAAGCACAACCCTGAAGATATTAATATATTTCATCACAATGTGCTTGAAAGAGACAATTATGAGATTTGTACAAGATGTCAAAATATATGCCTTCAATATCACTTTGTAGGGATAAAAAGGATGATTTAAAAAAAAGTTAATGTGTTTATTCATATTTAAATCACAATCACAATCACTTAGAATTTCCAATTTGGAGTTCAGAAATCCCATTGCATTCTGATCACAAACACAAAATTATGAGCAATTTCTCAGTTATACATTTCTCAGATATAAATTTATCATGAATTGACTAATTAATTTGTAATTGTGCAGTTTTGTGAATTGTATGCAATGGGACTGCTGAACACTAATCAATACTGAGAATGCTCTTCATCAGTTCCCCTGGAGCACCCGTAGCATAACTAATAAAATTAAATATTGATGTCAGATGTTTTTTACAATGTGCATGGGACTTTACTATTCAACAGTATTTTCTTTGGAAAAATTCATCTTTGGCAGTGTCTATTTAAAGAAATTTAGACTTTAAGCGGTATGCTTAACTGGGATCCAACTCAGTTTTCTCCATCTAGTGCAGTGTTTCTTAACCTGGGGTTTTAGAGGGGTCGCAAGTGCAGAGCTGGTATTGGGGGTGGCAAGAAAGGCAATTGCCTGGAGCCACAGGGGCGCTATGAAACTAAGTTACATGCCTCAGCCCCGTGGGGGTGGGACTCAGGCTTCAGGGGTACAGTAGTTTGGAAAGGTTAAGATCTAGTGTCTTATCCTGAGAAGTCCTGGTGAGCACCCATAACTCATACTGACTTCAGAGAAGTTTGGAGGTGCTCATTCCCTCTCAGCTCAGTGTGTTAGCATCTAAAATCCTGATCCTGCAAAAGGTTAAACAGGTGATTAACTTGTCCCATTGACCACGTGGGACGACTCATGTATGTCAAGTTAAGCACCTGCATAAACTTTTACAGGATCAGGGCACTAGAGTGTTATTCCACTTCCCTCGTGTGCTCAAAATTTTCATCGTGTCCAGTGCAATACCTGGATATCCAAGAATGAAGACTCAGACCCATTTTGTGTAACCATGGAGCTCTATCCCAGGCAGAGGAGTTTGGATGGCACTATTTTAACAGTGTTTGCTATTTTCTCATTCACACTTCTCCGATAGCTGATATCTATCCCCCTACTGTATATCCCATAAAAAGGACACATCAAAGAGATTCCTCAAAAGCTGACAGTTTGATCTGATTAATCAAAAATACATTGATTTATAGTTTTTATGACTCTTTGGAAATTTGCTAAAAGCATTGTATGATCCCTTATATAACTGATTTATGAAGTCTTTCATCCAGTATAATATATTAAGTACATACTATTGATAGCTACTAGCATAAAACAGTGCATACCTGTGCTTTCATCCAATATAACAAACAACATATCTACTAAGTGCAAAAAGGGGTGGGGAAGCCAGAACCTGTCTAATTTATATAAGGGCTAAAGGGTAGTAAATATTTATATTTCAATATTTTTCACTTAGAGTGTTTATTTATAAAGTGAATGAGATAAGAGACACCTGTCCTACAGTTTGTCTAAAGTATCATGGAGCCAATACTGATAAACTAAGTATAAAGTGATCCAATCTGCCTTTACACTGTATGTGTATTTAGTGTGGTAAACAATATTTCGGCACAAAAGGGGGCATGTTGATTTTTCCATCCAAATAAAACGTGTTTAAAAATTGAGTCACGTTAACCCAGTCTAAAAGGATCTTTCATCTGCATCTTTAACTGTACACTGATTGTGTTCCAAGAAAACAACAGCTACAATATGTTCAAAGCAACCAAATGATTCTCAAAGCTCCCTGTCAAATTCTTACACTCTCTCTGCTTTTTCAAAATTAATTAAAGCAGCAGCTGGTCTTATAAAGGAAAAAGGCCCTACTTTTTATTTCTATAGTCGAATGATATAGCAATAACCTAACATTAATTATAAATCATATAGCATATCATGAAAAATAGCAGTACCCTGAAGTCTCCATTGAGAAATAACATACCACCCCACAAAGGAACAATATATTATCCAACTTCATGTGGCAGACCTCCCATATGTTGATACCATGACTTTACAGATCTCCTCCCCTATTTCTGCACTCTGTCCTTCTGAGATCCTCTTTCCTCATATACGATGTTGAATTCCTTCTTTTAATAAAGCTAATGTTAAAATGATCTAATACACGGGTTTCTATACACCTGGTATAATGATTAAATTATCCAAAAGTACAAAGTTTGGTTTAAAAAGTCATAATGCACGTAATTTGCAATATCCCAAATTAAGGTTAATAAATGTAATGATACAATTAAATATTAGCATCTGAATATTCGGATACATATCTCATAAAAAGTTATAGTTGTGGAAAGTAAACATAGTGTTGAGTGTAGATTGTCCCTCAAGGGTTGAGAATTTAGGATAAATTGTCCCTCACTAAATACAATCCAGCAGAGAAGTATTTCATTTACTTTCCCGACTTCGCTTCTCAATGGGACTTCTCATTCATTTCTCCTGGTCTTGCCGATGTCCGGTGATATGTTCTAAATAGATGTCCCTAGACCACCTGATGGTGTCTGACACAACCAGGGACCACATTAGCCAGGCATAATGCTGACTAATTCCACATTTCTGCAACACTTGCTTCTTACTGGGATCCCATGCACCCAGGGTTCTGACGATCAGCGCCAATCCTAACTAAGAGGCGTAGTTTAAAGTTAATAGTTAATTTCAAAGCAGCAAACTATATTCCATCCTTACCCAATATCCTCTTTTCTCACTAACTAATTTCTCAGACCTTTACAGATATCATCTGCTATTTTCTTGATTTCCACTCAAAATGAAATATTAAAATCAGCCACTTACTTGCTTTCAGATACAGTTTTCAATAGTCACACAGTTAAGAATTGCTGTAATGTAACATCCTGTCCCTCCTTGCTATGGCGTAGTGGAATTCACTTTGCTTATTGTGATCAAATTTTACTTTCTAAAAGTCATTCCCTGTTTGTGCTTTCAACTTGCCCCTTTGTTTAGACTGATAAAAGGGCATTTGATTAGACTGGAAATTATTTCTTATTTTTCCAAGTTATTTGATCAGACTGGAAATTATTTCTTATTTTTCCAAGTTAAAAAGGGCTGTGTGCTATGTGAATGCCGCTCATCTGCAGGTGAAGAAGAGTGTGACTAAAAGCCAGCATTAACTTGATTGACCAGCGATGATGCTATAATGCCTTCTGTTTGCTCTCAAAGTTAAATCCTGGGAGATGAAAAACATTCCATTAAAAATCTAAATGGGGATTTTATGTACACTGTTATTGCAAGGATCTGCTCCTTTACTGGGACTACATTACATTATTTTGACTAGTTGAACCAAAAGTTTTCGCTACACTAACCTTTTTTCTGATACATTTCCCACTGTTGCTAACACCAGCACAGCCCCACTCATGCTACCATGGTGTGAGGGCTAGTATAAATGAGGCACTGGCAACCACTGCCATTTTTAGCACTATGTTCCTTGGAGCACGAGCTCTTCCATTGTTGCTACTATATGTGAACCTGAACCAAAGTTGTAACAGTTGGAAAATTTTAGAGAAAAGCCTGGTACGTACACAGCCTCACAAGAGTGTAGGCTAGAACATAATATGGAAATCAACATAACCCTTTATTTCCTCGTTCCCCCCCCCCCCCAAAAAAAAAAAAAAAAAGGATGAACGATGTATCTCCCTGCAACAAACTCACCAAGAGTTCTGTTGGACTATGCATGCTTTAAGTAGATAATTTCAATGAGATAATGTGAGAATATTTGAAAACTTTGCTTTTGCTTTGATTTTGGTCCTAGAAGCATTTAAAGGAATCATTTTACTTGTGTTTATTATAACCATTTCTATTTAAAGGCTACTCAGCAATTCAGGATTAGAACTTTTCCTGATTCCCAGGCCTGCACTCATTCTTTTATACTTCTGCAGGTGCCACCCACCTTCTCTTACCAAAGCCAAACTGCCCTTTGATAAGATGGCCAGCATTCCCTACAGGCATTGCATGTGGAAGTCAGATTGCCCTAGTGAAAATGGCTGCACTTCGCACTGTTTTCAATAGGCTGAAGCCAGTGTACCCTCGGGAACTGGAAACTATAGGAGACAGGGAAGCAGGAAACAGCCTGAAGAGCACAGGAGATTGAAGGAGTGCAGGAGGATGTGGGGGATGGGAGAAGCCAAGGGAGTGAAGAAGGATGTGGCGGGACAAAGAGAGACTAAAAAGTCATGTGGGGAATGGGTGCAGGGTAGGGCTAATAAAGCGAAGAAAGGGACTGAGCAGGGTGCAGGGGAATTTGTAGTACTGAAGCTGAGATGGAAGAGTGCTAAGGGATCTGGAATATAAAAGGCAGAGTTTGTGGATGCCTGGGAATGTGGAGTGCAGAAGGCAGACTGAAGAGGAGTAGGAGAAGACTGAGGTGATTATGCAGGGGAGTAGGGTGTGGCAGAAGGATAAACTTTTGTGAGGAGTAGGATATTAAAAAGGGAAAGGGAAGGAAAATGTGGGACAGGGAAATGAAGGCGGGATGGGCAGGGGACTTAAGAGAGCATGGAGAGGGCAAGTGAGTGGAGAAGGAGACTGTATGGGTTAGGGAGGAGGAAGGAGAGGTGATGGAGACAGGATAGTCAGGATAAGGGATGAAGATGGAGAGGGATAGAATGACAGTTCGCCCCACTCTAGGAATTAGGAAAGAGCAAGGAGACTCTTCTCTAAGCAGACAGGAGACAGTTCTGCAGTTTTGCATGTGTATTACAGGTTGAATTTGGACCCTGAAATACTGACATACACTCAAATATATTATCATTTGTCTTAAAAATCATGAGATTTAAAAACATCTTATGATTTTTGGGAAGGGCTATTTCATGATTTTTGAATACTTGGGGTTGGCAATACTGATTCTTAGTTTGGGAGAGTTAGGAAAAAACAGGGAACTGCACAGAGAAAAAAAGAACAAATATATCCAGTCACAGAGGATGGAATCGTGAAGAAGTGTAAAAATAACACAGCTCAGATTTCCTTATTTGATTAGTCTTGAAGGTTTGAAGATACACTGCTACATGCTATCAGTGCATGAGGTAGGACTCTTTCCACCTTTAGCTTCCTAAATATTTGCATTCCATTTTTTAAAAATCTGTGTTGTAGTTTGAAAAGCTGTTCTCAGTGGTGGCAGATGACAGAACAAGGAGCAATGGTCTCAAGTTGCAGGGCGGGAGGTCTAGGTTGGACATTAGGAAAACGTTTTTCACTAGAAGGGTGGTGAAGCACTGGAATGGGTTACCTAGGGAGGTGGTGGAATCTCCATCTTTAGAGGTTTTTAAGCTGTGGCTTGACAAAACCCTCGCTGGGATTATTTAGCTGAAGTTAGTCCTGCTCTGAGCAGGGGGTTGGACTAGATGACCTCCTGAGGTCCCTTCCAATTCTATGATTCTATGAAAAAGTTGTTTACAAAACCAGGCTAAAATGAACTACTCTTATAGGGCCAGGTGACTTGCATAAATTGGCATAGCTCTATTAAAGTCAATGTAGCGACACCAATTTACACCAGCTGAGGATCTGACTGCTTATGATGACACTCAAGTCAAATCGCTTGGAAAAAAAAATGGTAGGCCATCATTTTGTTTTTGGATATAGTTTGCCATACACACAAGCTGCAGCTTGAAAGAGCATCTCATATGGAATGTTTGTTTTTCCTTCCCAGCCAGCAGTCCTCTTTGGTCAAATAAGCTGGGAACGACTCATCATAAGGCACATATACCATCCAAGAATTTACAGAATGTTACTTAGCAAATCTCTCATTTGAGCTTCAGCAACAAAAGTACTTCTTAAGCAGGAAGAAAGATAAGTTTTGATACAGTGTTTTCTTAAAAATTCTGAGTGAATAAAGTAGTCGTGAGCGAAAGTTTCCAGTATGGATTACCTATAAAAAGAATAAAAGAGATGAACATTGAAGGTTTTTCATGGCTGTAAACAAATAATTTGTGAGCACTCTGCACTCAGACCACAAATAGAAGCAAGAATTAGAAGTGCCCCTAGCTGACCAGCATATACATATATCATTGGTCTGGTGTAATGAAGATTACCTGATAAAGATCACAATATGACAGTTTTCCTTTTGCACTGGCTGCTGAACAGCCAGAAACTGTTTTCTGCGGCCAGCCAACTATTGATCCAACTCCCTCCTGTCAGTGATGCAGTTAATGGGAATTCCACAGGCAAATAAAAGCTACATTTTGTCTTCATTTTCATCTGAAATATGAGCTGCTCCTTTGTACTCTAGACAGTCATTTATTACTCATTTTCCTTTATTGATGTTTATGAGCTGAAGCATAAAATGATTCTCAAATGTAGTTTAATTGAGGCAGCAGTTGACACTGTGACCATGATTACTGCTGCACCATCAGCTGCATTAAGTCCATGAATCAAAGTTTGCTTTTCATTGGTCTTTCAGGCAGCATACGGTAGAAAGTATCTGTAAAATGCAACTGTGCTGTAGCTGAAGAAATATGTCGATTTGTCTTCATAGGTACTGAGGGGGGAAAAAAGTGCCCAAAGTCCTTAACAAACAGCAACAGAGCAGTAAAGTGTTTCTTATTACTTTATATTCAGAGGCTTTTCCCCCGCAGTACAGCCTTAAAAGTTATTTTAAAAGTCTTTCTAATATGCTTTTTAATTTTTTAAGAAAAGAAAATGAAATGATTAGCTCTGAAATGAATAGGAGGAAGAGCTACCGTACAGCGCAACAGGGGAAGCCAAGGCATTCAGTTCATTTGTAAAATGGTAAGGACAATCAATACTGTGGGGAAGTATTTTTTATATGCAGTTATTAACTCATAAGCTACAGTATATCTCATCTCATTTCAACAACAGCTGAGGTCTCCATTTCCCCCTGGAGACCCCTGCAGGTCCCATTATGAGAATCATAAATAATATGTGCTAATGAGATATGAATTGATTATGTTGGAAAAGCTGACATTTTCATCCATCATTCTAAATGATGTTTAACAATGGATTACCAGCCAGTAATTCCTCTGATATGAGATTAAATAAAATAGCAGGCTGTTTCAGCAGGCTAGCTCAAGGAGATGGCAATAAATCTGCTCAATTACTGTATTACCAATCCGTTTTTCACTGCTAAGGATATTATTATTTCATTTAGACTTGTTCATGCATCATAGATTATTTTATTTCAGTCAGTCAATGGGAGAAACTGCAGTATTTTATTCACTGAGCTGCAAAGAGCTGGCCTTTGATGGAGTATAGTATATGCAGCTCAGTAGGCCCCAAGCTGATAGAAGAAAAGCTACAAAGCTTTTATAGGACTGAAAATACATTGTGAAATCCAGAATTTAGAAAGAAGCATTTTGTTTTCAACTTAATTTACTTTACTTATCTGAAAAGTCTCAACTGAAGGATACTGCCTAAGAAACTGATCAATTGAAACAAAATTATTGGATCCTCTAAGATGATTTGTATTTCACCTCAGTCCTGTAGTATATTGAGAATTAGATCATTCAGATTATCCTGTGGCCTGGCAAATTAGATTGCAAATAACGGTAATACAAATGATGTCTCTTTCCCCCCCCATCCCCCAATTCATGCTAAAAAAAAAAAAAAAAAAAAAGACTGCAAAGTTTATTAATGAAAGCCTAGCATAGAAAGTGCATACCTTTGCCAGCTGAGCCTTTCTGTGTCCTAATAACTGTAGCTTTTCTGCAACAAAACTGTGTACATAACATACTGTCCATACTGTTTTAGAAAGCTTGATAACTGGCCTTTCATTATAGTGATCTAAGGGGCAAGGCCAGTCCCTACTGCCCAGCTGAGCTACTTGTCTGAGTTCTGGGGGATGCTTTGGGGATAAAGGAATCTGCCCCTTCACTCCAGGTTAAAAAGAAATTGCTCCATGGGAACTAAACCCTGTCTTATGGTGGGAATTGCCCCTTCTACCTTAACATGCCCTTTCCAAAGGGGAAAAAAGCCTGACCAGAGGAGTGGCTCCTTCACCGCCCTCCAAAACAACTATACATGCTGACAGCAGGAGCCTCCCCCACAAAGCTGGGACCCATTCCACGCCAGGGAACGCGCATCCCCTGTGTAACACCTACTACCAAATCCTGCACTTTGCTCAGCAAAACCATGCCTCTCCCATAGCCAAAGGGCCATCCATAAAGAAGGGGTACCAATAGGGATAGGATTTACCGCCAAACCAATAGCACCAGACAACTGGTGTCCTAGATTTACAGCGTTTGTACTGTTTATACAATATTTAGATGGGGAAGATAAATTAATGGGTGTGACAAATTTCATTTTTCCCCCTTGTTTTGTCACTCTGGAGAATCATTCAGTGGTACAATATGGGGCGAACTGTGGCAGGTGCTGTAAAAAGGATGTCCACCGGAAAATCTGCCAGCAACAGGTGTGAAGCAGAAGTTGCCTGCCCCTGTATTTCCCTCGCCCCTCAAACCTGCAGGAAAGAGCTGCTATACAGGCTTTGTCTGCTAGGACCTATGCTGGCACATTCTGGGCGGTTAAAGGTGGAGGTTTGCATGTTTCTGAATGTACAAACTCTGCCCCACTGATAGCCCAGATGCACAGCTCCTAGTGTGTATTATTTCTTTTCTGGTATGTGTTTGTGTGGCTGCCTAGATCTAGAATATGGGTACAGAGCAAGGCTCTTTTTGTGTGTAACCATTAGAGGGGTGTTTTGTGCCATTTTCTCTATTTGGCTGCGTTGGCTGGATTTTTCAAGAGAGCTCAACATGTTGAACTATAGGCATCCCAAAGGGCGCTACTGGATGCTTGCTGAGTGCTTGTTAAAATATGCCCCTTATTTAAGTGCTTGCACGGGAGCTCAGCACTTTGGAAAATCTAGACTTACATAGCGTGTGTGTACACAGCAAAGTCTGCTTTCAGCATATATAGGCATACCTGTGTTAGTTTTAATCTAGCTAACCTGGGCAACACTAGCAGTGTAGACATACTGGCGTGGGCTTATGTATAAAGGACATACATACCTAAGGTCCCAGAGGGTATGTCTATGCTGTATTTGGGAAGTATCAGCTCAAGCTAGTGTGCTTTGAATAGCAGTGTGGACACTGAGGTTTGGGGGGTTGGGCAAGCTTGGACTTAAGTGGCTAGCCCAAGTTACTGCCTGTGTACAGTGTCCATGTGGCTATTTTTAGCTTGCTAGCTTGAGAAGAGCTAGTGCAAATCTGTCCACCTGCTCTGGGAATCACACCTCCCAGATGCAGTGCAGACATATGCAGGAGGGCTTATCTTCAGGTTGCTAGCCCATGCTGAAACTCATGCCATCCTGCCTGTACTGCCATGGTCACCAGTGCTGGCGAGGTTGAAGCTAACAGAGGTATGCATACCTGTTCTATAATCACACGTTTCACTTGCAGGGTAAACATATGCACAGTAGGTGCCGAACTCAGTAGGTGTCAGCCATACTAAGCTTAGCTGTGTTAACATTCAAAACATATTGGAATGCAAAGAAGGTAATTCTGAAAACGGTTTGACAATTTTCCACGCTGACGGGAGGTCTCATTGCTGATTGTGTATATTCAATAGCCATATCTTTATTGGTGAATGCTGACATCATGATTACTTATGTGGTAGTACCATTAAATATCACAAATTTGAGAGAGAGAAAAGGAGATTAATAATTGCTGTAAGGTGGTACATACTCGGGAAATTGCAAAATCTCAAAATGCAAGATTTTAACATTTCATTTAAATTTCATAAAACCCATCAACTTCATGCAAAACCTGTGAAATGTCATAGATTTTTCTCTCAAAATGAGTATAATATTTGATTGGCAGCAACCTCATTTGCACTCAGAAGAAGCAGTCCTATACTTAAGTAAAAATATCCAATCGTGAACTTGAGCAGTTTGAAAGTCAACATTTTATTTGGACATATTAGTTTGCCCATCACGACCTTGAATTTTCAGATTCTGTGTAACATCAGACACTTCAGGAATATTTTGCAAAAAGCAAAGGAACAGAATTGTAAATATATTTTAACAAATCACTTTCACACATCTCTACTTATGATCATTTACAGAAGGCTAAGTACAGCTGTTAAGCAATAAGCGATGAGGTGTGAGTTCATCATGCAAAATAGTACTGGAAAATTGTACTAATGACTACCTGCATCATTGCTGAATTAGAATTTCCAAAATTACAGTAGGAAAATGGATCATAAGATATACTTTCTTTAGTTTACAAAGCTGTATAGGTTAGTTTTAAAAATGCATGATATTCCACTGTAGAGCTGGGTGAAAATTTACAGACAAATAGTTTATTTATTGAAAAATTCAGTTTCAGTCAACTAATTATTTGTGAAACTGATATAAATTCATCGGAGCAGGGATTTGAATCTGATTATCCTACAACTCAAGTGTGTGATCTAACCACTGAACTACAGCTCTCTGGTCCAATAGATACCCGGTAGAACAGCATCAACAGGAGAGATAATGCACCCACCTGCTATTGGTCAGGTGGTAAAGGCATTTACCAGAGGTGTGGGTGACCTGGGTTCAAGTCCCTGAAAATACATCTCCTACATCCCATGCAGTGCCTTCACCACTGGGCCGTTTGCCATAACCAGCTGGGGGGCTGGGCGGGGAGCACTCTCTGGTTTTTTGTGACCTGGCCTAGATACCTAACTCCAGGAGATGGTTCACAGCTGAGAATCCCAGGCAAAGATTGGCACCTACATCACTTCTGCCCATTAGGTTAGGTGCCTAAGTACCTCTGTGGATCTAGATCCTAAGCCCTACTATTTCTTCTGTATTTCACTTGTGGGTAGCAGCTCCCTGTTCAGCTTGCTGTCTTCTGAGCATCCCTTTCTAACACATCTAACTCATTGCATGGAGGGACCATGTGCCTAATTTGCTGCTAAGATTACCACTAGGCACCAGGTGTTAAGTGTTGCAATGGTGAGCACTGAAACACCTAAGGCCACTTTGTGGATCTAACCCTTAGGGGTGATTGAAAATTTTCCCCATTATCCATATAAACATCTCATCCTGCTTGGAATCTCTTTGTTTCAGTAATATACTGTGGCAGTGAGTTCCACAGGTTATATGTATCATGTAAACAAAGCTTCCTATTTTCAGTTTTAATTTTTGATGCATTATAATTTCATTATGTGACCCATTGTATTATAATAAAAGATAAACAGGAACTGACTGACCTTGTCCATATCATTTATTATTTTATATATATCTACCATGTGACCTCTTGTTTATCTAGGGCAAAATTTTCAAAAGAACCTCAGTGATTTCAGGTTCCAACAATAGGAGACCGAGAAGAGGAAACTTTTTCCTACTGCAATGGCTCTAGTCAAAGTTATCCTTTAAGGGCTTGTGTAGTGGTTAGATAACCCTGACGAATTCTTTAGCACCAATGACCTAGGAAATGAAGCCTCATAATTTTTGGTGCACAGTTACTAGTGAAGTACTGAGATAGTATCTGCATTTATGGAAGCTTCCTGCTACTGCTGCAATAAGAAATAAAAAAGAAGTACATAGGGGACTTCTCAGAAGACTTTAATATTGTCTTTTGGAGGTCTGGAAGCTTTTAAGTTATTGTGTGTAATTATATTTAGTATGTACATTTCCATGATGGCATTTATCATGGTACAGATATAATTTTAAAATATACATAGTGGGCTATAATTTCAAAATGATCCTCAACCTGTACTCTGAAATTGCAGCAGCAATTTTTTGTGGACAACATTTTGTGAATACACTAACTGCATTTGCACGCACCAAGCAGGTAGAAAGTTTGCAAGTACTAACTCAGTTTGAATGTACAAACCGTAGCCCCATGTACATGTCCAAGACGATGTGCAGGTAAAATCATGACAAATTGCATGTGAAAAGCTATTCTCACAAATTTTCAAGTCTGCTTTTTGGAAAATATGGACAGACTTGTTTCCTGATGTAGATAAAATACCACTGGTAATATCCTTAATTTTAAATCATAGATTACTAGTGGCCCCTGGTTGTGAAGACTTAATCTGAAATCTACTCTGGAGCTGAGCTTCCTCAATGGATAAGATGAGGTTGAAGGGCTAGGAAATGTTTGGCTCCAATATTCCTCTCTCTCTAATGTGGTATATCTAGTATTCCTAAATTGCTTTTTATGCTATACCAGGCATGTTTCTGAAACAGTGTAATAAATTAATGAAATCAAAACTGTTATGAAGGTGTTATGGCTGGATGCCAAAAAGCACACATGTACCATATGAGGCATGTAAAACAAAATTAGTGACAGAGTTATTGGAGATTAAATATAAATCCAATAATTCCATAATAAATAAAGGGTAATGGTACCTATAAACAATATTTTAGATGGCACTATTATTTGGAATACCTTTCAAGTATTTTTCCAGTTGCCTTAACAACAGCTATGCTTACAGGAATCTTAAAGGTATTTTTGATTATAACTTAAGCATTGTGGGCTTGACCCTGCAAGGCGCTGAATGCCCTTAAAACCATTAGCAAACCACAAATTCTTATGGTTTACACACAAAACTTATTTTTAGTGACGTTTCATTTTGAGATTTTGAGTTTTCTCAAAATGTACATGTAGAGAAATACAGGGTGTGAACCCTGACAGTCCACAGCCAAAAAATGATTGAAAAAGAATCAGTTAGGGCCAAATGTTGCAGTTCTTACTCATTTTAGTGAATGCTTAATCACCATGTTGGAGCTACACACATGAACATAAGAACTTGCCAGTGTAAGCTGCATAATCAGGCTTTAAGTCTTGCTCAGCTCTCAGGAGGTATCAGTGGTAATGGTTTGTGTCATCAGTCTTTCCCTATATCTGTAAAATATTTACCAATTAACCCTTTTCTCCTCCTCTCCCACTCTGCCTCTTTTTCAGGAGGCACTCAGCACCTTGCAGGACCAGGCCCTTGACAAGATAGGTGCAAGAATAAATCAGATGATCAAACTGAATATTTATACCAATGTAAACCATATGTGCAACTAATAGCTAGCGATGTAATATGGATATATACACAAAATAGCTCAAACCTAATCTAAGTCAATGGATGATTTACTACATAGGCTACAAAACTATGTATTTGGGACACAGAAATTTCAGTCAAATTCAAACAATCATGTTCGGTGACACCAAACCCCCATTTTCTTCCCAGATGACTTTTCCCATTTTTTTTCCTATTCATTCTATGTGAGTAGACCAGCATTGGGAGTCACCTCCAGTGTTGTGCTGCCACAATTTGAAAATGTTCTACCTCCACTTATCATGTATGTGACATTCCTTGAGTAAAACACTTTTCCCCTTCACCCCCAAGATCCAGCAACTCCATTTTTCCCCTGCAAAAAATCCACAACATTCCCACTCTTCAAAAACACCCCTCTAATAGTCTGACCCATTGCCCTCCACCATCACCATGGCCCGCTATGTCTCACCACACCGAGCTTCTCTTTCCCTGTACTACATGGAATCTCCACTAGGTGACTCTTTTAGCAGGCAGCTGTTCTTTACAGCAGCAGCAATGGTGGAAGGTATCCTGCCTAGGGTGACCAAATGTCCCCATTTTATAGGGACAGTCCTGATATTCAGGGCTTTGTCTTATATAGGCGCCTATTACTCCCCACCCCCTGGCCTGATTTTTCAAACATGCTATCTGGTTACCCTAATCCTGCAGCCTATGCTGGCACTTTTGGTGGTAGACATGTTGTGCTGCATCCTCTCAACTGCAGAATAGTTCTCCAGGTGAGGAATCTGGTCTTAGGACGAGTAGTCAGTTGGGGAATGGATCCCTTCTGGTTCCTGAGCTGGGCAACTGAATGAGGGAGTGCGTTTCCTACAGTTGCTGTGTATGTGTCTGGAGCATGGGGCAGGAAGTGGGTATTCCTGGATGGTGTGGGATGGGGGCAGGTAGGGAAAGGGCAAAGAGAATAAGAATCAGAGGGGTTGTGATGGTGGGAATGGGGCATCAATCTCTTCCCACCACCACCTCATGAGTCTGTGAGCTGGGGCTGAGCAGCCCAGTCACCAGCAGAGAGTGGCAGACTGCAGCAGTTGCAGGATGCTGACTGAGCTGTGCAGGAACTGGTTGGTATGTTCTCCAGTGTACTCTTGTTTGGTAGCAGGGCTGATGAAGTGGGCATGAAGGAAGTGTCCTTGCAACAGCTGCTCCAGCAGGGTTGGGTGCAACCATAATGTGGCCTCTGCCTGAACAGGTGGCGGCCATCTCAGTCCTATACTCGGAGTGCTGAACATTTTAGAAAGCAGAACCAGCTTTCACATTTTAGAGCGTGTAACAAGTTTTAACTGCTGCCCATTCCCAAAGTTAGTGGACTTCTACTTACTAGGGTCACCTCATTAAATACAGGACTGTCTAAGGATTGAGGGGAGGGCTAGTGGCAAGATTATTTGGGATATATTCCAGCTTCCTGTAGCAAAATTCGATCCCAGTTGCTTGTTTCTGTTAACCCACATTTGGTATGTCTGTGGATAGGAGCTCAGTCTAGATGATCTAATGGTCCCTTCTGGCCTTAAAATCTATAAATCCATTTATGCTGTTTGATATTTTCAAAGCTACGTTTACATAAAAAAGGAGCTAGGAGTGCCAGTGGAATTGCACCTGAATTTTATTGGTGCATCTGAGAGCAGATGTTGGTCCTTAACTATAGGAGGTACTACCAGTACCCACTGTATTCGATATAGTGTAAAGAAAAATCACTGAGATAACAGAAATTACAATATGACACCTCTAAAACCAGAAGAAATTTTTCCACCATTACAGTACTTCCCATAAAGAAATGTCTTTCTAGATCAAATTCAATTTCCAATTACTGTGTTCAGATAAACCACTCAGGGTAATCATTAGAAAAACACACAGAGAAATAAACACACACAGAAAGAAAAAAGAAAGATAAATCTGAGATCTCCCCTCCCTCCCCCCACAAACTTGAAGCAGTTTGATTTTTTGTAATGTCTTATTTCCTGTACTTTTCTAGTTTATCTCCTTAGGTGGGGCACTGAGGGAAGGGGGAGGTGCTTAAACCTAGGAAAACATGTTGAAGTTCACATTGCCAGAAATGGTTAGAAAATTTGCAAAATGGAGGGCTGCACTTTCCCCGATAAATCAAAGGACGTTCTCAATTGCAACAAAGTCAACTTGCTTTAGTTGGAAGGAAAAGAAAAACAAATGCTTCTCATCTTGATTGTTTGGTCCTGAACCAGATGCTGCCATCTTACATTACGTATAATTTCATGAGATTTTAATGGTTCTCACCAATTGTCCCTGTTGAAATATTATCAGTATATTTATTTTGTTTTTGTTTTTTCTCTTCTGCAAAGTTCAGACAGATAAAAATTAGGATTGACCATAGCAATTAGAGATAAACATCAGAAAGAAGGTCCCATTGTTTTTTCTCCATGGTAGAAGTGTTAGGGAAGAGACCCAGATGTTACTCTTTTCCTTCTTTAGGTGTTAATTAAAAACAAACTCAAATTTTTCTGTATTTGGCTAAGTTAGAATGAAAGAGAGGGCTTATTTTTTTCTCTTTCATAATAAAAAATTGTTGCCTGATTGCTTAATAGGAGGATCACAAAAAGCTCATTCTGTTTCAGCCAATGCATATAAATAACTGCATACGGATAGATCCTTTACTTTCCCTTTCTTTCATCAGCAGAACAGTAGCATTAGGGCATGACAGCCAACACGTGTATTTGACACTGTTGTAAACTCATGTCTTCCTTTTACAGCTGTTTCTGTAAACACATATGAATAATAGTTCTCTTGTGCCTTGTGCTGAACAAGAGCTGCTTTTCTTGGAGACTGGCCAGCTACTAATGGGAATACACTATGTGTGCATGTATGTGCACTGTGTGCCCTCAGCTAACCCTGAGGCTAGATCTGATGGTTATTCTCCTCTCCCTCAGGGCATTCATACAGCTAATCGCTTTTCCTCACGAGAGGCAAGGGAAGATTTCATTCAGTGTTTTGGGCGGGTGGGGTAAATTGTGTAGTGTCAGAGACATAGCCCTCTTGGTAGTGTTAACATGGTTTAGAGCCAATACAAAGTAACATTCGGACCTAGAAAAGTTTGACTTATTTGAAATTCCTTTCAAAGTACCAAAGGGAAAAAAAAATCTATTTGTTTCATCTAGTTAACATTGCTGGGTCTTCTTTTTCCCATTACTACAACGTTATAGAATGAAATGCTGGGGAAAAAAAAGGCTAATTTAGGAGCAAATCCACCCTAAAAAGTAAAAATCAATCTCTCTCTTCACACAGAAAGCCCAGGGGAAAAGAATGCTGGGGATCCATGGTTATTTTGCTACTAGTTTTTGACGTATGTTCTGGTGAAAAAGATCAATGGTTTTCTCTTGGGGATAAAAGATTGCAAGGTCCAAATAGCCAGAAGTTTGTGTGTCTATTTATCTAAAGGCAAGCATCACAGGAGTCAGCAATGAACACTTTTTCTCTGACAATAAGTGAAAAGTAACCCATTGTAACCGGTATTGCCATGGTTTAACTCCTTCTTCAGGTAATTCTTAGGGGGAGACAGAGCAAAGGAGCTGAATATGACACCTTTTGCACAGTCAACCCTTGTTTGACTCAAGAAGCTATAACTATATACATTTTTGGGGTATTACTGAGTGCTAAATATATTTCATTTTAGATCTGGTAATTTCAGGGTTGTTCATAGGCCCACAACAGGCTGGGTGTTTTGCTAACTCTGTCTATATTATTATTATTTTATTTTGTTACTGTAGAACTAGGAGCTTTAATCATGGACCAGGATCCCTTTTCTGGAAGTCCTCTCTTTCCTCTCCATACCCACCCATTCTTGTCAGGGATCGTGTCAAAATGCCAGATATCTCTAAAATTATTAGTCTTATATTGCTACCATTTAGAAGCAGTGCTTTCAAGAAAGATGTAAAATTGAAGGCAAGTCTCAGCTGGATTGAGGTGCCAGTTGGGAATGGCCATATAAATCATATAGTATGGTATCTCCTCCCTGACTGGATGAGAGTGCAAGCACTTCCAGCACAATTACTTGCACATGTTATTATAATTATTCATGCCTGTGATTTTGAAATTCACTTTACACAAACAGTCATTCTATCTTATTGTATTCATTTTTTCTGTTGTATATAGGTTCCTATTCTGTACTCATTAACATACTATCTGAGCACCTTCCAGTCGTGCATTAAGCACATCTGTCACATGATGTTTGTTCATGTACTGTGAAGTGTCTTGTTTTGGTAGTGTGTGTGTGTGTGTTTTTTTCTTTTAAATATAAATATACCTGTTGCTATGTATTTATGTTACAGACGGAAAGAAATGTCAAAGAAATGTACCTTACACTTGGGAGTGGATGATGGAGGGTTTGGGGTGGTACTTAGTTTCTGGGGGAGCTCATTCCATAGTCTCAGACCATGTAGAAAGTTCTGTCTCATGCTCACACAAGCTTTACTTCTATTGCTGAGAGTTTCAATGTGCTTGAGGAGCAAAGTTGTTAACCATGGTCTTCATCCCAGAGTTTTAGCTGGTCCTTTACATACCCTGGGCCCAGGTCATGCAGCACTTTGAAGATCAGGACTATGAGAGGCCAGTGTTGAGAGCAGAAGACAGGTTTGATATCCTGGTAGCCTGTGTTGCTGAGAAGATGTGTTGCTGCATTCTGAACTAGTTGGAATTTCCTAAGTGCTGGAGGCTTCATGTCCAGGAATATTGCATTGCTGTACTCTAAAGATGTGACAAAGGCATGAATAAATGAGGCTAGATCTTCTTCCACCAGAATGGGACAGAGTTTCCTAGCCAAGCAGAGATGGTAATAAACATTGCTCATGGATGCTGCTATGTGAAAGCTCAGTGTCATTTGTGTATCTTCTACCAATGGAGACTGCAAGCTCATCAGAATACTTTTCTCTGCCCACTAGCATCACCTCACCTCTGCTCAGGTTCAGTTTCAGTATAGCTCACTGAAATCTAAGAATAACTAGATCAATTCAGGCCAGTTCTTAGGGAGGCCCTGTGTTTTGACACTAAGAAGTAAAAGCTTAGTTAGTAAGAAACCTAAGAGAGGCAGAGAGATCTACACAGTCAATAAAGAATCACCTTTCTATTTATTACAACCCAAACCTATCTTTTATCTGTTGTGAAGGACACTATAACTGCTACCCAAGAAAGCCATTTCTGCTTGACAGATTTAGAATTTGTGAACTAATTCCTCCATTAAAACACATTTTTGGGGAAAAAATATCATCGTTTGTATCTGCTTCTATCTGTGGTATTGCCATCAGCTTTGCCCTAGTTTCCACCAGCTGTTCTGTGACCACCATTTCTTCTACCAGGATCCAGTTTCAGCCAGCAGTGTTTCCGCTATTGCCACATTGTCTCAGCCTAGTTGGCCAAATCAGAGAAAGATAACATCACTTGAACAAATGTTATGAACACATCTACTGCTGTGTGGAAGCAATTCTTTTTGGACCTATATGATGTTATACAGGGGGTACTTACTGTTGCAAATAATTAGCACAATCAGGATAATTAGTCAACCTCAGACATCTTAAATCCTGTATTACATGAATTAAAATAAAAAAAGTAAAATAAAATAAAAAAAGTTCTAGGTGACCATGACTTGTATGAGGTTCAACAGCCCATAGAGAAATTCTTTGTGGTACGTCGAAGTCTAGTTTAACATCAATATGCCGTAGACTGGCTATAGAATTCAACTGCAGCAGAAAGCCCACAAATAACCACTGCTCACTGAGAATAAAAATGCTTTTGGTGCTAGTCATATGGCTGCTCAAAAAATTACCACAGAAACTGGTGAAAACAGGAACCTGTCTACTCTAGTAATATATGCCTCTTTAACTGTATCAACATAGTGTGGATGCAGTTACAATTGCTTAAAATTGCTTTATACAGTGTAACTTACAGTATAGCTCTAGCATATGGTAAGGGGAATATTTATTCTGGTACAACACTAGGAGTTGTACCAGTATAACTATTTTAGTGAAAAATCCCACCCATAACTGAAGCAGTTATACAGCAACACTTTCAAGAGTAGACCAGGAAAAGAGCTGCTCAGTCATTTTTCTGGTGGAAGATATATAGTTATATCACAAATTGTTTCTTCCATTCTGACCAATAGAATCTGTGACAATTTAAGTCATCCTTAAACATGCCCACCCTTAGGCTGTGTGGTCCTAATTCTCTATCCCAAACCCCATTACACAACATCATGATATTGCATCTCAAAAAACTTATAGACAAATTGTTATGCCATCCTTTATAGGGTTTGTGAAGGAAGAAATACTGGCCAAACAACAGAAGATATGCCAGAATATAGTGTAATCTATTTTACCAGTGAAATCTGGACCATCACCAGTGTAAACTGTGCTGATGTGTCTTAGGCAGCTCATTAGGTAGTGCAAGAAGCAGGTGGTGGCAGCAGTGTGCTGGTTGAGTACAAAGTAGATACTGTTATGTCCTCTCTCCTAGTCCATTAGATGAAAGTCATACAGTCTTGCTAAATTCATTCAAATAATTCGAAAGCCTTCCATATGTCTTTCTATATGACTATGCTGTCATCTTGCACTGTCATCCTAAACATGTTGTTGGTGAACTGCATGGATATTCCAGAGGGATAGCCGTGTTAGTCACTCTCGCTGTTTTGCACAGATATTGTTACAGAGTGAACTGTGCCTTTAAAGGTACATCTTCGCTGCACCTGGGAGCATGCTTCCCTGGTTAGGTAGACAGACATACACTAGCTCTGATCAACCTAGTGCACTAAAAATAGCAGTGTAGCAGGGGGTAGGATGGTGATAGTTTAGGCCAACCATCTAACTACGTCCCCAGGATGTCTGGGTTGGTTTGTACTCAAGTGTAGAGCCTGAGCTGCTACCCCTGACTACACTGTTGAGTCCTTTAGTTCCCAGCTCTGACCTTTTGCTTGATTTCCTTCCAGATAAAGGGAATTCTGGGATTTGTAGTCCCCAGCACTGTGACTATAGGTTGTATGAAGGAATGAGGGGTGGTGCAGCAGAAAACTATACATTATCTCCCTTTCCTCACAACTGGGAGAGATCTAATGGTAGGATTCTCCAGTGACCCAAGTCTGGGCAAAAGAGCTTTAGTGGAGCTCCCATCTGAAAGGGAAGAGCAAAGCAAACATCTAAGTCTGAATTCTGGCCACTTGTTTTAGGCCCTCAGGACTGAATCACATTTGAGGTTGCTAGGAAGTAGTGTAACATAAATAAAATTATTTAGGGCCCAGAAGTGTACTAACTGCTTTGCAGTAATCAGAAAAAGACATGGTCCTTCTCCAATAGCTCTCCATTTAAATTTTAGTTGCAACACAACATGTGAGGGAGACAAAGTTAGGAAAGGAATGAGTGCAGGAAATAGGAGGGTTAAGCAAACACAGCTTCATGGATACTCAGTTCAGGCACGTGCACATATCTGTGGTTCTGTAAAGTTAAATATTAACAAAGGCAAAAGGTACAGAACCAAACTGTGCCTGATAGGCTTTGTCCTGAATAAGAGGCAATGCAGGGGGACCCTGCCTCATGGAAGCAAAATACCACCACAAGCTCCCCCGTAACCAGATTGTACAATGGTAACACCAGCCATTAGGGGCCTGATCTTGCTGCAGTGAAGCCAGTGGGTGTTTTGCCATTGATTTCAATGGAAGCAGGATTGGGCTTAGGATGGCGAAGCTCACACCCAGCCTCCAGTGTTCTGGGCTTGCTCTGTGGACCATTCCAGGGGGTCAGACCAGAGTCCCAACTGCGCCCTGCCCCAGTTTATTTTGGGTGTCTTGTGTCTCTATGGGTGCACAGATGGAACAGTTCCAGAGTAGGGACTGAAATCCTGGCTTTCAATACACCCCGGCGAACAAAATCTGACCCATAAACTAATGAATGTTATTGACTTATTGCAGGCATCATAGATGAAGGGATCAGGCACTAAATATCTGTCTGCAGTGGTTCTGCTCTCAAAAATAACTATTTTTAAAATAATGTTGGATGTAGTTCCTTCTATACACAAGAAATAATAGAGTCAGGCATGAGGCAAATATGTTACATTGCCTTTATTGAATTTATTTTAAGCATACACCATGTGTGCTTTATCTCTCTGTGGCAATAAAAAATCCCATTACATACAAACAACTCCTCTCCCCCCCAACCACCAAATACAATTACTTGAGACACAGATACTAGGCCCTATGCACACTTTTATTGAATAAACTGGCAGAAGAGAGCCAGAAGGGAACACCAGTTGGTGATTCTAACTTCCATCCTGCTAAATCTGGAAAACACTGGAGTCCGTAAGTAGTGAAATTCTCATTCTCATTTCCGGTAAAATAATATGCTGTTGTGGGACCTGTGAATAGACTTTCATTGCGTACACTACCCACTTAAAAATGTAAGAGTTGAGTTGGATGTAGCTAAAGGAGTCTCAAAGATCAGAACAATGCAAGGACTGAGATTGCTTTATTTGTTTGATCCCTTAAGCTGTCTGAGCTTTTATTTTATTCAGCAGTGGGAACCTCTGTCTCCCTTTTTGAAATGAGGAATTTGAAGGGGGAAAAAACAGTGGAAATTCAGTATTGCACATAATCAAAAATTATCATTCACTTGTAAACTGCAAACTTGTCAACTATGATTCAAAGTGAAATAAATGTACTAGTCCTAGTTAGGTCTGTTTGTAGTTGAATGTAGAAGTAGAATATAGCACTAGATCCAAGAAGAAATAAAAGAGCATACAGACCACATTATACACTTTATCTCACTTTCATGTAGATGGAAGTGGACTATAACTAAGGTCAAACTCAAGGTCAAGATGGGGGTCATTGGTGAAGCTGTGATGGGGCTAGTTCTTATTGTAACTCCGTTCAATCTAGCTGGCCTGTGGATAAATAGAGTTCTTCAGTTGTTAGCCCAACCAGCTTCTTCACTTCACAATCAACAGACAAGCACAAGCAATTTACTGCTGTGATCACTTCAGAGATATGCTCCAAAAGGCACAACACAAGTATAGAGTTTAAGTGAAAAAAAACAACTCTGCCAAAAAAACTTTAGCTACAAAAAATTAACTGCCTTTGCTAGACAATTGCTTTATCAAATTAGCTGTTACTTATTAAAATTAATTCATATATAAATAAAATAATTTAGTAGCTTGGTAGCTCAGGCTTTAAAAATGTTTTCTTAATATATTCAGTGCTAGGTTGTATAGATAATTGATGTTTAGCAAATTGATAAGTTATGAATTAATTACAAGCTACTAATTCACTATTAACTGACACTGTGTGTTCAGAACTGGGATTTTTTGCTTTACATACACTATTACATTAAGAGACCAATCCTGCTGTTTCTAAAACTGATGAGAAAACTCCCATTGATTTCAGTGAGTGCAAGGATGTAGCACAAAATGTAAATAGTAATTCTGTATTTTTTCCTCCATGTAGTATAATCATATGAGTCACCCAGGACCTGTCACTTAAAAAAGTGTCATTCAATGACAATAAAATATACTGTGTTTGTGTGTATTATATAATTAAAATCTGACTTTCGACAATAATACACTCAAGCTATTTTCTTTAAATAAAACAGGAGGGAAAGTTGAGTCATTTTAAATAATATGATCCAGTCTAATCTATTTCATATTTCACTGTGTGAAATTAAAAACTGTGGCAAATAATGCCTGTTATATTTAAACAAGTCTATGAAGCAGGCAAGTAATGACAAAGGTATTGTTTGGAGCTGAAAGCTTGCATTGCTGCAAATTTGACATTACATAAGTTCAATAATTATAACAGTGCCCTGCAGTGCCTCTATAATTAAGGATCTGATGGCATTCCCAATCCTTTTAAAAGGTTTAGAACATGGCTGTTCTAAATTGCATCAGGGTGAAATTTGGTAGACATGTTTTCAACACAAGTACATGAGCTCTAACATTTAAAACTAGCTTAAATCTATCATTTAGTTTTAGACAGTATAAAAGCAAAGTGTTTTAGTGATTTCAGTCACTTTTTTTGGATCCTCCATGTAGTTCATGAAAAATTGTTTCATTGAAGACATTTTTGTTGGCATTTTGGTGAAGATTTCATCCTTTTTGTATAGCTGGTGTAGTTTGCTGGTTTTATTCTATTTTTAACAAAGTTCACATTTGTTAACATGTGCCTTCCTTACGACTTATGCCTGGTTAGTGTGCCAGCCAGCACTGTATCCCTAGGGCTGGCTATGAAGCATATCTGGCCCAAAATGCTGAGGTGCAAGCTGTTTGTATTTAGAGCATCAGCAGCAGTGTCGATCCCACAGACATGCCCCTGGAAACCTGGCCTGACTGACTGACTGACAGCCCTCCTCCTCTTAGCCCCACGGGGCAGGGAAGGATTTGGCCTGAACTATGGAAAATGATGTGATTACAATGCTCATGATGAGATGACAAACTCATCAAAGACAGGAAATTCAGGGCTAAGATCCCCATTGCACTTTAATTTTACCCACTGGAACATATGTTTTTTTGTGTATTAACTAGAGGAAAATATGTGCAGCTTCCTGGAGCCTGCAAGGCCTAGAAGGCCACATATGCTTGGGCCAGCCTAGCCAGAGAAAAGGCTGGCCTGGTGTGCAAAGTGAAAAAGGTAACAATATAGAATAAAATGAAATTCCCACTCAGGAAGTTGCTGAAGTGTTTTGGGGACGTGCATAGAGCTTATTTAGATGAATAGCTACTCACCTCCCTCACACAACTTCTCCAGTGCTAGATTCTTTCCTCTCCCTCTCTCGTCCAGGAGTGGGTCTCCTCAGGCCATGTTGCTGGCGTAATACCAATGTATACAACTCCAATACAGTAGTCTTAGACCATTTTCCCTTGATATTTAGACTTGATCCATGATCAGTTGGGTAGTCATTCATTTAGTTTTACGTCTAGACCCTTGCTTAATATTCAGGCAACTCTTTACAAGAAACACTTCTTTTCAATTTTGTGTACATTTTTTCTAAATACCAAAAAGCAGCAGTTGTCCTTTTTCTTACTCGGCTTTTTAATTAAAAAAAAATCATAAAACTATTCTTCAATGATTTGAATTAAAATTATGGAGTTTTGTTTGTTAAAAATTAGAACTAAAGTAAGTGTGTGGGATAAAAACATTTTATTTTATTATATAGGTTCCTATGCCACCCTAATCACTGTAGTATCTGAGCTCCTTCTAATAATTTCTGAAGCAACATGACTAGCATTTGTCACATGTATTTCATTTTCTCTCATCTTCACCAGAAAGGGAGAATTGTATGTGTAGTGGTGTGTTTTGTTCTGTGCAGTGGGGTTTTGCTGGTAGAGTAGGGTTTTTGTTCAACAGCATTAGATATCTGTTTCATTGAAATACGTTGTCTATTTTGCCACAATGCCCCTGCTGTCCTTACCTGCCACAGGGGAGAGAAAGAAAACATGTACATGAAATTTCAATCCAATATAATTTCAACACCCCTGACATTTGTTGTTTTAGTTTATTGGTCTGGACCCCATGGATAGCTCGCTGCAGGGACAGAAAAATGGGAAGGATGTTGCAAGAGGGATGTCATCTGCACATAGAAGTTAATCCAAAGTCCACTGAAGTCAGTGGAAAGACTTCAGTTCACTTCAGTATATTTTGGATCAGGCCCATGGAAAGTCCTTTCTGTGATACACAGGCATGTGATCTTCCCTTTTGTCATTAGATTTCATAGTTCTCACAA
Organism: Emydura macquarii macquarii; assembly: GCF_026122565.2. NCBI lineage: Eukaryota > Metazoa > Chordata > Testudines > Chelidae > Emydura > Emydura macquarii. The sequence goes on from NW_027130568.1 coordinate 9,665,143, forward strand.
CCTCCTTTTCTGCCATGTATATATTTTCTGCTCTCAGTAATTCTCTGCAGCTGATCTGTGTTCTTTACTAAGATTATAAAGATAATATCAGTTTAATTATATCTATTTTTAATTCCTGTCTTTGCTATATTCTTTTGCCTATGTTAACACAAACATTCTTTTTTCCTTTTGGACATGTGGCTCAGCATTGCTGAGTTCATGCTTTTGTGCACATATACTGTATGAGCACTATAATTTATCCCACTGAACTTCCAGGAAATATCAATGAGAAACCAATTTCGGGCCCAGTTCTACAAAGGGCAGGATGCTTTTTGAGAGATAATGAGCTCCCTCAGCTGCCACTGAACTCAAAAGAGTTGGGGGCCCTCAGCACCTCTCCAGTGCATGGTAACAGGATCAAACCCTGAGCCATGTTTTCCCACAGATATCTTTTTGGCTTGATTACACAGAGCATCTTGATTACACAAACACAAAGATATTATAATTTTACATAAGAAATGGAGCCAGTATATGATGAATGATATTTTTCATCATGGAATGAGCTGCAGTCACCACAGCATACATTTCCTCTCAGCCATGCAGCATGGGAGAGTTTACCTGGTAAATTCTTAGACATTATAACACACTATGTTGAGGGATGTAACAGCAGATGAAAAATAAATTGGCAATAGGCTGAGTTAACTAAGGAGGCAATCCAGTAACTCCTGTGATGTTCTTTAAGATAAAAGCTGTCATGAAACAAACAACTCCCTCCTAATGTAGACCTTATAATCTGTGGAACTCTAAATTAATCTATACTTAACACCCCTCAAAACATTTTGAGGTTCATCAAGTAGCCCTAAGAATAGCTCCATTTATAAATCCATATAGAAAGTCCATCTGTCTGCACTGAAATTTCCCCTTACTTGTATCAGAGGTCAGTGGGCAAGAGAGGAAATATCATCCACAGAATTATTACTCCTCCTCACAAGCAGGTGGGCAGGGCAGGGAATACAATTACTTTTTTCAAGGATTATAGAAACTGTGGCTCCAGCTCCACCATATGACGGCCAGCACAGCTGAGGCGATGCACCAAGGGAAATAATCTGTGCCAGGTAAAGGACTGGTGCAGATTACTGTCCCAATCCCACACCCCCTCGCACTTCATACACACCTAGTCCCAACCTGGTTATGGTCTGCAGTGCAAGTACACACCACCCATTGTTCAGGGTTTGTGACAAAGCCACTATCTAACCCTGAAAGATTAAGGGCCAGATTTTCAAAGATATTTAAAGATATCTAGTGGGATTTTTAAAAGTGCATAAGCAGATAGCACCTAACTCCAACTGATTTTGTGGCAGTTAGGCATGTAAGGTGCTCAGATGCTTTTGAAAATCCCACGAGATGCCAATCTGCATATTTAGGCACCTACATACGTTTGAAAAATTGCCCCTAAGTGACTGGCCCAAGTTCACACAGAAAGTCTGCAGTAGAGTGTGATGGGGCATACCAGCCCGGCTCTGGCCTTGAGACGGTTAAGGATTCACTGCGCGCTAAAAAGACCACCCCCCTCCACCTCTGCTGGTCATGCTCGGCATGGAAGGGGGATATAAAAGGAAACAACTCAGCTCAGTTGAGGCTGGCTGCTGACTAGGAAGGATGTGAAATGTCAGCTTCCTCCAGGGAGCTGCTAGTGATGCTGACTCTGGAGCCAGGCCAGGCCAGGCCAGGCCAACCCAACCCAACCCAACCCAACCCAACCACCTATGCTGCCAGATAAGTCCCGAGGACGGATGGAGCTGCACCCACTGGGGTATCCAGAAGCCCCAGAGAATCATGGGACGTTGTTACTGATCAGAGAGTAGGAAGTAGCCCAGGGGGCTTGAATGGTGTCACAGAGGATGGATCAGGTTACCACTCAGCGTGTTTTGGGAGGATCCTGCCGATGTGTGGAGTGTAATTCCCCCCCCCCCCAACTGACAGGGCCCTGGGCTGGGGCTTGGAAGAGCAGGGAGGGCCTGAGCCTCCTTACTCCAGGCACCACATCCAATAGGTGGTGCCCCACTACCACAATGGGCCATTGGGCCCTGCTGCCCTGACTAGGGGGCTGCCTCACTGACTCTGGCCATTAGACCACATTGCCCTAATTAGAGGGCTGCTTTACTGACTCTGACTACTAGGCCACGTTGGCCTGACCAGGGGGCTGCTTTACTGACTCTGACCATTAGGCCATGCTGCCCTGATTAGAGTGCTGCTTACTGACTCCGGTCTGGCTAGGCCACGCTGACCTGACTGGAGGGCTATGTTGCTGACTCTGGCCGTTAGGCCACACTGCTCTAAAGAAAAGGGTGGACCCAGTCACTTTGACTGCCCTGCCACACTGCTCTGGAAAGGAGCCTTGCGGGGGTGGACTTGACTCAATGCTTTTTTCCCACCTTCCCAGCTTAAGTGACCCGATGCCCAAGACAGGGCGTACCAGCCCTGTGACATGGAGCCAGAAATGGAACACCTATCACTGAGACCCAGTCTAATGAAGAATGGCGTTATGGCTAAATCCTCTTCAATCTTTAGCTGTAAGCCTCACAATTTGAACAAATTTCCAAAATCACCTGTGCAATATTTTTATTGGCTCTTTATAAAAATAAATCCCATGAATGCAAATAGAATGTTCTGATTTTTCTTCTACATGGTAAGTGAATTTTGGTGTGAAAGCACTAAAACATGAACCAGCAAAATGTTGATATTTATTTCTTCTTATCAGGCTACTCCAGGTACCCATGTGCTGAGTTATTGACCTGATATTGCCTCTGTCTCTGTTTGACAGCAAGGGGCTTAAATAAGAATCTGGTTATATGATAAGCATTGGGAAAACTGGTGTGGAAGTTAAGGAGAAACTTGTAATTATTCTAAAGTATTGTAGCATTGGCACAGCTGGATCTTTGGAAACTATTCAGGTGTTTTCTTCAAAGACCACTTGAGAAGGTCTTGCTGTAGGTGGAAATATCTTTTTGTTTGTTCAACACTGCTTTGGCTTGGCCTTCTTCTCAATCAGACTAGAGAACAAGCAGTCTAACGTGTGTGTGAACTCTTAATAAGAAAAACAGAAAATTTGTATCAGCTATACCCTGATGTAATCTATTAGTAATGTTTTAGTGAAGATGCCTACTGGTAAGTCTGGCAGTGGTTCAAGGGAGGAAGCTGGGAGAGGTTCTTTGCAAATATAAAAAAAAATACCATGTCCCTTTCTTAGAAGAACAGACTAAGCAAAATGTATTGCATGGGGTCAATTTGCTGTATTCATGCTTATTTAATATAAAAGCCCCACAGCATGTGTTGAATATCACAGCAGATTTCTGAGGTGAAATCCTGGTCTCGCTGAAATCAGTGGCAAAACTTCTATTGAGTTAATAGGACCAGGATTTACCCCTGATTTCTAATGCAGAATGAGTCAGAGCTGAGTCACTGAAGACTTAGGCCTGCTACATAGTACTATACCACAATTTTATTTGCCTTGCAAGGGCAGGAGATAGGCAGGTTCCCTAAAAGCTTCATTTAAAAAAAGATTTCCCACACTTCCTTCTTTTTTCATTATCACAAAGCTATCCAGGCCCAGATTCAGCAAGGCAGTTAAGCACGTGCCCAATTTTAAGCACACGAGTAAATCCTTTGCTGTAAACGTAATTTGATATGATTATACTTGGCACCTGAGAGAATCAAGGCCTTATAGTGAAGAAGGGGTTAAAGCAAATCTTGTATCTTCCTGAATGTGAATGGGTGGAGTAGAAAAAGAGCAGGAGGGAATTGATTAATAACAACAGACGTAGAGCTTGATCCTGCAGGACTTACTGAGGCCTGCTCTACACCTAAAACTTAGGTTAACCTAACTAAATTGCTCAGGGCTGTGAAAAATTGTGTCCTGTGTGACAGTCAGGTCAACCTAACCCCCACCGTAGATGCAGTGAGGTCAACAGAAGAATTCTTCCATTAACCTAGCTCCTGCTTCGTGGAGAGGTGGATTACCTACATCGATGATAAAACCCCTTCTGTCAATGCAGGAAGCATCTACACTACAGTGGCACAGCTGCACATACAGTGGGAGTTAGCTATAATATACTACCCTGAGGCAAAACTCCCATTTATTTCAATGACACCTTGACTCAGTTAGACCTACAGGCCTGAGCCCACTTAGTGAAAAGAGCTGTTCTCCACAGCAGTAAAAAGAAAGAGCTTGAGAACATGCACATTTATATACATTAAAGATGGATGTGAAATATATAACGATGATGGAAGTTTAACAAAGCTTTGTGTGTACAGATACAGATTCATAAACTATCTAAATGATCTGCAACCATCAGTCATTACCAGAAGTTAATGAAACAACTATTTTGTTAAGCATTTTTGCTTTGTTTGGAAATAGTCTAATAATCTTGCATTTACTGCAATGATTCTTTTCAAGGATTTTATTACTAGTATAGAAACCATTATTATTATAAAAGACATTTATAATTAACACTTTATGACAACATGATTTAAGAAAATAATATTCATTGTGGCTAAGCAGCTGTGAAAACAAATAAAATGGCAATGCTAATTAATTTATTGCATTAATGCAATTAATGTGAATTCAAAGAGCTGACAGAAAATAATATGTTAGTGACTAATAACAGATTTTTCAAAGACCTAGGACACATTTTAGGCTTTTAAAACTGTATTTGTCTCAACAGCACTAAAAAGCATGAAAAATAACCACTTTTTATTGATGCACATCTATGTTCATTATAATAAAGAGCAATCTTGCTAAATAATACTTCAGGTTAACTTTTTGACCCCTAATCAGTACACAGACATCTTTTTGGTTGGTAAATACATTAATGAGGTG